>NC_138153.1:0-1200000 GCF_964199315.1 Orbicella franksi
TGGCTGTGTCCATTTCACTGCAAACCAAGGCCATCAGGAATTACTTCAGAGTTCTTGGGACTGGAATATATCCCCGAAGTTTCGGGAAATCTAGCCGAAGTTGGTCAAAACCACGATGCGCGTAAGACGGTCTCGGCTACTCTTTCAGTCTTAAAGTGAAGTGGGGCTATATTTCGGCTCAGAAGCTCGAAAGGGAGCGTTCAAAAAGTTTTGCTGTGTCAATTTCACTGCAAACCAAGGCAATCAGGAGTTACTTTAGAGTCCCCGGTACCGGAAAATATCCCCATTTCCCGGGAAATCGAGCCAAAGTTGGTCACAATCACGATAAGCGTAAGGCGGTCTCGGCTACTCTTTCATTCTTAAAGTGAACTGGGGCAATATTTCCGCCCAGAAGCTTGAAAGTGAGCGTTCAGAAAGTTTTGCTGTGTCCATTTCACATCAAAGCAAGGCCATCAGGAGTTACTTTAGAGTCCGCGGTACTGTAAAATATCCCCCAAGCTCCATGAAATCGAGCCGAAGTTGGTCAAAATTACGATGCACGTAAGCCGGTCTCGGCTACTCTTTCAATCTTAAAGTAAAGTGGAGCTACATTTCGGCCCAGAAGGTCGAAAGTGAGCGTTCAAAAAGTTTTGCTCTGTCCATTTTACTGCAGACCAAGGACGTTGGGGGCCAGTTCAGAGTCCCCGGGAATGGAAAATATCCCCCAAGTTCCGGGAAATTTAGCGCAAGCTGGTCAAAATCACGACGCGCGTACGGCGGTCTCGGCTCCTCTTTCAGGCTTAAAGTGAAGTGGGACAATATTTCGGCCCAGAAGCTCGAAAGTGAGCGTTCAAAAAGTTTTCCTGTGTCAATTTCACTTCGAACCAAAGCCATCAAGAGTTAGTTTAGAGTTTCAGGGACTGAAAAATATCCCGTAAGTGCCGAAAACTCGAGACAAAGTTTCGCAAAATAAATAAGCGCGTAAGGCCGTCTCGGCTACTCTTTTAGTGTTAAAATTAAGTGGGGCTCTATTTCGGCCCAGAAGCTCCAAAGTAAGGGTTCAAAAAAATTTGCTGTGTCCATTTCACTGGAAACCAAGGCCATCAGGAGTTAGTTTAGTGTTCCCGGGACTGGAATATATCCCCCAGATTCCGGGAAATCGAGCCGAAGTTAGTCAAAATCACGATTTGCGTAATACAGACTCGGCTACTCTTACTCTTAAAAAGAAGTGGGGCTATATTTCGGCCCAGAAGCTCGAAGGTGAGTCTTCACAACGTTTTGCTCTGTCAGTTTCAATGCAAAGCAAGGCGATCAGGAGTTAGTTTAGAGTCCCTGGGACTGGAAAATATCCCCCAAGTTCCGGGATATCGATCCGAAGTTGGTCAAAACACGATGCGCGAAACGCGATCTCGGCTATTGTTTCAGTCTTAAAGTGAAGTGGGGCTATATTTCGGCCCAGAAGCTCGAAAGTGACCGTTTAAAAAGTTACGCTTTGTGCATTTAACTGCAAACAAAGGGCGTCAGGAGTTAGTTTAAAGTCCCCCGGAGTGGAAATTATCCGCTAAGTTCCGGGAAATCGAGCTGAAGTTAGTCAAAATCACGATGCCTGTAAGGCGGTCTCCTATACTCTTTCAGTCTTAAAGTGAAGTGGGGCTATATTTCGGCCCAGAAGCTGCAAAGTGATCGTTAAAAAAGTTATGCTCTGTGCATTTCACTGCAAACCAAGGCAATCAGGAGTTAGCTTAGAGTCCCCTAGACTGGAAAATATCTCCCAAGTTCCGGGAAATCGAGCTGAACTTGGTCAAAATCACGATGCGCGTAAGAAGGTCTCGGCTACTATTTCAGGGTTAAATTAAAGTGGGCTTCTATTTAAGCCCACAAGCTAGAAGGTGAGTGTTAAAAAAGTTGTGCTCTGTCCATTTCTCCGAAAACCAAGGCCATAAGGAGTTAATTTAGAGCTCGCGGGACTCGAACATATCCGCCAAGCTCCGGGAAATCGACCCGAAGTTGGTCAAAATCACGATTCGCGCAAGACAGTTTCGGCTACTCTTTCAGTCTTAAAGTAAAGTGGGCTATATTTCGGGCCAGAAGCTCGAAAGTGAGCGTTCAAAAAGTTTCGCTGTGTCCATTTCAATGCAAACCAAGACGATCAGGAGTTAGTTTAGAGTCTCCGGGACTGGAAAATGTCCCCCAAATTCCGGGAAATCGAGCCGAAGCTGGTCAAAATCACGATTCGCGCAAGGCCGTCTCAGCTATTCTTTCAGTCTTAAAGTGAAGTTGGGCTATATTTTCGCCATAAGCTCGAAGATAAGCGTTCAAAAAGTTTTGCTGTAGCCATTTCACTGCAAACCAAGGCCATCAGGAATAAGTTTAGAGTCCACAGAACTGGAAAATATTCCCTAATTTCCGGGAAATCGAGCCGAAGTTGGTCAAAATCACGATGCGCGTAGGGCGGACTCGGCTCATCTTTCACTCTACAAGTGAAGTGAGGCTATATTTCGGCCTAGAAGCTCGAAACTTTGCTTTCAAAAAGTTTCGTTGTTTCAATTTCACTGCAAAACAAGGCCATCCGGACTTAGTTTAGAATCCCCGGGACTAGAAAATATCCCCCAAGTCCCGCGAAATGAAGCCAAAGATGGTCAAAATCACGATGCGCGTAAGGCAATGTCGGCTACTCTTTAAGTCTTAAAGTAAAGTGGGGCTATGTTTCGGCCCAGAAGCTCGAAAGGAAGCGTTCAAAAAGTTTTCCTGTGTCCATTTCACTGCAAACCAAGGCCATCAGGAGTTAGTTTAGAGTCCCCGGGACTGGAATATAGCCCCCAAGTTCCGGGAAATCGAGCAGAAGTTTGTCAAAATCACGATGCGCGCAAGGCGGTCCCGGCTACTCTTTCAGTCTTAAAGTGAAGTTGCGCTATATTTCGGCCCAGAGGCTCGAAAGTGCGCATTCGAAAAGTTTTACTGTGTCCATTTCACTGCAAAGCAAGGCCATCAGGAGTTAGTTTAGAGCCCTTGGGACTAGAAAATATTTCCCAAGTTCCGCCAGATCGAGCCGAAGTTGGTCAAAGTCACGATGCGCGTAAGGCGCTCTCGGTTAGTCTTTCAGGCTTAAAGTGAAGTTGGGCTATAGTTCGGCCAAGAAGCTCGAAAGTGCGCGTTCAAAAAGTTTTGCTCTGTCCCTTTCACTGGAAACTAAGGCCGTCAGGAGTTAGTTTAGAGCCCCCGGGACTGGAAAATATTCTCCAAGTTCCAGGAAATCGCGCCGAAGTTGATCAAAATCACCATGCGCGTAACGGGCTCTCGGCTATTCTTTCAGTCTTAAATTTAAGTAGGGCTCTATTTCGGCCCTGAAGCTCGAAGGTGAGCGTTCAGAATGTTTTGCTGTGTTCATTAAATTGGAAACCAAGGTCATCGGGAGTTAGTTTAGCGTCCCCGGGACTTTAAATTATTCGCTAACTTCCGGGAAATCGAGCAAAAGTGGCCCAAAATCACGATGCGCGTAAGGCGGTCTCGGCTACTCTTTCAGTCTTAAAATTAAGGGGGGCTATATTCTCGACCTAGAAGCTCGAGACCTAGCGTGTGCTAATTTTACCTGTGTCCATTTCACTGACATCTTAGGCGATCAGGTGTTAGTTTAGAGTCCTTGGGACTGGAAAATATGTATGAAATTCTGGCAGATCGAGCCAAAGTTGCTCAAAATCACGATGCGCCTAAGGCGGTCTCGGCTACTCTTTCAGTGTTAAAGTGAAGTGTGGCTGTATTTGAGCCGAGAAGCTCGACACTGAGCGTGCGCTCCGTTTGCCTTTGTACATATCACTGAAAACTAAGTTCATCATGAGTTAGCACAGAGTCCTCGGGACTGGAAAATATTCCCCGAATTCCGGCAAATCGAGCCAAAGATGCTCAAAATCAAGATGGGAGTAAGGCGGTCTCGGCTACTCTTTCACTCTGAAAATGAAGTGGGGCCATATTTCGGTTCTACAAGCTTGACGCCGAGCGTGCGCTCCTTTTACCTGTGTCCTTTTCACTAAGAACTAAGTCCATCAGGAGATAGTTTAGAGTCCTCGAGACTGGAAACTATCCTCCAAGTTTCGGCGAATTGAGCCATAGTTTCTTAAAATTACGATAAGCGTACGGCAGTTTCGTTTACTCTTTCAGTCTTAAAATGAAGTGGGGCTTTATTTCGACCTAGAAGCTCGACAGGGAGCGTGCGCTCCTGTTACCTGTGACCATTTTACTGAAAACTAAGGTTATCAGGAGTTAGCTTAGAGTCCCCGGGACTGGAAAAGATCCCCCAAGTTTTCGCAGATCGAGCGATAGTGGCTAAAAATTTGGATGCGCTTAAGGCGGATTCGTCTACCCTTTCCGTCTTAAAATAAAGTGGGGCTAGATTTCGGCCTACAACCTGGAAACCTAGCGTGCGCTCCTTTTACCTGTGTCCATTTCACTAAAAACCAAGGCAATCAGGAGTTAGTTTAGAGCTTCCGGGACTGGGAAATATCTCCCAAAGCCCGAGAAATCAAGCCGAAGTTGGACAAATTTACCATGCGCGTAAGGCGGTCTCGGCTACTCTTTCAGTCTTAAAGTGAAGTGGGGCTATATTTCGGCCCAGAAGCTCGAAAGTGAAGGTTCAAAGAGTTTGGCTGTGTCCATTTCACTGAAAACCAAGGCCATTGGGAATTAGTTTAGAGTTTCCGGGACTGGGAATTATTTCCCAAGTTCCGGGAAATCGAGCCGAAGTAACCCAAAATCACGATGCGCGTAAGGCAATCTCAGCTACTCTTTCAGTCTTAAAGTGAAGTAGGGCTATGCTTCGGCCCAGAAGCTCGAAAGTGAGCGTTCAAAACGTTATCCTGTGTCCATTTCACTGCAAACCACAGCCATCAGAACTTAGATTAGAGTCCCCCGAACTGGAAAATATCCCCCAAGTTCCGCGAAATCCAGACGAAGTTGGTCAAAATCACGATGCGCGTAAGGCGGTCTCGGCTACTCTTTCAGTCTTAAAGTGAAGTAGGGCTATATTTCGGTCCAGAAGCTCGAAAGTGAGCGTTCAAAAAGTTTTGCTCTCTCAATTTAACTGAAAACCAAGGCCATCGTGAGTTAGTTTAGAGTCCCCGGGACTGAAAAATATCCCTTAAGTTCCGGAAACTCGAGCCGAAGTTGGTCAAAATCACAATACGCCTAAGGCGGTCTCGGCTACTCTTTCAGTTTTAAAGTGAAGTGGGGCTATATTTCTGCCCAGAATTTCGAAAGTATGCGTTCAAAAAAATTGGCTGTGTCCATTTCACTGCAAACCAAGGCCATCAGGAATTACTTTAGAGTCCTTGGGACTGGAATATGTCCCCGAAGTTTCGGGAAATCTAGCCGAAGTTGGTCAAAACCACGATGCGCGTAAGACGGTCTCGGCTACTCTTTCAGTCTTAAAGTGAAGTGGGGCAATATTTCGCCCCAGAAGCTCGAAACTGAGTGCTTAAAAAGTTTTGCTGTGTCAATTTCACTGCAAAGCAAGGCCAGCAGGAGTTAGTTTAGAGACCCAGGGAGTGGAAAGTATCCCCCAAATTCCGATAAATTTAGCCTAAGTTTCTCAAAATCACCAGGGCGTAAGGCGATCTTGGCTAATCTTTCAGTCTTAAAGTGAAGTGGGGCTATATTTCGCCCCAGAAGCTCGAAAGTGAGCGTTCAAAAAGTTTTCCTGTGTCAATTTCACTTCGAACCAAAGCCATCAAGAGTTAGTTTTGAGTCCCAGGGACTGGAAAATATCCCGTAAGTGCCGAAAAATCGAGACAAAGTTTCGCAAAATAAATAAGCGCTTAAGGCCGTCTCGGCTACTCTTTTAGTGTTAAAATTAAGTGGGGCTCTATTTCGGCCCAGAAGCTCCAAAGTAAGGGTTCAAAAAAATTTGCTGTGTCCATTTCACTGGAAACCAAGGCCATCAGGAGTTAGTTTAGTGTTCCCGGGACTGGAATATATCCCCCAGGTTCCGGCAAATCGAGCCGAAGTTAGTCAAAATCACGATTTGCGTAATACAGACTCGGCTACTCTTACTCTTAAAAAGAAGTGGGGCTATATTTCGGCCCAGAAGCTCGAAGGTGAGTCTTCACAACGTTTTGCTCTGTCAGTTTCAATGCAAAGCAAGGCGATCAGGAGTTAGTTTAGAGTCCCCGGGACTGGAAAAAATCCCCCAAGTTCCGGGATATCGATCCGAAGTTGGTCAAAACACGATGCGCGAAACGCGATCTCGGCTATTGTTTCAGTCTTAAAGTGAAGTGGGGCTATATTTCGGTCCGGAAGCTCGAAAGTGACCGTTTAAAAAGTTACCCTTGGTGCATTTAACTGCAAACAAAGCCCATCAGGAGTTAGTTTAAAGTCCCCCGGACTGGAAAATATCCGCCAAGTTCCGGGAAATCGAGCTGAAGTTAGTCAAAATCACGATGCCTGTAAGGCGGTCTCCGCTACTCTTTCAGTCTTAAAGTGAAGTGGGGCTATATTTCGGCCCAGAAGCTGCAAAGTGATCGTTAAAAAAGTTATGCTCTGTGCATTTCACTGCAAACCAAGGCCATCAGGAGTTAATTTAGAGTCCCCCGGACTGGAAAATATCCCCCAAGTTCCGAGAAATCGAGCTGAACTTGGTCAAAATCACGATGCGGGTAAGGCGGTCTCGGCTACTATATGAGGGTTAAAGTGAAGTGGGCTTCTATTTAAGCCCACAAGCTAGAAGGTGAGTGTTAAAAAAGTTGTGCTCTGTCCATTTCTCCGAAAACCAAGGCCATAAGGAGTTAATTTAGAGCTCGCGGGACTCGAATATATCCGCCAAGCTCCGGGAAATCGACCCGAAGTTGGTCACATTCACGATTCGCGCAAGACGGTTTCGGCTACTCTTTCAGTCTTAAAGTAAAGTGGGCTATATTTCGGGCCAGAAGCTCGAAAGTGAGCGTTCAAAAAGTTTCGCTGTGTCCATTTCAATGCAAACCAAGACAATCAGGAGCTAGTTTAGAGTCCCAGCGACTGGAAAATATCCCTCAAGTTCCGGGAAATCAACCCGAAGTTTGTCAAAATCACGATGCGCGTAAGGCGGTCTCGGCTACTCTTTTAGATTTAAAGTAAAGTGGGGCTATATTTTGGCCCAGAAGCTCGAAAGTGAGCGTTCAAAAGGTTTTGCTGTGTCCATTTCAATGCAAACCAAGGCCATCAGGAATTAGTTTAGAGTCCTCGGAACTGGAATATATCCCCTAAGTTCCGCCAAATCGAGCCGAAGTTGCTCAAAATCAGGATGCGCGTAAGTCGGTCTCGGCTACTCTTTCTGTCTTCAAGTGAAGTGCGGCTGTATTTCGGCCCACAAGCTCGAAAGTGAGCGTTCAAAAAGTTTTGCTGTGTCAATTTCACTGCAAACCAAGGCCATCAGGAGTTAGTTTAGAGTACGCGAAAGTAGAAAATATCTCCCCAGTTTCGGGAAATCGAGCTCAAGTGGGTCAAAATCACGATCCGCGCAAGGCCGTCCCGGCTACTCTTTCAGTCTTAAAGTGAAGTTGCGCTATATTTCGGCCCAGAGGCTCGAAAGTGCGCATTCGAAAAGTTTTGCGGTCTTCATTTCACTGCAAAGCAAGGCCATCAGGAGTTAGTTCAGAGCCCTTGGGACTAGAAAATATTTCCCAAGTTCCGCCAGATCGAGCCGAAGTTGGTCAAAGTCACGATGCGCGTAAAGCGCTCTCGGTAGGCTTTCAGTCTTAAAGTGAAGTTGGGCTATAGTTCGGCCAAGAAGCTCGAAAGTGCGCGTTCAAAAAGTTTTGCTCTGTCCCTTTCACTGGAAACTAAGGCCGTCAGGAGTTAGTTTAGAGCCCCCGGGACTGGAAAATATTCTCCAAGTTCCAGGAAATCGCGCCGAAGTTGATCAAAATCACCATGCGCGTAACGGGCTCTCGGCTATTCTTTCAGTCTTAAATTTAAGTAGGGCTCTATTTCGGCCCTGAAGCTCGAAGGTGAGCGTTCAGAATGTTTTGCTGTGTTCATTAAATTGGAAACCAAGGTCATCGGGAGTTAGTTTAGCGTCCCCGGGACTTTAAATTATTCGCCAACTTCCGGGAAATCGAGCAAAAGTGGCCCAAAATCACAATGCGGGTAAGGCGGTCTCGGCTACTCTTTCAGTCTTAAAATTAAGGGGGCTATATTTTCGACCAAGAAGCTCGAGACCTGGCGTGCGCTAATTTTACCTGTCTCCATTTCACTGAAAACAAAGGAAATCACGAGTTAGTTTAGAGCTTCCGGGACTGGAAAATATCCCCCAAACCCCGAGAAATCAACCCGAAGTTGGACAAATTTACCATGCGCGTAAGGCGGTCTCGGCTACTCTTTCAGTCTTTAAGTGAAGTGGGGCTATATTTCGGCCAGAAAGCTCGAAGGTGAGTCTTCACAACATTTTGCTCTGTCAGTTTCAATGCAAAGCAAGGCTGTCAGGAGTTAGTTTAGAGTCCCCGGGACTGAAAAATATCCCTTAAGTTCCGGAAACTCGAGCCGAAGTTGGTCAAAATCACGATGCGCCTAAGGCGGTCTCGGCTACTCTTTCAGTTTTAAAGTGGTGGGGCTATATTTCTGCCCAGAATTTCGAAAGTATGCGTTCAAAAAAATTGGCTGTGTCCATTTCACTGCAAACCAAGGCCATCAGGAATTACTTTAGAGTCCTTGGGACTGGAATATGTCCCCGAAGTTTCGGGAAATCTAGCCGAAGTTGGTCAAAACCACGATGCGCGTAAGACGGTCTCGGCTACTCTTTCAGTCTTAAAGTGAAGTGGGGCAATATTTCGGCCAGAAAGCTCGAAGGTGAGTCTTCACAACATTTTGCTCTGTCAGTTTCAATGCAAAGCAAGGCCGTCAGGAGTTAGTTTAGAGTTCCCGGGACTGGAAAATATCCCCCAAGTTCCGGGATATCAATCCGAAGTTGGTCAAAATCACGATGCGCGTAAGCGCTCTCGCTTACTCTTTCAGTCTTTAAGTGAGGTGGGGCTATATTTTGGCGAAGAAGCTCGAAAGTGAACGTTCAAAAAGTTTTGCTGTGTCCATTTCAATGCGAACCAAGGCCATCAGGAGTTACTTTAGAGTCCGCGGGACTAAAAAATATTCTCCAAGTTTCGGGAAACCGAGCCGAAGTTGGTCAAAATCACGACGCGCGTACGCGGTCTCGGCTACTCTTTCAGTCTTAAAGTGAAGTGGGGCAATATTTCGGCCCAGAAGCTCGAAACTGAGTGTTCAAAAAGTTTTGCTGTGTCAATTTCACTGCTAACCAAGGCCATCAGGAGTTAGTATAGAGACCCACGGAGTGGAAAATATCCCCCTACTTCCGGGAAATTTAGCCTAAGTTTGTCAAAAACTATGGGCGTAAGACGGTCTTGGCTTATCTTTCAGTCTTAAAGTGAAGTGGGGCTATATTTCGCGCCAGAAGCTCGGAAGTGAGCGTTCAAAAAGTTTTCCCTTGTCAAGTTCACTTCAAACCAAGGTGATCAGGAGTTAGTTTAGGGTCCCCAGGACTGAAAAATATCCCCCAAGTTCCGGGATATCGATCCGAAGTTGGTCAAAATCACGATTCGCGAAACGCGGGTCGGCTATTGTTGCAGTCTTAAAGTGAAGTGGGGCTATATTTCAGCCTAGAAGCTCGAAAGTGACCGTTTAAACAGTTACGCTTCGTGCATTTAACTGCAAAAAAAGGCCATCAGGAGTTATTTTAAAGTCCCCCGGACTGGAAAATATCCGCCAAGTTCCGGGAGATCGAGCTGAACTTGGTCAAAATCACGATGTCTGTAAGGCGGTCTCGGCTATTCTTTCAGTCTTCAAGTAAAGTGGGGCTATATTTTGGCGCAGAAGCTCGAAGATGAGCGTTCAAAAAGTTTTGCTGTGTCCATTTCATTGCAAACCAAGGCCATCAGGAATTAGTTTAGAGTCCACAGAACTGGAAAATATTCCCTAAGTTCCGGCCAATCGAGCCGAAGTTGGTCAAAATCACGATGCGCGTAGGGCGGACTCGGCTCATCTTTCACTCCTCAAGTGAAGTGGGGCTATATTTCGGCCAAGAAGCTCGAAACTCTGCTTTCAAAAACTTTTGCTCTTCCAATTTCACTGCAAAACAAGGTCATCAGGACTTAGTTTAAAGTCCCCGAGACTAGAAAATATCCCCCAAATCTCGGGAAATCAAGCCGAAGATGGTCAAAATCACGATGCGCGTAAAGCGGTCTCGGCAACTCTTTAAGTCTTAAAGTGAAGTGGGGTTATATTTGGGCCCAGAAGGTCCAAAGTGAGGGTTCAAAAAGTTTTGCTGTGTCCATTTCACTGCAAAGCAAGGCCATCAGGAGTTAGTTTAGAGTCCCCGGGACTGGAAAATATCCCCCAAGTTCCGGAAAATCAAGCCAAAGTTGGTGAAAATCACGATGCGCGTAAGACGGTCTCGGCTACTCCTTCAGGCTTAAAGTTAAGTGGGGCTATATTCGGCTCAGAAGCTTGAAGGTGAGCGTTTAAAATGTTTCGCTCTGTCCATTTCAATGCAAACCAAGGCGATCGGGAGTTAGTTTAGAGTCCCTGGGACTGAAAAATATCCCACAAGTTCCGGCAAATTGAGCCAAAGTTGCTCAAAATCACGATGCGCGTAAGGCCGTTTCGTCTATTTTTTCAGTCTTAAAATGAAGTGGGGCTATATTTCGACCTAGAAGCTCGGCACCGAGCATGCGCTAATTTAATCTGTGTCGATTTTACTGAAAACTAAGGCAATCAGGAGTTAGTTTAGAGCTCCCAAAGCTGGAAACTATCCCCCAAGTTCCGGGAAATCCAGCCATAGAGGCTCAAAATCACGATGCGCGTAAGGCGGTCTCGTCTACTCTTTCAGCCTTAAAATGAAATGGGCTATATTTTGGGCCAAAGGCTCGAAAGTGAGCGTTCAAAAAGTTTTCCTGTGTCCATTTGACTGCAAACCAAGGCCAAGAGGAAATACGTTAGAGTCCACGGGACTGCAAAATATCCCCCAAATTCCGGGAAATCAAGCGTAAGTTGGTCAAAATCACGTTGCGTGTAAGGCGGTCTCTGCTACTCTCTCAGTTTTAAAGTGAAGTGGGGCTATATTTCGACCCAGCAGCTCGAAAGTAAGCGTTCAAAAGATTTTCCTGTGTCCATTGCTCGGCCAACCAAGGCAATTAGGAGTTAGTTTAGAGTCCCCGGGACTGGAAAATATCCTCCCAGTTCCGGGAAATGGAGCCGAACTTGGTCAAAATCACGATGCGCTTAAGACGGTCTCGGCTACTCTTTAAGTCTTAAAGTGAAGTGGGGCTATGTGTTGGCCCAGAAGCTTTAAAGTGAGCGTTGAAAAAGTTTTGCCGTTTCCATTTTACTGCAAACCAAGGCAATCAGGAGTTAGCTTAAAGTTCCCGGGTCTGGAAAATATCCCCCAAGTTCCGGGAAATCGAGGCGTAGTTTGTCAAAATCACGATTCGCATGAGGCGGTCTCGGCTACTCTTTCAGTCTTAAAGTGAAGTGGGGCTAAACTTTTGAGCCCAGAAGCTGGAAAGTCAGCGTTCAAAAACTTTTGCTGTTTCCATTTCACTCCAAACCAAGACAAGCAGGAGTTAGTTTAGAGTCCCCGGGACTGGAAAATATCCCCCAAGTTCCGGGAAATCAACCCGAAGTTTGTCAAAATCACCATGCGCGTAAGGCGGTCTCGGCTACCCTTTTAGTGTTAAAGTAAAGTGGGGCTATATTTTGGCCCAGAAGCTCGAAATTGAGCGTTCAAAAAGTTTTGCTGTGTTCATTTTACTGCAAACCAAGGCCATCAGGAATTAGTTTGGAGTCCTCAGAACTGGAATAGATCCCCTAAATTCCGCCAAATCGAGCCGAAGTTGCTCAAAAACTAGGATGCGCGTAAGTCGGTCTCGGCTACTCTTTGAGTCTTCAAGTGAAGTGGGGCTCTATTTTGGTCCAGAACCTCGAAAGTGTGCGTTCAAAACTTGTGCTGTGTAAATTTCACTGCAAACCATGGCCATCAGGAGTTAGTTTAGAGTCCCCTGGACTGGAAAATATTTCCCAAGTTCCGGGAAATCGAGCAGAAGTTGATCAAAATCACGATGCGCGTAACGCGGTCTCGGCTACTGTTTCAGTCTTCAAGTGAAGTGTGGCTGTATTTCGGCCCACAAGCTCGAAAGTGAGCGTTCAAAAAGTTTTGCTGTGTCCATTTCACTGCAAACCAAGGCCATCAGGCGTTAGTTTAGAGTACGCGGAAGTAGAAAATATCCTCCCAGTTCCGGGAAATCGAGCCCATGTTGGTCAAAATCACGATGCGCGCAAGGCGGTGTCGGCTACTCTTTCAGTCTTAAAGTGAGGTGTGGCTGTATTTCGGCCCACAAGCTCGAAAGTGAGCGTTCAAAAAGTTTTGCTGTCTCCATTTCACTGCAAAGGAAGGCCATCAGGAGTTAGTTTAGAGTCCTTGGGACTAGAAAATATTTCCCAAGTTCCGCCAGATCGAGCCGAAGTTGGTCGAAGTCACGATGCGCGTAACGCGCTCTCGGTTAGTCTTTCAGTCTTAAAGTGAAGTTGGGCTATAGTTCGGCCAAGAAGCTCGAAAGTGCACGTTCAAAAAGTTTTGCTCTGTCCCTTTCACTGGAAACTAAGGCCGTCAGGAGTTAGTTTAGAGTCCCCGGGACTGGAAAATATTCTCCAAGTTCCAGGAAATCGCGCCGAAGTTGATCAAAATCACCATGCGCGCAACGGGCTCTCGGCTATTCTTTCAGTTTTAAATTTAAGTAGGGCTATATTGCGGCACTGAAGCTCGAAGGTGAGCGTTCAGAATGTTTTGCTGTGTTCATTAAATTGGAAACCAAGGTCATCGGGAGTTAGTGTAACATCCCCGGGACTTTAAATTATTCGCTAACTTCCGGGAAATCGAGCAAAAGTGGCCCAAAATCACGATGCGCGTAAGGCGGTCTCGGCTACTCTTTCAGTCTTAAAATTAAGGGGAGCTATATTTCGACCTAGAACCTCGAGACCTGGCGTGCGCTAATTTTACCTGTGTCCATTTCACTGACATCTTAGGCGATCAGGTGTTAGTTTAGAGTCCTTGGGACTGGAAAATATTCCCAAAATTCTGGCAGATCGAGCCAAAGTTGCTCAAAATCACGATGCGCCTAAGGCGGTCTCGGCTACTCTTTCAGTCTTAAAGTGAAGTGGGGCTATATTTCGGCCGAGAAGCTCGACACCGAGCGTGCGCTCCTTTTGCCTGTGTACATATCACTGAAAACTAAGTTCATCATGAGTTAGCATAGAGTCCTCGGGACTGGAAAATATTGCCCGAATTCCGGCAAATCGAGCCAAAGATGCTCAAAATCAAGATGCGAGTAAGCTGGTCTCGCCTACTCTTTCACTCTGAAAATGAAGTGGGGCCATATTTCGGTTCTACAAGCTTGACACCGAGCGTGCGCTCCTTTTGCCTGTGTCCTTTTCACTAAGAACTAAGTCCATCGAGAGATAGTTAGAGTCCTCGAGACTAGAAACTATCTCCAAGTTTCGGCAAATTGAGTTTCTTAAAATTACGATAAGCGTACGGCAGTTTCGTTTACTCTTTCAGTCTTAAAATGAAGTGGGGCTTTATTTCGACCTAGAAGCTCGACAGGGAGCGTGCGCTCCTGTTACCTGTGACCATTTTACTAAAAACTAAGGTTATCAGGAGTTAGCTTAGAGTCCCCGGGACTGGAAAAAATCCCCCAAGTTTTGGCAGATCGAGCCATAGTGGCTAAAAATTTGGATGCGCTTAAGGCGGATTCGTCTACCCTTTCAGTCTTAAAATAAAGTGGGGCTAGATTTCGGCCTACAACCTGGAAACCTAGCGTGCGCTCCTTTTACCTGTGTCCATTTCACTGAACACCAAGGCAATCAGGAGTTAGTTTAGAGCTTCCGGGACTGGAAAATATCCCCCAAAGCCCGAGAAATCAAGCCGAAGTTGGACAAATTTACCATGCGCGTAAGGCGGTCTCGGCTACTCTTTCAGTCTTTAAGTGAAGTGGGGCTATATTTCGGCCCAGAAGCTCGAAAGTGAAGGTTCAAAAAGTTTGGCTGTGTCCATTTCACTGAAAACCAAGTGAAACTGCAATAAGCGTAAAAAACTCTCTTGGCCTTTAATAAACAACTCCACAAATCAAAACGGCGTGGTACAAAGAGTGTGCATACGAGCGGCGTAGATGCAAATAGCGTGGATACAAACAGCGTGGATACAAACAGCGTGGATACAAACAGCGTGGATACAAACAGCGTGGGTTGAAACTAAAACAGTAAAAGAGCAAAAGTTACAAGTTGCGACTAAGCTAAATTCGAATAAAGAAATAACAAAACTGCAAAACGAGGACTGTGAATTACACTTACATTGTTTCGGCCAGAGAAAACTGTTGTGAAACGGACTGCGAATGACGCGAAGAGACTAGCACGAAAGCTAAATAGAACTGCGCTAAGCGCGGACCAAAATGAACTGCCCCAAAACTGTACTGCAAAGCTATGACATGGAAAATACGCTAGAACATGCGGAAAATAAAACTATAGAAGCTTAGAAAGGCGCTAATGAAGATGAAACAGCAAAGAAACGCTAACGAGGGCGCGAAAACTGACAGAAAGGAATAAACACCTAAATTGACGCGAAAAAAAAGGACGAAACAAAAGGACGAAAAAAAGTATAAACTAATTTGCGTACGCAAAGGAAAAACAAATTACGCAAGAACGAATAATAGAAAAAATGTTACACTTGGATCTTACATACCGGCCCCATAAGTGAGGAGCACACGCGAGGCACTTAAATTAAACAATTAAAGATCTAAGTGTCTTTCTAAGAGTTCTTAATGTTCTCTTCTCCTGAATTAGAAAATTGCACAGAAAATAACTCCAAAGGAAAAGTTCAAGCTTCTATCAGCAAAGCTTGTCAATTGGCCTCTCCAAAACTGCTCCTTTTACTTTCACCCTGGTACGGCGCACCAAACCTTTCTTGTCGGCGAAGACTTCTACCACTCTACCAAGGGGCCATGAATTGCGAGGGGAATTTTCCGCGCTCCACTTTCGGGTCTCCGTCTTGAAGACATCCAAGCGATGAGGGGTTCCTAGGCCAATCTTCTTCTGACTTCCAGAGAAACTCCGGCCCCAGTAACCATCTTTGGCAGCTCAACAATGCATTGGCAGTCAACGCTCTTGAAGCGCAATCTCCAGGATTCGCTACACCTTCCACATAGCGCCACTGATCTGGATTTGAGCCCTCTCGTAGTACGGCAACCCGATTGGCAACAAACGTGTGGAAACGCGTACTTTCGTTCTTCACATAACGAAGCACTGACATGCTGTCTGACCAAAACACGGATTCGCAATTAGGAGGCATCTCCAGCTCTTCCTTGAGCATCTTGTCTTGTCGCTCAGAAACGGTTGCGGCCGAGAGCTCTAAACGAGGAACAGAAACAGCTTTCAAAGGAGCAACGCGTGATTTTCCAAACAGGAAGGAACAATGAACTCGGTCCTCATGGCTGACCAGACGAAGGTAAGACACTGAACCATAAGCAGCTTCTGAGGCATCAGAGAAGTGATGCAGCTGACTGGATTTAACGGGACCAAAATCCTCTGGCTTTAAACAGCGACTCACAGCAAACTCCGAGAGCTTTGGAACATCTGCTAGCCAATTTTCCCAACGTGCAGCGTACTCAGTCGGGATCTCGTCATCCCATCCTAGCTTAATGCGACAAAGATCTTGAAGGATTTCTTTTGCGGTCAGAACGAACGGTGCCAGGAATCCCAACGGATCGAAAATAGCACTCGCTAGAGACAAGATACCCCTACGCGTTGGTAGACGAGAGCTAATGTTGACTCTGAAGCAAAACGAGTCGGATTCTACACACCACTGAACTCCTAGGGCTCGCTGAACAGGCAACTCGTCCTTCCTTATGTCCATGTCCTTGATGTCCTTTGCGCGCTCCTTCTCAGGGATGGCTTGCAGAACATCACGGCTATTGCTGACCCATTTGGTTAGCTTGAAACCACCACGTGATAGTAAAGTGCATAAACTGCCAACATGCTCAATGGCTTTCTGCTCGCCAGGGAGGGACTTCAAACAATCATCAACATAAAAGTTTCTTTTAACTGTGTTGATGACGTCAGGAGGGAAGCTGTGACGATTATCTTCTGCTGTCTTGCGGAGTGCGAGATTTGCGCAAGCCGGTGATGAAATGGCTCCAAACAAGTGAACTACCATCTGATATTCTTGTAATTCGCGCGCCATGTTGCCATCCTCCCACCAAAGAAAACGTAGAAAGGAACTGTCAGGATCGGGAACTCTCACTTGGTGGAACATGGACTCTATGTCCGCCATAACGGCCACTCTCTCTTCACGAAACCTCAACAGGACTCCTACAAGCGAACTGGTTAGGTCCGGGCCCTTGTACAGCATGTCATTGAGAGACTTTCCCATAAATTTGGCAGAACAGTCAAACGCGACGCGGATCTTTCCTGGCTTGCGAGGGTGGTAAACACCATGGTGCGGTATGTACCAGGCGGTGCCCTTCGCGGGGCTCTTCTGATCAGGGGACACTTTGCGTGCATATCCTTTGGAGAGAATGTCTCCCATAAAGGCCTTATAATCTTGGTACAACTTCGGGTCTCGTTCCAGCCTTTTCTTCAACCAAATGGCGCGCTGCCAGGCCTGAGCCTTGTTGCTGGGTACAGGCGTTTGGCGATCCTTAAACGGTAAAGAGATTTGATAGTGCCCATTTCTCAATTCCACCGTCTGTTCGGCGATTTGCATAAATCTACGTTCGTCTTGAGACATCTCTGTCTTGCTATCAACGGTGGGATCAGTAAAATCGCGATTGTAGAAGTCTTCTATCATCTGTTGGAGCCGGTGATCGACTTTAGCAACAAAAGTGGATGACCGTGAACTATGGTGACGACGGCGTAAGGGACCATTTACCGCCCAGCCGATTCGCGTTCTTGAAGCATAAGGACCACCGTCTTGACTGTGTTTGATATCAAGTGGATCGAGAGCCTTGGGAACGTCACTAGCAATCAAAAGGCCAACCTCAGCGTCGAGACGAGGTAGAAAAACTCCTTGCAAGTGGGGCCACTGATCAACGTCGTCCTGAGTTGGAATGTCACTGCTGGACACAGGAATCTCCGGCCTGGTGTAAAGGGTCGGGAGGCTAATCCACTCGTTCTCATCCAAATCGGATACAAGAAGGTCGCGAACCAGGAAGCTGTTGGTGATGCTATTTTTCTTCTCAAGAGTAGACAAGGATATCTTAACTTGCTGACCATTAATCCCGAGCTGCTTCATGAGCGATTCAGTACAGAAACTGGAGTTGCTACCGTTATCCAAGAAGGCGTAGGTGATGACGCTCTTATCACTATCTTTCGCTCTCACTCTAACTGGTATTACGGCCATGCCTGTCCTACGACCCTCTCCCGAAGTCTCACTGTTAGCACTGGTGCCCGTTTTTACCATGTGACTACAAACTTGAGTGCTGATTACGTCCTCCGTACCCACTCCAACGCCGACAGCTGGTCTCTCACGAGGGCTAGTATGTAAAACAGTAGGATGCCGTCCTTTACAGTTCGAAATCTTGCAATTTTTCCTCTGCGGGCAAAACTTTGCGACATGTTCGGTGGATAAACATCCAAAGCACAGCTTTTTGGACAATAGGAATTGAATTCTCTCTTGGTAGGGTTTCCACCGCAATGACTGACAATCCTCAAGGGCGTGGTTTCTGCTACAATAGAGACACCGATTTTTCCCTTGTGAGGGACCCTGATCGATTCCAGATAGCTGAACCTTGCGAGTCTGAGGTCCCTGCTCTCCATCGGCGCGTTGACTTGGCTCCTTTACACCCTGCGGAACCGTCTCACTGGTAGGACCTTCACTATCGCCTACATGTGCTAAGAGGCTGAGGTTCTTGGGATTGGATGTCTTGCCACCAGAGGACCGCTGACCAGGCGCCGATCTTACGGTATCGGATATCTTGCCAAAGACTGGGTTGGTTAGTATTCTTGCTTCGCGATCAACAAAGGCAACGAAGTCACTGAACTGTACTGGCCTTAACTGTCTGTTCATGATGTCATCAGCTAAGCGACGCCATCTTTCTCTCATGCTGTAAGGAATCTTGAGCACCAACTTTTGAATGTTTCCTGGCTGATCAAACTTAGAAATGTACTGGCTACCTGCCAATGCGTTCTTGCAACTTGCGAGAAAGACTGAAAAACGATTCAAAGCCACACCATCTTCTGCCTTTATGCTCGGCCAATCGAGGGCCTTCATCTCGTAAGCGGATGCTATGCGATAATCGTCACCATACTTCCTTCTCAAAACCCTACGAGCCTCATCGTAACCTTCTTCCGCTGGTAAATGATG
This sequence comes from Orbicella franksi, assembly GCF_964199315.1. NCBI lineage: Eukaryota > Metazoa > Cnidaria > Anthozoa > Scleractinia > Merulinidae > Orbicella > Orbicella franksi. The sequence goes on from NC_138153.1 coordinate 18,362, forward strand.
ACAGGATCTCACAAGTTCCTTAACGTCCCCTGCGGTGAACTGCTCGAGGTAATAGAGTCTATCAGTACTGCTAAATGTTCTGGATTCAACCAAATTTTCAAAAGCGCGAACGAAGGTGCGGTATTCAATAGGGTTTCCGTCAAACACAGGAACACGGGGCTGCGGAAGTTTGTTTCTATTCTGATTATGCGCTAGCAATTCCATTATTCTATTCTGCTGAAACTGAAGAGCAGTCTGTTGCCGCTGCAAACCAATCGTTTCCTTTCTCAGATCCTCGCCGACTGTACACGCTTGATAATCAAACTGGCCGTAAGGAACAGAATCCATGGACACTCCCTGGCCTGGGTGGTGCACCTCGCCTGGAAAGGACCTTTTCGCGCGGGGGCTGGTACGAGGGGGATCCTGATCCTGGAGCTCTGTCTCCAATTTTAAAGGCTTCACATCCGGTAGAGAAGGGGAGGTCATTGCTGCGTAGACCCTCTCCTTAGCTGTTGTCTTGACCATTTCGGCTTCGAGGTTAAGGCGTAATTCTTCCTGCTGCAAACGAAACTTTTTCTCTTCGAGTGTTTGGCGCTTTTCGAGCATAGAAATTTCGGCTTTTAACTCGGCAATTCTTACGGCTTCTTTGGCTCTCGCGGCTGCAACTGATGAAGCACGGCTACCACGTGAACTTGCTCGACTTGAATGTTTTGAAACCTTGGAAGCACCTGAAGGAATTGGTGTGCCAGCACAACTAATTGAATCCTCGGGATTCACCGCCGAATCTACTTGAAACGATTCAGCTAATAGCTTGTGTTCAATATTAATTATCCAGCCGACGATCTCCTGACGGAACACACGAACCTTTCTCTCTTTGTCTTCAAGATAGCGTTGACCCTCAATAATGGCGTTCTCATCCAGAATTTCTCCGACGTAGTCGCGATGGGCCTCTTTGAATCTTTCAAAAGCGTTGTCCAAGTAAGGAAGCTTCTCCTTAACCTCCTGAAGATTATGATCATCAGTAAGCAAGCCAGAAATTTCATTGGAAATGGCTGTTACGGTAGATAGGTGACCAGACCTTGAATTTTTCTTTAAACGAAGTGTTTCCAGGTTAGACGCCTCAAAATCCAGCGAACGGTTTGGTTGTCGCACGCGTGTTCCAACTCGCCGGGCGGCGGGATCTGTAAGCTGCTTGCGGCTAGAGCTCATGACGAAACGACATGTCACCAACAATTTTCAACGATGAAACTGCAATAAGCGTAAAAAACTCTCTTGGCCTTTAATAAACAACTCCACAAATCAAAACGGCGTGGTACAAAGAGTGTGCATACGAGCGGCGTAGATGCAAATAGCGTGGATACAAACAGCGTGGATACAAACAGCGTGGATACAAACAGCGTGGATACAAACAGCGTGGGTTGAAACTAAAACAGTAAAAGAGCAAAAGTTACAAGTTGCGACTAAGCTAAATTCGAATAAAGAAATAACAAAACTGCAAAACGAGGACTGTGAATTACACTTACATTGTTTCGGCCAGAGAAAACTGTTGTGAAACGGACTGCGAATGACGCGAAGAGACTAGCACGAAAGCTAAATAGAACTGCGCTAAGCGCGGACCAAAATGAACTGCCCCAAAACTGTACTGCAAAGCTATGACATGGAAAATACGCTAGAACATGCGGAAAATAAAACTATAGAAGCTTAGAAAGGCGCTAATGAAGATGAAACAGCAAAGAAACGCTAACGAGGGCGCGAAAACTGACAGAAAGGAATAAACACCTAAATTGACGCGAAAAAAAAGGACGAAACAAAAGGACGAAAAAAAGTATAAACTAATTTGCGTACGCAAAGGAAAAACAAATTACGCAAGAACGAATAATAGAAAAAATGTTACACTTGGATCTTACACCAAGGCCATCAGGAATTAGTTTAGAGTGCCCGGGACTGGGAATTATTTCCCAAGTTCCGGGAAATCGAGCCGAAGTAACCCAAAATCACGGTATGCGTAAGGCAATCTCAGCTACTCTTTCAGTCTTAAAGTGAAGTGGGGCTATGCTTCGGCCCAGAAGCTCGAAAGTGAGCGTTCAAAAAGTTATCCTGTGTCCATTTCACTGCAAACCAAACCCATCAGGAGTTAGTTTAGAGTCCCCCGAACTGGAAAATATCCCCCAAGTTCCGCGAAATCGAGACGAAGTTGGTCAAAATCACGATGCGCGTAAGGCGGTCTCGGCTACTCTTTCAGTCTTAAAGTGAAGTAGGGCTATATTTCGGTCCAGAAGCTCGAAAGTGCGCGTTCAAAACGTTTTGCTCTCTCAATTTAACTGAAAACCAAGGCCATCGTGAGTTAGTTTAGAGTCCCCGGGACTGAAAAATATCCCTTAAGTTCCGGAAACTCGAGCCGAAGTTGGTCAAAATCACGATGCGCCTAAGGCGGTCTCGGCTACTCTTTCAGTGTTAAAGTGAAGTGGGGCTATATTTTTGCCCAGAATTTCGAAAGCATGCGTTCAAAAAAGTTGGCTGTGTCCATTTCACTGCAAACCAAGGCCATCAGGAATTACTTTAGAGTCCTTGGGACTGGAATATGTCCCCGAAGTTTCGGGAAATCTAGCCGAAGTTGGTCAAAACCACGATGCGCGTAAGACGGTCTCGGCTACTCTTTCAGTCTTAAAGTGAAGTGAGGCTATATTTCGGCTCAGAAGCCTCCAAGGGGAGCGTTCAAAAAGTTTTGCTCTCTCCATTTCAATGCAAACCAAGGCAATCAGGAGTTAATTTAGAGTCTCCGGTACCGGAAAATATCCCCCATATCCCGGGAAATCGAGCCAAAGTTGGTCACAATCACGATAAGCGTAAGGCGGTCTTGGCTACTCTTTCATTCTTAAGGTGACCTGGGGCAACATTTTCGCGCAGAAGCTTGAAAGTGAGCGTTCAGAAAGTTTTGCTGTGTCCATTTCACTCCAAAGCAAGGCCATCAGGAGTTACTTTAGAGTCCGCAGGACTGTAAAATATCCCCCAAGCTCCGGGAAATCGAGCCGAAGTTGGTCAAAATTACGATGCGCGTAAGCCGGTCTCGGCTACTCTTTCAATCTTAAAGTAAAGTGGAGCTATATTTCGGCCCAGAAGCTCAAAAGTGAGCGTTGAAAAAGTTTTGCTGTTTCCATTTTACTGCAGACGAAGGACGTCGGGAGCCAGTTTAGAGTCCCCGGGAATGGAAAATATCCCCCAAGTTCCGGGAAATTTAGCCAAAGTTGGTCAAAATCACGACGCGCGTACGGCGGTCTCGGCCACTCTTTCAGTCTTAAAGTGAAGTGGGACAATATTTCGGCCCAGAAGCTCGAAACTGGGTGTTTGAAAAGTTTTGCTGTGTCAATTTCACTGCAAACCAAGGCCATCAGGAGTTAGTTTAGAGACCCAGGGAGGGGAAAATATCCCGTAAGTGCCGAAAAATCGGGACAAAGTTTGCAAAATAAAAAAGCGCGTAAGGCCGTCTCGGCTACTCTTTTAGTGTTAAAATTAAGTGGGGCTCTATTTCGGCCCAGAAGCTCCAAAGTAAGGGTTCAAAAAAATTTGCTGTTTCCATTTCACTGGAAGCCAAGGCCATCAGGGGTTAGTTTAGTGCTCCCGGGACTGGAATATATCCCCCAGGTTCCGGCAAATCGAGCCGAAGTTAGTCAAAATCACGATTTGCGTAAGACAGACTCGGCTACTCTTACTCTTAAAAAGAAGTGGGGCTATATTTCGGCCCAGAAGCTCGAAGGTGAGTCTTCACAACGTTTTGCTCTGTCAGTTTCAATGCAAAGCAAGGCGATCAGGAGTTAGTTTAGAGTCCCCGGGACTGGCAAATATCCCCCAAGTTCCGGGATATCGATCCGAAGTTGGTCAAAATCACGATGCGCGAAACGCGATCTCGGCTATTGTTTCAGTCTTAAAGTGAAGTGGGGCTATATTTCGGGCCAGAAGCTCGAAAGTGACCGTTTAAAAAGTTACGCTTCGTGCATGTAACTGCAAACAAAGGCCATCAGGAGTTAGTTTAAAGTCTCCCGGACTGGAAAATATCCGCCAAGTTCCGGGAAGTCGAGCTAAAGTTGGTCAAAATCACGATGCCTGGAAAGCGGTCTTCGCTACTCTTTCAGTCTTAAAGTGAAGTGGGGCTCTATTTCGGCCCAGAAGCTGCAAAGTGATCGTTAAAAAAGTTATGCTCTGTGCATTTCACATCAAACCAAGGCCATCAGGAGTTAGTTTAGAGTCCCCCGGACTGGAAAATATCCCCCAAGTTCCGGGAAATATAGCTGAACTTGGTCAAAACCACGATGCGCGTAAGGCGGTCTGGGCTACTATTTCAGGGTTAAAGTGAAGTGGGCTTCTATTTAAGCCCACAAGCTAGAGGGTGAGTGTTAAAAAAGTTCTGCTCTGTCCATTTCTCCGAAAACCAAGGCCATAAGGAGTTAATTTAGAGCTCGCGGGACTCGAATATATCCGCCAAGCTCCGGAAAATCGACCCGAAGTTGGTCAAAATCACGATTCGCGCAAGACGGTTTCGGCTACTCTTTCAGTCTTAAAGTAAAGTGGGCTATATTTCGGGCCAGAAGCTCGAAAGTGAGCGTTCAAAAAGTTTCGCTGTGTCCATTTCAATGCAAACCAAGACGATCAGGAGTTAGTTTAGAGTCTCCGGGACTGGAAAACATCCCCCAAATTCCGGGAAATCGAGCCGAAGCTGGTCAAAATCACGATGCGCGCAAGGCGGTCTCAGCTATTCTTTCAGTCTTAAAGTGAAGTTAGGCTATATTTTAGGCCAGAAGCTCGAAGATAAGCGTTCAGAAAGTTTTGCTGTGTCCATTTCACTGCAAACCAAGGCCATCAGGAATAAGTTTAGAGTCCACAGAACTGGAAAATATTCCCTAATTTCCGGCAAATCGAGCCGAAGTTGGTCAAAATCACGATGTGCGTAAGGCGGACTCGGCTCATCTTTCACTTTTCAAGTGAAGTGGGGCTATATTTGGGCCTAGAAGCTCGAAACTTTGCTTTCGTAATGAGGGTAAGACGTATTTATAGAAGCTGCCTGCTCTTAGCCATTTTAGTGCTTTTAAGATGCTCGGTTACGGAATACAAGTACTTGGCAGATGGTCTAAGCCAAAAAGGTCATGTGTGGGAAAGTTTCAAGACTCAAGACCATTTATCCACTCAGGAAATACGGAATTTTACTTCTGGACTACAAGCGACTTGGTGGTTTGAAGGTGACGGAATTTCGTACAAAGAAAATTTTCTTGATTTCGCTTTGTACTCAAGCAATGATGTATTGTTTACAATGCGCATACCACACGGCTGGATGGATAATTACGCAATCACTGATAATCTTCTACACAGGTACTTACCAAAGCGGCATAGGATGAAAAGACACAAAAGACCATGTTTTTATTATCCCAACAGCTCCGCCGCTTTCAACATGGAATTAATTGGCGATCTGACATTCAAGCTAAATCCCGGGCCTTCTGTGAACAGAACAATACCGGTCATTGTTTCATCGCAAGCCAAACGCAGCCATGCATCACGGCCCACCACTGTGTCACACAACGTCACCCTTGGCTCCAAAAATTGCTGCTCCAGAGGAGTGAATTGGCACAATCTTACCAGCATAAGATGCTCAAACAAAAATCTGCAGAATAGTATTATACCAATCGACTTCTGTTTATTGAACACTAGATCGATCAACAAGAAGGAACTTGCGATAAAAGATTATACAGTCGGCAATAACGTGGATATTTTTGCAGTGACTGAGACATGGCTGCGCAATAATGAAAACTATAATTTTCAATTGCTGAAGTTTGTCCAACCGGATACCGCTTCTACCATGTTCTACGGAAAAACTCACGAGGGGGAGGAGTTGGTCTCCTAATAAAGAAACAAATGAAAGTCACGAAACAAACCCAGACAAATTTCAGCTCCTTCGAATACCTGGACATTGTGACGACATGCTCCACTGGTTCTATAAGAATTGTAACTATCCATAGACCGCCTCCATCCAAGGGAAATCAATGAAATTGTTCTGTATTCTTTGAAGAATTTTGCACCCTCGCAGAACAGTTCGTTGTTTCCCCTGGCAACCTTCTAATAGTGGGTGACTTCAATTATCACATGGATAAAATCAGCAATTTGGAGACTGTAAAATTTAACAAGATCTTAGAATCGCTCAGTCTAGTCCAGCATGTAAATGGACCCACCCATAAAAAAGGCCACACCTTAGACCTGATCATAACTAGGGCCGAGGACGAGCTAGTTACTAGCGTTGAAATACGTGATCCAATGCTGTCCGATCACTCTGCTGTACACTGCAAGCTACACCTAAAGAAACCACCTCTGGAACGAATGGAAATTAGTTATCGTAAACTACGCTCGGTAAATATGGTCAGTTTTAATGACGACCTAAAGCAATCTGACCTCCTGACAACCAACGCCTTTGATCTTATGGATCTCACTGAAAAATACGAAAATACTCTGACGGAAATACTTCAAAGGCATGCACCTTTAAAACGACGCATGATAACTCTCCGTCCATCAGCACCGTGGTACCATGAGGGTATTAGTAACGCCAAGAGAAAACGTCGAAGGCTGGAGCGCCACTGGCGATCGTCGAGACTGTGCGTCGACAGACAGATGTTTGTCGACCAGTGCCAGGTAGTGAACAAAATGCTAAGGGACGCAAAGGCTTCATACTATTCATCTATTATTTCAGAGAATGCATCAGATCCAAAAATACTTTTCAACGCAGTCGACAAGCTATTACACCGCAGAGTAGATGGACGCTATCCGACCGCACCCTCAACGTTTGTGCTTACGAACAATTATGCCGACTTTTTTGACAAGAAGATAGCATCCATAAGAACGGAGCTATCCAAAGAAGTGACTTCTGGTACCCAGTCCTGCGAAGCATACAAACAGCCATGTCAAGCCGAATTCACAGAGTTCAGGGTGATGTCAGAAAGAGAGATTGAAAGTTTTGTGGACAAAATCGGTAAAAAATCCTCTGATCTTGACCCTATACCGGCTTCTATTCTTAAGGAATGTAAATCAACTATTCTACCTGTGTTAACTAACATCGTTAACATGTCTCTCCAATCAGCATCTATGCCCGCTGCACTGAAAGAAGCAATGATCAAACCGAAGCTGAAGAAGGACAACCTGGACTCTGAGGATTATTCAAACTTTAGACCTATCTCAAATCTGAAGGTTGTATCTAAGATAATTGAAAAGGCAGTATCTTGTCAATTGAGCGACTATCTACGCGATAATGATCTAGAGGAATCAGACTGCTCTCCTGAGGGTGCAAAATGACATTCTCTGTGAGATAGATAATCAGAAATGCGTTATCCTGCTACTGTTGGACATGTCTGCGGCGTTTGATACCGTCGACCATAAACTGCTACTAGAAAGAATGGAAAAACGCTACGGCGTGAAAGGAAATGCGCTAAAATGGTTTCGATCCTATCTTCAAGACCGAAAACAGTTTGTGATGATTGACGGAACCAAGTCAGAGATGAAAGAACTTCGCTACGGTGTTCCCCAGGGATCCGTTTAGGGCCAATCCTGTATTTGTTATACACATCGCCCATCGGGGACATCATCAAACGGCACGGACTTAAGTACCATCTATACGCTGATGACACCCAGCTCTACCTCTCATTTAAGCCCAACTACGCCGAACAACCTGGTTCTATAGCTAAAATAGGAGCATGTGTTTCTGAGATCGACTCGTGGATGGTGTGCAATAAGCTGAAACTAAACAGAGGAAAGACGGAGCTTTTGATCTTGAGCGCACGACATCGTCCACCCCCATTTATAGACCACGTCGATGTGTCTGGTGAACAGATCGAGCCATCTACTTCTGCAAAGAACATTGGAGTCATCTTTGATGAGTACATGTCACTGGAAAAGCATGTTACCAGTACCTGCAAGGCCTGTTTCTTCCATCTTAGAAACATTAGCAGGATAAGAGTCTGTCTATCTCTAGCAGACACTGAAAAGTTAGTACATGCATTCATCACTTCCAAACTAGATAACGCCAACTCGCTTCTATATGGACTACCAAAATTTTTGATAGATCGTCTACAAAATGTCCAGAATGCTGCGGCTCGCGTTGTTACCAGAACAAGGAAATACGATCATATCAAGCCGGTTTTAAAGCAGCTACACTGGCTTCCAATAAGCCAGCGCATCAATTATAAGATTTTACTTTTAACCTATAAAGCGCTCAACGGCCAGGCCCCTAATTACATTACTGAGCTGCTAGAGCCTTATGTACCAAGCAGAAATCTTCGATCCTCCTCCAAAAACCTGTTGAAAGTACCACCTGTCAAGTTAATAGGCTATGGTCATAGGTGTTTCTCTTTTGTAGCACCTAGCCTATGGAACTCTCTTCCGAACAATATAAGAGGGAGCGGCTCGCTATCAGATTTTAAGACTTGTATAAAGACATATCTTTTTAACAAATTTTCTAACTAGACTTTTGGTTAGTTAGTTAATTAGTAGATTAGATAGTTTAGCTAGTTAGTCAGTCACTTAGTTAAGTTAGTCAGTTTTTACTTAAAGGTTTTAATGATTCCTAGTTTTACTTTCATTTTTACAGCTTAGCTATTTTATTTGTTAGTAATTTTTTATCACTGATGTAAATTTTTAATGTAAATTTTATTTTTAATAACATTTTTTACTGTAAAGCGCCATGAGCCCTGGATATGGCGCTATACAAATGTATTATTATTATTATTCAAAAAGTTTGGCTGTTTCAATCTCACTGCAAAACAAGGCCATCCGGACTTAGTTTAGAATCCCCGGGACTAGAAAATATCCCCCAAGTCCCGCGAAATCAAGCCGAAGATGGTCAAAATCACGATGCGCGTAAGGCGGTCTCCGCTACTCTTTAAGTCTTAAAGTGAAGTGGGGCTATGTTTCGGCCCAGAAGCTCGAAAGGAAGCGTTCAAAAAGTTTTCCTGTGTCCATTTCACCGCAAACCCAGGCCATCAGGAGTTAGCTTAGAGTCCCAGGGACTGGAATATATCCCCCAAGTTCCGGGAAATCGAGCCAAATTTGGTCAAAATCACCATGCGCGTAAGCCGGTCTCGGCTACTCTATCAGTCTTAAAGTAAAGTTGGGCTATATTTTGTTCCAGAAACTCACAAGTGAGCGTTTAAAAAGTTCTGCTAAGTCCACTTCACTGCAAACCACGACAATGAGGAGTTAGTTTAGAAATCCCGGGACTGGAAAATATCCTCGAAGTTGCGGGAAATCGAGCCGAAGTTGGTGAAAATCACGATGCGCGGAAGGCGCTCTTTGCTACTCTTTCTGTCTTAAAGTGAAGTGGGGCTATATTTCGGCCTAGAAGCTCGACACCGAGCGAGCGCTCCTTTTATCTGTGTCCATTTTAGTAAAAATTAAGGCCATCAGAAGTTAGTTTAGAGTCCCCGGGACTGTAAAATATCAACCAAAATCCGGCAAAAGAAGCAAAGTTGCTGAAAATCACGATGTGCGTAAGAGTTTATGGTACTCTTACCGTTTTAAATTAAAGTGGGGCTATATTTCGGCCTAGAAGCTCGACACCTAGCGTCCGCTTCGTTTAGCTCTGTCCTTTTCACTTAATAATACGGCAATCAGGAGTTAGTTTAGAGTCCCCGGGACTGAAAAATAACCCCTTAGTCCCCGCAAATCCAGCCAAAGATGCTCAAAAATCACCATTCGCGTAAGGCGGTCTCGGCTACTCTTTTAGTCTTAAAATGAAGTGGGGCTATATTTCGGCCTAGAAGCTCGACACCTAGCTTGCGCTTCTTTAACCTGTGTCCATTTCAGCAAAAAATAAAGACATCCGCGTTTAGTTTAGAGTTTCTGGCACTGGAAAATATCCCCCAATTTCCGGAAAATCGAGCCGAAGTTGATCAAAATCACGATGCGCGTAAGGCGGTCTCGGCTACTCTTTCAGTCTTGAAGTGAAGTGGGGCTACATTGCTGCCCAAGAGCTTGAAAGTGAGCGTTTAAAAAGTTTTGCTCTGTCTATTTCACTGCAAACGAAGGCCATCAGGAGTTAAATTAGAGTTTCCAGGAGTAGAAAATATCCCCCAACTTCCTGGCAATCGAGCCGAGGTTGGTTAAAATCACCATGCCTGTAAGGCGGTCTCGGCTACTCTATCAGTCTTAAAGTGAAGTGGGGCAATATTTCGGCCCAGAAGCTCTAAAGTGAGTGTTTAAAAAGGTTTTGCTGTGTCGATTTCACTGCAAACCAAAGCCATCAGGAATTAGTTTAGAGACCCAGGGAGTGGAAAATATCCCCCAAAATTCAGGGAAATTTAGCCGAAGTTGGTCAAAATCACCATGTGCGTAAGGCGGTCTCGGCTAATCTTTCAGTCTTAAAGTGAAGTGGGGCTATATTTCTGCCCAGAAGCTCGAAAGTGACCGTTCAAAAGGTCTTCCTGTGTCAATTTCACTGCAAACAAAGGCGAGCACAAGTTAGGTTAGAGTCCCAGGGACTGGAAAATACCCTGTAAGTGCGGGAAAATGGGGACAAAGGTTGTCAAAATGAAGATACGCGTAAGGCCGTCTCGGCTATTCGTTCAGTCTTAAAGTGAAGTGAGGCTCTACTTCGGCCCAGAAGGTCCAAAGTGAGCGTTCAAAAAAAAACTGCTGTGTCCATTTCACTGCAAACCAAGGCAATCAGGAGATAGTTTAGAGTCCCCGAGACTTGAATATATCCCCTAAGTTCCGGGAAATCGAGCCAAAGTTTGTCAAACTCACGATGCGCGTAAGACGGACTCGGCTACTCTCTCAATCTTAAAGTAGAGTGGGGCTATATTTCGGCCCAGAAGCTCGAAGGTGAGCGTTCAAAATGTTTTCCTCTGTCCATTTCAATACAAACCAAGGCGATCAGGGGTTAGTTTAGAGTCTTCGGGACTGGAAAATACCCCCCAAGCTCCTAGAAATCGATCCAAAGTTGCTCAAAATCACGATGCGCGTAAAGCGATCTCGGCTACTCTTTCAGTCTTAAAGTGAAGTGTGGCTATATTTCGGCAAAGAAGGTCGAAACTGAGCGTTGAAAAAGTTATGCTGTGCCCAATTCACTGCAAACGAAGGCAATCAGGTGTTGGTTTAGAGTCCGCCGGATTTGAAAATGTCCCCCAAGTTCCGGGAAATCGAGCCTAAGCTGGTCAAAATCACGATGCGCGTAAGGCGGTCTCGGCTACTCTTAAAGTCTGAAAGTGAACTGGGGCTATATTTGGGCACAGAAGCTCGAAGGTGAGCGTTAAAAATGTTTGCCTATGTCCATTTCAATGCAAACCAAGGCTATCAGGAGTTAGTTTAGAGTCCCCGGGACTAAAAAAATATCCCCCAAGTTTCGGGAAATCGAGCGGAAGTTGGTCAAAATCACGATGCGCGTAAGGCGCTCTCGCTTACTCTTTCAGTCTTTAAGTGAAGTGGGGCTATATTTGGGCCAAGAAGCTCGAAAGTGAACGTTCAAAAAGTTTTGCTGTGTCCATTTCAATGCGAACCAAGGCCATCAGGAGTTACTTTAGAGTCCGCGGGACTAAAAAATATTCCCCAAGTACCGGGAAACCGAGCCGAAGTTGGTCAAAATCACGATGCGCGTAAGGCGGGCTCGGCTACTCTTTTAGTCTTAAAGTAAAGTGGGGCTATATCTCGTCCCAGAAGCTCGAAAATGAGCGTTCAAAAAGCCTCGCTGTGTCCAGTTTACTGCACACCAAGGACGTCGGGGGTCAGTTTAGAGTCCCCGGGAATGGAAAATATCCCCCAAGTTCTGGGAAATTTAGCCGAAGTTGGTCAAAATCACGACGCGCGTACGCGGTCTCGGCTACTCTTTCAGTCTTAAAGGGAAGTGGGGCAATATTTCGGCCCAGAAGCTCGAAACTGAGTGTTTAAAAAATTTTGCTGTGTCAATTTCACTGCAAAGCAAGGCCATCGGAAGTTAGTATGGAGCCCCAGACAGTGAAAAATATCCCCCAAATTCCGGGAAATTTAGCCTAAGTTTGTCAAAATCACGTGAGCGTAAGACGGTCTTGGGTAATCTTTCAGTCTTAAAGTGAAGTGGGGCTATATTTCGCGCCAGAAGCTCGAAAGTGAGCATTCAAAAAGTTTTCCCTTGTCAAGTTCACCTCAAACCAAGGTGATCAGGAGTTAGTTTAGGGTCCCCAGGACTGGAAAATATCCCCCAAGTTCCGGGATATCGATCCGAGGGTGGTCAAAATCACGATTCGCGAAACGCGGGTCGGCTATTGTTGTCGTCTTAAAGTGAAGTGGGGCTATATTTCAGCCTAGAAGCTCGAAAGTGACCGTTTAAAAAGTTACGCTTCATGCATTTAACTGCAAAGAAAGGCCATCAGGAGTTATTTTAAAGTCCCCTGGACTAAAAAATATCCTCCATGTTCCGGGAAATCGAGCTGAACTTGGTCAAAATCACGATGTGTGTAAGGCGGTCTCGGCTATTCTTTCAGTCTTCAAGTGAAGTGGGCCTATATTTTGGCGCAGAAGCTCGAAGATGAGCGTTCAAAAAGTTTTGCTGTGTCCATTTCATTGCAAACCAAGGCCATCAGGAATTAGTTTAGAGTCCACAGAACTGGAAAATATTCCCTAAGTTCCGGCCAATCGAGCCGAAGTTGGTCAAAATCACGATGCGCGCAAGGCGGACTCGGCTCATCTTTCACTCCTCAAGTGAAGTGGGGCTATATTTCGGCCAAGAAGCTCGAAACTCTGCTTTCAAAAACTTTTGCTCTTCCAATTTCACTGCAAAACAAGGTCATCAGGACTTAGTTTAAAGTCCCCGAGACTAGAAAATATCCCCCAAATCTCGGGAAATCAAGCCGAAGATGGTCAAAATCATGCTGCGCGTAAAGCGGTCTCGGCAACTCTTTAAGTCTTAAAGTGAAGTGGGGTTATATTTGGGCCCAGAAGGTCCAAAGTGAGCATTCAAAAAGTTTTGCTGTGTCCATTTCACTGCAAAGCAAGGCCATCAGGAGTTAGTTTAGAGTTCCCGGGACTGGAAAATATCCCCCAAGTTCCGGAACATCAAGCCAAAGTTGGTGAAAATCACGATGCGCGTAAGATGGTCTCGGCTACTCTTTCAGGCTTAAAGTGAAGTGGGGCTATATTCGGCTCAGAAGCTTGAAGGTGAGCGTTTAAAATGTTTTGCTCTGTCCATTTCAATGCAAACCAAGGCGATCGGGAGTTAGTTTACAGTCCCTGGGACTGAAAAATATCCCACAAGTTCCGGCAAATTGAGCCAAAGTTGCTCAAAATCACGATGCGCGTAAGGCCGTTTCGTCTATTTTTTCAGTCTTAAAATGAAGTGGGGCTATATTTCGACCTAGAAGCTCGGCACCGAGCGTGCGCTAATTTAATCTGTGTCGATTTTACTGAAAACTAAGGCAATCAGGAGTTAGTTTAGAGCTCCCAAAGCTGGAAACTATCCCCCAAGTTCCGGGAAACCCAGCCATAGAGGCTCAAAATCACGATGCGCGTAAGGCGGTCTCGTCTACTCTTTCAGCCTTAAAATGAAATGGGCTATATTTCGGCCCAAAGGCTCGAAAGTGAGCGTTAAAAATGTTTTCCTGTGTCCATTTCACTGCAAACCAAGGCCAAGAGGAAATACGTTAGAGTCCCCGGGACTGTAAAATATCTTCCAAGTTCCGGTAAATCAAACGGAAGTTGGTCAAAATCACGTTGCGTGCAAGGCGGTCTCGGCTACTCTTTCAGTTTTAAAGTGAAGTGGGGCTATATTTCGACCCAGCAGCTCGAAAGTGAGCGTTCAAAAACTTTTCCTGTGTCCATTGCTCGGCCAACCAAGGCAATCAGGATTTAGTTTAGAGTCCCCGGGACTGGAAAATATCCCCCCAGTTCCGGGAAATGGACCCGAAATTGGTCAAAATCACGATGCGCTTAAGACGGTCTCGGCTACTCTTTGTCTTAAAGTGAAGTGGGGCTATGTGTTGGCCCAGAAACTCTAAAGTGAGCGTTGAAAAAGTTTTGCCTTTTCCATTTTACTGCAAACCAAGGCAATCAGGAGTTACTTTAAAGCTCCCGGGTCTGGAAAATAACCCCCAAGTTTCCGAAAATCGAGCTTAAGTTAGTCAAAATTACGATGCGCGTAAGGCGGCCTCGGCTAGTCTTTCAATCTTACAATGAAGTGGGGCTAAACTTTTGGGCCCAGAAGCTGGAAACTCAGCGTTCAAAAAGTTTTGCTGTTTCCATTTCACTCCAAACCAAGACAAGCAGGAGTTAGTTTAGAGTCCCCGCGACTGGAAAATATCCCCCAAGTTCCGGGAAATCAACCCGAAGTTTGTCAAAATCACCATGCGCGTAAGGCGGTCTCGGCTACCCTTTTAGTGTTAAAGTAAAGTGGGGCTATATTTTGGCCCAGAAGCTCGAAAGTGAGCGTTCAAAAAGTTTTGCTGTGTCCATTTCAATGCAAACCAAGGCCATCAGGAATTAGTTTAGAGTCCTCAGAACTGGAATATATCCCCTAAGTTCCGCCAAATCGAGCCGAAGTTGCTCAAAATCAGGATGCGCGTAAGTCGGTCTGGGCTACTCTTTCTGTCTTCAAGTGAAGTGGGGCTCTATTTCGGGCCAGAAGCCCGAAAGTGAGCCTTCAAAAAGTTTGCTGTGTTCTTTGACTGAAAAACAAGGCCATCACGAGTTAGTTTAGCGTCCCTGGGACTGGAAAATATTCCCCAAGTTCCGGTAAATCGAGCTGAAGTTGGTCAAAATCACGATGCTCCCAAAGCGGTCTCGGCTACCGTTTCAGTCTTAAAGTGAAGTGGGGCTATATTTCTGTCCAGAAGCTCGAAAGTGAGCGTTCAAAAAGTTTTGCTGTGTGCATTTCACTGCAAACCAAAGCTATAAAAAGTTAGTTTAGGGTCCCCGGGACTGGAAAATATTCCCCAAGTTCCGGGAAAGCGAGCCCAAGTTGATCAAAATCACGATGCGCGAAATGCGGTCTCGGCTACTGTTTCAGTCTTAAAGTAAAGTGTGGCTATATTTCGGCCCACAAGCTCGAAAGTGAGCGTTCAAAAAGTTTTGCTGTGTCCATTTGACTGCAAAACAAGGCCATCAGGACTTAGTTTAGCGTCCAAGGGACTGGAAAATGTTCCCCAAGTTCCGGGAGATCCACCCGAAGTTTGTCAAAATCACAATGCGCGTAACGTGGTCTCGGTTACTCTTTAAGTCTTACAGTAAAGTGGGGCTTTATTTCGGCCAGGAAGCTCGAAGGTGAGCGTTCAAAAAGTTTTGCTCTGTCCATTTCACTGCAAACCAAGGCCATGAGGACTTAGTTTAGAGTTCCTGGGACTGGAAAATATCCCCCAAGTTCCGGAATATCGACCGGAAGTTTGTCAAACTCACGATGCGAGCAAGGCGGTCTGGGCTACTCTTTCAGTCTTAAAGTGAAGTGGGGCTATATTTCGGCCCAGACTCTCGAAAGTGTGCGTTCAAAAAATTGTGCTGTGTCCATTTCAATGCAAACCAAGGCCATCAGGAGTTTGTTTAGAGTCCTCGGGACTGGAACATATCCCCCAAGTCCCGGGAATCGGAGCCGAAGTTGATCAAATTCATGATGCGCGTAACGCGGTCTCGGCTACTGTTTCAGTCTGAAAGTCAAGTGTGCCTATATTTCGGCCCACAAGCTAGAAAGTGAGCGTTCAAAAAGTTTTGCTGTGTCCATTTCACTTCAAAACAAGGCCATCAGGACTAAGTTTAGGGTCCCCGGGACTGGAAAACATTCCCCAAGTTCCGGGAAAGCGAGCCGAAGTTGATGAAAATCACGATGCGCGAAATGCGGTCCTGGCTACTGTTTCAGTCTTAAAGTAAAGTGTGGGTATATTTCGGCCCACAAGCTCGAAAGTGAGCGTTCAAAAAGTTCTGCTCTGTCCATTTCAATGCAAAGCAAGGCGATCAGGAGTTAGTTTAGAGTCCCTGGGACTGGAAAATATCCCCCAACTTCCGAGTAATCGAACCGAAAATGGTTAAAATCACGATGCGCGTAAGGCGATCTCGGCTGCTCTTTCAGTCTTAAAGTGAAGAGGGGCTATATTTCGGCCCAGAAGCTCCAAAGTGGGCGTTCAAAAATTTATGTTGTGCGCATTTCAGTGAAAACCAAGGCCATCCGGAGTTATTTTAGAGTCCCCGGGACTGGAAAATATCCCAAAAGTTGGGTGAAATCGAGCTGAACTTGGTCTAACTCACGATGCGCGTGAGGCGGTCTCGGCTACTATTTCAGTCTGAAAGTAAAGTGGGATTCTATTTCGGGCCAGAAGCTACAAAGAGAGTGTTCAAAAAGCTTTCCTTTGTCCATTTCACTGAAAACCAAGGCCATCAGGAGTTAGTTTAGAGCCCGCGGAAATGGAATATATCCCACAAGTTTCGGGAAACCGACCCGAAGTTGGGCAAAATCACGATTTGCGCAAGACGGTCTCGGCTACTCTTTCAGTCTTAAAGTAAAGTTGGGCTATATTTCGGTCCAGAAGCTCGAGAGTGAGCGTTCAAAAAGTTTCGCTGTGTCCATTTGACTGAAAACCAAGACAATCAGGAGTTAGTTTAGAGTCCCCGGCACTGGAAAATATCCTCCAAGTTCCGGCAAATCGAGCCGAAGTTGGTCCAAATCACGGTGCGCTTAAGGCGGTCTCGGCTACTCCTTCAGTCTTAAAGTGAAGTGGGGCTCTATTTCGGCCCACAAGCTCAAAGCTCAAAAAAAATTACTGTGTCTATTTCACTGCAAACCAAGGCTATCAGTAGTTAGTTTAGAGTCCCCGGGAGTGGAATGTATTTCCCAAGTTTCGGAAAATCGAGAAGACGGTGGTCAAAATCACGATGCGCGTAAGACGGTCTCGGCTACTCTTTCAGTCTTAAAGTGAAGTGGGGCTATATTTCGGCCCAGAAGCTCAAAAGTGAGCGTTCAAAAAGTTTTGCTGTATCCATTTCAATGCAAACCAAGGCCATCAGGGGTTACTTAAGAGTCCTAGGGACTGGAAAATATTCCCCAAGTTCCGGTAAATCCAGCCGAAGTTGGTCTAAATCACGATGTGCGCAAGGTGGTCTCGGCTACTCTTTCAGTCTTAAAGTGAAGTGGGGCTATATTTCGGCCCAGAAGCTCGAAAGTGAATGTTTAAAAAGTTTTGCTCTGTCACTTTCAGTGCAAACCAAGGCCATCAGAAGTTAGTTTAGAGTCCCCGGGACTGGAGAATATCCCCCAAGTCCCGGGAAATCCAGCCGAAGTTGATCAAATTCTTGATGCGCGTAACGTGGTCTCGGCTACTGTGTCAGTCCTAAAGTGAAGTGTGGCTATATTTCGGCCCACAAGCTAGAAAGTGAGCGTTCAAAAAGTTTTGTTGTGTCCATTTGACTTCAAAACAAGGCCATCAGGACTTAGTTTAGCGTCCAAGAGACTGCAAAATATCTCCCAAGTTCCGGGAAATCCATTGGAAGTTCGTCAAAATTACGATGCGCGTAAGGCGGTCTCATCTACTCTTTCAGTCTTAAAGTAAAGTGGGGCTATATTTCTGCCCAGAAGCTCCTAAGTTGTGCTCTGTCCATTTCACTGAAAACCAAGGCTATCAGGAGTTACTGTAGAGTCCCTTTGACTGGGATATATCCCCCACGTTTCGGGAAATAAACGCGCAATTGCTCAAAATCACGATTCGCTCAGGACGGTCTCGCCTACTCTTTCAGTCTTAAACTGAAGTGGGGCTATATTTCGGCTCAGAAGCGCGAAGGGGAGCGTTGAAAAAGTTTTGCTCTCTCCATTTCAATGCAAACCAAGGCAATCAGGAGTTACTTTAGAGTCCCCGGTACCGGAAAATATTCCCCATTTCCTGGGAAATCGAGCCAAAGTTGGTCAAAATCACCATTCGCGTAAGGCGGTCTCGGCTATTCTTTACTTTATTCTGAACTCGAACTATATTTCGGCCCAGAAGCTCGAAAGTGAAAGTTCAAAAAGTTTTGCTGTGTGCATTTCACCGCGAACCAAGCCACATCAGGAGATAGTTTACAGTCTCCGGGACATCAAAATATCCCCCAATTTCCGGGAAATCGAGCCGAAGTTTGTGAAAATCACGATGCGCGTAAAGCAGTCTCGGCTACTCTTTTAGTCTTAAAGTGACGTGGCTGTATATTTTGGCCCAGAAGCTTGAAAGTGAGCGTTCAAAAAGTTATGCTGTGCCCATTTCACTGCAAAGCAAGGCCCTCAGGAAGTAGTTTACAGTCCCCGGAACTGGAAAATATCCTCCAAAATCCGCGAAATCGAGACGACGTTGGTCAAAATAACGATTCGCGTAAGGCGGTCTCGGCTACTCTTTGAGTCTGAATGTGAAGTAGGGCTATATTTCAGTCCAGAAGCTCAAAAGTGAGCGTTCAAAAAGTTTTGCTCTCGCAATTTCACTGAAAACCAAGGCCATCGTGAGTTAGTTTAGAGTCCCCGGGACTGGAAAATATCTTTTAAGTTCTGGCAACTCAAGCCGAAGTTGGTCAAAATCACGATGCGCCTAAGGCGGCCTCGGCTACTCTTTCAGTCTTAAAGTGAAGTGGGGTTCTATTTCGGGCCAGAAGCTCCAAAGTGAGCGCTGCAAAACATTTGCTGTGTCCATTTCACTGCAAACCAAGGCTATCAGGAGTTAGTTTAGAGTCCCCGGGACTGCAATATATTTCCCAAGTTCCGGAAAATCGAGAAGACGTTGCTCAAAATCACGATGCGCGCAAGACGGTCTTGGCTAGTCTTTCAGTCTTAAAGTGAAGTGGGGCTATATTTCGGCCCAGAGGCTCAAAAGTGAGCTTCAAAAAGTTTTGCTGTATCCATTTCAATGCAAACGAAGGCCATCAGGGGTTACTTAAGAGTCTTTGGGACTGGAAAATATCCCCCCAAGTTCAGGGAAATTTAGCCGAAGTTGGTCAAAATCACGGTGCGCGTTAGGCTGTCTCGCTTACTGTTTCAGTCTTAAAGTGAAGTGAGGCTTTATTCCTGCGCAGGAGCTTGAAAGTGAGCATTCCAAAAGTTTCCGCGTGTTTATTTGACTGCAAACCAAAGCCATCAGAAGCTAGTTTAGAGTCCCCGGAACTGGAAAATATCCCCCAACTTCCGGGAAATTGAGCCGAAGTTCGTCAATATTACGATTTGCGTAAGGTAGTGTCGGCTACTCTTTCAGTCTTAGAGTGAAGTGGGGCTATATTTCGGGCGAGAAGCCCGAAAGTGAACGTTCAAAAAGTTTTGCTGGGTCTATTTTACTGCAAACCAAGGCCATCAGGAATTAGTTTAGAGTCCTCAGAACTGGAATATATCCCCTTAGTTCCGTCAAATCGAGCCGAAGTTGCTCAAAATCACGATGCACGTAAGGCGGTCTCGGCTACTCTTTCAGTCTTCAAGTGAAGTGGGGTTCTATTTCGGTCCAGAAGCTCGAAAGTATGCGTTCAAAAACTTTTTCTGTTTCCGTTTCACTGCAAACCAAGACCAGCACGTGTTAGTTTAGAGTCCCCGGGACTGCAAAATAATTCGCAAGTTCGGGGAAATCGAGCCGAAGTTGATCAAAATCACGATGCGCGAAACGTAGTCTCGGCTACTGTTTGAGTCTTAAAGTGAAGTATGGCTATATTTCGGCCCACAACCTCGAAAGTGAGCGTCCAAAAAGCTTTGCTGTCTCCATTTCACTGCAAACCAAGGCCATCAAGAGTTAGTTTAGAGTCCCTGGGACTGGAAAATAGCCCCCAAGTTCCGGAATATCGACCCGAAGTTTGTCAAAATCACGATGCGCGCACGCCGGTCTCGGCTACTCTTTAAGTCGTAAGTGATGTGGGACTATATTTTGGCCTAAAAGCTCGAAACTGTTCGTTCAAAAACTTGTGCTGTGTGAATTTCACTACAAACCATGGCCATCAGCAGTTAGTTTAGAGTCCCCGGGACTGGAAAATGTTCCCCAAGTTCCAGGAAAGCGAGCAGAAGTTGCTCAAAATCACGATGCGCGTAACGCGGTCTCGGCTACTGTTTCAGTCTTAAAGTGAAGTGTGGCTATATTTAGGCCCACGAGCTCGAAAGTGAGCGTTCAAAAAGCTTGGCTGTGTCCATTTCACTGCAAACCAAGGCAATCAGGAGTTAGTTTAGAGTCCCCGGAACTGGAAAATATTCTCCAAGTTCCAGGAAATGGCACCGAAGTTGATGAAAGCTACGATGCGCGTAACGGGCTCTCGGTTATTCTTTTAGTCTTAAATTTAAGTAGGGCTATATTGCGGCACTGAAGCTCGAAGGTGAGCGTTCAGAATGTTTTGCTGTGTTCATTAACCTGCAAAGCAAGGTCATCGGGAGTTAGTTTAGCGTCCCCGGGACTTTAAATTATTCGCCAACTTGCGGGAAATCGAGCAAAAGTGGCCCAAAATCACGATGCGCGTAAGGCGGTCTCGGCTACTCTTTCAGTCTTAAAATTAAGGGGGGCTATATTTCGACTTAGAAGGTCGAGACCGGACGTGGGCTAATTTTACCTGTGTCCATTTCACTGACATCTTAGGCCATCAGGAGTTAGTTTAGAGTCCTTGGGACTGGAAAATATTTCCCAAATTCTGGCAGATCGAGCCAAAGTTGCTCAAAATCACGATGCGCGTAAGGCGGTCTCGGCTACTCTTTCAGTCTTAAAATGAAGTGGGGCTATATTTCGGCCGACAAGCTCAACACGGAGCGTGCGCTCCTTTTGCCTGTGTACATATCACTGAAAACTAAGTTCATCAGGAGTTAACATAGAGTCCTCGGGACTGGAAAATATTCCCCGAATTCCGGCAAATCGAGCCAAAGATGCTCAAAATCACGATACGCCTAAGGCGGTCTCGGCTACTCGTTTACTCCGAAAATGAAGTGGGGCTATATTTCGGTTCTACAAGCTCGACACCGAGCGTGCTCTCCTTTTACCTGTGTCCATTTCACTAAGAACTAAGTCCATCAGGAGATAGTTTAGAATCCTCGAGACTGGAAGCTATCCTCCAAGTTTCGGCAAATTGAGCCATACTTTCTTAAAATTAGGATAGGCGTACGGCAGTTTCGTTTACTCTTTCAGTCTTAAAATGAACTGGGGCTACATTTCGGCCTAGAAGCTCGACACCGAGCGTGCGCTCCTGTTACCTGTGACCATTTTACTGAAAACTAAGGCCATCAAGAGTTAGGGTAGAGTCCCCGGGACTGGAAAATATTCCCCAAGTTTTGGCATATCGAGCCATACTGGCTAAAAATTTCGATGCGCTTAAGGCGGTGTCGTGTACACTTTCAGTCTTAAAATAAAGTGGGGCTATATTTCGGCCTACAACCTGGAAACCGAGCGTGCGCTCCTTTTACCTGTGTCCATTTCACTAAAAACCAAGGCATTCAGGAGTTAGTTTAGAGCTTCCGGGACTGAAAAATATCCCCCAAGTCCCAGGAAATCAAGCCGAAGTTCGACAAAATTACCATGCGCGTAAGGCGGTCCCGGCTACTCTTTCAGTCTTAAAGTGAAGTGGGGCTATATTTCGGTCCAGAAGCTCGAAAGTGAACGTTCAAAAAGTTTGGCTGTGTCCATTTCACTGAAAACCAAGGCCATCAGGAATTAGTTTAGAGTGCCCGGGACTGGCAATTATCTCCAAAGTTCCGGGAAATCGGGCCGAAGTAGCCCGAAATCACGATGCGCGTAAGGCGGTCTCGGCTAGTCTTTCAGTCTTAAAGTGAAGTAGGGCTATGCTTCGGCCTAGAAGCTCAAAAGTGAGCGTTCAAAAAGTTGTGCTGCGTCCATTTCACTGCAAACCGAGGAAATCAGGAGTTAGTTTAGAGTCCCCGGTACCGGAAAATATCCCCCATTTCCCGGGAAATCGAGCCAAAGTTGGTCAAAATCACGATGCGCGTAAGGCGGTCCCGGTTACTCTTTCATTCTTAAAGTAAACTGGGGCATTATTTCGCCCCAGAAGCTCGAAAGTGAGCGTTCAAAAAGTTGTGCTGTGTCCATTTCACTCCAGAGCAAGGCCATCAGGAGTTACTTTAGAGTCCGCGGGACTGGAAAATATCCCCCAAGTTCCGGGAAATCGAGCCGAAGCTGGTCAAAATTACGATGGGCGTAAGGCGGGCTCGGCTAGTCTTTCACTCTTAAAGTGAAGTGGAGCTATATTTCGGCTCAGAAGCTCAAAGTGAGCGTTCAAAAAGTTTTCCTGTGTCCATTTTACTGCAGACGAAGGACGTCGGGGCTCAGTTTAGAGTCCCCGGGTCTGGAAAATATCCCCCAAGTTCCGGGAAATTTAAGCGAAGTTGGTCAAATCACGACGCGCGTACGGCAGTCTCGGCTGCTCTTTCAGTCTTAAAGTGAATTGGGGCAATATTTCGGCCCAGAAGCTCGAAACTGAGTGTTTAAAAAGTTTTGCTGTGTCCATTTCACTGCAAAACAAGGCCATCACGACTTAGTTTAGCGTCAAAGGAACTGGAAATATCCCCCAAGTTACGGGAAATCCACCCGGAGTTAGTCAAAATCACCATGCGCTTAAGGGGGTCTCGGCTACTCTTTCAGTCTTAAGGTAAAGTGGGCTTAGATTTAACTCCAGAAGCTCGAAAGTAAGGGTTGAAAAATTTTTGTGTCTATTTCACTCACATCTTAGACAATCAGGAGTGAGTTTAGAGACTTTGGGACTGGAAAATATCTCCCAAGTTTCGCCAGATCGAGCCGAAGATCCTCAAAATCACAATGCGCGTAAGGCGCTCCCGCCTACTCTTTCAGTCTTAAAAAGAAGTAGGGCTATATTTCGGCCAGCAAGCTCGAAAGTGCACGTTCAAAAAGTGTTCCTGTGTCCATTTGACTGGAAACCAAGGCCATCAGGAGTTAGTTTAGAGTCCCCGGGACTGGAAAATATTTCCCTATTTCCGGGAAATCGAGCCGAAGTATCCCAAAATCACGATGCGCGTAAGGCGGTCTCGGCTACTCTCTCAGTCTTAAAGTTAAGTCGGGCTATATTTCGAGCAATAAGCTCGAAAGTGAGCGTTCAAAAAGTTTTGCTGTGTCCATTTAACTGCAAACTAAGGCCATCGGAAGTTAGTTTAGCTTCCCTGGGAATTGAAAATATTCGCCAACTTCCGGGAAATCGAGCCGAAGTTGGTCAAAATTACGATGCGCGTAAGGCGGTCTCGGCTACTCTTTCAGTCTTAAAGTGAAGTAGGGCTATATTTCGGCCGAGAAGCTCGAAAGTGAGCGTTCAAAAAAATCTGCTGTGTCCATTTCACTGCAAACCAAGGCCATCAGCAGTTAGTTTAGAGTCCCCGGGACTGGAATATATCCCCGAAGTTCCGGGAAATCCAACGGAAGTTGGTCAAAATCACGATGCGCGTAAGACGGTCTCGGCTACTCTTTCAGTCTTAAAGTAAAGTGGGGCTATATTTCGGCCCAGAAGCTCGAAAGTGAACCTTTAAAAAGTTACGCTTTGTGCATTTAACTGCAAACCAAGGCCATCAGGAGTTAGTTTAAAGTCCCGCGGACTGGAAAATATCCCCCAAGTTCCGGAAAATCGAGCTGAACTGGGTCAAAATCACGATGCTCGTAAGGAGGTCTCGGCTACTATTTTAGTGTTAAAGTGAAGTACGGTTGTATTTTATCCCAGAAGCTCGAAACTGAGCGTTCAAAAAGTTTTCCTGCGTCCATTTCACATCAAATCAAGGCAATCAGGAGCTAGTTAAGAGTCCCCGGGACTTGAAAATATCGCCAAAATTCTAGAAAATCGACCGAAAATTGCTCAAAATGACGATGCGCGTAAGGTGGCCTCGCCTACTCTTTGAGTCTTAAAGTGAAGTGGGGCTATATTTCATCCCAGAAGCTCAAAAATAAGCGTTCAAAAAGTGTTACCTTGTTCATTTCACGGCAAACCAAGGCCATCAGGAGTTAGTTTAGACTGCTCGGGACTGGAAAATATCGCCCAAGTTCGGGGAAATCGAGCCGAATTTTGTCAAAATCACGATGCGCGTAAGGCGGTATCGGCTACTCTTTGATTCTTAAAGTGAACCGGGGCTATATTTCGGGCGAGAAGCTAGAAAGTGAAAGTTCAAAAAGTTTTGCTGTGTTCATTTCACTGCAAACCAAGGCTCTCAGGAGTTAGTTTAGACGCCTTAGGACTGGAAAATATCGCCCAAGTTTGGGGAAATCGAGCCGAATTTTGTCAAAATCACGATGCGCGTAAGGCGGTCTCGGCTACTCTTTGATTCTTAAAGTGAACCGGGGCTATATTTCGGGCGAGAAGCTGGAAAATGAAAGTTCAAAAAGTTTTGCTCTGTCCAGTTCACTGCAAACCAAGGCCATGAGGACTTAGTTTAGAGTTCCTGGGACTGGAAAATATCCCCCAAGTTTCGGAATATCGACCGGAAGTTTGTCAAACTCACGATGCGAGCAGGGCGGTCTCGGCTACTCTTTGAGTCTTAAGTGAAGTGGGGCTATATTTCGGCCCAGAATCTCGAAAGTGTGCGTTCAAAAAATTGTGCTGTGTCCATTTCAATGCAAACCAAGGCCATCAGGAGTTAGTTTAGAGTCCTCGGGACTGGAACATATCCCCCAAGGCCCGGGAATTGGAGCCGAAGTTGATCAAATTCATGATGCGCGTATCGCGGTCTCGGCTACTGTTTCAGTCGTAAAGTCAAGTGTGCCTATATTTCGGCCCACAAGCTAGAAAGTGAGCGTTCAAAAAGTTTTGCTGTGTCCATTTCACTTCAAAACAAGGCCATCAGGACTTAGTTTAGAGTCCCCGGGGCTGGAAAACATTCTCCAAGTTCCGGGAAAGCGAGCCGAAGTTGATGAAAATCACGATGCGCGAAATGCGGTCTGGGCTACTGTTTCAGTCTTAAAGTAAAGTGTGGCTATATTTCGGCCCACAAGCTCGAAACTGAGCGTTCAAAAAGTTCTGCTCTGTCCATTTCAATGCAAAGCAAGGCGATCAGGTGTTAGTTTAGAGTCCCCGGGAGTGGAAAATATCCCCCAACTTCCGAGAAATCGATCCGAAAATGGTCAAAATCACGATGCGCGTAAGGTGATCTCGGCTACTTTTTCAGTCTTAAAGTGAAGTGGGGCTATATTTCGGCCCAGAAGCTCCAAAGTGGGCGTTCAAAAATTTATGTTGTGCGCATTTCAGTGCAAACCAAGGCCATCCGGAGTAGTTTAGAGTCCCCGGGACTGGAAAATATCCCAAAAGTTGGGTGAAATCGAGCTGAACTTGGTCTAACTCACGATGCGCGTGAGGCGGTCTCGGCTACTATTTCAGTCTGAAAGTGAAGTGGGATTCTATTTCGGCCCAGAAGCTACAAAGAGAGTGTTCAAAAAGCTTTCCTTTGTCCATTTCACTGAAAACCGAGGCCATCAGGAGTTAGTTTAGAGCCCGCGGAAATGGAATATATCCCCCAAGTTTCGGGAAACCGGCCCGAAGTTGGTCAAAATCACGATTTGCGCTAGACGGTCTCGGCTACTCTTTCAGTTCTTAAAGTAAAGTGGGGCTATATTTCGGTCCAGAGGCTCGAGAGTGAGCGTTCAAAAAGTTTCGCTGTGTCCATTTCACTGAAAACCAAGACAATCAGGAGTTAGTTTAGAGTCCCCGGGACTGGAAAATATCCCCCAAGTTCCGGCAAATCGAGCCGAAGTTGGTCAAAATCACGGTGCGCTTAAGGCGGTCTCGGCTACTCCTTCAGTCTTAAAGTGAAGTGGGGCCCTATTTCGGCCCACAAGCTCAAAGCTCCAAAAAAATTACTGTGTCTATTTCACTGCAAACCAAGGCTATCAGTAGTTAGTTTAGACTCCCCGGGAGTGGAATGTATTTCCCAAGTTCCGGAAAATCGAGAAGACGTTGGTCAAAATAACGATGCGCTTAAGACGGTCTCGGCTACTCTTTCAGTCTTCAAGTGAAGTGGGGTTCTATTTCGGTCCAGAAGCTCGAAAGTATGCGTTCAAAAACTTTTTCTGTTTCCGTTTCACTGCAAACCAAGACCAGCACGAGTTAGTTTAGAGTCCCCGGGACTGCAAAATAATTCGCAAGTTCCGGGAAATCGAGCCGAAGTTGACCAAAATCACGATGCGCGAAACGTGGTCTCGGCTACTGTTTGAGTCTTAAAGTGAAGTATGGCTATATTTCGGCCCAGAATCTCGAAAGTGAGCGTTCAAAAAGCTTTGCTGTGTCCATTTCACTGCAGAACAAGGCCATCGGCACCTAGTTTAGCGTCCAAGTGACGGCAAAATATCCCCCAAGTTTCGGGAAATCCATTCGAAGTTCGTCAAAATTACGATGCGCGTAAGGCGGTCTCATCTACTCTTTCAGTCTTAAAGTAAAGTGGGGCTATATTTCGGCCCAGAAGCTCCAAAGTTGTGCTCTGTCCATTTCAGTGCAAACCAAGGCCATCAGGAGTGACTGTAGAGTCGTTTTGACTGGAATATATCCCCCAAGTTTGGGGAAATAAACGCGAAATTTCGCAAAATCACGATTCGCTCAAGACGGTCTCGCCTACTCTTTCAGTCTTAAAGTAAAATGGGGCTGTATTTCGGCCCAGAAGCTCGAGAGTGAGCGTTCAAAAACTTTCGCTGTGTCCATTTCACTGCAAACCAAGACAAGCAGGAGTTAGTTGAGAGTCCCCGAGACTGGAAAATGTGCCCCAAGTTCCGGGAAATCAACCCGAAGCTTGTCAAAATCTCAATGCACGTAAGGCGGTCTCGGCTACTCTTTCAATGTAAAAGTAATGGGGGGCTATATTTTGGCCCAGAAGCTCGACATTGAGCGTTCAAAAAGTTTTGCTGGGTCTATTTTACTGCAAACCAAGGCCATCAGGAATTAGTTTAGAGTCCTCAAAACTGGAATATATCCCCTTAGTTCCGGCAAATCGAGCCGAAGTTGCTCAAAATCACGATGCACGTAAGGCGGTCTCGGCTACTCTTTCAGTCTTCAAGTGAAGTGGGGTTCTATTTCGGTCCAGAAGCTCGAAAGTATGCGTTCAAAAACTTTTTCTGTTTCCGTTTCACTGGAAACCAAGACCAGAACGAGTTAGTTTAGAGTCCCCGGGACTGCAAAATATTTCGCAAGTTCCGGGAAATCGAGCCGAAGTTGATCAAAATCACGATGCGCGAAACGTGGTCTCGGCTACTGTTTGAGTCTTAAAGTGAAGTGTGGCTATATTTAGGCCCACAACCTCGAAAGTGAGCGTTCAAAAAGCTTTCCTGTGTCCATTTCACTGCAAAACAAGGCCATCGGCACCTAGTTTAGCGTCCAAGGGACTGGAAAATATCCCCCAAGTTCCGGGAAATCCACCCGAAGTTTGTCAAAATCACCATGCGCGTAAGGCGGTCTCGGCTACTTTTTCAGTATTAAAGTAAAGTGGGCTATATTTCGGCCCAGAAGCTTGAAGGTGAGCGTTCGAAAAGTTTTGCTGTCTCCATTTCACTGCAAACCAAGGCCATCAAGAGTTATTTTAGAGTCCTTGGGACTGGAAAATATCCCCCAAGTTCCGGAATATCGACCCGAAGTTTGTCAAAATCACGATGCGCGCACGCCGGTCTCGGCTACTCTTTAAGTCGTAAGTGATGTGGCACTATATTTTGGCCTAAAAGCTCGAAAGTGTTCGTTCAAAAACTTGTGCTGTGTGAATTTCACTGCAAATCATGGCCATCAGGAGTTCGTTTAGAGTCCCCGGGACTGGAAAATATTCCCCAAGTTTCAGGAAAGCGAGTAGAAGGTGCTCAAAATCACGATGCGCGTAACGCGGTCTCGGCTACTGTTTCAGTCTTAAAGTGAAGTGTGGCTATATTTAGGCCCACAACCTCGAAAGTGAGCGTTCAAAAAGTTTTGCTGTGTCCATTTCACTGCAAAACAAGGCCATCGGCACCTAGTTTAGCGTCCAAGGGACTGGAAAAGATCCTCCAAGTTCCGAGAAATCCACCCGAAGTTTGTCAAAATCACGATGCGCGTAAGGCGGTCTCGGCTACTCTTTAAGTCGTAAGTGATGTGGGACTATATTTTGGCCTAAAAGCTCGAAAGTGTTCGTTCAAAAACTTGTGCTGTGTGAATTTCACTGCAAACCATGGCCATCAGCAGTTAGTTTAGAGTCCCCGGGACTGGAAAATATTCCTCAAGTTCCAGGAAAGCGAGCAGAAGTTGCTCAATATCACAATGCGGGTAACGCGGTCTCGGCTACTGTTTCAGTCTTAAAGTGCAGTGTGGCTATATTTATACCCACAAGCTCGAAAGTGAGCGTTCAAAAAGTTTTCCTGTGCCCATTTCACTGCAAACCAAGGCAATCAGGAGTTAGTTTAGAGTCCCCGGAACTGGAAAATATTCTCCAAGTTCCAGGAAATGGCGCCGAAGTTGATGAAAATTACGATGCGCGTAACGGGCTCTCGGTTACTCTTTCAGTCTTAAATTTAAGTAGGGCTATATTGCGGCACTGAAGCTCGAAGGTGAGCGTTCAGAATGTTTTGCTGTGTTCATTAAACTGCAAACCAAGGTCATCGGGAGTTAGTTTAGCGTCCCCGGGACTTTAAATTATTCGGCAACTTCCGGGAAATCGAGCAAAAGTGGCCCAAAATCACGATGTGCGTAAGGCGGTCTCGGCTACTCTTTCAGTCTTAAAATTAAGGGGGGCTATATTTCGACCTAGAAGCTCGAGACCGGGCGTGCGCTAATTTTACCTGTGTCCATTTCACTGACATCTTAGGCCATCAGGAGTTAGTTTAGAGTCCTTGGGACTGGAAAATATTTCCCAAATTCTGGCAGATCGAGCCAAAGTTGCTCAAAATCACGATGCGCGTAAGGCGGTCTCGGCTACTCTTTCAGTCTTAAAATGAAGTGGGGCTATATTTCGGCCGACAAGCTCAACACGGAGCGTGCGCTCCTTTTGCCTGTGTACATATCACTGAAAACTAAGTTCATCAGGAGTTAACATAGAGTCCTCGGGACTGGAAAATATTCCCCGAATTCCGGCAAATCGAGCCAAAGATGCTGAAAATCACGATACGCGTAAGGCGGTCTCGGCTACTCGTTTACTCCGAATATGAAGTGGGGCTATATTTCGGTTCTACAAGCTCGACACCGAGCGTGCTCTCCTTTTACCTGTGTCCGTTTCACCAAGAACTATGTCCATCAGGAGATAGTTTAGAATCCTCGAGACTGGAAGATATCCTCCAAGTTTCGGCAAATTGAGCCATACTTTCTTAAAATTAGGATAGGCGTACGGCAGTTTCGTTTACTCTTTCAGTCTTAAAATGAACTGGGGCTACATTTCGGCCTAGAAGCTCGACACCGAGCGTGCGCTCCTGTTACCTGTGACCATTTTACTGAAAACTAAGGCCATCAAGAGTTAGGGTAGAGTCCGCGGGACTGGAAAATATCCCCCAAGTTTTGGCATATCGAGCCATAGTGGCTAAAAATTTCGATGCGCTTAAGGCGGTTTCGTGTACACTTTCACTCTTAAAATAAAGTGGGGCTATATATCGGCCTGCAACCTGGAAACCGAGCGTGCGCTCCTTTTACCTGTGTCCATTTCACTGAAAACCAAGGCCATCAGGAATTAGTTTAGAGTGCCCGGGACTGGCAATTATCTCCCAAGTTCCGGGAAATTAAGCCGAAGTAGCCCAAAATCACGATGCGCGTAAAGCGGTCTCGGCTAGTCTTTCAGTCTTAAGGTGAAGTAGGGCTATGCTTCGGCCCAGAAGCTCAAAAGTGAGCGTTCAAAAAGTTGTGCTGTGTCCATTTCACTGCAAACCGAGGAAATCAGGAGTTAGTTTAGAGTCCCCGGTACCAGAAAATATCCCCCATTTCCCGGGAAACCGAGCCAAAGTTGGTCAAAATCACGATGCGCGTAAGGCGGGCCCGGTTACTCTTTCATTCTTAAAGTCAACTGAGGCAATATTTCCCCCCAGAAGCTCGAAAGTGAGGGTTCAAAAAGTTGTGCTGTGTCCATTTCACTCCAGAGCAAGGCCATCAGGAGTTACTTTAGAGTCCGCGGGACTGGAAAATATCCCCCAAGTTCCGGGAAATCGAGCCGAAGTTGGTCAAAATTACGATGGGCGTAAGGCGGTCTCGGCTAATCTTTCAGTCTTAAAATTAAGTGGGGCTATATTTCGAGCCATAAGCTCGAAAGTGAGCGTTCAAAAAGTTTTGCTGTGTCCATTTAACTGCAAACTAAGGCCATTGGAAGATAGTTTAGCTTCCCTTGGAATTGAAAATATTCGCCAACTTCCGGGAAATCGAGCGGAAGTTGGTCAAAATTACGATGCGCGTAAGGCAGTCTCGGCTACTCTTTCAGTCTTAAAGTGAAGTAGGGCTATATTTCGGCCGAGAAGCTCGAAAGTGAGCGTTCAAAAAAATCTGCTGTGTCCATTTCATTGTAAATGAAGGCCATCAGCAGTTAGTTTAGAGTCCCCGGGACTGGAATATATCCCCGAAGTTCCGGGAAATCCAACGGAAGTTGGTCAAAATCACGATGCGCGTAAGACGGTCTCGGCTACTCTTTCAGTCTTAAAGTAAAGTGGGGCTATATTTCGGCCCAGAAGCTCGAAAGTGAACCTTTAAAAAGTTACGCTTTGTGCATTTAACTGCAAACCAAGGCCATCAGGAGTTAGTTTAAAGTCCCCTGGACTGGAAAATGTCCCCCTAATTCCGGGAAATCGAGCTGAACTGGGTCAAAATTACGATGCTCTTAAGAAGGTCTCGGCTACTATTTCAGTCTTAAAGTGAAGTACGGTTGTATTTCGGCCCAGAAGCTCGAAACTGAGCGTTCAAAAAGTTTTCCTGCGTCCATTTCACATCAAACCAAGGCCATCAGGAGTTAGTTTAGTGTCCCCGGGACTTCAAAATATCGCCAAAATTCTAGAAAATCGAGCGGAAGTTGCTGAAAATCACGATGCGCGTAAGGTGGTCTCGCCTACTCTTTCAGTCTTAAAGTGAAGTGGGGCTATATTTCGTCCCAGAAGCTCGAAAATAAGCGTTCAAAAAGTGTTACCTTGTTCATTTCACTGCAAACCAAGGCCATCAGGATTTAGTTTAGACTGCTCGGGCCTGGAAAATATCGCCCAAGTTCGGGGAAATCGAGCCGAATTTTGTCAAAATCACGATGCGCGTAAGGCGGTATCGGCTACTCTTTGATTCTTAAAGTGAACCGGGGCTATATTTCGGGCGAGAAGCTAGAAAGTGAAAGTTCAAAAAGTTTTGCTGTGTTCATTTCACTGCAAACCAAGGCTCTCAGGAGTTAGTTTAGACGCCTTAGGACTGGAAAATATCGCCCAAGTTTGGGGAAATCGAGCCGAATTTTGTCAAAATCACGATGCGCGTAAGGCGGTCTCGGCTACTCTTTGATTCTTAAAGTGAACTGGGGCTATATTTCGGCCCACAAGCTCGAAAGTGAAAGTTCAAAACGTTTTGCTGTGTCCATTTCACCGCAAACCAAGCCACATCAGCAGATTGTTTACAGTGTCCGGGACATCAAAATATCCCCCAAGTCCCTGGAAATCGAGCCGAAGGTTTTCAAAATCACGATGCGCGTAAAGCAGTCTCGGCTACTCTTTTAGTCTTAAAGTGACGTGGCTGTATATTTCGGCCCAGAAGCTCGAAAGTGAGCGTTCAAAAAGTTTTGCTCTCTCAATTTAACTGAAAACCAATGCTATCATGAGTTAGTTTAGAGTCCGCGGGACTAAAAAATATCTCTTAAGTTCTGGCAACTCAAGCCGAAGTTGGTCAAAATCACGATGCGTCTAAGGTGGTCTCGGCTACTATTTCAGTCTTAAAGTGAATTGGGGCTATATTTCGGCCCAGAATTTCGAAAGTAAGCGTTCAAAAAAATTTGCTGTGTCCATTTCACTGCAGACCAAGGCCATCAGGGGTTAGTTTAGAGTCCTTGGAACTTGAATATATCCCCGAAGTTTCGGGAAATCCAGCCGAAGTTGGTGAAAATCACGATGCGCGTAAGACGGTCTCGGCTACTCTTTCAGTCTTAAACTGAAGTAGGGCTATATTTCGGCTCAGAAGCCCGAAGGGGAACGTTAAAAAAGTTTTGGTCTCTCCATTTCAACGCAAACCAAGGCAATCAGGAGTTACTTTAGAGTCCCTGGTACCGGAAAATATTCCCCATTTCCTGGGAAATCGAGCCAAAGTTGGTCAAAATCACGATGCGCGTAAGGCGGTCTCGGCAATTTTTTCATTCTTAAAGTAAACTCGGGCTATATTTCGCCCAGAAGCTCGAAAGTGAAAGTTCAAAAAGTTTTGCTGTGTCCATTTCACCGGAAACCAAGCCACATCAGGAGATAGTTTACAGTCTCCGGGACATCAAAATATCCCCCAATTTCCGGGAAATCGAGCCGAAGTTTGTCAAAATCACGATGCGCGTAAAGCAGTCTCGGCTACTCTTTTAGTCTTAAAGTGACGTGGCTGTATATTTTGGCCCAGAAGCTCGAAAGTGAGCGTTCAAAAAGTTATGCTGTGCCCATTTCACTGCAAAGCAAGGCCCTCAGGAAGTAGTTTACAGTCCCCGGAACTGGAAAATATCCTCCAAAATCCGCGAAATCGAGACGAAGTTGGTCAAAATAACGATTCGCGTAAGGCGGTCTCGGCTACTCTTTGAGTCTGAAAGTGAAGTAGGGCTGTATTTCGGTCCAGAAGCTCGAAAGTGAGCGTTCAAAACGTTTTGCTCTCTCAATTTCACTGAAAACCAAGGCCATCATGAGTTAGTTTAAAGTCCCCGGGAGTGGAAAATATCTTTTAAGTTCTGGCAACTCAAGCCGAAGTTGGTCAAAATCACGATGCGCCTAAGGCGGCCTCGGCTACTCTTTCAATCTTAAAGTGAAGTGGGGCTATACTTCGGCCCAGAAGCTCCAAAGTGAGGGCTGCAGAAAATTTGCTGTGTTCATTTCACTGCAAACCAAGGCTATCAGGAGTTAGTTTAGAGTCCCTGGGACTGCAATATATTTCCCAAGTTCCGGAAAATCGAGAAGACGTTGCTCAAAATCACGATGCGCGCAAGACGGTCTTGGCTAGTCTTTCAGTCTTCAAGTGAAGTGGGGCTATATTTCGGCCCAGAAGCTCAAAAGTGAGCTTCAAAAAGTTTTGCTGTATCCATTTCAATGCAAACGAAGGCCATCAGGGGTTACTTAAGAGTCTTCGGGACTGGAAAATTTCCCCCCGAGTTCAGGGAAGTTTAGCCGAAGTTGGTCAAAATCACGGTGCGCGTTAGGCGGTCTCGCTTACTGTTTCAGTCTTAAAGTGAAGTGAGGCTTTATTCCTGCCCAGGAGCTTGAAAGTGAGCGTTCAAAAAGTTTCCGTGTGTTTATTTGATTGCAAACCAAAGCCATCACGAGCTAGTTTAGAGTCCCCGGGACTGGAAAATATCCCCCACCTTCCGGCAAATCGAGCCGAAGTTGGTCAAAATCACGATTTGCGTAAGGTAGTGTCGGCTACTCTTTCAGTCTTAGAGTGAAGTGAGGCTATATTTCGGGCGAGAAGCCCGAAAGTGAGCGTTTAAAAAGTTTTGCTTTGTCCATTTCACTGCAAACCAACGCCATCAGGAGTTAGTTTAGAGTCCCCGGAACTGGAAAATATTCTCCAAGTTCCAGGAAATGGCGCCGAAGTTGATGAAAATTACGATGCGCGAAATGCGGTATCGGCTACTCTTTCAGTCTTAAAGTGAAGTGGGGCTATATTTCGGCCCAGAAGCCCGAAAGTGAGCCTTCAAAAAGTTTGCTGTGTTCTTTGAGTGAAACACAAGGCCATCGCGAGTTAGTTTAGCGTCCCTGGGACTGGAAAATATTCCCCAAGTTCCGGTAAATCGAGCTGAAGTTGGTCAAAATCACGATGCTCCCAAAGCGGTCTCGGCTACCCTTTCAGTCTTAAAGTGAAGTGGGGCTATATTTCTGTTCAGAAGCTCGAAAGTGAGCGTTCAAAAAGTTTTGCTGTGTGCATTTCACTGCAAACCAAAGCTATGAAAAGTTAGTTTAGGGTCCCTGGGACTGGAAAATATTCCCCAAGTTCCGGGAAAGCGAGCCCAAGTTGATCAAAATCACGATGCGCGAAATGCGGTCTCGGCTACTGTTTCAGTCTTAAAGTAAAGTGTGGCTATATTTCGGCCCACAAGCTCGAAAGTGAGCGTTCAAAAAGTTTTGCTGTGTCCATTTGACTGCAAAACAAGGCCATCAGGACTTAGTTTAGCGTCCAAGGGACTGGAAAATGTTCCCCAAGTTCCAGGAGATCCACCCGAAGTTTGTCAAAATCACAATGCGCGTAAGGTGGTCTCGGTTACTCTTTAAGTCTTAAAGTAAAGTGGGGCTTTATTTCGGCCGGGAAGCTCGAAGGTAAGCGTTCAAAAAGTTTTGCTCTGTCCATTTCACTGCAAACCAAGGCCATGAGGAGTTAGTTTAGAGTTCCTGGGACTGGAAAATATCCCTCAAGTTCCGGAATATCGACCGGAAGTTTGTCAAACGCACGATGCGAGCAAGGCGGTCTCTGGTAGTCTTTCAGTCTTAAGTGAAGTGGGGCTATATTTCGGCCCAGAATCTCGAAAGTGTGCGTTTAAAAAATTGTGCTGTGTCCATTTCAATGCAAACCAAGGCCATCAGGAGTTAGTTTAGAGTCCCCAGGACTGGAACATATCCCCTAAGTCCCGGGAAATCCAGCCGAAGTTGGTCAAATTCATGATGCGCGTAACGTGGTCTCGGCTACTGTTTCAGTCTTAAAGTCAAGTGTGCCTATATTTCGGCGCACAAGCTAGAAAGCGAGCGTTCAAAAAGTTTTGCTGTGTGCATTTCTCTTCAAAACAAGGCCATCAGGACTTAGTTTAGGGTCCCCGGGCCTGGAAAATATTCCCCAGGTTCCGGGAAAGCGAGCCGAAGTTGAACAAAATCACGATGCGCGAAATGCGGTCTCGGCTACTGTTTCAGTCTTAAAGTAAAATGTGGCTATATTTCGGCCCACAAGCTCGAAAGTGAGCGTTGAAAAAGTTTTGCTGTGTCCATTTCAATGCAAAGCAAGGCGATCAGGAGTTAGTTTACAGTCCCCGGGACTGGAAAATATCCCCCAAGTTCCGAGAAATCTATCCGAAAATGGTCAAAATCATGATGCGCGTAAGGCGATCTCGGCTACTCTTTCAGTCTTAAAGTGAAGTGGGGCTATATTTCGGCCCAGAAGCTCCAAAGTGGGCGCTCAAAAATTTATGCTGTGCGTATTTCAGTGCTAACCAAGGCCATCCGGAGTTAGTTTAGAGTCCCTCGGACTGGAAAATATCCCAAAAGTTGCGTGAAATCGAGCTGAATTTGGTCTAACTCACGATGCGCGTGAGGCGGTCTCGGCTACTATTTCAGTCTGAAAGTGAAGTGGGATTCTATTTCGGCCCAGAAGCTACAAAGAGAGTGTTCAAAAAGCTTTCCTTTGTCCAATTCACTGAAAACCAAGCCCATCAGGAGTTAGTGTAGAGTCCTTTTGACTGGAATATATCCCCCAAGTTTCGGGAAATAAACGCGAAATTGCTCAAAATCACGATTCGCTCAAGACGGTCTCGCCTACTCTTTCAGTCTTAAAGTAAAATGGGGCTGTATTTCGGCCAAGAAGCTCGAAAGTGAAAGTTCAAAACGTTTTGCTGTGTCCATTTCACCGCAAACCAAGCCACATCAGCAGATTGTTTACAGTCTCCGGGACATCAAAATATCCCCCAAGTCCCTGGAAATCGAGCCGAAGTTTGTCAACATCACGATGCGCGTAGTGCAGTCTCGGCTACTCTTTTAGTCTTAAAGTGACGTGGCTGTATATTTCGGCCCAGAAGCTCGAAAGTGAGCGTTCAAAAAGTTTTGCTCTCTCAATTTAACTGAAAACCAAGGCCATCATGAGTTAGTTTAGAGTCCGCAGGACTAAAAAATATCCCTTAAGTTCTGGCAACTCAAGCCGAAGTTGGTCAAAATCACGATGCGTCTAAGGTGGTCTCGGCTACTATTTCAGTCTTAAAGTGAAGTGGGGCTATATTTCGGCCCAGAATTTCGAAAGTAAGCGTTCAAAAAAATTTGCTGTGTCCATTTCACGGCAGACCAAGGCCATCAGGGGTTAGTTTAGAGTCCTTGGAACTTGAATATATCCCCGAAGTTTCGGGAAATCCAGCCGAAGTTGGTGAAAATCACGATGCGCGTAAGACGGTCTCGGCTACTCTTTCAGTCTTAAACTGAAGTGGGGCTATATTTCGGCTCAAAAGCCCGAAGGGGAGCGTTGAAAAAGTTTTGGTCTCTCCATTTCAACGAAAACCAAAGCAAGCAGGACTTACTTTAGAGTCCCCGGTACCGGAAAATATTCCCCATTTCCTGGGAAATCGAGCCAAAGTTGGTCAAAATCACTATTCGCGTAAGGCGGTCTCGGCTATTCTTTACTTTATTCTGAACTCGAACTATATTTCGGCCCAGAAGCTCGAAAGTGAAAGTTCAAAAAGTTTTGCTGTGTGCATTTCACCGCGAACCAAGCCACATCAGGAGATAGTTTACAGTCTCCGGGACATCAAAATATCCCCCAAGTTCCGGGAAATCGAGCCGAAGTTTGTGAAAATCACGATGCGCGTAAAGCAGTCTCGGCTACTCTTTTAGTCTTAAAGTGACGTGGCTGTATATTTTGGCCCAGAAGCTTGAAAGTGAGCGTTCAAAAAGTTATGCTGTGCCCATTTCACTGCAAAGCAAGGCCCTCAGGAAGTAGTTTACAGTCCCCGGAACTGGAAAATATCCTCCAAAATCCGCGAAATCGAGACGACGTTGGTCAAAATAACGATTCGCGTAAGGCAGTCTCGGCTACTCTTTGAGTCTGAATGTGAAGTAGGGCTATATTTCAGTCCAGAAGCTCAAAAGTGAGCGTTCAAAAAGTTTTGCTCTCGCAATTTCGCTGAAAACCAAGGCCATCGTGAGTTAGTTTAGAGTCCCCGGCTCTGGAAAATATCTTTTAAGTTCTGGCAACTCAAGCCGAAGTTGGTCAAAATCACGATGCGCCTAAGGCGGCCTCGGCTACTCTTTCAGTCTTAAAGTGAAGTGGGGCTCTATTTCGGGCCAGAAGCTCCAAAGTGAGCGCTGCAAAACATTTGCTGTGTCCATTTCACTGCAAACCAAGGCCATCAGGAGTTAGTTTAGAGTCCCCGGGACTGCAATATATTTCCCAAGTTCCGGAAAATCGAGAAGACGTTGCTCAAAATCACGATGCGCGCAAGACGGTCTTGGCTAGTCTTTCAGTCTTAAAGTGAAGTGGGGCTATATTTCGGCTCAGAAGCCCGAAGGGGAGCGTTGAAAAAGTTTTGGTCTCTCCATTTCAACGAAAACCAAAGCAAGCAGGACTTACTTTAGAGTCCCCGGTACCGGAAAATATTCCCCATTTCCTGGGAAATCGAGCCAAAGTTGGTCAAAATCACGATGCGCGTAAGGCGGTCTCGGCTATTCTTTCATTCTTAAAGTGAACTGGGGCTATATTTCGGCCCAGAAGCTCGAAAGTGAAAGTTCAAAAAGTTTTGCTGTGTCCATTTCACCGCAAACCAAGCCACATCAGGAGATAGTTTACAGTCTCCGGGACATCAAAATATCCCCCAAGTTCCGGGATATCGAGCCGAAGTTTGTGAAAATCACGATGCGCGTAAAGCAGTCTCGGCTACTCTTTTAGTCTTAAAGTGACGTGGCTGTATATTTTGGCCCAGAAGCTCGAAAGTGAGCGTTCAAAAAGTTATGCTGTGCCCATTTCACTGCAAAGCAAGGCCCTCAGGAAGTAGTTTACAGTCCCCGGAACTGGAAAATATCCTCCAAAATCCGCGAAATCGAGACGACGTTGGTCAAAATAACGATTCGCGTAAGGCCGTCTCGGCTACTCTTTGAGTCTGAAAGTGAAGTAGGGCTATATTTCGGTCCAGAAGCTCGAAAGTGAGCGTTCAAAAAGTTTTGCTCTCGCCATTTCACTGAAAACCAAGGCCATCATGAGTTAGTTTAGAGTCCCCGGGACTGGAAAATATCTTTTAAGTTCTGGCAACTCAAGCCGAAGTTGGTCAAAATCACGATGTGCCTAGGGCGGCCTCGGCTACTCTTTCAGTCTTAAAGTGAAGTGGGGCTCTATTTCGGCCCAGAAGCTGCAAAGTGAGCGCTGCAGAAAATTTGCTGTGTAGATTTCACTGCAAACCAAGGCCATCAGGAGTTAGTTTAGAGTCCCTGGGACTGCAATATATTTCCCAAGTTCCGGAAAATCGAGAAGACGTTGGTCAAAATCACGACGCGCGCAAGACGGTCTTGGCTAGTCTTTCAGTCTTAAAGTGAAGTGGGGCTATATTTCGGCCCAGAAGCTCAAAAGTGAGCTTCAAAAAGTTTTCCTGTATCCATTTCAATGCAAACGAAGGCCATCAGGGGTTACTTAAGAGTCTTCGGGACTGGAAAATTTCCCACCAAGTTCAGGGAAGTTTAGCCGAAGTTGGTCAAAATCACGGTGCGCGTTAGGCGGTCTCGCTTACTGTTTCAGTCTTAAAGTGAAGTGAGGCTTTATTCCTGCCCAGGAGCTTGAAAGTGAGCGTTAAAAAAGCTTCCTTGTGTTTATTTGACTGCAAACCAAAGCCATCACGAGCTAGTTTAGAGTCCCCGGGACTGGAAAATATCCCCCAGCTTCCGGCAAATCGAGCCGAAGTTCGTCAAGATCACGATTTGCGTAAGGTAGTGTCGGCTACTCTTTCAGTCTTAGAGTGAAGTGAGGCTATATTTCGGGCGAGAAGCCCGAAAGTGAGCGTTCAAAAAGTTTTGCTGTGTCCATTTCACTGCAAACCAAGACAAGCAGGAGTTAGTTGAGAGTCCCCGGGACTGAAAAATATCCCCCAAGTTCCGGGAAATCAACCCGAAGCTTGTCAAAATCACAGTGCACGTAAGGCGGTCTCGGCTACTCTTTCAGTGTTAAAGTAATGGGGAGCTATATTTTGGCCCAGAAGCTCGACATTGAGCGTTCAAAAAGTTTTGCTGGGTCTATTTTACTGCAAACCAAGGCCATCAGGAATTAGTTTAGAGTCCTCAAAACTGGAATATATCCCCTTAGTTCCGGCAAATCGAGCCGAAGTTGCTCAAAATCACGATGCACGTAAGGCGGTCTCGGCTACTCTTTCAGTCTTCAAGTGAAGTGGGGTTCTATTTCGGTCCAGAAGCTCGAAAGTATGCGTTCAAAAACTTTTTCTGTTTCCGTTTCACTGCAAACCAAGACCAGCACGAGTTAGTTTAGAGTCCCCGGGACTGCAAAATATTTCGCAAGTTCCGGGAAATCGAGCCGAAATTGATCAAAATCACGATGCGCGAAACGTGGTCTCGGCTACTGTTTGAGTCTTAAAGTGAAGTGTGGCTATATTTCGGCCCACAAGCTCGAAAGTGAGCGTTCAAAAAGCTTTCCTGTGTCAATTTCACTGCAAAACAAGGCCATCGGCACCTAGTTTAGCGTCCAAGGGACTGGAAAATATCCCCCAAGTTCCGCGAAATCCACCGGAAGTTTGTCAAAATCACGATGCACGTAAGGCGGTCTCGGCTACTTTTTCAGTATTAAAGTAAAGTGGGCTATATTTCGGCCCAGAAGCTTGAAGGTGAGCGTTGAAAAAGTTTTGCTGTCTCCATTTCACTGCAAACCAAGGCCATCAAGAGTTAGTTTAGAGTCCCTGGGACTGGAAAATATCCCCCAAGTTCCGGAATATCGACGCGAAGTTTGTCAAAATCACGATGCGCGCACGCCGGTCTTATGGTGTTCCATCCCCGCCAAAAATCAACTTTAGCACTCGACATCTAACTTTAGCCCTCAACATCCAACTTTATATCACTCAACATCCAACTTTATAGCTCTCAACATTCAACTTTAGCACTCAACATCCAACGTTAGCCATCAACATCCAACTTTAGGCCTCAACATCCAATTTTAGGGCACTCAACATCCAACTTTAAGAATCAATATGTAACTTTAGCACTCAACATTCAACTTTATAGCAATCAATATCCAACTTTAACACTCAACATCCAACTTTAGAACTCAACATCCAACTTTAACACTCAACATGAAACTTTACCACTCAACATCCAACTTCAGCAATCAACATCCAACTTAAGCAATCAACATCCAATTTTACCAATTTCGAAATTATCCTGTCGAAATGGTTTGATATTTTTATTACAAGGAACTTCTAAGCTTATTGTTCAATCGAAGTTAACCTTTTATTAAGGATTCAAGTTTGAATATTTCATTCCGACCACGGGCTTTCTTTCATTCAGCTTCGTAAGTCGAGCTTTCTAAAATGTACAGTCTCTGCGAAATGTTGACTTCAGCTTTGCGAACGGCGTACAATTTCCGCCAAAAAGTGTCAAATGTCAAAAGGTTACGTCACGTCCACAAGGACCTGGATCTGGTAGGTCAAAATGGCGGATTTCTGCAGTGTTGTGCAAGCCATAAATGACCTGGTTGTGAGGATCGAAAGATTGGAAGATTCTTGCGAAATCGGGTCGATAGTGTTAAGATTGGATTATATAACTAGGATGCTGGTTAATCTCGATGTTCCTGATGACATTGTGAACGTAATGAGTGGTCTGTACGAGACTATTGTGGCCATTGAAGCAAATCACAGCACCCAAGCTCGTCATGGTTATCAGGGACAGCTGCGTCGTACTGGGGTTCGAGGACGACCTTCGTTTCAAATACCCCAAGAGCAATTATCATTTCTCTTGGACCAGGGTTTCAAAGTGTCGGAAATCGGCGTTTTGTTGGGTGTAGGACAGAGGACTGTCGAAAGGAGAATGTCAGCGTTTGGCTTGAGTGTTTCTGGTGAGAGCTTTTAAGCTTACATGTAAAAGGTTTTCTCTTTATTTTTTGTGATATGTACCTATATTTTGAAAGTTTACTAGGTTGGAATTAGTACTGTTACCACGAAGTCCTTTTCTGTTGCTGTTGATCGTTAATGCCAAAGATTTCATCCTTCTATTTTTCATATAATTTTAATTCTCATTTGCATATTTTAAATTTTAAGTTATTTTCTCTTTTTGTAATTTTTAACCTCAAATCTGCATTTAAACCAGCCTTAGCTCATCTGCGATATGTGAATAAATAAAGTTCACTGACTTACTTTACTTATAAACAAGGTGTAAGCTTATGTAGAATTGAAGGCCGTGGGGATGGGGTGGGTAAATAATTTATCAGTTACAACGTCAGTAACAGAGGTAATGCGTGTTTAGTTTAACAACAGTTTGAATTTCAATAAATCCAAGGAAACCTTGTTTACTTCAGGTACGTTTAGTAACCTGAGTGATGAAGAACTAGAAAACTTGTTGAGATCTGCACAACAGTCTCATCCTAATATTGGCATTAGGATGGCGAAAGGCTTACTACACAGTAAAGGACATCGGGTGCAAAGAGAACGGATCAGACAGTCATTATTGAGGACAGATTCTATTGGAGTGATGCAGCGATGGAGAGACGCAGTAAGAAGAAGACGATACAATGTCCACTCTCCATTGGCTCTTTGGCATATTGATGGCAACCATAAACTTATAAGGTAAATATGGAATTAAGAATTAGTTATGTCCTTCAAAGGTGTACTCTGCTGATTTCAAAAGTGCAAGTCAATGGGTAATGCAAAAATAATAATCATAATAATAGTAAAAACGTGACTTCACTTAGGAGTATTAAGTTCCGATTTTCCACCTTTTCGCTGCCTTGCATACCTAATGTTATTTCTAGATGGAGAATAGTCATCCACGGAGGCATCGATGGATATTCCAGAATACCAGTCTATCTCCATGCATCAGGCAACAACAAGGCAACCACTGTCCTTAACCTGTTTCTTGATGCAGTTAATGAATATGGTTTACCATCACGAGTACGCTCAGACAAGGGTGGAGAGAATGTGGATATATCATGGTACATGCTTACACATCCACAAAGGGGCTCCGGAAGAGGAAGTATGATAACGGGTAATAAATTGATGAAAGGAATTGATAATATGAAACTTTGTCTTAATTGTGCTTGCCATTGATTACTTTCATAAATTGTAGGTAAAAGCACACACAATCAACGGATAGAGAGGCTTTGGAGAGACGTTTCTGATGGATGCTCAACATTGTTTTACAATTTGTTTTATGAGTTGGAGAGGTCTGGGATGCTAAATCCAAATGATGAAATTCATTTGTGGTGCCTGCACTACACATTTTTACCAGTCATTAACAAGCATTTGACAAACTGGAAAAATGCATGGATTCATCATCCTTTGAGGTCTGAGCGGAACTCCACTCCAATGCAGTTATGGATAAGGGGACTCCATGGTATCTGGGGGAGTGGATCAACAATTGATAGAGAGGTTTTTCAGGTGAACATTTTGCTGGTTTGTTTGTTTGTTTGTTTTCAATTCCATTTCTTATCTTACTTTTAATATCATAATGTAAACATGTCATAAGACATTATTGGGCTTGGTTTTTAATGACTGGTGAAAATTTTAGAGAACCCCCATAAATCAGAAATAATCGAGTTGTGGGTTTTATATGTAAACAACGACATAAATAACTGTAGCCTTTTTGTTCGCAGAACGACTTCTCAAACTATGGAATTGACTGGGATGGACCCATACCAGCTCCATCTCCTGAAAGTGTAGAGGTTCCAGAAACTAGATGCCCTATTGATCCTGAAAGACTGCAATCTTTGTCCTTATTTTATCCCCCTCATAATGCATCAGTTAATGATGTTATTGAGTTATTTGTGCGTGCTGTTACACATGTGTATGAGATGTTGAATCCTCAGCATTCCACGTAACAACATAGGTATTTCTCCATAATAAGTCGTTTTTAATGATAAACCTAAAACATGGTTGAAATTAATATTATCATGTAAACCTAATGTTTCTGGTAAACATCAGTAATACAGTACTAATTTAAAAAACAATACAAGGCTCAGTGTAGCTTGTTAAATGCAATCAGTCAAGGCAAATGACAGG
Source organism: Orbicella franksi (assembly GCF_964199315.1). Taxonomy (NCBI): domain Eukaryota; kingdom Metazoa; phylum Cnidaria; class Anthozoa; order Scleractinia; family Merulinidae; genus Orbicella; species Orbicella franksi. The sequence goes on from NC_138153.1 coordinate 61,278, forward strand.
CCAACATGCTGAAGAAGCTTATTGCAAATGCCATTGTAAACAACAGGAACAATGCTACTTTAATAAAATTGTTAAGTACTACAAAGATCAGTCAATTCTCTAATTGCAAATCCCAAATGGCAAATCCTTTCTGTGTTTAATGGACAAGTACTGACCTAAAATAAGTCCTTTTTTATAAAACCTCAACTATCAAATTAGGCTGCATGACTCAAGTTGGGAATTGATTGATTCAAAAGCCTACAAATAACTGTAACATAACTATTAACTGCAGATGAACTGACACTCCAGTTTTGATATGACATCAATATACTGTACAAACCCCAGTAATTACATAAATCTTTCAAAATTTGCAAATATGTGTATTTTATGAAAGGAAACTATTCCATAACGTTCAGTTTGGAATATAAGTTTCAGTCACTTGTCAAACTCAATACTTATAGCTCTTAATACCAAGTAGTGACTTATAACAATTAGGGCTATTTATACAAGGAAAAAAAGCCGCAGATTACACAAGCCACTGCTTACATAAGATGCGAACTAACTGTGTAAACGGTACATTTTAACCAGTTCAAGTCTTACATGAGCCATGGATAACATAAGCCACAGCTTATTTTTCTTGTATAAATGACCCTATTGTCCTTTTCCTTATTACCCCCCTCCCCAACTTGTTGCAAACAATTTAACCCACACTTAATTAAGGGCTCTTAGTGGTATTGGTATTGTTAACACAACTCGATAATTTTGTGATAAACAGAAAACAGATTTGAAAACTTCAATCTGCATTTTTTTTCTACTAACACAGGTTTTGCCTGTTACTGAATTAATTAAAGAACCATTTAGACCTTCCTTAGTTGGCCATTCTACAACAGCTAACATTCATAGTATTTTGCATTAAACAGAATCACATGTGGAAAGCAGGGAAAATTTGTTAGGAAATTAATTCTTTCATCAAGTAGCTTAAGGGTGAATTATAAGCCTGTTTGACTTCCATACATGGAAGCTTGTAAACTGACTTGTGCAATTTGTGTCATGTGAAACTAAATCCTTGTGCTCCATATTTGATGGCGATGTCGAAGAATTTCTGAAAATCTTCGAAAGACTGGTATTTTGTCGGGATTGTAAGACTGAGGAAACACGTTTCCGCTATTGGGAGGTCGATGCTATCGTCGAATTTTACCAACAGGTCGGTGTATCTTGCTGGCAGGATGTTACTGCCTGTCCAGAAGCTACATAGGTCAACGAGGTCAGCGCCATCTGAAACATATCAATACCAAAACTCCTTTTTTAATGCAAAGAAAGTTTGTTCAGAACATAGTTTTCAAAGACACTGTTACAAGTCATTACAATGAATTCCTGGTGGGAAAAGGAAAAGGGTCATTTGTTGGACGCTATTTTAAATTGCTTTTCAGACTAAGAATTGACCCTGTTTTCTTGAAAGCAGTTAGTTGTTCTACATGTGCCCATTTGGTTCTGTGGTTGATTGTGTGTTTATTCACCCCTGTAACATTAACCGCGAAATACCTTCTTTTCTTAATTCCATGAACTCGATGTATCTGATAAAGAATTCAGCAGCCTTGGTATTGTTTGAAGCATCTCTTTCTTCAAAAGTAATTTTTCCTGTAAACTCGTCTCCTGTTAATGTTCTATCTTTTTCACAAGCAAAGATGACATCCACGAGGCAAGGCCACTTAGCCAGGGCGGTTTGTAAACCAACCTCCTCCATTCCTAGTGAAGGAAAAGAAAAGGTTGCGTTAAAATGTTTGAATGTTCCTTGGTAGTGGTCATCGGTATTGTCATTTCTTACCTTTGGCAATGTCATCCAACTCAAGCTTACGTTTAAGGATGACATTGTACAGCATGAGTCCTTGGGTTATCAATCTAGGCGCCTCCTTCAGTTTATCGATGTCAAGGCCAGCTTCGTTTAAGTACGGTTGGATGTTCTCTCGGAGCTCGCTTCCCGGATGGTTATCTCTTCCCAAGGAATCAATCTGAATGTAAAACACAGGGGAGACCAATTGAATGGTGGTTTAATAAAAGAACAAAGCTATTTACTTGGTTAAGATTATTGTTAACGGTTTGTGAGTTGGGCCTAAACACAGAGGAGTAGGTAGGTACCAAGTAAAAATAAGCTTTCCAAATTCGCTACGGCGGTAAATTTGCTTTTATTCAAAATTATTGGACTGGCTTTTTAGGAGAAAGGGGGGAGCGATAGAGATGGGGGGGGGGAGTGGGTGGAGGAAAAGAGTTGGTAGATTATTTGAGTTGATTTAATGTCAGACTAACCTCACTTATTAAATGCCTAAGATCTGTGTCTGGGATGTCTTCGACAGATATAGGCGGGGGATTTTCGCACATATCTGCAGAGGGGCTTGCCAAATAATATTTGATGGCAGGTGAAAGACCATGCAAAGCTGGACCACCGTGTAGGGCACAGTGCCCTATGATGCGACCGATCGCCTTGAATGCCCCTGTCAGTCTCAGCGACTGGTCATGTACAGGCAGTCTGTGATCTTTGTCGCCTTCGAAGAACATTATGGGCTTGAACGTGTTGGCGATCCCTTCGTCTGCAATTTTCATGGCACCGAGAAGGAATTCCCGCACGGGTCCACTTCCGGCACCCTCCTCCCCCTCGAACCTCACCCTTGGTCGTGCCTTCAGATTCGATTTTTTTGATTTGTAATTCACTAAAATATCGCGTTTAAGTTCCTCGACGCCCTCCATGCGCGAGACCGAAAACAGCTGCCGCGGATTATTCTCCTCTGTAACTTCGTCCCTGAAACGTTGAAGGGCGTCCATGGCATCTACCGGTTGCGCGTCTTCGTTTCTGGAGTCAGTAATTTTCACGGGATGGCAGTCATCCTCTTCATCCTGCTGTGCACCTGAAATACATAATTTAGGAGGCATTTCAGATCAGTCATACTTGCTGACCAGCTGGCTTGTATACGTAGAGAGAAATTCATCCGGTGGGTATGGGGTTATGTGAAACAATTTTAGCCGGGTTATTTTAATTTTATTGTAAGTTTTAATTAACGATTGAATAACCATTTAAAGTTTATCGAATACGCTGAAAACGTGTTATGGTGCGTTGCTTTTCGTTTGTTCTTTCAACACTAAAATCGGAATCCAACAGAATATAAAATCTCCTTGCGAATTTGTTGACGAAAAGTCAGCAAAAACATGTATCCCTGGATTATGATGGACACGTAAAATTAATTTGATAGCGTGTGGCTTTGCTAGTACTTGCAAGCTATTGGAAAATCTGATTAAGTTACCCAGTAAAGCATGTGCTGCCTGGTTTGCATCGCCTCCAGATGCGGATAGCGCTGCCTCAATCTCTCCAGTCGTTGCATCAGGACATATTTCCTCTAAAAACGAAGCCATACTTATGTTTCGTTGCGACCTGCATTGAAAACCCAAAATATATATATATGTGTGTGTGTGTGTGTGTGTAAAATTTGATTTTCGTAGAAAAGTGCTCAATACATCAGAGTAGAGCGAAGTATACAATGTGGGAGGAAAGACACAAATAAACTACAAGTTCATCTCTACAAGCCTGTTTCGTGGTTGCCCACTCATCAGGGGATTTTGGGATATAAACTTTTAAAGGACGGACCTATTAAAGGGAAAATCAAGGGAATCATCAAGGGAAAATCCCCTGATGAGTGGGCAACCACGAAACAGGCTTGTAGGGATGAACTTGTAGTTTATTTGTGTTTTTCCTCCCACATTGTATATATATTACAAGAAAAAAAGTGGTTACTCAAGAAAAAAATAACCCAACAAGACAAGACGTGCTGAAACTTAAACTGAGTTTGGCAAGATACAGGCCCATAGGTAGAATCCTAGACTAAAATTTGGGCTTAAACCGACTCTTCCACACCCACTCCCGAGTGTATTCTGGACTACGATGTAGAACGACATTTCACATGAGGAGGTTGACAAAGTTATTCCAGAAATAAAAAGAGTAAAGGCCTTCTGCACTGTATGTCAGACTTCTGTTCCCCTATCCTCAAAGCTGTGTTTGAGATCAATCTATAGGTCCGTCCTTTAAAAGTTTATATTTACCTTGACGAAGTACAAGGTATGTCATTGTGGTCATCCTCAATGACTAGTTCGTCTATGGTTCGTTGTCTCTATCAGCAACAGAAATGTGGCATTAACACATGCATGAACATATCATTACTGTTTTTTTTGTTTTTTTCAATGAATACCAGAGCATGTAAAATGGCATTTGCTTAAAAATCAGAAAATCAGTAATAAATGGTTGCCGTGAACATGTATATCTCTTTACCTTTAACTGGGGAACATCACGCTCATCGTTGTGCTCATCGGTTATATGGCTACTCAAACTTGCCATTGGGACTGCAATTCCACATTGTAAGCAGTTCACTTTAGGACCATCTTCATCCTAATAGAGGGACGCGTTCAATAGCATTAAAAGTGGGGCGTAGGTGAGCGTTGTTGCGTTCGTACTCATTTGTGGTTATATTGCATCTGAAGACTCTAGCTCTCGCTGTTTTTGTTCACTATATAATAGTATTGAAGAAAAGAATTTCAATATTAAACTAATTACCTTAAGTAACTCGGTACAATGTTCCACAGGGCTTTCGTCTAAATCTTTCTGAAGGGGCCTTAAATATATTTTAGAACTTCCGGCGGTATCCCTCATACGTTGCGGAGTGTAAGGGGAAGGGATGTTGTAAAAGCCTGCGTCCTCCCCTCGCTGGTACAAAAGCAATTCATAGCCAGTTTCCAGCAGTTTGGGAAACTTGCTCACTATCTGCTGATGGCACTCCAAAGTGCTACTGTCCATTTGGAATTGAATAGTGGGATCTCCCAGACCGGCGTTCAACAGCGCGGTCCTCTCTTTGACCGCAGTTGGCGGTTTAATAGCGTTGGCCTGGGAAAGACAAAAGAACTTTAACGTGCAGGTGGGGATCCGCCTGCCTTTCCCGCGACTAGAGCCTCTCGTTTTTCTGTCAGCTCCCCTTACGAAAGCATTCTTTCCTCTTGAAGAAAAGAGCCTCCTGTGCTCCTGTGCAGCCTGGTTCGTGGTGATAGGCGGCTGCATCCCTAGATCCAGCTGACTAGTGGACGGTGCGACAAGGGTGGTTGATCCGGGGGAGCTCGTACGTACGGAATGCGACCCTGGCAGTATTCATGTACAAGTTAAAACAGATCAAGTGTGAACAAAATGCGTCAAAGGAAGTGAAGTATAATTATTCAAATTGAACGATAGTTAAAAGGACCAACAGCATTAAGGAGTTTTTTCCTAATTACGGGTGAATTTGTAATAGAACCGTACACTCTTCCAATGCTTATAAAAATAACCCAATTGGAAAACTGATTTTTGCACCTATCCCTTTTTTTTTTCATTTAACATTGTAGTTCTCCATAGATCATATATTTCTTTTGCTCAAGGACTACAAAACTCGGATATTTAACTTTCTTTGGAGCATCCAAGCGATCGCAGTTTTAAGTAGTCATAGGGGAATGGGGGCGGGGTTTGGGGCGTCGGAACCTCTCCCCTCCTCTCTCGTCTCTTCCCTTTCTTCCCGCTCTCTCTTCGCCCCATCCTTGACTAGAGAGCGTGTTCACAGAATACATTAAAACAACTAGCAAATACCACAGGTACGTTATGTCTGTTGGCGACTGTGTGACAATTTAAAAGACGTGGTGGGAAAGCGCGAAAATCGTTCGAAATCGCTCAAAATGTTAAATGACGCTGTCTAACCCTATGAAATGAAAAATCGAAAAACATCCAATGGAAAAAGTCAAGAAATTGTGATGTTATAGAGGATAAATAAAGAGGAAAGAACTTTCCAAGTTTTAGGCCTGTGCGTTTCCCCAAACTTCAGCCGAGTATTCCTCGAAATGTTGCGCAGAAATTTAGAGCCCCGTCTGAAAACGCACAAACGGTGTATATCCGTGGTACATCTGGAACTTACTCAGCTTACTTTGGCTATATAGGCGGCTGATTATCTGTACTGAACAAACAAGCATTTACATAAGCACTTTCCCGAATGCATTGACTTCTAAAACGGCTCAAAATCATGAGATAAGTATATATTTTTCAACAAACTCGATCGTAGCTTTGTGCCACGCACCGCTGTAAACTCTGAAATTCAAAATGCTCTGGTTTTCAAACGAAGCACGCCATTTAGCTGTAAAATTGTAAACAGATATAAGTTTAGCGCCTCTTATGCCTAAAAAAGTCACGCAGTCACCAACGCACACAGTCACGTAGACGGTTGCTTCGCCTGTATGAAACCCATTGATTTATTTTACACGTGGCGTGCACACCAATTTCCCCTAAAAGTGAACCTTTTATCATTGTTTCTGGAAGCATAATGATCTCACTTGTGGATCGATGAGGTACGTGGTATGCACGAAAAAAAAACAAATCAATGGCTGTTTTTACTGGTACGATCGCCAAATCACGTTCTTACCTTGACTCGCGGCATGAGACGTGCCGGTTCGATTCATTTCATCTAGTCTCTCAGCTACTCGACGCAGAGCGTCTTTTACTGCACCCAGTTGACCCTGTTCGTTATTCATCTCGAATCGAATTTGATCAATGTAGCGGGAACAATTGAACAAACAACTAATTGAGAATTTTTGTAGACTAATCGGTCGGTGTATTAGCTTGTGTGAGCTTGGATCGAATGGTCCGTTCTGGCGGGAAATCAAAGGTCACCTTTGCGGATGTGACGTAACCTTTTGACATTTGACACTTTTTGGCGGAAACTGTACGTCGTTCGCAAAGCTGAAGTCGACATTTCGCAGACTGTGCATTTTAGAAAGCTCGACTTACGAAGCTGAATCAACGAAAGCCCGTGGTCGGAATGAAATATTCAAACTTGAATCCTTAATAAAAGGTTAACTTCGATTCAACATTAAGCTTACAAGTTCCTTGTAATGAAAATATCAAACCATTTCGACAGGATAATTTCGAAATTGATAAATTGGATGTTGATTGCTAAAGTTGGACGTTGATTGCTGAAGTTGGATGTTGAGAGGTAAAGTTGTATGTTGAGTGTTAAAGTTGGATGTTGAGTTCTAAAGTTGGATGTTGAGTGTTAAAGTTGGATGTTGATTGCTAAAAAGTTGAATGTTGAGTGCTAAAGTTGCATGTTGATTGCTAAAGTTAGATGTTGAGTGCCCTAAAGTTGGATGTTGAGGCCTAAAGTTGGACGTTGATGGCTAACGTTGGATGTTGAGTGCTAAAGTAGGATGTTGAGAGCTATAAAGTTGGATGTTGAGTGATATAAAGTTGGATGTTGAGAGCTAAAGTTAGATGTCGAGTGCTAAAGTTGATTTTTGGCGGGGATGGAACACCATATAATTCCAACCTAGTAAACTTTCAAAATATAGGTACATATCACAAAAAATAAAGAGAAAACCTTTTACATGTAAGCTTAAAAGCTCTCACCAGAAACACTCAAGCCAAACGCTGACATTCTCCTTTCGACAGTCCTCTGTCCTACACCCAACAAAACGCCGATTTCCGACACTTTGAAACCCTGGTCCAAGAGAAATGATAATTGCTCTTGGGGTATTTGAAACGAAGGTCGTCCTCGAACCCCAGTACGACGCAGCTGTCCCTGATAACCATGACGAGCTTGGGTGCTGTGATTTGCTTCAATGGCCACAATAGTCTCGTACAGACCACTCATTACGTTCACAATGTCATCAGGAACATCGAGATTAACCAGCATCCTAGTTATATAATCCAATCTTAACACTATCGACCCGATTTCGCAAGAATCTTCCAATCTTTCGATCCTCACAACCAGGTCATTTATGGCTTGCACAACACTGCAGAAATCCGCCATTTTGACCTACCAGATCCAGGTCCTTGTGGACGTGACGTAACCTTTTGACATTTGACACTTTTTGGCGGAAATTGTACGCCGTTCGCAAAGCTGAAGTCAACATTTCGCAGAGACTGTACATTTTAGAAAGCTCGACTTACGAAGCTGAATGAAAGAAAGCCCGTGGTCGGAATGAAATATTCAAACTTGAATCCTTAATAAAAGGTTAACTTCGATTGAACAATAAGCTTAGAAGTTCCTTGTAATAAAAATATCAAACCATTTCGACAGGATAATTTCGAAATTGGTAAAATTGGATGTTGATTGCTTAAGTTGGATGTTGATTGCTGAAGTTGGATGTTGAGTGGTAAAGTTGGATGTTGAGTGGTAAAGTTTCATGTTGAGTGTTAAAGTTGGATGTTGAGTTCTAAAGTTGGATGTTGAGTGTTAAAGTTGGATATTGATTGCTATAAAGTTGAATGTTGAGTGCTAAAGTTACATATTGATTCTTAAAGTTGGATGTTGAGTGCCCTAAAATTGGATGTTGAGGCCTAAAGTTGGATGTTGATGGCTAACGTTGGATGTTGAGTGCTAAAGTTGAATGTTGAGGGCTATAAAGTTGGATGTTGAGTGATATAAAGTTGGATGTTGAGGGCTAAAGTTAGATGTCGAGTGCTAAAGTTGATTTTTGGCGGGGATGGAACACCATAGTTTAGAGTCCCCGCAACTGGAAAATATTCTCCAAGTTCCAGGAAATGGCGCCGAAGTTGATGAAAATTACGATGCGCGTAACGGGCTCTCGGTTATTCTTTCAGTCTTAAATTTAAGTAGGGCTATATTGCGGCACTGAAGCTCGAAGGTGAGCGTTCAGAATGTTTTGCTGTGTTCATTAAACTGCAAACCAAAGTCATCGGGAGTTAGTTTAGCGTCCCCGGGACTTTAAGTTATTCGCCAACTTGCGGGAAATCGAGCAAAAGTGGCCCAAAATCACGATGCGCGTAAGGCGGTCTCGGCTACTCTTTCAGTCTTAAAATTAAGGGGGGCTATATTTCGACCTAGAAGCTCGAGACCGGGCGTGCGCTAATTTTACCTGTGTCCATTTCACTGACATCTTAGGCCATCAGGAGCCTAGTCCTTGGGACTGGAAAATATTTCCCAAATTCTGGCAGATCGAGCCAAAGTTGCTCAAAATAACGATGCGCGTAAGGCGGTCTCGGCTACTCTTTCAGTCTTAAAATGAAGTGGGGCTATATTTCGGCCCACAAGCTCAACACCGAGCGTGTGCTCCTTTTGCCTGTGTACATATCACTGAAAACTAAGTTCATCAGGAGTTAACATAGAGTCCTCGGGACTGGAAAATATTCCCCGAATTCCGGCAAATCGAGCCCAAGATGCTCAAAATCACGATACGCGTAGGGCGGTCTCGGCTACTCGTTTACTCCGAAAATGAAGTGGGGCTATATTTCGGTTCTACAAGCTCGACACCGAGCGTGCTCTCCTTTTACCTGTGTCCGTTTCACTAAGAACTAAGTCCATCAGGAGATAGTTTAGAATCCTCGAGACTGGAAGCTATCCTCCAAGTTTCGGCAAATTGAGCCATACTTTCTTAAAATTAGGATAGGCGTACGGCAGTTTCGTTTACTCTTTCAGTCTTAAAATGAACTGGGGCTACATTTCGGCCTAGAAGCTCGATACCGAGCGTGCGCTCCTGTTACCTGTGACCTTTTTACTGAAAACTAAGGCCATCAAGAGTTAGGGTAGAGTCCCCGGGACTGGAAAATATCCCCCAAGTTTTGGCATATCGAGCCATAGTGGCTAAAAATTTCGATGCGCTTAAGGCGGTTTCGTGTACACTTTCAGTCTTAAAATAAAGTGGGGCTATATTTCGGCCTACAACCTGGAAACCGAGCGTGCGCTCCTTTTACCTGTGTCCATTTCACTAAAAACCAAGGCATTTAGGAGTTAGTTTAGAGCTTCCGGCACTGAAAAATATCCCCCAAGTACCAGGAAATCAAGCCGAAGTTCGACAAAATTACCATGCGCGTAAAGCGGTGCCGGCTACTCTTTCAGTCTTAAAGTGAAGTGGGGCTATATTTCGGCCAGGAAGCTCGAAAGTGAACGTTCAAAAAGTTTGGCTGTGTCCATTTCACTGAAAACCAAGGCCATCAGGAATTAGTTTAGAGTGCCCGGGACTGGCAATTATCTCCCAAGTTCCGGGAAATCGAGCCGAAGTAGCCCAAAATCACGATGCGCGTAAGGTGGTCTCGGCTAGTCTTTCAGTCTTAAGGTGACGTAGGGCTATGGTTCGGCACAGAAGCTCAAAAGTGAGCGTTCAAAAAGTTGTGCTGTGTCCATTTCACTGCAAACCGAGGAAATCAGGAGTTAGTTTAGAGTTCCCGGTACCAGAAAATATCCCCCATTTCCCGGGAAATCGAGCCAAAGTTGGTCAAAATCACGATGCGCGTAAGGCGGTCCCGGTTACCCTTTCATTCTTAAAGAGAACTGGGGCAATATTTCCTCCCAGAAGCTCGAAAGTGAGCGTTCAAAAAGTTGTGCTGTGTCCATTTCACTCCAGAGCAAGGCCATCAGGAGTTACTTTAGAGGCGCGGGACTGGAAAATATCCCCGAAGATCCGGGAAATCGAGCCGAGGTTGGTCAAAATCACGATTTGCGTAAGGTAGTGTCGGCTACTCTTTCAGTCTTAGAGTGAAGTGAGGCTATATTTCGAGCATGAAGCCCGAAAGTGAGCGTTCAAAAAGTTTTGCTGTGTCCATTTCACTGCAAATGAACGCCATCAGGAGTTAGTTTAGAGTCGCCGGGACTGAAAAATTTTGCCCAAGTTCCGGGGTATCGAACAGAAGTTGATCAAAATCACGATGCGCGAAATGCGGTATCGGCTACTCTTTCAGTCTTAAAGTGAAGTACGGTTGTATTTCGGCCCAGAAGCTCGAAACTGAGCGTTCAAAAAGTTTTGCTGCGTCCATTCCACATCAAACCAAGGCCATCAGGAGTTACTTTAGAGTCCCCGGGACTTGAAAATATCGCCAAAATTCTAGAAAATCGAGCGGAAGTTCCTCAAAATCATGATGCGTGTAAGGCGGTCTCGCCTACTCTTTCAGTCTTAAAGTGAAGTGGGGCTATATTTCATCCCAGAAACTCGAAAATAAGCGTTCAAAAACTGTTACCTTGTTCATTTCACTGCAAACCAAGGCCATCAGGAGTTAGTTTAGACTGCTCGGGACTGGCAAATATCGCCCAAGTGCGGGGAAATCGAGCCGAATTTTGTCAAAATCACAATGCGCGTAAGACGGTCTCGGCTACTCTTTGATTCTTAAAGTGAACTGGGGCTATATTTCGGCCGAGAAGCTAGAAATTGAAAGTTCAAAAAGTTTTGCTGTGTTCATTTCACCGCAAACCGAGGCCATCAGAAGTTAGTTTAGCGACCCCGGGCCACGAAAATATGCCCCAAGGTCCGGGAAATTGAGCCGAGGTTGGTCAAAATCACGATGCCCCTAAAGTGGTCTCGGCTACTCTTTCTGTCTTAAAGTGAGGTGGGGCTATATTTCGGGCCAGAAGCCCAAAAGTGAGCGTTCAAAAAGTTTTGTTGGGTCCATTTCACTGCAAACCAAGGCCATCAAGGGTTAGTTTAGAGTCCCCGGGACTGGAAAATATTGCCCAAGTTCCGCGGAATCGAACCGAAGTTGATCAAAATCACGATGCGCGAAATGCGGTATCGGCTACTCTTTCAGTCTTAAAGTGAAGTGGGGCTATATTTCGGCCCAGAAGCCCGAAAGTGAGCCTTCAAAAAGTTTTGCTGTGTTCTTTGACTGAAAAACAAGGCCATCACCAGTTAGTTTAGCGTCCCTGGGACTGGAAAAGATTTCCCAAGTTCCGGTAAATCGAGCTGAAGTTGGTCAAAATCACGATGCTCCCAAAGCGGTCTCGGCTACCCTTTCAGTCTTAAAGTGAAGTACGGTTGTATTTCGGCCCAGAAGCTCGAAACTGAGCGTTCAAAAAGTTTTGCTGCGTCCATTCCACATCAAACCAAGGCCATCAGGAGTTACTTTAGAGTCCCCGGGACTTGAAAATATCGCCAAAATTCTAGAAAATCGAGCGGAAGTTCCTCAAAATCATGATGCGCGTAAGGCGGTCTCGCCTACTCTTTCAGTCTTAAAGTGAAGTGGGGCTATATTTCATCCCAGAAACTCGAAAATAAGCGTTCAAAAACTGTTACCTTGTTCATTTCACTGCAAACCAAGGCCATCAGGAGTTAGTTTAGACTGCTCGGGCCTGGAAAATATCGCCCAAGTGCGGGGAAATCGAGCCGAATTTTGTCAAAATCACAATGCATGTAAGACGGTCTCGGCTAGTCTTTGATTCTAAAAGTGAACTGGGGCTATATTTCGGCCGAGAAGCTAGAAATTGAAAGTTCAAAAAGTTTTGCTGTGTTCATTTCACCGCAAACCAAGGCCATCAGGAGTTAGTTTAGCGACCCCGGGCCACGAAAATATGCCCCAAGGTCCGGGAAATTGAGCCGAGGTTGGTCAAAATCACCATGCCCCTAAAGTGGTCTCGGCTGCTCTTTCTGTCTTAAAGTGAGGTGGGGCTATATTTCGGGCCAGAAGCCCGAAAGTGAGCGTTCAAAAAGTTTTGTTGGGTCCATTTCACTGCAAACCAAGGCCATCACGGGTTAGTTTAGAGTCCCCGGAACTGGAAAATATTGCCCAAGTTCCGCGGAATCGAACCGAAGTTGATCAAAATCACGATGCGCGAAATGCGGTATCGGCTACTCTTTCAGTCTTAAAGTGAAGTGGGGCTATATTTCGGCCCAGAAGCCCGAAAGTGAGCCTTCAAAAAGTTTTGCTGTGTTGTTTGACTGAAACACAAGGCCATCACGAGTTAGTTTAGCGTCCCTGGGACTGGAAAATATTCGCCAAGTTCCGGTAAATCGAGCTGAAGTTGGTCAAAATCACGATGCTCCCAAAGCGGTTTCGGCTACCCTTTCAGTCTTAAAGTGAAGTGGGGCTATATTTCTGTCCAGAAGCTCGAAAGTGAGCGTTCAAAAAGTTTTGCTGTGTGCATTTCACTGCAAACCAAAGCTATCAAAAGTTAGTTTAGGGTCCCCGGGACTGGAAAATATTCCCCAAGTTCCGGGAAAGCGAGCCCAAGTTGATCAAAATCACGATGCGCGAAATGCGGTCTCGGCTACTGTTTCAGTCTTAAAGTAAAGTGTGGCTATATTTCGGCCCACAAGCTCGAAAGTGAGCGTTCAAAAAGTTTTGCTGTGTCCATTTGACTGCAAAACAAGGCCATCAGGACTTAGTTTAGCGTCCAAGGGACTGGAAAATGTTCCCCAAGTTCCGGGAGATCCACCCGAAGTTTGTCAAAATCACAATGCGCGTAAGGTGATCTCGGTTACTCTTTAAGTCTTAAAGTAAAGTGGGGCTTTATTTCGGTCAGGAAGCTGGAAGGTGAGCGTTAAAAAAGTTTTGCTCTGTCCATTTCACTGCAAACCAAGGCCATGCGGAGTTAGTTTAGAGTTCCTGGGACTGGAAAATATCCCCCAAGTTCCGGAATATCGACCGGAAGTTTGTCAAACTCACGATGCGAGCAAGGCGGTCTCGGCTACTCTTTCAGTCTTAAGTGAAGTGGGGCTATATTTCGGCCCAGAATCTCGAAAGGGTGCGTGCAAAAAATTGTGCTGTGTGAATTTCACTGCAAACCATGGCCATCAGGAGTTAGTTTAGAGTCCCCGGGACTGGAAAATATCCCCCAAGTCCCGGGAAATCCAGCCGAAGTTGATCAAATTCATGATGCGCGTAACGTGGTCTCGGCTACTGTGTCAGTCCTAAAGTCAAGTGTGGCTATATTTCGGCCCACAAGCTAGAAAGTGAGCGTTCAAAAAGTTTTGTTGTGTCCATTTGACTTCAAAACAAGGCCATCAGGACTTAGTTTAGCGTCCAAGGGACTGCAAAATATCCCCCAAGTTCCGGGAAATCCATTCGAAGTTCGTCAAAATTACGATGCGCGTAAGGCGATCTCATCTACTCTTTCAGTCTTAAAGTAAAGTGGGGCTATATTTCTGCCCAGAAGCTCCAAAGTTGTGCTCTGTCCATTTCACTAAAAACCAAGGCCATCAGGAGTTACTGTAGAGTCCCTTTGACTGGAATATATGCCCCAAGTTTCGGGAAATAAAGGCGAAATTGCTCAAAATCACGATTCGCTCAAGACGGTCTCGCCTACTCTTTCAGTCTTAAAGTAAAATGGGGCTGTATTTCGGCCAAGAAGCTCGAGAGTGAGCGTTCAAAAACTTTCGCTGTGTCCATTTCACTGCAAACCAAGACAAGCAGGAGTTAGTTGAGAGTCCGCGGGACTGCAAAATATCCCCCAATTTCCGGGAAATCAACCCGAAGCTTGTCAAATTTACAATGCACGTAAGGCACTCTCGGCTACTCTTTCAGTGTTAAAGTAATGGGGGGCTATATTTTGGCCCAGAAGCTCGACATTGAGCGTTCAAAAAGTTTTGGTGGGTCCATTTTACTGCAAACCAAGGCCATCAGGAATTAGTTTAGAGTCCTCAGAACTGGAATATATCCCCTTAGTTCCGGCAAATCGAGCCGAAGTTGCTCAAAATCACGATGCACGTAAGGCGGTCTCGGCTACTCTTTCAGTCTTCAAGTGAAGTGGGGTTCTATTTCGGTCCAGAAGCTCGAAAGTATGCGTTCAAAAACTTTTTCTGTTTCCGTTTCACTGCAAACCAAGACCAGCACGAGTTAGTTTAGAGTCCAATGGAATTGCAAAATATTTCGCAAGTTCCGGGAAATCGAGCCGAAGTTGATCAAAATCACGATGCGCGAAACGTGGTCTCGGCTACTGTTTGAGTCTCAAAGTGAAGTATGGCCATATTTCGGCCCACAAGCTCCAAAGTGAGGGTTCAAAAAGCTTTGCTGTGTCCATTTCACTGCAAAACAAGGCCATCGGCACCTAGTTTAGCGTCCAAGGGACTGGAAAATATCCCCCAAGTTCCGGGAAATCCACCCGAAGTTTCTCAAAATCACGATGCGCGTAAGGCGGTCTCGGCTACTTTTTCAGTATTAAAGTAAAGTGGGCTATATTTCGGCCCAGAAGCTTGAAGGTGAGCGTTCAAAAAGTTTTGCTGTCTCCATTTCACTGCAAACCAAGGCCATCAAGAGTTAGTTTAGAGTCCCTGGGACTGGAAAATATCCCCCAAGTTCCGGAATATCGACCCGAAGTTGGTCAAAATCACGATGCGCGCACGCCGGTCTCGGCTACTCTTTAAGTCGTAATTGATGTGGGACTATATTTTGGCCTAAAAGCTCGAAAGTGTTCGTTCAAAAGCTTGTGCTGTGTGAATTTCACTGCAAACCATCGCCATCAGGAGTTAGTTTAGAGTCCCCGGGACTGGAAAATATTCCCCAAGTTCCACGAAAGCGAGCAGAAGTTGCTCAAAATCACGAAGCGCCTAACGCGGTCTCGGCTACTGTTTCAGTCTTAAAATGAAGTGTGGCTATATTTAGGCCCACAAGCTCGAAAGTGAGCGTTCAAAAAGCTTTGCTGTGTCCATTTCACTGCAAACCAAGGCAATCAGGAGTTAGTTTAGAGTCCCCGGAACTGGAAAATATTCTCCAAGCTCCAGGAAATGGCGCCGAAGTTGATGAAAATTACGATGCGCGTAACGGGCTCTCGGTTATTCTTTCAGTCTTAAATTTAAGTAGGGCTATATTGCGGCACTGAAGCTCGAAGGTGAGCGTCCGGAATGTTTTGCTGTGTTCATTAAACTGCAAACCAAGGTCATCGGAAGTTAGTTTAGCGTCCCCGGGACTTTAAGTTATTCGCCAACTTGCGGGAAATCGAGCAAAAGTGGCCCAAAATCACGATGCGCGTAAGGCGGTCTCGGCTACTCTTTCAGTCTTAAAATTAAGGGGGGCTATATTTCGACCTAGAAGCTCGAGACCGGGCGTGCGCTAATTTTACCTGTGTCCATTTCACTGACATCTTCGGCCATCAGGAGTTAGTTTAGAGTCCTTGGGACTGGAAAATATTTCCCAAATTCTGGCAGATCGAGCCAAAGTTGCTCAAAATAACGATGCGCGTAAGGCGGTCTCGGCTACTCTTTAAGTCTTAAAACGAAGGGGGGCTATATTTCGGCCGAGAAGCTCAACACCGAGCGTGCGCTCCTTTTGCCTGTGTACATATCACTGAAAACTAAGTTCATCAGGAGTTAACATAGAGTCCTCGGGACTGGAAAATATTCCCCGAATTCCGGCAAATCGAGCCAAAGATGCTCAAAATCACGACACGCGTAAGGCGGTCTTGGCTACTCGTTTACTGCGAAAATGAAGTGGGGCTATATTTCGGTTCTACAAGCTCGACACCGAGCGTGCTCTCCTTTTACCTGTGTCCCTTTCACTAAGAACTAAGTCCATCAGGAGATAGTTTAGAATCCTCGAGACTGGAAGCTATCCTCCAAGTTTCGGCAAATTGAGCCATAATTTCTTAAAATTAGGATAGGCGTACGGCAGTTTGGTTTACTCTTTCAGTCTTAAAATGAACTGGGGCTACATTTCGGCCTAGAAGCTCGACACCGAGCGTGCGCTCCTGTTACCTGTGACCTTTTTACTGAAAACTAAGGCCATCAAGAGTTAGGGTAGAGACCCCGGGACTGGAAAATATCCCCCAAGTTTTGGCATATCGAGCCATAGTGGCTAAAACTTTCGATGCGCTTAAGGCGGTTTCGTGTACACTTTCAGTCTTAAAATAAAGTGGGGCTATATTTCGGCCTACAACCTGGAAACCGAGCGTGCGCTCCTTTTACCTGTGTCCATTTTACTAAAAACCAAGGCATTCAGGAGTTAGTTTAGAGCTTCCGGGACTGGAAAATATCCCCCAAGTCCCAGGAAATAGCGCCGAAGTTCGACAAAATTACCACGCGCGTAAGGCGGTCCCGGCTACTCTTTCAGTCTTAAAGTGAAGTGGGGCTATATTTCGGCCCAAAATTTCGAAAGTAAGCGCTCAAAAAAATTTGCTGTGTCTATTTCACTGCAGACCAAGGCCATCAGGGGTTAGTTTAGAGTCCTTGCAACTTGAATATATCCCCGACGTTTCGGGAAATCCAGCCGAAGTTGGTCAAAATCACGATGCGCGTAAGACGGTCTCGGCTACTCTTTCAGTCTTAAACTGAAGTGGGGCTATATTTCGGCTCAGAAGCCCGAAGGGGAGCGTTGAAATAGTTTTGCTCTCTCCATTTCAACGCAAACCAAGGCAATCAGGAGTTACTTTAGAGTCCCCGGTACCGGAAAATATTCCCCATTTCCTGGGAAATCGAGCCAAAGTTGGTCAAAATCACGATGCGCGTAAGGCGGTCTCGGCTATTCTTTCATTCTTAAAGTGAACTCGGGCTATATTTCGGCCCGGAGGCTCGAAAGTGAAAGTTCAAAAAGTTTTACTGTGTCCATTTCACCGCAAACCAAGCTACATCAGGAGATAGTTTACAGTCTCCGGGACATCAAAATATCCCCCAATTTCCGGGAAATCGAGCCGAAGTTTGTCAAAATCACGATGCGCGTAAAGCAGTCTCGGCTACTCTTTTAGTCTTAAAGTGACGTGGCTGTATATTTTGGCCCAGAAGCTCGAAAGTGAGCGTTCAAAAAGTTATGCTGTGCCCATTTCACTACAAAGCAAGGCCCTCAGGAAGTAGTTTACAGTCCCCGGAACTGGAAAATATCCTCCAAGTTCCGCGAAATCGAGACGACGTTGGTCAAAATAACGATTCGCTTAAGGCGGTCTCGGCTACTCTTTCAGTCTGAAGGTGAAGTAGGGTTATATTTCGGTCCAGAAGTTCGAAAGTGAGCGTTCAAGAAGTTTTCCTCTCTCAATTTCACTGAAAACCAAGGCCATCATGAGTTAGTTTAGAGTCCCCGGGAGTGGAAAATATCTTTTAAGTTCTGGCAACTAAAGCCGAAGTTGGTCAAAATCACGATGCGTCTAAGGCGGCCTCGGCTACTCTTTCAGTCTTAAAGTGAAATGGGGCTCTATTTCGGCCCAGAAGCTCCAAAGTGAGCGCTGCAGAAAATTTGCTGTGTCCATTTCACTGCAAACCAAGGCCATCAGGAGTTAGTTTAGAGTCCCCGGGACTGCAATATATTTCCCAAGTTCCGGAAAATCGAGAAGACGTTGGTCAAAATCACGATGCGCGCAAGACGGTCTTGGCTAGTCTTTCAGTCTTAAAGTGAAGTGGGGCTATATTTCGGCCCAGAAGCTCAAAAGTGAGCGTTCAAAAAGTTTTGCTGTATCCATTTCAATGCAAACGAAGGCCATCAGGGGTTACTTAAGAGTCTTCGGGACTGGAAAATATCCCCCAAGTTCAGGGAAGCTTAGCCGAAGTTGGTCAAAATCACGGTGCGCGTTAGGCGGTCTCGCTTACTGTTTCAGTCTTAAAGTGAAGTGAGGCTTTATTCCTGCCCAGGAGCTTGAAAGTGAGCGTTTAAAAAGTTTGCCTGTGTTTATTTGACTGCAAACCAAAGCCATCAGGAGCTAGTTTAGAGTCCCCGGGACTGGAAAATATCCCCCAACTTCCGAGAAATCGAGCCGAAGTTGGTCAAAATCACGATTTGCGTAAGGTAGTGTCGGCTACTCTTTCAGTCTTAGAGTGAAGTGGGGCTATATTTCGGGCGAGAAGCCCGAAAGTGAGCGTTCAAAAAGTTTTGCGTCTTCATTTCACTGCAAACCAAGGCCATCAGGAGTTAGTTTAGCGTCCCCGGGACAACAAAATATGCCCCAAGGTCCGGGAAATTGAGCCGAGGTTGGTCAAGATCACGATGCCCCTAAAGTGGTCTCGGCTACTCTTTCTGTCTTAAAATGAAGTGGGGCTATATTTCGGGCCAGAAGCCCGAAAGTGAGCGTTCAAAAAGTTTTGCTGTGTCCATTTCACTGCAAACCAAGACAATCAGGGGTTAGTTTAGAGTCCCCGGGACTGAAAAATATTGCCCAAGTTCCGGGGAATCGAACCGAAGTTGATGAAAATCACGATGCGCGAAATGCGGTATCGGCTACTCCTTCAATCTTAAAGTGAAGTGGGGCTCTATTTCGGCCCACAAGCTCAAAGCTCAAAATCACGATGCGCGTAAGACGGTCTCGGCTACTCTTTCAGTCTTGAAGTGAAGTGGGGCTTTCTTTCGGCCCAGAAGCTCAAAAGTGAGCATTCAAAAAGTTTTGCTGTATCCATTTCAATGCAAACCAAGGCCATCAGGGTTTACTTAAGAGTCCTAGGGACTGGAAAATATCCCCCAAGTTCCGGTAAATATAGCCGAAATTGGTCAAAATCACGATGTGCGTAAGGTGGTCTCGGCTACTCTTTCAGTCTTAAAGTGAAGTGGGGCTATATTTCGGCCCAGAAGCTCGAAAGTGAATGTTTAAAAAGTTTTCCTCTGTCACTTTCAGTGCAAACCAAGGCCATCAGAAGTTAGTTTAGAGTCCCCGGGACTGAAGAATGTCCCCGAAGTCCCGGGAAATCCAGCCGAAGTTGATCAAAATCACGATGTGCGTAAGGCGGTCTCGGCTACTTTTTCAGTATTAAAGTAAAGTGGGCTATATTTCGGCCCAGAAGCTTGAAGGTGAGCGTTCAAAAAGTTTTGCTGTCTCCATTTCACTGCAAACCAAGGCCATCAGCAGTTAGTTTAGAGTCCCCGGGACTGGAAAATATTCCCCAAGTTCCAGGAAAGCGAGCAGAAGTTGCTCAAAATCACGATGCGCGTAACGCGGTCTCGGCTACTGTTTCAGTCTTAAAATGAAGTGTGGCTATATTTAGGCCCACAAGCTCGAAAGCGAGCGTTCAAAAAGCTTTGCTGTGTCCATTTCACTGCAAACCAAGGCAATCAGGAGTTAGTTTAGAGTCCCCGGAACTGGAAAATATTCTCCAAGCTCCAGGAAATGGCGCCGAAGTTGATGAAAGTTACGATGCGCATAACGGGCTCTCGGTTATTCTTTCAGTCTTAAATTTAAGTAGGGCTATATTGCGGCACTGAAGCTCGAAGGTGAGCGTTCAGAATGTTTTGCTGTGTTCATTAAACTGCAAACCAAGGTCATCGGGAGTTAGTTTAGCGTCCCCGGGACTTTAAATTATTCGCCAACTTGCGGGAAATCGAGAAAAAGTGGCCCAAAATCACGATGCGCGTAAGGCGGTCTCGGCTACTCTTTCAGTCTTAAAATTAAGGGGGGTTATATTTCGACCTAGAAGCTCGAGACCGGGCGTGCGCTAATTTTACCTGTGTCCATTTCACTGACATCTTAGGCCATCAGGAGTTAGTTTAGAGTCCTTGGGACTGGAAAATATTTCCCAAATTCTGGCAGATCGAGCCAAAGTTGCTCAAAATAACGATGCGCGCAAGGCGGTCTCGGCTACCCTTTCAGTGTTAAAATGAAGTGGGGCTATATTTCGGCCGACAAGCTCAACACCGAGCGTGGGCTCCTTTTGCCTGTGTACATATCACTGAAAACTAAGTTCATCAGGAGTTAACATAGAGTCCTCGGGACGGGAAAATATTCCCCGAATTCCGGTAAATCGAGCCGAAGATGCTCAAAATGACGATGCGCCTAAGGCGGTCTCGGCTACTCGTTTACTGCGAAAATGAAGTGGGGCTATATTTCGGTTCTACAAGCTCGACACCGAGCGTGCTCTCCTTTTACCTGTGTCCATTTCACTAAGAACTAAGTCCATCAGGAGATAGTTTAGAATCCTCGAGACTGGAAGCTATCCTCCAAGTTTCGGCAAATTGAGCCATAATTTCTTAAAATTAGGATAGGCGTACGGCAGTTTCGTTTACTCTTTCAATCTTAAAATTGAACTGGGGCTACATTTCGGCCTAGAAGCTCGACACCGAGCGTGCGCTCCTGTTACCTGTGACCTTTTTACTGAAAACTAAGGCCATCAAGAGTTAGGGTAGAGTCCCCAGGACTGGAAAATATCCCCCAAGTTTTGGCATATCGAGCCATAGTGGCTAAAACTTTCGATGCGCTTAAGGCGGTTTCGTGTACACTTTCAGTCTTAAAATAAAGTGGGGCTATATTTCGGCCTACAACCTGGAAACCGAGCGTGCGCTCCTTTTACCTGTGTCCATTTCACTAAAAACCAAGGCATTCAGGAGTTAGTTTAGAGCTTCCGGGACTGGAAAATATCCCCCAAGTCCCAGGAAATCAAGCCGAAGTTCGACAAAATTACCATGCGCGTAAGGCGGGCTCGGCTACTCTTTCAGTCTTAAAGTGAAGTGGGGCTATATTTCGGCCCAGAAGCTCGAAAGTGAACGTTCAAAAAGTTTGGCTGTGTCCATTTCACTGGAAACCAAGGCCATCAGGAGTTAGTTTGGAGTCCCCCGTAGTAGAAAATATCCCCCTATTTCCGGGAAATCGAGCTGAAGTATTGCAAAATCACGATGCGCGTAAGGCGGTCTCGGCTACTCTTTCAGTCTTAAAGTTAAGTGGGGCTATATTTCGAGCAATAAGCTCGAAAGTGACCGTTCAAAAAATTTTACAGTGTCCATTTAACTGCAAACTAAGGCCATCGGAAGTTAGTTTATCTTCCCCGAGAATTGAAAATATTCGCCAACTTCCGGGAAATCGAGCCGAAGTATCCCAAAATCACGATGCGCGTAAGGCGGTCTCGGCTACTCTTTAAGTCTTAAAGTGAAGTAGGGCTATATTTCGGCCGAGAAGCTCGAAAGTGAGCGTTCAAAAAATGTGCTGTGTCCATTTCACTGCAAACCAAGGCCATCAGCAGTTAGTTTAGAGTCCCCGGGACTGGAATATATCCCCTAAGTTCCGGGAAATCCAACGGAAGTTGGTCAAAATCACGATGCGCGTAAGACGGTCTCGGCTACTCTTTCAGTCTTAAAGTAAAGTGGGCCTATATTTTGGCCCAGAAGCTCGAAAGTGAACCTTTAAAAAGTTACGCTTTGTGCATTTAACTTCAAACCAAGGCCATCAGGAGTTAGTTTAAAGTCCCCCGGACTGGAAAATATCCCCCAAGTTCCCGGAAATTGAGCTGAACTGGGTCAAAATCTCGATGCTCGTAAGGAGGTCTCGGCTTCTATTTCAGTCTTAAAGTGAAGTACGGTTGTATTTCGGTCCAGAAGCTCGAAACTGAGCGTTCAAAAAGTTTTCCTGCGTCCATTTCACATCAAACCAAGGCAATTAGGGGTTAGTTTAGAGTCCAAGGGACTTGAAAATATTGCCAAAATTCTAGAAAATCGAGCGGAAGTTGCTCAAAATCACGATTCGCGTAACGCGGTCTCGCCTACTCTTTTAGTCTTAAAGTGAAGTGGGGCTATATTTCATCCCAGAAGCTCGAAAACAAGCGTTCAAAAAGTGTTACCTTGTTCATTTCACTGCAAACGAAGGCCATCAGGAGTTAGTTTAGACTGCGCGGGACTGGAAAATATCGCCCAAGTTCGGGGAAATCGAGCCGAATTTTGTCAAAATCACGATTCGCGTAAGGCGGTCTCGGTTTCTCTTTTAGTCTTAAAGTGACGTGGCTGTATATTTCGGCCCAGAAGCTCGAAAGTGAGCGTTCAAAAAGTTTCGCTCTCTCAATTGAACTGAAAACCAAGGCCATCATGAGTTAGTTTAGAGGCCGCGGCCCTAAAAAATATCCCTTAAGTTCTGGCAACTCAAGCCGAAGTTGGTCAAAATCACGATGCGTCTAAGGCGGTCTCGGCTACTATTTCAGTCTTAAAGTGAAGTGGGGCTATATTTCGGCCCAGAATTTCGAAAGTAAGCGTTCCAAAAAATTTGCTGTGTCCATTTCACTGCAGACCAAGGCCATCAGGGGTTAGTTTAGAGTCCTTGGAACTTGAATATATCCCCGAAGTTTCGGGAAATCCAGCCGAAGTTGGTCAAAATCACGATGCGCGTAAGACGGTCTCAGCTATTCTTTCAGTCTTAAACTGAAGTGGGGCTATATTTCGGCTCAGAAGCCCGAAGGGGAGCGTTGAAAAAAGTTTTGCTCTCTCCATTTCAATGCAAACCAAGGCAATCAGGAGTTACTTTAGAGTCCTGGTACCGGAAAATATTCCCCATTTCCTGGGAAATCGAGCCAAAGTTGGTCAAAATCACGATGCGCATAAGGCGGTCTCGGCTATTCTTTCATTCTTAAAGTCAACTCGGGCGATATTTCGGGCAAGAAGCTCGAAAGTGAAAGTTCAAAAAGTTTTGCTGTGTCCATTTCACCGCGAACCAAGCCACATCAGGAGATAGTTTACGGTCTCCGGGACATCAAAATATCCCCCAATTTCCGGGAAATCGAGCCGAAGTTTGTCAAAATCACGATGCGCGTAAAGCAGTCTCGGCTACTCTTTTAGTCTTAAAGTGACGTGGCTGTATATTTTGGCCCAGAAGCTCGAAAGTGAGCGTTCAAAAAGTTATGCTGTGCTTATTTCACTGCAAAGCAAGGCCCTCAGGAAGTAGTTTACAGTCCCCGGAACTGGAAAATATCCTCCAAGTTCCGCGAAATCGAGACGAAGTTGGTCAAAATAACGATTCGCGTAAGGCGGTCTCGGCTACTCTTTCAGTCTGATAGTGAAGTAGGGCTGTATTTCGGTCCAGAAGCTCGAAAGTGAGCGTTCAAAAGGCTTTCCTCTCTCAATTTCACTGAAAACCAAGGCCATCATAAGTTAGTTTAGAGTCCCCGGGAGTGGAAAATATCTTTTAAGTTCTGGCAACTCAAGCCGAAGTTGGTCAAAATCACGATGCGCCTAAGGCGGCCTCGGCTACTCTTTCAGTCTTAAAGTGAAGTGGGGCTCTATTTCGACCCAGAAGTTCCAAAGTGAGCCCTGCGAAAAATTTGCTGTGTCCATTTCACTGCAAACCAAGGCCATCAGGAGTTAGTTTAGAGTCCCCGAGACTGCAATATATTTCCCAAGTTCCGGAAAATGCAGAAGACGTTGGTCAAAATCACGATGCGCGCAAGACGATCTTGGCTAGTCTTTCAGTCTTAAAGTGAAGTGGGGCTATATTTCGGCCCAGAAGCTCCAAAGTGAGCGCTGCAGAAAATTTGCTGTGTCCATTTCACTGCAAACCAAGGCCATCAGGAGTTAGTTTAGAGTCCCCGGGACTGCAATATATTTCCCAAGTTCCGGAAACTCCAGAAGACGTTGGTCAAAATCACGATGCGCGCAAGACGATCTTGGCTAGTCTTTCAGTCTTAAAGTGAAGTGGGTGTATATTTCGGCCCAGAAGCTCCAAAGTGGGCGTTCAGAAATTTATGCTGTGCGTATTTCAGTGCAAACCAAGGCCATCCGGAGTTAGTTTAGAGTCCGCGGGACTGGAAAATATTCCAAAAGTTGCGTGAAATCGAGCTGAACTTGGTCTAACTCACGATGCGCGTGAGGCGGTCTCGGCTACTATTTCAGTCTGAAAGTGAAGTGGGATTCTATTTCGGCCCAGAAGCTACAAAGCGAGTGCTCAAAAAGCTTTCCTTTTTCCCTTTTCACTGAAAACCAAGGCCATCAGGAGTTAGTTTAGAGCCCGCGGAAATGGAATATATCCCCCAAGCTCCGGGAAACCGATTCGAAGTTGGTCAAAATCACGATTTGCGCAAGACGGTCTCGGCTACTCTTTCAGTCTTAAGGTAAAGTGGGGCGATATTTCGGTCCAGAAGCTCGAGAGTGAGCGTTCAAAAAGTTTCGCTGTGTCCATTTCACTGAAAACCAAGACAATCAGGAGTTAGTTTAGAGTCCCCGAGACTAGAAAATATCCCCCAAGTTCCGGCAAATCGAGCCGAAGTTGTTCAAAATCACGGTGCGCTTAAGGCGGTGTCGGCTACTCCTTCAGTCTTAAAGTGAAGTGGGGCGCTCTTTCGGCCCACAAGCTCAAAGCTCAAAAAAAATTACTGTGTCTATTTCACTGCTAACCAAGGCTATCAGTAGTTAGTTTAGAGTCCCCGGGAGTGGAATGTATTTCCCAAGTTCCGGAAAATAGAGAAGACGTTGGTTAAAATCACGATGCGCGTAAGACGGTCTCGGCTACTCTTTCAGTCTTAAAGTGAAGTGGGGCTATATTTCGGCCCAGAAGCTCAAAAGTGAGCGTTCAAAAAGTTTTGCTGTATCCATTTCAATGCAAACCAAGCCATATCAGGGGTAAGTTAAGAGTCTTCGTTACTGGAAAATATCCCCCAAGTTCCGGTAAATCCAGCCGAAGTTGGTGAAAATCACGATGTCCGTAAGGTGGTCCCGGCTACTCTTTCAGTCTTAAAGTGAAGTGGGGCTATATTTCGGCCCAGAAGCTCGAAAGTGAGTGTTTAAAAAGTTTTGCTCTGTCACTTTCAGTGCAAACCAAGGCCATCAGAAGTTAGTTTAGAGTCCCCGGGACTGAAGAATGTCCCCGAAGTCCCGGGAAATCCAGCCGAAGTTGATCAAATTCATGATGCGCGTAACGTGGTTTCGACTACTGTGTCAGTCCTAAAGTCAAGTGTGGCTATATTTCGGCCAACAAGCTAGAACGTGAGCGTTCAAAAAGTTTTGTTGTGTCCATTTGACTTCAAAACAAGGCCATCAGGACTTAGTTTAGCGTCCAAGGGACTGCAAAATATCCCCCAAGTTCCGGGAAATCCATTCGAAGTTCGTCAAAATTACGATGCGCGTAAGGCGGTCTCATCTACTCTTTCAGTCTTAAAGTAAAGTGGGGCTATATTTCTGCCCAGAAGCTCCTAAGTTGTGCTCTGTCCATTTCACTGAAAACCAAGGCCATCAGGAGTTACTGTAGAGTCCCTTTGACTGGAATATATCCCCCAAGTCTCGGCAAATAAACGCGAAATTGCTCAAAATCACGATTCGCTCAAGACGGTCTCGCCTACTCTTTCAGTCTTAAAGTAAAATGGGGCTGTATTTCGGCCCAGAAGCTCGAGAGTGAGCGTTCAAAAACTTTCGCTGTGTCCATTTCACTGCAAACCAAGACAAGCAGGAGTTAGTTGAGAGTCCCCGGGACTGGAAAATATCCCCCAATTTCCGGGAAATCAACCCGAAGTTTGTCAAAATCACGATGCACGTAAGGCGGTCTCGGCTACTCTTTCAGTGTTAAAGTAATGGGGGGCTATATTTTGGCCCAGAAGCTCAACATTGAGCGTTCAAAAAGTTTTGCTGGGTCTATTTTACTGCAAACCAAGGCCATCAAGAGTTAGTTTAGAGTCCCTGGGACTGGAAAATATCCCCCAAGTTAAGGAATATCGACCCGAAGCTGGTCAAAATCACGATGCGCGCACGCCGGTCTCGGCTACTCTGTGAGTCGTAAGTGATGTGGGACTATATTTCGGCCTAAAAGCTCGAAAGTGTTCGTTCAAAAACTTGTGCTGTGTGAATTTCACTGCAAACCATGGCCATCAGGAGTTAGTTTAGAGTCCCCGGGACTGGAAAATATTCCCCAAGTTCCAGGAAAGCGAGCAGAAGTTGCTGAAAATCACGAAGCGCCTAACGTGGTCTCGGCTACTGTTTCAGTCTTAAAGTGAAGTGTGGCTATATTTAGGCCCACAAGCTCGAAAGTGAGCGTTCAAAAAGCTTTGCTGTGTCCATTTGATTGCAAACCAAGGCAATCAGGAGTTAGTTTACAGTCCCCGGAACTGGAAAATATTCTCCAAGCTCCAGGAAATGGCGCCGAAGTTGATGAAAGTTACGATGCGCGTAACGGGCTCTCGGTTATTCTTTCAGTCTTAAATTTAAGTAGGGCTATATTGTGGCACTGAAGCTCGAAGGTGAGCGTTCAGAATGTTTTGCTGTGTTTATTAAACTGCAAACTAATGTCATCGGGAGTTAGTTTAGCGTCCCCGGGACTTTAAATTATTCGCCAACCTCCACGAAATCGAGAAAAAGTGGCCCAAAATCACGATGCGCGTAAGGCGGTCTCGGCTACTCTTTCAGTCTTAATATTAAGGGGGCCTATATTTCGACCTACAAGATCGAGACCGGGCGTGCGCTAATTTTACCTGTGTCCATTTCACTAACATCTTAGGCCATCAGGAGTTAGTTTAGAGTCCTTGGGACTGGAAAATATTCCCCGAATTCCGGCAAATCGAGCCAAAGATGCTCAAAATCACGATGCGCCTAAGGCGGTCTCGGCTACTCGTTTACTCCGAAAATGAAGTGGGGCTATATTTCGGTTCTACAAGCTCGACACCGAGCGTGCTCTCCTTTTACCTGTGTCCGTTTCACTAAGAACTAAGTCCATCAGGAGATAGTTTAGAATCCTCGAGACTGGAAGCTATCCTCCAAGTTTCGGCAAATTGAGCCATACTTTTTTAAAATTAGGATAGGCGTACGGCAGTTTGGTTTACTCTTTCAGTCTTAAAATGAACTGGGGCTACATTTCGGCCTAGAAGCTCGACACCGAGCGTGCGCTCCTGTTACCTGTGACCTTTTTACTGAAAACTAAGGCCATCAAGAGTTAGGGTAGAGACCCCGGGACTGGAAAATATCCCCCAAGTTTTGGCATATCGAGCCATAGTGGCTAAAAATTTCGATGCGCTTAAGGCGGTGTCGTGTACACTTTCAGTCTTAAAATAAAGTGGGGCTATATTTCGGCCTACAACCTGGAAACCGAGCGTGCGCTCCTTTTACCTGTGTCCATTTCACTAAAAACCAAGGCATTCAGGAGTTAGTTTAGAGCTTCCGGGACTGGAAAATATCCCCCAAGTCCCAGGAAATCAAGCCGAAGTTCGACAAAATTACCATGCGCGTAAGGCGGGCTCGGCTACTCTTTCAGTCTTAAAGTGAAGTGGGGCTATATTTCGGCCCAGAAGCTCGAAAGTGAACGTTCAAAAAGTTTGGCTGTGTCCATTTCACTGAAAACCAAGGCCATCAGGAATTACTTTAGAGTGCCCGGGACTGGCAATTATCTCCCAAGTTCCGGGAAATCGAGCCGAAGTAGCCCAAAATCACGATGCGCGTAAGGTGGTCTCGGCTAGTCTTTCAGTCTTAAAGTGAAGTAGGGCTATGCTTCGGCCCAGAAGCTCAAAAGTGAGCGTTCAAAAAGTTGTGCAGCGTCCATTTCACCGGAAACCGAGGAAATCAGGAGTTAGTTTAGAGTCCCCGGTACCGGAAAATATTCCCCATTTCTCGGGAAATCGAGCCAAAGTTGGTCAAAATCACGATGCGCGTAAGGCGGTCCCGGTTACTCTTTCATTCTTAAAGTGAACTGGGGCAATATTTCGCCCCAGAAGCTCGAAAGTGTGCCTTCAAAAAGTTGTCCTGTGTCCATTTCACTCCAGAGCAAGGCCATCAGGAGTTACTTTAGAGTCCGCGGGACTGGAAAATATCCCCCAAGTTCCCGGACATCGAGCCGAAGTTGGTCAAAAATAAGATGGGCGTAAGGCGGTCTCGGCTATTCTTTCACTCTTAAAGTGAAGGGGAGCTATATTTCGGCCCAGAAGCTCAAAAGTGAGCGTTCAAAAAGTTTTGCTGTGTCCATTTCACTGCAAACCTAGCCACAGCAGCAGATTCTTTACAGTGTCTGGGACATCAAAATATCCCCCAAGTCCCTGGAAATCGAGCCGAAGTTTGTCAAAATCACGATGCGCGTTAAGCAGTCTCGGCTAGTCTTTTAGTCTTAAAGTGACGTGGCTGTATATTTCGGCCAAGAAGCTCGAAAGTAAGCGTTGAAAGAGTTTTGCTCTCTCAATTTAACTGAAAACCAAGGCCATCATGAGTTAGTTTAGAGTCCGCGGGACTAAAAAATATCCCTTAAGTTCTGGCAACTCAAGTTGAAGTTGGTCAAAATCACGATGCGTCTAAGGCGGTCTCGGCTACTATTTCAGTCTTAAAGTGAAGTGGGGCTATATTTCGGCCCAGAATTTCGAAAGTAACCCTTCAAAAAAATTTGCTGTGTCCATTTCACTGCAGACCAAGGCCATTAGGGGTTAGTTTAGCGTCCTTGGAACTTGAATATATCCCCGACGTTTCGGGAAATCCAGCCGAAGTTGGTGAAAATCACGATGCGCGTAAGACAGTCTCGGCTACTCTTTCAGTCTTAAACTGAAGTGGGGCTATATTTCGGCTCAGAAGCCCGAAGGGAAGCGTTGAAAAAGTTTTGCTCTCTCCATTTCAACGCAAACCAAGGCAATCAGGAGTTACTTTAGAGTCCCTGGTACCGGAAAATATTCCCCATTTCCTGGGAAATCGAGCCAAAGTTGGTCAAAATCACGATGCGCGTAAGGCGGTCTCGGCTATTCTTTCATTTTTAAAGTGAACTCGGGCTATATTTCGGCCCAGAAGCTCGAAAGTGAAAGTTCAAAAAGTTTTGCTGTGTCCATTTCACCGCGAACCAAGCCACATCAGGAGATAGTTTACGGTCTCCGGGACATCAAAATATCCCCCAATTTCCGGGAAATCGAGCCGAAGTTTGTCAAAATCACGATGCGCGTAAAGCAGTCTCGGCTACTCTTTTAGTCTTAAAGTGACGTGGCTGTATATTTTGGCCCAGAAGCTCGAAAGTGAGCGTTCAAAAAGTTATGCTGTGCTTATTTCACTGCAAAGCAAGGCCCTCAGGAAGTAGTTTACAGTCCCCGGAACTGGAAAATATCCTCCAAGTTCCGCGAAATCGAGACGAAGTTGGTCAAAATAACGATTCGCGTAAGGCCGTCTCGGCTACTCTTTGAGTCTGAAAGTGAAGTAGGGCTATATTTCGGTCCAGAAGCTCGAAAGTGAGCGTTCAAAAAGTTTTGCTCTCTCAATTTCACTGAAAACCAAGGCCATCATGAGTTAGTTTAGAGTCCCCGGGAGTGGAAAATATCTTTTAAGTTCTGGCAACTCAAGTTGAAGTTGGTCAAAATCACGATGCGTCTAAGGCGGTCTCGGCTACTATTTCAGTCTTAACGTGAAGTGGGGCTATATTTCGGCCCAGAATTTCGAAAGTAAGCCTTCAAAAAAATTTGCTGTGTCCATTTCACTGCAGACCAAGGCCATTAGGGGTTAGTTTAGGGTCCTTGGAACTTGAATATATATCCGACGTTTCGGGAAATCCAGCCGAAGTTGGTCAAAATCACGATGCGCGTAAGACGGTCTCGGCTACTCTTTCAGTCTTAAACTGAAGTGGGGCTATATTTCGGCTCAGAAGCCCGAAGGGGAGCGTTGAAAAAGTTTTCCTCTCTCCATTTCAACGGAAACCAAGGCAATCAGGAGTTACTTTAGAGTCCCCGGTACCGGAAAATATTCCCCATTTCTTGGGAAATCGAGCCAAAGTTGGTCAAAATCACGATGCGCGTAAGGCGGTCTCGGCTATTCTTTCATTTTTAAAGTGAACTCGGGCTATATTTCGGCCCAGAAGCTCGAAAGTGAAAGTTCAAAAAGTTTTGCTGTGTCCATTTCACCGCGAACCAAGCCACATCAGGAGATAGTTTACAGTCTCCGGGACATCAAAATATCCCCCAATTTCCGGGAAATCGAGCCGAAGTTTGTCAAAATCACGATGCGCGTAAAGCAGTCTCGGCTACTCTTTTAGTCTTAAAGTGACGTGGCTGTATATTTTGGCCCAGAAGCTCGAAAGTGAGCGTTCAAAAAGTTATGCTGTGCCCATTTCACTACAAAGCAAGGCCCTCAGGAAGTAGTTTACAGTCCCCGGAACTGGAAAATATCCTCCAAGTTCCGCGAAATCGAGACGAAGTTGGTCAAAATAACGATTCGCGTAAGGCCGTCTCGGCTACTCTTTGAGTCTGAAAGTGAAGTAGGGTTATATTTCGGTCCAGAAGCTCGAAAGTGAGCGTTGAAAAAGTTTTGCTCTCTCAATTTCACTGAAAACCAAGGCCATCATGAGTTAGTTTAGAGTCCCCGGGAGTGGAAAATATCTTTTAAGTTCTGGCAACTCAAGCCGAAGTTGGTCAAAATCACGATGCGCCTAAGGCGGCCTTGGCTACTCTTTCAGTCTTAAAGTGAAGTGGGGCTCTATTTCGCCCCAGAAGATCCAAAGTGAGGGCTGCAGAAAATTTGCTGTGTCCATTTCACTGCAAACCAAGGCCATCAGGAGTTAGTTTAGAGTCCCCGGGACTGCAATATATTTCCCAAGTTCCGGAAAATCGAGAAGACGTTGCTCAAAATCACGATGCGCGCAAGACGGTCTTGGCTAGTCTTTCAGTCTTCAAGTGAAGTGGCGCTATATTTCGGCCCAGAAGCTCAAAAGTGAGCTTCAAAAAGTTTTGCTGTATCCATTTCAATGCAAACGAAGGCCATCAGAGGTTACTTAAGAGTCTTCGGGACTGGAAAATATCCCCCCAAGTTCAGGGAAATTTAGCCGAAGTTGGTCAAAATCACGGTGCGCGTTAGGCGGTCTCGCTTACTGTTTCAGTCTTAAAGTGAAGTGAGGCTTTATTCCTGTCCAGGAGCTTGAAAGTGAGCGTTCGAAAAGTTTGCCTGTGTTTATTTGACTGCAAACCAAAGCCATCAGGAGCTAGTTTAGAGTCCCCGGGACTGGAAAATATCCCCCAACTTCCGGGAAATCGAGCCGAAGTTGGTCAAAATCACGATTTGCGTAAGGTAGTGTCGGCTACTCTTTCAGTCTTAGAGTGAAGTGCGGCTATATTTCGGCCCAGAAGCCCGAAAGTGAGCCTTCAAAAAGTTTTGCTGTGTTCTTTGACTGAAAAACAAGGCCATCACGAGTTAGCTTAGCGTCCCTGGGACTGGAAAATATTCCCCAAGTTCCGGTAAATCGAGCTGAAGTTGGTCAAAATCACGATGCTCCCAAAGCGGTCTCGGCTACCCTTTCAGTCTTAAAGTCAAGTGGGGCTATATTTCTGTCCAGAAGCTCGAAAGTGAGCGTTCAAAAAGTTTTGCTGTGTGCATTTCACTGCAAACCAAAGCTATCAAAAGTTAGTTTAGGATCCCCGGGACTGGAAAATATTCCCTAAGTTCCGGGAAAGCGAGCCGAAGTTGATCGAAATCACGATGCGCGAAATGCGGTCTCGTCTACTGTTTCAGTCTTAAAGTAAAGTGTGGCTATATTTCGGTCCACAAGCTCGAAAGTGAGCGTTCAAAAAATTTTGCTGTGTCCATTTCACTGGAAAACAAGGCCCTCAGGACTTAGTTTAGCGTCCAAGGGACTGGAAAATGTTCCCCAAGTTCCGGGAGATCCACCCGAAGTTTGTCAAAATCACAATGCGCGTAAGGTGGTCTCGGTTACTCTTTAAGTCTTAAAGTAAAGTGGGGCTATATTTCGGCCAGGAAGCTGGAAGGTGAGCGTTAAAAAAGTTTTGCTCTGTCCATTTCACTGCAAACCAAGGCCATGAGGAGTTAGTTTAGAGTTCCTGGGACTGGAAAATATCCCCCAAGTTCCGGAATATCGACCGGAAGTTTGTCAAACTCACGATGCGAGCAAGGCGGTCTCGGCTACTCTTTCAGTCTTAAGTGAAGTGGGGCTACATTTCGGCCCAGAATCTCGAAAGTGTGCGTTCAAAAAGTTGTGCTGTGTCCATTTCAATGCAAACCAAGGCCATCAGGAGTTAGTTTAGAGTCCCCGGGACTGGAACATATCCCACAAGTCCCGGGAATTGGAGCCGAAGTTGATCAAATTCATGATGCGCGTAACGTGGTGTCGGCTACTGTTTCAGTCTTAAAGTCAAGTGTGCCTATATTTCGGCTCACAAGCTAGAAAGTGAGCGTTCAAAAACTTTTGCTGTGTCTGTTTCACTTCAAAACAAGGCCATCAGGACTTAGTTTAGGGTCCCCGGGACTGGAAAATATTCCCCAAGTTTTGGGAAAGCGAGCCGAAGTTGGTCAAAATCACGATTTGCGCAAGACGGTCTCGGCTACTCTTTCTGTCATAAAGTAAAGTGGGGCTATATTTCGGTCCAGAAGCTCGAGAGAGAGCGTTCAAAAAGTTTCGCTGTTTCCATTTCACTGAAAACCAAGACAATCAGGAGTTAGTTTAGAGTCCCAGAGACTGGAAAATATCCCCCAACTTCGGGCAAATCGAGCCGAAGTTGCTAAAAATCACGGTGCGCTTAAGGCGGTGTCGGCTACTCCTTCAGTCTTAAAGTGAAGGGGGGCTTTATTTCGGCCCACAAGCTCAAAGCTCAAAAAAAATTACTGTGTCTATTTCGCTGCAAACCAAGGCTATCAGTAGTTAGTTTACAGTCCCCGGGAGTGGAATGTATTTCCCAAGTTCCGAAAAATCGAGAAGACGTTGGTCAAAATCACGATGCGCGTAAGACGGTCTCGGCTACTCTTTCAGTGTTAAAGTGAAGTGGGGCTATATTTCGGCCCAGAAGCTCAAAAGTGAGCGTTCAAAAAGTCTTGGTGTATCCATTTCAATGCAAACCAAGGCAATCAGGGGTTACTTAAGAGACCTCGGGACTGGAAAATATCCCCCAAGTTCCGGTAAATCCAGCCGAAGTTGGTCAAAATCACGATGTGCGTAAGGTGGTCTCGGCTACTCTTTCAGTCTTAAAGTGAAGTGGGGCTATATTTCGGCCCACAAGCTCGAAAGTGAGTGTTTAAAAAGTTTTGCTCTGTCACTTTCAGTACAAACCAAGGCCATCAGAAGTTAGTTTAGAGTCCCTGGGACTGGAGAATATCCCCCAAGTCCCGGGAAATCCAGCCGAAGTTGATCAAATTCACGATGCGCGTAACATGGTCTCGGCTACTGTGTCAGTCCTAAAGTGTAGTGTGGCTATATTTCGGCCCACAAGCTAGAAAGTGAGCGTTCAAAAAGTTTTGTTGTGTCCATTTGACTTCAAAACAAGGCCATCAGGACTTAGTTTAGCGTCCAAGGGACTGCAAAATATCCCCCAAGTTCCGGGAAATCCATTCGAAGTTCGTCAAAATTACGATGCGCGTAAGGCGGTCTCATCTACTCTTTCAGTGTTAAAGTAAAGTGGGGCTATATTTCTGCCCAGAAGCTCCAAAGTTGTGCTCTGTCCATTTTACTGAAAACCAAGGCCATCAGGAGTGCCTGTAGAGTCCCTTTGACTGGAATATATCCCCCAAGATTCGGGAAATAAACGCGAAATTGCTCAAAATCACGATTCGCTCAAGACGGTCTCGCCTACTCTTTCAGTCTTAAAGTAAAATGGGGCTCTATTTCGGCCCAGAAGCTCGAGAGTGAGCGTTCAAAAACTTTCGCTGTGTCCATTTCACTGCAAACCAAGACAAGCAGGAGTTAGTTGAGAGTCCCCGGGACTGGAAAATATCCCCCAATTTCCGGGAAATCAACCCGAAGTTTGTCAAAATCACGATGCACGTAAGGCGGTCTCGGCTACTCTTTCAGTGTTAAAGTAATGGGGGGCTATATTTTGGCCCAGAAGCTCGAAATTGAGCGTTCAAAGAGTTTTGCTGTCTCCATTTCACTGCAAACCAAGGCCATCAAGAGTTAGTTTAGAGTCCCTGGGACTGGAAAATATCCCCCAAGTTCCCGAATATCGACCCGAAATTGGTCAAAATCACGATGCGCGCACGCCAGTCTCGGCTACTGTTTAAGTCGTAAGTGATGTGGGACTATATTTCGGCCTAAAAGCTCGAAAGGGTCGTTCAAAAACTTGTGCTGTGTCAATTTCACTGCAAACCATGGCCATCAGTAGTTAGTTTAGAGTCCCCGGAACTGGAAAATATTCTCCAAGCTCCAGGAAATGGTGCCGAAGTTGATGAAAATTACGATGCGCGTAACGGGCTCTCGGTTATTCTTTCAGTCTTAAATTTAAGTAGGGCTATATTGCGGCACTGAAGCTCGAAGGTGAGCGTTCAGAATGTTTTGCTGTGTTCATTAAACTGCAAACCAAGGTCATCGGGAATTAGTTTAGCGTCCCCGGGACTTTAAATTATTCGCCAACTTGCGGGAAATCGAGCAAAAGTGGCCCAAAATCACGATGCGCGTAAGGCGGTCTCGGCTACTCTTTCAGTCTTAAAATTAAGGGGGGCAATATTTCGACCTAGAAGCTCGAGACCGGGCGTGCGCTAATTTTACCTGTGTCCATTTCACTGACATCTTAGGCCATCAGCAGTTAGTCTAGAGTCCTTGGGACTGGAAAATATTTCCCAAATTCTGGCAGATCGAGCCAAAGTTGCTCAAAATCACGATGCGCGTAAGGCGGTCTCGGCTACTCTTTCAGTCTTAAAATGAAGTGGGGTTATATTTCGACCTAGAAGCTCGAGACCGGGCGTGCGCTAATTTTACCTGTGTCCATTTCACTGACATCTTAGGCCATCAGAAGTTAGTTTAGAGTCCTTGGGACTGGAAAATATTTCCCAAATTCTGGCAGATCGAGCCAAAGTTGCTCAAAATCACGATGCGCGTAAGGCGGTCTCGGCTACTCTTTCAGTCTTAAAATGAAGTGGGGCTGTATTTCGCCCGAGAAGCTCAACACCGAGCGTTCGCTCCTTTTGCCTGTGTACATATCACTGAAAACTAAGTTCATCAGGAGTTAACATAGAGTCCTCGGGACTGGAAAATATTCCCCGAATTCCGGCAAATCGAGCCAAAGATGCTCAAAATCACGATGCGCCTAAGGCGGTCTCGGCTACTCGTTTACTCCGAAAATGAAGTGGGGCTATATTTCGGTTCTACAAGCTCGACACCGAGCGTGCTCTCCTTTTACCTGTGTCCATTTCACTAAGAACTAAGTCCATCAGGAGATAGTTTAGAATCCTCGAGACTGGAAGCTATCCTCCAAGTTTCGGCAAATTGAACCATACTTTCTTAAAATTAGGATAGGCGTACGGCAGTTTGGTTTACTCTTTCAGTCTTAAAATGAACTGGGGCTACATTTCGGCCTAGAAGCTCGACACCGAGCGTGCGCTCCTGTTACCTGTGACCTTTTTACTTAAAACTAGGGCCATCAAGAGTTAGGGTAGAGTCCCCAGGACTGGAAAATATCCCCCAAGTTTTGGCATATCGAGCCATAGTGGCTAAAAATTTCGATGCGCTTAAGGCGGTTTCGTGTAGACTTTCAGTCTTAAAATAAAGTGGGGCTATATTTCGGCCTACAACCTGGAAACCGAGCGTGCGCTCCTTTTACCTGTGTCCATTTCACTAAAAACCAAGGCATTCAGGAGTTAGTTTAGAGCTTCCGGGACTGGAAAATATCCCCCAAGTCCCAGGAAATCAAGCCGAAAGTCGACAAAATTACCATGCGCGTAAGGCGGTGCCGGCTACTCTTTCAGTCTTAAAGTGAAGTGGGGCTATATTTCGGCCCAGAAGCTCGAAACTGAACGTTCAAAAAGTTTGGCTGTGTCCATTTCACTGAAAACCAAGGCCATCAGGAATTACTTTAGAGTGCCCGGGACTGGCAATTATCTCCCAAGTTCCGGGAAATCGAGCCCAAGTAGCCCAAAATCACGATGCGCTTAAGGCGGTCTCGGCTAGTCTTTCAGTCTTAAAGTGAAGTGGGGCTATGCTTCGGCCCAGAAGCTCAAAAGTGAGCGTTCAAAAAGTTGTGCTGTGTCCATTTCATTCCAGAGCAAGGCCACCAGGGGTTACTTTAGAGTCCGTGGGACTGGAAAATATCCCCCAAGTTCCGGGAAATCGAGCCGAAGTTCGTCAAAATGACGATGGGCGTAAGGCGGTCTCGGCTACTCTTTCACTCTTAAAGTGAAGTGGAGCTATATTTTGGCCCAGAAGCTCAAAAGTGAGCGTTCAAAAAGTTTTGCTGTGTCCATTTTACTGCAGACCAAGGACGTCGGGGGTCAGTTTAGGGTCCACGGGACTGGAAAATATCCCCCAATCTCCGGGAAATTTAACCGAAGTTGGTCAAAATCACGACACGCGTACGGCGGGCTCGGCTACTCTTTCAGTCTTAAAGTGAATTGGGGCAATATTTCGGCCCAGAAGCTCGAAACTGAGTGTTTAAAAAGTTTTGCTGTGTCCATTTCACTGCAAAACAAGGCCATCACGAATTAGTTTAGCGTCAAAGGAACTGGAAATATCCCCCAAGTTACGGCAAATCCACCCGAAGTTAGTCAAAATCACCATGCGCTTAAGGGGGTCTCGGCTACTCTTTCAGTCTTAAGGTAAAGTGGGCTTAGATTTAACTCCAGAAGCTCGAAAGTAAGGCTTCAAAAATTTTTGTGTCTATTTCACTCACATCTTAGACAATCAGGAGTGAGTTTAGAGACTTTGGGACTGGAAAATATCTTCCAAGTTTCGCCAGATCGAGCCCAAGATCCTCAAAATCACAATGCGCGTAAGGCGCTCCCGCCTACTCTTTCAGTCTTAAAAAGAAGTAGAGCTATATTTCGGCCAGCAAGCTCGAAAGTGCGCGTTCAAAAAGTGTTCCTGTGTCCATTTCACTAGAAACCAAGGCCATCAGAAGTTAGTTTAGAGTCCCCGGGACTGGAAAATATCCCCCTATTTCCGGGAAATCGAGCCGAAGTATCCCAAAATCACTTTGCGCGAAAGGCGGTCTCGGCTACTATTTCTTTCTTAAAGTTAAGTGGGACTATATTTCGAGCCATAAGCTCGAAAGTGAGCGTTCAAAAAGTTTTGCTGTGTCCATTTAACTGCAAACTAAGGCCATCGGTAGTTAGTTTATCTTCCCCGGGAATTGAAAATATTCGCCAACTTCCGGCAAATCGAGCCGAAGTTGGTCAAAATTACGATGCGCGTAAGGCGATCTCGGCTACTCTTTCAGTCTTAAAGTGAAGTAGGGCTATATTTCGGCCGAGAAGCTCGAAAGTGAGCGTTCAAAGAAATGTGCTGTGTCTATTTCACTGGAAACCAAGGCTATCAGCAGTTAGTTTAGAGTCCCCGGGACTGGAATATATACGCGAAGTTCCGGGAAATCTAACGGAAGTTGGTCAAAATCACGATGCTGGTAAGACGGTCTCGGCTACTCTTTCAGTCTTAAAGTAAAGTGGGGCTATATTTCGGCCCAGAAGCTCGAAAGTGAACCTTTAAAAAGTTACGCTTTGTGCATTTAACTGCAAACCAAGGCCATCAGGAGTTAGTTTAAAGTCCCCCGGACTGGAAAATATACCCCAAGTTCCGGGAAATCGAGCTGAACTGAGTCAAAATCACGATGCTCGTAAGGAGGTCTCGGCTACTATTTCAGTCTTAAAGTGAAGTACCGTTGTATTTCGGCCCAGAAGCTCGAAACTGAGCGTTCAACAAGTTTTCCTGCGTCCATTTCACATCAAACCAAGGCCATCAGGAGTTAGTTTAGAGTCCCCGGGACTTGAAAATATCGCCAAAATTCAAGAAAATCGAGCGGAAGTTGCTCAAAATCACGATGCGCGTAAGGCGGTCTCGGCTACTCTTTGATTCTTAAAGTGAACTGGGGCTATATTTCGGCCGAAAAGCTAGAAAGTGAAAGTTCAAAAAGTTTTGCTGTGTTCATTTCACTGCAAACCCAGACCATCAGGAGTTAGTTTAGACTCCTGGGAACTGGAAAATATCGCCCAAGTTCGGGGAAATCGAGCCCAATTTTGTCAAAATCACGATGCGCGTAAGGCGGTCTCGGCTACTCTTTGATTCTTAAAGTGAACTGGGGCTATATTTCCGCCGAGAAGCTAGAAAGTGAAAGTTCAAAAAGTTTTCCTGTGTTCATTTCACTGCAAACCAAGCTCATCAGGAGTTAGTTTAGACTCCTCCGGACTGGAAAATATCGCCCAAGTTCGGGGAAATCGAGCCCAATTTTGTCAAAATCACGATGCGCGTAAGGCGGTCTCGGCTACTCTTTGATTCTTAAAGTGAACTGGGGCTATATTTCGGCCCAGAAGCTCGAAAGTGAAAGTTCAAAAAGTTTTGCTGTGTCCATTTCACCGCAAACCAAGCCACATCAGCAGATTGTTTACAGTGTCCGGGACATCAAAATATCCCCCAAGTCCCGGGAAATCCAGCCGAAGTTTGTCAAAATCACGATGCGCGTAAAGTAGTGTCGGCTACTCTTTTAGTCTTAAAGTAACGTGGCTGTATATTTCGGCCCAGAAGCTCGAAAGTGAGCGTTCAAAAAGTTTTCCTCTCTCAATTTAACTCAAAACGAAGGCCATGATGAGTTAGTTTAGAGTCCGTGGGACTAAAAAATATCCCTTAAGTTCTGGCAACTCAAGCCGAAGTTGGTCAAAATCACGATGCGTCTAAGGCGGTCTCGGCTACTCTTTCAGTCTTAAACTGAAGTGGGGCTATATTTCGGCTCAGAAGCCCGAAGGGGAGCGTTGAAAAAGTTTTCCTCTCTCCATTTCAACGGAAACCAAGGCAATCAGGAGTTACTTTAGAGTCCCCGGTACCGGAAAATATTCCCCATTTCTTGGGAAATCGAGCCAAAGTTGGTCAAAATCACGATGCGCGTAAGGCGGTCTCGGCTATTCTTTCATTTTTAAAGTGAACTCGGGCTATATTTCGGCCCAGAAGCTCGAAAGTGAAAGTTCAAAAAGTTTTGCTGTGTCCATTTCACCGCGAACCAAGCCACATCAGGAGATAGTTTACAGTCTCCGGGACATCAAAATATCCCCCAATTTCCGGGAAATCGAGCCGAAGTTTGTCAAAATCACGATGCGCGTAAAGCAGTCTCGGCTACTCTTTTAGTCTTAAAGTGACGTGGCTGTATATTTTGGCCCAGAAGCTCGAAAGTGAGCGTTCAAAAAGTTATGCTGTGCCCATTTCACTACAAAGCAAGGCCCTCAGGAAGTAGTTTACAGTCCCCGGAACTGGAAAATATCCTCCAAGTTCCGCGAAATCGAGACGAAGTTGGTCAAAATAACGATTCGCGTAAGGCCGTCTCGGCTACTCTTTGAGTCTGAAAGTGAAGTAGGGTTATATTTCGGTCCAGAAGCTCGAAAGTGAGCGTTGAAAAAGTTTTGCTCTCTCAATTTCACTGAAAACCAAGGCCATCATGAGTTAGTTTAGAGTCCCCGGGACTGGAAAATATCTTTTAAGTTCTGGCAACTCAAGCCGAAGTTGGTCAAAATCACGATGCGCCTAAGGCGGCCTTGGCTACTCTTTCAGTCTTAAAGTGAAGTGGGGCTCTATTTCGCCCCAGAAGATCCAAAGTGAGGGCTGCAGAAAATTTGCTGTGTCCATTTCACTGCAAACCAAGGCCATCAGGAGTTAGTTTAGAGTCCCCGGGACTGCAATATATTTCCCAAGTTCCGGAAAATCGAGAAGACGTTGCTCAAAATCACGATGCGCGCAAGACGGTCTTGGCTAGTCTTTCAGTCTTCAAGTGAAGTGGCGCTATATTTCGGCCCAGAAGCTCAAAAGTGAGCTTCAAAAAGTTTTGCTGTATCCATTTCAATGCAAACGAAGGCCATCAGAGGTTACTTAAGAGTCTTCGGGACTGGAAAATATCCCCCCAAGTTCAGGGAAATTTAGCCGAAGTTGGTCAAAATCACGGTGCGCGTTAGGCGGTCTCGCTTACTGTTTCAGTCTTAAAGTGAAGTGAGGCTTTATTCCTGTCCAGGAGCTTGAAAGTGAGCGTTCGAAAAGTTTGCCTGTGTTTATTTGACTGCAAACCAAAGCCATCAGGAGCTAGTTTAGAGTCCCCGGGACTGGAAAATATCCCCCAACTTCCGGGAAATCGAGCCGAAGTTGGTCAAAATCACGATTTGCGTAAGGTAGTGTCGGCTACTCTTTCAGTCTTAGAGTGAAGTGCGGCTATATTTCGGCCCAGAAGCCCGAAAGTGAGCCTTCAAAAAGTTTTGCTGTGTTCTTTGACTGAAAAACAAGGCCATCACGAGTTAGCTTAGCGTCCCTGGGACTGGAAAATATTCCCCAAGTTCCGGTAAATCGAGCTGAAGTTGGTCAAAATCACGATGCTCCCAAAGCGGTCTCGGCTACCCTTTCAGTCTTAAAGTCAAGTGGGGCTATATTTCTGTCCAGAAGCTCGAAAGTGAGCGTTCAAAAAGTTTTGCTGTGTGCATTTCACTGCAAACCAAAGCTATCAAAAGTTAGTTTAGGATCCCCGGGACTGGAAAATATTCCCTAAGTTCCGGGAAAGCGAGCCGAAGTTGATCGAAATCACGATGCGCGAAATGCGGTCTCGTCTACTGTTTCAGTCTTAAAGTAAAGTGTGGCTATATTTCGGTCCACAAGCTCGAAAGTGAGCGTTCAAAAAATTTTGCTGTGTCCATTTCACTGGAAAACAAGGCCCTCAGGACTTAGTTTAGCGTCCAAGGGACTGGAAAATGTTCCCCAAGTTCCGGGAGATCCACCCGAAGTTTGTCAAAATCACAATGCGCGTAAGGTGGTCTCGGTTACTCTTTAAGTCTTAAAGTAAAGTGGGGCTATATTTCGGCCAGGAAGCTGGAAGGTGAGCGTTAAAAAAGTTTTGCTCTGTCCATTTCACTGCAAACCAAGGCCATGAGGAGTTAGTTTAGAGTTCCTGGGACTGGAAAATATCCCCCAAGTTCCGGAATATCGACCGGAAGTTTGTCAAACTCACGATGCGAGCAAGGCGGTCTCGGCTACTCTTTCAGTCTTAAGTGACGTGGGGCTACATTTCGGCCCAGAATCTCGAAAGTGTGCGTTCAAAAAGTTGTGCTGTGTCCATTTCAATGCAAACCAAGGCCATCAGGAGTTAGTTTAGAGTCCCCGGGACTGGAACATATCCCACAAGTCCCGGGAATTGGAGCCGAAGTTGATCAAATTCATGATGCGCGTAACGTGGTGTCGGCTACTGTTTCAGTCTTAAAGTCAAGTGTGCCTATATTTCGGCTCACAAGCTAGAAAGTGAGCGTTCAAAAACTTTTGCTGTGTCTGTTTCACTTCAAAAC
The DNA here is from genome assembly GCF_964199315.1 of Orbicella franksi. Classification (NCBI taxonomy): domain Eukaryota; kingdom Metazoa; phylum Cnidaria; class Anthozoa; order Scleractinia; family Merulinidae; genus Orbicella; species Orbicella franksi. The sequence continues at coordinate 102,775 of NC_138153.1, forward strand.
AAGGCCATCAGGACTTAGTTTAGGGTCCCCGGGACTGGAAAATATTCCCCAAGTTTTGGGAAAGCGAGCCGAAGTTGGTCAAAATCACGATTTGCGCAAGACGGTCTCGGCTACTCTTTCTGTCATAAAGTAAAGTGGGGCTATATTTCGGTCCAGAAGCTCGAGAGAGAGCGTTCAAAAAGTTTCGCTGTTTCCATTTCACTGAAAACCAAGACAATCAGGAGTTAGTTTAGAGTCCCAGAGACTGGAAAATATCCCCCAACTTCGGGCAAATCGAGCCGAAGTTGCTAAAAATCACGGTGCGCTTAAGGCGGTGTCGGCTACTCCTTCAGTCTTAAAGTGAAGGGGGGCTTTATTTCGGCCCACAAGCTCAAAGCTCAAAAAAAATTACTGTGTCTATTTCGCTGCAAACCAAGGCTATCAGTAGTTAGTTTACAGTCCCCGGGAGTGGAATGTATTTCCCAAGTTCCGAAAAATCGAGAAGACGTTGGTCAAAATCACGATGCGCGTAAGACGGTCTCGGCTACTCTTTCAGTGTTAAAGTGAAGTGGGGCTATATTTCGGCCCAGAAGCTCAAAAGTGAGCGTTCAAAAAGTCTTGGTGTATCCATTTCAATGCAAACCAAGGCAATCAGGGGTTACTTAAGAGACCTCGGGACTGGAAAATATCCCCCAAGTTCCGGTAAATCCAGCCGAAGTTGGTCAAAATCACGATGTGCGTAAGGTGGTCTCGGCTACTCTTTCAGTCTTAAAGTGAAGTGGGGCTATATTTCGGCCCACAAGCTCGAAAGTGAGTGTTTAAAAAGTTTTGCTCTGTCACTTTCAGTACAAACCAAGGCCATCAGAAGTTAGTTTAGAGTCCCTGGGACTGGAGAATATCCCCCAAGTCCCGGGAAATCCAGCCGAAGTTGATCAAATTCACGATGCGCGTAACATGGTCTCGGCTACTGTGTCAGTCCTAAAGTGTAGTGTGGCTATATTTCGGCCCACAAGCTAGAAAGTGAGCGTTCAAAAAGTTTTGTTGTGTCCATTTGACTTCAAAACAAGGCCATCAGGACTTAGTTTAGCGTCCAAGGGACTGCAAAATATCCCCCAAGTTCCGGGAAATCCATTCGAAGTTCGTCAAAATTACGATGCGCGTAAGGCGGTCTCATCTACTCTTTCAGTGTTAAAGTAAAGTGGGGCTATATTTCTGCCCAGAAGCTCCAAAGTTGTGCTCTGTCCATTTTACTGAAAACCAAGGCCATCAGGAGTGCCTGTAGAGTCCCTTTGACTGGAATATATCCCCCAAGATTCGGGAAATAAACGCGAAATTGCTCAAAATCACGATTCGCTCAAGACGGTCTCGCCTACTCTTTCAGTCTTAAAGTAAAATGGGGCTCTATTTCGGCCCAGAAGCTCGAGAGTGAGCGTTCAAAAACTTTCGCTGTGTCCATTTCACTGCAAACCAAGACAAGCAGGAGTTAGTTGAGAGTCCCCGGGACTGGAAAATATCCCCCAATTTCCGGGAAATCAACCCGAAGTTTGTCAAAATCACGATGCACGTAAGGCGGTCTCGGCTACTCTTTCAGTGTTAAAGTAATGGGGGGCTATATTTTGGCCCAGAAGCTCGAAATTGAGCGTTCAAAGAGTTTTGCTGTCTCCATTTCACTGCAAACCAAGGCCATCAAGAGTTAGTTTAGAGTCCCTGGGACTGGAAAATATCCCCCAAGTTCCCGAATATCGACCCGAAATTGGTCAAAATCACGATGCGCGCACGCCAGTCTCGGCTACTGTTTAAGTCGTAAGTGATGTGGGACTATATTTCGGCCTAAAAGCTCGAAAGGGTCGTTCAAAAACTTGTGCTGTGTCAATTTCACTGCAAACCATGGCCATCAGGAGTTAGTTTAGAGTCCCCGGAACTGGAAAATATTCTCCAAGCTCCAGGAAATGGTGCCGAAGTTGATGAAAATTACGATGCGCGTAACGGGCTCTCGGTTATTCTTTCAGTCTTAAATTTAAGTAGGGCTATATTGCGGCACTGAAGCTCGAAGGTGAGCGTTCAGAATGTTTTGCTGTGTTCATTAAACTGCAAACCAAGGTCATCGGGAATTAGTTTAGCGTCCCCGGGACTTTAAATTATTCGCCAACTTGCGGGAAATCGAGCAAAAGTGGCCCAAAATCACGATGCGCGTAAGGCGGTCTCGGCTACTCTTTCAGTCTTAAAATTAAGGGGGGCAATATTTCGACCTAGAAGCTCGAGACCGGGCGTGCGCTAATTTTACCTGTGTCCATTTCACTGACATCTTAGGCCATCAGCAGTTAGTCTAGAGTCCTTGGGACTGGAAAATATTTCCCAAATTCTGGCAGATCGAGCCAAAGTTGCTCAAAATCACGATGCGCGTAAGGCGGTCTCGGCTACTCTTTCAGTCTTAAAATGAAGTGGGGTTATATTTCGACCTAGAAGCTCGAGACCGGGCGTGCGCTAATTTTACCTGTGTCCATTTCACTGACATCTTAGGCCATCAGAAGTTAGTTTAGAGTCCTTGGGACTGGAAAATATTTCCCAAATTCTGGCAGATCGAGCCAAAGTTGCTCAAAATCACGATGCGCGTAAGGCGGTCTCGGCTACTCTTTCAGTCTTAAAATGAAGTGGGGCTGTATTTCGCCCGAGAAGCTCAACACCGAGCGTTCGCTCCTTTTGCCTGTGTACATATCACTGAAAACTAAGTTCATCAGGAGTTAACATAGAGTCCTCGGGACTGGAAAATATTCCCCGAATTCCGGCAAATCGAGCCAAAGATGCTCAAAATCACGATGCGCCTAAGGCGGTCTCGGCTACTCGTTTACTCCGAAAATGAAGTGGGGCTATATTTCGGTTCTACAAGCTCGACACCGAGCGTGCTCTCCTTTTACCTGTGTCCATTTCACTAAGAACTAAGTCCATCAGGAGATAGTTTAGAATCCTCGAGACTGGAAGCTATCCTCCAAGTTTCGGCAAATTGAACCATACTTTCTTAAAATTAGGATAGGCGTACGGCAGTTTGGTTTACTCTTTCAGTCTTAAAATGAACTGGGGCTACATTTCGGCCTAGAAGCTCGACACCGAGCGTGCGCTCCTGTTACCTGTGACCTTTTTACTTAAAACTAGGGCCATCAAGAGTTAGGGTAGAGTCCCCAGGACTGGAAAATATCCCCCAAGTTTTGGCATATCGAGCCATAGTGGCTAAAAATTTCGATGCGCTTAAGGCGGTTTCGTGTAGACTTTCAGTCTTAAAATAAAGTGGGGCTATATTTCGGCCTACAACCTGGAAACCGAGCGTGCGCTCCTTTTACCTGTGTCCATTTCACTAAAAACCAAGGCATTCAGGAGTTAGTTTAGAGCTTCCGGGACTGGAAAATATCCCCCAAGTCCCAGGAAATCAAGCCGAAAGTCGACAAAATTACCATGCGCGTAAGGCGGTGCCGGCTACTCTTTCAGTCTTAAAGTGAAGTGGGGCTATATTTCGGCCCAGAAGCTCGAAACTGAACGTTCAAAAAGTTTGGCTGTGTCCATTTCACTGAAAACCAAGGCCATCAGGAATTACTTTAGAGTGCCCGGGACTGGCAATTATCTCCCAAGTTCCGGGAAATCGAGCCCAAGTAGCCCAAAATCACGATGCGCTTAAGGCGGTCTCGGCTAGTCTTTCAGTCTTAAAGTGAAGTGGGGCTATGCTTCGGCCCAGAAGCTCAAAAGTGAGCGTTCAAAAAGTTGTGCTGTGTCCATTTCATTCCAGAGCAAGGCCACCAGGGGTTACTTTAGAGTCCGTGGGACTGGAAAATATCCCCCAAGTTCCGGGAAATCGAGCCGAAGTTCGTCAAAATGACGATGGGCGTAAGGCGGTCTCGGCTACTCTTTCACTCTTAAAGTGAAGTGGAGCTATATTTTGGCCCAGAAGCTCAAAAGTGAGCGTTCAAAAAGTTTTGCTGTGTCCATTTTACTGCAGACCAAGGACGTCGGGGGTCAGTTTAGGGTCCACGGGACTGGAAAATATCCCCCAATCTCCGGGAAATTTAACCGAAGTTGGTCAAAATCACGACACGCGTACGGCGGGCTCGGCTACTCTTTCAGTCTTAAAGTGAATTGGGGCAATATTTCGGCCCAGAAGCTCGAAACTGAGTGTTTAAAAAGTTTTGCTGTGTCCATTTCACTGCAAAACAAGGCCATCACGAATTAGTTTAGCGTCAAAGGAACTGGAAATATCCCCCAAGTTACGGCAAATCCACCCGAAGTTAGTCAAAATCACCATGCGCTTAAGGGGGTCTCGGCTACTCTTTCAGTCTTAAGGTAAAGTGGGCTTAGATTTAACTCCAGAAGCTCGAAAGTAAGGCTTCAAAAATTTTTGTGTCTATTTCACTCACATCTTAGACAATCAGGAGTGAGTTTAGAGACTTTGGGACTGGAAAATATCTTCCAAGTTTCGCCAGATCGAGCCCAAGATCCTCAAAATCACAATGCGCGTAAGGCGCTCCCGCCTACTCTTTCAGTCTTAAAAAGAAGTAGAGCTATATTTCGGCCAGCAAGCTCGAAAGTGCGCGTTCAAAAAGTGTTCCTGTGTCCATTTCACTAGAAACCAAGGCCATCAGAAGTTAGTTTAGAGTCCCCGAGACTGGAAAATATCCCCCTATTTCCGGGAAATCGAGCCGAAGTATCCCAAAATCACTTTGCGCGAAAGGCGGTCTCGGCTACTATTTCAGTCTTAAAGTTAAGTGGGACTATATTTCGAGCCATAAGCTCGAAAGTGAGCGTTCAAAAAGTTTTGCTGTGTCCATTTAACTGCAAACTAAGGCCATCGGTAGTTAGTTTATCTTCCCCGGGAATTGAAAATATTCGCCAACTTCCGGCAAATCGAGCCGAAGTTGGTCAAAATTACGATGCGCGTAAGGCGATCTCGGCTACTCTTTCAGTCTTAAAGTGAAGTAGGGCTATATTTCGGCCGAGAAGCTCGAAAGTGAGCGTTCAAAGAAATGTGCTGTGTCTATTTCACTGGAAACCAAGGCTATCAGCAGTTAGTTTAGAGTCCCCGGGACTGGAATATATACGCGAAGTTCCGGGAAATCTAACGGAAGTTGGTCAAAATCACGATGCTGGTAAGACGGTCTCGGCTACTCTTTCAGTCTTAAAGTAAAGTGGGGCTATATTTCGGCCCAGAAGCTCGAAAGTGAACCTTTAAAAAGTTACGCTTTGTGCATTTAACTGCAAACCAAGGCCATCAGGAGTTAGTTTAAAGTCCCCCGGACTGGAAAATATACCCCAAGTTCCGGGAAATCGAGCTGAACTGAGTCAAAATCACGATGCTCGTAAGGAGGTCTCGGCTACTATTTCAGTCTTAAAGTGAAGTACCGTTGTATTTCGGCCCAGAAGCTCGAAACTGAGCGTTCAACAAGTTTTCCTGCGTCCATTTCACATCAAACCAAGGCCATCAGGAGTTAGTTTAGAGTCCCCGGGACTTGAAAATATCGCCAAAATTCAAGAAAATCGAGCGGAAGTTGCTCAAAATCACGATGCGCGTAAGGCGGTCTCGGCTACTCTTTGATTCTTAAAGTGAACTGGGGCTATATTTCGGCCGAAAAGCTAGAAAGTGAAAGTTCAAAAAGTTTTGCTGTGTTCATTTCACTGCAAACCCAGACCATCAGGAGTTAGTTTAGACTCCTGGGAACTGGAAAATATCGCCCAAGTTCGGGGAAATCGAGCCCAATTTTGTCAAAATCACGATGCGCGTAAGGCGGTCTCGGCTACTCTTTGATTCTTAAAGTGAACTGGGGCTATATTTCGGCCCAGAAGCTCGAAAGTGAAAGTTCAAAAAGTTTTGCTGTGTCCATTTCACCGCAAACCAAGCCACATCAGCAGATTGTTTACAGTGTCCGGGACATCAAAATATCCCCCAAGTCCCGGGAAATCCAGCCGAAGTTTGTCAAAATCACGATGCGCGTAAAGTAGTGTCGGCTACTCTTTTAGTCTTAAAGTAACGTGGCTGTATATTTCGGCCCAGAAGCTCGAAAGTGAGCGTTCAAAAAGTTTTCCTCTCTCAATTTAACTCAAAACGAAGGCCATGATGAGTTAGTTTAGAGTCCGTGGGACTAAAAAATATCCCTTAAGTTCTGGCAACTCAAGCCGAAGTTGGTCAAAATCACGATGCGTCTAAGGCGGTCTCGGCTACTATTTCAGTCTTAAAGTGAAGTGGGGCTATATTTCGGCCCAGAATTTCGAAAGTAAGCCTTCAAAAAAATTTGCTGTGTCCATTTCACTGCAGACCAAGGCCATCAGGGGTTAGTTTACAGTCCTTGCAACTTGAATATATCCCCGAAGTTTCGGGAAATCCACCCAAAGGTGGTCAAAATCACGATGCGCGTAAGACGGTCTCTCCCACTCTTTCAGTCTTAAACTGAAGTGGGGCTATATTTCGGCTCAGAAGCCCGAAGGGGAGCGTTGAAAAAGTTTTGCTCTCTCCATTTCAATGCAAACCAAGGCAATCAGGAGTTACTTTAGAGTCCCCAGTACCGGAAAATATTCCCCATTTCCTGGGAAATCGAGTCAAAGTTGGTCAAAATCACGATGCGCGTAAGGCGGTCTCGGCTATTCTTTCATTCTTAAAGTGAACTCGGGCTATATTTAGGCCGAGAGGCTCGAAAGTGAAATTTCAAAAAGTTTTGCTGTGGCCATTTCACCGCGAACCAAGCCACATCAGGAGATAGTTTACAGTCTCCGGGACATCAAAATATCCCCCAAGTTCCGGGAAATCGAGCCGAAGTTTGTGAAAATCACGATGCGCGTAAAGCAGTCTCGGCTACTCGTTTAGTCTTAAAGTGACGTGGCTGTATATTTTGGCCCAGAAGCTCGAAAGTGAGCGTTCAAAAAGTTCTGCTGTGCCCATTTCACTGCAAAGCAAGGCCCTCAGGAAGTAGTTTACAGTCCCCGGAACTGGAAAATATCCTCCAAGTTCCGCGAAATCGAGACGAAGTTGGTCAAAATAACGATTCGCGTAAGGCCGTCTCGGCTACTCTTTGAGTCTGAAAGTGAAGTAGGGCTATATTTCGGCCCAGAAGCTCCAAAGTGAGCGCTGCAAAAAATTTGCTGTGTCCATTTCACTGCAAACCAAGGCCATCAGGAGTTAGCTCGAAAGTGAGCGTTCAAAAAGTTTTCCTCTCTCAATTTCACTGAAAACCAAGGCCATCATGAGTTAGTTTAGAGTCCCCGGGAGTGGAAAATATCTTTTAAGTTCTGGCAACTCAAGCCGAAGTTGGTCAAAATCACGATGCGCCTAAGGCGGCCTCGGCTACTCCTTCAGGCTTAAAGTGAAGTGGGGCTATATTTCGGCCCAGAAGCTCCAAAGTGAGCGCTGCAAAAAATTTGCTGTGTCCATTTCACTGCAAACCAAGGCCATCAGGAGTTAGTTTAGAGTCCCCGGGACTGCAATATATTTCCCAAGTTTCGCAAAAATCGAGAAGACGTTGCTCAAAATCACGATGCGCGCAAGACGGTCTTGGCTAGTCTTTCAGTCTTAAAGTGAAGTGGGGCTATATTTCGGCCCAGAAGCTCAAAAGTGAGCTTCAAAAAGTTTTACTGTATCCATTTCAATGCAAACGAAGGCCATCAGGGGTTACTTAAGAGTCTTCGGGACTGGAAAATATCCCCCCAAGTTCAGGGAAATTTAGCCGAAGTTGGTCAAAATCACGGTGCGCGTTAGGGAGCCTCGCTTGCTGTTTCAGTCTTAAAGTGAAGTGAGGCTTTATTCCTGCCCAGGAGCTTGAAAGTGAGCGTTCAAAAAGTTTGCCTGTGTTTATTTGACTGCAAACCAAAGCCATCAGGAGCTAGTTTAGAGTCCCCGGGACTGGAAAATATCCCCCAACTTCCGGGAAATCGAGCCGAAGTTGGTCAAAATCACGATTTGCGTTAGGTAGTGTTGGCTACTCTTTCAGTCTTAGAGTGAAGTGGGGCTATATTTCGGGCGAGAAGCCCGAAAGTGAGCGTTCAAAAAGTTTTGCTGTGTTCATTTCACTGCAAACCAAGGCGATCAGGAGTTAGTTTAGCGTCCCCGGGACAAGAAAATATGCCCCAAGGTTCGGGAAATTGAGCCGAGGTTGGTCAAAATCACGATGCCCCTAAAGTGGTCTCGGCTACTCTTTCTGTCTTAAAGTAAAGTGGGGCTATATTTCTGTCCAGAAGCTCGAAAGTGAGCGTTCACAAAGTTTTGCTGTGTGCATTTCACTGCAAACCAAAGCTATCAAAAGTTAGTTTAGGGTCTCCGGGACTGGAAAATATTCCCCAAGTTCCGGGAAAGCGAGCCGAAGTTGATCAAAGTCACGATGCGCGAAATGCGGTCTCGGCTACTGTTTCAGTCTTAAAGTAAAGTGTGGCTATATTTCGGCCCACAAGCTCGAAAGTGAGCGTTCAAAAGGTTTTGCTCTGTCCATTTCAATGCAAAGCAAGGCCATCAGGAGTTAGTTTACGGTCCCCGGGACTGGAAAATATTCCCCAAGTTCCGGGAAAGCGAGCCGAAGTTGATGAAAATCACGATGCGGGAAATGCGCTCTCGGCTACTTTTTCAGTCTTAAAGTGAAGTGGGGCTATATTTCGGCCCAGAAGCTCCAAAGTTGGCGTTCAAAAATTTATGCTGTGCGCATTTCAGTGCAAATTAAGGCCATCCGGAGTTAGTTTAGAGTCCCGTGGACTGGAAAATATCCCAAAAGTTGCGTGAAATCGAGCTGAACTTGGTCTAACTCACGATGCGCGTGAGGCGGTCTCGGTTACTATTTCAGTCTGAAAGTGAAGTGGGATTCTATTTCGGCCCAGAAGCTACAAAGAGAGTGTTCAAAAAGCTTTCCTTTGTCCATTTCACTGAAAACCAACGCCATCAGGAGTTAGTTTAGAGCCCGCGGAAATGGAATATATCCCACAAGTTCCGGGAAATCGACCCGAAGTTGGTCAAAATCACGATTTGCGCAAGACGGTCTCGGCTACTCTTTCAGTCTTAAAGTAAAGTGGGGCTATATTTCGGTCCAGAAGCTCAAGAGTGAGCGTTCAAAAAGTCTCGCTGTGTCCATTTCACTAAAAACCAAGACAATCAGGAGTTAGTTTAGAGTCCCCGGGACTGGAAAATATCCCCCAAGTTCCGGCAAATCGAGCCGAAGTTGGTCAAAATCACGGTGCGCTTAAGGTGGTGTCGCCTACTCCTTCAGTCTTAAAGTGAAGTGGGGCGCTATTTCGGCCCACAAGCTCAAAGCTCAAAACAATTACTGTGTCCATTTCACTGCAAACCAAGGCCATCAGGAGTTAGTTTAGAGTCCCCGGGACTGCAATATATTTCCCAAGTTCCGCAAAAATCGAGAAGACGTTGGTCAAAATCACGATGCGCGCAAGACGGTCTTGGCTAGTCTTTCAGTCTTAAAGTGAAGTGGGGCTATATTTCGGCCCAGAAGCTCAAAAGTGAGCTTCAAAAAGTTTTGCTGTATCCATTTCAATGCAAACGAAGGCCATCAGGGGTTACTTAAGAGTCCTAGGGCCTGGAAAATATCCCCCAAGTTCCGGTAAATCCAGCCGAAGTTGGTCAAAATCACGATGTGCGTAAGGTGGTCTCGGCTACTCTTTCAGTCTTAAAGTGAAGTGGGGCTATATTTCGGCCCAGAAGCTCGAAAGTGAGTGTTTAAAAAGTTTTGCTCTGTCACTTTCAGTGCAAACCAAGGCCATCAGAAGTTAGTTTAGAGTCCCTGGGACTGGAGAATATCCCCCAAGTCCCGGGAAATCGAGCCGAAGCTGATCAAATTCATGATGCGCGTAACGTGGTCTCGGCTATTTTGTCAGTCCTAAAGTGAAGTGTGGCTATATTTCGGCCCAAAACTAGAAAGTGAGCGTTCAAAAAGTTTTGTTGTGTCCATTTGACTTCAAAACAAGGCCATCAGGACTTAGTTTAGCGTCCAAGGGACTGCAAAATATCCCCCAAGTTCCGGGAAATCCATTCGAAGTTCGTCAAAATTACGATGCGCGTAAGGCGGTCTCATCTACTCTTTCAGTGTTAAAGTAAAGTGGGGCTATATTTCTGCCCAGAAGCTCCAAATTTGTGCTCTGTCCATTTCACTGAAAACCAAGGCCATCAGGAGTTATTGTAGAGTCTCTTTGACTGGAATATATCCCCCAAGATTCGGGAAATAAACGCGAAATTGGTTAAAATCACGATTCGCTCAAGACGGTCTCGGCTACTCTTTCAGTCTTAAAGTAAAATGGGGCTCTATTTCGGCCCAGAAGCTCGAGAGTGAGCGTTCAAAAACTTTCGCTGTGTCCATTTCACTGCAAACCAAGACAAGCAGGAGTTAGTTGAGAGTCCCGGGGACTGGAAAATATCCCCCAATTTCCGGGAAATCAACCCGAAGTTTGTCAAAATCACGATGCACGTAAGGCACTCTCGGCTACTCTTTCAGTGTTAAAGTAATGGGGGGCTATATTTTGGCCCAGAAGCTCGAAATTGAGCGTTCAAAAAGTTTTGCTGGGTCTATTTTACTGCAAACCAAGGCCATCAGGAGTTAGTTTAGAGTCGTCAGAACTGGAATATATCCCTTAGTTCCGGCAAATGGAGCCGAAGTTGCTCAAAATCACGATGCACGTAAGGCGGTCTCGGCTACTCTTTCAGTCTTCAAGTGAAGTGGGGTTCTATTTCGGTCCAGAAGCTCGAAAGTATGCGTTCAAAAACTTTTTCTGTTTCCGTTTCACTGCAAACCAAGACCAGCACGAGTTAGTTTAGAGTCCCCGGGACTGCAAAATATTTCGCAAGTTCCGGGAAATCGAGCCCAAGTTGATCAAAATCACGATGCGCGAAACGTGGTCTCGGCTACTGTTTGAGTCTTAAAGTGAAGTATGGCTATATTTCGGCCCACAAGCTCGAAAGTGAGCGTTTAAAAAGTTTTGCTGTGTCCATTTCACTGCAAACCAAGGCCATCATAAGTTAGTTTAGAGTCCCCGGAACTGGAAAATATTCTCCAAGTTCCAGGAAATGGCGCCGAAGTTGATGAAAATTACGATGCGCGTAACGGGCTCTCGGTTATTCTTTCAGTCTTAAATTTAAGTAGGGCTATATTGCGGCAATGAAGCTCGAAGGTGAGCGTTCAGAATGTTTTGCTGTGTTCATTGAACTACAAACGAAGGTCATTGGGAGTTAGTTTAGCGTCCCCGGGACTTTAAATTATTCGCCAACTTGCGGGAAATCGAGCAAAAGTGGCCCAAAATCACGATGCGCGGAAGGCGGTCTCGGCTACTCTTTCAGTCTTAAAATGAATGGGGGCTATATTTCGACCTAGAAGCTCGAGACCGGGCGTGCGCTAATTTTACCTGTGTCCATTTCACTGACATCTTAGGCCATCAGGAGTTAGTTTAGAGTCCTTGGGACTGGAAAATATTTCCCAAATTCTGGCAGATCGAGCCAAAGTTGCTCAAAATCACGATGCGCGTAAGGCGGTCTCGGCTACTCTTTCAGTCTTAAAATAAGGTGGGGCTATATTTCGGCCTGCAACCTGGAAACCGAGCGTGCGCTCCTTTTACCTGTGTCCATTTCACTAGAAACCAAGGCATTCAGGAGTTAGTTTAGAGCTTCCGGGACTGGAAAATATCCCTCAAGTCCCAGGAAATCAAGCCGAAGTTCGACAAAATTACCATGCGCGTAAGGCGGTGCCGGTTACTCTTTCAGTCTTAAAGTGAAGTGGGGCTATATTTCAGCCCAGAAGGTCGAAAGTGAACGTTCAAAAAGTTTGGCTGTGTCCATTTCACTGAAAACCAAGGCCATCAGGAATTAGTTTAGAGTGCCCGGGACTGGCAATTATCTCCCAAGTTCCGGGAAATCGAGCCGAAGTAGCCCAAAGTCACGATACGCGTAAGGCGGTCTCGGCTAGTCTTTCAGTCTTAAAGTGAAGTAGGGCTATGCTTCGGCCCAGAAGCTCAAAAGAGAGCGTTCAAAAAGTTGTGCTTTGTCCATTTCACTGCAAACTTAGGAAATCAGGAGTTAGTTTAGAGTCCCCGGTACCGGAAAATATCCCCCATTTCCAGGGAAATCGTGCCAGAGTTGGTCAAAATCACGATGCGCGTAAGGCGGTCCCGGTTACTCTTTCATTCTTAAAGTGAACTGGGGCAATATTTCCCCCCAGAAGCTCGAAAGTGAGCGTTCAAAAAGTTGTGCTCTGTCCATTTGACGCCAGAGCAAGGCCACCAGGAGTTACTTTAGAGTCCGCGGGACTGGAAAATATCCCCCAAGTTCCGGGAAATCGAGGCGAGGTTGGTCAAAATGACGACGGGCGTAAGGCGGTCTCGGCTACTCTTTCACTCTTAAAGTGAAGTGGAGCTATATTTCGGCCCAGAAGCTCAAAAGTGAGCGTTCAAAAAGTTTTGCTGTGTCCATTTTACTGCAGACCAAGGACGGCGGGGGTCAGTTTAGAGTCCCCGGGACTGGAAAATATCCCCCAAGTTGCAGGAAATTTAACCGAAGTTGGTCAAAATCACGACGCGCGTACGGCGCTTTCGGCTACTCTTTCAGTCTTAAAGTGAATTGGGGCAATATTTCGGCCCAGAAGCTCGAAACTGAGTGTTTAAAAAGTTTTGCTGTGTCCATTTCACTGCAAAACAAGGCCATCACGACTTAGTTTAGCGTCAAAGGAACTGGAAATATCCCCCAAGTTACGGCAAATCCACCCGAAGTTAGTCAAAATCACCATGCGCTTAAGGGGGTCTCGGCTACTCTTTCAGTCTTAAGGTAAAGTGGGCTTAGATTTAACTCCAGAAGCTCGAAAGTAAGGGTTCAAAAATTTTTGTGTCTATTTCACTCACATCTTAGACAATCAGGACTGAGTTTAGAGACTTTGGGACTGGAAAATATCTCCCAAGTTTCGCCAGATCGAGCCGAAGATCCTCAAAATCACAATGCGCGTAAGGCGCTCCCGCCTACTCTTTCAGTCTTAAAAAGAAGTAGGGCTATATTTCGGCCAGCAAGCTCGAAAGTGCGCGTTCAAAAAGTGTTCCTGTGTCCATTTCACTGGAAACCAAGGCCATCAGCAGTTAGTTTAGAGTCCCCGGGACTGGAAAATATCCCCCTATTTCCGGGAAATCGAGCGGAAGTATCCCAAAATCACTTTGCGCGTAAGGCGGTCTCGGTTACTCTTTCAGTCTTAAAGTCAAGTGGGGCTATATTTCGAGCCATAAGCTCAAAAGTGAGCGTTCAAAAAGTTTTGCTGTGTCCACTTAACTGCAAACTAAGGCCATTGGAAGGTAGCTTAGCTTACCCGGAAAGTGAAAAGAATCGCCAACTTCCGGGAAATCGAGCCGAAGTTGGTCAAAATTACGATGCGCGTAAGGCGATCTCGGCTACTCTTTCAGTCTTAAAGTGAAGTACGGCGATATTTCGGCCGAGAAGCTCGAAAGTGAGCGTTCAAAAAAATGTGCTGTGTCCATTTCACTGCAAACCAAGGCCATCAGCAGTTAGTTTAGAGTCCCCGGGACTGGAATATATCCCCTAAGTTCCGGGAAATCCAACGGCAGTTGGTAAAAATCACGATGCGCGTAAGACGGTCTCGGCTACTCTTTCAGTCTTAAAGTAAAGTGGGGCTTTATTCCTGCCCAGGAGCTTGAAAGTGAGCGTTCAAAAAGTTTGCCTGTGTTTATTTGACTGCAAACCAAAGCCATCAGGAGCTAGTTTAGAGTCCCCAGTACTGGAAAATATCCCCCAACTTCCGGGAAATCGAGCCGAAGTTGGTCAAAATCACGATTTGCGTAAGGTAGTGTCGGCTACTCTTTCAGTCTTAGAGTGAAGTGGGGCTATATTTCGGGCGAGAAGCCCGAAAGTGAGCGTTCAAAAAGTTTTGCTGTCTTGATCTCACTGCCAACCAAGGCCATCAGGAGTTAGTTTAGCGTTTCCGGGACAACAAAATATGCCCCAAGGTCCGGGAAATTGAGCCGAGGTTGGTCAAGATCACGATGCCCCTAAAGTGGTCTCGGCTACTCTTTCTGTCTTAAAGTGAAGTGGGGCTATATTTCGGGCCAGAAGCCCGAAAGTGAGCGTTCAAAAAGTTTTGCTGTGTCCATTTCACTGCAAACCAAGGCCATCACGGGTTAGTTTAGAGTCCCCGGGACTGAAAAATATTGCCCAAGTTCCGGGGAATCGAACCGAAGTTGATCAAAATCACGATGCGCGAAATGCGGTATCGGCTACTCTTTCAGTCTTAAAGTGAAGTGGGGCTATATTTCGGCCCAGAAGCCCGAAAGTGAGCCTTCAGAAAGTTTGGTGTGTTCTTTGACTGAAAAACGAGCCCATCACCAGTTAGTTCAGCGTCCAAGAGACTGGAAAATATTCCCCAAGTTCCGGTAAATCGAGCTGAAGTTGGTCAAAATCACGATGCTCCCAAAGCGGTCTCGGCTACCCTTTCAGTCTTAAAGTGAAGTGGGGCTATATTTCTGTCCAGAAGCTCGAAAGCGAGCGTTCAAAAAGTTTTGCTGTGTGCATTTCACTGCAAACCAAAGCTATCAAAAGTTAGTTTAGGGTCCCCAGGACTGGAAAATATTCCCCAAGTTCCGGGAAAGTGAGCCGAAGTTGATCAAAATCACGATGCGTGAAGTGCGGTCTCGGCTACTTTTTCAGTCTTAAAGTAAAGTGTGGCTATATTTCGGCCCACAAGCTCGAAAGTGAGCGTTCAAAAATGTTTTGCTGTGTCCGTTTCACTGCAAAACAAGGCCATCAGGACTTAGTTTAGCGTCCAAAGGACTGGAAAATGTTCCCCAAGTTCCGGGAGATCCGCCCGAAATTTGTCAAAATCACAATGCGCGTAAGGTGGTCTCGGTTACTCTTTAAGTCTTAAAGTAAAGTGGGGCTTTATTTCGGCCAGGAAGCTCGAAGGTGAGCGTTCAAAAAGTTTTGCTCTGTCCATTTCACTGCAAACCAAGGCCATGAGGCGTTAGTTTAGAGTTCCTGGGACTGGAAAATATCCCCCAAGTTCCGGAATATCGACCGGAAGTTTGTCAAACTCACGATGCGAGCAAGGCGGTCTCGGCTACTCTTTCAGTCTTAAGTGAAGTGGGGCTATATTTCGGCCCAGAATCTCGAAAGTGTGCGTTTAAAAAATTGTGCTGTGTCCATTTCAATGCAGACCAAGGCCATCAGGAGTTAGTTTAGAGTCCCCCGGACTGGAAAATATCCCCCAAGTCCCGGGAATCGAAGCCGAAGTTGATGAAATTCATGATGCGCGTAACGTGGTTTCGGCTACTGTTTCAGTCTTAAAGTCAAGTGTGCCTATATTTCGGTTCACAAGCTAGAAAGTGAGCGTTCAAAAAGTTTTCCTGTGTCCATTTCACTTCAAAACAAGGCCATCAGGACTTAGTTTAGGGTCCCCGGGACTGGAAAATATTCCCCAAGTTCCGGGAAAGCGAGCCGAAGTTGATCAAAGTCACGATGCGCGAAATGCGGTCTCGGCTACTGTTTCAGTCTTAAAGTAAAGTGTGGCTATATTTCGGCCCACAAGCTCGAAAGTGAGCGTTCAAAAAGTTTTGCTGTGTCCATTTCAATGCAAAGCAAGGCGATCAGGAGTTAGTTTTGAGTCCCCTGGACTGGAAAATATCCCAAAAGTTGCGTGAAATCGAGCTGAACTTGGTCTAACTCACGATGCGCGTGAGGCGGTTCGACTACTATTTCAGTCTGAAAGTGAAGTGGGATTTTATTTCGGCCCAGAAGCTACAAAGAGAGTGTTCAAAAAGCTTTCCTTTGTCCATTTCACTGAAAACCAACGCCATCAGGAGTTAGTTTAGAGCCCGCGGAAATGGAATATATCTCACAAGTTCCGGGAAACCGACCCGAAGTTGGTCAAAATCACGATTTGCGCAAGACGGTCTCGGCTACTCTTTCAGTCTTAAAGTAAAGTGGGGCTATATTTCGGTCCAGAAGCTCGAGAGTGAGCGTTCAAAAAGTTTCGCTGTGTCCATTTCACTGAAAACCAAGACAATCAGGAGTTAGTTTAGAGTCCCCTGGACTGGAAAATATTTCCCAAGTTCCCGCAAATTGAGCCCAAGTTGGTGAAAATCACGGTGCGCTTAAGGCGGTGTCGGCTACTCTTTCAGTCTTAAAGTGAAGTGGGGCTCTATTTCGGCCCACAAGGTCAAAGCTCAAAAAAAATTACTGTCTATTTCACTGCAAACCAAGGCTATCAGTAGTTAGTTTAGAGTCCCCGGCAGTGGAATGTATTTCGTAAGTTCCGGAAAATCGAGAACACGTTGGTGAAAATCACGATGCTCCCAAAGCGGTCTCGGCTACTCTTTCAGTCTTAAAGTGAAGTGGGGCTATATTTCGGCCCAGAAGCTCAAAAGTGAGCATTCAAAATATTTTGCTGTATCCATTTCAATGCAAACCAAGGCATATCAGGGTTACTTAAGAGTCCTCCGGCCTGGAAAATATCCCCCAAAGTTCCGGTAAATCCAGCCGAAGTTGGTCAAAATCACGATATGCGTAAGGTGGTCTCGGCTACTCTTTCAGTCTTAAAGTGAAGTATGGCTATATTTCGGCCCACAACCTCGAAAGTGAGCGTTCAAAAAGCTTTGCTGTGTCCATTTCACTGCAAAACAAGGCCATCGGCACCTAGTTTAGCATCCAAGGGACTGGAAAATATCCCCCAAGTTCCGGGAAATCAACCCGAAGTTGATCAAAATCACGATGCGCGAAACGTGGTCTCGGCTACTGTTTCAGTCTTAAAGTCAAGTATGGCTATATTTCGGCCCACAACCTCGAAAGTGAGCGTTCAAAAAGCTTTGCTGTGTCCATTTCACTGCAAAACAAGGCCATCGGCACCTAGTTTAGCGTCCAAGGGACTGGAAAATATCCCCCAAGTTCCGGGAAATCAAGCTGAAGTTTGTCAAAATCACGATGCGCGTAAGGCGGTCTCGGCTACTTTTTCAGTATTAAAGTAAAGTGGATTATATTTCGGCCCAGAAGCTTGAAGGTGAGCGTTGAAAAAGTTTTGCTGTCTCCATTTCACTGCAAACCAAGGCCATCAAGAGTTAGTTTAGAGTCCCTGGGACTGGAAAATATCCCCCAAGTTCCGGAATATCGACCCGAAGTTGGTCAAAATCACGATGCGCGCACGCCGGGCTCGGCTACTCTTTAAGTCGTAACTGATGTGGGACTATATTTCGGCCTAAAAGCTCGAAAGTGTTCGTTCAAAAACTTGTCCTGTGTGAATTTCACTGCACACCATGGCCATCAGGATTGAGTTTAGAGTCCCGGGTACTGCAAAATATTCCCCAAGTTCCAGGAAAGCGAGCAGAAGTTTCTCAAAATCACGATGCGCGTAACGCGGTCTCGGCTACTGTTTCAGTCTTAAAGTGAAATGTGGCTATATTTAGGCCCACAAGCTCGAAAGTGAGCGTTCAAAAAGTTTTGCTGTGTCCATTTCACTGCAAACCAAGGCAATCAGGAATTAGTTCAGAGTCCCCGGAACTGGAAAATATTCTCAAGTTCCAGGAATAGCGCCGAAGTTGATGAAAATCACGATGCGCGTAATGGGCTCTCGGTTATTCTTTCAGTCTTAAATTTAAGTAGGGCTATATTGCGGCACTGAAGCTCGAAGGTGAGCGTTCAGAATGTTTTGCTGTGTTTATTAAACTGCAAACCAAGGTCATCGGGAGTTAGTTTAGGGTCCCCGGGACTTTAAATTATTCGCCAACTTGCGGGAAATCGAGCAAAAGTGGCCCAAAATCACGATGCGCGTAAGGCGGTCTCGGCTACTCTTTCCGTCTTAAAATGAATGGGGGCTATATTTCGACCTAGAAGCTCGAGACCGGGCGTGCGCTAATTTTACCTGTGTCCATTTCACTGACATCTTAGGCCATCAGCAGCTAGTTGAGAGTCCTTGGGACTGGAAAATATTTCCCAAATTCTGGCAGATCGAGCCAATGTTGCTCAAAATCACGATGCGCGTAAGGCGGTCTCGGCTACTCTTTCAGTCTTAAAATGAAGTGGGGCTATATTTCGGCCGAGAAGCTCAACACCGAGCGTGCGCTCCTTTTGCCTGTGTACATATCACTGAAAACTAAGTTCATCAGGAGTTAACATAGAGTCCGCGGGACTGGAAAATATTCTTCGAATTCCGGCAAATCGAGCCAAAGATGCTCAAAATCACGATGCGCCTAAGGTGGTCTCGGCTACTCGTTTACTCCGAAAATGAAGTGGGGCTATATTTCGGTTCTACAAGCTCGACACCCGAGCGTGTTCTCCTTTTACCTGTGTCCATTTTACTAAGAACTAAGTCCATCAGGAGATAGTTTAGAATCCTCGAGACTGGAAGCTATCCTCCAAGTTTCGGCAAATTGAGCCATACTTTCTTAAAATTAGGATAGGCGTACGGCAGTTTCGTTTACTCTTTCAGTCTTACAATGAACTGGAGCTACATTTCGGCCTAGAAGCTCGACACCGAGCGTGCGCTCCTGTTACCTGTGCCCATTTTACTGAAAACTAAGGCCATCAAGAGTTAGCGTAGAGTCCCCAGGACTGGAAAATATCCCCCAAGTTTTGGCATATCGAGCCATAGTGGCTAAAACTTTCGATGCGCTTAAGGCGGTTTCGTGTACACTTTCAGTCTTAAAATAAAGTGGGGCTATATTTGGGCCTACAACCTGGAAACCGAGCATGCGCTCCTTTTACCTGTGTCCATTTCACTAAAAACCAAGGCATTCAGGAGTTAGTTTAGAGCTTCCGGGACTGAAAAATATCCCCCAAGTCCCAGGAAATTAAGCCGAAGTTCGACAAAATTACCATGCGCGTAAGGCGGTGCCGGCTACTCTTTCAGTCTTAAAGTGAAGTGGGGCTATATTTCGGCCCAGAAGCTCGAAAGTGAACGTTCAAAAAGTTTGGCTGTGTCCATTTCACTGAAAACCAAGGCCATCAGGAATTAGTTTAGAGTGCCCGAGACTGGCAATTATCTCCCAAGTTCCGGGAAATCGGGCCAAAGTAACCCGAAATGACGATGGGCGTAAGGCGGTCTCGGTTAGTCTTTCAGTCTTAAAGTGAAGTAGGGCTATGCTTCGGCCCAGAAGCTCAAAAGTGAGCGGTGAAAAAGTTGTGCTGCGTCCATTTGACTGCAAACCGAGGAAATCAGGAGTTAGTTTGGAGTCCCCGATACCGGAAAATATCCCCCATTTCCCGGGAAATCGAGCCAAAGTTGGTCAAAATCACGATGCGCGTAAGGCGGTCCCGGTTACTCTTTTATTCTTAAAGTGAACTGGGGCAATATTTCGCCCCAGAAGCTCGAAAGTGAGCGTTCAAAACGTTGTGCTGTGTCCATTTCACTCCAGAGCAAGGCCATCAGGAGTTACTTTAGAGTCCGCGGGACTGGAAAATATCCCCCAAGTTCCGGGAAATCGAGCCGAAGTTGGTCAAAATTACGATGGGCTTAAGGCGGTCTCGGCTACTCTTGCACTCTGAAAGTGAAGGGGAGCTATATTTCGGCTCAGAAGCTAAAAGTGAGCGTTCAAAAAGTTTTGCTGTGTCCATTTTACTGCAGACCAAGGACGTCGGGGGTCAGTTTAGAGTCCCCGGGACTGGAAAATATCCCCCAAGTTCCGGGAAATCGAGCCGAAGTTGGTCAAAATTACGATGGGCTTAAGGCGGTCTCGGCTACTCTTGCACTCTGAAAGTGAAGGGGAGCTATATTTCGGCTCAGAAGCTCAAAGTGAGCGTTCAAAAAGTTTTGCTGTGTCCATTTTACTGCAGACCAAGGACGTCGGGGGTCAGTTTAGAATCCCCGGGACTGGAAAATATCCCCCAAGTTCCGGGAAATTTAACCGAAGTTGGTCAAATCACGACGCGCGTACGGCGGTCTCGGCTACTCTTTCAGTCTTAAAGTGAATTGGGGCAATATTTCGGCCCAGAAGCTCGAAAATGAGTGTTTAGAAAGTTTTGCTGTCTCCATTTCACTGCAAAACATGGCCATCACGACTTAGTTTAGCGTCAAAGGAACTGGAAATATCCCCCAAGTTTCGGAAAATCTACCCGAAGTTAGTCAAAATCACGATGCGCTTAAGGGGGTGTCGGCTACTCTTTCAGTCTTAAGCTAAAGTGGGCTTAGATTTAACTCCAGAAGCTCGAAAGTAAGGGTTCAAAAATTTTTGTGTCTATTTCACTCACATCTTAGACAATCAGGAGTGAGTTTAGCGACTTTGGGAGTGGAAAATATCTCCCAAGTTTCGCCAGATCGAGCCGAAGATCCTCAAAATCACAATGCGCGTAAGGCGCTCCCGCCTACTCTTTCAGTCTTAAAAAGAAGTAGGGCTATATTTCGGCCAGCAAGCTCGAAAGTGTGCGCTCAAAGAGTGTTCCTGTGTCCATTTCACTGGAAACCAAGGCCATCAGGAGTTAGTTTAGAGTCCCCGGGACTGGAAAATATCCCCCTATTTCCGGGAAATCGAGCCGAAGTATCCCAAAATCACGATGCGCGTAAGGCGGTCTCGGCTACTCTTTCAGTCTTAAAGTTAAGTGGGGCTATATTTCGAGCAATAAGCTCGAAAGTGAGCGTTCAAAAAGTTTTGCTGTGTCCACTTAACTGCAAACTAAGGCCATCGGAAGTTAGTTTAGCTTCCCTGGGAATTGAAAATATTCGCCAACTTCCCGGAAATCGAGCCGAAGTTGGTCAAAATTACGATGCGCGTAAGGCGGTCTCGGCTACTCTTTCAGTCTTAAAGTGAAGTAGGGCTATATTTTGGCCGAGAAGCTCGAAAGTGAGCGTTTAAAGAAATGTGCTCTGTCCATTTCACTGTAAACCAAGGCCATCAGCAGTTAGTTTAAAGTCCCCGAGACTGGAATATATCCCCGAACTTCCGGGAAATCCAACGGAAGTTTGTCAAAATCACGATGCGCGTAAGACGGTCTCGGCTACTCTTTCAGTCTTAAAATAAAGTGGGGCTATATTTCGGCCCAGAAGCTCGAAAGTGAACCTTTAAAAAGTTACGCTTTATGCATTTAACTGCAAACCAAGGCCATCAGGAGTTAGTTTAAAGTCCCCCGGACTGGAAAATATCCCCCAAGCTCCGGGAAATCGAGCTGAACTGGGTCAAAATCACGATGCTCGTAAGGAGGCCTCGGCTACTATTTTAGTCTTAAACTGAAGTACGGTTGTATTTCGGCCCAGGAGCTCGAAACTGAGCGTTCAAAAAGCTTTCCTGCGTCCATTTCACATCAAACCAAGGCCATCAGGAGTTAGTTTAGAGTCCCCGGGACTTGAAAATATCGCCAAAATTCTAGAAAATCGAGCGGAAGTTGCTCAAAATCACGATGCGCGTAAGGCGCTCTCGCCTACTCTTTCAGTGTTAAAGTGAAGTGGGGCTATATTTCATCCCAGAAGCTCGAAAATAAGCGTTCAAAAAGTGTTACCTTGTTCATTTCACTGCAAACCAAGGCCATCAGGAGTTAGTTTAGACTCCTCGGGACTGGAAAATATCGCCCAAGTTCGGGGAAATTGAGCCGAATTTTGTGAAAATCACGATGCGCGTAAGGCGGTCTCCGCTACCCTTTGATTCTTAAAGTGAACTGGGGCTATATTTCGGCCGAGAAGCTAGAAAGTGAAAGTTAAAAAAGTTTTGCTGTGTTCATTTCACTGCAAACCAAGGCCATCAGGAGTTAGTTTAGCGTCCCCGGGACAAGAAAATATGCCCCAAGGTCCGGAAAATTGAGCCGAGGTTGGTCAAAATCACGATGCCCCTAAAGTG
Source organism: Orbicella franksi (assembly GCF_964199315.1). Taxonomy (NCBI): domain Eukaryota; kingdom Metazoa; phylum Cnidaria; class Anthozoa; order Scleractinia; family Merulinidae; genus Orbicella; species Orbicella franksi. Next base: position 124,504 of record NC_138153.1, read on the forward strand.
GTCTCGGCTACTCTTTCATTCTTAAAGTAAAGTGGGGCTATATTTCGGGCCACAAGCCCGAAAGTGAGCGTTCAAAAAGTTTTGCTGTGTCCATTTCACTGCAAAACAAGGCCATCAGGGGTTAGTTTAGAGTCCCCGGGACTGGAAAATATTGCCCGAGTTCCGGGGAATCGAACCGAAGTTGATCAAAATCACGATGCGCGAAATGCGGTATCGGCTACTCTTTCAGTCTTAAAGTGCAGTGGGGCTATATTTCGGCCCACAAGCCCGAAAGTGAGCCTACAAAAAGTTTTGCTGTGTTCTTTGACTGAAAAACAAGGCCATCACGAGTTAGTTTAGCGTCCCTGGGACTAGAAAATATTCCGCAAGTTCCGGTAAATCGAGCTGAAGTTGGTGAAAATCACGATGCTCCCAAAGCGGTCTCGGCTACCCTTTCAGTCTTAAAGTGATGTGGGGCTATATTTCTGTCCAGAAGCTCGAAAGTGAGCGTTCAAAAAGTTTTGCTGTGTGCATTTCACTGCAAACCAAAGCTATCAAAAGTTAGTTTAGGGTCCCCGGGACTGGAAAATATTCCTCAAGTTTCGGGAAAGCGAGCCCAAGTTGATCAAAATCACGATGAGCGAAATGCGGTCTCGGCTACTGTTTCAATCTTAAAGTAAAGTGTGGCTATATTTCGGCCCACAAGCTCGAAAGTGAGCGTTCAAAAAGGTTTTGCTGTGTCCGTTTCACTGCAAAACAAGGCCCTCAGGACTTAGTTCAGCGTCCAAGGGACTGGAAAATGTTCCCCAAATTCCGGGAGATCCGCCCGAAGTTTGTCAAAATAACAATGCGCGTAAGGTGGTCTCGGTTACTCTTTAAGTCTTAAAGTAAAGTGGGGCTTTATTTCGGCCATGAAGCTCGAAGGTGAGCGTTCAAAAAGTTTTACTCTGTCCATTTCACTGCAAACCAAGGCCATGAGGAGTTAGTTTAGAGTTCCTGGGACTGGAAAATATCCCCCAAGTTCCGGAATATCGACCGGAAGTTTGTCAAACTCACGATGCGAGCAAGGCGGTCTCGGCTACTCTTTCAGTCTTAAGTGAAGTGGGGCTATATTTCGGCCCAGAATCTCGAAAGTGTGCGTTCAAAAAATTGTGCTGTGTCCATTTCATTGCAAACCAAGGCCATCAGGAGTTAGTTTAGAGTCGCCGGGACTGGAATATATCCCCCAAGTCCCGGGAATCGGAGCCGAAGTTGATCAAATTCATGATGCGCGTAACGTGGTCTTGGCTACTGTTTCAGTCTTAAAGTCAAGTGTTTCTATATTTCGGCCCACAAGCTCGAAAGTGAGCGTTCAAAAAGTTTAGCTGTTTCCATTTCACTTCAAAACAAGGCCATCAGGACTTAGTTTAGCGTCCAAGGGACTGCAAAATATCCCCCAAGTTCCGGGAAATCCATTCGAAGTTCGTCAAAATTACGATGCGCGTAAGGCGGTCTCATCTACTCTTTCAGTCTTAAAGTAAAGTGGGGCTATATTTCTGCCCAGAAGCTCCAAATTTGTGCTCTGTCCATTTCACTGAAAACCAAGGCCATCAGGAGTTACTGTAGAGTCCCTTTGACTGGAATATATCCCCCAAGTTTCGGGAAATAAACGCGAAATTGCTCAAAATCACGATTCGCTCAAGACGGTCTCGCCTAGTCTTTCAGTCTTAAAGTAAAATGGGGCTGTATTTCGGCCCAGAAGCTCGAGAGTGAGCGTTCAAAAACTTTCGCTGTGTCCATTTCACTGCAAACCAAGGCAAGCAGGAGTTAGTTGAGAGTCCCCGGGACTGGAAAATATCCCCCAATTTCCGGGAAGTCAACCCGAAGTTTGTCAAAATCACGATGCACGTAAGGCGGTCTCGGCTACTCTTTCAGTGTTAAAGTAATGGGGGGCTATATTTTGGCCCAGAAGCTCGAAATTGAGCCTTCGAAAAGTTTTGCTGGGTCCATTTTACTGCAAACCAAGGCCATCAGGAATTAGTTTAAAGTCCTCAGAACTGGAATATATCCCCTTAGTTCCGGCAAATCGAGCCGAAGTTGCTCAAAATCAATATGCACGTAAGGCGGTCTCGACTACTCTTTCAGTCTTCAAGTGAAGTGGGGTTCTATTTCGGTCCAGAAGCTCGAAAGTATGCGTTCAAAAACTTTTTCTGTTTCCGTTTCACTGCAAACCAAGACCAGCACGAGTTAGTTTAGAGTCCCCGGGACTGGAAAATATTTCTCAAGTTCCGGGAAATCGAGCCGAAGTTGATCAAAATCACGATGCGCGAAACGTGGTCTCGGCTACTGTTTGAGTCTTAAAGTGAAGGATGGCTATATTTCGGCCCACAAGCTCGAAAGTGAGCGTTCAAAAAGCTTTGCTGTGTCCATTTCACTGCAAAACAAGGCCATCGGCACCTAGTTTAGCGTCCAAGGGACTGGAAAATATCCCCCAAGTTCCGGGAAATCCACTCGAAGTTTGTCAAAATCACCATGCGCGTAAGGTGGTCTCGGCTACTTTCTCAGTATTAAAGTAAAGTGGGCTATATTTCGGCCCAGAAGCTTGAAGGTGAGCGTTGAAAAAGTTTTCCTGTCTCCAAACCAAGGCCATCAAGAGTTACTTTAGAGTCCCTGGCACTGGAAAATATCCCCAAATTCCGGAATATCGACCCGAAGTTGGTCAAAATCACGATGCGCGCACGCCGGGCTGGGCTACTCTGTGAGTCGTAAGTGATGTAGGACTATATTTCGGCCTAGAAGCTCGAAAGTGTTCGTTCAAAAACCTGTGCTGTGTGAATTTCACTGCAAACCATGGCCATCAGGAGTTAGTTTAGAGTCCCCGGGACTGGAAAATATTCTCCAAGTTCCACGAAAGCGAGCAGAAGTTGCTCAAAATCACGATGCGCGTAACGCGGTCTCGGCTACTGTTTCAGTCTTAAAGTGAAGTGTGGCTATATTTAGGCCCACAAGCTCGAAAGTGAGCGTTCAAAAAGTTTTGCTGTGTCCATTTCACTGCAAACCAAGGCAATCAGGAGTTAGTTTAGAGTCCCCGGAACTGGAAAATATTCTCCAAGTTCCAGGAAATGGCGCCGAAGTTGATGAAAATTACGATCCGCGTAACGGGCTCTCGGTTATTCTTTCAGTCTTAAATTTAAGTAGGGCTATACTGCGGCACTGAAGCTCGAAGGTGAGCGTTCAAAATGTTTTGCTGTGTTCATTAAACTGCAAACCAAGGTCGTCGGGAGTTAGTTTAGCGTCCCCGGGACTTTAAATTATTCGCCAACTTGCGGGAAATCGAACAAAAGTGGCCCAAAATCACGATGCGCGTAAGGCGGTCTCGGCTACTCTTTCAGTCTTAAAATTAAGGGGGGCAATATTTCAACCTAGAAGCACGAGACCGGGCGTGCGCTAATTTTACCTGTGTCCATTTCACTGACATCTTAGGCCATCAGGAGTTAGTTTAGAGTCCTTGGGACTGGAAAAAAATTCCCCAAATTCTGGCAGATCGAGCCAATGTTGCTCAAAATCACGATGCGCGTAAGGCGGTCTCGGCTACTCTTTCAGTCTTAAAATGAAGTGGGGCTATATTTCGGCCGAGAAGCTCAACACCGAGCGTGCGCTCCTTTTGCCTGTGTACATATCACTGAAAACTAAGTTCATCAGGAGTTAACATAGAGTCCGCGGGACTGGAAAATATTCTTCGAATTCCGGCAAATCGAGCCAAAGATGCTCAAAATCACGATGCGCCTAAGGTGGTCTCGGCTACTCGTTTACTCCGAAAATGAAGTGGGGCTATATTTCGGTTCTACAAGCTCGACACCCGAGCGTGTTCTCCTTTTACCTGTGTCCATTTTACTAAGAACTAAGTCCATCAGGAGATAGTTTAGAATCCTCGAGACTGGAAGCTATCCTCCAAGTTTCGGCAAATTGAGCCATACTTTCTTAAAATTAGGATAGGCGTACGGCAGTTTCGTTTACTCTTTCAGTCTTAAAATGAACTGGGGCTACATTTCGGCCTAGAAGCTCGACACCGAGCGTGCGCTCCTGTTACCTGTGACCATTTTACTGAAAACTAAGGCCATCAAGAGTTAGGGTAGAGTCCCCAGGACTGGAAAATATCCCCCAAGTTTTGGCATATCGAGCCATAGTGGCTAAAACTTTCGATGCGCTTAAGGCGGTTTCGTGTACACTTTCAGTCTTAAAATAAAGTGGGGCTATATTTCGGCATACAACCTGGAAACGGAGCGTGCGATCCTTTTACCTGTGTCCATTTCACTAAAAACCAAGGCATTCAGGAGTTAGTTTAGAGCTTCTGGGACTGGAAAATATCCCCCAAGTCCCAGGAAATCAAGCCGAAGTTCGACAAAATTACCATGCGCGTAAGGCGGTGCCGGCTACTCTTTCAGTCTTAAAGTGAAGTGGGGCTATATTTCTGCCCAGAAGCTCGAAAGTGAACGTTCAAAAAGTTTGGCTGTGTCCATTTCACTGAAAACCAAGGCCATCAGGAATTAGTTTAGAGTGCCCGGGACTGGCAATTATCTCCCAAGTTCCGGGAAATCGAGCCGAAGTAGCCCAAAATCACGATGCGCGTAAGGCGGTCTCGGCTAGTCTTTCAGTCTTAAAGTGAAGTAGGGCTATGCTTCGGCCCAGAAGCTCAAAAGTGAGCGTTCAAAAAGTTGTGCTTTGTCCATTTCACTGCAAACCGAGGAAATCAGGAGTTAGTTTAGAGTCCCCGGTACCGGAAAATATCCCCCATTTCCAGGGAAATTGAGCCAAAGTTGGTCAAAATCACGATGCGCGTAAGGCGGTCCCGGTTACTCTTTCATTCCTAAAGTGAACTGGGGCAATATTTCCCCCCAGAAGCTCGAAAGTGAGCGTTCAAAAAGTTGTGCTGTGTCCATTTCACTCCAGAGCAAGGCCATCAGGAGTTACTTTAGAGTCTGCGGGACTGGAAAATATCCCCCATGTTCCGGGAAATCGAGCCGAAGTTGGTCAAAATCACGATGGGCGTAAGGCGGTCTCGGTTACTCTTTGACTCTTAGAGTGAAGTGGAGCTATATTTCGGCCCAGAAGCTCAAAAGTGAGCGTTCAAAAAGTTTTGCTGTGTCCATTTTACTGCAGACCAAGGACGTCGGGGGTCAGTTTAGAGTCCCTTGAATGGAAAATATCCCTCAAGTTCCGGGAAATTTAACCGAAGTTGGTCAAAATCACGACGCGCGTACGGTGGTCTCGGCTACTCCTTTAGTCTTAAAGTGAATTGGGGCAATATTTCGGCCCAGAACCTCGAAACTGAGTGTTTAAAAAGTTTTGATGTGTCCATTTCACTGCAAAACAAGGCCATCACGACTTAGTTTAGCGTCAAAGGAACTGGAAATATCCTCCAAGTTACGGGAAATCCACCCGAAGTTAGTCAAAATCACCATGCGCTTAAGAGGGTCTCGGTTACTCTTTCAGTCTTAATGTAAAGTGGGCTTAGATTTAACTCCAGAAGCTCGAAAGTAAGGGTTCAAAAATTTTTGTGTCTATTTCACTCACATCTTAGACAATCAGGAGTGAGTTTAGAGACTTTGGGACTGGAAGATATCTCCCAAGTTTCGCCAGATCGAGCCGAAGATCCTCAAAATCACAATGCGCGTAAGGCGCTCCCGCCTACTCTTTCAGTCTTAAAAAGAAGTAGGGCTTGTTTCGGCCAGCAAGCTCGAAAGTGCGCGTTCAAAGAGTGTTCCTGTGTCCATTTCATTGGAAACCAAGGCCATCAGGAGTTAGTTTAGAGTCCCCGGAACTGGAAAATATCCCCCTATTTCCGGGAAATTGAGCCGAAGTATCCCAAAATCACGATTAGCCTAAGGCGGTCTCGGCTACTCTTTCAGTCTTAAAGTTAAGTGGGGCTATATTTCGAGCCATAAGCTCGAAAGTGAGCGTTCAAAAGGTTTTGCTGTGTCCATCTAACTGCAAACTAAGGCCATCGGAAGTTAGTTTAGCTTCCCCGGGAATTGAAAATATTCGCCAACTTCCGGCAAATTGAGCCGAAGTTGGTCAAAATTACGATGCGCGTAAGGCGGCCTCGGCTACTCTTTCAGTCTTAAAGTGAAGTAGGGCTATATTTCGGCCGAGAAGCTCGAAAGTGAGCGTTCAAAAAAATGTGCTGTGTCCATTTCACTTCAAACCAAGGCCATCAGCAGTTAGTTTAGAGTCTCCGGGACTGGAATATATCCCCGAATTTCCGGGAAATCGAACGGAATTGGTCAAAATCACGATGCGCGTAAGACGGTCTCGGCTACTCTTTCAGTCTTAAAGTAAAGTGGGGCTATATTTCGGCCAGCAAGCTCGAAAGTGCGCGTTCAAAAAGTGTTCCTGTGTCCATTTCACTGGAAACCAAGGCCATCAGCAGTTAGTTTAGAGTCCCCGGGACTGGAAAATATCCCCCTATTTCGGGGAAATCGAGCCGAAGTATCCCAAAATCACGACGCGCGTAAGGCGGTGTCGGCTACTCTTTCAGTCTTAAAGTTAAGTGGGGCTATATTTCGAGCCATAAGCTCGAAAGTGAGCGTTCAAAAAGTTTTGCTGTGTCCATTTAACTGCAAACTAAGGCCATCGGAAGTTAATTTAGCTTCCCCGCTAATTGAAAATAATCGCCAACTTCCGGCAAATCGAGCCGAAGTTGGTCAAAATTACGATGCGCGTAAGGCGGTCTCGCCTACTCTTTCAGTCTTAAAGTGAAGTGGGGCTATATTTCTTCCCAGAAGCTCGAAAATAAGCCTTCAAAAAGTGTTACCTTGTTCATTTCACTGCAAACCAAGGCCATCAGGAGTTAGTTTAGACTGCTCGGGACTAGAAAATATCGCCCAAGTTCGGGGAAATCGAGCCGAATTTTGTCAAAATCACGATGCGGGTAAGGCGGTCTCGGCTACTCTTTGATTCTTAAAGTGAACTGGGGCTATAGTTCGGCCGAGAAGCTAGAAAGTGAAAGTTCAAAAAGTTTTGCTGTGTTCATTTCACTGCAAACCAAGGCCATCAGGAGTTAGTTTGGACTCCTCAGGACTGGAAAATATCGGCCAAGTTCGGGGAAATCGAGCCGAATTTTGTCAAAATCACGATGCGCGTAAGGCGGTCTCGGCTACTCTTTGATTCTTAAAGTGAACTGGGGCTATATTTCGGCCGAGAAGCTAGAAAGTGAAAGTTCAAAAAGTTTTGCTGTGTTCATTTCACTGCAAACCAAGGCCATCAGGAGTTATTTTAGACTCCTCGGGACTGGAAAATATCGGCCAAGTTCGAGGAAATCGAGCCGAATTTTGTCAAAATCACGATGCGGGTAAGGCGGTCTCGGCCACTCTTTGATTCTTAAAGTGAACTGGGGCTATATTTCGGCCGAGAAGCTAGAAAGTGAAAGTTCAAAAAGTTTTGCTGTGTTCATTTCACTGCAAACCAAGGCCATCAGGAGTTATTTTAGACTCCTCGGGACTGGAAAATATCGGCCAAGTTCGGGGAAATCGAGCCCAATTTTGTGAAAATCACGATGCGGGTAAGGCGGTCTCGGCTACTCTTTGATTCTTAAAGTGAACTGGGGCTATATTTCGGCCGAGAAGCTAGAAAGTGAAAGTTCAAAAAGTTTTGCTGTGTTCATTTCACTGCAAACCAAGGCCATCAGGAGTTATTTTAGACTCCTCGGGACTGGAAAATATCGGCCAAGTTCGGGGAAATCGAGCCCAATTTTGTGAATATCACGATGCGGGTAAGGCGGTCTCGGCTACTCTTTGATTCTTAAAGTGAACTGGGGCTATATTTCGGCCCAGAAGCTCGAAAGTGAAAGTTCAAAAAGTTTTGCTGTGTCCATTTCACCGCAAACCAAGCCACATCAGCAGATTGTTTACAGTGCCCGGGACATCAAAATATCCCCCAAGTCCCGGGAATTCGAGCCGAAGTTTGTGAAAATCACGATGCGCGTAAAGCAGTCTCGGCTACTCTTTTAGTCTTAAAGTGACGTGGCTGTATATTTCGGCCCAGAAACTCGAAAGTTAGCGTTGAAAAAGTTTTGCTCTCTCAATTTCACTGAAAACCAAGGCCATCATGAGTTAGTTTAGAGTCCGTGGGACTAAAAAATATCCCTTAAGTTCTGGCAACTCAAGCCGAAGTTGGTCAAAATCACGATGCGTCTAAGGCGGTCTCGGCTACTATTTCAGTCTTAAAGTGAAGTGGGGCTATATTTCGGCCCAGAATTTCGAAAGTAAGCGTTCAAAAAAAACTGCTGTGTCCATTTCACTGCAGAGCAAGGCCATCAGGGGTTAGTTTAGAGTCCTTGCAACTTGAATATATCCCCGAAGTTTCGGGAAATCCACCCAAAGTTGGTCAAAATCACGATGCGCGTAAGACGGTCTCGGCTACTCTTTCAGTCTTAAACTGAAGTGGGGCTATATTTCGGCTCAGAAGCCCGAAGGGGAGCGTTGAAAAAGTTTTGCTCTCTCCATTTCAATGCAAACCAAGGCAATCAGGAGTTACTTTAGAGTCCCCAGTACCAAAAAATATTCCCCATTTCCTGGGAAATCGAGCCAAAGTTGGTCAAAATCACGATGCGCGTAAGGCGGTCTCGGCTATTCTTTCATTCTTAAAGTGAACTCGGGCTATATTTCGGCCCAGAAGCTCGAAAGTTAAAGTTCAAAAAGTTCTGCTGTGTCCATTTCACCACGAACCAAGCCACATCAGGAGATAGTTTACAGTCTCCGGGACATCAAAATATCCCCCAATTTCCGGGAAATCGAGCCGAAGTTTGTCAAAATCACGATGCGCGTAAAGCAGTCTCGGCTACTCTTTTAGTCTTAAAGTGACGTGGCTGTATATTTTGGCCCAGAAGCTCGAAAGTGAGCGTTCAAAGTTATGCTGTGCCCATTTCACTGCAAAGCAAGGCCCTCAGGAAGTAGTTTACAGTCCCCGGAACTGGAAAATATCCTCCAAGTTCCGCCAAATCGAGACGAAGTTGGTCAAAATAACGATTCGCGTAGGGCCGTCTCGGCTACTCTTTCAGTCTGAAAGTAAAGTAGGGCTATATTTCGGTCCAGAAGCTCGAAAGTGAGCGTTGAAAAAGTTTTGCTCTCTCAATTTCACTGAAAACCAAGGCCATCATGAGTTAGTTTAGAGTCCGTGGGACTAAAAAATATCCCTTAAGTTCTGGCAACTCAAGCCGAAGTTGGTCAAAATCACGATGCGTCTAAGGCGGTCTCGGCTACTATTTCAGTCTTAAAGTGAAGTGGGGCTATATTTCGGCCCAGAATTTCGAAAGTAAGCGTTCAAAAAAAACTGCTGTGTCCATTTCACTGCAGAGCAAGGCCATCAGGGGTTAGTTTAGAGTCCTTGCAACTTGAATATATCCCCGAAGTTTCGGGAAATCCACCCAAAGTTGGTCAAAATCACGATGCGCGTAAGACGGTCTGGGCTACTCTTTCAGTCTTAAACTGAAGTGGGGCTATATTTCGGCTCAGAAGCCCGAAGGGGAGCGTTGAAAAAGTTTTGCTCTCTCCATTTCAATGCAAACCAAGGCAATCAGGAGTTACTTTAGAGTCCCCAGTACCAAAAAATATTCCCCATTTCCTGGGAAATCGAGCCAAAGTTGGTCAAAATCACGATGCGCGTAAGGCGGTCTCGGCTATTCTTTCATTCTTAAAGTGAACTCGGGCTATATTTCGGCCCAGAAGCTCGAAAGTGAAAGTTCAAAAAGTTCTGCTGTGTCCATTTCACCACGAACCAAGCCACATCAGGAGATAGTTTACAGTCTCCGGGACATCAAAATATCCCCCAATTTCCGGGAAATCGAGCCGAAGTTTGTCAAAATCACGATGCGCGTAAAGCAGTCTCGGCTACTCTTTTAGTCTTAAAGTGACGTGGCTGTATATTTTGGCCCAGAAGCTCGAAAGTGAGCGTTCAAAGTTATGCTGTGCCCATTTCACTGCAAAGCAAGGCCCTCAGGAAGTAGTTTACAGTCCCCGGAACTGGAAAATATCCTCCAAGTTCCGCCAAATCGAGACGAAGTTGGTCAAAATAACGATTCGCGTAGGGCCGTCTCGGCTACTCTTTCAGTCTGAAAGTAAAGTAGGGCTATATTTCGGTCCAGAAGCTCGAAAGTGAGCGTTGAAAAAGTTTTGCTCTCTCAATTTCACTGAAAACCAAGGCCATCATGAGTTAGTTTAGAGTCCCCGGGAGTGGAAAATATCTTTTAAGTTCTGGCAACTCAAGCCGAAGTTGGTCAAAATCACGATGCGCGTAAGGCGGCCTCGGCTACTCTTTCAGTCTTAAAGTGAAGTGGGGCTCTATTTCGGCCCAGAAACTCGAAAGTGAGCGCTGCAAAAAATGTGCTGTGTCCATTTCACTGAAAACCAAGGCCATCAGGAGTTAGTTTAGAGTCCCCGGGACTGCAATATATTTCACAATTTCCGGAAAATCGAGAAGACGTTGCTCAAAATCACGATGCGCGCAAGACGGTCTTGGCTAGTCTTTCAGTCTTAAAGTGAAGTGGGGCTATATTTCGGCCCAGAAGCTCAAAAGTGAGCGTTCAAAAAGTTTTGCTGTATCCATTTCAATGCAAACGAAGGCCATCAGGGGTTACTTAAGAGTCTTCGGGACTGGAAAATATCCCCCCAAGTTCAGGGAAATTTAGCCGAAGTTGGTCAAAATCACGGTGCGCGTTAGGCGGTCTCGCTTACTGTTTCAGTCTTAAAGTGAAGCGAGGCTTTATTCCCTCCCAGGAGCTTGAAAGTGAGCGTTCAAAAAGTTTCCCTGTGTTTATTTGAATGCAAACCAAAGCCATCAGGAGCTAGTTTAGAGTCCCCGGGACTGGAAAATATCCCCCAACTTCCGGGAAATCGAGCCGAAGTTGGTCAAAATCACGATTTGCGTAAGGTAGTGTCGGCTACTCTTTCAGTCTTAGAGTGAAGTGGGGCTATATTTCGGGTGAGAAGCCCGAAAGTGAGCGTTCAAAAAGTTTTGCTGTGTTCATTTCACTGCAAACTAAGGCCATCAGGAGTTAGCTTAGCGTCCCCGGGACAAGAAAATATGCCCCAAGGTCCGGGAAATTGAGCCGAGGTTGGTCAAAATCACGATGCCCCTAAAGTGGTCTCGGCTACTCTTTCTGTCTTAAAGTGAAGTGGGGCTATATTTCGGGCCAGAAGCCCGAAAGTGAGCGTTCAAAAAGTTTTCCTGTGTCCATTTCACTGCAAATGAAGGCCATCAGGGGTTAGTTCAGAGTCTCTGTGACTGAAAAAGATTGCCCAAGTTCCGGGGAATCGAACCGAAGTTGATCAAAATCACGATGCGCGAAATGCGGTATCGGCTACTGTTTCAGTCTTAAAGTAAAGTGTGGCTATATTTCGGCCCACAAGCTCGAAAGTGAGCGTTCAAAAAGTTTTGCTGTGTCCATTTCACTGCAAAACAAGGCCATCAGGACTTAGTTTAGCGTCCAAGGGACTGGAAAATGTTTCCCAAGTTCCGGGAGATCCACCCGAAGTTTGTCAAAATCACAATGCGCGTAAGGTGGTCTCGGTTACTCTTTAAGTCTTAAAGTAAAGTGGGGCTTTACTTCGGCCAGGAAGCTCGAAGGTGAGCGTTCAAAAAGTTTTGCTCTGTCCATTTCACTGCAAACCAAGGCCATGAGGAGTTAGTTTAGAGTTCCTGGGACTGGAAAATATCCCCCAAGTTCCGGAATATCGACCGGAAGTTTGTCAAACTCACGATGCGAGCAAGGCGGTCTCGGCTACTCTTTCAGTCTTAAGTGAAGTGGGGCTTTATTTCGGCCCAGAATCTCGAAATTGTGCGTTCAAAAAATTGTGCTGTGTCAGTTTCAATGCAAACCAAGGCCATCAGGAGTTAGTTTAGAGTCCCCGGGACTGGAACATATCCCCCAAGTCGCGGGAATCGGAGCCGAAGTTGATCAAATTCATGATGCGCGTAACGTGGTGTCGGCTACTGTTTCAGTCTTAAAGTCAAGTGTGCCTATATTTCGGCCCACAAGCTAGAAAGTGAGCGTTCAAAAAGGTTTGCTGTGTCCATTTCACTTCAAAACAAGGCCATCAGGACTTAGTTTAGGGTCCCCGGGACTGGAAAATATCCCCCAAGTTCCGGGAAAGCGAGCCGAAGTTTCTCAAAATCACGATGCGCGAAATGTGGTCTCGGCTACTGTTTCAGTCTTAAAGTAAAGTGTGGCTATATTTCGGCCCACAAGCTCGAAAGTGAGCGTTCAAAAAGTTTTGCTGTGTCCATTTCAATGCAAAGCAAGGCGATCAGGAGTTAGTTTAGAGTCCACGGGACTGGAAAATATCGCCCAAGTTCCGAGAAATCGATCCGAAAATGGTCAAAATCACGATGCGCGTAAGGCGATCTCGGCTACTCTTTCAGTCTTAAAGTGTAGTGGGGCTATATTTCGGCGCAGAAGCTCCAAAGTGGGCGTTCAAAAATTTATGCTGTGCGCATTTCAGTGCAAACCAAGGCCATCCGGAGTTAGTTTAGAGTCCCGTGGACTGGAAAATATCCCAAAAGTTGCGTGAAATCGAGCTGAACTTGGTCTAACTCACGATGCGCGTGAGGCGGTCTCCGCTACTATTTCAGTCTGAAAGTGAAGTGGGATTCTATTTCGGCCCAGAAGCTACAAAGAGAGTGTTCAAAAAGCTTTCCTTTGTCCATTTGACTGAAAACCAAGACCATCAGGAGTTAGTTTAGAGCCCGCGGAAATGGAATATATCCCCCAAGTTCCGGGAAATCGACCCGAAGTTGGTCAAAATCACGATTTGCGCAAGACGGTCTCGGCTACTCTTTCAGTCTTAAAGTAAAGTGGGGCTATATTTCGGTCCAGAAGCTCGAGAGTGAGCGTTCAAAAAGTTTCGCTGTGTCCATTTCACTGAAAACCAAGACAATCAGGAGTTAGTTTAGGGTCCCCGGGACTGGAAAATATCCCCCAAGTTCCGGCAAATCGAGCCCAAGTTGGTCGAAATCACGGTGCGCTTAAGGCGGTGTCGGCTACTCCTTCAGTCTTAAAGTGAAGTGGGGCTCTATTTCGGCCCACAAGCTGAAAGCTCAAAAAAAATTACTGTGTCTATTTCACTGCAAACCAAGGCTATCAGTAGTTAGTTTAGAGTCCCCGGCAGTGGAATGTATTTCCCAAGTTCCGGAAAATCGAGAACACGTTGGTCAAAATCACGATGCTCCCAAAGCGGTCTCGGCTACTCTTTCAGTCTTAAAGTGAAGTGGGGCTATATTTCGGCCCAGAAGCTCAAAAGTGAGCGTTCAAAAAGTTTTGCTGTATCCATTTCAATGCAAACCAAGGCCATCAGGGGTTACTTAAGCGTCCCCGGGACTGGAAAATATCCCCCAAGTTCCGGTAAATCCAGCCGAAGTTGGTCAAAATCACGATGTATGTAGGGTGGTCTCGGCTACTCTTTCAGTCTTAAAGTGAAGTGGGGCTATATTTCGGCCCAGAAGCTCGAAAGTGAGTGTTTAAAAAGTTATGCTCTGTCACTTTCAGTGCAAACCAAGGCCATCAGAAGTTAGTTTAAAGTCCCCGGGACTGGAGAATATCCCCCAAGTCCCGGGAAATCCAGCCGAAGTTGATCAAATTCACGATGCACGTAACATGGTCTTGGCTACTGTGTCAGTCCTAAAGTGTAGTGTGGCTATATTTCGGCCCACAAGCTCGAAAGTGAGCGTTCAAAAAGTTTTTCTGTGTCGATTTGACTTCAAAACAAGGCAATCAGGACTTAGTTTAGCGTCCAAGGGACTGCTAAATATCCCCCAAGTTCCGGGAAATCCATTCGAAGTTCGTCAAAATTACGATGCGCGTAAGGCGGTCTCATCTACTCTTTCAGTCTTAAAGTAAAGTGGGGCTATATTTCTGCCCAGAAGCTCCAAAGTTATGCTCTGTCCATTTCACTGAAAACCAAGGCCATCAGGAGTTACTGTAGAGTCCCTTTGACTGGAATATATCCCCCAAGTTTCGGGAAATAAACGCGAAATTGCTCAAAATCACGATTCGCTCAAGACGGTCTCGCCTACTCTTTAAGTCTTAAAGTAAAATGGGGCTCTATTTCGGCCCAGAAGCTCGAGAGTGAGCGTTCAAAAACTTTCGCTGTGTCCATTTCACTGCAAACCAAGGCAAGCAGGAGTTAGTTGAGAGTCCCCGGGACTGGAAAATATCCCCCAAGTTCCGGAAAATCAACCCGAAGTTTGTCAAAATCACCATGCACGTAAGGCGGTCTCGGCTACTCTTTCAGTGTTAAAGTAATGGGGGGCTATATTTTGGCCCAGAAGCTCGAAATTGAGCCTTCAAAAAGTTTTGCTGGCTCCATTTTACTTCAAACCAAGGCCATCAGGAATTAGTTTAGAGTCCTCAGAACTGGAATATATCCCCTTAGTTCCGGCAAATCGCGCCGAAGTTGCTCAAAATCACGATGCACGTAAAGCGGTCTCGGCTACTCTTTCAGTCTTCAAGTGAAGTGGGGTTCTATTTCGGTCCAGAAGCTCGAAAGTATGCGTTCAAAAACTTTTTCTGTTTCCGTTTCACTGTATACCAAGACCAGCACGAGTTAGTTTAGAGTCCCCGGGACTGGAAAATATTTCTCAAGTTCCGGGAAATCGAGCCGAAGTTGATTAAAGTCACGATGCGCGAAACGTGGTCTCGGCTACTGTTCGAGCCTTAAAGTGACGTGTGGCTATATTTCGGCCCACAACCTCGGAAGTGAGCGTTCAAAAAGTTTTGCTGTGTCAATTTCACTGCAAACCAAGGCAATCGGGAGTTAGTTTAGAGTCCCCGGAACTGGAAAATATTCTCCAAGTTCCAGGAAATGGCGTCGAAGTTGATGAAAATTACGATGCGCGTAACGGGCTCTCGGTTATTTTTTCAGTTTTAAATTTAAGTAGGGCTATATTCCGGCACTGAAGCTCGAAGCTGAGCGTTCAAAATGTTTTGCTGTGTTCATTGAACTGCAAACCCAGGCCATCGGGAGTTAGTTTAGCGTCCCCGCGACTTTAAATTATTCGCCAACTTCCGGGAAATCGAGCAAAAGTGGCCCAAAATCACGATGCGCGTAAGGCGGTCTCGGCTACTCTTTCAGTCTTAAAATTAAGGGAGGCTATATTACGACCTAGAAGCTCGAGACCGGGCGTGCACTAATTTTACCTGTGTGCATTTCACTGACATCTTAGGCCATCAGGAGTTAGTTTAGAGTCCTTGGGACTGGAAAATATTTCCCAAATTCTGGCAGATCGAGCCAAAGTTGCTCAAAATCACGATGCGCGTAAGGCGGTCTCGGCTACTCTTTCAGTCTTAAAATAAGGTGGGGGTATATTTCGGCCGAGAAGCTCAACACCAAGCGTGCGCTCCTTTTGCCTCTGTACATATCAGTGAAAACTAAGTTCATCAGGAGTTAACATAGAGTCCTCGGGACTGGAAAATGTTCCCCGAATTCCGGCAAATCGAGCTAAAGATGCTCAAAATCACGATGCGCGTAAGGCGGTCTCGGCTACTCGTTTACTCCGAAAATGAAGTGGGGCTATATTTCGGTTCTACAAGCTCGACACCGAGCGTGCTGTCCTTATACTTGTGTCCATTTCACTAAGAACTAAGTCCATCAGGAGATAGTTTAGAATCCTCGAGACTGGAAGCTATCCTCCAAGTTTCGGCAAATTGAGCCATACTTTCTTAAAATTAGGATAGGCGTACGGCAGTTTCGTTTACTCTTTCAGTCTTAAAATGAACTGGGGCTACATCTCGGCCTAGAAGCTCGACACCGAGCGTGCGCTCCTGTTACCTCTCACCATTTTACTGAAAACTAAGGCCATCCAGAGTTAGGGTAGAGTCCCCGGGACTGGAAAATATCCCCAGAGTTTTGGCATATCGAGCCATAGTGGCTAAAACTTTCGATGCGCTTAAGGCGGTTCCGTGTACACTTAAAATAAAGTGGGGCTATATTTCGGCCTACAACCTGGAAACCGAGCGTGCGCTCCTTTTACCTGTGTCAATTTCACTAAAAACCAAGGCATTCAGGAGTTAGTTTAGAGCTTGCGGGACTGGAAAATATCCCCCAAGTCCCAGGAAACCAAGCCGAAGTTCGACAAAATTACCATGCGCGTAAGGCGGTGCCGGTTACTCTTTCAGTCTTAAAGTGAAGTCGGGCT
The DNA here is from genome assembly GCF_964199315.1 of Orbicella franksi. Classification (NCBI taxonomy): domain Eukaryota; kingdom Metazoa; phylum Cnidaria; class Anthozoa; order Scleractinia; family Merulinidae; genus Orbicella; species Orbicella franksi. Next base: position 140,650 of record NC_138153.1, read on the forward strand.
ATATTTCGGTCCAGAAGCTCGAAACTGAACGTTCAAAAAGTTTCGCTGTGTCCATTCTACTGAAAACCAAGGACATCAGGAATTAGTTTAGAGTGCCCGGGACTGGCAATTATCTGCCAAGTTCGGGGAAATCGAGCCGAAGTAGCCCAAAATCACGATGCGCGTAAGGCGGTCTCGGCTAGTCTTTCAGTCTAAAAGTGAAGTAGGGCTATGCTTCGGCCCAGAAGCTCAAAAGTGAGCGTTCAAAAAGTTGTGCTGTGTCCATTTCACGGCAAACCGAGAAAATCAGGAGTTAGTTTAGAGTCCCCGGTACCGGAAAATATCCCCCATTTCCCGGGAAATCGAGCCAAAGTTGGTCAAAATCACGATGCGCGTAAGGCGGTCCCGGTTACTCTTTCATTCTTATAGTGAACTGGGGCAATATTTCCCCCCAGAAGCTCGAAAGTGAGCGTTCAAAACGTTGTGCTGTGTCCATTTCACTCCAGAGCAAGGCCATCAGGAGTTACTTTAGAGTCCGCAGGACTGGAAAATATCCCCCATGTTCCGGGAAATCGAGCCGAAGTTGGTCAAAGTTACGATGGGCGTAAGGTGGTTTCGGCTACTCTTGCACTCTTAAAGTGAAGTGGAGCTATATTTCGGCCCAGAAGCTCAAAAGTGAGCCTTCAAAAAGTTTTGCTGTGTCCATTTTACTGCAGACCAAGGACGTCGGGGGTCAGTTTAGAGTCCCCGCGACTGGAAAATATCCCCCAAGTTCCGGGAAATTAAACCGAAGTTGGTCAAAATCACGACGCGCGTACGGCGGTCGCGGGTACTCTTTCAGTCTTAAAGTGAATTGGGGCAATATTTCGGCCCAGAAGCTCGAGTGTTTAAAAAGTTTTGCTGTGTCCATTTCACTGCAAAACAAGGCCATCACGACTTAGTTTAGCGTCAAAGGAACTGGAAATATCCCCCAAGTTACGGGAAATCCACCCGAAGTTAGTCAAAATCACCATGCGCTTAAGGGGGTCTCGGCTACTCTTTCAGTCTTAAGGTAAAGTGGGCTTAGATTTAACTCCAGAAGCTCGAAAGTAAGGCTTCAAAAATTTTTGTGTCTATTTCACTCACATCTTAGACAATCAGGAGTGAGTTTAGAGACTTTGGGACTGGAAAATATCTCCCAAGTTTCGCCAGATCGAGCCGAAGATCCTCAAAATCACAATGCGCGTAAGGCGCTCCCGCCTACTCTTTCAGTCTTAAAAAGAAGTAGGGCTATATTTCGGCCAGCAAGCTCGAAAGTGCGCGTTCAAAAAGTGTTCCTGTGTCCATTTCACTGGAAACCAAGGCCATCAGCAGTTAGTTTAGAGTCCCCGGGACTGGAAAATATCCCCCTATTTCGGGGAAATCGAGCCGAAGTATCCCAAAATCACGACGCGCGTAAGGCGGTGTCGGCTACTCTTTCAGTCTTAAAGTTAAGTGGGGCTATATTTCGAGCCATAAGCTCGAAAGTGAGCGTTCAAAAAGTTTTGCTGTGTCCATTTAACTGCAAACTAAGGCCATCGGAAGTTAATTTAGCTTCCCCGCTAATTGAAAATAATCGCCAACTTCCGGCAAATCGAGCCGAAGTTGGTCAAAATTACGATGCGCGTAAGGCGGTCTCGGCTACTCTTTCAGTCTTAAAGTGAAGTAGGGCTATATTTCGGCCGAGAAGCTCGAAAGTGAGCGTTCAAAAAAATGTGCTGTGTCCATTTCACTGTAAACCAAGGCCATCAGCAGTAAGTTTAGAGTCCCCGGGACTGGAATATATCTCCGAAGTTCCGGGAAATCCAACAAAAGTTGGTCAAAATCACGATGCGCGTAAGACGGTCTCGGCTACTCTTTCAGTCTTAAAGTAAAGTGGGGCTATATTTCGGCCCAGAAGCTCGAAAGTGAACCTTTAAAAAGTTACGCTTTGTGCATTTAACTGCAAACCAAGGCCACCAGGAGTTAGTTTAAAGTCCCCCGGACTGGAAAATATCCCCCAAGCTCCGGGAAATCGAGCTGAACTGGGTCAAAATCACGATGCTCGTAAGGAGGTCTCGGCTACTATTTCAGTCTTAAAGTGAAGTACGGTTGTATTTCGGCCCAGGAGCTCGAAACTGAGCGTTCAAAAAGCTTTCCTGCGTCCATTTCACATCAAAGCAAGGCGATCAGCAGTTAATTTAGAGTCCCCGGGACTGGAAAATATCGCCAAAATTGTAGAAAATCGAGCGGAAGTTGCTCAAAATCACGATGCCCGTAAGGCGGTCTCGCCTACTCTTTCAGTCTTAAAGTGAAGTGGGGCTATATTTCATCCCAGAAGCTCGAAAATAAGCGTTCAAAAAGTGTTACCTTGTTCATTTCACTGCAAACCAAGGCCATCAGGTGTTAGTTTAGACTGCTCGGGTCTGGAAAATATCGCCCAAGTGCGGAGAAATCGAGCCGAATTTTGTCAAAATCACGATGCGCGTAAGGCGGTCTCTTCTACTCTTTGATTCTTAAAGTGAACTGGGGCTATATTTCGGCCAAGAAGCGAGAAAGTGAAAGTTCAAAAGGTTTTGCTGTGTTCATTTCACTGCAAACCAAGGCCATCAGGAGTTAGTTTAGAGTGCTCGGGACTGGAAAATATCGCCCAAGTTCGGGGAAATCGAGCCCAATTTTGTCAAAATCACGATGCGGGTAAGGCGGTCTCGGCTACTCTTTGATTCTTAAAGTGAACTGGGGCTATATTTCGGCCCAGAAGCTCGAAAGTGAAAGTTCAAAAAGTTTTGCTGTGTCCATTTCACCGCAAACCAAGCCACATCAGCAGATTGTTCACAGTGTCCGGGACATCAAAATATCCCCCAAGTCCCGGGGAATCGAGCCGAAGTTTTTCAAAATCACGATGCGCGTAAAGCAGTCTCGGCTACTCTTTTAGTCTTAAAGTGACGTGGCTGTATATTTCGGCCCAGAAGCTCGAAAGTGAGCGTTCAAAAAGTTGTGCTCTCTCAATTTAACTGAAAACCAAGGCCATCATGAGTTAGTTTAGAGTCCGTGGGACTAAAAAATATCCCTTAAGTTCTGGCAACTCAAGCCGAAGTTGGTCAAAATCACGATGCGTCTAAGGCGGTCTCGGCTACTATTTCAGTCTTAAAGTGAAGTGGGGCTATATTTCGGCCCAGAATTTTGAAAGTAAGCGTTAAAAAAAATTGCTGTGTCCATTTCACTGCAGACCAAGTTCATCAGGGGTTAGTTTAGAGTCCTTGCAACTTGAATATATCCCCGAAGTTTCGGGAAATCCAGCCGAACTTGGCCAAAATCACGATGCGCGTAAGACGGTCTCGGCTACTCTTTCAGTCTTAAACTGAAGTGGGGCTATATTTCGGCTCAGAAGCCCGAAGGGGAGCGTTGAAAAAGTTTTGCTCTCTCCATTTCAATGCAAACCAAGGCAATCAGGAGTTACTTTAGAGTCCCCAGTACCAAAAAATATTCCCCATTTCCTGGGAAATCGAGCCAAAGTTGGTCAAAATCACGATGCGCGTAAGGCGGTCTCGGCTATTCTTTCATTCTTAAAGTGAACTCGGGCTATATTTCGGCCCAGAAGCTCGAAAGTGAAAGTTCAAGAAGTTGTGCTGTGTCCATTTCACCGCAAACCAAGCCACATCAGGAGATAGTTTACAGTCTCCGGGACATCAAAATATCCCCCAATTTCCGGGAAATCGAGCCGAAGTTTGTGAAAATCACGATGCGCGTAAAGCAGTCTCGGCTACTCGTTTAGTCTTAAAGTGACGTGGCTGTATATTTTGGCCCAGAAGCTCGAAAGTGAGCGTTCAAAAAGTTATGCTGTGCCCATTTTACTGCAAAGCAAGGCCCTCAGGAAGTAGTTTAAAGTCCCCGGAACTGGAAAATATCCTCCAAGTTCCGCGAAATCGAGACAAAGTTGGTCAAAATAACGATTCGCGTAGGGCCGTCTCGGCTACTCTTTCAGTCTTAAAGTGAAGTAGGGCTATAGTTCGGCCCAGAAGCTCAAAAGTGAGCGTTCAAAAAGTTTTGCTGTATCCATTTCAATGCAAACGAAGGCCATCAGGGGTTACTTAAGAGTCTTTGGGACTGGAAAATATCCCCCCAAGTTCAGGGAAATTTAGCCGAAGTTGGTCAAAATCACGGTGCGCGTTAGGCGGTCTCGCTTACTGTTTCAGTCTTAAAGTGAAGTGAGGCTTTATTCCTGCCCAGGAGCTTGAAAGTGAGCGTTCAAAAAGTTTCCCTGTGTTTATTTGACTGCAAACCAAAGCCATCAGGACCTAGTTTAGAGTCCCTGGGACTAGAAAATATCCCCCAACTTCCGGGAAATCGAGCCGAAGTTGGTCAAAATCACGATTTGCGTAAGGTAGTGTCGGCTACTCTTTCAGTCTTAGAGTGAAGGGGGGCTATATTTCGGGCCAGAAGCCCGAAAGTGAGCGTTCAAAAAGTTTTGCTGTGTTCATTTCACTTAAAACCAAGGCCATTAGGAGTTAGTTTAGCGTCCCCGGGACAAGAAAATATGCCCCAAGGTCCGGGAAATTGAGCCGAGGTTGGTCAAAATCACGATGCCCCTAAAGTGGTCTCGGCTACTCTTTATGTCTTAAACTGAAGTGGGGCTATATTTCGGGCCCGAAGCCCAAAAGTGAGCGTTCAAAAAGTTTTGCTGTGTCCATTTCACTGCAAACCAAGGCCATCAGGGCTTAGTTTAGAGTCCCCGGGACTGAAAAATATTGCCCAAGTTCCGGGCAATCGAACCGAAGTTGATCAAAATCACGATGCGCGAAATGCGGTATGGGCTACTCTTTCAGTCTTAAAGTGAAGTGGGCTATATTTCGGCCCACAAGCCCGAAAGTGAGCCTTCAAAAAGTTTTGCTGTGTTCTTTGACTGAAAAACAAGGCCATCACGAGTTAGTTTAGCGTCTCTGGCACTGGAAAATATTTCCCAAGTTCCTGTAAATCGAGCTGAAGTTGGTCAAAATCACGATGCTCCCAAAGCGGTCTCGGCTACCCTTTCAGTCTTAAAGTCAAGTGGGGCTATATTTCTGTCCAGAAGCTCGAAAGTGAGCGTTCAAAAAGTTTTGCTGTGTGCATTTCACTGCAAACCAAAGCTATCAAAAGTTAGTTTAGGGTCCCCGGGACTGGAAAATATTCCCCAAATTCCGGGAAAGCGAGCCCAAGTTGTTCAAAATCACGATGCGCGAAGTGCGGTCTCGGCTACTGTTTTAGTCTTAAAGTAAAGTGTGGCTATATTTCGGCCCACAAGCTCGAAAGTGAGCGTTCAAAAAGGTTTTGCTGTGTGCGTTTCACTGCAAAACAAGGCCATCAGGACTTAGTTTAGCGTCCGAGGGACTGGAAAATGTTCCCCAAGTTCCGGGAGATCCACCCGAAGTTTGTCAAAATCACAATGCGCGTAAGGTGGTCTCGGTTACTCTTTAAGTCTTAAAGTAAAGTGGGGCTTTACTTCGGCCAGGAAGCTCGAAGGTGAGCGTTCAAAAAGTTTTGCTGTGTTATTTGACTGAAAAACAAGGGCATCACGAGTTAGTTTAGCGTCCCTGCGACTGGAAAATATTCCCGAAGTTCCGGTAAATCTAGCTGAAGTTGGTCAAAATTACGATGCTCCCAAAGCGGTCTCGGCTACTCTTTCAGTCTTAAAGTGAAATGGGGCTTTATTTCGGCTAGGAGGCTCGAAGGTGAGCGTTCAAAAAGTTTTGCTCTGTCCATTTCACTGCAAACCAAGGCCATGAGGAGTTAGTTTAGAGTTCCTGGGACTGGAAAATATCCCCCAAGTTCCGGAATATCGACCGGAAGTTTGTCAAACTCACGATGCGAGCAAGGCGGTCTCGGCTACTCTTTCAGTCTTAAGTGAAGTGGGGCTATATTTCGGCCCAGAATCTCGAAAGTGTGCGTGCAAAAAATTGTGCTGTGTCAGTTTCAATGCAAACCAAGGCCATCAGGAGTTAGTTTAGAGTCCCCGGGACTGGAACATATCCCCCAAGTCCCGGGAATCGGAGACGAAGTTGATCAAATTCATGATACGCGTAACGTGGTGTCGGCTACTGTTTCAGTCTTAAAGTCACGTGTGCCTATATTTCGGCCCACAAGCTAGAAAGTGAGCGTTCAAAAAGTTTTCCTGTGTCCATTTTACTTCAAAACAAGGGCATCAGGACTTAGTTTAGGGTCCCCGGGACTGGAAAATATTCCCCAAGTTCCGGGAAAGCGAGCCGAAGTAGATCAAAATCACGATGCGCGAAATGCGGTCTCGGCTACTGTTTTAGTCTTAAAGTAAAGTGGGGCTATATTTCGGCCCACAAGCTCCAAAGTGGGTGTTCAAAAATTTATGCAGTGCGCATTTCAGTGCAAACCAAGGCCATCCGGAGTTAGTTTAGAGTCCCCTGGACTGGAAAATATCTCAAAAGTTGCGTGAAATCGAGCTAAACTTGGTCTGACTCACGATGCGCGTGAGGCGGTCTCGGCTACTATTTCAGTGTGAGAGTGAAGTGGGGCTATATTTCTGCCCAGAAGCTCCAAAGTTGTGCTCTGTCCATTTCACTGAAAACCAAGGCCATCAGGAGTTACTGTAGAGTCCCTTTGACTGGAGTATATCCCCCAAGTTTCGGGAAATAAACGCGAAATTAGTCAAAATCACGATTCGCTCAAGACGGTCTCGCCTACTCTTTCAGTCTTAAAGTAAAATGGGGCTCTATTTCGGCCCAGAAGCTCGAGAGTGAGCGTTCAAAAACTTTCGCTGTGTCCATTTCACTGCAAACCAAGAGAAGCAGGAGTTAGTTGAGAGTCCCCGGGACTGAAAAATATCCCCCAAGTTCCGGGAAATCAACCCGAAGTTTGTCAAAATCACCATACACGTAAGGCGGTCTCGGCTACTCTTTCAGTGTTAAAGTAATGGGGGGCTATATTTTGGCCCAGAAGCTCGAAATTGAGCGTTCAAAACGTTTTGCTGGGTCCATTTTACTGCAAACCAAGGCCATCAGGAATTAGTTTAGAGTCCTCAGAACTGGAATATATCCCCTTAGTTCCGGCAAATCGAGCGGAAGTTGCTCAAAATCACGATGCACGTAAGGCGGTCTCGGCTACTCTTTCAGTCTTCAAGTGAAGTGGGGTTCTATTTCGGTCCAGAAGCTCGAAAGTATGCGTTCAAAAACTTTTTCTGTTTCCGTTTCACTGCAAATCAAGACCAGCACGAGTTAGTTTAGAGTCACCAGGACTGGAAAATATGTCGCAAGTTCCGGGAAATCGAGCCGAAGTTGATCAAAATCACGATGCGCGAAACGTGGTCTCGGCTACTGTTGCAGTCTTAAAGTGAAGTATGGCTATATTTTGGCGCAAAAGCTCGAAAGTGAGCGTTCAAAAAGCTTTGCTGTGTCCATTTCACTGCAAAACAAGGCCATCGGCATCTAGTTTAGCGTCCAAGGGACTGGAAAATATCCCCGAAGTTCTGGCAAGTCCACCCGAAGTTTGTCAAAATCACTATGGGCGTAAGGCGGTCTCGGCTACTTTTTCAGTATTAAAGTAAAGAGGGCTATATTTCGGCCCAGAAGCTTGAAGGTGAGCGTTCAAAAAGTTTTGCTGTCTCCATTTCACTGCAAACCAAGGCCATCAAGAGTTAGTTTAGAGTCCCTGGGACTGGAAAATATCCCCCAAATTCCGGAATATCGACCCGAAGTTGGTCAAAATCACGATGCGCGCACGCCGGTCTCGGCTACTCTTTAAGTCGTAAGTGATGTGGGACTATATTTCGGCCTAAAAGCTCGAAAGTGTTCATTCAAAAACTTGTCCTGTATGAATTTCACTGCAAACCAAGGGCATCAGGAGTTAGTTTAGAGTCCCCGGGACTGGAAAATATTCCCCAAGTTCCAGGAAAGTAAGCAGAAGTTCCTCAAAATCACGATGCGCGTAACGCGGTCTCGACTACTGTTTCAGTCTTAAAGTGAAGTGCGGCTATATTTAGGCCCACAAGCTCGAAAGTGAGCGTTCAAAAAGCTTTGCTGTGTCCATTTCACTGCAAACGAAGGCAATCAGGAGTTAGTTTAGAGTCCCCGGGACTGGAAAATATTCCCCAAGTTCCAGGAAAGTAAGCAGAAGTTCCTCAAAATCACGATGCGCGTAACGCGGTCTCGACTACTGTTTCAGTCTTAAAGTGAAGTGCGGCTATATTTAGGCCCACAAGCTCGAAAGTGAGCGTTCAAAAAGCTTTGCTGTGTCCATTTCACTGCAAACGAAGGCAATCAGGAGTTAGTTTAGAGTCCCCGGGACTGGAAAATATTCCCCAAGTTCCAGGAAAGTAAGCAGAAGTTCCTCAAAATCACGATGCGCGTAACGCGGTCTCGACTACTGTTTCAGTCTTAAAGTGAAGTGCGGCTATATTTAGGCCCACAAACTCGAAAGTGAGCGTTCAAAAAGCTTTGCTGTGTCCATTTCACTGCAAACGAAGGCAATCAGGAGTTAGTTTAGAGTCCCCGGGACTGGAAAATATTCCCCAAGTTCCAGGAAAGTAAGCAGAAGTTCCTCAAAATCACGATGCGCGTAACGCGGTCTCGACTACTGTTTCAGTCTTAAAGTGAAGTGCGGCTATATTTAGGCCCACAAGCTCGAAAGTGAGCGTTCAAAAAGTTTTGCTGTGTCCATTTCACTGCAAACGAAGGCAATCAGGAGTTAGTTTAGAGTCCCCGGAACTGGAAAATATTCTCCAAGCTCCAGGAAATGGCGCCGAAGTTGATGAAAATTACGATGCGCGTAACGGGCTCTCGGTTATTCTTTCAGTCTTAAATTTAAGTAGGGCTATATTGCGGCACTGAAGCTCGAAGGTGAGCCTTCAGAATGTTTTGCTGTGTTCATTAAACTGCAAACTAAGGTCGTCGGGAGTTAGTTTAGCGTCCCCGGGACTTTAAGTTATTCGCCAACTTGCGGGGAATCGAGCAAAAGTGGCCAAAATCACGATGGGCGTAAGGCGGTCTCGGCTACTATTGCAGTCTTAAAATGAAGTGGGGCTATATTTCGACCTAGAAGCTCGAGACCGGGCGTGCGCTAATTTTACCTGTGTCCATTTCACTGACATCTTAGGCCATCAGGAGTTAGTTTAGAGTCCTTGGGACTGGAAAATATTTCCCAAATTCTGGCAGATCGAGCCAAAGTTGCTCAAAATCACGATGCGCGTAAGGTGGTCTCGGTTACTCTTTCAGTCTTAAAATGAAGTGGGGCTATATTTCGGCCGAGAAGCTCAACACGGAGCGTGCGCTCCTTTTGCCTGTGTACATATCACTGAAAACTAAGTTCATCAGGAGTTAACATAGAGTCCTCGGGACTGGAAAATATTCCCCGAATTCTGGCAAATCGAGCCAAAGATGCTCAAAATCACGATGCGCCTAAGGCGGTCTCGGCTACTCGTTTACTGCGAAAATGAAGTGGGGCTATATTTCGGTTCTACAAGCTCGACACCGAGCGTGCTCTCCTTTTACCTGTGTCCATTTCACTAAGAACTAACTCCATCAGGAGATAGTTTAGAATCCCCGAGACTGGAAGCTATCCTCCAAGTTTCGGCAAATTGAGCCATACTTTCTTAAAATTAGGATAGGCGTACGGCAGTTTCGTTTACTCTTTCAGTCTTAAAATGAACTGGGGCTACATTTCGGCCTAGAAGCTCGACACCGAGCGTGTGCTCCTGTTACCTGTGCCCATTTTACTGAAAACTAAGGCCATCAAGAGTTAGGGTAGAGTCCCCAGGACTGGAAAATATCCCCCAAGTTTTGGCATATCGAGCCATAGTGGCTAAAAATTTCGATGCGCTTAAGGCGGTTTCGTGTACACTTTCAGTCTTAAAATAAAGTGGGGCTATATTTCGGCCTACAACCTGGAAACCGAGCGTGCGCTCCTTTTACCTGTGTCAATTTCACTAAAAACCAAGGCATTCAGGAGTTAGTTTAGAGCTTCCGGGACTGGAAAATATCCCCCAAGTCCCAGGAAACCAAGCCGAAGTTCGACAAAATTACCATGCGCGTAAGGCGGTGCCGGCTACTCTTTCAGTCTTAAAGTGAAGTGGGGCTATATTTCGGCCCAGAAGCTGGAGAGTGAACGTTCAAAAAGTTTGGCTGTGTCCATTTCACTGAAAACCAAGGCCATCAGGAATTAGTTTAGAGTGCCCGGGACTGGGAATTATCTCCCAAGTTCCGGGAAATCGAGCCGAAGTTGGTCAAAATCACAATGCGCGTAAAGTGGTCCCGGTTACTCTTTCATTCTTAAAGTGAACTGGGGCAATATTTCCCCCCAGAAGCTCGAAAGTGAGCGTTCAAAAAGTTGTGGTGTGTCCATTTGACTCCAGAGGAAGGGCACCAGGAGTTACTTTAGAGTCCGCGGGACTGGAAAATATCCCCCAAGCTCCGGGAAATCGAGCCGAAGTTGGTCAAAATTACGATGGGCGTAAGGCGGTCTCGGCTACTCTTTCACTCTTAAAGTGAAGTGGAACTCTATTTCGGCCCAGAAGCTCAAAAGTGAGCGTTCAAAAAGTTTTGCTGTGTCCAATTTATTGCAGACCAAGGACGTCGGGGGTCAGTTTAGTGTCCCCGGGACTGGAAAATATCCCCCAAGTTGCGGGAAATTTAACCGAAGTTGGTCAAAATCACGACGCGCGTACGGCGCTCTCGGCTACTCTTTCAGTCTTAAAGTGAATTGGGGCAATATTTCGGCCCAGAAGCTCGAAACTGAGTGTTTAAAAAGTTTTGCTGTGTCCATTTCACTGCAAAACAAGGCCATCACGACTTAGTTTTGCGTCAAAGGAACTGGAAATATCCCTCAAGTTACGGGAAATCCACCCGAAGTTAGTCAAAATCACCATGCGCTTAAGGGGGTCTCGGCTACTCTTTCAGTCTTAAGGTAAAGTGCGCTTAGATTTAACTCCAGAAGCTCGAAAGTAAGGGTTCAAAAATTTTTGTGTCTATTTCACTCACATCTTAGACAATCAGGAGTGAGTTTAGAGACTTTGGGACTGGAAGATATCTCCCAAGTTTCGCCAGATCGAGCCGAAGATCCTCAAAATCACAATGCGCGTAAGGCGCTCCCGCCTACTCTTTCAGTCTTAAAAAGAAGTAGGGCTATATTTCGGCCAGCAAGCTCGAAAGTGCGCGTTCAAAAAGTGTTCCTGTGTCCATTTCACTGGAAACCAAGGCCATCAGCAGTTAGTTTAGAGTCCCCGGGACTGGAAAATATCCCCCTATTTCCGGGAAATCGAGCCGAAGTATCCCAAAATCACGATGCGCGTAAGGCGGTCTCGGCTACTCTTTCAGTCTTAAAGTGAAGTAGGGCTATATTTCGGCCGAGAAGCTCGAAAGTGAGCGTTCACAAAAATGTGCTGTGTCCATTTCACTGCAAACCAAGGCCATCAGCAGTTAGTTTAGAGTCCCCGAGACTGGAATATATCCCCGAAGTTCCGGGAAATCCAACGGAATTTGGTCAAAATTACGATGCACGTAAGACGGTCTCGGCTACTCTTTCAGTCTTAAAGTAAAGTGGGGCTATATTCCGGCCCAGAAGCTCGAAAGTGAACCTTTAAAAAGTTACGCTTTGTGCATTTAACTGCAAATCAAGTCCATCAGGACTTAGTTTAAAGTCCCCCGGACTGGAAAATATCCCCCAAGTTCCGGGAAATCGAGCTGAAGTATCCCAACATCACGATGCGCGTAAGGCGGTCTCGGCTACTATTTCAATCTTAAAGTGAAGTACGGTTGTATTTCGGCCCAGAAGCTCGAAACTGAGCGTTCAAAAAGTGTTACCTTGTTCATTTCACTGCAAACCAAGGCCATCAGGAGTTAGTTTAGACTGCTCGGGACTTGAAAATATCGCCCAAGTTCGGGGAAATCGAGCCGAATTTTGTCAAAATCACGATGCACGTAAGGCGGTCTCGGCTACTCTTTGAGTCTTAAAGTGAACTGGGGCTATATTTCGACCGAGAAGCTAGAAAGCGAAAGTTCAAAAAGTTTTGCTGTGTTCATTTCACTGGAAACCAAGGCCATCAGGAGTTAGTTTAGAGTCCTTGGGACTGGAAAATATTTCCCAAATTCTGGCAGATCGAGCCAAAGTTGCTCAAAATCACGATGCGCGTAAGGCGGTCTCGGCTACTCTTTCAGTCTTAAAATGAAGTGCGGCTATATTTCGGCCGAGAAGCTCAACACCGAGCGTGCGCTCCTTTTGCCTGTGTACATATCACTGAAAACTAAGTTCATCAGGAGTTAACATAGAGAATGAAGTGGGGCTATATTTCGGTTCTACAAGCTCGACACCGAGCGTGCTCTCCTTTTACCTGTGTCCATTTCACTAAGAACTAAGTCCATCAGGAGATAGTTTAGAATCCTCGAGACTGGAAGCTATCCTCCAAGTTTCGGCAAATTGAGCAATACTTTCTTAAAATTAGGATAGGCGTACGGCAGTTTCGTTTACTCTTTCAGTCTTAAAATGAACTGGGGCTACATTTCGGCCTAGAAGCTCGACACCGAGCGTGCGCTTCTGTTACCTGTCACCATTTTACTGGAAACTAAGGCCATCGAGAGTTAGGGTAGAGTCCCCGGGACTGGAAAATATCCCCCAAGTTTTGGCATATCGAGCCATAGTGGCTAAAAATTTCGATGCGCTTAAGGCGGTTTCGTGTACACTTTCAGTCTTAAAATAAAGTGGGGCTATATTTCGGCCTACAACCTGGAAACCGAGCGTGCGCTCCTTTTACCTGTGTCAATTTCACTAAAAACCAAGGCATTCAGGAGTTAGTTTAGAGCTTCCGGGACTGGAAAATATCCTCCAAGTCCCAGGAAATCAAGCCGAAGTTCGACAAAATTACCATGCGCGTAAGGCGGTGCCGGTTACTCTTTCAGTCTTAAAGTGAAGTCGGGCTATAATTCGGCCCAGAAGCTCGAAAGTGAACGTTCAAAAAGTTTGGCTGTGTCCATTTCACTGAAAACCAAGGCCATCAGGAATTAGTTTAGAGTGCCCGGGACTTGGTATTATCTGCCAACTTCCGGGAAATCGAGCCGAAGTAGCCCAAAATCACGATGCGCGTAAGGCGGTCTCGGCTAGTCTTTCAGTCTTAAAGTGAAGTAGGGCTATGCTTCGGCCCAGAAGCTCAAAAGTGAGCGTTCAAAAAGTTGTGCTGTGTCCATGTCACTGCAAACCCAGGAAGTCAGGAGTTAGTTTACAGTCCCCGGTACCCGAGAATATCGCCCATTTCCCGGGAAATCGAGCCAAAGTTGGTCAAAATCACAATGCGCGTAAGGCGGCCCCGGTTACTCTTTCATTCTTAAAGTGAACTGGGGCAATATTTCCCCCCCAGAAGCTCGAAAGTGAGCCTTCAAAAAGTTGTGCTGTGTCCATTTCACCCCAGAGCAAGGCCACCAGGAGTTACTTTAGAGTCCGCGGGACTGGAAAATATCCCCCATGTTCCGGGAAATCGAGCCGAAGTTGGTCAAAATTACGATGGGCGTAAGGCGGTCTCGGCTACTCTTGCACTCTTAAAGTGAAGTGGAGCTATATTTCGGCCCAGAAGCTCAAAAGTGAGCGTTCAAAAAGTTTTGCTGTGTCCATTTTACTGCAGACAAAGGACGTCGGGGGTCAGTTTAGAGTCCCCGGGACTGGAAAATATCCCCCAAGTTCCGGTAAATTTAACCGAAGTTGGTCAAAATCAGGACGCGCGTACGGCGGTCTCGGCTACTCTTTCAGTCTTAAAGTGAATTGGAAAAAAAAATTTCGCCCCAGAAGTTCGAAACTGAGTGTTTAAAAAGTTTTGCTGTGTCCATTTCACTGCAAAACAAGGCCATCACGACTTAGTTTAGCGTCAAAGGAACTGGAAATATCCCCCAAGTTACGGGAAATCCACCCGAAGTTAGTCAAAATCACCATGCGCTTAAGGGGGTCTCGGCTACTCTTTCAGTCTTAAGGTAAAGTGGGCTTAGATTTAACTCCAGAAGTTCGAAAGTAAGGGTTCAAAAATTTTTGTGTCTATTTCAATCACATCTTACACAATCAGGAGTGAGTTTAGAGACTTTGGGACTGGAAAATATCTCCCAATTTTCGCCAGATCGAGCCGAAGATCCTCAAAATTACAATGCGCGTAAGGCGCTCCCGCCTACTCTTTCAGTCTTAAAAAGAAGTAGGGCTATATTTCGGCCAGCAAGCTCGAAAGTGCGCGTTCAAAAAGTGTTCCTGATTCCATTTCACTGGAAACCAAGCCCATCAGCACTTAGTTTAGCGTCCCCGGGACAAGAAAATATGCCCCAAGGTCCGGGAAATTGAGCCGAGGTTGGACAAAATCACGATGCCCCTAAAGTGGTCTCGGCTACTCTTTCAGTCTTAAAGTGAAGTGGGGCTATATTTCGGCCTAAAAGCTAGAAAGTGGGCGTTTAAAAAGTTTTGCTGTGTCCATTTGACTGCAGACCAAGGACGTCGGGGGTCAGTTTAGAGTCGCAGTTACTGGAAAATATCCCCCAAGTCCCGGGAAATTTAATCGAAGTTGGTCAAAATCAGGACGCGCGTACGGCGGTCTCGGCTACTCTTTCAGTCTTAAAGTGAATTGGGACAATATTTCGCTCCAGAAGCTCGAAACTGAGTGTTTAAAAAGTTTTGCTGTGTCCATTTCACTGCGAAACAAGGCCATCACGACTTAGTTTAGCGTCAAAGGAACTGGAAATATCCCCCAAGTTACGGGAAATCCACCCGAAGTTAGTCAAAATCACGATGCGCTTAAGGTGGTCTCGGCTACTCTTTCAGTCTTAAGGTAAAGTGGGTTTAGATTTAACTCCAGAAGCTCGAAAGTAAGGGTTCAAAAATTTTTGTGTCTATTTCACTCACATCTAAGACAATCAGGAGTGAGTTTAGAGACTTTGGGACTGGAAAATATCTCCCAAGTTTCGCCAGATCGAGCCGAAGATCCTCAAAATCACAATGCGCGTAAGGCGCTCCCGCCTACTCTTTCAGTCTTAAAAAGAAGTAGGGCTATATTTCGGCCAGCAAGCTCGAAAGTGCGCGTTCAAAAAGTGTTCCTGATTCCATTTCACTGGAAACCAAGCCCATCAGCACTTAGTTTAGAGTCCCCGGGACTGGAAAATATCCCCCTATTTCCGGGAAATCGAGCCGAAGTATCCCAACATCACGATGCGCGTAAGGCGGTCTCGGCTACTCTTTCAGTCTTAAAGTTAAGTGGGGCTATATTTCGAGCCATAAGCTCGAAAGTGAGCGTTCAAAAAGTTTTGCTGTGTCCATTTAACTGCAAACTAAGGCCATCAGAAGTTAGTTTAGCTTCCCTGGGAATTGAAAATGTTCGCCAACTTCCGGGAAATCGAGCCGAAGTTGGTCAAAATTACGATGCGCGTAAGGCGGTCTCGGCTACTCTTTCAGTCTTAAAGTGAAGTAGGGCTATATTTCGGCCGAGAAGATCGAAAGTGAGCGTTCAAAGAAATGTGCTGTGTCCATTTCACTGTAAACCAAGGCCATCAGCAGTTAGTTTAGAGTCCCCGAGACTGGAATATATCCCCGAAGTTCCGGGAAATCCAACGGAAGTTTGTCAAAATCACGATGCGCGTAAGACGGTCTCGGCTACTCTTTCAGTCTTAAAGTAAAGTGGGGCTATATTTCGGCCCAGAAGCTCGAAAATGAACCTTTAAAAAGTTACGCTTTGTGCATTTAACTGGAAACCAAGGCCATCAGGAGTTAGTTTAAAGTCCCCCGGACTGGAAAATATCCCCCAAGTTCCGGGAAATCGAGCTGAACTGGGTCAAAATTACGATGCTTGTAAGGAGGTCTCGGCTACTATTTCAGTCTTAAAGTGAAGTATGGTTGTATTTCGGCCCAGAAGCTCGAAACTGAGCGTTCAAAAAGTTTGCCTGTGTTTATTTGACTGCAGAGGAAAGCCATCAGGAGCTAGTTTAGAGTCCCCAGGACTGGAAAATATCCCCCAACTTCCGGGAAATCGAGCCGAAGTTGGTCAAAATCACGATTTGCGTAAGGTAGTGTCGGCTACTCTTTCAGTCTTAGAGTGAAGTGCGGCTATATTTCGGGCGAGAAGCCCGAAAGTAAGCGTTCAAAAAGTTTTCCTGTGTTGATTTCACTGCAGACCAAGGCCATCAGGAGTTAGTTTAGCGTCCCCGGGACAAGAAAATATGCCCCAACGTCCAAGAATTTGAGCCGAGGGTGGTCAAAAACACGATGCCCCTAAAGTGGTCTCGGCTACTCTTTCTGTCTTGAAGTGAAGTGGGGCGATATTTCGGGCCAGAAGCTAGAAAGTGAGCGTTCAAAAAGTTTTGCTGTGTCCATTTCACTGCAAACCAAGACCATCAGGGCTTAGTTTAGAGTCCCCGGGACTGAAAAATATTGCCCAAGTTCCGGGGAATCGAGCCGAAGTTGATGAAAATCACGATGCGCGAAATGCGGTATCGGCTACTCTTTCAGTCTTAAAGTGCAGTGGGGCTATATTTCGGCCCACAAGCCCGAAAGTGAGCCTTCAAAAAGTTTTGCTGTGTTCTTTGACTGAAAAACAAGGCCATCACGAGTTAGTTTAGCGTCCCTGGGACTGGAAAATATTCCCCAAGTTCCGGTAAATCGAGCTGAAGTTGGTCAAAATCACGATGCTCCCAAAGCGGTCTCGGCTACCCTTTCAGTCTTAAAGTCAAGTGGGGCTATATTTCTGTCCAGAAGCTCGAAAGTGAGCGTTCAAAAAGTTTTGCTGTGTGCATTTCACTGCAAACCAAAGCTATCAAAAGTTAGTTTAGGGTCCCCGGGACTGGAAAATATTCCCCAAGTTCCGGGAAAGCGAGCCGAGGTTGATCAAAATCACGATGCGCGAAATGCGCTCTCGGCTACTGTTTCAGTCTAAAAGTAAAGTGTGGCTATATTTCGGCCCACAAGCTCGAAAGTGAGCGTTCAAAAAGTTTTGCTGTGTCCATTTGACTGCAAAACAAGGCCATCAGGACTTAGTTTAGCGTCCAAGGGACAGGAAAATGTTCCCCAAGTTCCGGGAGATCCACCCGAAGTTTGTCAAAATCACAATGCGCGTAAGGTGGTCTCGGTTACTCTTTAAGTCTTAAAGTAAAGTGGGGCTTTACTTCGGCCAGGAAGCTCGAAGGTGAGCGTTCAAAAAGGTTTGCTGTGTCCATTTCACTTCAAAACAAAGCCATCAGGACTTAGTTTCGGGTCCTTGGGACTGGAAAATATTCCCCAAGTTCCGGGAAAGCGAGCCGAAGTTGATCAAAATCACGATGCGCGTAACGCGGTCTCGGCTACTGTTTCAGTCTTAAAGTAAAGTATGGCTATATTTCGGCCCACAAGCTCGAAAGTGAGCGTTCAAAAAGTTTTGCTCTGTCCATTTCAATGGAAAGCAAGGCGATCAGGAGTTAGTTTAGAGTACGCGGGACTGGAAAATATGCCCCAAGTTCCGAGAAATCGATCCGAAAATGGTGAAAATCACGATGCGCGTAAGGCGATCTCGGCTACTCTTTCAGTCTTGAAGTGAAGTGTGGCTATATTTCGGTCCAGAAGCTCCAAAGTGGGCGTTCAAAAATTTATGCTGTGCGCATTTCAGTGAAAACCATGGCCATCCGGAGTTAGTTTAGAGTCCCGGGGACTGGAAAATATCCCCCAAGTTCCGGCAAATCGAGCCGAAGGTTGTCAAAATCACGGTGCGCTTAAGGCGGTGTCGGGGACTCCTTCAGTCTTAAAGTAAAGTGGGGCTCTATTTCGGCCCACAAGCTCAAAGCTCAAAAAAAATTACTGTCTATTTCACTGCAAACCAAGGCTATCAGTAGTTAGTTCAGAGTCCCCGGGAGTGGAATGTATTTCCCAAGTTCCGGAAAATCGAGAAGACGTTGGTCAAAATCACGATGCGCGTAAGACGGTCTCGGCTACTCTTTCAGTCTTAAAGTGAAGTGGGGCTATATTTCGGCCCAGAAGCTCAAAAGTGAGCGTTCAAAAAGTTTTGCTGTATCCATTTCAATGCAAACCGAGGCCATCAGGGGTTACTTAAGAGTCCTGGGAACTGGAAAATATCCCCCAAGTTCCGGTAGATCCAGCCGAAGCTGGTCAAAATCACGATGTGCGTAAGGTGGTCTCGGCTACTCTTTCAGTCTTAAGGTGAAGTGGGGCTATATTTCGGCCCAGAAGCTCGAAAGTGAGTGTTTAAAAAGTTTTGCTCTGTCACTTTCAGTGCAAACCAAGGCCATCAGAAGTTAGTTTAGAGTCCCCGGGACTGGAGAATATCCCCCAAGTCCCGGGAAATCGAGCCGAAGTTGATCAAATTCATGATGCGCGTAACGTGGTCTCGGCTACTCTTTTAGTCTTAAAGTGACGTGGCTGTATATTTCGGCCTACAAGCTCGAAAGTGAGCGTTCAAAAAGTTTTGCTCTCTCAATTTAACTGAAAACCAAGGCCATCGTGAGTTAGTTTAGAGTCAGTCCTAAAGTGAAGTGTGGCTATATTTCGGCCCACAAGCTAGAAAGTGAGCGTTCATAAAGTTTTGTTGTGTCCATTTGACTTCAAAACAAGGCCATCAGGACATAGTTTAGCGTTCAAGGGACTGCAAAATATGCCCCAAGTTCCGGGAAATCCATTCGAACTTCGTCAAAATTACGATGGGCGTAAGGCGGTCTCATCTACTCTTTCAGTCTTAAAGTAAAGTGGGGCTATATTTCTGCCCAGAAGCTCCAAAGTTGTGCTCTGTCCATTTCACTGAAAACCAAGGCTATCAGGAGTTACTGTAGAGTCCCTTTGACTAGAATATATCCCCCAAGTTTCGGGAAATAAAGGCGAAATTAGTCAAAATCACGATTCGCTCAAGACGGTCTCGCCTACTCTTTCAGTCTTAAAGTAAAATGGGGCTCTATTTCGGCCCAGAAGCTCGAGAGTGAGCGTTCAAAAACTTTCGCTGTGTCCATTTCACTGCAAACCAAGACAAGCAGCAGTTAGTTGAGAGACCCCGGGACTGCAAAATATCCCCCAAGTTCCGGGAAATCAACCCGAAGTTTGTCAAAATCACCATACACGTAAGGCGGTCTCGGCTACTCTTTCAGTGTTAAAGTAATGGGAGGCTATATTTTGGCCCAGAAGCTCGAAATTGAGCGTTCAAAACGTTTTGCTGGGTCCATTTTACTGCAAACCAAGGCCATCAGGAATTAGTTTAGAGTCCTCAGAACTGGAATATATCCCCTTAGTTCCGGCAAATCGAGCGGAAGTTGCTC
This sequence comes from Orbicella franksi, assembly GCF_964199315.1. Lineage (NCBI taxonomy): Eukaryota > Metazoa > Cnidaria > Anthozoa > Scleractinia > Merulinidae > Orbicella > Orbicella franksi. Next base: position 159,861 of record NC_138153.1, read on the forward strand.
AAAATCACGATGCACGTAAGGCGGTCTCGGCTACTCTTTCAGTCTTCAAGTGAAGTGGGGTTCTATTTCGGTCCAGAAGCTCGAAAGTACTGCAAAACAAGGCCATTGGCACCTAGTTTAGCATCCAAGGGACTGGAAAATATCCCCCAAGTTTCGGAATATCGACCCGAAGTTGGTCAAAATCACGATGCGCGCACGCCGGTCTCGGCTACTCTTTAAGTCGTAAGTGATGTGGGACTATATTTCGGCCTAAAAGCTCGAAAGTGTTCGTTCAAAAACTTGTGCTGTGTGAATTTCACTGCAAACCATGGCCATCAGGAGATAGTTTTGAGTCCCCGGGACTGGAAAATATTCCCCAAGTTGCAGGAAAGCGAGCAGAAGTTGCTCAAAATCACGATGCGCGTAACGCGGTCTCGGCTACTGTTTCAGTCTTAAAGTGAACTGTGGCTATATTTAGGCCCACAAGCTCGAAAGTGAGCGTTCAAAAAGTTTTGCTCTGTCCATTTCAATGGAAAGCAAGGCGATCAGGAGTTAGTTTAGAGTACGCGGGACTGGAAAATATGCCCCAAGTTCCGAGAAATCGATCCGAAAATGGTGAAAATCACGATGCGCGTAAGGCGATCTCGGCTACTCTTTCAGTCTTGAAGTGAAGTGTGGCTATATTTCGGTGCAGAAGCTCCAAAGTGGGCGTTCAAAAATTTATGCTGTGCGCATTTCAGTGCAAACCAAGGCCATCCGGAGTTAGTTTAGAGTCCCGCGGACTGGAAAATATCCCCCAAGTTCCGGCAAATCGAGCCGAAGGTTGTCAAAATCACGGTGCGCTTAAGGCGGTGTCGGGTACTCCTTCAGTCTTAAAGTAAAGTGGGGCTCTATTTCGGCCCACAAGCTCAAAGCTCAAAAAAAATTACTGTGTCTATTTCACTGCAAACCAAGGCTATCAGTAGTTAGTTTAGAGTCCCCGGGAGTGGAATGTATTTCCCAAGTTCCGGAAAATCGAGAAGACGTTGGTCAAAATCACGATGCGCGTAAGACGGTCTCGGCTACTCTTTCAGTCTTAAAGTGAAGTGGGGCTATATTTCGGCCCAGAAGCTCAAAAGTGAGCGTTCAAAAAGTTTTGTTGTATCCATTTCAATGCAAACCGAGGCCATCAGGGGTTACTTAAGAGTCCTCGGAACTGGAAAATATCCCCCAAGTTCCGGTAGATCCAGCCGAAGCTGGTCAAAATCACGATGTGCGTAAGGTGGTCTCGGCTACTCTTTCAGCCTTAAGGTGAAGTGGGGCTATATTTCGGCCCAGAAGCTCGAAAGTGAGTGTTTAAAAAGTTTTGCTCTGTCACTTTCAGTGCAAACCAAGGCCATCAGAAGTTAGTTTAGAGTCCCCGGGACTGGAGAATATCCCCCAAGTCCCGGGAAATCGAGCCGAAGTTGATCAAATTCATGATGCGCGTAACGTGGTCTCGGCTACTCTTTTAGTCTTAAAGTGACGTGGCTGTATATTTCGGCCTAGAAGCTCGAGAGTGAGCGTTCAAAAAGTTTTGCTCTCTCAATTTAACTGAAAACCAAGGCCATCGTGAGTTAGTTTAGAGTCAGTCCTAAAGTGAAGTGTGGCTATATTTCGGCCCACAAGCTAGAAAGTGAGCGTTCATAAAGTTTTGTTGTGTCCATTTGACTTCAAAACAAGGCCATCAGGACATAGTTTAGCGTTCAAGGGACTGCAAAATATCCCCCAAGTTCCGGGAAATCCATTCGAACTTCGTCAAAATTACGATGGGCGTAAGGCGGTCTCATCTACTCTTTCAGTCTTAAAGTAAAGTGGGGCTATATTTCTGCCCAGAAGCTCCAAAGTTGTGCTCTGTCCATTTCACTGAAAACCAAGGCTATCAGGAGTTACTGTAGAGTCCCTTTGACTAGAATATATCCCCGAAGTTTCGGAAATAAAGGCGAAATTAGTCAAAATCACGATTCGCTCAAGACGGTCTCGCCTACTCTTTCAGTCTTAAAGTAAAATGGGGCTCTATTTCGGCCCAGAAGCTCGAGAGTGAGCGTTCAAAAACTTTCGCTGTGTCCATTTCACTGCAAACCAAGACAAGCAGCAGTTAGTTGAGAGACCCCGGGACTGCAAAATATCCCCCAATTTCCGGGAAATCAACCCGAAGTTTGTCAAAATCACCATACACGTAGGGCGGTCTCGGCTACTCTTTCAGTGTTAAAGTAATGGGGGGCTATATTTTGGCCCAGAAGCTCGAAATTGAGCGTTCAAAACGTTTTGCTGGGTCCATTTTACTGCAAACCAAGGCCATCAGGAATTAGTTTAGAGTCCTCAGAACTGGAATATATCCCCTTAGTTCCGGCAAATCGAGCGGAAGTTGCTCAAAATCACGATGCACGTAAGGCGGTCTCGGCTACTCTTTCAGTCTTCAAGTGAAGTGGGGTTCTATTTCGGTCCAGAAGCTCGAAAGTACTGCAAAACAAGGCCATTGGCACCTAGTTTAGCATCCAAGGGACTGGAAAATATCCCCCAAGTTTCGGAATATCGACCCGAAGTTGGTCAAAATCACGATGCGCGCACGCCGGTCTCGGCTACTCTTTAAGTCGTAAGTGATGTGGGACTATATTTCGGCCTAAAAGCTCGAAAGTGTTCGTTCAAAAACTTGTGCTGTGTGAATTTCACTGCAAACCATGGCCATCAGGAGATAGTTTTGAGTCCCCGGGACTGGAAAATATTCCCCAAGTTGCAGGAAAGCGAGCAGAAGTTGCTCAAAATCACGATGCGCGTAACGCGGTCTCGGCTACTGTTTCAGTCTTAAAGTGAACTGTGGCTATATTTAGGCCCACAAGCTCGAAAGTGAGCGTTCAAAAAGTTTTGCTCTGTCCATTTCACTGCATACCAAGACAATCGGGAGCTAGTTTACAGTCCCCGGAACTGGAAAATATTCTCCAAGTTCCAGGAAATGGCGCCGAAGTTGATGAAAATTACGATGCGCGTAACGGGCTCTCGGTTATTCTTTCAGTCTTAAATTTAAGTAGGGCTATATTGCGGCACTGAAGCTCGAAGGTGAGCGTTCAGAATGTTTTGCTGTGTTTATTAAACTGCAAACCAAGGTCATCGGGAGTTAGTTTAGCATCCCCGGGACTTTAAATTATTCGCCAACTTCCGGGAAATCGAGCAAAAGTGGCCCAAAATCACGATGCGCGTAAGGCGGTCTCGGCTACTCTTTCAGTCTTAAAATGAAGTGGGGCTATATTTCGGCCGAGAAGCTCAACACCGAGCGTGCTCTCCTTTTACCTGTGTCCATTTCACTAAGAACTAAGTCCATCAGGAGATAGTTTAGAATCCTCGAGACTGGAAGCTATCCTCCAAGTTTCGGCAAATTGAGCCATACTTTCTTAAAATTACGATAGGCGTACGCCAGGTTCGTTTACCCTTTCAGTCTTAAAATGAACTGGGGCTACATTTCGGCCTAGAAGCTCGACACCGAGCGTGCGCTCCTGTTACCTGTGACCATTTTACTGAAAGCTAAGGCCATCAAGAGTTAGGGTAGAGTCCCCGGGACTGGAAAATATCCCCCAAGTTTTGGCATATCGAGCCATAGTGGCTAAAAATTTCGATGCGCTTAAGGCGGTTTCGTGTACACTTTCAGTCTTAAAATAAAGTGGGGTTATATTTCGGCCTACAACCTGGAAACCGAGCGTGCGCTCCTTTTACCTGTGTCAATTTCACTAAAAACCAAGGCATTCAGGAGTTAGTTTAGAGCTTTCGGGACTGGAAAATATCCCCCAAGTCCCAGGAAATAGCGCCGAAGTTCGACAAAATTACCATGCGCGTAAGGCGGTGCCGGCTACTCTTTCAGTCTTAAAGTGAAGTGGGGCTATATTTCGGCCCAGAAGCTCGAAAGTGAACGTTCAAAAAGTTTGGCCGTGTCCATTTCACTGAAAACCAAGGCCATCAGGAATTAGTTTAGAGTGCCCGGGACTGGCAATTATCTGCCAACTTCCGGGAAATCGAGCCGAAGTAGCCCAAAATCACGATGCGCGTAAGGCGGTCTCGGCTAGTCTTTCAGTCTTAAAGTGAAGTAGGGCTATGCTTCGGCCCAGAAGCTCAAAAGTGAGCGTTCAAAAAGTTGTGCTGTGTCCATTTCACTGCAAACCGAGTAAATCAGGAGTTAGTTTAGAATCCCCGGTACCAGAAAATATCCCCCATTTCCCGGGAAATCGAGCCAAAGTTGGTCAAAATCACGATGTGCGTAAGGCGGTCCTGGTTACTCTTTCATTCCTAAAGTGAACTGGGGCAATATTTCCCCCCAGAAGCTCGAAAGTGAGCGTTCAAAAAGTTGTGCTGTGTCCATTTCATTCCAGAGCAAGGCCATCAGGAGTTACTTTAGAGTCCGCGGGACTGGAAAATATCCGCTAAGTTCCGGGAAATCGAACCAAAGTTGGTCAAAATTACGATGGGCGTAAGGCGGTCTCGGCTACTCTTTCACTCTTAAAGTGAAGTGGAGCTGTATTTCGGCCCAGAAGCTCAAAAGTGAGCGTTCAAAAAGTTTTGCTGTGTCCATTTTACTGCAGACCAAGGACGTTGGGGGTCAGTTTAGAGTCCCCGGGACTGGAAAATATCCCCCAAGTTCCGGGAAATTTAACCGAAGTTGGTCAAAATCACGACGCGCGTACGGCGGTCTCGGCTACTCTTTCAGTCTTAAAGTGAATTGGGGCAATATTTCGGTCCAGAAGCTCGAAACTGAGTGTTTAAAAAGTTTTGCTGTCTCCATTTCACTGCAAAAGAAGGCCATCGCGACTTAGTTTAGCGTCAAAGGAACTGGAAATATCCCCCAAGTTACGGGAAATCCACCCGAAGTTAGTCAAAATCGCGATGCGCTTAATGGGGTCTCGGCTACTCTTTCAGTCTTAAGGTAAAGTGGGCTTAGATTTAACTCCAGAAGCTCGAAAGTAAGGGTTCAAAAATTTTTGTGTCTATTTCACTCACATCTTAGACAATCAGGAGTGTGTTTAGAGACTTTGGGACTGGAAAATATCTCCCAAGTTTCGCCAGATCGAGCCGAAGATCCTCAAAATCACAATGCGCGTAAGGCGCTCCCGCCTACTCTTTCAGTCTTAAAAAGAAGTAGGGCTATATTTCGGCCAGCAAGCTCGAAAGTGCGCGTTCAAAAAGTGTTCCTGATTCCATTTCACTGGAAACCAAGCCCATCAGCAGTTAGTTTAGAGTCCCCGGGACTGGAAAATATCCCCCTATTTCCGGGAAATCGAGCCGAAGTATCCCAACATCACGATGCGCGTAAGGCGGTCTCGGCTACTCTTTCAGTCTTAAAGTTAAGTGGGGCTATTTTTCGAGCAATAAGCTCGAAAGTGAGCGTTCAAAAAGTTTTGCTGTGTCCATTTAACTACAAAGTAAGGCCATCGGAAGTTAGTTTACCTTCCCTGGGAATTGAAAATATTCGCCAACTTCCGGGAAATTGAGCCGAAGTTGGTCAAAATTACGATGCACGTAAGGCGGTCTCGGCTACTCTTTCAGTCTTAAAGTGAAGTAGGGCTATATTTCGGCCGAGAAGCTCGAAAGTGAGCGTTCAAAAAATGTGCTGTGTCCATTTCACTGCAAACCAAGGCCATTAGCAGTTAGTTTAGATTCCCCGGGACTGGAATATATTCCCGAAGTTCCGGGAAATCCAACGGAAGTTGGTCAAAATCACGATGCGCGTAAGACGGTCTCGGCTACTCTTTCAGTCTTAAAGTAAAGTGGGGCTATATTTCGGCCCAGAAGCTCGAAAGTGAACCTTTAAAAAGTTACGCTTTGTGCATTTGACTGCAAACCAAGGCCATCAGGAGTTAGTTTAAAGTCCCCCGGACTGAAAAATATCCCCCAAGTTCCGGGAAATCGAGCTGAACTGGGTCAAAATCACGATGCTCGTAAGGCGGTCTCGGCTACTATTTCAGTCTTAAAGTGAAGTACGGTTGTATTTCGGCCCAGAAGCTCGAAACTGAGCGTTCAAAAAGTTTTCCTGCGTCCATTTCACATCAAACCAAGGCCATCAGGAGTTAGTTTAGAGTCCCCGGGACTTGAAAATATCGCCAAAATGCTAGAAAATCGAGCGGAAGTTGCTCAAAATCACGATGCGCGTAAGGCGGTCTCGCCTACTCTTTCAGTCTTAAGGTATCAGTATAACCCATTTGACCATCCGCGCGCGGTCCCCTCTAGCGTTCATGGCTTTAAGAAAAACCCATATAAGCCGTATATTTACTGGAAGCTTAGTAACTACAGATTATGACCTGACCTGTTTAAAACGGTAAAAATTTACCGTGTTTCGAAAATGTGAATATATTTACAAAGCTTCACGAACCCATAAATCAAGGTATACTCCCACTAAATTTAGGTCGGAGGAAACGATTAACATGGCATCCGTTTCTTCACACATTGACCTCAAAAACCGTGTCTCAGATTTTTGGCACATGCGTTTGTTATTATTTTACAAGAGGATAAAGTTAGAGAAGGGAAAAAAATAGGACTGCCCGCGAAAAAAAGGCATAACTTTTTAATGAAAAGCGTAATCAGAATTCGCAGACACGGTTTTGTCGGCGATCGTTCTGACAACATTCTCTCCGAATTTCAGCCAATTTGGTCCAGGGGCTGCCGACCTGGAACTCGAAATGCACGTACAACTCGCCTATTTTTTATTTTCGAGAAACAGAGAAAAAATAAAATTCGGCGGCATCCAAGTGTTATGAGATTATCACACCCAGGGAGACACCGCAGGGGAATCAACTTTCTGTACAACAATAGGACTGTGACAGTTAACATGGAACAGGTACAAATTTCCGCGACGGCGCGCGGTAAATTATTCACCAGTGAATAAACCGCTTTTTCATGTGTGAAGTCAGAATACCAAAGTTAGTAAGCATGAAATTATCTTTTGGTTTACTATATTAGCATTCAAAATTTTACGTATCGGTTGTTAACATGCCAAAGGCCCGTAGAAGGTCCCCGAGAAAATGCAAGCGCACAAAGGGAAACGCTGGAGAGGACGTCGTAAACGGGATTACATCGACTGATGTTCATGCAAAGGCAAAGATACTGGAAGAAATGACAATAGCTGGGTAAGAAAAAAGAAATGTTGCACTGCTGATTCTAATTTTGTACAATCGATCTGCCTTTCAATTTCGTCTACTTCTCTTCGTCAATCTCCCCTGCTTGGACAGTTTCTTGCAACAGTATTTTAGCGCGGCTTGCGCTCATTTCGGCTTGCTCGCTGGCTTCGTGATCGCGATCGTTGTCGCGTTCATCCAGCAATTTTTCTTGATTGTAAAACGAACCCTTTGCCGCTTTCCGCTAATTTAGCGGCCCACTCTTTGTTGAAAGTGTTTTTCGCCTTCTTTCGCCTTCCATTAGCCGATGAAAACGGGCAAGATCGCTCTGTTTTCTTCAAAGACATCCGGCACTGATTATGGCGCGCGAATCGCGTTTCAACTCAGCCTGATCTTGATCTCATGTGACTTCTTGCCTCGACAATTAATTCATTTGACAGAAGTTGTCAACTCTCAATTAAGTAATTAATATCCAAAACAATCTTTCTCGCGCAATAACTAGCGGCAGATATAAGATTTTTTCGTGGAGTTTTTTTTTATCTTAAAGATTCCTCTAAGATTTATCCAACCGCTTATAAAAGTAAAATTATGCAAAATTGCAAATTTTCCCCTTACTGATACCTTAAAGTGAAGTGGGGCTATATTTCATCCCAGAAGCTCGAAAATAAGCGTTCAAAAACTGTTACCTTCTTCATTTCACTGCAAACCAAGGCCATCAGGAGTTAGTTTAGCGTCCCCGGGACAAGAAAATATGCCCCAAGGTCCGGGAAATTGAGCCGAGGTTGGTCAAAATCACGATGCCCCTAAAGTGGTCTCGGCTACTCTTTCTGTCTTAAAGTGAAGTGGGGCTATATTTCGGGCCAGAAGCCCGAAAGTGAGCGTTCAAAAAGTTTTGCTGTGTCCATTTCACTGCAAACCAAGGCCATCAGGGGTTAGTTTAGAGTCCTCGGGACTGAAAAATATTGCCCAAGTTCCGGGGAATCGAACCGAAGTTGATGAAAATCACGATGCGCGAAATGCGGTATCGGCTACTGTTTCAGTCTTAAAGTGAACTGGGGCTATATTTCGGCCCAGAAGCCCGAAAGTGAGCCTTCAAAAAGTTTTGCTGTGTTCTTTGACTGAAAAACAAGGCCATCACGAGTTAGTTTAGCGTCCCTGGGGCTGGAAAATATTCCCCAAGTTCCGGTAAATCGAGCTGAAGTTGGTCAAAATCACGATGCTCCCAAAGCGGTCTCGGCTACCCTTTCAGTCTTAAAGTGAAGTGGGGCTATATTTCTGTCCAGAAGCTCGAAAGTGAGCGTTCAAAAAGTTTTGCTGTGTGCATTTCACTGCAAACCAGAGCTATCAAAAGTTAGTTTAGGGTCCCCGGGACTGGAAAATATTCCCCAAGTTCCGGGAAAGCGAGCCGAAGTTGATCAAAATCAGGATGCACGAAATGCGGTCTCGGCTACTGTTTCAGTCTTAAAGTAAAGTGTGGCTATATTTCGGCCCACAAGCTCGAAAGTGAGCGTTCAAAAAGTTTTACTGTGTCTATTTCACTGCAAAACAAGGCCATCAGGACTTAGTTTAGCGTCCAACGGACTGGAAAATATTCCCCAAGTTCCGGGAGATCCACCCGAAGTTTGTCAAAATCACAATGCGCGTAAGGTGGTCTCGGTTACTCTTTAAGTCTTAAAGTAAAGTGGGGCTTTATTTCGGCCAGGAAGCTCGAAGGTGAGCGTTCAAAAAGTTTTGCTCTGTCTATTTCACTGCAAACCAAGGCCATGAGGAGTTAGTTTAGAGTTGCTGGGACTGGAAAATATCCCCCAAGTTCCGGAATATCGACCGGAAGTTTGTCAAACTCACGATGCGAGCAAGGCGGTCTCGGCTACTCTTTCAGTCTTAAGTGAAGTGGGGCTATACCTCGGCCCAGAATCTCGAAAGTGTGCGTTCAAAAAATTGTGCTGTGTCCATTTCAATGCAAACCAAGGCCATCAGGAAATAGTTTAGAGTCCCCGGGACTGGAACATATCCCCCAAGTCGCGGGAATCGGAGCCGAAGTTGATCAAATTCATGATGCGCGTAACGTGGTCTCGGCTACTGTTTTAGTCTTAAAGTCAAGTGTGCCTATATTTCGGCCCACAAGCTAGAAAGTGAGCGTTCAAAAAGTTTTGCTGTGTCCATTTCACTTCAAAACAAGGCTATCAGGACTTAGTTTAGGGTCCCCGGGACTGGAAAATATTCCCCAAGTTCCGGGAAAGCGAGCCGAAGTTGATCAAAATCACGATGCGCGAAATGCGGTCTCGGCTACTGTTTCAGTCTTAAAGTAAAGTGTGGCTATATTTCGGCCCACAAGCTCGAAAGTGAGCGTTCAAAAAGTTTTGCTCTGTCCATTTCAATGCAAAGCAAGGCGATCAGGAGTTAGTTTAGAGTCCCCGGGACTGGAAAATCTCCCCCAAGTTCCGAGAAATCGATCCGAAAATGGTCAAAATCACGATGCGCGTAAGGCGATCTCGGCTACTCTTTCAGTCTTAAAGTGAAGTGGGGCTATATTTCGGCCCCGAAGCTCCAAAGTGGGCGTTCAAAAATTTATGCTCTGCGCATTTCAGTGCAAATTAGGGCCATCCGGAGTTAGTTTAGAGTCACCCGGACTGGAAAATAACCCAAAAGTTCCGTGATATCGAGCTGAACTTGGTCTAACTCACGATGCGCGTGAGGCGGTCTCGGCTACTATTTCAGTCTGAAAGTGAAGTGGGATTTTATTTCGGCCCAGAAGCTACAAAGAGAGTGTTCAAAAAGCTTTCCTTTGTCCACTTCACTGAAAACCAAGGCCATCAGGAGGTAGTTTAGAGCCCGCGGAATTGGAATATATCCCCCAAGTTCCGGGAACCCGACCCGAAGTTGGTCAAAATCACGATTTGCGCAAGGCGGTCTCGGCTACTCTTTCAGTCTTAAAGTAAAGTTGGGCTATATTTCGGTCCAGAAGCTCGAGAGTGAGCGTTTAAAAAGTTTCGCTGTGTCCATTTCACTGAAAACCAAGACAATCAGGAGTTAGTTTAGAGTCCCCGGGACTGGAAAATATCCCCCAAGTTCCGGCAAATCGAGCCCAAGTTGGTCAAAATCACGGTGCGCTTAAGGCGGTGTCGGCTACTCCTTCAGTCTTAAAGTGAAGTGGGGCTCTATTTCGGCCCACAAGCTCAAAGCTCAAAAAAAATTAGTGTCTATTTCAGTGCAAACCAAGGCTATCAGTAGTTAGTTTAGAGTCCCCGGGAGTGGAATGTATTTCCCAAGTTCCGGAAACTCGAGAACACGTTGGTCAAAATCACGATGCGCGTAAGACGGTCTCGGCTACTCTTTCAGTCTTAAAGTGAAGTGGGGCTATATTTCGGCCCAGAAGCTCAAAAGTGAGCGTTCAAAAAGTTTTGCTGTATCCATTTCAATGGAAACCAAGGCCATCAGGGGTTACTTAAGGGTCCTCGAGACTGGAAAATATCCCCCAAGTTCCGGTAAATCCAGCCGAAGTTGGTCAAAATCACGATGTGCGTAAGGTGGTCTCGGCTACTCTTTCAGTCTTAAAGTGAAGTGGGGCTATATTTCGGCCCAGAAGCTCGAAAGTGAGTGTTTAAAAAGTTTTGCTCTGTCACTTTCAGTGTAAACCAAGGCCATCAGAAGTTAGTTTAGAGTCCCCGGGAGTGGAAAATATCCCCGAAGTCCCGGGAAATCCAGCCGAAGTTGATCAAATTCATGATGCGCGTAACGTGGTCTCGGCTGCTGTGTCAGTCCTAAAGTGAAGTGTGGCTATATTTCGGCCCACAAGCTAAAAAGTGAGCGTTCAAAAAGTTTTGTTGTGTCCAGTTTACTTCAAAACAAGGCCATCAGCACTTAGTTTAGCGTCCAAGGGACTGGAAAATATCCCCCAAGTTCCGGGAAATCGACCCAAAGTTGGTCAAAATTACGATGGGCGTAAGGCGGTCTCGGCTACTCTTTCACTCTTAAAGTGAAGTGGAGCTATATTTCGGCCCAGAAGCTAGAAAGTGAGCGTTCAAAAAGTTTTGCTGTGTCCATTTTACTGCAGTCCAAGGACGTCGCGGGTCAGTTTAGAGTCCGCGGGACTGGAAAATATATCCCAACTTCCGGGAAATTTAACCGAAGTTGGTCAAAATCACGACGCGCGTACGGCGGTCTCGGCTACTCTTTCAGTCTTAAAGTGAATTGGGGCAATATTTCGGCCCAGAAGCTCGAAACTGAGTGTTTAAAAAGTTTTGCTGTCTCCATTTCACTGCAAAAAAAGGCCATCACGACTTAGTTTAGCGTCAAAGGAACTGGAAATATCCCCCAAGTTACGGGAAATCCACCCGAAGTTAGTCAAAATCCCGATGCGCTTAAGGGGGTCTCGGCTACTCTTTCAGTCTTAAGGTAAAGTGGGCTTAGATTTAACTCCAGAAGCTCGAAAGTAAGGGTTCAAAAATTTTTGTGTCTATTTCACTCACATCTAAGACAATCAGGAGTGAGTTTAGAGACTTTGGGACTGGAAAATATCTCCCAAGTTTCGCCAGATCGAGCCGAAGATCCTCAAAATCACAATGCGCGTAAGGCGCTCCCACGTACTCTTTCAGTCTTAAAAAGAAGTAGGGCTATATTTCGGCCAGCAAGCTCGAAAGTGCGCGTTCAAAAAGTGTTCCTGTGTCCATTTCACTAGAAACCAAGCCCATCAGCAGTTAGTTTAGAGTCCCCGGGACTGGAAAATATCCCCCTATTTCCGGGAAATCGAGCCGAAGTATCCCAACATCACGATGCGCGTAAGGCGGTCTCGGCTACTCTTTCAGTCTTAAAGTTAAGTGGGGCTATATTTCGAGGCATAAGCTCGAAAGTGAGCGTTCAAAAAGTTTTGCTGTGTCCCTTTAACTGCAAACTAAGGCCATCGGAAGTTAGTTTAGCTTCCCCGGGAATTGAAAATATTCGCCAACTTCCGGGAAATCGAGCCGAAGTTGGTCAAAATTACGATGCGCGTAAGGCGGTCTCGGCTACTCTTTCAGTCTTAAAGTGAAGTAGGGCTATATTTCATCCCAGAAGCTCGAAAATAAGCGTTAAAAAACTGTTACCTTGTTCATTTCACTGCAAACCAAGGCCATCAGGAGTTAGTTTAGACTGCTTGGGACTGGAAAATATCGCCCAAGTTCGGGGAAATCGAGCCGAATTTTGTCAAAATCACGATGCGCGTAAGGCGGTCTCGGCTACTCTTTGATTCTTAAAGTGAACTGGGGCTATATTTCGGCCGAGAAGCTAGAAAGTGAAAGTTCAAAAAGTTTTGCTGTGTTCATTTCACTGCAAACCAAGGCCATCAGGAGTTAGTTTAGACTGCTCGGGACTGGAAAATATGGCCCAAGTTCGGGGAAATCGAGCCGAATTTTGTTAAAATCACGATGCGCGTAAGGCGGTCTCGGCTGTTCTTTCATTCTTAAAGTGAGGTCGGGCTATATTTCAGCCCAGAAGCTCGAAAGTGAAAGTTCAAAAAGTTTTGCTGTGTCCATTTCACCGCAAACCGAGCCACATCAGCAGATTGTTTACAGTGTCCGGGACATCAAAATATCCCCCAAGTCCCGGGAAATCCAGCCGAAGTTTGTCAAAATCACGATGCGCGTTAAGCAGTCTCGGCTACTCTTTTAGTCTTAAAGTGACGTGGCTGTATATTTCGGCCCAGAAGCTCGAAAGTGAGCGTTCAAAAAGTTTTCCTCTCTGAATTTAACTGAAAACCAAGGCCATCCTGAGTTAGTTTAGAGTCCGCGGGACTAAAAAATATCCCTTAACCTCTGGCAACTCATGCCGAAGTTGGTCAAAATCACGATGCGTCTAAGGCGGTCTCGGCTACTATTTCAGTCTTAAAGTGAAGTGGGGCTATATTTCGGCCCAGAATTTCGAAAGTAAGCGTTCAAAAAAATTTGCTGTGTCCATTTCACTGCAGACCAAGGCCATCAGGGGTTAGTTTAGAGTCCTTGGAACTTGAATATATCCCCGAAGTTTCCGGAAATCCAGCCGAAGTTGGTCAAAATCGCGATGCGCGTAAGACGGTCTCGGCTACTCTTTCCGTCTTAAACGAAAGTGGGGCTATATTTCGGCTCAGAAGCCCGAAGGGGAGCGTTGAAAAAGTTTTGCTCTCTCCATTTCAATGCAAACCAAGGCAATCAGGAGTTACTTTAGAGTCCCCGGTACCGGAAAATATTCCCCATTTCTTGGGAAATTGAGCCAAAGTTGGTCAAAATCACGATGCGCTTAAGGCGGTCTCGGCTATTCTTGGGCTATATTTCGGCCCAGAAGCTCGAAAGTGAAAGTTCAAAAAGTTTTGCTGTGTCCATTTCACCGCGAACCAAGCTACATGAGGAGATAGTTTACAGTCTCCGGGACATCAAAATATCCCCCAAGTTCCGGGAAATCGAGCCGAAGTTTGTGAAAATCACGATGCGCGTAAGGCGGTCTCGGCTACTCTTTTAGTCTGAAAGTGAAGTAGAGCTATATTTCGGTCCAGAAGCTCGAAAGTGAGCGTTCAAAAAGTTTTCCTCTCTCAATTTCACTGAAAACCAAGGCTATCAGTAGTTAGTTTAGAGTCCCCGGGAGTGGAATGTATTTCCCAAGTTCCGGAAAATCGAGAACGCGTTGGTCAAAATCACGATGCGCGTAAGACGGTCTCGGCTACTCTTTCAGTCTTAAAGTGAAGTGGGGCTATATTTCGGCCCAGAAGCTCAAAACTGAGCGTTCAAAAAGTTTTGCTGTATCCATTTCAATGCAAACCACGGCCATCAGCGGTTACTTAAGAGTCCTAGGGACTGGAAAATATCCCCCAAGTTCCGGTAAATCCAGCCGAAGTTGGTCAAAATCACGATGTGCGTAAGGTGGTCTCGGCTACTCTTTCAGCCTTAAAGTGAAGTGGGGCTATATTTCGGCCCAGAAGCTCGATAGTGAGTGTTTAAAAAGTTTTGCTCTGTCACTTTCAGTGCAAAGCAAGGCCCTCAGAAGTTAGTTTAGAGTCCCCGGGACTGAAGAATATCCCCCAAGTCCCGGGAAATCGAGCCGAAGTTGATCAAATTCATGATGCGCGTAACGTGGTCTCGGCTACTGTGTCAGTCCTAAAGTCAAGTGTGGCTATATTTCGGCCCACAAGCTAGAAAGTGAGCGTTCAAAAAGTTTTGTTGTGTCCAGTTTACTTCAAAACAAGGCCATCAGGACATAGTTTAGCGTCCAAGGGACTGCAAAATATCCCCCAAGTTCCGGGAAATCCATTCGAAGTTCGTCAAAATTACGATGCGCGTAAGGCGGTCTCATCTACTCTTTCAGTCTTAAAGTAAAGTGGGGCTATATTTCTGCCCAGAAGCTCCAAAGTTGTGCTCTGTCCATTTCACTGAAAACCAAGGCCATCAGGAGTTACTGTAGAGTCCCTTTGACTGGAATATATCCCCCAAGTCTCGGGAAATAAACGCGAAATTGCTCAAAATCACGATTCGCTCAAGACGGTCTCGCCTACTCTTTCAGTCTTAAAGTATAATGGGGCTCTATTTCGGCCCAGAAGCTCGAGAGTGAGCGTTCAAAAACTTTCGCTGTGTCCATTTCACTGCAAACCAAGACAAGCAGGAGTTAGTTGAGAGTCCCCGGGACTGGAAAATATCCCCCAAGTTCCGGGAAATCAACCCGAAGTTTGTCAAAATCACGATGCACGTAAGGCGGTCTCGGCTACTCTTTCAGTGTTAAAGTAATGGGGGCCAATATTTTGGCCCAGAAGCTCGAAATTGAGTGTTCAAAAGGTTTTGCTGGGTCCATTTTACTGCAAACCAAGGCCATGGGGAATTAGTTTAGAGTCCTCAGAACTGGAATATATCCCCTTAGTTCCGGGAAATCGAGCCGAAGTTGCTGAAAGTCACGATGCACGTAAGGCGGTCTCGGCTACTCTTTCAGTCTTAAAGTGAAGTGGGGTTCTATTTCGGTCCAGAAGCTCGAAAGTATGCGTTCAAAAAGCTTTGCTGTGTCCATTTGACTGCAAACCAAGGCAATCAGGAGTTAGTTTAGAGTCCCCGGAACTGGAAAATATTCTCCAAGTTCCAGGAAATGGCGCCGAAGTTGATGAAAATTACGATGCGCGTAACGGGCTCTCGGTTTTCTTTCAGTTTTAAATTTAAGTAGGGCTATATTGCGGCACTGAAGCTCGAAGGTGAGCGTTCAGAATGTTTTGCTGTGTTCATTAAACTGCAAACCAAGGTCATCGGGAGTTAGTT
Source organism: Orbicella franksi (assembly GCF_964199315.1). Classification (NCBI taxonomy): domain Eukaryota; kingdom Metazoa; phylum Cnidaria; class Anthozoa; order Scleractinia; family Merulinidae; genus Orbicella; species Orbicella franksi. The sequence goes on from NC_138153.1 coordinate 175,192, forward strand.
TAGCGTCCCCGTGACTTTAAATTATTCGCCAACTTCCAGGAAATCGAGCAGAAGTGGCCCAAAATCACGATGCGCGTAAGGCGGTCTCGGCTACTCTTTCAGTCTTAAAATTAAGGGGGGCTATATTTCGACCTAGAAGCTCGAGACCGGGCGTGCGCTAATTTTACCTGTGTACATTTCACTGACATCTTAGGCCATCAGGAGTTAGTTTAGAGTCCTTGGGACTGGAAAATATTTCCCAAATTCTACCAGATCGAGCCAAAGTTGCTCAAAATGACGATGCGCGTAAGGCGGTCTCGGCTACTCTTTCAGTCTTAAAATGAAGTGCGGCTATATTTCGGCCGAGAAGCTCAACACCGAGCGTGCGCTCCTTTTGCCTGTGTACATATCACTGAAAACTAAGTTCATTAGGAGTTAACATAGAGTCTTCGGGACTGGAAAATATTCCCCGAATTCCGGCAAATCGAGCCAAAGATGCTCAAAATCACGATGCGCCTAAGGCGGTCTCGGCTACTCGTTAACTCCGAAAATGAAGTGGGGCTATATTTCGGTTCTACAAGCTCGACACCGAGCTTGCTCTCCTTTTACCTGTGTCCATTTCACTAAGAACTAAGTCCATCAGGAGATAGTTTCGAATCCTCGAGACTGGAAGCTATCCTCCAAGTTTCGGCAAATTGAGCCATACTTTCTTAAAATTAGGATAGGCGTGCGGCAGTTTCGTTTACTCTTTCAGTCTTAAAATGAACTGGGGCTACATTTCGGCCTAGAAGCTCGACACCGAGCGTGCGCTCCTGTTACCTGTCACCATTTTACTGAAAACTAAGGGCATCAAGAGTTAGGGTAGAGTCCCCGGGACTGGAAAATATCCCCCAAGTTTTGGCATATCGAGCCATAGTGGCTAAAAATTTCGATGCGCTTAAGGCGGTTTCGTGTACACTTTCAGTCTTAAAATAAAGTGGGGCTATATTTCGGCCTACAACCTCGAAACCGAGCGTGCGCTCCTTTTACCTGTGTCCATTTCACTAAAATCCAAGGCATTCAGGAGTTAGTTTAGAGCTTCCGGGACTGGAAAATATCCCCCAAGTCCCAGGAAATAGGGCCGAAGTTCGACAAAATTACCATGCGCGTAAAGGCGGTCCCGGCTACTCTTTCAGTCTTAAAGTGAAGTGGGGCTATATTTCGGCCCAGAAGCTCGAAAGTGAACGTTCAAAAAGTTTGGCTGTGTCCATTTCACTGAAAACCAAGGCCATCAGGAATTAGTTTGGACTGCCCGGGACTGGCAATTATCTCCCAAGGTCCGGGAAATCGAGCCGAAGTAGCCCAAAATCACGATGCGCGTAAGGCGGTCTCGGCTAGTCTTTCAGTCTTAAGGTGAAGTAGGGCTATGCTTCGGCCCAGAAGCTCAAAAGTGAGCGTTCAAAAAGTTGTGCTGTGTCCATTTCACTGCAAACCGAGCAAATCAGGAGTTAGTTTAGAGTCCCCGGTACCGGAAAATATCCCCCATTTCCCGGGAAATCGAGCCAAAGTTGGTCAAAATCACGATGCGCGTAAGGCGGGCCCGGTTACTCTTTCATTCTTAAAGTGAACTGGGGCAATATTTCCCCCCAGAAGCTCGAAATTCAGCGTTCAAAAAGTTGTGCTGTGTCCATTTCACTCCAGAGCAAGCCCATCAGGAGTTACTTTAGAGTCCGCGTGACTGGAAATATCCCCCAAGTTCCGGGAAATCGAGCCGAAGTTGGTCAAAATTACGATGGGAGTAAGGCGGTCTCGGCTACTCTTTCACTCTTAAAGTGAAGTGGAGCTATATTTCGGCCCAGAAGCTCAAAAGTGAGCGCTCAAAAAGTTTTGCTGTGTCCATTTTACTGCAGACCAAGGACCTCGGGGGTCAGTTTAGAGTCCCCGGGACTGGAAAATATCCCCCTATTTCCGGGAAATCGAGCCGAAGTATCTCAAAATCACGATGGGAGTAAGGCGGTCTCGGCTACTCTTTCACTCTTAAAGTGAAGTGGAGCTATATTTCGGCCCAGAAGCTCAAAAGTGAGCGCTCAAAAAGTTTTGCTGTGTCCATTTTACTGCAGACCAAGGACCTCGGGGGTCAGTTTAGAGTCCCCGGGACTGGAAAATATCCCCCTATTTCCGGGAAATCGAGCCGAAGTATCTCAAAATCACGACGCGCGTAAGGCGGTCTCGGCTACTCTTTCAGTCTTAAAGTTAAGTGGGGATATATTTCGAGCCATAAGCTCGAAAGTGAGCGTTCAAAAAGTTTTGCTGTGTCCATTTAACTGCAAACTAAGGCCATCGGAAGTTAGTTTAGCTTCCCTGGGAATTGAAAATATTCGCCAACTTCCGGCAAATCGAGCCGAAGTTGGTCAAAATTACGATGCGCGTAAGGCGGTCTCGGCTACACTTTCAGTCTTAAAGTGAAGTAGGGCTATATTTCGGCTGGGAAGCAGAAAGTGAGCGTTCAAAAAAAATGCGCTGTGTCCATTTCACTGCAAATTAAGGCCATCAGCAGTTAGTTTAGAGTCCCCGGGACTGGAATATATCCCCGAAGTTCAGGGAAATCCAACGGAAGTTGGTCGAAATCACGATGCGCGTAAGACGGTCTCGGCTACTCTTTCAGTCTTAAAGTAAAGTGGGGCTATATTTCGGCCCAGAAGCTCGAAAGTGAACCTTTAAAAAGTTACGCTTTGTGCATTTAACTGCAAACGAAGGCCATTAGGAGTTAGTTGATAGTCCCCCGGACTGGAAAATATCCCCCAAGTTCCGGGAAATCGAGCTGAACTGGGTCAAAATCACGATCCTCGTAAGGAGGTCTCGGCTACTATTTCAGTCTTAAAGTGAAGTACGGTTGTATTTCGGCCCAGTAGCTCGAAGCTGAGCGTTCAAAGAGTTTTCCTGCGTCAATTGCACGTCAAACCAAGGCCATCAGGAGTTAGTTTAGAGTCCCCGGGACTTGAAAATATCGCCAAAATGCTGGAAAATCGAGCGGAAGTTGCTTAAAATCACGATGCGCGTAAGGCGGTCTCGCCTACTCTTTCACTCTTAAAGTGAAGTGGGGCTATATTTCATCCCAGAAGCTCGAAAATAAGCGTTCAAAGAGTGTTACCTTGTTCATTTCACTGCAAACCAAGGCCATCAGGAGTTAGTTTAGACTGCTCGGGACTGGAAAATATCGCCCAAGTTCGGGGAAATCGAGCCGAATTTTGTCAAAATCACGATGCGCGTAACGCGGTCTCGGCTGTTCTTTCATTCTTAAAGTGAGCTCGGGCTATATTTCAGCCCAGAAGCTCGAAAGTGAAAGTTCAAAAAGTTTTGCTGTGTCCATTTCAGCGCAAACCAAGCCACATCAGGAGATAGTTTACAGTCTCCGCGACATCAAAATATCCCCCAAGTTCCGGGAAATCGAGCCGAATTTTGTGAAAATCACGATGCGCGTAAAGCAGTCTCGGCTACTCTTTTAGTCTTAAAGTGACGTGGCTGTATATTTTGGCCCAGAAGCTCGAAAGTGAGCGTTAAAAAAGTTATGCTGTGCCCAGTTCACTGTAAAGCAAGGCCCTCGAGAAGTAGTTTACAGTCTCCGTAACTGGAAAATATCCTCCAAGTTCCGCCAAATCGAGATGACGTTGGGCAAAACAACGATTCGCGTAAGGCGGTCTCGGCTAGTCTTTGAGTCTGAAAGTGAAGTAGGGCTATATTTCGTTCCAGAAGCTCGAAAGTGAGCGTTCAAAAAGTTTTCCTCTCTCAATTTCACTGAAACCCAAGGCCATCATGAGTTAGTTTAGAGTCCCCGGGAGTGGAAAATATCTGGCAACTCAAGCCGAAGTTGGTCAAAATCACGATGCGCCTAAGGCGGCCTCGGCTACTCTTTCAGTCTTAAAGTGAAGTGGGGCTCTATTTCGGCCCAGAAGCTCCAAAGTGAACGCTGCAAAAAATTTGCTGTGTCCATTTCACTGCAAACCAAGGCCATCAGGAGTTAGTTTAGAGTCCCCGGCACTGCAATATATTTCCCAAGTTCCGGAAAATCGAGAAGACGTTGCTCAAAATCACGATGCGCGCAAGACGGTCTTGGCTAGTCTTTCAGTCTTAAAGTGAAGTGGGGCTATATTTCGGCCCAGAAGCTCAAAAGTGAGCTTCGAAAAGTTTTGCTGTATCCATTTCAATGCAAACGAAGTCCATCAGGGGTTACTTAAGAGTCTTCGGGACTGGAAAATATCCCCCCAAGTTCAGGGAAATTTAGCCGAAGTTGGTCAAAATCACGGTGCGCGGTAGGCGGTCTCGCTTACTGTTTCAGTCTTAAAGTGAAGTGAGGCTTTATTCCTGCCCAGGAGCTTGAAAGTGAGCGTTCAAAAAGTTTCCCTGTGTTTATTTTACTGGAAACCAAAGCCATCAGGAGCTAGTTTAGAGTCCCCGGGACTGGAAAATATCACCCAACTTCTGGGAAATCGAGCCGAAGTTGGTCAAAATCACGATGCAAGTAAGGCGGTCTCGGCTACTCTTTCAGTGTTAAAGTAATGGGGGGCTATATTTTGGCCCAGAAGCTCGAAATTCAGCGTTCAAAAAGTTTTGCTGGCTCCATTTTACTGCAAACCAAGGCCATCAGGAATTATTTTAGAGTCCTCAGAACTGGAATATATCCCCTTAGTTCCGGCAAATCGAGCCGAAGTTGCTCAAAATCACGATGCACGGAAGGCGGTCTCGGCTACTCTTTCAGTCTTCAAGTGAAATGGGGTTCTATTTCGGTCCAGAAGCTCGAAAGTATGCGTTCAAAAACTTTTTCTGTTTCCGTTTCACTGCAAACCAAGACCAGCACGAGTTAGTTTAGAGTCCCCGGGACTGCAAAATATTTCGCAAGTTCCGGGAAATCGAGCCGAAGTTGATCAAAATCACGATGCGCAAAACGTGGTCTCGGCTACTGTTTCAGTCTTAAAGTGAAGTATGGTTATATTTCGGCCCACAACCTCGAAAGTGAGCCTTCAAAAAGCTTTGCTGTGTCCATTTCACTGCAAAACAAGGCCATCGGCACCTAGTTTAGCGTCCAAGGGACTGGAAAATATCCCCCAAGCTCCGCGAAATCCAACCGAAGTTTGTCAAAATCACAATGCGCGTAAGGCGGTCTCGGCTACTTTTTCAGTATTAAAGTAAAGTGGGCTATATTTCGGCCCAGAAGCTTGAAGGTGAGCGTTGAAAAAGTTTTGCTGTCTCCATTTCACTGCAAACCAAGGCCATCAACAGTTAGTTTAGAGTCCTTGGGACTGGAAAATATCCCCCAAGTTCCGGAATATCGACCCGAAGTTGGTCAAAATCACGATGCGCGCACGCCGGTCTCGGCTACTCTTTAAGTCGTAAGTGATGTGGGACTATATTTCGGCCTAAAAGCTCGAAAGTGTTCGTTCAAAAACTTGTGCTGTGTGAATTTCACTGCAAACCATGGCCATCAGGAGTTAGTTTAGAGTCCCCGGGACTGGAAAATATCCCCCAAGTTCCGGGAAATCAACCCGAATTTTCTCAAAATCACAAAGCACGTAAGGCGGTCTCGGCTACTCTTTATGTGTTAAAGTAATGGGGGGCTATATTTAGGCCCACAAGCTCGAAAGTGAGCGTTCAAAAAGCTTTGCTCTGTCCATTTGACTGCAAACCAAGGCAATCAGGAGTTAGTTTAGAGTCTCCGGAACTGGAAAATATTCTCCAAGTTCCAGGAAATGGCGCCGAAGTTGATGAAAATGCGTAAAGGGCTCTCGGTTATTCTTTCAGTCTTAAATTTAAGTAGGGCTATATTGCGGCACTGAAGCTCGAAGGTCAGCGTTCAGAATGTCTTGCCGTGTTCATTAAACTGCAAACCAAGGTCATCGGGAGTTAGTTTAGCGTCCCCGGGACTTTAAATTATTCGCCAACTTCCGGGAAATCGAGTAAAAGTGGCCCAAAATCACGATGCGCGTAAGGCGGTCTCGGCTACTCTTTCAGTCTTAAAATTAAGGGAGCTATATTTCGACCTAGAAGCTCGAGACCGGGCGTGCGCTAATTTTACCTGTGTCCATTTCACTGACATCTTAGGCCATCAGGAGTTAGTTTAGAGTCCTTGGGACTGGAAAATATTTCCCTAAATTCTGGCAGATCGAGCCAAAGTTGCTCAAAATGACGATGCGCGTAAGGCGGTCTCGGCTACTCTTTCAGTCTTAAAATGAAGTGGGGCTATATTTCGGCCGAGAAGCTCAACACCGAGCGTGCGCTCCTTTTGCCTGTGTACATATCACTGAAAACTAAGTTCATCAGGAGTTAACATAGAGTCCTCGGGACTGGAAAATATTCCCCGAATTCCGGCAAATCGAGCCAAAGATGCTCAAAATCACGATGCGCGTAAGGCGGTCTCGGCTACTCTTTCAGTCTTAAAATTAAGGGAGCTATATTTCGACCTAGAAGCTCGAGACCGGGCGTGCGCTAATTTTACCTGTGTCCATTTCACTGACATCTTAGGCCATCAGGAGTTAGTTTAGAGTCCTTGGGACTGGAAAATATTTCCCTAAATTCTGGCAGATCGAGCCAAAGTTGCTCAAAATGACGATGCGCGTAAGGCGGTCTCGGCTACTCTTTCAGTCTTAAAATGAAGTGGGGCTATATTTCGGCCGAGAAGCTCAACACCGAGCGTGCGCTCCTTTTGCCTGTGTACATATCACTGAAAACTAAGTTCATCAGGAGTTAACATAGAGTCCTCGGGACTGGAAAATATTCCCCGAATTCCGGCAAATCGAGCCAAAGATGCTCAAAATCACGATGCGCGTAAGGCGGTCTCGGCTACTCGTTTACTCCGAAAATGAAGTGGGGCTATATATCGGTTCTACAAGCTCGACACCGAGCGTGCTCTCCTTTTACCTGTGTCCATTTCACTAAGAACTAAGTCCATCAGGAGATAGTTTAGAATCCTCGAGACTGGAAGCTATCCTCCAAGTTTCGGCAAATTGAGCCATACTTTCTTAAAATTACGATAGGCGTACGGCAGTTTCGTTTACTCTTTCAGTCTTAAAATGAAGTGGGGCTACATTTCGGCCTAGAAGCTCGACACCGAGCGTGCGCTCCTGTTACCTGCGACCTTTTTACTAAAAACTAAGGCCATCAAGAGTTAGGGTAGAGTCCCCGGGACTGGAAAATATCCCCCAAGTTTTGGCATATCGAGCCATAGTGGCTAAAAATTTCGATGCGCTTAAGGCGGTTTCGTGTACACTTTCAGTCTTAAAATAAAGTGGGGCTATATTTCGGCCTACAACCTGGAAACCGAGCGTGCGCTCCTTTTACCTGTGTAAATTTCACTAAAAACCAAGGCATTCAGGAGTTAGTTTAGAGCTTCCGGGACTGAAAAATATCCCCCAAGTCGCAGGAAATAACGCCGAAGTTCGACAAAATTACCATGCGCATAGAGGCGGTCCCGGCTACTCTTTCAGTCTTAAAGTGAAGTGGAGCTATATTTCGGCCCAGAAGCTCGAAAGTGAACGTTCAAAAAGTTTGGCTGTGTCCATTTCACTGAAAACCAAGGCCATCAGGAATTAACTTAGAGTGCCCGGGACTGGCAATTATCTCCCAAGGTCCGGGAAATCGAGCTGAAGTAGCCCAAAATCACGATGCGCGTAAGGCGGTCTCGGCTAGTCTTTCAGTCTTAAAGTGAAGTAGGGCTATGCTTCGGCCCAGAAGCTCAAAAGTGAGCGTTCAAAAAGTTGTGCTGTGTCCATTTCACTCCAGAGCAAGGCCATCAGGAGTTACTTTAGAGTCCGCGTGACTGGAAAATATCCCCCAAGTTGCGGGAAATCGAGCCGAAGTTGGTCAAAATCACGATGGGCGTAAGGCGGTCTCGGCTACTCTTTCACTCTTAAAGTGAAGTGGAGCTATATTTTTTGCCAGAAGCTTAAAAGTGACCGTTCAAAAAGTTTTGCTGTGTCCATTTTACTGCAGAGCAAGGACGTCGGGGGTCAGTTTAGAGTCCCCGGGAGTGGAAAATATCCCCCAAGTTCCGGGAAATTTAACCGAAGTTGATCAAAATCACGACGCGCGTACGACGGTCTCGGCTACTCTTTCAGTCTTAAAGTGAAGTGGGGCTATATTTCGAGCCATAAGCTCGAAAGTGAGCGTTCAAAAAGTTTTGCTGTGTCCATTTAACTGCAAACTAAGGCCATCGGAAGTTAGTTTAGCTTCCCCGGGACTTGAAAATATCGCCAAAATTCTAGAAAATCGAGCGGAAGTTGCTGAAAATCACGCCGGGTAAGGCGGTCTCGCCTACTCTTTCAGTCTTAAAGTGAAGTGGGGCTATATTTCAGCCGAGAAGCTAGAAAGTGACAGTTCAAAAAGTTTTGCTCTGTTCATTTCGCTGCAAACCAAGGCCATCACGAGTTAGTCTAGACTCCTCGGGACTGGAAAATATCGCCCAAGTTCGGGGAAATCGAGCCGAATTTTGTCAAAATCACGATGCGCGTAAGGCGGTCTCGGCTACTCTTTGATTCTTAAAGTGAACTGGGGCTATATTTCGGCCCAGAAGCTCGAAAGTGAAAGTTCAAAAAGTTTTACTGTGTCCATTTCACCGCAAACGAAGCCACATCAGCAGATTGTTTACAGTGTCCGGGACATCAAAATATCCCCCAAGTCCCGGGAAATCCAGCCGAAGTTTGTTAAAATCACGATGCGCGTAAAGCAGTCTCGGCTACTCTTTTAGTCTTAAAGTGACGTGGCTGCATATTTCGGCCCAGAAGCTCGAAAGTGAGCTTCAAAAAGTTTTCCTCTCTCAATTTAACTGAAAACCAAGGCCATCGTGAGTTAGTTTAGAGCCCGCGGGACTAAAAAATATCCCTTAAGTTCTGGCAACTCAAGCCGAAGTTGGTCAAAATCACGATGCGTCTAAGGCGGTCTCGGCTACTATTTCAGTCTTAAAGTGAAGTGGGGCTATATTTCGGCCCAGAATTTCGAAAGTAAGCCTTCAAAAAAAATTGCTTTGTCCATTTCACTGCAGACCAAGGCCATCAGGGGTTAGTTTAGAGTCCTTGGAACTTGAATATATCCCCGAAGTTTCGGGAAATCCAGCCGAAGTTGGTCAAAATCACGATGCGCGTAAGACGGTCTCGGCTACTGTTTCAGTCTTAAACTGAAGTGGGGCTATATTTCGGCTCAGAAGCCCGAAGGGAAGCGTTGAAAAAGGTTTGTTCTCTCCATTTCAATGCAAACCAAGGCAATCAGGAGTTACTTTAGAGTCCCCAGTACCGGAAAACATTCCGCATTTCCTGGGAAATCGAGCCAAAGTTGGTCAAAATCACGATGCGCGTAAGACGGTCTCGGCTACTCTTTCAGTCTTAAACTGAAGTGGGGCTATATTTCGGCTCAGAAGCCCGAAGGGGAGCGTTGAAAAAGTTTTGTTCTCTCCATTTCAATGCAAACCAAGGCAATCAGGAGTTACTTTCGAGTCCCCGGTACCGCAAAATATTCCCCGTTTCCTGGGAAATCGAGCCAAAGTTGGTCAAAATCACGATGCGCGTAAGGCGGTCCCGGTTACTCTTTCATTCCTAAAGTGAACTGGGGCAATATTTCCCCCCAGAAGCTCGAAAGTGAGCGTTCAAAAAGTTGTGCTGTATCCATTTCACTCCAGAGCAAGGTTATCAGGAGTTACTTTAGAGTCCCCAGTACCGGAAAACATTCCGCATTTCCTGGGAAATCGAGCCAAAGTTGGTCAAAATCACGATGCGCGTAAGACGGTCTCGGCTATTCTTTCATTCTTAAAGTGAGCTCGGGCTATATTTTGGCCCAGAAGCTCGAAAGTGAAAGTTCAAAAAGTTTTGCTTGTCCATTTCACCGCGAACCAAGCCACATCAGGAGATAGTTTACAGTCTCGGGGACATCAAAATATACCCCAAGTTCCGGGAAATCGAGCCGAAGTTTGTGAAAATCACGATGCGCGTAAAGCAGTCTCGGCTACTCTTTTAGTCTTAAAGTGACGTTGCTGTATATTTTGGCCCAGAAGCTCGAAAGTGAGCGTTCAAAAAGTTATGCTGTGCCCATTTCACTGCAAAGCAAGGCCCTCAGGAAGTAGTTTACAGTCCCCGGAACTGGAAAATATCCTCCAAGTTCCGCCAAATCGAGACGAAGTTGGTCAAAATAACGATTCGCGTAAGGCGGTCTCGGCTAGTCTTTGAGTCTGAAAGTGAAGTAGGGCTATATTTCGGTCCAGAAGCTCGAAAGTGAGCGTTCAAAAAGTTTTCCTCTCTCAATTCCACTGAAAACCAAGGCCACCATGAGTTAGTTTAGAGTCCCCTGGAGTGGAAAATATCTTTTAAGTTCTGGCAACTCAAGCCGAAGTTGGTCAAAATCACGATGCGCCTAAGGCGGCCTCGGCTACTCTTTCAGTCTTAAAGTGAAGTGGGGCTCTATTTCGGCCCAGAAGCTCCAAAGTGAACGCTGCAAAAAATTTGCTGTGTTTATTTCACTGCAAACTAAGGCCATCAGGAGTTAGTTTAGAGTCCCCGGCACTGCAATATATTTCCCAAGTTCCGGAAAATTGAGAAGACGTTGGTCAAAATCACGATGCGCGCAAGACGGTCTTGGCTAGTCTTTCAGTCTTAAAGTGAAGTGGGGCTATATTTCGGCCCAGAAGCTTAAAAGTGAGCTTCAAAAAGTTTTGCTGTATCCATTTCAATGCAAACGAAGGCCATCAGGGGTTACTTAAGAGTCTTCGGGACTGGAAAATATCCCCCCAAGTTCAGGGAAATTTAGCCGAAGTTGGTCAAAATCACGGTGCGCGTTAGGCGGTCTCGCTTACTGTTTCAGTCTTAAAGTGAAGTGAGGCTTTATTCCTGCCCAGGAGCTTGAAAGTGAGCGTTCAAAAAGTTTCCCTGTGTTTATTTTACTGGAAACCAAAGCCATAGGGAGCTAGTTTAGAGTCCCCGGGACTGGAAAATATCACCCAACTTCTGGGAAATCGAGCCGAAGTTGGTCAAAATCACGATTTGCGTAAGGTAGTGTCGGCTACTCTTTCAGTCTTAGAGTGAAGTGGGGCTATATTTCGGGCCAGAAGCCCGAAAGTGAGCGTTCAAAAAGTTTTGCTGTGTCCATTTCACTGGAAACCACGGCCATCAGGGGTTAGTTTAGAGTCCCCAGGACTGAAAAATATGGCCCAAGTTCCGCGGAATCGATCCGAATTTGATCAAAATCACGATGCGCGAAATGCGGTATCGGCTACTGTTTCAGTCTTAAAGTGAAGTTGGGCTATATTTCGGGCGAGAAGCCCGAAAGTGAGCGTTCAAAAAGTTTTGCTGTGTTCATTTCACTGCAAACCAAGGCCATCAGGAGTTAATTTAGCGTCCCCGGGACAAGAAAATATGCCCCAAGGTCCGGGAAATATAGCCGAGGTTGGTCAAAATCACGATGCCCCTAAAGTGGTCTCGGCTACTCTTTCTGTCTTAAAGTGAAGTAGAGCTGTATTTCGGGCAAGAAGGCCGAAAGTGACCGTTCAAAAAGTTTTGCTGTGTCCATTTCACTGCAAACCAGGGCCATCAGGGGTTAGTTAAGAGTCCCCGGGACTGAAAAATATTGCCCAAGTTCCGGGGAATCGAACCGAAGTTGATCAAAATCACGATGCGCGAAATGCGATCTTGACTACTGTTTCAGTCTTAAAGTGAAGTGGGGCTATATTTCGGCCCAGAAGCCTGAAAGTGAGCCTTCAAAAAGTTTTGCTGTGTTCTTTGACTGAAAAACAAGGCCATCACGAGTTAGTTTAGCGTCCCTGGGACTGGAAAATATTCCCCAAGTTCCGGTAAATCGAGCTGAAGTTGGTCAAAATCACGGTGCTCCCAAAGCGGTCTCGGCTACCCTTTCAGTCTTAAAGTGAAGTGGGGCTATATTTCTGTCCAGAAGCTCGAAAGTGAGCGTTCAAAAAGTTTTGCGGTGTGCATTTCACTGCAAACCAAAGCTATCAGAAGTTAGTTTAGGGTCCCCGGGACTGGAAAATATTCCCCACGTTCCGGGAAACCCAGCCGAAGTTTGTCAAAATCACAAGGCGCGTAAGGTGGTCTCGGTTACTCTTTAAGTCTTAAAGTAAAGTGGGGCTTTATTTCGGCTACGAAGCTCGAAGATGAACGTTCAAAAAGTTTTGCTGTGTCCATTTCACTGCAAACCAAGGCCATGAGGGGTTAGTTTAGAGTTCCTGGGACTGGAAAATATCCCCCAAGTTCCGGAATATCTACCCGAAGTTTGTCAAACTCACGATGCGAGCAAGGCGGTCTCGCTTACTCTTTCAGTCTTAAGTGAAGTGGGGCTATATTTCGGCCCAGAATCTCGAAAGTGTGCGTTCAAAAAATTGTGCTGTGTCCATTTCAATGCAAACCAAGGCCATCAGGAGTTAGTTTAGAGTCCCCTGGACTGGAACATATCCCCCAAGTCCCGGGAATTGGAGCCGAAGTTGATCAAATTCATGATGCGCGTAACGTGGTGTCGGCTACTGTTTCAGTCTTAAAGTCAAGTGTGCCTATATTTCGGCCCACAAGCTAGAAAGTGAGCGTTCAAAAAGTTTTGCTGTGTCCATTTCACTTCAAAACAAGGCCATCAGGACTTAGTTTAGGGTCCCCGGGACTGGAAAATATTCCCCAAGTTCCGGGAAAGCGAGCCGAAGTTGATCAAAATCACGATGCGCGAAATGCGGTCTCGGCTACTGTTTCAGTCTTAAAGTAAAGTGTGGCTATATTTCGGCCCACAAGCTCGAAAGTGAGCGTTCAAAAAGTTTTGCTCTGTCCATTTCAATGCAAAGCAAGGCGATCAGGAGTTAGTTTAGAGTCCCCGGGACTGGAAAATCTCCCCCAAGTTCCGAGAAATCGATCCGAAAATGGTCAAAATCACGATGCGCGTAAGGCGATCTCGGCTACTCTTTCAGTCTTAAAGTGAAGTGGGGCTATATTTTGGCCCAGAAGCTCCAAAGTGGGCGTTGAAACATTTATGCTGTGCGCATTTCAGTGCAAACCAAGGCCATCCGGAGTTAGTTTAGAGTCCTCCGGACTGGAAAATAATCCAAAAGTGGCGTGAAATCAAGCTGAATTTGGTCTCACTCACGCTGCGCGTGAGGCGGACTCGGCTACTATTTTAGTCTGAAAGTGAAGTGGGATTCTATTTCGGCCCAGAAGCTACAAAGAGAGTGTTCAAAAAGCTTTCCTTTGTCCATTTCACTGAAAACCAAGGCAATCAGGAGTTAGTTTAGAGCCCGCGGAAATTGAATATATCCCCCAAGTTTCGGCAAATCGACCCGAAGTTGGTCAAAATCACGATTTGCGCAAGACGGTCTCGGCTACTCTTTCAGTCTTCAAGTAAAGTGGGGCTATATTTCGGTCCAGAAGCTCGAGAGTGAGCGTTCAAAAAGTTTCGCTGCGTCCATATCACTGGAAACCCAGTTAATCAGGAGTTAGTTTAGAGTCCCCGGGACTGGAAAATATCCCCCAAGTTGCGGCAAATCGAGCCAAAGTTGGTAAAAATCACGGTGCGCTTAAGGCGGTGTCGGCTACTCCTTCAGTCTTAAAGTGAAGTGGGGCTATATTTCGGCCCAGAAGCTCAAAAGTGAGCGTTCAAAAAGTTTTGCTGTATCCATTTCAATGCAAACCAGGGCCATCAGGGGTTACTTAAGAGTCCTCGGGACTGGAAAATATCCCCCAAGTTCCGGTAAATCCAGCCCAAGTTGGTCAAAATCACGATGTGCGTAAGGTGGTCTCGGCTACTCTTTCAGTCTTAAAGTGAAGTGGGGCGATATTTCGGCCTAGAAGCTCGAAAGTGAGTGTTTAAAAAGTTATGCTCTGTCACTTTCAGTGCAAACCAAGGCCATCAGAAGTTAGTTTAGAATCCCCGGGACTGGAAAATATCGCCCAAGTCCCGAGAAATCCAGCCGAAGTTGATCAAATTCATGATGCGCGTAACGTGGTCTCGGCTACTGTGTCAGTCCTAAAGTGAAGTGTGGCTCTATTTCGGCCCACAAGCTAGAAAGTGAGCGTTCAAAAGTTTTGTTGTGTCCATTTGACTTCAAAACAAGGCCATCAGGATTTAGTTTAGCGTCCAAGGGTCTGCAAAATATTTCCCAAGTTCCGGGAAATCCATTGGAAGTTCGTCAAAATTACGATGCGCGTAAGGCGGTCTCGGCTACTTTTTCAGTATTAAAGTAAAGTGGGCTATATTTCGGCCCAGAAGCTTGAAGGTGAGCGTTCAAAAAGTTTTGCTGTCTCCATTTCACTGCAAACCAAGGCCATCAAGAGTTATTTTAGAGTCCTTGGGACTGGAAAATATCCCCCAAGTTCCGGAATATCGACCCGAAGTTGGTCAAAATCACGATGCGTGCACGACGGTCTCGGCTACTCTTTAAGTCGTAAGTGATGTGGGACTATATTTCGGCCTAAAAGCTCGAAAGTGTTCGTTCAAAAACTTGTGCTGTGTGAATTTCACTGCAAACCATGGCCATCAGGAGTTAGTTTAGAGTCCCCGGCACTGGAAAATATTCCCCAAGTTCCAGGAAAGCGAGCAGAAGTTGCTCAAAATCACGATGCGCGTAACGCGCTCTCGGCTACTGTTTCAGTCTTAAAGTGAAGTGTGGCTATATTTAGGCCCACAAGCTCGAAAGTGAGCGTTCAAAAAGTTTTGCTGTGTCCATTTGACTATAAACCAAGGCAATCAGGAGTTAGTTTAGAGTCCCCGGAACTGGAACATATTCTCCAAGCTCCAGGAAATGGCGCCGAAGTTGATGAAAATTACGATGTGCGTAACGAGCTCTCGGTTATTCTTTCAGTCTTAAATTTAAGTAGGGCTATATTGCGGCACTGAAGCTCGAAGGTGAGCGTTCAGAATGTTTTGCTGTGTTCATTAAACTGCAAACCAAGGTCATCGGGAGTTAGTTTAGCGTCCCCGGGACTTTAAATTATTGGCCAACTTCCGGGAAATCGAGCAAAAGCGGCCCAAAATCACGATGCGCGTAAGGCGGTCTCGGCTACTTTTTCAGTATTAAAGTAAAGTGGGCTATATTTCGGCCCAGAAGCTTGAAGGTGAGCGTTCAAAAAGTTTTGCTGTCTCCATTTCACTGCAAACCAATGCCATCAAGAGTTATTTTAGAGTCCTTGGGACTGGAAAATATCCCCCAAGTTCCGGAATATCGACCCGAAGTTGGTCAAAATCACGATGCGTGCACGACGGTCTCGGCTACTCTTTAAGTCGTAAGTGATGTGGGACTATATTTCGGCCTAAAAGCTCGAAAGTGTTCGTTCAAAAACTTGTGCTGTGTGAATTTCACTGCAAACCATGGCCATCGGGAGTTAGTTTAGAGTCCCCGGGACTGGAAAATATTCCCCAAGTTCCAGGAAAGCGAGCAGAAGTTGCTCAAAATCACGATGTGCGTAACGAGCTCTCGGTTATTCTTTCAGTCTTAAATTTAAGTAGGGCTATATTGCGGCACTGAAGCTCGAAGGTGAGCGTTCAGAATGTTTTGCTGTGTTCATTAAACTGCAAACCAAGGTCATCGGGAGTTAGTTTAGCGTCCCCGGGACTTTAAATTATTGGCCAACTTCCGGGAAATCGAGCAAAAGCGGCCCAAAATCACGATGCGCGTAAGGCGGTCTCGGCTACTCTTTCAGTCTTAAAATTAAGGGAGGCTATATCTCGACCTAGAAGCTCGAGACCGGGCGTGCGCTAATTTTACCTGTGTCCATTTCACTGACATCTTAGGCCATCAGGAGTTAGTTTAGAGTCCTTGGCACTGGAAAATATTTCCCAAATTCTGGCAGATTGAGCCAAAGTTGCTCAAAATCACGATGCGCGTAAGGCGGTCTCGGCTACTCTTTCAGTCTTAAAAAGAAGTTGGGCTATATTTCGGCCGAGAAGCTCAACACCGAGCGTGCGCTCCTTTTGCCTGTGTACATATCACTGAAAACTTAGTTCATCAGGAGTTAACATAGAGTCCTCCAGACTGGAAAATATTGCCCGAATTGCGGCAAATCGAGCCAAAGATGCTCAAAATCACGATGCGCGTAAGGCGGTCTCGGCTACTCGTTTACTCCGAAAATGAAGTGGGGCTATATATCGGTTCTACAAGCTCGACACCGAGCGTGCTCTCCTTTTACCTGTGTCCATTTCACTAAGAACTAAGTCCATCAGGAGATAGTTTAGAATCCTCGAGACTGGAAGCTATCCTCCAAGTTTCGGCAAATTGAGCCATACTTTCTTAAAATTACGATAGGCGTACGGCAGTTTCGTTTACTCTTTCAGTCTTAAAATGAACTGGGGCTACATTTCGGCCTAGAAGCTCGACACCGTGCGTACGCTCCTGTTACCTGTGACCATTTTACTGAAAACTAAGGCCATCAAGAGTTAGGGTAGAGTCACCGGGACTGGAAAATATCCCCCAAGTTTTGGCATATCGAGCCATAGTGGCTAAAAATTTCGATGCGCTTAAGGCGGTTTCGTGTACACTTTCAGTCTTAAAATAAAGTGGGGCTATATTTCGGCCTACAACCTGGAAACCGAGCGTGCGCTCCTTTTACCTGTGTCCATTTCACTATAAAACCAAGGCATACACGAGTTAGTTTAGAGCTTTCGGGACTAGAAAATATCCCCAAAGTCCCAAGAAATCAAGCCGAATTTCGACAAAATTACCATGCGCATAAGGCGGTGCCGGCTACTATTTCAGTCTTAAAGTGAAGTGGGGCTATGCTTCGGCCCAGAAGCTCGAAAGTGAACGTTCAAAAAGTCTGGCTGTGTCCATTTCACTGAAAACCAAGGCCATCAGGAATTAACTTAGAGTGCCCGGGACTGGCAATTATCTCCCAAGTTCCGGGAAATCGAGCCGAAGTAGCCCAAAATCACGATGCGCGTAAGGCGGTCTCGGCTAGTCTTTCAGTCTTAAAGTGAAGTAGGGCTATGCTTCGGCCCAGAAGCTCAAACGCGAGCGTTCAAATAGTTGTGCTGTGTCCATTTCACTCCAGAGCAAGGCCATCAGGAGTTACTTTAGAGTCCGCGGGACTGGAAAATATCCCCCAAGTTCCGGGAAATCAAGCCGAAGTTGGTCAAAATTACGATGGGCGTAAGGCGGTCTCGGCTACTCTTTCACTCTTAAAGTGAAGTGGAGCTATATTTCGGTCCAGAAGCTCAAAAGTGAGCGTTCAAAAAGTTTTGCTGTGTCCATTTTACTGCAGACCAATGATGTCGGGGGTCAGTTTAGAGTCCCCGCGACTGGAAAATATCCCCCAAGTTCCGGGAAATTTAGCCGAAGTTTTTCAAAATCAGGACGCGCGTACCGTGGTCTGGGCTACTCTTCAGTCTTAAAGTGAATTGGGGCGATATTTCGGCCCAGAAGCTCGAAACTGAGTGTTTAAAAAGTTTTGCTGTCTCCATTTCACTGCAAAACAAGGCCATCACGACTTAGTTTAGCGTCAAAGGAACTGGAAATATCCCCCAAGTTATGGGAAATCCACCCGAAGTTAGTCAAAATCACGATGCGCTTAAGGGGGTCACGGCTACTTTTTTAGTCTTAAGGTAAAGTGGGCTTAGATTTAACTCCAGAAGCTCGAAAGTAAGGGTTGAAAAATTTTTGTGTCTATTTCACTCACATCTTAGACAATCAGGAGTGAGTTTAGAGACTTTGGGTCTGGAAAATATCTCCCAAGTTTCGCCAGATCGCGCCGAAGATCCTCAAATTCACAATGCGCGGAAGGCGCTCCCGCCTACTCTTTCAGTCTTAAAAAGAAGTAGGGCTATATTTCGGCCAGCAACCTCGAAAGTGCGCGTTCAACAAGTGCTCCTGTGTCCATTTCACTGCAAACCAAGGCCATCAGGAGTTAGCTTAGAGTCTCCGGGACTGGAAAATATCCCCCTTTTTCCGGGAAATCGAGCCGAAGTATCCCAAAATCACGATGCGCGTAAGGCGGTCTCGGCTACTCTTTCAGTCTTAAAGTTAAGTGGAGCTATATTTCGGCCGAGAAGCTCGAAAGTTAGCGTTTAAAAAATGTGCTGTGTCCATTTCAGTGCAAACCAAGGCCATCAGCAGTTAGTTTAGAGTCCCCGGGACTGGAATATATCCCCGAAGTTCCGGGAAATCCAACGGAAGTTGGTCAAAATCACGTTGCGCGTAAGACGGTCTCGGCTACTTTTTCAGTCTTAAAGTAAAGTGGGGCTATATTTCGGCCCAGAAGCTCAAAAGTGAACCTTTAAAAAGTTACGCTTTGTGCATTTAACTGCAAACCAAGGCCATCAGGAGTTAGTTTAGACTGCTCGGGACTGGAAAATATCGCCCAAGTTCGGGGAAATCGAGCCGAATTTTGTCAAAATCACGATGCGCGTAAGGCGGTCTCGGCTACTCTTTGATTCTTAAAGTGAACTGGGGCTATATTTCTGCCCAGAAGCTCGAAAGTGAAAGTCCAAAAAGTTTTGCTGTGTCCATTTCACCGCAAACGACGCCACATCAGCAGATTGTTTACAGTGTCCGGGACATCAAAATATCCCCCAAGTCCCGGGAAATCGAGCCGAAGTTTGTCAAAATCACGATGCGTCTAAGGCGGTCTCGGCTACTATTTCAGTCTTAAAGTGAAGTGGGGCCATATTTCGGCCCAGAATTTCCAAAGTAAGCGTTCAAGAAAATTTCCTGTGGCCATTTCACTGCAGACCAAGGCCATCTGGGGTCAGTTTAGAGTCCTTGGAACTTGAATATATCCCCGAAGTTTCGGGAAATCCAGCCGAAGTTGGTCAAAATCACGATGCGCCTAAGACGGTCTGGAATACTCTTTCAGTCTTAAACTGAAGTGGGGCTATATTTCGGCTCAGAAGCCCGAAGGGGAGCGTTGAAAAAGTCTTGCTCTCTCCGTTTCAATGCAAACCAAGGCAATCACGAGTTACTTTAGAGTCCCCGGTACCGGAAAATATTCCCCATTTCCTGGGAAATCGAGCCAAAGTTGGCCAAAATCACGATGCGCGTAAGGCGGTGTCGGCTATTCTTTCATTCTTAAAGTGAACTCGGGCTATATTTCGGCCCAGAAGCTCGAAAGTGAAAGTTCAAAAAGTTTTGCTGTGTCCGTTTCACCGCGAACCAAGCCACATCAGGAGATAGTTTACAGTCTCCGGGAGATCAAAATATCCCCCAAGTTCCGGGAAATCAAGCCGAAGTTTGTGAAAATCACGATGCGCGTAAAGCAGTCTCGGCTACTCTTTTAGTCTTAAAGTGACGTGGCTGTATATTTTGGCCCAGAAGCTCGAAAGTGAGCGTTCAAAAAGTTCTGCTGTGCCCATTTCACTGCAAAGCAAGGCCCTCAGGAAGTAGTTTACAGTCCCCGGAACTGGAATATATCCTCCAAGTTCCGCCAAATCGAGACGAAGTTGGTCAAAATAACGATTCGGGTAAGGCGGTCTCGGCTACTCATTCAGTCTGAAGTGAAGTAAGGCTATATTTCGGTCCACAAGCTCGAAAGTGAGCGTTCAAAAACTTTTCCTCTCAATTTCACTGAAAACCAAGGCCATCATGAGTTAGTTTAGGGTCCCCGGGACTGGAAAATATTCCCCAAGCTCCGGGAAAGCGAGCCGATGTTGATCAAAATCACGATGCGCGAAATGCGGTCTCCGCTACTGGTTCAGTCTTAAAGTAAAGTGTGGCTATATTTCGGCCCACAAGCTCGAAAGTGAGCGTTCAAAAAGTTTTGCTGTGTCCATTTCACTGCAAAACAAGGCCATCAGGACTTACTTTAGCATCCAAGGGGCTGGAAAGTGTTCCCCAAGTTCCCGGAGATCCACCCGAAGTTTGTCAAAATCACAATGCGCGTAAGGCGGTCTCGGTTACTCTTTAAGTCTTAAAGTAAAGTGGGGCTTTATTTCGGCCAGGAAGCTCGAAGGTGAGCGTTCAAAAAGTTTTGCTCTGTCCATTTCACTGCAAACCAAGGCCACGAGGAGTTAGTTTAGAGTTGCTGGGACTGGAAAATATCCCCCAAGTTCCGGAATATCGACCGGAAGTTTGTCAAACTCACGATGCGAGCAAGGCGGTCTCGGCTACTCTTTCAGTCTTAAGTGAAGTGGGGCTATATTTCGGCCCAGAATCTCGAAAGTGTGCGTTCAAAAAATTGTGCTGTGTCCATTTCAATGCAAACCAAGGCCATCAGGAGTTAGTTTAGAGTCCCCGGGACTGGAACATATCCCCCAAGTCCCGGGAATTGGAGCCGAAGTTGATCAAATTCATGATGCGCGTAACGTGGTGTCGGCTACTGTTTCAGTCTTAAAGTCAAGTGTGCCTATATTTCGGCCCACAAGCTAGAAAGTGAGCGTTCAAAAAGTTTTGCTGTGTCCATTTCACTTCAAAACAAGGCCATCAGGACTTAGTTTAGGGTCCCCGGGACTGGAAAATATTCCCCAAGTTCTGGGAAAGCGAGCCGAAGTTCATCAAACTCACGATGCGCGAAATGCGGTCTCGGCTACTGTTTCAGTCTTAAAGTACAGTGTGACTGTATTTCGGCCCACAAGCTCGAAAGTGAGGGTTCAAAAAGTTTTGCTCTGTCCATTTCAATGCAAAGCAAGGCGATCAGGAGTTAGTTTAGAGTCCACGGGACTGGAAAATATCGCCCAAGTTCCGAGAAATCGATCCGAAAATGGTCAAAATCACGATGCGCGTAAGGCGATCTTGGCTACTCTTTCAGTCTTAAAGTGAAGTGGGGCTATATTTCTGCCAAGAAGCTCCAAAGTGGGCGTTCAAAAATTTATGCTGTGCGCATTTCAGTGCAAACCAAGGCCATCCGGAGTTAGTTTAGAGTCCCCGGACTGGAAAATATCCCAAAAGTTGCGTGAAATCGAGCTGAACTTGGTCTAACTCACGATGCGCGTGAGGCGGTCTCGGCTACTATTTCAGTCTGAAAGTGAAGTGGGATTCTATTTCGGCCCAGAAGCTACAAAGAGAGTGTTCAAAAAGCTTTCCTTTGTCCATTTCACTGAAAACCAAGGCCATCAGGAGGTAGTTTAGAGCCCGCGGAAATGGAATATATCCCCCAAGTTCCGGGAAACCGACCCGAAGTTGGTCAAAATCACGATTTGCGCAAGACGGTCTCGGCTACTCTTTCAGTCTTAAAGTAAAGTGGGGTTATATTTCGGTCCAGAAGCTCGAGAGTGAGCGTTTAAAAAGTTTCGCTGTGTCCATTTCACTGAAAACCAAGACAATCAGGAGTTAGTTTAGAGTCCCCGGGACTGGAAAATATCCCCCAAGTTCCGGCAAATCGAGCCGAAGTATTTCAAAATCACGGTGCGCTAAAGGCGGTGTCGCCTACTCCTTCAGTCTTAAAGTGAAGTGGCGTTCTATTTCGGCCCACAAGCTCAAAGCTCAAAAAAAATTACTGTGTCTATTTCACTGCAAACCATGTGCGTAAGGTGGTCTCGGCTACTCTCTCAGTCTTAAAGTGAAATGGGGCTATATTTCGGCCCAGAATCTCAAAAGTGGGTGTTTAGAAAGTTTTGCTCTGTCACTTTCAGTGCAAACCAAGGCCATCAGAAGTTAGTTTAAAGTACCCGGGACTGGACAATATCCCCCAAGTCCCGGAAAATCGAGCCGAAGTTGATCAAATTCATGATGCGCGTAACGTGGTCTCGGCTACTGTGTCAGTCCTAAAGTCAAGTGTGGCTATATTTCGGCCCACAAGCTCGAAAGTGAGCGTTCAAAAAGTTTTGTTGTGTCCATTTGACTTCAAAACAAGGCCATCAGGACTTAGTTTAGCGTCCAAGGGACTGCAAAATATCCCCCAAGTTCCGGGAAATCCATTCGAAGTTCGTCAAAATTAAGATGCGCGTAAGGCGGTCTCATCTACTCTTTCAGTCTTAAAGTAAAGGGGGGCTATATTTCTGCCCAGAAGCTCCAAAGTTGTGCTCTGTCCATTTCACTGAAAACCAAGGCCATCAGGAGTTACTGTAGAGTCCCTTTGACTGGAATATATCCCCCAAGTTTCGGGAAATAAACGCGAAATTGCTCAAAATCACGATTCGCTCAAGACGGTCTCGCCTACTCTTTCAGTCTTAAAGTAAAATGGGGCTCTATTTCGGCCCAGAAGCTCGAGAGTGAACGTTCAAAAACTTTCGCTGTGTCCATTTCACTGCAAACCAAGACAAGCAGGAGTTAGTTGAGAGTCCCCGGGACTGGAAAATATCCCCCAAGTTCCGGGAAATCAACCCGAAGTTTGTCAAAATCACGATGCACGTAAGGCGGTCTCGGCGACTCTTTCTATGTTAAAGTAATGGGGTGCTATATTTTGGCCCAGAAGCTGGAAATTGAGCGTTCAAAAAGTTTTGCTGGCTCCATTTTACTGCAAACCAAGGCCATCAGGAGGTAGTTTAGAGTCCTCAGAACTGGAATATATCCCCTTAGTTCCGGCAAATCGAGCCGAAGTTGCTCAAAATCACGATGCACGTAGAGCGGTCTCGGCTACTCTTTTAGTCTTCAAGTGAAGTGGGGTTCTATTTCGGTCCATAAGCTCGAAAGTATGCGTTCAAAAACTTTTTCTGTTTCCGTTTCACTGCAAACCAAGACCAGCACGAGTTAGTTTAGAGTCCCCGGCACTGGAAAATATTTCGCAAGTTCCGGGAAATCGAGCCGAAGTTGATGAAAATCACGATGCGCGAAACATGGTCTCGGCTACTGTTTCAGTCTTAAAGTGAAGTATGGCTATATTTCAGCCCACAACCTCGAAAGTGAGCCTTCAAAAAGTTTTGCTGTGTCCATTTCACTGCAAAACAAGGCCATAAGCACCTAGTTTAGCGTCCAAAGGCCTGGAAAATATCCCCCAAGCTCCGCGAAATCCACCCGAAGTTTGTCAAAATCACGATGCGCGTAAGGCGGTCTCGGCTACTTTTTCAGTATTAAAGTAAAGTGGGCTATATTTCGGCCCAGAAGCTTGAAGGTGAGCGTTCAAAAAGTTTTGCTGTCTCCATTTCACTGCAAACCAAGGCCATCAAGAGTTAGTTTAGAGTCCCTGGGACTGGAAAATATCCCCCAAGTTCCGGAATATCGACCCGAAGTTGGTCAAAATCACGATGCGCGCGCGGCGGTCTCGGCTACTCTTTAAGTCGTAAGTGATGTGGGACTATATTTCGGCCTAAAAGCTCGAAAATGTTCGTTCAAACACTTGTGCTGTGTGAATTTCACTGCAAACCATGGCCATCAGGAGTTAGTTTAGAGTCCCCGGCACTGGAAAATATTCCCCAAGTTCCAGGAAAGCGAGCAGAAGTTGCTCAAAATCACGATGCGCGTAACGCGCTCTCGGCTACTGTTTCAGTCTTAAAGTGAAGTGTGGCTATATTTAGGCCCACAAGCTCGAAAGTGAGGGTTCAAAAAGTATTGCTGTGTCCATTTGACGGCAAACCAAGGCAATCAGGATTTAGTTTAGAGTCCCCGGAACTGGAAAATATTCTCCAAGTTCCAGGAAATGGCGCCGAAGTTGATGAAAATTACGATGCGCGTAACGGGCTCTCTGTTATTCTTTCAGTCTTGAATTTAAGTAGGGCTATATTGCGGCACTGAAGCTCGAAGGTAAGCGTTCAGAATGTTTTCCTGTGTTCATTAAACTGCAAACCAAGGTCATCGGGAGTTAGTTTAGCGTCCCCGGGACTTTAAATTATTGGCCAACTTCCGGGAAATCGAGCAAAAGTGGCCCAAAATCACGATGCGCGTAAGGCGGTCTCGGCTACTCTTTATATCTTAAAATTAAGGGGGGCTATATTTCGACCTCGAAGCTCGAGACCGGGCGTGCGCTTATTTTACCACTGTCCATTTCACTGACATCTTAGGCCATCAGGAGTTAGTTTAGAGTCCTTGGCACTGGAAAATATTTCCCAAATTCTGGCAGATCGAGCCAAAGTTGCTCAAAATCACGATGCGTGTAAGGCGGTCTCGGCTACTCTTTCAGTCTTAAAATGAAGTGGGGCTATATTTCGGCCGAGAAGCTCAACACCGAGCGTGCGCTCCTTTTGCCTGTGTACATATCACTGAAAACTAAGTTCATGAGGAGTTAACATAGAGAATGAAGTGGGGCTATATTTCGGTTCTACAAGCTCGACACCGAGCGTGCTCTCCTTTTACCTGTGTCCATTTCACTAAGAACTAAGTCCATCAGGAGATAGTTTAGAATCCTCGAGACTGGAAGCTATCCTCCAAGTTTCGGCAAATTGAGCCATACTTTCTTAAAATTAGGATAGGCGTACGGCAGTTTCGTTTACTCTTTCAGTCTTAAAATGAACTGGGGTTACATTTCGGCCTAGAAGCTCGACACCGAGCGTGCGCTCCTGTTACCTGTGACCATTTTACTGAAAACTAAGGCCATCAAGGGTTAGGGTAGAGTCCGCCGGACTGGAAAATATCCCCCAAGTTTTGGCATATCGAGCCATAGTGGCTAAAAATTTCGATGCGCTTAAGGCGGTTTCGTGTACACTTTCAGTCTTAAAATAAAGTGGGGCTATATTTCGGCCTACAACCAGGAAACCGAGCGTGCGCTCCTTTTACCTGTGTCCATTTCACTAAAAACCAAGGCATACAGGAGTTAGTTTAGAGCTTCCAGGACTGGAAAATATCTCCCAAATCCAAGGAAATCAAGCGGAACTTCGACAAAATTACCATGCGCGTAAGGCGGTCTCGGCTACTCTTTCAGTCTTAAAGTTAAGTGGGGCTATGCTTCGGCTCAGAAGCTCGAAAGTGAACGTTCAAAAAGTTTGGCTGAGTCCATTTCACTGCAAACCGAGGAAATCATGAGTTAGTTTAGAGTCCCCGGTACCGAAAAATATCCCCCATTTCCCGGGAAATCGAGCCAAAGTTGGTCAAAATCACGATGCGCGTAAGGCGGTCCCGGTTACTCTTTCATTCTTAAAGTGAACTGGGGTAATATTTCCCCCCAGAAGCTCGAAAGTGAGCCTTCAAAAAGTTGTGCTGTGTCCATTTCACTCCAGAGCAAGACCATCAGGAGTTACTTTAGAGTCCGCGGGACTGGAAAATGTCTCCCAAGTTCCGGGAAATCGAGCCGAAGTTGGTCAAAATTACGATGGGCGTAAGGCGGTCTCGGCTACTCTTTCCCTCTTAAAGTGAAGTGGAGCTATATTTCGGCCCAGAAGCTCAAAAGTGAGCGTTCAAAAAGTTTTGCTGTGTCCATTTTACTGCAGACGAAGGACGTTGGGGGTCAGTTTAGGGAAGCCGGGACTGGAAAATATCCCCCAAGTTCCAAGAAATTTAACAGAAGTTGGTCAAAATCAGGACGCGCGTACGGCGGTCTCGGCTACTCTTTCAGCCTTAAAGTGAATTAGGGCAATATTTCGGCCCAGAAGCTCGAAACTGAGTGTTTAAAAAGTTTTGCTGTGTCCATTTCACTGCAAAAAAAAGGCCATCACGACTTAGTTTAGCGTCAAAGGAACTGGAAATATCCCCCAAGTTACGGGAAATCCACCTGAAGTTAGTCAAAATCGCGATGCGCTTAAGGGGGTCTCGGCTACTCTTTCAGTCTTAAGGTAAAGTGGGCTTAGATTTAACTCCAGAAGCTCGACAGTAAGGGTTCAAAAATTTTTGTGTCTATTTCACTCACATCTTAGACAATCAGGAGTGAGTTTAGAGACTTTGGGACTGGAAAATATCTCCCAAGTTTCGCCAGATCGAGCCAAAGATCCTCAAAATCACAATGCGCGTAAGGCGCTCCCGCTTACTCTTTCAGTCTTAAAAAGAAGTAGGGCTATATTTCGGCCAGCAAGCTCGAAAGTGCGCGTTCAAAAAGTATTCCTGTGTCCATTTCACTGGAAACCAAGGCCATCAGGAGTTAGTTTAGAGTCCCCGGGACTGGAAAATATCCCCCTATTTCTGGGAAATCGAGGCGAAGTATCACAAAATCACGATGCGCGTAAGACGGTCTCGGCTACTCTTTCAGTCTTAAAGCTAAGTGGGGCTATATTTCGAGCCATAAGCTCGAAAGTGAGCGTTCAAAAAGTTTTGCTTTGTCCACTTAACTGCAAACTAAGGCCATCGGAAGTTAGTTTAGCTTCCCCGGGAATCGAAAATATTCGCCAACTTCCGTCAAATCGAGCCGAAGTTGGTCAAAATTACGATGCGCGTAAGGCGGTCTCGCCTACTCTTTCAGTCTTAAAGTAAAGTAGGGCTATATTTCGGCCGAGAAGCTCGAAAGTGAGCGTTCAAAAAAATGTGCTGTGTCTATTTCACTGCAAACCAAGGCCATCAGCAGTTAGTTTAGAGTCTCCGGGACTGGAATATATCCCCGAAGTTCTGGGAAATCCAACGGAAGTTGGTCAAAATCACGATGCGCGTAAGACGGTCTCGGCTACTCTTTCAGTCTTAAAGTAAAGTGGGGCTATATTTCGGCCCAGAAGCTCGAAAGTGAACCTTTAAAAAGTTACGCTTTGTGCATTTAACTGCAAACCAAGGCCATCAGGAGTTAGTTTAAAGTCCCCCGGACTGGAAAATATCCCCCAAGATCCGGGAAATCCAGCTGAACCGGGTCAAAATCACGATGCTCGTAAGGAGGTCGCGGCTACTTACTATTTCAGTCTTAAAGTGAAGTACGGTTGTATTTTGGCCCAGAAGCTCGAAACTGAGCGTTTAAAAAGTTTTCCGGCGTCCATTTCAAATCAAACCAATGCCATCAGGAGTTACTTTATAGTCCCCGGGACTTGAAAATATCGCCAAAATTCTAGAAAATCGAGCGGAAGTTGCTCAAAATCACGATGCGCGTAAGGCGGTCTCGCCTACTCTTTCAGTCTTAAAGTGAAGTGGGGCTATATTTCATCCCAGAAGCTCGAAAATAAGCGTTCAAAAAGTGTTACCTTCTTCATTTCACTGCAAACCAAGGCCATCAGGAGTTAGTTTAGACTGCTCGGGACTGGAAAATATCGCCCAAGTTCGGGGAAATCGAGCCGAATTTTGTCAAAATCACGATGCGCGTAAGGCGGTCTCGGCTACTCTTTGATTCTTAAAGTGAACTGGGGCTATATTTCGGCCGAGAAGCTCGAAAGTGAAAGTCCAAAAAGTTTTACTGTGTCAATTTAACTGAAAACCAAGGCCATCATGAGTTAGTTTAGAGTCCGTGGGACTAAAAAATATCCCTTAAGTTCTGGCAACTCAAGCCGAAGTTTGTCAAAATCACGATGCGTCTAAGGCGGTCTCGGCTACTTTTCAGTCTTAAAGTGAAGTGGGGCTATATTTCGGCCCAGAATTTCGAAAGTAAGCGTTCAAAAAAATTTGCTGTGTCCATTTCACTGCAGACCAAGGCCATCAGGGGTTAGTTTAGAGTCCTTGGAACTTGAATATATCCCCGAAGTTTCGGGAAATCCAGCCGAAGTTGGTCAAAATCACGATGCGCGTAAGACGGTCTCGGCTACTCTTTCAGTCTTAAACTGAAGTGGGGCTATATTTCGGCTCAGAAGCCCGAAGGGGAGCGTTGAAAAAGTTTTGCTGTCTCCGTTTCAATGCAAACCAAGGGAATCACGAGTTACTTTAGAGTCCCCGGTACCGGAAAATATTCCCCATTTCTTGGGAAATCGAGCCAAAGTTGGTCAAAATCACGATGCGCGTAAGGTGGTCTCGGCTATTCTTTCATTCTTAAAGAGAACTCGGGCTATATTTTGGCCCAGAAGCTCGAAAGTGAAAGTTCAAAAAGTTTTGCTGTGTCCATTTCACCGCGAACCAAGCCACATCAGGAGATAGTTAACAATCTCCGGGACATCAAAATAGCCCCCAAGTTCGGGGAAATCGAGCCGAAGTTTTTGAAAATCACGATGCGCGTAAAGCAGTCTCGGCTACTCTTTTAGTCTTAAAGTGACGTGGCTGTATATTTTGGCCCAGAAGCTCGAAAGTGAGCCTTCAAAAAGTTATGCTGTGCCCATTTCACTGCAAAGCAAGGTCCTCAGGAAGTAGTTTACAGTCCCCGGAACTGGAAAATATCCTCCAAGTTCCGCCAAATCGAGACGAAGTTGGTCAAAATAACGATTCGCGTAAGGCGGTCTCGGCTACTCTTTGAGTCTGAAAGTGAAGTAGGGCTATATTTCGGTCCAGAAGCTCGAAAGTGAGCGTTCAAAAAGTTTTCCTCTCTCAATTTCACTGAAACCCAAGGCCATCATGAGTTAGTTTAGAGTCCCCGGGAGTGGAAAATATCTTTTAAGTTCTGGCAACTCAAGCCGAAGTTGGTCAAAATCACGATGCGCCTAAGGCGGCCTCGGCTACTCTTTCAGTCTTAAAGTGAAGTGGGGCCCTGTTTCGGCCCAGAAGCTCAAAAGTGAGCGCTGCAAAAAATTTGCTGTGTCCATTTCACTGCAAACCAAGGCCATCAGGAGTTAGTTTAGAGTCCCCGGGACTGCAATATATTTCCCAAGTTCCGGAAAATCGAGAAGACGTTGCTCAAAATCACGGTGCGCGCAAGACGGTCTTGGCTAGTCTTTCAGTCTTAAAGTGAAGTGGGGCTATATTTCGGCCCAGAAGCTCAAAAGTGAGCTTCAAAAAGTTTTGCTGTATCCATTTCAATGCAAACGAAGGCCATCAGGGGTTACTTAAGAGTCTTCGGGACTGGAAAATATCCCCCCCCAGTTATGGGAAATTTAGCCGAAGTTGGTCAAAATCACGCTGCGCGTTAGGCGGTCTTGCT
Organism: Orbicella franksi; assembly: GCF_964199315.1. Classification (NCBI taxonomy): domain Eukaryota; kingdom Metazoa; phylum Cnidaria; class Anthozoa; order Scleractinia; family Merulinidae; genus Orbicella; species Orbicella franksi. The sequence goes on from NC_138153.1 coordinate 203,808, forward strand.
TACTGTTTCAGTCTTAAAGTGAAGTGAGGCTTTATTCCTGCCCAGGAGTTTGAAAGTGAGCGTTCAAAAAGTTTCCCTGTGTTTATTTGACTGCAAACCAAAGCCATCAGGGGCTAGTTTAGAGTCCCCAGGACTGGAAAATATCCCCCAACTTCCGGGAAATCGAGCCGAAGTTGGTCAAAATCACGATTTGCGTAAGGTAGTGTCGGCTACTCTTTCAGCCTTAGAGTGAAGTGGGGCTATCTTTCGGGCGAGAAGCCCGAAAGTGAGCGTTCAAAAAGTTTTGCTGTCTTCATTTCACTGCAAACCAAGGCCATCAAGAGGTAGTTTAGTGTCCCCGGGACAAGAAAATATGCCCCAAGGTCCGGGAAATTGAGCCGAGGTTTGTCAAAATCATGATGCCCCTAAAGTGGTCTCGGCTACTCTTTCTGTCTTATAGTGAAGTGGGGCTATATTTCGGGCGAGAAGCCCGAAAGTGAGCGTTCAAAAAGTTTTGCTGTGTCCATTTCACTGCAAACCAAGGCCATCAGGGGTTAGTTTAGAGTCCCCAGGACTGAAAAAGATTGCCCAAGTTCCGGGGAATCGAGCCGAAGTTTATCAAAATCACGATGCGCGAAATGCGGTATCGGCGACCGTTTCAGTCTTAAAGTGAAGTGGGGCTATATTTCGGCCCAGAAGCCCGAAAGTAAGTGTTCAAAAAGTTTTGTTGTGTTCTTTGACTGAAAAACAAGGCCATCACGAGTTAGTTTAGTGTCCCTGGCACTGGAAAATATTCCCCAAGTTCCGGTAAATCGAGCTGAAGTTGGTCAAAATCACGATGCTCCCAAAGCGGTCTCGGCTACCCTTTCAGTCTTAAAGTCAAGTGGGGCTATATTTCTGTCCAGAAACTCGAAAGTGAGCGTTCAAAAACTTTTGCTGTGTGCATTTCACTGGAAACCAAAGCTATCAAAAGTTAGTTTAGGGTCCCCGGGACTGGAAAATATTCCCCAAGTTCCGGGAAAGCGAGCCCAAGTTGATCAAAATCACGATGCGCGAAATGCGGTCTCCGCTACTGTTTCAGACTTAAAGTAAAGTGTGGCTATATTTCGGCCCACGAGCTCGAAAGTGAGCGTTCAAACAGTTTTGCTGTGTCCATTTCACTGCAAAAAAGGCCATCAGGATTTAGTTTAGCGTCCAAGGGACTGGAAAATGTTCCCCAAGTTCCGGGAGATCCACCCGAAGTTTGTCAAAATCACAATGCGCGTAAGGTGGTCTCGGTTACTCTTTATGTCTTAAAGTAAAGTCGGGCTTTATTTCGGCCAGGAAGCTCGAAGGTGAGCGTTCAAAAAGTTTTGCTCTGTCCATTTCATTGCAAACCAAGGCCATCAGGAATTAGTTTGGAGTCCTCAGAACTGGAATATATGCCCTTAGTTCCGGAATATCGAGCCGAAGTTGCTCAAAATCACGATGCGCAAAACGTGGTGTCGGCTACTGTTTCAGTTTTAAAGTGAAGTATGGCTATATTTCGGCCCACAACCTCGAAAGTGAGGGTTCAACAAGCTTTGCTGTGTCTATTTCAATGCAAACCAAGGCCATCAGCAGTTAGTTTAGAGCTCCCGGGACTGGAATATATCCCCGAAGTTCCGGGAAATCCAACGGAAGTTGGTCAAAATCACGATGCGCGTAAGACGGTCTCGGCTACTCTTTCAGTCTTAAAGTAAAGTGGGGCTATATTTCGGCCCAGAAGCTCGAAAGTGAACCTTAAAAAGTTACGCTTTGTGCATTTAACTGCAAACCAAGGCTATCAGGAGTTAGTTTAAAGTCCCCCGGACTGGAAAATATCCCCCAAGTTCCGGGAGATCGAGCTAAACTGGGTCAAAATCACGCTGCTCGTAAGGAGGTCTCGGCTACTATTTCGGTCTTAAAGTGAAGTACGGTTGTATTTCGGCCCAGAAGCTCGAAACTGAGCGTTCAAAAAGTTTTCCTGCGTCCATTTCACATCAAAGCAACGCCATCAGGAGTTAGTTTAGAGTCCCCGGGACTTGAAAATATCGCCAAAATTCTGGAAAATCGAGCGGAAGTTGCTCAAAATCACGATGCGCGTAAGGCGGTCTCGCCTACTCTTTTAGTCTTAAAGTGAAGTGGGGCTATATTTCATCCCAGAAGTTCGAAAATAAGCGTGCAAAAAGTATTACCTTCTTCATTTCACTGCAAACCAAGGCCATCGGGAGTTAGTTTAGACTGCTCGGGACTGGAAAATATCGCCCAAGTTCGGGGAAATCGAGCCGAATTTTGTCAAAATCACGATGCGCGTAAGGCGGTCTCGGCTACTCTTTCATTCTTAAAGTGAACTGGGGCTATATTTCGGCCGAGAAGCTAGAACGTGAAAGTTCAAAAAGTTTTGCTGTGTTCATTTCACTGCAAACCAAGGCCATCAGGAGTTAGTTTAGACTGCTCGGGACTGGAAAATATCGCCCAAGTTCGGGGAAATCGAGCCGAATTTTGTCAAAATCACGATGCGCGTAAGGCGGTTTCGGCTACTCTTTGATTCTTAAAGTGAATTGGGCTATATTTCGGCCCAGAAGCTCGAAAGTGAAAGTTCAAAAAGTTTTGCTGTGTCCATTTCACCGCGAACCAAGCCACATCAGCAGATTGTTAACAGTCTCCGGGATATCAAAATATCCCCCCAATTCCCCGGAAATCGAGCCGAAGTTTGTCAAAATCACGATGCGCGTAAAGCAGTCTCGGCTACTCTTTTAGTCTTAAAGTGACGTGGCTGTATATTTCGGTCCAGAAGCTCGAAAGTGAGCGTTCAAAAAGTTTTCCTCTCTCAATTTCACTGAAAACCAAGGCCATCATGAGTTAGTTTAGAGTCCCCGGGAGTGGAAAATATCTTTTAAGTTCTGGCAACTCAAGCCGAAGTTGGTCAAAATCACGATGCGCCTAAGGCGGCCTCGGCTACTCTTTCAGTCTTAAAGTGAAGTGGGGCCCTATTTCGGCCCAGAATCTCCAAAGTGAGCGCTGCAAAAAATTTGCTGTGTCCATTTCACTGCAAACCAAGGCCATCAGGAGTTAGTTTAGAGTCCCCGGGACTGCAATATATTTCCCAAGTTCCGGAAAATCTAGAAGACGTTGCTCAAAATCACGATGCGCGCAAGACGGTCTTGGCTAGTCTTTCAGTCTTAAAGTGAAGTGGGGCTATATTTCGGCCCAGAAGCTCAAAAGTGAGCTTCAAAAAGTTTTGCTGTATCCATTTCAATGCAAACCAAGGCCATCAGGGGTTACTTAAGAGTCTTCGGGACTGGAAAATATCCCCCCAAGTTCAGGGAAATTTAGCCGAATTTGGTCAAAATCACGGTGCGCGTTAGGGGGTCTCGCTTACTGTTTCAGTCTTAAAGTGAAGTGAGGCTTTATTCCTGGGCAGGAACTTGAAAGTGAGCGTTCAAAAAGTTTCCCTTTATTTATTTGACTGCAAACCAAAGCCATCAGGAGCAAGTTTAGAGTCCCCAGGACTGGAAAATATCCCCCAACTTCCGGGAAATCGAGCCGAAGTTGGTCAAAATCACGATTTGCGTAAGGTAGTGTCGGCTACTCTTTCAGTCTTAGAGTGAAGTGGGGCTATATTTCGGGCGAGAAGCCCGAAAGTGAGCGTTCAAAAAGTTTTGCTGTCTTCATTTTACTGCAACCAAGGCCATCAGGAGTTAGTTTAGCGTCCCCGGGACAAGAAAATATGCCCCAAGGTCCGGGAAATTGAGCCGAGGTTGGTCAAAACCACGATGCCCCTAAAGTGGTGTCGGCTACTCTTTCTGTCTTAAAGTGAAGTGGGGCTATATTTCGGGCCAGAAGCCCGAAAGTGAGCGTTCAAAAAGTTTTGCTGTGTCCATTTCACTGCAAACCAAGGCCATCAGGGGTTAGTTTAGAGTCGCCGGGACTGAAAAAGATTCCCCAAGTTCCGGGGAATCGAACCGAAGTTGATCAAAATCACGATGCGCGAAATGCGGTATCGGCTACTCTTTCAGTCTTAAAGTGAAGTGGGGCTATATTTCGGCCCAGAAGCCCGAAAGTGAGCGTTCAAAAAGTTTTGCTGTGTTCTTTGACTTAAAAACAAGGCCATCACGAGTTAGTTTAGCGTCCCTGGGACTGGAAAATATTCCCCAAGTTCCGGTAAATCAAGCTGAAGTTGGTCAAAATCACGATGCTCCCAAAGCGGTCTCGGCTATCCTTTCAGCCTTAAAGTGAAGTGGGGCTATATTTCTGTCCAGAAGCTCGAAAGTGAGCCTTCAAAAAGTTTTGCTGTGTGCATTTCACTGCAAACCAAAGCTATAAAAATTTAGTTTAGGGTAACGTGGTCTCGGTTACTCTTTAAGTCTTAAAGTAAAATGGGGCTTTATTTCGGCTACGAAGCTCGAGGGTGAGCGTTCAAAAAGTTTTCCTCTGTCCATTTCACTGCAAACCAAGGCCACGAGGAGTTAGTTTAGAGCTCCTGGGACTAGAAAATATCCCCCAAGTTCTGGAATATCGACCGGAAGTTTGTCAAACTCACGATGCGAGCAAGGCGGTCTCGCTTACTCTTTCAGTCTTAAGTGAAGTGGGGCTATATTTCGGCCCAGAATCTCAAAAGTGTGCGTTCAAAAAATTGTGCTGTGTCCATTTCAATTTAAACCAAGGCCTTCAGGACTTAGTTTAGAGTCCCCGGGACTGGAACATATCCCCCAAGTCCCGGGAATTGGAGCCGAAGTTAATCAAATTCATGATGCGCGTAACGCGGTCTCGGCTACTGTTTCAGTCTTAAAGTCAAGTGTGCCTATATTTCGGCCCACAAGCTAGAAAGTGAGCGTTCAAAAAGTTTTGCTGTGTCCATTTCACTTCAAAACAAGGCCATCAGGACTTAGTTTAGGGTCCCCGGGACTGGAAAATATTCCCCAAGTTCCGGGAAACCGAGCCGAAGTTGATCAAAATCAGGATGCACGAAATGCGGTCTCGGCTACTGTTTCAGTCTTAAAGTAAAGTGTGGCTATATTTCGGCCCACAACCTCGAAAGTGAGCGTTCAAAAAGTTTTGCTCTGTCCATTTCAATGCAAAGCAAGGCGATCAGGAGTTAGTTTAGAGTCCCCGGGACTGGAAAATATCCCCCAATTTCCGAGAAATCGATCCGAAAATGGGCAAAATCACGATGCGCGTAAGGCGATCTTGGCTACTCTTTCAGTCTTAAAGTGGAGTGGGGCTATATTTCGGCCCAGAAGCTCCAAAGTGGGCGTTCAAAAATTTATGCTGTGCGCATTTCAGTGCAAACCAAGGATATCCGGAGTTAGTTTAGAGTCCCCCGGACTGGAAAATATCCCAAAAGTTGCGTGAAATCGAGCTGAACTTGGTCTAACTCACGATGCGCGTGAGGCGGTCTCGGCTACTATTTCAGTCTGAAAGTGAAGTGGGATTCTATTTCGGCCCAGAAGCTACAAAGAGAGTGTTCAAAAAGCTTCCCTTTGTCCATTTCACTGAAAACCAAGGCCATCAGGAGTTAGTTTAGAGCCCGCGGAAATGGAATATATCCCGAAGTTGGTCAAAATCACGATTTGCGCAAGACGGTCTCGGCTACACTTTCAGTCTTAAAGGGAAGTGGGGCTATATTTCGGCCCAGAAGCTTAAAAGTGAGCGTTCAAAAAGGTTTCCTGTATCCATTTCAATGCAAACCAAGGCCATCAGGGGTTACTTAAGAGTCCTCGGGACTGGAAAATATCCCCCAAGTTCCGGTAAATCGAGCCGAAGTTGGTCAAAATCACGATGTGCGTAAGGTGGTCTCGGCTACTCTTTCAGTCTTAAAGTGAAGTGGGGCTATATTTCGGCCCAGAAGCTCGAAAGTGAGTGTTTAAAAAGTTTTGCTCTGTGACTTTCAGTGCAAACCAAGGCCATCAGAAGTTAGTTTAGAGTCCCCGGGACTGGACAATATCCCCCAAGTCGCGGGAAATCGAGCCGAAGTTGATCAAATTCATGATGCGCGTAACGTGGTCTCGGCTACTGTGTCAGTCCTAAAGTGGTGTGGCTATATTTCGGCCCACAAGCTCGAAAGTGAGCTTCATAAAGTTTTGTTGTGTCCATTTTACTTCAAAACAAAGCCATCAGGACTTAGTTTAGCGTCCAAGGGACTGCAAAATATCCCCCAAGTTCCGGGAAATCCATTCGAAGTTCGTCAAAATTATGATGCGCGTAAGGCGGTCTCATCTACTCTTTCAGTCTTAAAGTAAAGTGGGGCTATATTTCTGCCTAGAAGCTCCAAAGTTGTGCTGTGTCCATTTCACTCAAAAACCAAGGCCATCAGAAGTTACTGTAGAGTCCCTTTGACTGGAGTATATCCCCTAAGTCTCGGGAAATAAACGCAAAATATGTCATAATCACGATTCGCTCAAGACGGTCTCGCCTACTCTTTCAGTCTTAAAGTAAAATGGGGCTCTATTTCGGCGCAGAAGCTCGAGAGTGAGCGTTCAAAAACTTTCGCTGTGTCCATTTCACTGCAAACCAAGACAAGGAGGAGTTAGTTGAGAGTCCTCGAGACTGCAAAATATCCCCCAAGTTCCGGGAAATCAACCCGAAGTTTGTCAAAATCACGATGCACGTAAGGCGGTCTCGGCTACTCTTTCAGTGTTAAAGTAATGGGGGACTATATTTTGGCCCAGAAGCTCGAAATTGAGTGTTCAAAAAGTTTTGCTGGGTCCATTTTACTGCAAACCAAGGCCATCAGGAATTAGTTTAGAGTCCTCAGAACTGGAATATATGCCCTTAGTTCCGGCAAATCGAGCCGAAGTTGCTCAAAATCACGATGCACGTAAGGCGGTCTCGGCTACTCTTTCAGTCTTCAAGTGAAGTGGGGTTCTATTTCGGTCCAGAAGCTCGAAAGTATGCGTTCAAAAACTTTTTCTGTTTCCGTTTCACTGCAAACCAAGACCAGCACGAGTTAGTTTAGAGTCCCCAGGACTGGAAAATATTTCGCAAGTTCCGGGAAATCGAGCCGAAGTTGATCAAAATCACGATGCGCGAAACGTGGTCTCGGCTACTGTTTCATACTTAAAGTGAAGTATGGCTATATTTCTTTCCACAACCTCGAAAGTGAGCCTTCAAAAAGCTTTGCTGTGTCCATTTCACTGCAAAACAAGGCCATCGGCACCTAGTTTAGCGTCCAAAAGACTGGAAAATATCCCCTAAGCTCCGGGAAATCCACCCGAAGTTTGTCAAAATCACGATGCGCGTAAGGCCGTCTCGGCTACTTTTTCAGTATTAAAGTAAAGTGGGCTATATTTCGGCCCAGAAGCTTGAAGGTGAGCGTTCAAAAAGTTTTGCTGTCTCCATTTCACTGCAAACCAAGGCCATCAAGAGTTAGTTTAGAGTCCCTGGGACCGGAAAATATCCCCCAAGTTCCGGAATATCGACCCGAAGTTGGTCAAAATCACGATGCGCGCACGCCGGTCTCGGCTACTCTTTAAGTCGTAAGTGATGTGGGACTATATTTCGGCCTAAAAGCTCGAAAGTGTTCGTTCAAAAACTTGTGCTGTGTGAATTTCACTGCAAACCATGGCCATCAGGAGTTAGTTTAGAGTCCCCGGGACTGGAAAATATTCCCCAAGTTGCAGGAAAGCGAGCAGAAGTTGCTCAAAATCACGATGCGCGTAACGCGCTCTCGGCTACTGTTTCAGTCTAAAAGTGAAGTGTGGCTATATTGAGGCCCACAAGCTCGAAAGTGAGCGTTCAAAAAGTTTTGCTCTGTCCATTTGACTGCAAACCAAGCCAATCAGGATTTAGTTCAGAGTGCCCTGAACTGGAACATATTCTCCAAGTTCCAGGAAATGGCGCCGAAGTTGATGAAAATTACGATGCGCGTAACGGGCTCTCGGTTATTCTTTCAGTCTTAAATTTAAGTAGGGCTATATTGCGGCACTGAAGCTCGAAGGTGAGCGTTCAGAATGTTTTGCTGTGTTCATTAAACTGCAAAGCAAGGTCATCGGGAGTTAGTTTAGCGTCCCCGGGACTTTAAATTATTCGCCAACTTGCGGGAAATCGAGAAAAAGTGGCCCAAAATCACGATGTGCGTAAGGCGGTCTCGGCTACTCTTTCAGTCTTAAAATGAAGTGGGGCTATATTTTGGCCGAGAAGCTCAACACCGAGCGTGCGCTCCTTTTGCCTGTGTACATATCACTGAAAACTAAGTTCATCAGGAGTTAACATAGAGTCCTCGGGACTGGAAAATATTGCCCGAATTCCGGCAAATCGAGCCAAAGATGCTCAAAATCACGATGCGCCTAAGGCGGTCTCGGCTACTCGTTTACTCAGAAAATGAAGTTGGGCTATATTTCGGTTCTACAAGCTCGACACCGAGCGTGCTCTCCTTTTACCTGTGTCCATTTCACTAAGAACTAAGTCCATCAGGAGATAGTTTAGAATCCTCGAGACTGGAAGCTATCCTGCAAGTTTCGGCAAATTGAGCCATACTTTCTTAAAATTAGGATAGGCGTACGGCAGTTTCGTTTACTCTTTCAGTCTTAAAATGAACTGGGGCTACATTTCCGCCTAGAAGCTCGACACCGAGCGTGCGCTCCTGTTAGCTGTCACCATTTTACTGAAAACTAAGGCCATCAAGAGTTAGGGTAGAGTCCCCGGGACTGGAAAATATCCCCCAAGTTTTGGCATATCGAGCCATAGTGGCTAAAAATTTCGATGCGCTTAAGGCGGTTTCGTGTACACTTTCAGTCTTAAAATAAAGTGGGGCTATATTTCGGCCTACAACCTGGAAACCGAGCTGCGCTCCTTTTACGTGTGTCAATTTCACTAAAACCCAAGGCATTCAGGAGTTAGTTTAGAGCTTCCGGGACTGGAAAAGATCCCCCAAGTCCAAGGAAATCAAGCGGAACTTCGACAAAATTACCATGCGCGTAAGGCGGGCTCGGCTACTCTTTCAGTCTTAAAGTGAAGTGGGGCTATATTTCGGCCCAGAAGCTCGAAAGTGAACGTTCAAAAAGTTTGGCTGTGTCCATTTCACTGAAAACCAAGGCCATCAGGAATTAGTTCAGGGTGCCCAGGACTGGAAATTATCTCCCAAGTTCCGGGAAATCGAGCCGAAGTAGCCCAAAATCACGATGCGCGTAAGGCGGTCTCGGCTAGTCTTTCAGTCTTAAAGTGAAGTAGGGCTATGCTTCGGCCCAGAAGCTCAAAACTGAGCGTTCAAAAAGTTGTGCTGTGTCCATTTCACGGCAAACCGAGGCAATCAGGAGTTAGTTTAGAGTCCCTGGTACCGGAAAATATCGCCCATTTCCCGGAAAATCGAGCCAAAGTTGGTCAAAATCACGATGCGCGTAAGGCGGTCCCGGTTACTCTTTCATTCTTAAAGTGAACTGGGGCAATATTTCCCCCCAGAAGCTCGAAAGTGAGCCTTCAAAAAGTTGTGCTGTGTCCATTTCACTCCAGAGCAAGGCCATTAGGAGTTACTTTGGAGTCCCCAGGACTGGAAAATATCCCCCACGTTCCGGGAAATCGAGCCGAAGTTGGTCAAAATTACGATGGGCGTAAGGCGGTCTCGGCTACTCTTTCACTCTTAAAGTGAAGTGGAGCTATATTTCGGCCCAGAACGCTCAAAAGTGAGCGTTCAAAAAGTTTTCCTGTGTCCATTTTACTGCAGACCAAAGACGTCGGGAGTCAGTTTAGAGTCCCCGGGACTGGAAAATATCCCCCAAGTTCCGGGAAATTAAACCGAAGTTGGTCAAAATCACGACGCGCGTACGGCGGTCCCGGCTACTCTTTCAGGCCTAAAGTGAATAGGGGCAATATTTCGGCCCAGAAGCTCGAAACTGAGTGTTTAAAAAGTTTTGCTGTGTCCATTTCACTGCAAAACAAGGCCATCACGACTTAGTTTAGCGTCAAAGGAACTGGAAATATCCCCCAAGTTACGGGAAATCCACCCGAAGTTACTCAAAATCACCATGCGCTTAAGGGGGTCTCGGCTACTCTTTCAGTCTTAAGGTAAAGTGGGCTTAGATTTAACTCCAGAAGCTCGAAAGTAAGGGTTCAAAAATTTTTGTGTCTATTTCACTCACATCTTAGACAATCAGGAGTGAGATTAGAGACTTTGGGACTGCAAAATATCTCCCAAGTTTCGCCAGATCGAGCCGAAGATCCTCAATATCACAATGCGCGTAAGGCGCTCCCGCCTACTCTTTCAGTCTTAAAAAGAAGTAGGGCTATATTTCGGCCAGCAAGCTCGAAAGTGCGCGTTCAAAAAGTGTTCCTGTGTCCACTTAACTGCAAACTAAGGCCATCGGAAGTTAGTTTAGCTTCCCCGGGAATTGAAAATATTCGCCAACTTCCGGCAAATCGAGCCGAAGTTGGTCAAAATTACGATGCGCGTAAGGCGGTCTCGACTACTCTTTCAGTCTTAAAGTGAAGTAGGGCTATATTTCGGCCGAGAAGCTCGAAAGTGAGCGTTCAAAAAAATGTGCTGTGTCCATTTCACTGCAAACCAAGGCCATCAGCAGTTAGTTTCGAGTCCCCAGGACTGGAATATATCCCCGAAGTTCCGGGAAATCCAACGGAAGTTGGTCAAAATCACGATGCGCGGAAGACGGTCTCGGCTACTCTTTCAGTCTTAAAGTAAAGTGGGGCTATATTTCGCCCCAGAAGCTCGAAAGTGAACCTTTAAAAAGTTACGCTTTGTGCATTTAACTGCAAACCAAGGCTATCAGGAGTTAGTTTAAAGTCCCGCGGACTAGAAAATATCCCCCAAGGTGCAGGAGATCGAGCTGAACTGGGTCAAAATCACGATGCTCGTAAGGAGGTCTCGGCTACTATTTCAGTCTTAAAGTGAAGTACGGTTGTATTTCGGCCCAGAAGCTCGAAACTAAGCGTTCAAAAAGTTTTCCTGCGTCCATTTCACATCAAACCAAGGCCATCAAGAGTTAGTTTAGAGTCCCCGGGACTTGAAAATATCGCCAAAATTCTGGAAAATCGAGCGGAAGTTGCTTAAAATCACGATGCGCGTAAGGCGGCCTCAGCTACTCTTTCAGTCTTAAAGTGAAGTGGGGCTATATTTCATCGCAGAAGCTCGATAATAAGCGTTCAAAAGTATTACCTTGTTTATTTCACTGCAAACCAAGGCCATCAGGAGTTAGTTTAGACTGCTCGGGACTGGAAAATATCGCCCAAGTTTTGGGAAATCGAGCCGAATTTTGTCCAAATCACGATGCGCGTAAGGCGGTCTCGGCTACTCTTTCATTCTTAAAGTGAACTGGGGCTATATTTCGGCCGAGAAGCTAGAAAGTGAAAATTCAAAAAGTTTTGCTGTGTCCATTTCACCGCAAACCAAGCCACATCAGCAGATTGTTTACAGTGTCCGGGACATCAAAATATCCCCCAAGTCGCGGGAAATCGAGCCGAAGTTTGTCAAAATCACGATGCGCGTAAAGCAGTCTCGGCTACTCTTTTAGTCCTAAAGTGACGTGGCTGTATATTTCGGCCCAGAAGCTCGAAAATGAGCGTTCAAAAAGTTTTGCTCTCTCAATTTAACTAAAAACCAAGGCCATCATGAGTTAGTTTAGAGTCCGCGGGACTGAAAAATATCCCTTAAGTTCTGGCAACTCAAGCCGAAGTTGGTCAAAATCACCATGCGTCTAAGACGGTCTCGGCTACTCTTTCAGTCTTAAAGTAAAGTGGGGCTATATTTCGCCCCAGAAGCTCGAAAGTGAACCTTTAAAAAGTTACGCTTTGTGCATTTAACTGCAAACCAAGGCTATCAGGAGTTAGTTTAAAGTCCCCCGGACTAGAAAATATCCCCCAAGGTGCAGGAGATCGAGCTGAACTGGGTCAAAATCACGATGCTCGTAAGGAGGTCTCGGCTACTATTTCAGTCTTAAAGTGAAGTACGGTTGTATTTCGGCCCAGAAGCTCGAAACTAAGCGTTCAAAAAGTTTTCCTGCGTCCATTTCACATCAAACCAAGGCCATCAAGAGTTAGTTTAGAGTCCCCGGGACTTGAAAATATCGCCAAAATTCTGGAAAATCGAGCGGAAGTTGCTTAAAATCACGATGCGCGTAAGGCGGTCTCAGCTACTCTTTCAGTCTTAAAGTGAAGTGGGGCTATATTTCATCGCAGAAGCTCGATAATAAGCGTTCAAAAGTATTACCTTGTTTATTTCACTGCAAACCAAGGCCATCAGGAGTTAGTTTAGACTGCTCGGGACTGGAAAATATCGCCCAAGTTTTGGGAAATCGAGCCGAATTTTGTCCAAATCACGATGCGCGTAAGGCGGTCTCGGCTACTCTTTCATTCTTAAAGTGAACTGGGGCTATATTTCGGCCGAGAAGCTAGAAAGTGAAAATTCAAAAAGTTTTGCTGTGTCCATTTCACCGCAAACCAAGCCACATCAGCAGATTGTTTACAGTGTCCGGGACATCAAAATATCCCCCAAGTCGCGGGAAATCGAGCCGAAGTTTGTCAAAATCACGATGCGCGTAAAGCAGTCTCGGCTACTCTTTTAGTCCTAAAGTGACGTGGCTGTATATTTCGGCCCAGAAGCTCGAAAATGAGCGTTCAAAAAGTTTTGCTCTCTCAATTTAACTAAAAACCAAGGCCATCATGAGTTAGTTTAGAGTCCGCGGGACTGAAAAATATCCCTTAAGTTCTGGCAACTCAAGCCGAAGTTGGTCAAAATCACGATGCGTCTAAGACGGTCTCGGCTACTCTTTCAGTCTTAAACTGAAGTGGGGTTATATTTCGGCTCAGAAGCCCCAAGGAGAGCGTTGAAATACTTTTGCTCTCTCCATTTCAATGCAAACTAAGGCAATCACGAGTTACTTTAGAGTCCCCGGTACCGGAAAATATTCCTCATTTCCTGGGATATTGAGCAAAAGTTCGTCAAAATCACGATGCGCGTAAGGCCGTCTCGGCTATTCTTTCATTCTTAAAGTGAACTCGGGCTATATTTCGGCCCAAAAGCTCGAAAGTGAAAGTTCGAAAAGTTTTGCTGTGTCCATTTCACCGCGAACCTAGCCACATCAGGAGATAGTTTACAGTCTCCGGGACATCAAAATATCCCCCAAGTTCCGGGAAATCGAGCCGAAGTTTGTGAAAATCACGATACACGTAAAGCAGTCTCGGCTACTCTTTTAGTCTTAAAGTGACGTGCCTGTATATTTTGGCCCAGAAGCTCGAAAGTGAGCGTTCAAACAGTTATGCTGTGCCCATTTCACTGCAAAGCAAGGCCCTCAGGACGTAGTTTACAGTCCCCGGAACTGGAAAATATCCTCCAAGTTCCGCCAAATCGAGACGAAGTTGGTGAAAATAACGATTCGCGTAAGGCGGTCTCGGCTACTCTTTGAGTCTGAAAGTGAAGTCGGGCTATATTTCGGTCCAGAAGCTCGAAAGTGAGCGTTCAAAAAGTTTTCCTCTCTCAATTTCACTGAAAACCAAGGCCATCATGAGTTAGTTTAGAGTCCCCGGGAGTGGAAAATATCTTTTAAGTTCTGGCAACTCAAGCCGAAGTTGGTCAAAATCACGATGCGCGTAAGGCGGCCTCGGCTACTCTTTCAGTCTCAAAGTGAAGTGGGGCTCTATTTCGGCCCAGAAGTTCCAAAGTGAGCGCTGCAAAAAATTTGCTGTGTCCATTTCACTGCAAACCAAGGCCATCAGGAGTTAGTTTAGAGTCCTCGGGACTGCAATATATTTCCCAAGTTCCGGAAAATCCAGATGACGTTGGTCAAAATCACGATGCGCGCAAGACGGTCTTGGCTAGTCTTTCAGTCTTAAAGTGAAGTGGGGCTATATTTTGGCCCAGAAGCTCAAAAGTGAGCTTCAAAAAGTTTTGCTTTATCCATTTCAATGCAAACGAAGGCCATCAGGGGTTACTTAAGAGTCTTCGGGACTGGAAAATATCCCCCCAAGTTCAGGGAAATTTAGCCGAAGTTGGTCAAAATCACGGTGCGCGTTAGGCGGTCTCGGTTACTGTTTCAGTCTTAAAGTGAAGTGAGGCTTTATTCCTGGCCAGAAGCTTGAAAGTGAGCGTTCAAAAAGATTCCCTGTGTTTATTTGACTGCAAAGCAAAGCCATCAGGAGCTATTTTAGAGTCCCCGAGACTGGAAAATATCCCCTCAACTTCCGGGAAATCGAGTCGAAGTTGGTCAAAATCACGATTTGCGTAAGGTAGTGTCGGCTACTCTTTCAGTCTTAGAGTGATGTGGGGCTATATTTCGGGCGAGAAGCCCGAAAGTGAGCGTTCAGAAAGTCTTGCTGTGTTCATTTCACTGGAAACCAAGGCCATCAGGAGTTAGTTTAGCGTCCCCGGGACAAGAAAATATGCCCCAAGGTCCGGGAAATTGAGCCGAGGTTTGTCAAAATCACGATGCCCCTAAAGTGGTCTCGGCTACTCTTTCTGTCTTAAAGTAAAGTGGGGCTTTATTTCGGGCCAGAAGCCCGAAAGTGAGCGTTCAAAAAGTTTTGCTGTGTGCATTTCACTGCAAACCAAAGCTATCAAAAGTTGGTTTAGGGTCCCCGGGGCTGGAAAATATTCCCCAAGTTCCGGGGAATCGAACCGGACTTGATCAATATCACGATGCGCGAAATACGGTCTCGGCTACTGTTTCAGTCTTAAAGTGAAGTGGGGCTATATTTCGGCCCAGAAGCCCGAAAGTGAGCCTTCAAAAAGTTTTGCTGTGTTCTTTGACTTAAAAACAAGGCCATCACGAGTTAGTTTAGCGTCTCTGGCACTGGAAAATATTCCCCAAGTTCCGGTAAATCGAGCTGAAGTTGGTCAAAATCACGATGCTCGCAAAGCGGTCTCGGCTACCCTTTCACTCTTAAAGTCAAGTGGGGCTATATTTCTGTCCCGAAGCTCGAAAGTGAGCGTTCCAAAAGTTTTGCTGTGTGCATTTCACTGCAAACCAAAGCTATCAAAAGTTAGTTTAGGGTCCCCGGGACTGGAAAATATTCCCCAAGTTCCGGGAAAGCGAGCCGAAGTTGATCAAAATCACGATGCGCGAAATGCGGTCTCCGCTACTTGTTCAGTCTTAAAGTAAAGTGTGGCTATATTTCGGCCCACAAGCTCGAAAGTGAGCGTTCAAAAAGTTTTGCTGTGTCCATTTGACTGCAAAACAAGGCCATCAGGACTTAGTTTAGCGTCCAAGGGACTGGAAAATGTTCCCCAAGTTCCGGGAGATCCACCCGAAGTTTGTCAAAATCACAATGCGCGTAAGGTGGTCTCGGTTACTCTTTAAGTCTTAAAGTAAAGTGGGGCTTTATTTCGGCCAGAAAGCTCGAAGGTGAGCGTTCAAAAAGTTTCGCTGTGTCCATTTCACTAAAAACCAAGGCCATGAGGAGTTAGTTTAGAGTCCCCGGGACTGGAAAATATCCCCCAAGTTCCGGCAAATCGAGCCGAAGTTTGTCAAAATCACGATGCGCTTAAGGCGGTGTCGGCTACTCCTTCAGTCTTAAAGTGAAGTGGGGCTCTATTTCGGCTCACAAGCTCAAAGCTCAAAAAAAATTACTGTGTCCATTTCACTGCAAACCAAGGCTATCAGTAGTTAATTTAGAGTCCCCGGTAGTGGAATGTATTTCCCAAGTTCCGGAAAATCGAGAAGACGTTGGTCAAAATCATGATGCGCGTAAGACGGTCTCGGCTACTCTTTCAGTCTTAAAGTGAAGTGGGGCTATATTTCGGCCAAGAAGCTCAAAAGTGAGCGTTTAAAAAGTTTTGCTGTATCCATTCCAATGCAAACCAAGGCCATCATGGGTTACTTAAGAGTCCTCGGGACTGGAAAATGTCCGCCAAGTTCCGGTAAATCGAGCCGAAGTTGGTCAAAATCACGATGTGGGTAAGGTGGTCTCGGCTACTCTTTCAGTCTTAAAGTGAAGTGGGGCTATATTTCGGCCTAGAAGCTCGAAAGTGAGTGTTTAAAAAGTTTTGCTCTGTCACTTTCAGTGCAAACCAAGGCCATCAGAAGTTAGTTTAGAGTCCCCGGGACTGGACAATATCGCCCAAGTCCCGGGAAATCGAGCCGAAGTTGATCAAATTCATGATGCGCGTAACGTGGTCTCGGCTACTGTGTCAGTCCTAAAGTGAAGTGTGGCTATATTTCGGCCAACAAGCTAGAAAGTGAGCGTTCAAAAAGTTTTGTTGTGTCCATTTTACTTCAAAACAAGGTCATCAGGACTTAGTTTAGCGTCCAAGGGACTGCAAAATATCCCCCAAGTTCCGGGAAATCCATTCGAAGTTCGTCAAAATTACGATGCGCGTAAAGCGGTCTTATCTACTCTTTCAGTCTTAAAGTAAAGTCGGGCTATATTTCTGCCCAGAAGCTCCAAAGTTGTGCTCTGTCTATTTCACTGAGAACCAAGGCCATCAGGAGTTACTGTAGAGTCCCTTTGACTGGAATATGTCCCCCAAGTTTCGGGAAATAAAGGCGAAATTGCTCAAAATCACGATTCGCTCAAGACGGTCTCGCCTACTCTTTCAGTCTGAAAGTAAAATGGGGCTCTATTTCGGCCCAGAAGCTCGAGAGTGAGCGTTCAAAAACTTTCGCTGTGTCCATTTCACTGCAAACCAAGACAAGGATGAGTTAGTTGAGAGTCCCCGGAACTGGAAAATATCCCCCAAGTTCCGGGAAATCAACCCGAAGTTTGTCAAAATCACGATGCACGTAAGGCGGTCTCGGCTACTCTTTCAATGTTAAAGTAATGGGGGGCCATATTTTGGCCCAGAAGCTTTAAATTGAGTGTTCAAACAGTTTTGCTGGGTCCATTTTACTGCAAACCAAGGCCATCGGGAATTAGTTTAGAGTCCTCAGAACTGGAATATATCCCCTTAGTTGCGGCAAATCGAGCCGAAGTTGCTCAAAATCGCGATGCACGTAAGGCGGTCTCGGCTACTCTTTCAGTCTTCAAGTGAAGTGGGGTTCTATTTCGGTCCAGAAGCTCGAAAGTATGCGTTCAAAAACTTTTTCTGTTTCCGTTTCACTGCAAACCAAGACCAGCACGAGTTAGTTTAGAGTCCCCGGCACTGGAAAATATTCCCCAAGTTCCAGGAAAGCGAGCAGGAGTTGCTCAAAATCACGATGCGCGTAACGCGCTCTCGGCTACTGTTTCAGTCTTAAAGTGAAGTGTGGCTATATTGAGGCCCACAAGCTCGAAAGTGAGCGTTCATAAAGTTTTGCTGTGTCCATTTGACTGCAAACGAAGGCAATCAGGAGTTAGTTTGGAGTCCCCGGAACTGGAAAATATTCTCCAAGTTCCAGGAAATGGCGCCGAAGTTGATGAAAATTACGATGCGCGTAACGGGCTCTCGGTTATTCTTTGAGTCTTAAATTTAAGTAGGGCTATATTGGGGCACTGAAGCTCGAAGGTGAGCGTTCAGAATGTTTTTCTGTGTTCATTAAACTGCAAAGCAAGGTCATCGGGAGTTAGTTTAGCGTCCCCGGGACTTTAAATTATTCGCCAACTTCAGGGAAATCGAGCAAAAGCGGCTCAAAATCACGATGCGCGTAAGGCGGTCTCGGCTACTCTTTCCGTCTTAAAATTAAGGGGACTATATTTCGACCTAGAAGCTCGAGACCGGGCGTGCGCTAATTTTACCTGTGTCCATTTCACTGACATCTTAGGCCAGCAGGAAAGAGTTTATAGTCCTTGGGACTGGAAAATATTTCCCAAATTCTGGCAGATCGAGCCAAAGTGTCTCAAAATCACGATGCGCGTAAGGCGGTCTCGGCTACTCTTTCAGTCTTAAAATGAAGTAGGGCTATATTTCGGCCGAGAAGCTCAACACCGAGCGTGCGCTCCTTTTGCCTGTGTACATATCACTGAAAACTAAGTTCATCAGGAGTTAACATAGAGTCCTCGGGACTGGAAAATATTGCCCGAATTCCGGCAAATCGAGCCAAAGATGCTCAAAATCACGATGCGCCTAAGGCGGTCTCGGCTACTCGTTTACTCCGAAAATGAAGTGGGGCTATATTTCGGTTCTACAAGCTCGACACCGAGCGTGCTCTCCTTTTACCTGTGTCCATTTCACTAGGAACTAAGTCCATCAGGAGATAGTTTAGAATCCTCGAGACTGGAAGCTATCCTCCAAGTTTCGGCAAATTGAGCCATACTTTCTTAAAATTAGGATAGGCGTACGGCAGTTTCGTTTACTCTTTCAGTCTTAAAATGAACTGGGGCTACATTTCGGCCTAGAAGCTCGACACCGAGCGTGCGCTCCTGTTACCTGTGACCATTTTACTGAAAACTAAGGCCATCAAGAGTTAGCGTAGAGTCCCCGGGACTGGAAAATATCCCCCAAGTTTTGGCATATCGAGCCATAGTGGCTAAAAATTTCGATGCGCTTAAGGCGGTTTCGTGTACACTTTCAGTCTTAAAATAAAGTGGGGCTATATTTCGCCTACAACCTGGAAACCGAGCGTGCGCTCCTTTTACTTGTGTCTATTTCACTAAAAACCAAGGCATTCAGGAGTTAGTTTAGAGCTTCCGGGACTGGAAAATATCCCCCAAGTCCCAGGAAATCAAGCCGAAGTTCGACAAAATTACCATGCGCGTAAGGCGGTCCCGGCTACTCTTTCAGTCTTAAAGTGAAGTGGGGCTATATTTCGGCCCGGAAGCTCGAAACTGAACGTTCAAAAAGTTTGGCTGTGTCCATTTCACTCAAAACCAAGGCCATCAGGAGTTAGTTTAGAGTGCCCGGGACTGGGATATATCTGCCAAGTTCTGGGAAATCGAACCGAAGTAGCCCAAATTCACGATGCCCGTAAGGCGGTCTCGGCTAGTCTTTCAGTCTTAAAGTGAAGTAGGGCTATGCTTCGGCCCAGAAGCTCAAACGTGAGCGTTCAAAAAGTTGTGCTGTGTCCATTTCACTGCAAACCGAGGCAATCAGGAGTTAGTTTAGAGTCCCCGGTACCGGAAAATATCTCCCATTTCCCGGGAAATCGAGCCAAAGTTGGTCAAAATCACGATGCGCGTAAGGCGGTCCCGGTTACTCTTTCATTCTTAAAGTGAACTGGGGCAATATTTCCCCGCAGAAGCTCGAAAGTGAGCGTTCAAAACGTTGTGCTGTGTCCATTTCACTCCAGAGCAAGGCCATCAGGAGTTACTTTAGAGTCCGCGGCACTGGAAAATATCCCCCAAGTTCAAAGAAATCGAGCCGAAGTTGGTCAAACTTACGATTGGCGTAAGGCGGTCTCGGCTACTCTTTCACTCTTAAAGTGAAGTGGAGCTATATTTCTGCCCAGAAGCTCAAAAGTGAGCGTTCAAAAAGTTTTGCTGTGTCCATTTTACTGCAGACCAAGAACGTCGGGGGTCAGTTTAGAGTCCCCGGGACTGGAAAATATCCCCTAAGTTCCGGGAAATTTAACCGAAGTTGGTCAAAATCACGACGCGCGTACGGCGGTCTCGGCTACTCTTTCAGTCTTAAAGTGAATTGGGGCAATATTTCGGCCCAGAAGCTCGAAACTGAGTGTTTAAAAAGTTTTGCTGTGTCCATTTCACTGCAAAACAAGGCCATCACGACTTAATTTAGCGTCAAAGGAACTGGAAATATCCCCCAAGTTACGGGAAATCCACCCGAAGTTACTCAAAATCACCATGCGCTTAAGGGGGTCTCGGCTACTCTTTCAGTCTTAAGGTAAAGTGGGCTTAGATTTAACTTCAGAAGCTCGAAAGTAAGGGTTCAAAAATTTTTGTGTCTATTTCACTCACATCTTAGACAATCAGGAGTGAGATTAGAGACTTTGGGACTGCAAAATATCTCCCAAGTTTCGCCAGATCGAGCCGAAGATCCTCAATATCACAATGCGCGTAAGGCGCTCCCGCCTACTCTTTCAGTCTTAAAAAGAAGTAGGGCTATATTTCGGCCAGCAAGCTCGAAAGTGCGCGTTCAAAAAGTGTTCCTGTGTCCATTTTACTGGAAACCAAGGCCATCAGGAGTTAGTTTAGAGTCCCCAGGACTGGAAAATATCCCCCTATTTCTGGGAAATCGAGTTGAAGTATCCCAAAATCACGATGCGCGTATGGCGGTCTCGGCTACTCTTTCAGTCTTAAAGTTAAGTGGGGCTATATTTCGAGCCATAAGCTCGAAAGTGAGCGTTCAAAAAGTTTTGCTGTGTCCACTTAACTGCAAACTAAGGCCATCGGAAGTTAGTTTAGCTTCCCCGGGAATTGAAAATATTCGCCAACTTCCGGCAAATCGAGCCGAAGTTGGTCAAAATTACGATGCGCGTAAGCCGGTCTCGGCTACTCTTTCAGTCTTAAAGTGAAGTAGGGCTATATTTCGACCGAGAAGCTCGAAAGTGAGCGTTCAAAAAAATGTGCTGTGTCCATTTCACTGCAAACCAAGGCCATCAGCAGTTAGTTTAGAGTCCCCGGGACTGGAATATATCCCCGAAGTTCCGGGAAATCCAACGGAAGTTGGTCAAAATCACGATGCTCGTAAGACGGTCTAGGCTACTCTTTCAGTCTTAAAGCTAAGTCGGGCTATATTTCGAGCCATAAGCTCGAAAGCGAGCTATCAAAAAGTTTTGCTGTGTCCACTTAACTGCAAACTAAGGCCATCGGAAGTTACTTTAGCTTCCCCGGGAATTGAAAATATTCGCCAACTTCCGGCAAATCGAGCCGAAGTTGGTCAAAATTACGATGCGCGTAAGCCGGTCTCGGCTACTCTTTCAGTCTTAAAGTGAAGTAGGGCTATATTTCGGCCGAGAAGCTCGAAAGTGAGCGTTCAAAAAAATGTGCTGTGTCCATTTCACTGCAAACCAAGGCCATCAGCAGTTAGTTTAGAGTCCCCAGGACTGGAATATGTCCCCGAAGTTGCGGGAAATCGAACGGAAGTTGGTCAAAATCACGATGCCCGTAAGACGGTCTCGGCTACTCTTTCATGCTTAAAGTAAAGAAGGGTATATTTCGGCCCAGAAGCTCGAAAGTGAACCTTTAAAAAGTTACGCTTTGTGCATTTAACTGCAAACCAAGGCCATCAGGAGTTAGTTTAAAGTCCCCCGGACTGGAAAATATCCCCCAAGTTCCGGTAAATCGAGCTGAACTGGGTCAAAATCACAATGCTCGTAAGGAGCTCTCGGCTACTATTTCAGTCTTAAACTGAAGTACGGTTGTATTTCGGCCCAGAAGCTCGAAACTGAGCGTTCAAAAAGTTTTCCTGCTTCCATTTCACATCAAACCAAGGCCATCAGGAGTTAGTTTAGAGTCCCCGAGACTTGAAAACATCGCCAAAATTCTAGAACATCGAGCGCAAGTTGCTCAAAATCACGATGCGCGTAAGGCGGTCTCGCCTACTCTTTTAGTCTTAAAGTGAAGTGGGGCTATATTTCATCCCAGAAGGTCGAAAATAAGCGTTCAAAAAGTATTACCTTGTTCATTTCATTGCAAACCAAGGCCATCAGGAGTTAGTTTAGACTGCTCGGGACTGGAAAATATCGCCCAAGTTCGGGGAAATCGAGCCGAATTTCGTCAAAATCACGATGCGCGTAAGGCGGTCTCGGCTACTCTTTGATTCTTAAAGTGAACTGGGGCTATATTTCGGCCGAGAAGCTCGAAAGTGAAACTTCAGAAAGTTATGCTGTGTCCATTTCACCGCAAACCAAGCCACATCAGCAGATTGTTTACAGTGTCCGGGACATCAAAATATCCCCCAAGTCCCGGGAAATCGAGCCGAAGTTTGTCAAAATCACGATGCGCGTACAGCAGTCTCGGCTACTCTTTTAGTCTTAAAGTGACGTGGCTGTATATTTTGGCCCAGAAGCTCGAAAGTGAGCGTTCAAAAAGTTATGCTGTGCCCATTTCACTGCAAAGCAAGGCTCTCAGGAAGTAGTTTACAGTCATCAGAACTGGAAAATATCCTCCAAGTTCCGCCAAATCGAGACGAAGTTGGTCAAAATAACGATTCGCGTAAGGCGGTCTCGGCTACTCTTTGAGTCTGAAAGTGAAGTCGGGCTATATTTCGATCCAGAAGCTCGAAAGTGAGCGTTCAAAAAGTTTTCCGCTCTCAATTTCACTGAAAACCAAGGCCATCATGAGTTAGTTTAGAGTCCCCGGGAGTGGAAAATATCTTTTAAGTTCTGGCAACTCAAGCCGAAGTTGGTCAAAATCACGATGCGCCTAAGGCGGCCTCGGCTACTCTTTCAGTCTTAAAGTGAAGTGGGGCTCTATTTCGGCCCAGAAGCTCCAAAGTGAGCGCTGCAAAAAATTTGCTGTGTCCATTTCACTGCAAACCAAGGCCATCAGGAGTTAGTTTAGAGTCCCCGGGACTGCAATATATTTCCCAAGTTCCGGAAAATCGAGAAGACGTTGCTCAAAATCACGATGCGCCTAAGGCGGCCTCGGCTACTCTTTCAGTCTTAAAGTGAAGGGAGGCTATATTTCGGCCCAGAAGCTCAAAAGTGAGCTTCAAAAAGTTTTGCTGTAGCCATTTCAATGCAAACGAAGGCCATCAGGGGTTACTTAAGAGTCTTCGGGACTGGAAAATATTCCTCCAAGTTCAGGGAAATTTAGCCGAAGTTGGTCAAAATCACGGTGCTCGTTAGGCGGTGTCGCTTACTGTTTCAGTCTTAAAGTGAAGTGAGGCTTTATTCCTGGCCAGGAGCTTGAAAGTGAGCGTTCAAAAAGTTTCCCTGTGTTTATTTGACTGCAAAGCAAAGCCATCAGGAGCTAGTTTAGAGTCCCCGGGACTGTAAAAATATCCCCCAACTTCCGGGAAATCGAGCCGAAGTTGGTCAAAATCACGACTTGCGTAAGGTAGTGTCGGCTACTCTTTCAGTCTTAGAGTGAAGTGGGGCTATATTTCGGGCGAGAAGCCCGAAAGTGAGCGTTCGAAAAGTCTTGCTGTTTTCATTTCACTGCAAACCAAGGCCATCAGGAGTTAGTTTAGCGTCCTCGGTACAAGAAAATATGCCCCAAGGTCCGGGAAATTGAGCCGAGGTTGGTCAAATCACGATGCCCCTAATTTGGTCTCGGCTACTCTTTCTGTCTTAAAGTGAAGTGGGGCTATATTTCGGGCGAGAAGCCCGAAAGTGAGCGTTCAAAAAGTTTTGCTGTGTCCATTTCAGTGCAAACCAAGGCCATCAGGGCTTAGTTTAGAGTCCCCGGGACTGAAAAAGATTGCCCAAGTTCCGGGGAATCGAGCCGAAGTTGATTAAAATCACGATGCGCGAAATGCGGTGTCGGCTACTGTTTCAGTCTTAAAGTGAAGTGGGGCTATATTTCGGCTTAGAAGCCCGAAAGTGAGCGTTCAAAAAGGTTTTGCTGTGTTCTTTGACTGAAAAACAAAGCCATCACGAGTTAGTTTAGCGTCCCTGGCACTGGAAAATATTCCCCAAGTTCCGGTAAATCGAGCTGAAGTTGGTCAAAATCACGATGCTCCCAAAGCGGCCTCGGCTACCCTTTCAGTCTTAAAGTCAAGTGGGGCTATATTTCTGTCCAGAAGCTCGAAAGTGAGCGTTCAAAAAGTTTTGCTGTGTGCATTTCATTGCAAACCAAAGATGTCAAAAGTTAGTTTAGGGTCCCCGGGACTGGAATATATTCCCCAAGTTCCGGGAAAGCGAGCCCAAGTTGATCAAAACCACGATGCGCGAAATGCGCTCTCCGCTACTGTTTCAGTCTTAAAGTAAAGTGTGGCTATTTTTCGGCCCACAAGCTCGAAAGTGAGCGTTCAAAAAGTTTTGCTGTGTCCATTTGACTGCAAAACAAGGCCATCAGGACTTAGTTTAGCGTCCAAGGGACTGGAAAATGTTCCCCAAGTTCCGGGAGATCCACCCGAAGTTTGTCAAAATCACAATGCGCGTAAGGCGATCTCGGTTACTCTTTAAGTCTTAAAGTAAAGTGGGGCTTTATTTCGGCCAGGAAGCTCGAAGGTGAGCGTTCAAAAAGTTTTGCTCTGTCCATTTCACTGCAAACCAAGGGCATGAGGAGTTAGTTTAGAGCTCCTGGGACTGGAAAATATCCCCCAAGTTCCGGAATATCGACCGGAAGTTTGTCAAACTCACGATGCGAGCAGGGCGGTCTCGGCTACTCTTTCAGTCTTAAGTGAAGTGGGGCTATATTTCGGCCCAGAATCTCGAAAGTGTGCGTTCAAAAAATTGTGCTGTGTCCATTTCAATGCAAACCAGGCCCATCAGGAGTTAGTTTAGAGTCCCCGGGACTGGAACATATCCCCCAAGTCCCGGGAATTTGAGCCGAAGTTGATCAAATTCATGATGCGCGTAACGTGGTCTCGGCTACTGTTTCAGTCTTAAAGTCAAGTGTGCCTATATTTCGGCCCACAAGCTAGAAAGTGAGCGTTCAAAAACTTCTGCTGTGTCCATTTCACTTCAAAACAAGGCCATCAGGACTTAGTTTAGGGTCCCCGGAACTGGAAAATATTCCCTAAGTTCTGGGAAAGCAAGCGGAAGTTGATCAAAATCACGATGCGCGAAATGCGGTCTCGGCGACTGTTTCAGTCTTAAAGTAAAGTGTGGCTATATTTCGGCCCACAAGCTCGAAAGTGAGCGTTCAAAAAGTTTTGCTGTGTCCATTTCAATGCAAAGCAAGGCGATCAGGAGTTAGTTCAGAGTCTCCGGGACTGGAAAATATCCCCGAAGTTCCGAGAAATCGATCCGAAAATGGTCAAAATCACGATGCGCGTAAGGCGATCTCGGCTACTCTTTCAGTCTTAAAGTGAAGTGGGGGTATATTTCGGCCCAGAAGCTCCAAAGTGGGCGTTCAAACATTTATGCTGTGCGCATTTCAGTGCAAACCAAGGCCATCCGGAGTTAGTTTAGAGTCCCCCGGACTGGAAAATATCCCAAAAGTTGCGTAAAATCGAGCTGAACTTGGTCTAACTCACGATGCGCGTGAGGCGGTCTCGGCTACTATTTCAGTCTGAAAGTGAAGTGGGATTCTATTTCGGCCCAGAAGCTACAAAGGGAGTGTTCAAAAAGCTTTCCTTTGTCCATTTCACTGAAAACCAAGGCCACCAGGAGTTAGTTTACAGCCCGCGGAAATGGAATATACCCCCCAAGTTCCGGGAAACGGAACCGAAGTTGGTGAAAATCACGATTTGCGCAAGACGGTCTCGGCTACTCTTTCAGTCTTAAAGCAAAGTGGGGCTATATTTCAGTCCAGAAGCTCGAGAGTGAGCGTTCAAAAAGTTTCGCTGTGTGCATTTCACTGAAAACCAAGACAATCAGGAGTTAGTTTAGAGTCCCAGGGACTGGAAAATATCCCCCAAGTTCCGGCAAATCGAGCCGAAGTTGGTCAAAATCACGGTGCGCTTAAGGCGGTGTCGGCTACTCCTTTAGTCTTAAAGTGAAGTGGCGTTCTATTTCGGCCCACAAGCTCACAGCTCAAAAAAAAATTACTGTGTCTATTTCACTGCAAACCATGTGCGTAGGGTGGTCTCGGCTACTCTTTCAGTCTTAAAGTGAAATGGGGCTATATTTCGGCGCAGAAGCTCGAAAGTGAGTGTTTAGAAAGTTTTGCTCTGTCACTTTCAGTGCAAACCAAGGCCATCAGAAGTTAGTTTAGAGTCCCCGGGACTGGACAATATCCCCCAAGTCCCGGGAAATCGAGCCGAAGTTGATCAAATTCATGATGCGCGTAATGTGGTCTCGGCTACTGTGTCAGTCCTAAAGTGAAGTGTGGTTATATTTCGGCCCACAAGCTCGAAAGTGAGCGTTCAAAAAGTTTTGTTGTGTCCATTTGACTTCAAAACAAGGCCATCAGGACTTAGTTTAGCGTCCAAGGGACTGCAAAATATCCCCCAAGTTCCGGGAAATTCATTCGAAGTTCATCAAAATTACGATGCGCGTAAGGCGGTCTCATCTACTCTTTCAGTCTTAAAGTAAAGTGGGGCTATATTTCTGCCCAGAAGCTCCAAAGTTGTGCTCTGTCCATTTCGCTGAAAACCAAGGCCATCAGGAGTTACTGTAGGGTCCCTTTGACTGGAATATATCCCCCAAGTTTCGGGAAATAAAGGCGAAATTGGTCAAAATCACGATTCGCTCAAGACGGTCTCGCCTACTCTTTCAGTCTGAAAGTAAAATGAGTCTCTATTTCGGCCCAGAAGCTCGAGAGTGAGCGTTCAAAAACTTTCGCTGTGTCCATTTCACTGCAAAACAAGACAAGCAGGAGTTAGTTGAGAGTCCCCGGGACTGGAAAATATCCCCCAAGTTCCGGGAAATCAACCCGAAGTTTGTCAAAATCACGATGCACGTAAGGCGGTCTCGGGTACTCTTTCAGTGTTCAAGTAATGGGGGGCTATATTTTGGCCCAGAAGCTCGAAATTGAGCGTTCAAAAAGTTTTGCTGGCTCCATTTTACTGCAAACCAAGGCCATCAGGAATTAGTTTAGAGTCCTCAGAACTGGAATATATCCCCTTAGTTGCGGCAAATCGAGCCGAAGTTGCTCAAAATCACGATGCACGTAAAGCGGCCTCGTCTACTCTTTTAGTCTTCAAGTGAAGTGGGGTTCTATTTCGGTCCAGAAGCTCGAAAGTATGCGTTCAAAAACTTTTTCTGTTTCCGTTTCACTGCAAACCAAGACCAGCACGAGTTACTTTAGAGTCCCCAGGACTGGAAAATATTTCGCAAGTTCCGGGAAATCGAGCCGAAGTTGATCAAAATCACGATGCGCGAAACGTGGTCTCGGCTACTGTTTCAGTCTTAAAGTGAAGTATGGCTATATTTCGGCCCACAACCTCGAAAGTGAGCTTTCAAAAAGCTTTGCTGTGTCCATTTCACGGCACAACAAGGCCATCGGCACCTAGTTTAGCGTCCAAGGGACTGGAAAATATCCCCCAAGCTCCGCAAAATCCAACCGAAGTTTGTCAAAATCACGATGCGCGTAAGGCGGTCTCGGCTACTTTTTCAGTATTAAAGTAAAGTAAGCTATATTTCGGCCTAGAAGCTTGCAGGTGAGCGTTCAAAAAGTTTTGCTGTCTCCATTTCACTGCAAACCAAGGCCATCAAGAGTTAGTTTAGAGTCCCTGGGACTGGAAAATATCCCCCAAGTTCCGGAATATCGACCCGAAGTTGGTCAAAATCACGATGCGCGCACGCCGGTCTCGGCTACTCTTTAAGTCGTAAGTGATGTGGGACTATATTTCGGCCTAAAAGCTCGAAAGTGTTCGTCCAAAAACTTGTGCTGTGTGAATTTCACTGCAAACCATGGCCATCAGGAGTTAGTTTAGAGTCCCCGGTACTCGAAAATATTCCCCAAGTTGCAGGAAAGCGAGCAGAAGTTGCTCAAAATCACGATGCGCGTAACGCGGTCTCGGCTACTGTTTCAGTCTTAAAGTGAAGTGTGGCTCTATTTAGGCCCACAATCTCGAAAGTGAGCGTTCATAAAGTTTTGCTGTGTCCATTTCACTGCAAACCAAGGCAATCAGGAGTTAGTTTAGAGTTCCCGGAACTGGAAAATATTCTCCAAGTTCCAGTAAATGGCGCCGAAGTTGATGAAAATTACGATGCGCGTAACGGGCTCTCGTTTATTCTTTCAGTCTTAAATTTAAGTAGGGCTATATTGCGGCACTGAAGCTCGAAGGTCAGCGTTCAGAATGTTTTGCTGTGTTCATTAAACTGCAAACCAAGGTCATCGGGAGTTAGTTTAGCGTCCCCGAGACTTTAAATTATTCGCCAACTTGCGGGAAATCGAGCAAAAGTGGCCCAAAATCACGATGCGCGTAAGGCGGTCTCGGCTACTCTTTCAGTCTTAAAATTAAGGGGGGCTATATTTCGACCTAGAAGCTCGAGACCGGGCGTGCGCTAATTTTACCTGTGTCCATTTCACTGACATCTTAGGCCATCAGGAGTTAGTTTAGAGTCCTTGGGACTGGAAAATATTTCCCAAATTCTGGCAGATCGAGCCAAAGTTGCTCAAAATCACGATGCGCGAAGGCGGTCTCGGCTACTCTTTCAGTCTTAAAATGAAGTGGGGCTATATTTCGGCCGAGAAGCTCAACACCGAGCGTGCGCTCCTTTTGCCTGTGTACATATCACTGAAAACTAAGTTCATCAGGAGTTAACATAGAGTCCTCGGGACTGGAAAATATTGCCCGAATTCCGGCAAATCGAGCCAAAGATGCTCAAAATCACGATGCGCCTAAGGCGGTCTCGGCTACTCGTTTACTCCGAAAATGAAGTGGGTCTATATTTCGGTTCTACAAGCTCGACACCGAGCGTGCTCTCCTTTTACCTGTGTCCATTTCACTAAGAACTAAGTCCATCAGGAGATAGTTTAGAATCCTCGAGACTGGAAGCTATCCTCCAAGTTTCGGCAAATTGAGCCATACTTTCTTAAAATTACGATAGGCGTACGGCAGTTTCGTTTACTCTTTCAGTCTTAAAATGAACTGGGGCTACATTTCGGCCAAGAAGCTCGACACCGAGCGTGCGCTCCTGTTACCTGTGACCATTTTACTGAAAACTAAGGCCATCAAGAGTTAGGGTAGAGTCCGCGGGACTGGAAAATATCCCCCAAGTTTTGGCATATCGAGCCATAGTGGCTAAAACTTTCGATGGGCTTAAGGCGGTTTCGTGTACACTTTCATTCTTAAAATAAAGTGGGGCTATATTTCGATTACAACCTGGAAACCGAGCGTGCGCTCCTTTTAGCCGTGTCAATTTCACTAAAAACCAAGGCATTCAGGAGTTTGTTTAGAGCTTCCGGGACTGGAAAACATCCCGCAAGTCCCAGGAAATCAAGCCGAAGTTCGACAAAATTACCATGCGCGTAAGGCGGTCCCGGCTACTCTTTCAGTCTTAAAGTGAAGTGGGGCTATATTTCGGCCCAGAAGCTCGAAAGTGAACGTTCAAAAGGTTTGGCTGTGTCCATTTCACTGAAAACCAAGGCCATCAGGAGTTAGTTTAGAGTGCCCGGGACTGGGAAATATCTCCCAAGTTCTGGGAAATCGAGCCGAAGTAGCTCTAAAACACGATGCGCGTAAGGCGGTCTCAGCTAGTCTTTCAGTCTTAAAGTGAAGTAGGGCTATGCTTCGGCCCAGAAGCTCAAAAGTGAGCGTTCAAAAAGTTGTGCTGTGTCCATTTCACTGCAAACCGAGGCAATCAGGAGTTAGTTTAGAGTCCCCGGTACCGAAAAATATCCCCCAGTTCCCGGGAAATTGAGCCAAAGTTGGTCAAAATCACGATGCGCGTAAGGCGGTCCCGGTTACTCTTTCATTCTTAAAGTGAACTGGGGCAATATTTCCCCCAGAAAGCTCGAAAGCGAGCGTTCAAAAAGTTGTGCTGTGTCCATTTCACTCCAGAGCAAGGCCATCAGGAGTTACTTTAGAGTTCGCGGGACTGGAAAATATCCCCCAAGTTCCGGGAAATTTAACCGAAGTTGGTCAAAATCACGACGCGCGTACGGCGGTCTCGGCTACTCTTTCAGTCTTAAAGTGAAGTGGAGCTATATTTCAGCCCAGAAGCTCAAAAGTGAGCGTTCAAAAAGTTTTGCTGTATCCATTTGACTGCAGACCAAGGACGTCGGGGGTCAGTTTAGAGTCCCCGGGGCTGGAAAATATCCCCCAAGTTCCGGGAAATTTAACCGAAGTTGGTCAAAATCACGACGCACGTACGGCGGTCTCGGTTACTCTTTCAGTCTTAAAGTGAATTGGGGCAATATTTCGGCCCAGAAGCTCGAAACTGAGTGTTTAAAAAGTTTTGCTGTGTCCATTTCACTGCAAAACGAGGCCATCACGACTTAGTTTAGCGTCAAAGGAACTGGAAATATGCCCCAAGTTACGGGAAATCCACCCGAAGTTAGTCAAAATCACCATGCGCTTAAGGGGGTCTCGGCTACTCTTTCAGTCTTAAGGTAAAGTGGGCTTAGATTTAACTCCAGATCTCGAAAGTAAGGGTTCAAAAATTTTTGTGTCTATTTCACTCACATCTTAGACAATCAGGAGTGAGACTGGAGACTTTGGGACTGGAAAATATCTCCCAAGTTTCGCCAGATCGAGCCGAAGATCCTCAAAATCACAATGCGCGTAAGGCGCTCCCGCCTACTCTTTCAGTCTTAAAAAGAAGTAGGGCTATATTTCGGCCAGCAAGCTCGAAAGTGCGCGTTCAAAAAGTGTTCCTGTGTCCATTTCACTGGAAACCAAGGCCATCAGGAGTTAGTTTAGAGTCTCCGGGACTGGAAAAAATCCCCCTATTTCCGGGGAATCGAGCCGAAGTATCCCAAAATCACGATGCGCGTATAGCGGTCTGGGTTACTCTTTCAGTCTTAAAGTTAAGTGGGGCTATATTTCGAGCCATAAGCTCGAAAGCGAGCTATCAAAAAGTTTTGCTGTGTCCACTTAACTGCAAACTAAGGCCATCGGAAGTTAGTTTAACTTCCCCGGGAATTGAAAATATTCGCCAACTTCCGTCAAATCGAGCCGAAGTTGGTCAAAATTACGATGCGCGTAAGGCGGTCTCGGCTACTCTTTCAGTCTTAAAGTGAAGTAGGACTATATTTCGGCCGAGAAGCTCGAAAGTGAGCGTTCAAAAAAATGTGCTGCGTCCATTTCACTTCAAACCAAGGCCATCAGCAGTTAGTTTAGAGTCCCCGGGACTGGAATATATCCCCGAAGTTCCGGGAAATCCAACGAAAGTTTGTCAAAATCACGATGCGCGTGAGACGGTCTCGGCTACTCTTTCAGTCTTAAAGTAAAGTGGGGCTATATTTCGGCCCAGAAGCTCGAAAGTGAACCTTTAAAAAGTTACGCTTTGTGTATTTCACTGCAAACCAAGGCCATCAGGAGTTAGTTTAAAGTCCCCCGGACTGGAAAATATCCCCCAAGTGGCGGGAAATCGAGCTGAACTGGGTCAAAATCACGATGCTCGTAAGGAGGTCTCGGCTACTATTTCAGTCTTAAAGTGAAGTACGGTTGTATTTCGGCCCAGAAGCTCGAAACTGAGCGTTCAAAAAGTTTTCCTGCGTCCATTTCACATCAAAGCAAGGCCATCAGGAGTTAGTTTAGAGTTCCCGGGACCTGAAAATATCGCCAAAATTCTAGAAAATCGACCGGAAGTTGCTCAAAATCACGATGCGCGTAAGGTGGTCTCGCCTACTGTTTCAGTCTCAAAGTGAAGTGGGGCTATATTTCATCCCAGAAGCTCGAAAATAAGCGTTCAAAAAGTGTTACCTTGTTCATTTCACTGCAAACCAAGGCCATCAGGAGTTAGTTTAGACTGCTCGGGACTGGAAAATATCGCCCAAGTTCGGGGAAATCCAGCCGAATTTCGTCAGAATCACGATGCGCGTAAGGCGGTCTCGGCTACTCTTTGATTCTTAAAGTGAACTGGGGCTATATTTCGGCCCAGAAGCTCGAAAGTGAAAGTTCAAAAAGTTTTGCTGTGTCCATTTCACCGCAAACCAAGCCACATCAGCAGATTGTTTACAGTGTCCGGAACATCAAAATATCCCCCAAGTCGCTGGAAATCGAGCCGAAGTTTGTCAACATCACGATGCGCGTAGTGCAGTCTCGGCTACTCTTTTAGTCTTAAAGTGACGTGGCTGTATATTTCGGCCCAGAAGCTCGAAAGTGAGCGTTCAAAAAGTTTTGCTCTCTCAATTTAACTGAAAACCAAGGCCATCATGAGTTAGTTTAGAGTCCGCGGGACTAAAAAGTATCCCTTAAGTGCTGGCAACTCAAGCCGAAGTTGGTCAAAATCACGATACGTCTAAGACGGTCTCGGCTACTATTTCAGTCTTAAAGTGAAGTGGGGCTATATTTCGCCCCAGAATTTCGAAAGTAAGCGTTCAAAAAAATTTGCTGTCTCCATTTCACTGCAGAGCAAGGCCATCAGGGGTTAGTTTAGAGTCGTTGGAACTTGAATATATCCCCGAAGTTTCGGGAAATCGAGCCGAAGTTGGTCAAAATCACGATGCGCGTAAGACGGTCTCGGCTACTCTTTCAGTCTTAAACTGAAGTGGGGCTATATTTCGGCTCAGAAGCCCGAAGGGGAGCGTTGAAAAAGTTTTGCTCTCTCCATTTCAATGAAAACCAAGGCAATCAGGAGTTACTTTACAGTCCCTGGTACCGGAAAATATTCCCCATTTCCTGGGAAATCGAGCCAAAGTTGGTCAAAATCACGATGCGCGTAAGGCAGTCTCGGCGGTTCTTTCATTCTTAAAGTGAACTCGGGCTATATTTCGGCCCAGAAGCTCGAAAGTGAAAGTTCAAAAAGTTTTGCTGTGTCCATTTCACCGCAAACCAAGCCACATCACGAGATAGTTTACAGTCTCCGGGACATCAAAATATCCCCCAAGTTCCGGGAAATCGAGCCGAAGTTTGTGAAAATCACGATGCGCGTAAAGCAGACTCGGCTACTCTTTTAGTCTTAAAGTGACGTGGCTGTATATTTTGGCCCAGAAGCTCGAAAGTGAGCGTTCAAAAAGTTATGCTGTGCCCATTTCACTGCAAAGCAAGGCCCTCAGGAAGTAGTTTACAGTCCCCGGAACTGGAAAATATCCTCCAAGTTCCGCGAAATCGAGACGATGTTGGTGAAAATAACGATTCGCGTAAGGCGGTCTCGGCTACTCTTTGAGTCTGAAGGTGAAGTAGGGTTATATTTCGGTCCAGAAGTTCGGAAGTGAGCGTTCAAGAAGTTTTCCTCTCTCAATTTCACTGAAAACCAAGGCCATCATGAGTTAGTTTAGAGTCCCCGGGAGTGGAAAATATCTTTTA
Source organism: Orbicella franksi (assembly GCF_964199315.1). Classification (NCBI taxonomy): domain Eukaryota; kingdom Metazoa; phylum Cnidaria; class Anthozoa; order Scleractinia; family Merulinidae; genus Orbicella; species Orbicella franksi. The sequence continues at coordinate 236,455 of NC_138153.1, forward strand.
AGTTCTGGCAACTCAAGCCGAAGTTGGTCAAAATCACGATGCGCCTAAGGCGGCCTCGGCTACTCTTTCAGTCTTAAAGTGAAGTGGGGCTATATTTCGGCCCAGAAGCTCAAAAGTGAGCTTCAAAAAGTTTTGCTGTAGCCATTTCAATGCAAACCAAGGCCATCAGGGGTTACTTAAGAGTCTTTGGGATTCGAAAATATCCCCCCAAGTTCAGGGAAATTTAGCCGAGGTTGGTCAAAATCACGGTGCGCGTGAGGCGGTGTCGCTTACTGTTTCAGTCTTAAAGTGAAGTGAGGCTTTATTCCTGGCCAGGAGCTTAAAAGTGAGCGTTCAAAAAGTTTCCCTGTGTTTATTTGACTGCAAACCTAAGCCATCAGGAGCTAGTTTAGAGTCCCCGGGCCTGGAAAATATCCCCCAACTTCCGGGAAATCGAGCCGAAGTTGGTCAAAATCACGATTTGCGTAAGGTAGTGTGGGCTACTCTTTCAGTCTTAGAGTGAAGTGGGGCTATATTTCGGGCAAGAAGCCCGAAAGTGAGCGTTCAAAAAGTTTTGCTGTGTTTATTTCACTGCAAACCAAGGCCATCAGGAGTTAGTTTAGCGTCCCCGGGACAAGAAAATATGCCCCAAGTTCCTGAGTATCGAGCTGAAGTTGGTCAAAATCAGGATGCTCCCAAAGCGGTTTCGGCTACCCTTTCAGTCTTAAAGTGAAGTGGGGCTATATTTCTGTCGAGAAGCTCGAAAGTGAGCGTTCAAAAAGCTTTGCTGTGTGCATTTCACTGCAAGCCAAAGCTATCAAAAGTTAGTTTATGGTTCCTGGGACGGGAAAATATTCCCCAAGTTCCGGGAAAGCGAGCCGAAGTTGATCAAAATCACGATGCGCGAAATGCGGTCTCGGCTACTGTTTCAGTCTTAAAGTAAAGTGTGGCTATATTTCGGCCCACAAGCTCGAAAGTGAGCGTTCAAAAAGTTTTCCTCTGTCCATTGTAATTGAAAGCAAGGCCATCAGGAGCTAGTTTAGAGTCCTCGGGACTGGAAAATATCCCCCAAGTTCCGAGAAATTGATCCGAAAATGGTCAAAATCACGATGCGCGTAAGGCGATCTCGGCTACTCTTTCAGTCTTAAAGTGAAGTGGGGCTATATTTCGGCCCAGAAGCTCCAAAGTGGGCGTTCAAAAATTTATGCTGTGCGCATTTCAGTGCAAACCAAGGCCATCCGGAGTTAGTTTAGAGTCCCCCGGACTGGAAAATATCCCAAACGTTGCGTGAAATCGAGCTGAACTTGGTTTAACTCACGATGCGCGTGAGGCGGTCTCGGCTACTATATCAGTCTGAAAATGAAGTGGGATTCTATTTCGGCCCAGAAGCTACAAAGAGAGTGTTCAAAAAGCTTTCCTTTGTCCATTTCACTGAAAACTAAGGCCATTAGGAGTTAGTTTAGAGTCCCCGGAAATGGAATATATCCCCCAAGTTCCGGGAAACCGACCCGAAGTTGGTCAAAATGACGATTTGCACAAGACGGTCTCGGCTACTCTTTCAGTCTTAAAGTGAAGTGGGGCTATATTTCGGGCCAGAAGCTCGAAAGTGAGTGTTTAAAAAGTTTTGCTCTGTCACTTTCAGGGCAAACCAAGGCCATCAGAAGTTAGTTCAGAGTCCCCGGGACTGGACAATATCCCCCAAGTCCCGGGAAATAGAGCCGAAGTTGATCAAATTCATGATGCGCGTAACGTGGTCTCGGCTACTGTGTCAGTCCTAAAGTGAAGTGTGGCTATATTTCGGCCCACAAGCTCGAAAGTGAGCGTTCAAAAAGTTTTGTTGTGTCCATTTCACTTCAAAACAAGGCCATCAGGACTTAGTTTAGCGTCCAAGGGACTGCAAAATATCCCCCAAGTTCCGGGAAATTCATTCGAAGTTCGTCAAAATTAAGATCCTCGTAAGGCGGTCTGATCTACTCTTTCAGTATTAAAGTAAAGTGGGGCTATATTTCTGCCCAGAAGCTGCAAAGTTGTGCTCTGTCCATTTCACTGAAAACCAAGGCCATCAGGAGTTACTGTAGAGTCCCTTTGACTGGAATATATCCCCCAAGTTTCGGGAAATAAGGGCGAAATTGGTCAAAATCACGATTCGCTCAAGACGGTCTCGCCTACTCTTTCAGTCTTAAAGTGAAATGGGGCTCTATTTCGGCCCAGAAGCTCGTGAGTGAGCGTTCAAAAAATTTCGCTGTGTCCATTTCACTGCAAACCAAGACAAGCAGAAGTTAGTTGAGAGTCCCCGGGACTGGAAAATATCCCCCAAGTTCCGGGAAATCAACCCGAAGTTTGTCAAAATCACGATGCAAGTAAGGCGGTCTCGGCTACTCTTTCAGTGTTAAAGTAATGGGGGGCTATATTTTGGCCCAGAAGCTCGAAATTGAGCGTTCAAAAAGTTTTGCTGGCTCCATTTTACTGCAAACCAAGGCCATCAGGATTTAGTTTAGAGTCCTCAGAACTGGAATATATCCCCTTAGTTGCGGCAAATCGAGCCGAAGTTGCTCAAAATCACGATGCACGTAAAGCGGTCTCGGCTACTCTTTTAGTCTTCAAGTGAAGTGGGGTTCTATTTCCGTCCATAAGCTCGAAAGTATGCGTTCACAAACTTTTTCTGTTTCCGTTTCACTGCAAACCAAGACCAGCACGAGTTAGTTTAGAGTCCCCGGGACTGGAAAATATTTCGCAAGTTCCAGGAAATCGAGCTGAAGTTGATCAAAATCACGATGCGCGAAACGTGTTCTCGGCTACTGTTTGAGTCTTAAAGTGAAGTATGGCTATATTTCGGCCCACAACCTCGAAAGTGAGCCTTCAAAAAGCTTTGCTGTGTCCATTTCACTGCAAAACAAGGCCATCGGCACCTAGTTTAGCGTCCAAGGGACTGGAAAATATCCCCCAAGCTCCGGGAAATCCACCCGAAGTTTGTCAAAATCACGATGCGCGTAATGCGGTCTCGGCTACTTTTTCAGTATTAAAGTAAAGTGGACTATATTTCGGCCCAGAAGCTTGAAGGTGAGCGTTGAAAAAGTTTTGCTGTCTCCATTTCACTGCAAACCAAGGCCATCAAGAGATAGTTTAGAGTCCCTGGGACTGGAAAATATCCCCCAAGTTCCGGAATATCGACTCGAAGTTCGTGAAAATCACGATACGCGCACGCCGCTCTCGGCTACTCTTTAAGTCGTAAGTGATGTGGGACTAAATTTCGGCCTAAGTTTCGGCCTAAGTTTTGGGACTAAATTTCGGCCCCAAGTTCCAGGAAAGCGAGCAGAAGTTGCTCAAAATCACGATGCGCGTAACGCGGTCTCGGCTACTGTTTCAGTCTTAAAGTGAAGTATGGCTATATTTCGGCCCACAACCTCGAAAGTGAGCCTTCAAAAGGCTTTGCTGTGTCCATTTCACTGCAAAACAAGGCCATCGGCACCTAGTTTAGCGTCCAACGGACTGGAAAATATTCCCCAAGCTCCGGGAAATCCACCCGAAGTTTGTCAAAATCACGATGCGCGTAAGGCGGTCTCGGCTACTTTTTCAGTATTAAAGTAAAGTGGGCTATATTTCGGCCCAGAAGCTTGAAGGTGAGCGTTGAAAAAGTTTTGCTGTCTCCATTTCACTGCAAACCAAGGCCATCAAGAGTTAGTTTAGAGTCCCTGGGACTGGAAAATATCCCCCAAGTTCCGGAATATCGACCCGAACTTGGTCAAGATCACGTTGCGCGCACGCTGGTCTCGGCTACTCTTTAAGTCGTAAGTGATGTGGGACTATATTTGGGCCTAAAAGCTCGAAAGTGTTCGTTCAAAAACTTGTGCTGTGTGAATTTCACTGCAAACCATGGCCATCAGGAGTTAGTTTAGAGTCCCCGGGATTGGAAAAGATTCCCCAACTTCCAGGAAAGCGAGCAGAAGTTGCTCAAAATCACGATGCGCGTAACGCGGTCTCGGCTACTGTTTCACTCTTAAAGTGAAGTGGAACTATATTTCGGCCCAGAAGCTAAAAAGTGAGCGTTCAAAAAGTTTTCCTGTGTCCATTTTACTGCAGACCACGGACGTCGGGGGTCAGTTTAGAGTCCCCGGGACTGGAAAATATCCCCCAAGTTCCAGGAAAGCCAGCAGACGTTGCTCAAAATCACGATGCGCGTAACGCGGTCTCGGCTACTGTTTCAGTCTTAAAGTGAAATGTGGCTATATTTAGGCCCACAAGCTCGAAAGTGAGGGTTCAAAAAGTTTTGCTGTGTCTATTTGACTGCAAACCAAGGCAATCAGGAGTTAGTTTAGAGTCCCCGGAACTGGAAAATATTCTCCAAGTTCCAGGAAATGGCGCCGAAGTTGATGAAAATTACGATGCGCGTAACGGGCTCTCGGTTATTCTTTCAGTCTTAAATTGAAGTAGGGCTATATTGCGGCACTGAAGCTCGAAGGTCAGCGTTCAGAATGCTTTGCTGTGTTCATTAAACTGCAAAGCAAGGTCATCGGGAGTTAGTTTAGCGTCCCCGAGACTTTAAATTATTCGCCAACTTGCGGGAAATCGAGCAAAAGTGGCCCAAAATCACGATGCGCGTAAGGCGGTCTCGGCTACTCTTTCAGTCTTAAAATTAAGGGGGGCTATATTTCGACCTAGAAGCTCGAGACCGGGCGTGCGCTAACTTTACCTGTGTCCATTTCACTGACATCTTAGGCCATCAGGAGTTAGTTTAGAGTCCTTGGGACTGGAAAATATTTCCCAAATTCTGGCAGATCGAGCCAAAGTTGCTCAAAATCACGATGCGGGTAAGGCGGTCTCCGCTACTCTTTCAGTCTTAAAATGAAGTGGGGCTATATTTCGGCCGAGAAGCTCAACACCGAGCGTGCGCTCCTTTTGCCGATGTACATATCACTCAAAGCTAAGTTCATCAGGAGTTAACATAGAGTCCGCGGGACTGGAAAATATTGCCCGAATTCCGGCAAATCGAGCCAAAGATGCTCAAAATCACGACGCGGGTAAGGCGGTCTCGGCTACTCGTTTACTCCGAAAATGAAGTTGGGCTATATTTCGGTTCTACAATCTCGACACCGAGCGTGCTCTCCTTCTACCTGTGTCCATTTCACTAAGAACTAAGTCCATCAGGAGATAGTTTAGAATCCTCGAGACTGGAAGCTATCCTCCAAGTTTCGGCAAATTGAGCCATACTTTCTTAAAATTACGATAGGCGTACGGCAGTTTCGTTTACTCTTTCAGTCTTAAAATGAACTGGGGCTACATTTCGGCCTAGAAGCTCGACACCGAGCGTCCCCTCCATTTACCTGTGACCATTTTACTGAAAACTAAGGCCATCAAGAGTTAGGGTAGAGTCCCCGGGACTGGAAACTATCCCCCAAGTTTTGGCATATCGAGCCGTAGTGGCTAAAAATTTCGATGGGCTTAAGGCGGTTTCGTGTACACTTTCAGTCTTAAAATAAAGTGGGGCTATATTTCGGCCTACAACCTGGAAACCGAGCGTGCGCTCCTTTTACCTGTGTCCATTTCACTAAAAAGCAAGGCAGTCAGGAGTTAGTTTAGAGCTTCCGGGACTGGAACATATCCCTCAAGTCCCAGGAAATCAAGCCGAAGTTCGACAAAATTACCATGCGCGTAAGGCGGTCCCGGCTACTCTTTCAATCTTAAAGTGAAGTGGGGCTATATTTCGGCCCAGAAGCTCGAAAGTGAACGTTCAAAAAGTTTGGCTGTGTCCATTTCACTGAAAACCAAGGCCATCAGGAATTAGTTCGAGTGCCCGGGACTGGGAATTATCTCCCAAGTTCCGGGAAATCGAGCCGAAGTAGCCCAAAATCACTATGCGCGTAAAGCGGTTTCGGCTAGTCTTTCAGTTTTAAACTGAAGTAGGGCTATGCTTCGGCCCAGAAGCTCAAAAGTGAGCGTTCAAAAAGTTGTGCTGTGTCCATTTCACTGCAAACCGAGGAAATCAGGAGTTAGTTTAGAGTCCCTGGTACCGGAAAATATAACGCATTTCCCGGGAAATCGAGCCAAAGTTGGTCAAAATCACGATGCGCGTAAGGCGGTCCCGGTTACTCTTTCATTCTTAAAGTGAACTGGGGCAATATTTTCCCGCAGAAGCTCGAAAGTGAGCGTTCAAAAAGTTGTGCTCTGTCCATTTCACTCCAGAGCAAGGCCATCAGGAGTTACTCTAGAGTCCGCGGGACTGGAAAATATCCCCCAAGTTCAAAGAAATCGAGCCGAAGTTGGTCAAACTTACGATGGGCGTAAGGCGGTGTCGGCTACTCTTTCACTCTTAAAGTGAAGTGGAGCTATATTTCGGCCCAGAAGCTCAAAAGTGAGCGTTCAAAAAGTTTTGCTGTGTCCATTTTACTGCAGACCAAGGACGTCGGGGGTCAGTTTAGAGTCCCCGGGACTGGAAAATATCCCCCAAGTTCCGGGAAATTTAACCGAAGTTGGTCAAAATCACGACGCGCGTACGGCGGTCTCAGCTACTCTTTCAGTCTTAAAGTGAATTGGGGCAATATTTCGGCCCAGAAGCTCGAAACTGAGTGTTTAAAAAGTTTCGCTGTGTCCATTTCACTGCAAAACAAGGCCATCACGACTTAATTTAGCGTCAAACGAACTGGAAATATCCCCCAAGTTACGGGAAATCCACCCGAAGTTAGTCAAAATCACCATGCGCTTAAGGGGGTCTCCGCTACTCTTTCAGTCTTAAGGTAAAGTGGGCTTAGATTTAACTCCAGAAGCTCGAAAGTAAGGGTTCAAAAATTTTTGTGTCTATTTCACTCACATCTTAGCCAATCAGGAGTGAGTTTAGAGACTTTGGGACTGGAAAATATCTCCCAAGTTTCGCCAGATCGAGCCGAAGATCCTAAAAATCACAATGCGCGTAAGGCGCTCCCGCCTACTCTTTCAGTCTTAAAAAGAAGTAGGGCTATATTTCGGCCAGCAAGCTCGAAAGTGCGCGTTCAAAAAGTGTTCGTCTGTCCATTTCACCGCAAACCAAGCCACATCAGCAGATTGTTTGCAGAGTCCGGGACATCAAAATATCCCCCAAGTCCCGGGAAATCGAGCTGAAGTTTGTGAAAATCACGATGCGCGTAAAGCAGTCTCGGCTACTCTTTTAGTCTTAAAGGGACGTGGCTCTATATTTTTGCCCAGAAGCTCGAAAGTGAGCGTTCAAAAAGTTTTGCTCTCTCAATTTAACTGTAAAACAAGGCCAGCATGAGTTAGTTTAGAGTGCGCGGGACTAAAAAATATCCCTTAACTTCTGGCAACTCAAGCCGAAGTTGGTCAAAATCACGATGCGTCTAAGACGGTCTCGGCTACTATTTCAGTCTTAAAGTGAAGTGGGGCTATATTTCAGCCCAGAATTTCGAAAGTAAGCATTCAAAAAAATTTGCTGTGTCCATTTCACTGCAGACCAAGGCCATCAGGGGTTAGTTTCGGGTCCTTGGAACATGAATATATCCTCGAAGTTTCGGGAAATCGAGCCAAAGTTGATTAAAATCACGATGCGCGTAAGACGGTCGCGGCTACTCTTTCAGTCTTAAAGTAAAGTGGGGAGCGTTGAAAAAGTTTTGCTCTCTCCATTTCAATGCAAACCAAGGCAATCACGAGTTACTTTAGAGTCCCTGGTACCGGAAAATATTCCCCATTTCCTGGGAAATCGAGCCAAAGTTGGTCAAAATCACGATGCGCGTAAGGTGGTCTCGGCTATTCTTTCATTCCTAAAGTGAATTCCGGCTATATTTCGGCCCAGAAGCTCGAAAGTGAAAGTTCAAAAAGTTTTGCTGTGTCCATTTCACCGCGAACCAAGCCACATCAGGAGATAGTTTACAGTCTCCGGGACATCAAAATATCCCCCTAGTTCCGGGAAATCGAGCCGAAGTTTGTGAAAATCACGATGCGCGTAAAGCAGACTCGGCTACTCTTTTAGTCTTAAAGTGACGTGACTTGTATATTTTGGCCCAGAAGCTCGAAAGTGAGCGTTCAAAAAGTTATGCTGTGCCCATTTCACTGCAAAGCAAGGCCCTCAGGAAGTAGTTTACAGTCCCCGGAACTGGAAAATATCCTGCAAGTTCCGCCAAATCGAGACGAAGTTGGTCAAAATAACGATTCGCGTCAGGCGGTCTCGGCTACTCTTTGAGTCTGAAGGTGAAGTAGGGTTATATTTCGGTCCAGAAGCTCGAAAGTGAGCGTTCAAAAAGTTTGCCTGTCTCAATTTCACTAAAAACCAAGGCCCTCATGAGTTAGTTTAGAGTCCCCGGGAGTGGAAAATATCTTTTAAGTTCTGGCAACTCAAGCCGAAGTTGGTCAAAATCACGATGCGCCTAAGGCGGCCTCGGCTACTCTTTCAGTCTTAAAGTGAAGTGGGGCTCTAATTCGGCCCAGAAGCTCCAAAGTGAGCGCTGCAAAAAATTTGCTGTGTCCATTTTACTGCAAACCAAGGCTATCAGGAGTTAGTTTAGAGTCCCCGGGACTACAATATATTTCCCAAGTTCCGGAAAATCGAGAAGACGTTGGTCAAAATCACGATGCGCGCAAGACGGTCTTGGCTAGTCTTTCAGTCTTAAGTGAAGTGGGGCTATATTTCGGCCCAGAAGCTCAAAAGTGAGCTTCAAAAAGTTTTGCTGTATCCATTTCAATGCAAACCAAGGCCATCAGGGGTTACTTAAGAGTCTTCGGGACTGGAAAATATCCCCCCAAGTTCAGGGAAACTTAGCCGAAGTTGGTCAAAATCACGGTGCGCGTTAGGCGGTCTCGCTTACTGTTTCAGTCTTAAAGTGAAGTGAGGCTTTATTCCTGGGCAGGAGCTTGAAAGTGAGCGTTCAAAAAGTTTCCCTGTGTTTATTTGACTGCAAACCAAAGCCATGAGGAGCTAGTTTAGAGTCCCCGGGACTGGAAAATATCCCCCAACTTCCGGGAAATCGAGCCGAAGTTGGTCAAAATCACGATTTGCGTAAGGTATTGTCAGCTACTCTTTCAGTCTTAGAGTAAAGTGGAGCTATATTTCGGGCAAGAAGCCCGAAAGTGAACGTTCAAAAAGTTTTGCTGTGTTCATTTCACTGCAAACCAAGGCCATCAGGAGTTAGTTTAGCGTCCCCGGGACAAGAAAATATGCCCCAAGGTCTGGGAAATTGAGCCGAGGTTGGTCAAAATCACGATGCCCCTGAAGTGGTCTCGGCTACTCTTTCTGTCTTAAAGTGAAGTGGGGCTATATTTCGGGCCAGAAGCCCGAGAGTGAGCGTTCAAAAAGTTTTCCTGTGTCCATTTCAGTGCAAACCAAGGCCATCAGGGGTTAGTTTAGAGTCCCCGGGACTGAAAATTATTGCCCAAGTTCCGGGGAATCGAACCGAAGTTGATCAAAAGCACGATGCGCGAAATCCTGTTTCGGCTACTGTTTCAGTCTTAAAGTGATGTGGTGTTATATTTCGGCCCAGAAGCCCGAAAGTGAGCGTTCAAAAAGTTTTGCTGTGTTCTTTGACTGAAAAACAAGGCCATCACGAGTTAGTTTAGCGTCCCTGGGACTGGAAAATATTCCCCACGTTCTGGTAAATCGAGCTGAAGTTGGTCAAAATCACGATGCTTCCAAAGCGGTCTCGGCTACCCTTTCACTCTTAAAGTCAAGTGGAGCTATATTTCTGTCCAGAAGCTCGAAAGTGAGCGTTCAAAAAGTTTTGCTGTGTGCATTTCACTGCAAACTAAAGCTATCAAAAGTTAGTTTAGAGTCCCCGGGACTGGAAAATATTCCCCAAGTTCCGGGAAAGCGAGCCGAAGTTGATCAAAATCACGATGCGCGAAATGCGGTCCCGGCTACTGTTTCAGTCTGAAAGTAAAGTGTGGCTATATTTCGGCCCACAAGCTCGAAACTGAGCGTTCAAAAAGTTTTACTGTGTCCATTTCACTGCAAAACAAGGCCATCAGGACTTAGTTTAGCGTCCATGGGACTGGAAAATGTTGCCTAAGTTCCGGGAGATCCACCCGAAGTTTGTCAAAATCACAATGCGCGTAAGGTGGGCTCGGTTACTCTTTAAGTCTTAAAGTAGAGTGGGGCTTTATCTCGGCCAGGAAGCTCGAAGGGGAGCGTTCAAAAAGTTTTGCTCTGTCCATTTCACTGCAAACCAAGGCCATGAGGAGTTAGTTTAGAGCTCGTGGGACTGGAAAATATCCCCCAAGTTCCGGAATATCGACCGGAAGTTTGTCAAACTCACGATGCGAGGAAGGCGGTCTCGGCTACTCTTTCAGTCTTAAGTGAAGTGGGGCTCTATTTCGGCCCACAAGCTCAAAGCTCAAAAAAAATTACTGTGTCTATTTCACTGCAAACCAAGGCTATCAGTAGTTAGTTTAGAGTCCCCGGGAGTGGAATGTGTTTCCCAAGTTTCGGAAAATCGAGAAGACGTTGGTCAAAATCACGATGCGCGTAAGACGGTCTCGGCTACTCTTTCAGTCTTAAAGTGAAGTGGGGTTATATTTCGGCCCAGAAGCTCAAAAGTGAGCGTTCAAAAAGTTTTGCTGTATCCATTTCAATGCAAACCAAGGCCATCAGGGGTTACTTAAGAGTCCTCGGGACTGGAAAATATCCCCCAAGTTCCGGTAAATCCAGCCGAAGTTGGTCAAAATCCCGATGTGCGTAAGGTGGTCTCGGCTACTCTTTCAGTCTTAAAGTGAAGTGGGGCTATATTTCGGCCCAGAAGCTCGAAAGTGAGTGTTTAAAAAGTTTTGCTCTGTCACTTTCAGTGCAAACCAAGGCCATCAGAAGTTAGTTTAGAGTCCCCGGGACTGGACAATATCCCCCAAGTCCCGGGAAATCGAGCCGAAGTTGATCAAAATCATGATGCGCGTAACGTGGTCTCGGCTACTGTGTCAGTCCTAAAGTGAAGTGTGGCTATATTTCGGCCAACAAGCTAGAAAGTGAGCGTTCAAAAAGTTTTGTTGTGTCCATTTCACTTCAAAACAAGGCAATCAGGACTAAGTTTAGCGTCCAAGGGACTGCAAAATATCCCCCAAGTTCCGGGAAATTCATTCGAACTTCGTCAAAATTACGATGCGCGTAAGGCGGTGTCATCTACTCTTTTAGTCTTAAAGTAAAGTGGGGCTATATTTCTACCCAGAAGCTGCAAAGTTGTGCTCTGTCCATTTCACTGAAAACCAAGGCCATCAGGAGTTACTGTAGAGTCCCTTTGACTGGAATATATCCCCCAAGTCTCGGGAAACAAACGCGAAATTGGTCAAAATCACGATTCGCTCAAGACGGTCTCGCCTACTCTTTCAGTTTTAAAGTAAAAAGGGGCTCTATTTCGGCCCAGAAGCTCGAGAGTGAGCGTTCAAAAACTTTCGCTGTGTCCATTTCACTGCAAACCAAGACAAGCAGGAGTTAGTTGAGAGTCCCCGGGACTGGAAAATATCCCCCAAGTTCCGGGAAATCAACCAGATGTTTGTCAAAATCACGATGCACGTAAGGCGGTCTCGGCTACTCTTTCAGTGTTAAAGTAATGGGGGGCTATATTTTGGCCCAGAAGCTCGAAATTGAGCGTTCAAAAAGTTTTGCTGGCTCCATTTTACTGCAAACCAAGGCCATCAGGAGTTAGTTTAGAGTCCTCAGAACTGGAATATATCCCCTTAGTTCCGGCAAATCGAGCCGAAGTTGCTCAAAATCACGATGCACGTAAAGCGGTCTCGGCTACTCTTTCAGTCTTCAAGTGAAGTGGGGTTCTATTTCGGTCCAGAAGCTCGAAAGTATGCGTTCAAAAACTTTTTCTGTTTCCGTTTCACTGCAAACCAAGACCAGCACGAGTTAGTTTAGAGTCCCCGGGACTGCAAAATATTTCGCAAGATCCGGGAAATCGAGCCGAAGTTGATCAAAATCACGATGCGCGAAACGTGTTCTCGGCTACTGTTTCAGTCTTAAAGTGAAGTATGGCTATATTTCGGCCCACAACCTCGAAAGTGAGCCTTCAAAAAGCTTTGCTGTGTCCATTTCACTGCAAAACAAGGCCATCGGCACCTAGTTTAGCGTCCAACGGACTGGAAAATATTCCCCAAGCTCCGGGAAATCCACCCGAAGTTTGTCAAAATCACGATGCGCGTAAGGCGGTCTCGGCTACTTTTTCAGTATTAAAGTAAAGTGGGCTATATTTCGGCCCAGAAGCTTGAAGGTGAGCGTTGAAAAAGTTTTGCTGTCTCCATTTCACTGCAAACCAAGGCCATCAAGAGTTAGTTTAGAGTCCCTGGGACTGGAAAATATCCCCCAAGTTCCGGAATATCGACCCGAACTTGGTCAAGATCACGTTGCGCGCACGCTGGTCTCGGCTACTCTTTAAGTCGTAAGTGATGTGGGACTATATTTGGGCCTAAAAGCTCGAAAGTGTTCGTTCAAAAACTTGTGCTGTGTGAATTTCACTACAAACCATGGCCATCAGGAGTTAGTTTAGAGTCCCCGGGATTGGAAAAGATTCCCCAACTTCCAGGAAAGCGAGCAGAAGTTGCTCAAAATCACGATGCGCGTAACGCGGTCTCGGCTACTGTTTCACTCTTAAAGTGAAGTGGAACTATATTTCGGCCCAGAAGCTAAAAAGTGAGCGTTCAAAAAGTTTTCCTGTGTCCATTTTACTGCAGACCACGGACGTCGGGGGTCAGTTTAGAGTCCCCGGGACTGGAAAATATCCCCCAAGTTCCAGGAAAGCCAGCAGACGTTGCTCAAAATCACGATGCGCGTAACGCGGTCTCGGCTACTGTTTCAGTCTTAAAGTGAAATGTGGCTATATTTAGGCCCACAAGCTCGAAAGTGAGGGTTCAAAAAGTTTTGCTGTGTCTATTTGACTGCAAACCAAGGCAATCAGGAGTTAGTTTAGAGTCCCCGGAACTGGAAAATATTCTCCAAGTTCCAGGAAATGGCGCCGAAGTTGATGAAAATTACGATGCGCGTAACGGGCTCTCGGTTAGTCGTTCAGTCTTAAATTTAAGTAGGGCTATATTGCGGCACTGAAGCTCGAAGGTCAGCGTTCAGAATGCTTTGCTGTGTTCATTAAACTGCAAACCAAGGTCATCGGGAGTTAGTTTAGCGTCCCCGGGACTTTAAATTATTCGCCAACTTGCGGGAAATCGAGCAAAAGTGGCCCAAAATCACGATGTGCGTAAGGCGGTCTCGGCTACTCTTTCAGTCTTAAAATGAAGTGGGGCTATATTTCGGCCGACAAGCTCAACACCGAGCGTGCGCTCCTTTTGCCTGTGTACATATCACTGAAAACTAAGTTCATCAGGAGTTAACATAGAGTCCTCGGGACTTGCAAATATTGCCCGAATTCCGGCAAATCGAGCCAAAGATGCTCAAAATCACGATGCGCCTAAGGCGGTCTCGGCTACTCGTTTACTCCGAAAATGAAGTGGGGCTATATTTCGGTTCTACAAGCTCGACACTGAGCGTGCTCTCCTTTTACCTGTGTCCATTTCACTAAGAACTAAGTCCATCAGGAGATAGTTTAGAATCCTCGAGACTGGAAGCTATCCTCCAAGTTTCGGCAAAATGAGCCATACTTTCTTAAAATTACTATAGGCGTACGGCAGTTTCGTTTACTCTTTCAGTCTTAAAATGAACTGGGGCTACATTTCGGCCTAGAAGCTCGACACCGAGCGTGCGCTCCTGTTACCTGTGACCATTTTACTGAAAAGTAAGGCCATCAAGAGTTAGGGTAGAGTCCCCGGGACTGGAAAATATCCCCCAAGTTTTGGCATATCGAGCCATTGTGGCTAAAAATTTCGATGCGCTTAAGGCGGTTTCGTGTACACTTTCAGTCTTAAAATAAAGTGGGGCTATATTTCGGCCTACAACTTGGAAACCGAGCGTGCGCTCCTTTTAGCCGTGTCCATTTCACTAAAAACCAAGGCATTCAGGAGTTAGTTTAGAGCTTAGGGGACTGGAAAATATCCCCCAAGTCCCAGGAAATCAAGCCGAAGTTCGACAAAATTACCATTCGCGTAGGGCGGGTCGGCTACTCTTTCAGTCTTAAAGTGAAGTGGGGCTATATTTCGGCCCAGAAGCTCGAAAGTGAACGTTCAAAAAGTTTGGCTGTGTCCATTTCACTGAAAACCAAGGCCATCAGGAATTAGTTTAGAGTGCCCGGGACTGGGAATTATCTCCCAAGTTCCGGGAAATCGAGCCGAAGTGGCCCAAAATCACGATGCGCGTAAGGCGGTCTCGGCTAGTCTTTCAGTCTTAAAGTGAAGTAGGGCTATGCTTCGGCCCAGAAGCTCAAAAGTGAGCGTTCAAAAAGTTGTGCTGTGTCCATTTCACTGCAAACCGAGGAAATCAGGAGTTAGTTTAGAGTCCCCAGTACCGGAATTTATCCCCCATTTCCCGGGAAATCGAGCCAAAGTTGGTCAAAATCACGATGCGCGTAAGGTAGTGCCGGTTACTCTTTCATTCTTAAAGTGAACTGGGGCAATATTTCCCACCAGAAGCTCGAAACTGAGCGTTCAAAAAGTTGTGCTGTGTCCATTTCACTCCAGAGCAAGGCCATCAGGAGTTACTTTAGAGTTCGCGGGACTGGAAAATATCCCCCAAGTTCCGAGAAATCGAGCCGAAGTTGGTCAAAATTACGATGGGCGTAAGGCGGTGTCGGCTACTCTTTCACTCTTAAAGTGAAGTGGAGCTATATTTCGGCCCAGAAGCTCAAAAGTGAGCGTTCAAAAAGTTTTGCTGTATCCATTTTACTCCAGACCAAGGACGTCGGGGGTCAGGTTAGGGTCCCCGGGACTGGAAAATATCCCCCAAGTTCCGGGAAATTTTACCGAAGTTGGTCAAAATCACGATGCGCGTACGGCGATCTCGGCTACTCTTTCAGTCTTAAAGTGAATTGGGGCAATATTTCGGCCCAGAAGCTCGAAACTGAGTGTTTAAAACGTTTTGCTGTCTCCATTTCACTGCAAAACAAGGCCATCACGACTTAGTTTAGCGTCAAAGGAACTGGAAATATCCCCCAAGTTCCGGGAAATCCACCCGAAGTTAGTCAAAATCACCATGCGCTTAAGGGGGTCTCGGCTACTCTTTCAGTCTTAAGGTAAAGTGGGCTTAGATTTAACTCCAGAAGCTCGAAAGTAAGGGTTCAAAAATTTTTGTGTCTATTTCACTCACATCTTAGACAATCAGGAGTGGGCTTAGAGACTTTGGGACTGGAAAAGATCTCACAAGTTTCGCCAGACCGAGCCGATGATCCTCAAAATCACAATGCGCGTAAGGCGGTCTCGGCTACTCTTTCAGTCTTAAAGTTAAGTGGGGCTATATTTCGAGCCATAAGCTCGAAAGTGAGCGTTCAAAAAGTTTTCCTGTGTCCACTTAACTGCAAACTAAGGCCATCGGAAGTTAGTTTAGCTCCCCCGGGAATACAAAATATTCGCCTACTTCCGCCAAATCGAGCCGAAGTTGGTCAAAATTACGATGCGCGTAAGGCGGTCTCGGCTACTCTTTCAGTCTTAAAGTGCAGTAGGGCTATATTTCGGCCGAGAAGCTCGAAAGTGAGCGTTCAAAGAAATGTGCTGTGTCCATTTCACTGCAAACCAAGGCCATCAGCAGTTAGTTTAGAGTCTCCGGGACTGGAATATATCCCCGAAGTTCCGGGAAATCCAACGGAAGTTGGTCAAAATCACGATGCGCGTAAGACGGTCTCGGCTACTCTTTCAGTCTTAAAGTAAAGTGGGGCTATATTTCGGCCCAGAAGCTCGAAAGTGAACCTTTAAAAAGGTACGCTTTGTGCATTTCACTGCAAACCAAGGCCATCAGGAGTTAGTTTAAAGTCCCCCGGACTGGAAAATATCCCCCAAGTGGCGGGAAATCGAGCTGAACTGGGTCAAAATCACGATGCTCGTAAGGAGGTCTCGGCTACTATTTCAGTCTTAAAGTGAAGTACGGTTGTATTTCGGCCCAGAAGCTCGAAACATTCAAAAAGTTCAAAAAGTTTTCCTGCGTCCATTTCACATCAAACCAAGGCCATCAGGAGTTAGTTTAGAGTCCCCAGGACTTGAAAATATCGCCAAAATTCTAGAAAATCGAGCGGAAGTTGCTCAAAATCACGATGCTCGTAAGGCGGTGTTGCCTACTCTTTCAGTCTTAAAGTGAAGTGGGGCTATATTTCATCCCAGAAGCTCGAAAATAAGCGTTCAAAAAGTGTTACCTTCTTCATTTGACTGCAAAGCAAGGCCATCAGGAGTTAGTTTAGACTGCTCGGGACTGGAAAATATCGCCCAAGTTCGGGGAAATCGAGCCGAATTTTGTCAAAATCACGATGCGCGTAAGGCGGTCTCGGCTACTCTTTGATTCTCAAAGTGAACTGGGGCTATATTTCGGCCCAGAAGCTCGAAAGTGAAAGTTCAAAAAGTTTTGCTGTGTCCATTTCACCGCAAACCAAGGCAATCAGGAGTTACTTTAGAGTTCGCGGGACTGGAAAATATCCCCCAAGTTCTGAGAAATCGAGCCGAAGTTGGTCAAAATTACGATGGGCGTAAGGCGGTGTCGGCTACTCTTTCACTCTTAAAGTGAAGTGGAGCTATATTTCGGCCCAGAAGCTCAAAAGTGAGCGTTCAAAAAGTTTTGCTGTGTCCATTTCACTGCAGACCAAGGCCATCAGGGGTTAGTTTCGAGTCCTTGGAACTTGAATATATCCCCGAAGTCTCGGGAAATGGAGCCGAAGTTGGTCAAAATCACGATGCGCGTAAGACGGTCTCAGCTACTCTTTCAGTCTTAAACTGAAGTGGGGCTATATTTCGGCTCAGAAGCCCGAAGGGGAGCGTTGAAAAAGTTTTGCTCTCTCCATTTCAATGCAAACCAAGGCAATCAGGAGTTACTTTAGAGTCCCCGGTACCGGAAAATATTCCCCATTTCCTGGGAAATCGAGCCAAAGTTGGTCAAAATCACGATGCGCGTAAGGCGGTCTCGGCTATTCTTTCATTCTTAACGTGAACTCGGGCTATATTTCGGCGCAGAAGCTCGAAAGTGAAAGTTCAAAAAGTCTTGCTGTGTCCATTTCACCGCGAACCAAGCCACATCAGGAAATAGTTTACAGTCTCCGGGACGTCAAAATATCCCCTAAATTCCGGGAAATCGAGCCGAAGTTTGTGAAAATCACGATGTGCGTAAAGCAGTCTCGGCTACTCTTTTAGCCTTAAAGTGACGTGACGTGTATATTTTGGCCCAGAAGCTCAAAAGTGAGCGTTCAAAAAGTTATGCTGTGCCCATTTCACTGCAAAGCAAGGCCCTAAGGAAGTAGTTTACAGTCCCCGGAACTGGAAAATATCCTGCAAGTTCCGCCAAATCGAGACGAAGTTGGTCAAAATAACGATTCGCGTCAGGCGGTCTCGGCTACTCTTTGAGTCTGAAGGTGAAGTAGGGTTATATTTCGGTCCAGAAGCTCGAAAGTGAGCGTTCAAAAAGTTTGCCTGTCTCAATTTCACTAAAAACCAAGGCCATCATGAGTTAGTTTAGAGTCCCCGGGAGTGGAAAATATCTTTTAAGTTCTGGCAACTCAAGCCGAAGTTGGTCAAAATCACGATGCGCCTAAGGCGGCCTCGGCTACTCTTTCAGTCTTAAAGTGAAGTGGGGCTCTATTTCGGCCCAGAAGCTCCAAAGTGAGTGCTGCAAAAAATTTGCTGTGTCCATTTCACTGCAAACCAAGGCCATCAGGAGTTAGTTTAGAGTCCCCGGGACTACAATATATTTCCCAAGTTCCGGAAAATCGAGAAGACGTTGGTCAAAATCACGATGCGCGCAAGACGGTCTTGGCTAGTCTTTCAGTCTTAAAGTGAAGTGGGGCTATATTTCGGCCCAGAAGCTCAAAAGTGAGCTTCAAAAAGTTTTGCTGTATCCATTTCAATGCAAACCAAGGCCATCAGGGGTTACTTAAGAATCTTCGGGACTGGAAAATATCCCCCCAAGTTCAGGGAAATTTAGCCGAAGTTGGTCAAAATCACGGTGCGCGTTAGGTGGTCTCGCTTACTGTTTCAGTCTTAAAGTGAAGTCAGGCCTTATTGCTGGCCAGGAGCTTGAAAGTGAGCGTTCAAAAAGTTTCCCTGTGATTATTTGACTGCAAACCAAGGCCATCAAGAGCTAGTTTAGAGTCCCCGGGACTGGAAAATATCCCCCAACTTCCGAAAAATCGAGCCGAAGTTGGTCAAAATCACGATTTGCGTAAGGTAATGTCGGCTACTCTTTCAGCGTTAGAGTGAAGTGGGGCTATATTTCGGGCGAGAAGCCCGAAAGTGAGCGTTCAAAAAGTTTTGCTGTGTTCATTTCACTGCAAACCAAGGCCATCAGGAGTTAGTTTAGCGTGCCCGGGACAAGAAAATATGCCCCAAGGTCCGGGAAATTGAGCCGAGGTTGGTCAGAATCACGATGCCCCTAAAGTGGTCTCGGCTACTCTTTCTGTCTTAAAGTGAAGTGGGGCTATATTTCGGCCAGAAGCCCGAAAGTGAGCGTTAAAAAAGTTTTGCTCTGTGCATTTCACTGCAAACCAAGGCCATCAGGGATTAGTTTAGAGTCCGCGGGACTTAAAAAGATTGCCCAAGTTCCGGGGAATCGAACCGAAGTTGATCAAAATCACGATGCGCGAAATGCGGTATCGGCTACTGTTTCAGTCTTAAAGTGAAGTGGGGCTATATTTCGGCCCAGAAGCCCGAAAGTGCGCGTTCAAAAAGTTTTGCTGTGTTCTTTGACTGAAAAACAAGGCCATCACGAGTTAGTTTAGCGTCCCTGGGACTGGAAAATATTCCCCAAGTTCCGGTAAATCGAGCTGAAGTTGGTCAAAAGTACGATTTTCCCAAAGCGGTCTCGGCTACCCTTTCAGTCTTAAAGTCAAGTGGGGCTATATTTCTGTCCAGAAGCTCGAAAGTGAGCGTTCAAAAAGTTTTGCTGTGTGCATTTCACTGCAAACCAAAGCTAGCAAAAGTTAGTTTAGAGTCCCCGGGACTGGAAAATATTCCCCAAGTTCCGGGAAAGCGGGCCGAAGTTGATCAAAATCACGATGCGCGAAATGCGGTCTCGGCTACTGTTTCAGTCTTAAAGTAAAGTGTGGCTATATTTCGGCCCACAAGCTCGAAACTGAGCGTTCAAAAAGTTTTACTGTGTCTATTTCACTGCAAAACAAGGCGATCAGGACTTAGTTTAGCGTGAGAGGGACTGGAAAATGTTCCCCAAGTTCCGGGAGATCCACCCGAAGTTTGTCAAAATCACAATGCGCGTAAGGTGGGCTCGGTTACTCTTTAAGTCTTAAAGTAAAGTGGGGCTTTATCTCGGCCAGGAAGCTCGAAGGTGAGCGTTCAAAAAGTTTTGCTGTGTCCATATCACTGCAAAACAAGGCCATGAGGAGTTAGTTTAGAGTTCCTGGGACTGGAAAATATCCCCCAAGTTCCGGAATATCGACCGGAAGTTTGTCAAACTCACGATGCGAGCAAGGCGGTCTGGCTACTCTTTCAGTCTTAAGTTAAGTGGGGCTATATTTCGGCCCAGAATCTGGAAAGTGTGCGTTCAAAAAATTGTGCTGTGTCCATTTCAATGCAAGCCAAGGCCATCAGGAGTTAGTTTAGAGTCCCCGGGACTGGAAAATATCCCCCAAGTTCCGGGAAAGCGAGCCGAAGTTGATCAAAATCACGATGCGCGAAATGCGGTCTCGGCTACTGTTTCAGTCTTAAAGTAAAGTGTGGCTATATTTCAGCCCACAAGCTCGAAACTGAGCGTTCAAAAAGTTTTGCTCTGTCCATTTCAATGCAAAGCAAGGCGATCAGGAGTTAGTTTAGAGTCCTCGGGACTGGAAAATATCCCCCAAGTTCCGAGAAATCGATTCGAAAATGGTCAAAATCACGATGCGCGTAAGGTGATCTCGGCTGCTCTATCAGTCTTAAAGTGAAGTTGGGCTATATTTCGGCCCAGAAGCTCCAAAGTGGGCGTTCAAAAATTTATGCTGTGCGCATTTCAGTGCAAACCAAGGCCATCCGGAGTTAGTTTAGAGTCCCCCGGACTGGAAAATATCCCAAAAGTTGCGTGAAATCGAGTTGAACTTGGTGTAACTCACGATGCGCATGAGGCGGTCTCGGCTACTATATCAGTCTGAAAGTGAAGTGGGATTCTATTTCGGCCCAGAAGCTACAAAGAGAGTGTTCAAAAAGCTTTCCTTTGTCCATTTCACTGAAAACCAAGGCATTCAGGAGTTAGTTTAGAGCCCGCAGAAATGGAATATATCCCCCAAGTTCCGGGAAACCGACCCGAAGTTGGTCAAAATGACGATTTGCACAAGACGGTCTTGGCTACTCTTTCAGTCTTAAAGTAAAGTGGGGCTATATTTCGGTCCAGAAGCTCGAGAGTGAACGTTCAAAAAGTTTCGCTGTGTCTATTTCACTGAAAACCAAGACAATCAGGAGTTAGTTTAGAGTCCCCGGGACTGGAAAATATCCCCCAAGTTCCGGCAAATCGAGCCGAAGTTGGTCAAAATCAGGGTGCGCTTAAGGCGGTGTCGGCTACTCCTTCAGTCTTAAAGTGAAGTGGGGCTCTATTTCGGCTCACAAGCTCAAAGCTCAAAAAAATTACTGTCTATTTCACTGCAAACCAAGGCTATCAGTAGTTAGTTTAGAGTCCCCGGTAGTGGAATGCATTTCCCAAGTTCCGGAAAATCGAGAAGACGTTGGTCAAAATCTCGATGCGCGTAAGACGATCTCGGCTACTCTTTCAGTCTTAAAGTAAAGTGGGGCTATATTTCGGCCCAGAAGCTCAAAAGTGAGCGTTCAAAAAGTTTTTCTGTATCCATTTGAATGCAAACCAAGGCCATCAGGGGCTACTTAAGAGTCCTCGGGACTGGAAAATATTTCCCAAGTTCCGGTAAATCGAGCCGAAGTTGGTCAAAATCACGATGTGCGGAAGGTGGTCTCGGCTACTGTTTCAGTCTTAAAGTGAAGTGGGGCTATATTTCGGCCCAGAAGCTCGAAAGTGAGTGTTTAAAATGTTTTCCTCTGTCACTTTCAGTGCAAACCAAGGCCATCAGAAGTTAGTTTAGAGTCCCCGGGACTGGACAATATCCCCCAAGTCCCGGGAAATCCAGCCGAAGTTGATCAAATTCATGATGCGCGTAACGTGGTCTCGGCTGCTGTGTCAGTCCTAAAGTGAAGTGTGGCTATATTTCGGCCAACAAGCTAGAAAGTGAGCGTTCAAAAAGTTTTGTTGTGTCCATTTCACTTCAAAACAAGGCCATCAGGACTTAGTTTAGCGTCCAAGGGACTGCAAAATATCCCCCAAGTTCCGGGAAATCCATTCGAAGGTCGTCAAAATTACGATGCGCGTAAGGCGGTCTCATCTACTCTTTCAGTCTTAAAGTAAAGTGGGGCTATATTTCTGCCCAGAAGCTGCAAAGTTGTGCTCTGTCCATTTCACTGAAAACCAAGGCCATCAGGAGTTACTGTAGAGTCCCTTTGACTGGGATATATCCCCCGAGTTTCGGGAAATAAACGCGAAATTGGTCAAAATCACGATTCGCTCAAGACGGTCTCGCCTACTCTTTCAGTCTTAAAGTAAAATGGGGCTCCATTTCGGCCCAGAAGCTCGAGAGTGAGCGTTCAAAAACTTTCGCTGTGTCCATTTCACTGCAAACCAAGACAAGCAGGAGTTAGTTGAGAGTTCCCGGGATTGGAAAATATCCCCCAAGTTCCGGGAAATCAACCCGATGTTTGTCAAAATCACGATGCACGTAAGGCGGTCTCGGCTACTCTTTCAGTGTTAAAGTAATGGGGGGCTATATTTTGGCCCAGAAGCTCGAAATTGAGCGTTCAAAAAGTTTTGCTGGCTCCATTTTACTGCAAACCAAGGCCATCAGGAAGTAGTTTAGAGTCCTCAGAACTGGAATATATCCCCTTAGTTCCGGCAAATCGAGCCGAAATTGCTCAAAATCACGATGCACGTAAAGCGGTCTCGGCTACTCTTTCAGTCTTCAAGTGAAGTGGGGTTCTATTTCGGTCCAGAAGCTCGAAAGTATGCGTTCAAAAACTTTTTCTGTTTCCGTTTCACTGCAAACCAAGACCAGCACGAGTTAGTTTAAAGTCCCCGGGGCTGGAAAATATTTCGCAAGATCCGGGAAATCGAGCCGAAGTTGATCAAAATCACGATGCGCGAAACGTGGTCTCGGCTATTGTTCGGTCTTAAAGTGAAGTATGGCTATATTTCGGCCCACAACCTCGAAAGTGAGGGTTCAAAAAGCTTTGCTCTGTCCATTTCACTGCAAAACAAGGCCATCGGCACCTAGTTTAGCGTCCAAGGGACTGGAAAATATCCCCCAAGCTCCAGGAAATCCACCCGAAGTTTGTCAAAATCACGATGCGCGTAAGGCGGTCTCGGCTACTTTTTTAGTATTAAAGTAAAGTGGGCTATATTTCGGCCCAGAAGCTTTAAGGTGAGCGTTCAAAAAGTTTTGCTGTCTCCATTTCAATGCAAACCAAGGCCATCAAGAGTTAGTTTAGAGTCCCTGGGACTGGAAAATATCCCCCAAGTTCCGGAATATCGACCCAAAGTTGGTCAAAATCACGATGCGCGCACGCCGGTCAGGGCTACTCTTTAAGTCGTAAGTGATGTGGGACTATATTTCGGCCTAAAAGCTCGAAAGTGTTCGTTCAAAAACTTGTGCTGTGTGAATTTCACTGCAAACCATGGCCATCAGGAGTTAGTTTAGAGTTCCCGGGACTGGAAAATATTCCCCAAGTTCCAGGAAAGCGAGCAGAAGTTGCTCAAAATCACGATGCGCGTAACGCGCTCTCGGCTACTGTTTCAGTCTTAAAGTGAAGTGTGGCTATATTTAGGCCCACAAGCTCGAAAGTGAGGGTTCAAAAAGTTTTGCTGTGTCCATTTGACTGCAAACCAAGGCAATCAGGAGTTAGTTTAGAGTCCCCGGAACTGGAAAATATTCTCCAAGTTCCAGGAAATGGCGCCGAAGTTTATGAAAATTACGATGCGCGTAACGGGCTCTCGGTTATTCTTTCAGTCTTAAATTTAAGTAGGGCTATATTGCGGCACTGAAGCTGGAAGGTGAGCGTTCAGAATGTTTTGCTGTGTTCATTAAAGTGCAAACCAAGGTCATCGGGAGCTAGTTTAGCGTCCCCAGGACTTTAAATTATCCGCCAACTTCCGGGAAATCGAGCAAAAGTGGCCCAAAATCGCGCTGTGCGTAAGGCGGTCTCGGCTACTCTTTCAGTCTTAAAATGAAGTGGGGCTATATTTCGGCCGACAAGCTCAACACCGAGCGTGGGCTCCTTTTGCCTGTGTACATATCACTGAAAACTAAGTTCATCAGGAGTTAACATAGAGTCCTCGGGACTGGAAAATATTGCCCGAATTGCGGCAAATCGAGCCAAAGATGCTCAAAATCACGATGCGCGTAAGGCGGTCTCGGCTACTCGTTTACTCCGAAAATGAAGTGGGGCTATATTTCGGTTCTACAAGCTCGACACCAAGCGTGCTCTCCTTTTACCTGTGTCCATTTCTCTAACAGCTAAGTCCACCAGGAGATAGTTTAGAGTCCTCGAGACTGGAAGCTATCCTCCAAGTTTCGGCAAATTGAGCCATACTTTCTTAAAATTACGATAGGCGTACGGCAGTTTCGTTTACTCTTTCAGTCTTAAAATGAACTGGGGCTACATTTCGGCCTAGAAGCTCGACACCGAGCGTGCGCTCCTGTTACCTGTGACCATTTTACTGAAAAGTAAGGCCATCAAGAGTTAGGGTAGAGTCCCCGGGACTGGAAAATATCCCCCAAGTTTTGGCATATCGAGCCATAGTGGCTAAAAATTTCGATGCGCTTAAGGCGGTTTCGTGTACACTTTCAGTCTTAAAATAAAGTGGGGCTATATTTCGGCCTACAACCTGGAAACCGAGCGTGCGCTCCTTTTACCTGTGTCCATTTCACTAAAAACCAAGGCATTCAGGAGTTAGTTTAGAGCTTCCGGGACTGGAAAATATCCCCCAAGTCCCAGGAAATCAAGCCGAAGTTCGACAAAATTACCATGCGCGTAAGGCGGTCCCGGCTACTATTTCAGTCTTAAAGTGAAGTGGGGCTATATTTCGCCCCAGAAGCTCGAAAGTGAACGTTTAAAAAGTTTGGCTGTGTCCATTTCACTGAAAACCAAGGCCATCAGGAATTAGTTTAGAGTGCCCGGGACTGGGAATTATCTCCCAAGTTCCGGGAAATCGAGCCGAAGTAGCCCAAAATAACGATGCGCGTAAGGCGGTCTCGGCTAGTCTTTCAGTCTTAAAGTGAAGTAGGGCTATGCTTCGGCCCAACAGCTCAAAAGTGAGCGTTCAAAAAGTTGTGCTGTGTCCATTTCACTGCAAACCGAGGAAATCAGGAGTTACTTTAGAGTCCCCGGTACCGGAAAATATCCCCCATTACCCGGGAAATCGAGCCAAAGTTGGTCAAAATCACGATGCGCGTAAGGCGGTCCCGGTTACTCTTTCATTCTTAAAGTGAACTGGGGCAATATTTCCCCCCAGAAGCTCGAAAGTGAGCGTTCAAAAAGTTGTGCTGTGTCCATTTCACTCCAGAGCAAGGCCATCAGGAGTTACTTTAGGGTCCGCGGGACTGGAAAATATCCCCCAAGTTCCGGGAAATCGAGCCGAAGTTGGTCAAAATTACGATGGGCGTAAGGCGGTCTCGGCTACTCTTTCACTCTTAAAGTGAAGTGGAGCTATATTTCGGCCCAGAAGCTCAAAAGTGAGCGTTCAAAAAGTTTTGCTGTGTCCATTTTACTGCAGACCAAGGACGTCGGGGGTCAGTTTAGAGTCCCCGCGACTGGAAAATATCCCCCAAGTTCCGGGAAATTTAACCGAAGTTGGCCACAATCACGACGCGCGTACGGCGGTCCCGGCTACTCTTTCAGTCTTAAAGAGAATTGGGGCAATATTTCGGCCCAGAAGCTCGAAACTGAGTGTTTAAAAAGTTTTGCTGTGTCCATTTCACAGCAAAACAAGGCCATCACGACGTAGTTTAGCGTCCAAGGAACTGGAAATATGCCCCAAGTTACGGGAAATCCACCCGAAGTTAGTGAAAATCACTATGCGCTTAAGGGGGTCTCGGCTACTCTTCCAGTCTTAAGGTAAAGTGGGCTTAGATTTAACTCCTGAAGCTCGAAAGTAAGGGTTGAAAAATTTTTGTGTCTATTTCACTCACATCTTAGACAATCAGGAGTGAGTTTAGAGACTTTGGGACTGGAAAATATCTCCCAAGTTTCGCCAGATCGAGCCGAAGATCCTCAAAATCACAATGCGCGTAAGGCGCTCCCGCCTACTCTTTCAGTCTTAAAAAGAAGTAGGGCTATATTTCGGCCAGCAAGCTCGAAAGTGCGCGTTTAAAAAGTGTTCCTGTGTCCATTTCACTGGAAAACAAGGCCATCAGGAGTTAGTTTAGAGTCTCCGGGACTGGAAAAAATCCACCCATTTCCGGGAAATCGAGCCGAAGTATCCCAAAATCACGATGCGCGTAAGGCGGTCTCGGCTACTCTTTCAGTCTTAAAGTTAAGTAGGGCTATATTTCAAGCCATAGGCTCGAAAGTGAGCGTTCAAAGACTTTTGCTGTGTCTATTTAACTGCAAACTAAGGTCATTGAAAGTTAGTTTAGCTACCCCGGGAATTGAAACTATTCACCAACTTCCGGCAAATCGAGCCGAAGTTGGTCAAAATTACGATGCGCGTAAGGCGGTCTCGGCTACTCTTTCAGTCTTAAAGTGAAGTAGGGCTATATTTCGGCCAAGAAGCTCGAAAGTGAGCGTTCAAAAAATGTGCTGTGTCCATTTCACTGCAAACCAAGGCCATCAGCAGTTAGTTTAGAGTCCTCGGGACTGGAATATATCCCCGAAGTTCCGGGAAATAGAACGAAAGTTGGTCAAAATCACAATCCCCTTAAGACGGTCTCGGCTACTCTTTCAGTCTTAAAGTAAAGTGGGGCTATATTTCGGCCCAGAAGCTCGAAAGTGAACCTTTAAAAAGTTGCGCTTTGTGCATTTAACTGCAAACCAAGGCCATCAGGAGTTAGTTTAACGTCCCCCGGACTGGAAAATATCCCCCAAGTTCCGGGAAATCGAGCTGAACTGGGTCAAAATCACGATGCTCGTAAGGAGGTCTCGGCTACTTACTATGTCAGTCTTAAAGTGAAGTACGGTTGTATTTCGGCCCAGAAGCTCGAAACTGAGGGTTCAAAAAGTTTTCCTGCGTCCATTTCACATCAAACCAAGGCCATCAGGAGTTAGTTTAGAGTCCCCGGGACTTTAAAATATTGCCAAAATTCTAGAAAATCGAGCGGAAGTTGCTCAAAATCACGATGCCCCTAAGGCGGTGTCGCCTACTCTTTCAGCATAACGAGCTTGAGGGCGCGAAAAAATTTATGCAAATTAGTCTGACGGTAGATTGAATCTACCGTCAACCAATTAAGACCTGTAACATAAGAACGCAGTTCTCACATTCTCCTGACCAAGAATATAACTGATATAATTAGTTAATGGGATTTTCGGTAACACCTCATGCATTGATAAATTCCCACGAGCACACGCAGTGTACGTGATAAAACCACAGCGCGAGGATTCTCGTCTAGTTCGCGTGAAAAGTTTTTTTGGAATAGCCGGCCATTCACGCTTTTCTTGCAATTGAGCCCCTTCCCCTGTTTCAAAGACTAACGTAACATTAAACAAATCACGATAAATTTAAGCAAATACACATCATCAAAGACAGCATAAATTTGTGTGTGCTAAGCGCATTTATTGCACAGTAAAACACCAACAATTCGTGTCGTCATATTGAAATATACCATCGTCCATCAGTCTTGACAGTTCTAATAGGTTAATAATACTGAAAGCGAGCTATGGAAAAAATGAAAATTCGTCAATTCATGCTAATCGGCTGGAATTGTTCGCAGTATAACAATGTGTAACAATTGATTGAAAGTCCCGTGTCTATAGAACAGCAGCAAATTCATTTAATGATGGGCGCTTTGTTGGATCGTCAGAGGTTAATTTCTTCGCCACTTTCAGAGAAAGCGCTGTTGCGGTAGGCAATAAATTTAAAATTTTCAGCGCAATCTTTCCGAAAGAAAAGACATCAGAAGCTACACTTTGCTGTCCTTTTCCACTAACAATTTCTGGCGCGATATGTGGGTAAGACCGCCGGTATTCTTCTTGTGCGGAAGGTGACAAATCCATCAATGGTTTTGGGTTGGCAATGCGTCGCGCTTTCCCAAAATCAATAATTACGGGATTCCATTGTTCTCCAGGTTTTTCCAGCACAACGTTGTTTGATTTGATGTCGTTATGAACAACACCGGCTTTGTGCATATGATTGAGAGCGTCCATTATTTTTTTCAGAATTCCTATCCAAGAAGGCTTGTCAAGTGTCCCCTTTTTGATAACCTTGTGTAATGTTGAACAAGAGTTGTTCTGGCCATGGAACTGAGTTATCAGTCGCAGCGGCAGTGATTTAGTGATAACTCCAAACAGTAAAGGCAGTCCACGGTGGTCACCGAGCTGGCCAATCATTTGAGCCTCTCTGAGAACTTCTTGCTTTATCTCATCCTGTGACCTTGACTGCCGAGGCTTAAATTCTTTTACTGCTACCGAAATCCCTCTGTAGTAGGCCAGGTAACACGTGCCAAAAGATCCACAGCCCAAAAAAATTTCTGATCTCACTACTTCCGAAGGATTTATCTCTTTCAATGGTGCAGATACCCGGGTTCGAGCCTCGTCCGATTTCTTGGTTTTGGAGGTTGATCCAAGAACATCTACCACGACCGGGCTTTTCTTTGCTTCACAATGCTTGGCCGGTTTTGGCTCAGCAAAACCTTGCTCTGGCTCGGGAAGCTGACAGCTCATGGACGGTCGCACTGCTTCGGCAACAACTGCAGGTTTAGCTTCTGACTCGCGAGCAAGCTCAACAGCATTCTTGAGACATTTGGCTTTCGCCTTCTTATTCCTCCATCGTTTCTTTGCTTCAATCCGAATGCCTTTCATTTTCTCTCTGTCTACGAGTTTCTTCCGCTTGTTTCTCGCCATTCTCCTTGCTTCCAAGACCCACAGAAATGAAAGGAGATTGAGACGAACACGAAATGCAAAATGCGTTCAAAGAGCAGCATACGATCAAATCTTACTCAGGGGCAAATGCTACAATCATGTTTTCCGGCTCTTATTGATCCTTTGTTCCGGCGTGTGAGAACTATAATCCCTTTCAAAAAGATCGAGGGTCTGCTGTGGGGTAGTGGGAGTCGACAGTTCTCAAACAAAAAGTTTAGTAAATATAGAAACTGAAGAAATGTGCTGCAAAATTTTCGAGAAAACAAAAACAGCGATCAGGAACCCGAAGAATATCATTCAACTAACGTTGCACTACTTTTCACGGCAAAGAGATAAAGAAGTTATTCAGTGCCCCCTCCCCCAATAAAATACTAATTGTCTGTTCCGAATCATTTGTGTGATTGTGCCAAACTGACAGATGTCATTCCATTTCCCCTACTTGGCAAAGCCCTCTTTTCGCAACACAACATTGTGTATAATCGCAGAGCTACATTCAAGATCTGAGTTTTTTCGGGGGCCTTCTTTGGTTAATTTCGCATTTTGGTTTGGAAGTGATGGCCTTAGTGGTATATAAGACACGCTGTGACCTTTGCCTTTGCTCCTTCAACACAACGGCTGCGCTTCTGCGACACAGACTTCTAAAACACAGCCAAGCGGAAACGGTTTCATTTTTGCCCTTTTACAAAGGCGAAGAAGTCGTACAGCTTCCGCGAACAACCAAGAAAGGACGCAGGTCGGCGACCTATAAAGAATGGATCGGGGGCCTTGTGGATAGCATGAATTCCTGTTTACATCCCAAAGCTCCTGGTAAGAGCAATAACAACCCTATAGATAACCTTTGACCAGGCTCTATTTTCGCTTCAATGGTAAACCTTTTCCCATGGGAAACGAAAATTAGCGAATTGCGACATAAGAGGACATAAGAGCGATGCTAAAATTGGGCCTGATCGCAGGTTATCCTATAGACGAGATAATAAAATCTCTTGCGAAGTAAATCTATGGAAGTGATATTAGATTGAATCTATTTGCAGGAATATGGTACTTCCGGTCGAGAAAAAAATACCATCATTGTTTCAATAGTAGGTACGAGCTCAGGTAATACGTTGAAACGCATTAAAAGTCACCAATTCAAATCGACTCACGAATGAACTCCTCTTTTGGTTTGACCATTTTATTTGAATGCATGGGAAGCTTTCAATACTTAATTTAACATACGAATGACATGGGAGACGCACACTTACTAGTCCAAAAGGAGAGCATGATTAAGACTTTTTTCGAGGGGAGGGGGGGGGGGGGCAGCAGCGAGGTATCAATCCTGCAAGGTTTGGACTCTTATGACTCCTCCTTTACTGGCATTAGGTAAATGGTGTCGCGTGGAAAGATATGACGTGCCACAAGAATACTTCCAGGCTATGCTGGCGGATATGCCAAATGCATTCATCAACAGCATACGGGAGAAGAGACATCTACGCCCCCCTATATGGAGGGAAACCTCCAAAGTACTGTCGTACAGGGATTATCACATTAGCGATCTGGTTGACGCCCTACAGAAACGGAGCGGCGTAAAACTGCATATAAAAAAGGCTTACCTGGGAGACGAGGAGATATCTGCATTTACCGAAGAACAAGATGGAACAACTGCACTTGAAGCAGCCAAAGCAAGGGCACACGAACGTACTGCGAACAAATTTCCAACGCTTCAAATTCAAATTGTTGTGGGACGTGGTGAAGGAAGGGCTACAAGAGAGTTTGAACTGTTGTGGTGGCCGGAAATGTTCTCGACTAACAGGCATGGAAAATTAACACTACGATTTTTTGTGTCGAAAGTAAATTTTTCCTAAAATACGCAATTTCCAGTTACAAATAAACAAGAGGCCATGTTTATTTCTCGGATATGAGATTGTGAAAAAAGTAAAACGTCAAAACACTGTGTAACAAGACGCTACAGATGTTAACTTTATGCAATGACAAAACAATTTGGTGGAATATTGATGTTTCAGTAGCAGTTCCGAACGAAAATAAAGGAAAAGAAAAAAGCTGTAACTGAGCTGACTACCCGAGAAAGACAGAATAGTTTAAAGGTAGTTGAAAAGGAAATTATATTCTGCCCTCAGATAACAACAGCTCAAACGAACTGACCACCCAAAAAAGACAGAATAGTTTAAAGTTAGTTGAAAAGGAAATTATATTCTGCCCTCAGATAACAACAGCTCAAACGAACTGACCACCCAAAAAAGACAGAATAGTTTAAAGTTAGTTGAAAAGGAAATTATATTCTGCCCTCAGATAACAACAGCTCAAATGAACTGACCACCCAAAAAAGACAGAATAGTTTAAAGTTAGTTGAAAAGGGAATTATATTCTGCCCTCAGATAACAACAGCTCAAATGAACTGACCACCCAAAAAAGACAGAATAGTTTAAAGTTAGTTGAAAAGGGAATTATATTCTGCCCTCAGATAACAACAGCTCAAATGAGCTGACCACCCAAAAAAGACAGAATAGTTTAAAGTTAGTTGAAAAGGGAATTATATTCTGCCCTCAGATAACAACAGCTCAAATGAACTGACCACCCAAAAAAGACAGAATAGTTTAAAGTTAGTTGAAAAGGAAATTAAATCAACAGGAAACAAAAGATAAATTTTGGTGTGAGATAGCAACAGCTCAATTTGAACGAACTGCACCGGAGCATTGTCACTGCAAGCTAAACAAACTAAATTTACACGCGGGCCCAATCAAGAATCTGAAGCATAAGGTTTTTCCGATGCAAGTCCATGTCACTGTATCTCCACGCAAAGCTGTTGATACATGAAGGGCCCCTCTCCAAGAAGTCTCTTGCTGCCATGATAACACCAACTCCACAGCTCCCAGCACCAATCATCTTCGAATCATTCACTCTTTGATCTGGCATTCCAAATCGTTTGAAGTGGTTGCACTTTACCCAAAACTTTGTTTGGAGGGTCGCATGAGATGGATACATAATTGTCAGCAGTTCCAACAAATCTTTGATTGTGGGAAGGGTTGTAAATGGGGGAACATATCTTAGACCATCATCAAAGTACATTTCCATCCTTGACAAATTGACATAAATCAAACCCCAGTGGTTTGGCATATGGACTGGGACTAATATTTGCTGGAGGGTGTTGAAATTCTTCAATTCAGATGCTGTTCTCGCCATCCACTTTTTCTTGAAATTGATGTCGGGTGCTTTCATCCAGTCATAAAATTCTGAAGGAAAGTAAAGTGTATTGTCATTTCCGTTCATTCTTGCTTCTTCTAAGTACTTTCCTATGGAAATGTCTATTACAAAACTGTCAATATACCTTTCCAATGCAAGATCTGCAAATGAAGTAACGTCAATACTTTTCTTTCCAAACCTAAGGATTATATTAGTGGCTGGTTGGTGCCAAAGGGCTTCCTGAATCCTCACTAAATCTGGTGATGAGCACCTCAACTGGTTGAGCCAATTTGCCTCAGAACACACCTTACGTCTAGTATTTGCTATGGTGCAAAACTGTTTCAAAACTGATAATCCACGTTCGGAGAACTGTCCAATACCCACTATGTTGATACCAGATGGATGGTTTCCCTTATTCGTTTCATCATCAAGAAGCTTTTCAGCTTCCTTGACAACATTTTCACAAGGGCGCATATTCAATGTGAACGGATCAGAAATTGTTGTAACATCACGAACTGGATGAAGACCAGAGGACGGTTTACTTGATATAGGTGGTATTAGGTTGAATAGTGCAGCCACTTCCGCTCTTGTGGTGGCTTCATCCATAGAGACACGTAAGGCAGCCTGGTTTGATCCATCAAGTCGCCCTCCTTCAGTGATGGGAGAAAAACAAGAACTTCCACTGACAAGCGATTCTGCTGACATATCATCGATGGTGTCTTCACAAGTCACCTGCTCAGGTGTTTGGTGACTCTGAAACTCTGGAACAGTATTTTGAGGGACATCATTCTGCAAGGGAGCACATAAATCGGCCTCTATGTTGGAGACATCTTTGGCAAGACCCTGTGGTGAAGATGTTACATCCTCAATTTTGCAGTCATCAGAGTCCTCATGCATTTCTTGTTTGGGCTTTGGTGAACTTTGACTTTGGCAATTTTGCATCACACTTGCAGGTACATCATCTCGTTGGTCATTGCCCAAATTAGCGGGGAACAGGCTTGCAGGAACATCATTTAGCAAGTCAGTGTTGAGAGGGGGTCTTGGTTTACAAAGATTCTCTTTTACACCCTCTCTGATAGATGATTGCTCCGTATTATTCAGTACATGATTGGCGTATTGTACTTCCCAATAATCATGATCATACTCCAGTAGTCTTGACAAATCTTCATCGCTAACTTTGGTACCATGATCAGCAGTGTATGTGTATACCAGAAAGTCATTTCCAAACATTTGGTTAAATAAGTCACAAACCATCGTTATCCAGTTTCTTTTCTCCTTTGTCCATGATTTCATGTCAATGCTTTTCCAGCCACATCCACGGTAAAAAAACTTCTTCTTGCCTAAGGAGGGACACACAATATAAAATCACACTCAGTAAGTAAATTTGGTTAGCAAAACAATGAACTTCAGTCATGCAGCAAACGCGAATCAGCTGCATATAGCAATGGAGTATAGGACACCATCTCTGCATGAAACAAATTATAATTTTTCTTCCTTCTTTTTATGAAATTCTGGCTGAACCAGTTTCACACCTGTTCCAGCTCTCTGTGTAAACTTTTCAAATTCAAATACATTTTGATAAAATAAACATAAAAAGAACCCTCAACACTAACCTGAAATGATGCATTCCCTTGCTTGTTGGAATGAATACCGCAGTGACAAAAGCATGGTTGTATACCAGTGAGTAAGGATTTGGTTCACTGAAAATGAATGGAAATTTTCACTTGCTTGTAGCAATTCCATTTCAACTTGGATGTATTACAACAACAACGAGTAAAGTGGGACTATAAGGTACATCTACTCGGGTTAAACCGACAAGTCAGAACACAAATATTCAAATTAAAACTCTGCCCCTATGTGACCATTTCAAAAGGCAGAACGTCATGTCTAATTTACAAAAGCTGGAGATAAAGCAGTTTCCATCAACATTAAAATTTGTGTATAAGTGTTATTTTTCAACAATGGAATTTACTGATTGCAAATAGGTGTTTAGTTGGCTGTCCAGGCATTCTACGACACCATAATGTCAAACATGAATCACTCGTTTCTACAAGGGTAAGGTTAGTTGCAAAAAAAGACTTTTCAATAAGTTTTTCATGTAGCTGTAAACCATAGCTATAAAGCAATTTTCCATGGTTTCAATAACTAACTTTCATTTTTTGTTATTTCTATATGTTTAAAATTTATGCATACTTACAAGATTGGCCTTGTCCTGAACAATCATGATTTGTGGCCCTGGAATACAACTGCCTGTGTAGCTTGTGTGAAGACTCAAATCCTTGGCCAGAATATTTATATAGGGAACGAAAATGTCGCAACAGCATTGCACTGTGGTCCACGACAAGATGTCCGTAGTCCCCTGTGCCAAGGTGATGGCCAAATAATTTCTTTAACAGAAATCCCCACTCTTTGCACTGAAACAAAGACCATGAATAAATGCAAAGTCATCTTCCAATATGCTAAGACAATGGTTGAATGGGAACTTTCACAACAATTCCTGATTTCTACAGTAGCGGCCCTAGGGATAGCAGCACTTGTGCACAAATACTGTAATTTGGTAAATGAAGGACTGTCACTACTACAAAGGCCAGCAACTCAGTTACAAAAAGAATACAATGTTTTGAAAGTGAAGAGAAGAAACCTAGAACCTCTGTGTTACCTGGCATAATGTTGGATCACATTTTTTGCAATGCCTTTTGTCAATGATACATCAACAGTAGCAGCAATGGTTCTTCATGCCATTAATAACTTAAAATTCTAGTTCCAGCATGGGTATTATTTCCTATACAAAGAAAAATACAATAAATTTGTAACCCCCTTACAAAAACCCCTGTCTTAAAAGCCACAGAGTATTTTGTTACCTTGACATCATGGATGTCTATCAACTGTTCCTCATGCTGATTAAATACTTTATCACGTATGGTAAGGGCAATGTCTCTCCAATCACAACAGACCTGAAATTAATATTTGGCAGGGTTATTATTCAGTTGAAGACCAGAGCAATGCAAATGGTTTTTTTACAGAGGGGCATGCAGGCATACCTGCAGATCTGAAATAAATCATTATTGCTACGATAAGAGATTTGTAGATGTCTACTTGTACATGTATGTTTAGGTACTTCTCCTACATACATACACACATAAACTTTATTTCACCTTTGATTTACGGAGTAGCCATAAACACTAATATCTCCAAGAAGATAAATGTCCTATGCTAATAGTTAACTCCCACTCCCTACTATACAGACATGTACATGTTTACAGCTGATCACAATTTAAAATTTAGTTGGCTGATATAACATTTAAAATCATGGAGATTCAGGAGTATTCTCAAATTGCCAGGTAGGCTATCCCATGCTTTTGTGGCTGAGTATCTATAGGAGTGTAGGTCATAGGCAGTAGAAAGCTGCTCAGGAAGACTGAGAATGTTGGTACCTCATAAAGAATAGGGTAAACACATTTTTAAGTAGACTGGACAATTTGAAATATTTAGACATTTAAAGAGTACAGTTAAAATGAGCTTTTGCTCATGATTGGCCTTAAAAAAAGCTGGCATTTCCACCTTAGAAAACTTGTATAAGTGAAGGCTAATTAACATCTGATTTTACTATTTCAATCACTAACAGAATGGATCAGGCTTGACAAATCAGACTAAAGGGAATGGTGATAATAATTTCAATCCCTTTTTGATGCTTAAATGGTAACTGAAATCTTAGCGACATCACGTTCCTTTCCCAAACTGTGACTAGTTCTGAGAACAAATTAAAGGAGGTCTTCAGGCTCACATATTGATTAGCTTTGCTTAAAATGGCACTCACTGGTCAAAAATTTTAAAACTGCCTGTAACATACAGGGTAGTACAGCTGTATTTGAAATCTGAACTTCAAATGCCGTTTGTCTCATGATAATAGTTTACCTTCACAAAAAACTGAATTTGAAGCTCAGCTGCATATGTTGAAAAAGTGTCATCCCTGGTGTGTTCTGGTACCATTTCTTTCTTCGATTTCTTCCTCTTTTTCTGCTTTGGCTCATTAACTGGCACCTGGCCTTGTGCTAACTCCATGTACCTTTCATCTGCTTCTCTTTGCTTTAGAGCCCAATACTCTTTATGGTTTTCCAAAAACAATTTAAACTCTAAAAGATAAAACCAGTGCAGATTTAACTTTAAGAAATTTGGCTGTCATAGCAAAATGTACACTTTACAAGGGCTTTTTGTTTGTACCATAGACAACTTTTCTGAAAATTCTTTTACAGTAATCTGATTTTTACTCCTTTCGAAAAATTGTCTCTTCAGGGGTAGGTATCACATATGGATGTATCTTCTGACCAGAACCACAAAGTACACACCACAGTTTTACACATCTTGTGTACAACTTTCCATGTCAAACTGCACAACAATAAAGAATTACAACTAAAAGCTAAAGTTTGTTTGCAAGATTAGTACCTTTTGTGTCCTCTAAGTTGACTGTTTCTTGTCCTGAGCCAAGATCACGTACAAATGTACCTTTTTGGAGTATCTCATTTATGAACTAGAAAAGGTGAAAATAAGTACTATTAGCTACTTTTTCTTTCTATACCAGAACCAATCAAGGATTATAGGACTGCATTCGACCCATCAAGTTGTTCTCCAACCAAGACAAAAAAAAATATTTTTCACAGTACAAAAATTTATACACTGTAATATGGTACATTAGAACTTGATTCATTGTCAGTTTCCAAGTAAAAAGTCAAGACCTACCACAATACGCTCTTCAAAGAAGGTAACATAGCCTAAGATCACTTGTTCTGATGAACCACGGTTTTCCTGGAAGTATTTTTTCACTTTTTCAAGGGGTAGTGATCTTTCAACAATTTCCTCAAAATTTCTCAAAATTGCTCTTTCAGTAGATCCTGTGACAAAAACAAATAAAGGTTTATGAGCTGATTTACATTAAGAACAATATTATTTTGTTATTATGAGAATCCTTTGTCATAACAAAATTGTAATAGTACACACTGGAAATAGGTTACTTAATTCATGTAGACAGCCAGTGAGGCAGTCAATACAGAGACTGTCAATGACTGTTGGTTCAGCTGACAAGAATGCCAAGAAAAAAAACCTTTAAGATTACTGTACCAATTATTATGCCCTATGGACATTCCTATTTATATTGTATTTTGTTCTGAACTATACCTGAGAATGAGGCCACATGTATGTTTGCTCTTTCTATAGATGTTTGTTGTCCTTTCCTTTCTTTGACAGTGACACGGGGAAATCCTCTGCAGTTTTCAGGCCCATAATTAGATAAAGCTTCATTTAACTTGTCGAGGCTTCCAATACGATGGGCAAACAAGCCTAGGGACCCCAAAAGCTGTTCACAGTTCCTCATTTCACAATGCAGAGAACACAAATTGACATTACACAAATCTTCCTCAAGAAGAAAGTTGAGGTCATCTCGAAGACCAGAACCTCTGGAAGATAACAAAAGGGAGGTTGGACTGGTACTTTTTTTAAGCCTGTGATTGAGCAGTTCATCAGATCTTGTAGAGTGCAATGTATACCAGTGACACATTATATTGAAGGCAACAGAAAAAAAGTATAAATGGTATAATAAACACAGCTACTGTAGTTAACTAGTTTGCTATAATTACAAGAGTCTTATAGGATGTTTATGAATTGAACCAAGCCAATAAAACAGATTAAACCAAAGCAACACATACCATGCTCTTGGCAGTAAAACAATATTTTAACACACACTGTGCATACCATGTTGCAAATGTGGCCCAGGTTAAGGATGTGTAGAATTAAATACACATATAGTACATGCAGGTACCTCAAAAGTTAACACACCCTCAGAGTCTGGTTATATCAAACTTAAGTAGCTTGTCATGGAAATACTAATTTTAAAGGATCTTCAGGATACAGAATTTGGCTGTAACAAGAATGCCTTCTGGAATGTAAGCTTCAGGAATGTACATAAAATAAGCTTTCCAAGTTGGACACATTATTTTGGCTCATGAAACAGTGATGGTTTTCACCTTGAGATATCAGATATTACTTTTTGTTATGGCCTGTAATGTAAGAAAATATTGGGGAGTATAACGTACAAAAAAGAACCTTGAGTTCATAGATATGTAGCTAGGCCGAACTATATAGTCATGTAACATTGTTCCATCTATACATGTGCGTAATGATAATTATTATAAGTGCTGGAATTTGGTCAATTCAGGGCCTATCCTTTATGTGGGTGAGTTGAACTTGTAATAATTGTGCTTTTAGTTACCTTCCAATGTTAGCTTTTGATCTTAAGCAATCTAAACATGCCTCATCGGGATCAGCTCCATGTGATGTACAAGCCTTTCATAAATAAACAGCAAAAGATTTCAAGTTCTAAATATCACACAATATTACAATTGGACAAAGCTAGATTTATTCACTTACATCTGAATTGTAAGCCAGCAATTACTCTATATGACATCAATATGAATGGCAGAAGTCAATA
This sequence comes from Orbicella franksi, assembly GCF_964199315.1. Lineage (NCBI taxonomy): Eukaryota > Metazoa > Cnidaria > Anthozoa > Scleractinia > Merulinidae > Orbicella > Orbicella franksi. The sequence goes on from NC_138153.1 coordinate 274,175, forward strand.
ATTGTTATATTCAATACAATAACTAGGATATGCATACTGTATTTAGAGATATTGTTTACCCTAATAGCATCGCAATAGGCACAGCATTCAACATTGTAGCCTTTTCCACCAAGAGTGAAGTCCTCATCATTTTTCTTATTCAGAAGAAGCAACAGGGCTTTGTAGTCTAGAGTTACTGTAAAAAATTTGTACTTGAGGTGTTAAAGACACTTGTACTGATAGCAAAGTATAATACAGTGAGCCCCAGCTCACTTAACACCTCTCACACATAAATGCACAAACATCATACAGAAAAATCAATGTGTTCACCACTCTGATTAAAGGAGAGCTTGGAACAGAAGGTCCAAGTTCATTTTGTTTGCATTCAAGATACACATCTAACGGAGTAATCAAAGAATTTTGTAATACCTGTGAACTTGATTTTGTACTTTCTGCCATCCACTACAATGCCATGTTTTTTAATGCAGTTCTTCTGGGAATTTAGATTTCTCAGGAGCTGCTTTAAATTGTCTCTAATTTGGAAGTAGAAAAACACATAATAAGTGTACTCAACAACTAGGTTGTCTGCAATGCAATTGATCACAATACACAGTCAATAACATTCACTTGAAATTAAAAAAAATAAGATTGTCAGCATGCAGAAGGCCGATGGGACACCATATTTACTCAAAAAGTGTGCTCCTCCCAGATACGCTACATCAAACAGCCCACAAAATTTAACAAGTGCTACAGGGATTTTTCAAGTTTTCAAATGCCCCACATGACTACAGCACAGACCTAGAAGGGTTTACGTGCAAATTTACGTGGTGCTGACATTGACCCAGGCCTTTGAATTCCAAAGGAGAATAACACTGACATTAATTGCAAAGTTGAAAAGGTAATTTAACTTATTTTCTTTATTTCAGTTAAGCACTTAATTATTATGACGTGTATGCACTGACCTTTTCTCTTTACAATTTGCTATAGCAAGTGGGTAGATGGACAGTGCACTCTCTGAACTCTTGTTTGCAAAGCCAATGGGAGCTACACCCACAGCTACCTGATCTCTGCCTTTTGAACAAAAATATAGGATAAATAATATTTTGCTCCCACATATATAGCTTCTTCAGAATCATAACATATATCAATTCAGTGCCTTAGAGAAAACCTGGCACTGATATATAATATACTTCTGTAAAGATTTTTCTGTATACATAATCCAAACAATGACCATTTGAGCAATCAATAGTAAAGACAGCTATATCCAGCTTGAAAGCACTGCAGATTACAGATGTCAGGTCTGAATGTCTAAGACAGAAGTCGACAGGCCATTACTGTATTTATTTGAATAACTGCCCACTCTGAAAGCCCAAAAATTATGAATTAGCCCCCACACCCACTGAATCCCAACATTGAAGGGGCAGCACTGGTGAATTCACTCATTGCCATTATGGATTATGCCATTATTATGCCATTATGCCATTATTATGTGGATGAGATAAAAAAAGTGGATGAGATAAAAAAAGCGGATAAGATAGAAAAAGATATAAAAATCGAGTGAGAAATGTGAACCTGACTGACAGTTGCTCAGATTTTTGACCCAGTCAATGGACTTTTATATTGCTTATGCTTTGTTCGTGTTAGCTATTGCACTTTTTTCCATTATTTTGAAGCAAAATGAACTTGTTGCCCTTTATTTTGTTATTATCCAAAAATTAATGTCCTTACTAACTAAAAATGTTGAAAAAATAATAAGCGCCCACCTGAAATAAGTGCCCAGCCTTAAGGTCCCAAGACCAAGGCAGTAATTCTAATAAATATAATAGCTACATGGCAATTAAAGGCAAGCCGCAAAAATAATATTTTTCTTAAACTTTGGAGTTCAAGGCCAAACGATTGTTTTGACAGCATTTAATTAACCTGTCAATTGTTGTCACAATGGACAAAGACCAAAACAACTTGTACACACCTCCAAGAGGACGGCCATCAAGCTTGATATTAAATTCCATATCCTCAGTGTCATTTGAGAAGAGGCGCTGTTCTCGGATGGCCCACACCAGCACTGCACTTAGGTCTACATCACATGCATCAAAATCAGCATTCATCCTGTCAATCTTCAATGTTTTCCTCACAACAGAGAAGATAAGCTTCTTGATGGCTCTGATCTCATTTTTCGTGAGCAGCACAGGTGTATCATCAGATTTCTTAACAAGATGGATATAATTATTAAAAAACAAAAATTTAAACTATAGCATAAGTTATCCTACTGTACTAATGAAATTCGACGGACACACTAAGTCTTGCTTGAAACTGGCAGGCAAATTCTCCTGTACAAATTAATGTCAGTGAGTGAAATGGAAATCTTCAAACATGCTCTTTTCATCTTAAAATACAAAACTTACAAACTTACAAAACTCAAACAACTGCAGTGAAACTCTATTATTCAATAACCTTGAGCAACAAACTGTACTATGTGTTTGAGTGTGTACTTGTTTAAAAACAAACCAACTGGGCCGCATGACATAATGATTTTGTAAGAGGGAACAGGGCGGGGATGACTAATTACAAAATCTCATGTTTCAAAAGGGGTTGGGAGGCTTATTAGAGAAGGGGAGCTTATTACAAAAACCAACTTTCAAACAGGGGGCTTATTAAAACCAGGGGTTGTTGACAGAGATCGGGGCTTAATAGAGCTTTTACATGTACTACTTCCTTATATATACATGTACGAGGGCTGTTCTGCAATAATATGTAATTAAATTTTTTTTAAAAAAAGTGATAAAAACGATGTACAGGTGATCATTCACAATCATCAAATATTCCTCAGTAATTTATATCGTCACCTTAAGTTAATTGATTTAATTAAGAAAAGAAATAAAATTAAGTAAGAATGTATACTCACTCCACTCTTTCCAAGCTGCGTCAAATTTAGCAATGTCTGCCACGCCGAGTCAGGAAGCCTTGACTGAAGCTTAAAAAACAAAAGCGCCCAATCTGGAACTCTCATGGATTTCATAATTCGCCCATAGGTCGACGATGATAAGAGATCAGATAAGCCTTTCTTGGGACCCTTGGCATCCAAGACCATATCCACGACCTCGGAAATTGTATCTCTCACTTGCTCTTTCTCGTTTTCATTTCCGAAGATAAACGCGTTCCCCAACACAGAAGATACTGACTCACGATACTTCTCACTGACGTCGTTGAGGGAAGCCATCACCTGACTGCATTGCTTTGCTATTTGCCTCTTTTTCGTCGTCGATCCTAGTGGACTGCTTTTAATTTCTTCAATTGAACTGCTGCTTGTCGATGGGGATGTCGGCGATGATCGACCCGAACAAGTCAGCGAGGAACAAAACGATTTCGTAGACTCTGGAGAAGATATTGATAGCGAGATGGAATCACCCAGAGTTTTTTCTTGTACTTGAGACTGGAGATTTCTTATCTCGGCTTGGAGTGCGTCCATCTCAGCCTTGAGCGACTCGATTTGGATGTTGCTCTCGAGTTGATCGAGGTAAACCATTTTCCCGCCAGAATCAACTTTGCTCGGCGGCGTCAATGGCTCCAAATCAAGGGTGATAGAATTTATAATTCTTGCGACCGACTGGAAGGAGGGCGAACTGATCAGACCATCAGCTGGAATTTCCCTCTGTCTTAACAGACCAGCACATAGGCCAAAAGACGAAGCCACGCATAAATTTCTTGGCTGTCTGTTCCATCTCGATAAATTGGCGGGCTCGAGTTCGCGCGAAGCGATTACTTTGACTTCATCGGGAAAAATCTTAAATACGCCATTCTTTAAAAAGTCAACTGGTCTCGTTCCCCCACATAGTTCTTTCGTCAAAACATACCAATTCTTGTGCGGGTCAAGGAACGCGCTTGTGACCCGTGCAAGACGCGTAGAGCTGAACTCCGATGGCACTGGAGGAGATTGTTCTTCCTCCATGCCGGTGCCGTGGATGATGTCGAAATAAAATACATGATTGCTTTGAAACTTAAATTTCCCGCCTGAGTAAAATATTACCACTGCAGTCAACATTTAACTTTTAGACCCCGAGTGGTACCTTCGTGTTAATGGCGACGTACAACAATGGTAATACGTCACCTTACGCATCCATCGCGCGTTACGTGGTTGAGCGTGACACATTCTTACGAGGCAAAGCGTCGCGTGGAATTAGTATCGCTTTGCAATCCTTTATTTGCCATTTTGATTCATAATTTGCCTTTTAAAAAACGCTGGGATGTTTCCTCTTGAAAATGTATCGCATGTATACAATCATGCTAACTGATTAGCAATATCCTTCGTATAGTACAGACCATGACAGATATGACCGGACATTGCTCAGATCGCAAAGAGCTGAACTTCGGTCGCTTGATTTATAAAAGGTTTTCGGTTTTTGAAAAAGCACCAATCGTCAGTCTCCGCTTTGCACGCGTATTCGCGAGGCTTTTTCTTCCATCCTCGCACAGCTGGTCATCTAGTGAGATCTACTTTATCGACCTAATCCACGAGACTAATTAGTCGGCAAACACCTCTTCACCGTATGTTAAAAGACATCTTATGTCATGTAATTACAAAGTTTGAATGGTTACAGATCATCTCCCGAATCCTGTGGTGATTTTTTTCTTCCGATAAAGCTCGTTATGTTAAAGTGAAGTGGGGCTATATTTCATCCAAGAAGCTCGAAAATAAGCGTTCAAAAAGTGTTACCTTGTTCATTTGACTGCAAACCAAGGCCATCAAGAGTTAGTTTAGACTGCTCGGGACTGGAAAATATCGCCCAAGTTCGGGGAAATCCAGCCGAATTTTGTCAAAATCACGATGCGCGTAAGGCGGTCACGGCTACTCTTTGATTCTTAAAGTGAACTGAGGCTATATTTCGGCCGAGAAGCTAGAAAGTGAAAGCTCAAAATGTTTTGCTGTGTTCATTTGACTGCAAACCAAGGCCATCAGGAGTTAGTTTAGACTGCTCGGGACTGGAAAATATCGCCCAAGTTCGGGGAAATCGAGCCTAATTTTGTCAAAATCAGGATGCGCGTAAGGCGGTGTCGGCTACTCTTTGATTCTTAAAGTGAACTGGGGCTATACTTCGGCCCAGAAGCTCGAAAGTGAAAGTTCAAAAAGTTTTGTTGTCTCCATTTCACCGCAAACCAAGCCACATCAGCAGATTGTTTACAGTGTCCGGGACATCAAAATATCCCCCAAGTCCCGGGAAATCGAGCCGAAGTTTGTCAACATCACGATGCACGTAAAGCAGTCTCGGCTACTCTTTTAGTCTTAAAGTGACGTGGCTGTATATTTCGGCCCAGAAGCTCGAAAGTGAGCGTTCAAAGAGTTTTGCTCTCTCAATTTAACTGAAAACCAAGGCCATCATGAGTTAGTTTAGAGTCTGCGGGACTAAATAATATCCCTTAAGTTCTGGGAACTCAAGCCGAAGTTGGTCAAAATCACGATGCGTCTAAGGCGGTCTCGGCTAGTATTTCATTCTTAAAGTGAAGTGGGGCTATATTTCGGTCCAGAATTTCGAAAGTAATCGTTAAAAAAAATTTGCTGTGTCCATTTCACTGCAGACCAAGGCCATCGGGGGTTAGTTTAGAGTCCTTGGAACTTGAATATATCCCCGAAATTTCGGGAAATCCAGCCGAAGTTGGTCAAAATCACGATGCGCGTAGGACGGTCTCGGCTACTCTTTCCGTCTTAAACTGAAGTGGGGCTATATTTCGGCTCAGAAGCCCGAAGGGGAGCGTTGAAAAAGTTTTGCTCTCTCCATTTCAATGCAAACCAAGGCAATCAGGAGTTACTTTAGAGTCCCCGGTACCGGAAAATATTCCCCATTTCCTGGGAAATCGAGCCAAAGTTGGTCAAAATCACAATGCGCGTAAGGCGGTCTCGGCTATTCTTTCATTCTTAAAGTGAACTCGGGCTATATTTCGGCCCAGAAGCTCGAAAGTGAAAGTTCAAAAAGTTTTGCTGTGTCAATTTCACCGCGAACGAAGCCACATCAGGATATAGTTTACAGTCTCCGGGATATCAAAATATCCCCCAAGTTCCGGGAAATCGAGCCGAAGATTGTGAAAATCACGATGCGCGTAAAGCAGTCTCGGATACTCTTTTAGTCTTAAAGTGACGTGGCTGTATATTTTGGCCCAGAAGCTCGAAAGTGAGCCTTCAAAAAGTTATGCTGTGCCCATTTCACTGCAAAGCAAGGCCCTCAGGAAGTAGTTTACAGTCCCCGGAACTGGAAAATATCCTCCAAGCTCCGCCAAATCGAGACGAAGTTGGTCAAAATAACGATTCGCGTAAGGCGGTCTCGGCTACTCTTTGAGTCTGAAAGTGAAGTAGGGCTATATTTCGGTCCAGAAGCTCGAAAGTGAGCGTTCAAGAAGTTTTCCTCTCTCAATTTCACTGAAAACCAAGGCCATCATGAGTTAGTTTAGAGTCCCCGGGAGTGGAAAATATCTTTTAAGTTCTGGCAACTCAAGCCGAAGTTGGTCAAAATCACGATGCGCCTAAGGCGGCCTCGGCTACTCTTTCAGTCTTAAAGTGAAGTGGGGCTCTAATTCGGCCCAGAAGCTCCAAAGTGAGCGCTGCAAAAAAATTTCCTGTGTCCATTTCACTGCAAACCAAGGCCATCAGGAGTTAGTTTAGAGTCCCCGGGACTGGAAAATATTCCCCAAGTTCCGGAAAGTCGAGCCGAAGTTGGTCAAAATCACGATTTGCGTAAGGTAGTGTCGGCTACTGTTTCAGTCTTAAAGTAAAGTGTTGCTATATTTAGGCCCACAAGCTCGAAAGTGAGCGTTCAAAAAGTTTTGCTGTGTCCATTTCAGTGCAAAACAATGCCATCAGGACTTAGTTTAGCGCCCAAGGGACTGGAAAATGTTCCCCAAGTTCCGGGAGATCCACCCGAAGTTTGTCAAAATCACAATGCGCGTAAGGCGATCTCTGTTACTCTTTAAGTCTTAAAGTAAAGTGGGGCTTTATTTCGGCCAGGAAGCTCGAAGTTGAGCGTTCAAAAAGTTTTGCTCTGTCCATTTCACTGCAAACCAAGGCCATGAGGAGTTAGTTTAGAGTTGCTGGGACAGGAAAATAACCCCCCAGTTCCGGAATATCGACCGGAAGTTTGTCAAACTCACGATGCGAGCAAGGCGGTCTGGCTACTCTTTCAGTCTTAAGTGAAGTGGGGCTATATTTCGGCCCAGAATCTGGAAAGTGTGCGTTCAAAAAATTGTGCTGTGTCCATTTCAATGCAAACCAAGGCAATCAGGAGTTAGTTTAGAGTCCCCGGGACTGGAACATATCCGCCAAGTCCCGGGAATTGGAGCCGAAGTTGATCAAAAATTCATGATGCGCGGAACGTGGTCTCGGCTACTGTTTCAGTCAAGTGTGCCTATATTTCGGCCCACAAGCTAGAAAGTGAGCGTTCAAAAAGTTTTGCTGTGTCCGTTTCACTTCAAAACAAGGCCATCAGGACTTAGTTTAGGGGCCCCGGGACTGGAAAATATTCCCCAAGTTCCGGGAAAGCGAGCCGAAGTTGATCAAAATCACGATGCGCGAAATGCGGTCTCGGCTACTGTTTCAGTCTTAAAGTAAAGTGTGGCTATATTTCGGCCCACAAGCGTGAAACTGAGCGTTCAAAAAGTTTTGCTCTGTCCATTTCAATGCAAAGCAAGGCGATCAGGAGTTAGTTTAGAGTCCCCGGGACTGGAAAATATCCGCCAAGTTCCGAGAAATCGATCCGAAAATGGTCAAAATCACGATGGCCGTAACTCGCTCTCGGCTACTCTTTCAGTCTTAAAGTGAAGTGGGGCTACATTTCGGCCCAGAAGCTCCAAAGTGGGCGTTCAAGAATTTATGCTCTGCGCATTTCAGTGCAAACCAAGGAAATCGGGAGTTAGTTTAGAGTCCCCTAAACTGGAAAATATCCCAAAAGTTGCGTGAAATCGAGCTGAATTTGGTCTAACTCACGATGCGCGTGAGGCGGTCTCGGCTACTATTTCAGTCTAAAAGTGAAGTGGGATTCTATTTCGGCCTAGAAGCTACAAAGATAGTGTTCAAAAAGCTTTCCTTTGTCCATTTCACTGAAAATCAAGGCCATCAGGAGTTAGTTTAGAGCCCGCGGAAATGGAATATATCCCCCAAGTTCCGGGAAACCGACCCGAAGTTGGTCAAAATCACGATTTGCGCAAGACGGTCTCGGCTACTCTTTCAGTCTTAAAGTAAAGTGGGGCTATATTTCGGTTCAGAAGCTCGAGAGTGAGCGTTCAAAAAGTTTCGCTGTGTCTATTTCACTGAAAACCAAGACAATCAGGAGTTAGTTTAGAGTCCCCGGGACTGGAAAGTATCCCCAGGTTCCGACAAATCGCGCCGAAGTTGGTCAAAATAACGGTGCGCTTTAGGCGGTGTCGGCTACTATTTCAGTCTAAAAGTGAAGTGGGGCTCTATTTCGGCCCACAAGCTCAAAGCTCAAAAAAAAATTACTGTGTCTATTTCACTGCAAACCAAGGCTATCAGTAGTTAGTTTAGAGTCCCCGGTAGTGGAATGTATTTCCCAAGTTCCGGAAAATCGAGAAGACGTTGGTCAAAATCACGATGCGCGTAAGACGGTCTCGGCTACTCTTTCAGACTTAAAGTGAAGTGGGGCTATATTTCGGTCCAGAAGCTCAAAAGTGAGCGTTCAAAAAGTTTTGCTCTATCCATTTCAATGCAAACCTAGGCCATCAGGGGTTACTTATGAGTCCTCGGGACTGGAAAATATGCCCCAAGTTCCGGTAAATCCAGCCGAAGTTGGTCAAAATCACGATGTGCGTAAGGTGGTCTCGGCTACTCTTTCAGTCTTAAAGTGAAGTGGGGCTATATTTCGGCCCAGAAGCTCGAAAGTGAGTGTTTAAAAAGTTTTGCTCTGTCACTTTCAGTGCAAACCAAGGCCATCAGAAGTTAGTTTAGAGTCCCCGGGACTGGACAATATCCCCCAAGTCCCGGGAAATCGAGCCGAAGTTGATTCATGATGCGCGTAACGTGGTCTCGGCTATTGTGTCAGTCCTAAAGTGAAGTGTGGCTATATTTCGGCCCACAAGCTAGAAAGTGAGCGTTCAAAAAGTTTGGTTGTGTCCATTTTACTTCAAAGCAAGGCCATCAGGACTTAGTTTAGCGTCCAAGGGACTGGAAAATATCCCCCAAGTTCCGGGAAATCCATTGGAAGTTCCTCAAAATTACGATGCGCGTAGGGCGGTCTCATCTACTCTTTCAGTCTTAAAGTAAAGTGGGGCTATATTTCTGCCCAGAAGCTCCAAAGTTGTGCTCTGTCCATTTTACTGAAAACCAAGGCCATCAGGAGTTACTGCAGAGTCCCTTTGACTGGAATATATCCCCCAAGTTTCGGGAAATAAACGCAAAATTAGTCAAAATCACGATTCGCTCAAGACGGTCTCGCCTACTCTTTCAGTCTTAAAGTAAAATGGGGCTCCATTTCGGCCCAGAAGCTCGAGAGTGAGCGTTCAAAAACTTTCGCTGTGTCTATTTCACTGCAAACCAAGAGAAGCAGGAGTTAGTTGAGTGTCCCCGGGACTGGAAAATATCCCCCAATTTCCGGGAAATCAACCCGAAGTTTGTCAAAATCACGATGCACGTAAGGCAGTCTCGGCTAATCTTTAAGTGTTAAAGTAATGGGGGGCTATATTTTGGCCCAGAAGCTGGAAATTGAGCGTTCAAAAAGTTTTGCTGGCTCCATTTTACTGCAAACCAAGGCCATCAGGAAGTAGTTTAGAGTCCTCAGAACTGGAATATATCCCCTTAGTTCCGACGAATCAAGCCGAAATTGCTCAAAATGCCGATGCACGTAAGGCGGTCTCGGCTACTCTTTCAGTCTTCAAGTGAAGTGGGGTTCTATTTGGGTCCAGAAGCTCGAAAGTATGCGTTCAAAAACTTTTTCTGTTTCCGTTTCACTGCAAACCAAGACCAGCACGAGTTAGTTTAGAGTCCCCGGGACTGGAAAATATTTCCCAAATTCTGGCAGATCGAGCCAAAGTTGCTGAAAATCACGATGCGCGTAAGGCGGTCTCGGCTACTCTTTCAGTCTTAAAATGAAGTGGGGCTATATTTCGGCCGAGAAGCTCAACACCGAGCGTGCGCTCCTTTTAGCTGTGTACATATCACTGAAAACTAAGTTCATCAGGAGTTAACATAGAGTCCTCGGGACCGGAAAATATTGCCCGAATTCTGGCAAATCGAGCCAAAGATGCTCAAAATCACGATGCGCCTAAGGCGGTCTCGGCTACTCGTTTACTCCGAAAATGAAGTGGGGCTATATTTCGGTTCTACAAGCTCGACACCGAGCGCGCTCTCCTTTTACCTGTGTCCATTTCACTAAGAACTAAGTCCATCAGGAGATAGTTTAGAATCCTCGAGACTGGAAGCTATCCTCCAAGTTTCGGCAAATTGAGCCATACTTTCTTAAACTTACGATAGGCGTACGGCAGTTTCGTTTACTCTTTCAGTCTTTAAATGAACTGGGGCTACATTTCAGCGTAGAAGCTCGACACCGAGCGTGCGCTCCTGTTACCTGTGACCATTTTACTGAAAAGTAAGGCCATTAAGAGTTAGGGTAGAGTCCCCGGGACTGGAAAATATCCCCCAAGTTTTGGCATATCGAGCCATAGTGGCTAAAAATTTCGATGCGCTTAAGGCGGTTTCGTGTACACTTTCAGTCTTAAAATAAAGTGGGGCTATATTTCGGGCTACAACCTGGAAACCGAGCGTGCGCTCCTTTTACCTGTGTCCATTTCACTAAAAAGCAAGGCATTCAGGAGTTAGTTTAGAGCTTCCGGGACTGGAACATATCCCCCAAGTCCCAGGAAATCAAGCCGAAGTTCGACAAAATTACCATGCGCGTAAGGCGGTCCCGGCTACTCTTTCAGTCTTAAAGTGAAGTGGGGCTATATTTCGCCCCAGAAGCTCGAAAGTGAACATTCAAAAAGTTTGGCTGTGGCCATTTCACTGAAAACCAAGGCCATCAGGAATTAGTTTAGAGTGCCCGGGACTGGGGATTATCTCGCAAGTTCCGGGAAATCGAGCCGAAGTAGCCCAAAATCACGATGCGCGTAAGACGGTCTCGGCTAGTGTTTCAGTCTTAAAGTGAAGTAGGGCTATGCTTCGGCCCAGAAGCTCAAAAGTGAGCGTTCAAAAAGTTGTGCTGTGTCTACTTCATTGCAAACCGAGGAAATCAGGAGTTACTTTAGAGTCCCCGGTACCGGAAGATATCGCCCATTTCCCGGGAAATCGAGCCAAAGTTGGTCAAAATCACGATGCGCGTAAGGCGGTCCCGGTTACTCTTTCATTCTTAAAGAGAACTGGGGCAATATTTCCCCCCAGAAGCTCGAAAGTGAACGTTCAAAAAGTTGTGCTGTGTCCATTTCACTCCAGAGCAAGGCCATCAGGAGTTACTTTAGAGTTCGCGGGACTGGAAAATATCCCCCAAGTTCCGGGAAATCGAGCCGAAGTTGGTCAAAATTAGGATGGGCGTGAGGCGGTCTCGGCTACTCTTTCACTCTTAAAGTGAAGTGGAGCTATATTTCGGCCCAGAAGCTCAAAAGTGAGCGTTCAAAAAGTTTTGCTGTATCCATTTGACTGCAGACCAAGGACGTCGGGGGTGAGTTTAGAGTCCCTGGGACTGGAAAATATCCCCCAAGTTCCGGGAAATTTAACCGAAGTTGGTAAAAATCACGACGCGCGTAGGGCGGTCTCGGCTACTCTTTCAGGCTTAAAGTGAATTGGGGCAATATTTCGGCCTAGAAGCTCGAAAATGAGTGTTTAAAAAGTTTTGCTGTGTCCATTTCACAGCAAAACAAGGCCATCACGACTTAGTTTAGCGTCAAAGGAACTAGAAATATCCCTCAAGTTACGGCAAATCCACCCGAAGTTAGTCAAAATCACCATGCGCTTAAGGGGGTCTCGGCTACTCTTTCAGTCTTAAGGTAAAGTGGGCTTAGATTTAACTCCAGAAGCTCGAGAGTAAGGGTTGAAAAATTTTTGTGTCTATTTCACTCACATCTTAGACAATCAGGAGTGAGTTTAGAGACTTTGGGACTGGAAAATATCTCCCAAGTTTCGCCAGATCGAGCCGAAGATCCTCAAAATTACAATGCGCGTAAGGCGCTCCCGCCTACTCTTTCAGTCTTAAAAAGAAGTAGAGCTATATTTCGGCCAGCAAGCTCGAAAGTGCGCGTTCAAAAAGTTTGCCTGTGTCGATTTCACTGGAAACCAAGGCCATCAGGAGTTAGTTTAGAGTCCCCGGGACTGGAAAATATCCCCCTATTTCCGGGAAATGGAGCCGAAGTATCCCAAAATCACGATGCGCGTAAGGCGGTCTCGGCTACTCTTTCAGTCTTAAAGTTAAGTGGGGCTATATTTCGAGCCATAAGCTCGAAAGTGAGCGTTCAAAAAGTTTTGCTGTCTTCATTTCACTGCAAATCAAGGCCATCAGGAGTTATTTTTAAGTCCCCCGGACTGGAAAATATCCCCCAAGTTCCGCGAAATCGAGCTGAACTGGGTCAAAATCACGATGCTCGTAAGGATGTCTCGGGTACTACTTCAGTCTTAAAGTGAAGTACGGTTGTATTTCGGCCCAGAAGCTCGAAACTGAGCGTTCAAAAAGTTTTCCTGCGTCCATTTCACATCAAACCAAGGCCATCAAGAGTTAGTTTAGAGTCCCCGGGACTTGAAAAATCGCCAAAATTCTAGAAAAACGAGCGGCAGTTGCTCAAAATCACGATGGGCGTAAGGCGGTCTCGCCTACTCTTTCAGTCTTAAAGTGAAGTGGGGATATATTTCATCCAAGAAGCTGGAAAATAACCGTTCAAAAAGTGTTACCTTCTTCATTTCACTGCAAACCAAGGCCATCAGGAGTTAGTTTAGACTGCTCGGGACTGGAAAATATCGCCCAAGTTCGGGGAAATCGAGCCGAATTTTGTCAAAATCACGATGCGCGTGAGGCGGTCTCGGCTACTCTTTGATTCTTAAAGTGAACTGGGGCTATATTTCGGCCGAGAAGCTAGAAAGTGAAAGTTCAAAAAGTTCTGCTCTCTCAATTTAACTGAAAACGAAGGCCATCAGGAGTTAGTTTAGAGTCCGGGAGACTAAAAAATATCCCTTAAGTTCTGGCAACTCAAGCCGAATTTTGTCAAAATCACGGTGCGTCTAAGGCGGTCTCGGCTACTATTTCAGTCTTAAAGTGAAGTGGGGCTATATTTCGGCTCAGAAGCCCAAAAGGGAGCGTTGAAAAAGTTTTGCTCTCTCCATTTCAATGCAAACCAAGGCAATCAGGAGTTACTTTAGAGTCCCTGGTACCGGAAAATATTCCCCATTTCCTGGGAAATCGAGCCAAAGTTGGTCAAAATCACGATGCGCGTTAGGCGGTCTCGGCTATTCTTTCATTCTTAAAGTGAACTCGGGCTATATTTCGGCCCAGAAGCTCGAAAGTGAAAGTTCAAAAAGTTTTGCTGTGTCCATTTCACCGCGAACCAAGCCACATCAGGAGATAGTTTACAGTCTCCGGGATATCAAAATATCCTCCAAGTCCCGGGAAATGGAGCCGAAGTTTGTGAAAATCACGATGCGCGTAAGGCAGTCTCGGCTACTCTTTTAGTCTTAAAGTGACGTGGCTGTATATTTTGGCCCAGAAGCTCGAAAGTGAGCCTTCAAAAAGTTATGCTGTGCCCATTTCACTGCAAAGCAAGGCCCTCAGGAAGTAGTTTACAGTCCCCGGAACTGGAAAATATCCTCCAAGCTCCGCCAAATCGAGACGAAGTTGGTCAAAATAACGTTTCGCTCAAGACGGTCTCGCCTACTCTTTTAGTCTTAAAGCAAAATGGGGCTCTATTTCGGCCCAGAAGCTCGAGAGTGAGCGTTCAAAAACTTTCGCTGTGTCCATTTCACTGCAAACCAAGACAAGCAGGAGCTAGTTGAGAGTCCCCGGGACTGGAAAATATCCCCCAAGTTCCGGGAAATCAACCCGAAGTTTGTCAAAATCACGATGCACGTAAGGCAGTCTCGGCTAATCTTTAAGTGTTAAAGTAATGGGGGGCTATATTTTGGCCCAGAAGCTGGAAATTGAGCGTTCAAAAAGTTTTGCTGGCTCCATTTTACTGCAAACCAAGGCCATCAGGAAGTAGTTTAGAGTCCTCAGAACTGGAATATATCCCCTTAGTTCCGACGAATCAAGCCGAAATTGCTCAAAATGCCGATGCACGTAAGGCGGTCTCGGCTACTCTTTCAGTCTTCAAGTGAAGTGGGGTTCTATTTGGGTCCAGAAGCTCGAAAGTATGCGTTCAAAAACTTTTTCTGTTTCCGTTTCACTGCAAACCAAGACCAGCACGAGTTAGTTTAGAGTCCCCGGGAGTGGAAAATATCCCCCTATTTCCGGGAAATGGAGCCGAAGTATCCCAAAATCACGATGCGCGTAAGGCGGTCTCGGCTACTCTTTCAGTCTTAAAGTTAAGTGGGGCTATATTTCGAGCCATAAGCTCGAAAGTGAGCGTTCAAAAAGTTTTGCCGTGTCCACTTAACTGCAAACTAAGGCCATCGGAAGTTAGTTTAGCCTCCCCGGGAATTGAAAATATTCGCCTACTTCCGGCAAATCGAGCCGAAGTTGGTCAAAATTACGATGCGCGTAAGGCGGTCTCGGCTACTCTTTCAGTCTTAAAGTGAAGTAGGGCTATATTTCGGCCGAGAAGCTCGAAAGTGAGCGTTCAAAGAAATGTGCTGTGTCCATTTCACTGCAAACCAAGGCCATCAGCAGTTAGTTTAGAGTCCCCGGGACTGGAATATATCCCCGAAGTTCCGGGAAATCCAACGGAAGTATGTCAAAATCACGATGCGCGTAAGACGGTCTCGGCTACTCTTTCAGTCTTAAAGTAAAGTGGGGCTATATTTCGGCCCAGAAGCTCGAAAGTGAACCTTTAAAAAGTTACGCTTTGTGCATTTAACTGCAAACCAAGGCCATCAGGAGTTAGTTTAAAGTCCCCCGGACTGGAAAATATCCCCCAAGTGGCGGGAGATCGAGCTGAACTGGGTCAAAATCACGATGCTCGTAAGGAGGTCTCGGCTACTATTTCAGTCTTAAAGTGAAGTACGGTTGTATTTCGGCCCAGAAGCTCGAAACTGAGCGTTCAAAAAGTTTTCCTGCGTCCATTTCACATCAAACCAAGGCCATCAGGAGTTAGTTTGGAGTCCCCGGGACTTGAAAATATCGCCAAAATTCTAGAAAATCGAGCGGAAGTTGCTGAAAATCACGATGCGCGTAAGGCGGTCTCGCCTACTCTTTCAGCCTTAAAGTGAAGTGGGGCTATATTTCATCCCAGAAGCTCGAAAATAAGCGTTCAAAAAGTGTAACCTTGTTCATTTCACTGCAAACCAAGGCCATGAGGAGTTAGTTTAGACTGCTTGGGACTGGAAAATATCGCCCAAGTTCGGGGAAATCGAGCCGAATTTTGTCAAAATCACGATGCGCGTAAGGCGGTCTCGGCTACTCTTTGATTCTTAAAGTGAACTGGGGCTATATTTCGGCCCAGAAGCTCGAAAGTGAAAGTCCAAAAAGTTTTGCTGTGTTCATTTCACTGCAAACCAAGTGCATCAGGAGTTAGTTTAGACTGCTGGGGACTGGAAAATATCGCCCAAGTTCTGGGAAATCGAGCCGAAGTTTGTCAAAATCACGATGCGCGTAAGGCGGTCTCGGCTACTCTCTAATTCTTAAGAGTGAATGCCTATAAAAAAGGACCTAAATCGCCTATCAATGGCACAGGTCGAAAAATTGATTTCGCTTGTGTTTTGTCCATAGATAGGTCCTAGTAAGAATAGAAACGGACCAGAGTTAGTTTCTGCTAATACAGCTTTCTTTGGTAGAAATACGCCAAAAACGATTCCGACCCGACTGGGCTCAAAATCTACTTCCGGTTTTGGTGAATTTTCCGAATATTTGATTGCTTCGCGCTCCGCAGAACAACTACTTGAGAATCTTTCAATGGATTTTATATTCAGTTCAGGTCTTGGTAGTATGACTGAGCGAAAAATAAAATAAATCAAAGTTAGTTTTGAGCCCGAAAAGAGGTAAAACTGAAACGCAAAATTTTACAGTATGTCGCAAGAGAATTATTGCTTAAAAACATCGCCATATTTTTCTATGGGCTATAACTTTAAATACCATAAAAACACTTTCTACGGGTTAAATATACAACCACCTGTTAGGATATCAAAAAATATCTCTGGGCAAATGGCTTCAAGTCGCCCGCCTTGGCCTGTGTTTCTCATAGATTTTGCCCAAAATCCGCCGTTGGAATGTAAGCAATTGCGTGACGCGGATAGCCACTCTCGAGTAAAATATTCGTTTCCAGCAATCCGATGAAAGCAATTTTTGAAACGTTGTGTGGATAAAATAATGGAAAATGTTTTTTTTGTTGTTTTTTGTTTTTGTTTTCTTTGTTTAACTTAGTATAAATATATATGTTTTTTCATTTGCATTGCGACACCCACGACATCCATGATAAAGAACGTTACTACAGTACTCCGGGAAATGATTTTAACACTTGTTTATTTTATTGATTTCACTGATAACTTACAACACAGTAGCAGTTTCAGAGATACACTTAACCAATCCTCTATGATTTATTGACTGACAAATAAAGTCAAGTGGAAATACCATAATTTCTATAGACTACTAACTGCGTGACGGCATCTCAGCTCTTCTAGCTGTGTAGAAAATTTGTACCTACACAATATGCTCAAACTCAGCTAGAAAACCCGGAATTTCTTGAATTGAATTAGCCGAGGAAGAAATTGCGTTTAAGTTTCAATCATACTGGGAAAAAAATCCATCTTTTCTACTTTGGTTGTTTGATCAATTAACTGAAATTTGCAGATCAAAACACTGGTAGACAAATAAACATTACAGTGGTCGATCTAGGACTAGGTTTACAATAAAGGAGTTCCCGAATTCATCAATTTTAGAGTATTCGGATTAGTAGGGGTTTACAGTGAAAGGATATTCGGATTCTTAATCGCTTATACACGACGATAACTCCGGGAACATTCATGATGGAATGGTTAACAAGCAGTTTGTTGCCTCGACAACGAGAAACAAAATGCCTCCGAAAATAAGGCTAGGGGTAGGTTGAGACAGTCTGAAGTTTTCTTTCAACTCGCTGACCACGGTACTGTTGTCCATCATGCCAGGTTCCTCCAGGTATTTACTTAGGGTTTAGGGTCGAAAACCGTCGAGGTTTTCGATCGTGCCATCGTCGTCATCTGCGCAGTAAAGTATAAATTGGGCACGGTTTCTGAGGAGTATGGCATTACCCATTATAAAAGTGATTACCTACACCTGAAACAGCACGAGGTAATCACCCAGCGACCGCCATCAAATGGCCATCAATGCGCCTACAACTCGACTACGACTGGATCATGTAATCCGCCATTTTCGTCCCACCGCAAACTCAAAAGATCACAGGCGGAAAAATATCTGGATTCGAGAGAAAATCGTTCACACGACAAAACTCTCCGGATTCAAAAGTTTTCGGATTCAAAGTTCTCACTTTAAATTCCGGATTCAAAATCTCCGGAGACACGACCAAAGCGGGGGGTTTTTATTTCGGTTTCGTCCACTTTTGTGTAAATGGCAAAATCAATCCGGCACTAAAACATTCTGGATTCATCACGAATCCGGAACAATTTTCTCTAGTGTAAACCTGCAATCCTGGCCATAAGTTGTTGGGACACCTCCCATTTTTGCGCGCTGAAACCCACGATTTCAACTACGTCCTTAACGTTTTAGAACAAAAGATGAATGGAAGCAAGTACAATTGACCCCCCCTCTCCCCTAGCAATGTTGCATGAAAATGAAGCTATTCTGAAGACTAGATTGGATGTGGGAAAAAAGGAAAAAGGGACAATAGAAAGTGGTTAGACAGTTGTGTTGGAACCAAACGCGATTGCTGAAAAATCGCTATTATTGGAATAAGACGTGAATATCTATCTTATCGTCTCTTTAGTTCGAGAATACTGTTCTAGGAGGTGAACAACTCTTGAAACGAGGCTATTCTGAGGCTATTATCAAGGATTTTTTTCTTCAAGATTTTTATCAACATTGACAGGGGGAGGGGGTAGGCGGGCTTGCGCGGTTTTGGTCTTAAGAGAGGCTGCCTGTGAAGTCATCTGCCGTAACTGTCCCAACACTTTTGACCAGGATTGTAGTCTTAAATGAACAGCGAACATCCATCTTGTTTTGTTCGCGGAAGTCGGTTACAGAGGAGCGAATTTCAATGAAATATATATATAATTTGATTAAGCAATTAGCCAAAAATAGGTTGGCCGCCAAAACAGTTTAGGGTTTAGCCTAACTTTAACCTTAAGTTTTAAGACTGAAGAAAAAAAGGAAAAAGCACTGAGCATTTCAGTTGTTTGAAACAGAAACATTCGCGCACAATACACTATGTATAGTACGTGGGTAACCAGGAAAGCAATCCGTCCAGCACAGTAATTGTTCAAATTAACAGCTTACTGAGACACTCGCACTGTCGATGCCTCTTATTTATGACTTTTAGGATTTGTTTACTTTACTTTTTCCGACTTTTTAGCAGGAGAAAAAGCACTAAATGTGCTGGCACAAATAAAAAGGTTTAACCGAAAAACGATCCGTCGAAATCAACAAATGAAAATTTAATCACTGTAGCGTTCCTTCAGATCACGTAAGGCTACAAACCAACAATATCAACTTTTCATTACGCTTAACAAATGAACTTAGAACGATTTTCTTTCTAGAACTCGTTCTTGTAATTAAAATGATCAGAGAAAGAACGACAGCCTAAAACGACATAGCAGTAACACCCGAACTCCGAGTAAATTGCTTTTGATTGGCGTTTTTAATTAACGAAATTTCCAAAGCGATGACTTTCAAAATATAAAAGTTAAAAGTGGTCCATTATGTTTTTCTTTTTTCACCCAAATGTTCTAAGATAGCCATCTGCGGTTTGTTGGAAACGAATTATGTATTCAGGGTGACCGCCAGAGTCACGCAATTGTTTACATTCTCACGGCGGTTCAGGGAAAAATTCATGAGAAGCACAGGCCAAGGCGGGCGACTTAAAACCATTTGCCCAGAGATATTTTTTGATTTTCAAACAGGTGGGTGTACAGTTAACCCGTATAAAGTGTTTTTATGGCATTTAAAGTTATAGCCCATAGAAAAATATGGCGATATTTTAGTGCTATAATTCGTTTGAAACACATCGTAATATTTTCCGTTCCTGTTCGATCCCTTTTCAGGCTGAAACGAAGCCTCGATTTATTTTATTTTTCGCTCAGTCATACCATGAAGACCTGAGCTGAATGTAAAGACCATTGAAAGATTCTCAAGTAGCTGTTCTGCGGAGCGCGAAGCAAACAAATATTCGGAAAATTCAGCAAAACGGGAAGTAGATTTTGAGCCTAATCGGAAAAAAATCATTTTTCGCAAATTTCTCCCCAAAAAAGCTGCATTAGCAGAAACTAACTATGGTCCGTTTGTTTACTAGCTAGGGCCAATCTATGGGCAAAAAATGAGCAAAATCGATTTTTCGACTTGTGCCGTTGTTTGGTCCATAATTATGGGCACTGGCTCTTAAAGTGAACTGGGGCTATATTTCGGCCCAGAAGCTCGAAAGTAGAAGTTCAAAACGTTTTGCTGTGTCCATTTCACCGCAAACCATCCCGCATCAGCAGATTGTTTACAGTGTCCAGGACATCAAAATATCCCCCAAGTCCCGGGATATCGAGCCGAAGTTTGTCAAAATCACGATGCGCGTAAAGCAGTCTCGGCTACTCTTTGATACTTAAAGTGAACAGGGGCTATATTTCGGCCCAGAAGCTCGAAAGTGAAAGTTCAAAATGTTTTGTTGTGTCCATTTCACCCCAAACCAAGCCAAATCAGCAGATTGTTTACAGTGTCCGGGACATCAAAATATCCCCCAAGTTCCGGGAAATCGAGCCGAAGTTTGTCAAAATCACGATGCGCGTAAAGCAGTCTCGGCTACTCTTTTAGTCTTAAAGTGACGTGGCTGTATATTTCGGCCCAGAAGCTCGAAAGTGAGCGTTCAAAAAGTTATGCTGTGCCCATTTCACTGCAAAGCAAGGCCCTCAGGAAGTAGTTTACAGTCCCCGGAACTGGAAAATATCCTCCAAGTTCCGCCAAATCGAGACGAAGTTGGTGAAAATAACGATTCGCGTAAGGCGGTCTCGGCTACTCTTTGAGTCTGAAAGTGAAGTAGGGCTATATTTCGCTCCAGAAGCTCGAAAGTGAGCGTTCAAAAAGTTTTCGTCTCTCAATTTCACTGAAAACCAAGGCCATCATGAGTTAGTTTAGAGTCCGCGGGAGTGGAAAATATCTTTTAAGTTCTGACAACTCAAGCCGAAGTTGGTCAAAATCACGATGCGCCTAAGGCGGCCTCGGCTACTCTTTCAGTCTTAAAGTGAAGTGGGGCTCTATTTCGGCCCAGAAGCTCCAAAGTGAGCGCTGCAAAAAATTTGCTGTGTCCATTTGACTGCAAACCAAGGCCATCAGGGGTTAGTTTAGAGTCCCCGGGACTGCAATATATTTCCCAAGTTCCGGAAAATCGAGAAGACGTTGGTCAAAATCACGATGCGCGCAAGACTAGTCTTTCAGTCTTAAAGTGAAGTGGGGCTATATTTCGGCCATGAAGCTCAAAAGTGAGCTTCAAAAAGTTTTGCTGTATTTATTTCAATGCAAACCAAGGCCATCAGGGGTTACTTAAGAGTCTTCGGGACTGGAAAATATCCCCCCAAGTTCAGGGAAATTTAGCCGAAGTTGGTCAAAATCACGGTGCGTGTTAGGCGGTCTCGCTTACTGTTTCTGTCTTAAAGTGAAGTGAGGCTTTATTCCTGCCCAGGAGCTTGAAAGTGAGCGTTCAAAAAGTTTCCCTGTGTTTATTTGACTGCAAACCAAAGCCATCAGGGGTTAGTTTAGAGTCCCCGGGACTGAAAAATATTGCCTAAGTTCCGGGGAATCGAACCGAAGTTGATCAAAATCACGATGCGCGAAATGCGGTATCCGCTACTGTTTTAGTCTTAAAGTGAAGTGGGGCTATATTTCGGCCCAGAAGCCCGAAAGTGAGCGTTCAAAGAGTTTTCCTGTGTTTTTGACGGAAAAACAAGGCCATCACGAGTTAGTTTAGCGTCCCTGGGACTGGAAAATATTCCCCAAGTTCCAGTAAGTCGAGCTGAAGTTGGTCAAAATCACGATGCTCCCAAAGCGGTCTCGGCTACCCTTTCAGTCTTAAAGTCAAGTGGGGCTATATCTCTGTCCAGAAGCTAGAAAGTGAGCGTTCAAAAAGTTTTGCTCTGTGCCTTTCACTTCAAACCAAAGCTATCAAAAGTTAGTTTAGGGTCCCCGGGACTGGAAAATATTCCCCAAGTTCCGGGAAAGCAAGCCGAAGTTGATCAAAATCACGATGCGCGAAATGCGGTCTCGGCTACTGTTTCAGTCTTAAAGTAAAGTGTGGCTATATTTCGGCCCACAAGCTCGAAAGTGAGCGTTCAAAAAGTTTTGCTGTGTCCATTTCACTGCAAAACAAGGCCATCAGGACATAGTTTAGCGTCCAAGGGACTGGAAAATGTTCCCCAAGTTCCGGGAGATCCACCCGAAGTTTGTCAAAATCACAATGCGCGTAAGGTGGTCTCGGTTACTCTTTAAGTCTTAAAGTAAAATAGGGCTTTATTTCGGCCAGGAAGCTCGAAGGTGAGCGTTCAAAAAGTTGTGCTCTGTCCATTTCACTGCAAACCAAGGCCATGACGAGTTAGTTCAGAGCTCCTGGGACTGGAAAATATCCGCCAAGTTCCGAGAAATCGATCCGAAAATGGTCAAAATCACGATGCGCGTAAGGCGATCTCGGCTACTCTTTCAGTCTTAAAGTGAAGTGGGGCTATATTTCGGCCCAGAAGCTCCAAAGTGGGCGTTCAAAAATTTATGCTGTGCGTATTTCAGTGCAAACCAAGGCAATCCGGAGTTAGTTTAGAGTTCCCCGGACTGGGAAATATCCCAAAAGTTGCGTGAAATCGAGCTGAACTTGGTCTAACTCACGATGCGCGTGAGGCGGTCTCGGCTACTATTTCTGTCTTAAAGTGAAGTGGGATTCTATTTCGGCCCAGAAGCTACAAAGAGAGTGTTCAAAAAGCTTTCCTTTGTCCATTTCACTGAAAACCAAGGCCATCAGGAATTAGTTTAGAGCCCGCGGAAATGGAATATATCCCCCAAGCTCCGGGAAATCGACCCGAAGTTGGTCAAAATCACGATTTGCGCAAGACGGTCTCGGCTACTCTTTCAGTCTTAAAGGAAAGTGGGGATATATTTCGGTCCAGAAGCTCGAGAGTGAGCGTTCAAAAAGTTTCGCTGTGTCCATTTCACTGAAAACCAAGACATTCAGGAGTTAGTTTAGAGTCCCCGGGACTGGAAAATATCCCCCAAGTTCCGCCAAATCGAGCCGAAGTTGGTCAAAATCAGGGTGCGCTTAAGGCGGTGTCGGCTACTCCTTCAGTCTTAAAGTGAAGTGGGGCTCTATTTCGGCCCACAAGCTGAAAGCTCAAAAAAAATTAGTGTCTATTTCATTGCAAACCAAGGCTATCAGTAGTTAGTTTAGAGTCCCCGGTAGTGGAATGTATTTCCCAAGTTCCGGAAAATCGAGAAGACGTTGGACAAAATCACGATGCGCGTAAGACGGCCTCGGCTACTCTTTCAGTCTTAAAGTGAAGTGGGGCTATATTTCGGTCCAGAAGCTCAAAAGTGAGCGTTCACAAAGTTTTGCTGTATCCATTTGAATGCAAACCAAGGCCATCAGGGGTTACTTAAGAGTCCTCGGCACTGGAAAATATCCCCCAAGTTCCGGTAAATCGAGCCGTAGTTGGTCAAAATCACGATGTGCGTAAGGTGGTCTCGGCTACTCTTTCAGTCTTAAAGTGAAGTGGGGCTATATTTCGGCCCAGAAGCTCGAAAGTGAGTGTTTAAAAAGTTTTGCTCTGTCTCTTTCAGTGCAAACCAAGGCCATCAGAAGTTAGTTTAGAGTCCCCGGGACTGGAGAGTATCCCCCAAGTCCCGCGAAATCGAGCCGAAGCTAATCAAATTGATGATGCGCGTAAGGTGGTCTCGGCTACTGTGTCAGTCCTAAAGTGAAGTGTGACTATATTTCGGCCCACAAGCTCGAAAGTGAGCGTTCAAAAAGTTTTGTTGTGTCCATTTCACTGCAAACCAAGGCAATCAGGAGTTAGTTTAGAGTCCCCGGAACTAGAAAATATTCTCCAAGTTCCAAGAAATGGCGCCGAAGTTGATGAAAATTACGATGCGCGTAACGGGCTCTCGGTTACTCTTTCAGTCTTAAATTTAAGTAGGGCTATATTGCGGCACTGAAGCTCAAAGGTGAGCGTTCAGAATGTTTTGCTGTGTTCATTAAACTGCAAAGCAAGGTCATCGGGAGTTAGTTTAGCGTCCCCGGGACTTTAAATTATTCGCCAACTTGCGGGAAATCGAGCAAAAGTGGCCCAAAATCACGATGCGCGTAAGGCGGTCTCGGCTACTCTTTCAGTCTTAAAATTAAGGGGGGCTATATTTCGACCTAGAAGCTCGAGACCGGGCGTGCGCTAATTTTACCTGTGTCCATTTCACTGACATCTTAGGCCATCAGGAGTTAGTTTAGAGTCCTTGGGACTGGAAAATATTTCCCAAATTCTGGCAGATCGAGCCAAAGTTGCTCAAAATCACGATGCGCGTAAGGCAGTCTCGGCTACTCTTTCAGTCTTAAAATGAAGTGGGGCTATATTTCGGCCGAGAAGCTCAACACCGAACGTGCGCTCCTTTTGCCTGTGTACATATCACTGAAAACTAAGTTCATCAGGAGTTAACATAGAGTCCTGGGGACTGGAAAATATATCCCGAATTGCGGCAAATCGAGCCAAAGATGCTTAAAATCACGATGCGCGTAAGGCGGTCTGGGCTACTCGTTTACTCCGAAAATGAAGTGGGGCTATATTTCGGTTCTACAAGCTCGACACCGCGCGTGCGCTCCTTTTACCTGTGTCCCTTTCACTAAGAACTGAGTCCATAAGGAGATAGTTTAGAATCCTCGAGACTGGAAGCTATCCTCCAAGTTTCGGCAAATTGAGCCATACTTTCTTAAAATTACGATAGGCGTACGGCAGTTTCGTTTACTCTTTCAGTCTTAAAATGAACTGGGGCCATATTTCGGCCTAGAGGCTCGACACCGAGCGTGCGCTCCTGTTACCTGTGACCATTTTATTGAAAACTAAGGCCATCAAGAGTTAGGGTAGAGTCCCCGGGACTGGAAAATATCCCCCAAGTCTTGGCATATCGAGCCATAGTGGCTAAAAATTTCGATGCGCTTAAGGCGGTTTCGTGTACACTTTCAGTCTTAAAATAAAGTGGGGCTATATTTGGGCCTACAACCTGGAAACCGAGCGTGCGCTCCTTTTACCTGTGTCCATTTCACTAAAAACCAAGGCATTCAGGAGTTAGTTTAGAGCTTCCGGGACTGGAAAATATCCCCCAAGTCCCAGGAAATCAAGCCGAAGTTCGACAAAATTAGCATGCGCGTAAGGCGGTCTCGGCTACTCTTTCAGTCTTAAAGTGAAGTGGGGCTATATTTCGGTCCAGAAGCTCGAAAGTGAACGTCCAAAAAGTTTGGCTGTGTCCATTTCACTGAAAACCAAGGCCATCAGGAATTAGTTTAGAGTGCCCGGGACTGGGGATTATCTCGCAAGTTCCGGGAAATCGAGCTGAACTGGGTCAAAATCACCATGCTCGTAAGGAGGTCTCGGCTACTATTTCAGTCTTAAAGTGAAGTACGGTTGTATTTCGGCCCAGAAGCTCGAAACTGAGCGTTCAAAAAGTTTTCCTGCGTCCATTTCACATCAATCCAAGGCCACCAGGAGTTAGTTTAGAGTCCCCGGGACTTGAAAATATCGCCAAAATTCTAGAAAATCGAGCGGAAGTTGCTGAAAATCACGATGCGCGTAAGGCGGTCTCGCCTATTCCTTCAGTCTTAAAGTTAAGTGGAGCTATATTTCATCCCAGAAGCTCGAAAATAAGCCTTCAAAGAGTGTTACCTTGTTCATTTCACTGCAAACCAAGGCCATCAGGAGTTAGTTTAGACTACTCGGGACTGGAAAATATCGCCCAAGTTCGGGGAAATCGAGCCGAATTTTGTCAAAACCACGATGCGCGTAAGGCGGTCTCGGCTACTCTTTGATTCTTAAAGTGAACTGGGGCTATATTTCGGCCGAGAAGCTAGAAAGTGAAAGTTCAAAAAGTTTATCTCTCTCAACTTAACTGAAAACCAAGGCCATCATGAGTTAGTTTGGAGTCCGCAGGACTAAAAAAGATCTCTTAAGTTCTGGCAACTCAAGGCGAAGTTGGTCAAAATCACGATGCGTCTAAGGCGGTCTCGGCTACTGTTTCAGTCTTAAAGTGAAGTGGGGCTATATTTCGGCCCAGAATTTCGAAAGTAAGCGTTCAAAAAAATTTGCTGTGTCCATTTCACTGCAGACCAAGGCCATCAGGAGTTAGTTTAGAGTCCTTGGAACTTAAATATATCCCCGAAGTTTCGGGAAATCGAGCCGAAGTTTGTCAAAATCACGATGCGCGTAAGACGGTCTCGGCTACTCTTTCAGTCTTAAACTGAAGTGGGGCTATATTTCGGCTCAGAAGCCCAAAAGGGAGCGTTGAAAAAGTTTTGCTCTCTCCATTTCAATGCAAACCAAGGCAATCACGAGTTACATTAGAGTCTCCGGTACCGGAAAATATTCCCCATTTCCTGGGAAATGGAGCCAAAGTTGGTCAAAATCACGATGCGCGTAAGGCGGTCTCGGCTATTCTTTCATTCTTAAAGTGAACTCGGGCTATATTTCGGCCCAGAAGC
Organism: Orbicella franksi; assembly: GCF_964199315.1. Lineage (NCBI taxonomy): Eukaryota > Metazoa > Cnidaria > Anthozoa > Scleractinia > Merulinidae > Orbicella > Orbicella franksi. The sequence goes on from NC_138153.1 coordinate 300,116, forward strand.
TCGAAAGTGAAAGTTCAAAAAGTTTTGCTGTGTCCATTTCACCGCGAACGAAGCCACATCAGGAGATAGTTTACAGTGTCCGGGACATCAAAATATCCCCCAAGTTCCGGGAAATCGAGCCGAAGTTTGTGAAAATCACGATGCGCGTAAAGCAGTCTCGGCTACTCTTTTAGTCTTAAAGTGACGTGGCTGTATATTTTGGCCCAGAAGCTCGAAAGTGAGCGTTCAAAAAGTTATGCTGTGCCCATTTCACTGCAAAGCAAGGCCCTCAGGAAGTAGTTTACAGTCCCCGGAACTGGAAAATATCCTCCAAGTTCCGCCAAATCGAGACGAAGTTGGTCAAAATAACGATTCGCGTAAGGCGGTCTCGGCTACTCTTTGAGTCTGAAAGTGAAGTAGGGCTATATTTCGCTCCAGAAGCTCGAAAGTGAGTGTTCAAAAAGTTTTCGTCTCTCAATTTCACTGAAAACCAAGGCCATCATGAGTTAGTTTAGAGTCCCCGGGGGTGGAAAATATCTTTTAAGTTCTGGCAACTCAAGCCGAAGTTGGTCAAAATCACGATGCGCCTAAGGCGGCCTCGGCTACTCTTTCAGTCTTAAAGTGAAGTGGGGCTCTATTTCGGCCCAGAAGCTCCAAAGTGAGCGCTGCAAAAAATTTGCTGTGTCCATTTCACTGCAAACCAAGACCATCAGGAGTTAGTTTAGAGTCCCTGGGACTGCAATATATTTCCCAAGTTCCGGACAATCGAGAAGACGTTGGTCAAAATCACGATGCGCGCAAGACGGTCTTGGCTAGTCTTTCAAACTTAAAGTGAAGTGGGGCTACATTTCGGCCCAGAAGCTGAAAAGTGAGCTTCAAAAAGTTTTGCTGTATCCATTTCAATGCAAACCAAGGCCATCAGGGGTTACTTAAGAGTCTTTGGGACTGGAAAATATCCCCCCAAGTTCAGGGAAATTTAGCCGAAGTTGGTCAAAATCACGGTGCGCGTTAGGCGGTCTCGCTTACTGTTTCAGTCTTAAAGTGAAATGAGGCTTTATTCCTGCCCAGGAGCTTTAAAGTGAGCGTTCAAAAAGTTTGCCTGTGTTTATTTGACTGCAAACCAAAGCCATAAGGAGCTAGTTTAGAGTCCCCGGGACTGGAATATATCCCCCAACTTCCGGGAAATCGAGCCGAAGTTGGTCAAAATCACGACTTGCGTAAGGTAGTGTCGGCTACTCTTTCAGTCTTAGAGTGAAGTGGGGCTATATTTCGGGCGAGAAGCCCGAAAGTGAGCGTTCAAAAAGTCTTGCTGTGTTCATTTCACTGCAAACCAAGGCCATCAGGAGTTAGTTTAGCGTCCCCGGGACAAGAAAATATGCCCCAAGCTCCGGGAAATTGAGCCGAGGTTGGTCAAAATCACGATGCCCCTAAAGTGGTCTCGGCTACTCTTTCTGTCTTAAAGTGAAGTGGGGCTATATTTCGGGCCAGAAGCCCGAAAGTGAGCGTTCAAAAAGTTTTGCTGTGTCCATTTCACTGCAAACCAAGGCCATCAGGGCTTAGTTTAGAGTCCCCGGGACTGAAAAATATTCCCCAAGTTCCGGGGAATCGAACCGAAGTTGATCAAAATCACAATGCGCGAAATGCGGTATCGGCTACTGTTTCAGTCTTAAAGTAAAGTGGGGCTATATTTCGGCCCAGAAGCTCGAAAGTGAACGTTCAAAAAGCTTTGCTGTGTCCATTTCACTGCAAACCAAGGCCGTCAGGAATTAGTTTAGAGTGCCGGGGACTGGGAATTACCTCCCAAGTTCCGGGAAATCGACCCGAAGTAGCCCAAAATCACGATGCGCGTAAGGCGATCTCGGCTAGTCTTTCAGTCTTAAAGTGAAGTAGGGCTATGCTTCGGCCCAGAAGCTCAAAAGTGAGCGTTCAAAAAGTTGTGCTGTGTCCATTTCACTGCAAACCGAGGAAATCAGGAGTTACTTTAGAGTCCCCGGTATCGGAAAATATCCCCCATTTCCCGGGAAATCGAGCCAAAGTAGGTCAAAATCACGATGCGCGTAAGGCGGTCCCGGTTACTCTTTCATTCTTAAAGTCAACTGGGGCAATATTTCCCCCCAGAAGCTCGAAAGTGAGCGTTCAAAAAGTTGTGCTGTGTCCATTTCACTCCAGAGCAAGGCCATAAGGAGTTACTTTAGAGTCCGCGGGACTGGAAAATATCCCCCAAGTTCCGGGAAATCGAGCCGAAGTTGGTCAAAATTACGATGGGCGTAAGGCGGTCTCGGCTACTCTTTCACTCTTAAAGTGAAGTGGAGCTATATTTCGGCCCAGAAGCTCAAAAGTGAGCGTTAAAAAAGTTTTGCTGTGTCCATTTTACTGCAGACCAAGGACGTCGGGGGCCAGTTTAGAGTCCCCGGGACTGGAAAATATCCCCCAAGTTCCGGGCAATTTAACCGAAGTTGGTAAAAATCACGACGCGCGTACGGCGGTCTTGGCTACTCTTTCAGTCTTAAAGTGAATTGGGGCAATATTTCGGCCCAGAAGCTCGAAACTGAGTGTTTAAAAAGTTTTGCTGTGTCCATTTCACTGCAAAACAAGGCCATCACGACTTAGTTTAGCGTCAAAGGAACTGGAAATATCCCCCAAGTTACGGCAAATCCACCCGAAGTTAGTCAAAATCACCATGCGCTTAAGGGGGTCTCGGCTACTCTTTCAGTCTTAAGGTAAAGTGGGCTTAGATTTAACTCCAGAAGCTCGAAAGTAAGGGTTGAAAAATTTTTGTGTCTATTTCACTCACATCTTAGACAATCAGGAGTGAGTTTAGAGACTTTGGGACTGGAAAATATCTCCCAAGTTTCGCCAGATCTAGCCGAAGATCCTCAAAATCACAATGCGCGTAAGGCGCTCCCGCCTACTCTTTCAGTCTTAAAAAGAAGTAGAGCTATATTTCGGCCAGCAAGCTCGAAAGTGGGCGTTCAAAAACTGTGCCTGTGTCGATTTCACTGGAAACCAAGGCCATCAGGAGTTAGTTTAGAGTCCCCGGGACTGGAAAATATCCCCCTATTTCCGGGAAATCGAGCCGAAGTATCCCAAAATCACGATGCGCGTAAGGCGGTCTCGGCTACTCTTTCAGTCTTAAAGTTAAGTGGGGCTATATTTCGAGCCATAACCTCGAAAGTGAGCGTTCAAAAAGTTTTGCCGTGTCCATTTAAATGTAAACTAAGGCCATCGGAAGTTAGTTTAGCTTCCCCGGGAATTGAAAATATTCGCCAACTTCCGGCAAATCGAGCCGAAGTTGGTCAAAATTACGATGCGCGTAAGGCGGTCTCGGCTACTCTTTCAGTCTTAAAGTGAAGTAGGGCTATATTTCGGCCGAGAAGCTCGAAAGTGAGCGTTCAAAAAAATGTGCTGTGTCCATTTCACTGCAAACCAAGGCAATCAGCAGCTAGTTTAGAGTCCCCGGGACTGGAATATATCCCCGAAGTTCAGGGAAATCCAACGGAAGTTGGTCAAAATCACGATGCGCGTAAGACGGTCTCGGCTACTTTTTCAGTCTTAAAGTAAAGTGGGGCTATATTTCGGCCCAGAAGCTCGAAAGTGAACCTTTAAAAAGTTACGCTTTGTGCATTTAACTGGAAACGAAGCCCATCACGAGTTAGTTTAAAGTCCGCCGGACTGGAAAATATCCCCCAAGTTCCGGGAAATCGAGCTGAACTGGGTCAAAATCACCATGCTCGTAAGGAGGTCTCGGCTACTATTTCAGTCTTAAAGTGAAGTACGGTTGTATTTCGGCCCAGAAACTCGAAACTGAGCGTTCAAAAAGTTTTCCTGCGTCCATTTCACATCAAGCCAAGGCCATCAGGAGTTAGGTTAAAGTCCCCGGGACTTGAAAATATCGCCAAAATTCTAGAAAATCGAGCGGAAGTTGCTCAAAATCACGATGCGCGTAAGGCGGTCTCGCCTACTCTTTCAGTCTTAAAGTGAAGTGGGGCTTTATTTCATCCCAGAAGCTCGAAAGTGAGCGTTCAGAAAGTTTTGCTCTGTCCATTTCAATGCAAAGCAAGGCCATCAGGAGTTAGTTTAGACTGCTCGGGACTGGAAGATATCGCCCAAGTTCGGGAAAATCGAGCCGAATTTTGTCAAAATCACGATGCGCGTAAGGCGGTCTCGGCTACTCTTTGACTCTCAAAGTGAACTGGGGCTATATTTCGGCCGAGAAGCTAGAAAGTGAAAGTTCAAAAAGTTTTCCTGTGTTCATTTTACTGGAAACCAAGGCCATCAGGAGTTAGTTTAAACTCCTCGGGACTGGAAAATATCGCCCAAGTTCGGGTAAATCGAGCCGAATTTTGTCAAAATCACGATGCGCGTAAGGCGGTGTCGGCTACTCTTTGATTCTTAAAGTGAACTGGGTGTATATTTCGGCCCAGAAGCTCGAAAGTGAAAGTTCAAAAAGTTTTGCTGTGTCCATTTCACCGCAAACCAAGCCACATCAGCAGATTGTTTACAGTGTCCGGGACATCAAAATATCCCCCAAGTCCCGGGAAATCAAGCCGAAGTTTGGAGCTCGGAAAGTGTCGGCCACTCTTTCAGTCTTAGAGTGAAGTGGGGCTATATTTTGGGCGAGAAGCCCGAAAGTGAGCGTTCAAAAAGTTTTGCTGTGTTCATTTCACTGCAAACCAAGGCCATCAAGAGTTAGTTTAGTGTCCCCGGGACAAGAAAATATGCCCCAAGGTCCGGGAAATTGAGCCGAGATTGGTCAAAATCACGATGCCCCTAAAGTGGTCTCGGCTACTCTTTCTGTCTTAAAGTGAAGTGGGGCTATATTTCGGGCCAGAAGCCCGAAAGTGAGCGTTCAAAAAGTTTTGCTGTGTCCATTTCACTGCAAACCAAGGCCATCAGGGCTTAGTTTAGAGTCCCTGGGACTGAAAAAGATTGCCCAAGTTCCGGGGAATCGAGCCGAAGTTGATCAATATCACGATGCGCGAAATGGGGTATCGGCTACTGTTTCAGTCTTAAAGTGAAGTGGGGCTATATTTCGGCCCAGAAGCCCGAAAGTGAGGCTTCAAAAAGTTTTGCCGTGTTCTTTGACTGAAAAAAAAGGCCATCACGAGTTAGTCTAGCGTCCCTAGGACTGGAAAATATTCCCCAAGTTCCGGTAAATCGAGCTGAAGTTGGTCAAAATCACGATGCTCCCAAAGCGGTCTCGGCTACCCTTTCAGTCTTAAAGTCAAGTGGGGCTATATTTCTGTCCAGAAGCTCGAAAGTGAGCGTTCAAAAAGTTTTGCTGTGTCCATTTCACTGCAAACCAAAGCTATCAAAAGTTAGTTTAGGGTCCCCTGGACTGGAAAATATTCCCCAAGTTCCGGGAAAGCGAGCCGAAGTTGACCAAAATCACGATGCTCCCAAAGCGGTCTCGGCTACCCTTTCAGTCTTAAAGTGAATTGGGGCAATATTTCGGCCCACAAGCTCGAAACTGAGCGTTCAAAAAGTTTTGCTGTGTCCCTTTCACTGCAAAACAAGGGCATCAGGACTTAGTTTAGCGTCCAAGGGACTGGAAAATGTTCCCCAAGTTCCGGGAGATCCACCCGAAGTTTGTCAAAATCACAATGCGCGTAACGTGGTCTCGGTTACTCTTTAAGTCTTAAAGTAAAGTGGGGCTTTTTTTCGGCCAGGAAGCTCGAAGGTGAATGTTCAAAAAGTTTTGCTCTGTCCATTTCACTGCAAACCAAGGCCATGAGGAGTTAGTTTAGAGCTTCTGGGACTGGAAAATATCCCCCCAGTTCCGGAATATCGACCGGAAGTTTGTCAAACTCACGATGCGAGCAAGGCGGTCTCGGCTACTCTTTCAGTCTTAAGTGAAGTGGGGCTATATTTCGGCCCAGAATCTCGAAAGTGTGCGTTCAAAAAATTGTGCTGTGTCTATTTCAATGCAAACCAAGGCCATCAGGAGTTAGTTTAGAGTCCCCGGGACTGAAACATATCCCCCAAGTCCCGGGAATTGGAGCCAAAGTTGATCAAATTCATGATGCGCGTAACGTGGTCTCGGCTACTCTTTCAGTCTTAAAGTCAAGTGTGCATATATTTCGGCCCACAAGCTAGAAAGTGAGTGCTCAAAAAGTTTTGCTGTGTCCATTTCACTTCAAAACAAGGCCATCAGGACTTAGTTTAGCGTCCAAGGGACTGCAAAATATCCCCCAAGTTCCGGGAAATCCATTCGAAGTTCGTCAAAATTAAGAAGCGCGTAAGGCGGTCTCATCTACTCTTTTAGTCTTAAAGTAAAGTGGGGCTATATTTCTGCCCAGAAGCTCCAAAGTTGTGCTCATTCCATTTCACTGAAAACCAAGGCCATCAGGAGTTACTGTAGAGTCCCTTTGACTGGAATATATCCCCCAAGTTTCGGGAAATAAACGCGAAATTGGTCAAAATCACGATTCGCTCAAGACGGTCTCGCCTACTCTTTCAGTCTTAAAGTAAAATGGGGCTCTATTTCGGCCCAGAAGCTCGAGAGTGAGGGTTCAAAAACTTTCGCTGTGTCCATTTCACTGCAAACCAAGACAAGCAGAAGTTAGTTGAGAGTCCCTGGGACTGGAAAATATCCCCCAATTTCCGGGAAATCAACCCGAAGTTTGTCAAAATCACGATGCACGAAAGGCGGTCTCGGCTACTCTTTCAGTGTTAAAGTAACGGGGGGCTATATTTTGGCCCAGAAGCTCGAAATTGAGCGTTCAAAAAGATTTTCTGGGTCCATTTTACTGCAAACCAAGGCCATCAGGAAGTAGTTTAGAGTCCTCAGAACTGGAATATATCCCCTTAGTTCCGGCAAATCGAGCCGAAGTTGCTCAAAATCACGATGCACGTAAGGCGGTCTCGGCTACTCTTTCAGTCTTAAAGTGAAGTGGGGCTATATTTCGGCCCAGAAGCTCGAAAGTGAGTGTTTAAAAAGTTTTGCTCTCTCACTTTCAGTGCAAACCAAGGCCATCAGAAGTTCGTTTAGAGTCCCCGGGACTGGAGAATATCCCCCAAGTCCCGGGAAATCGAGCCGAAGTTGATTAAAATCACGATGCGCGAAACGTGCTCTCGGCTACTGTTTCAGTCTTAAAGTGAAGTATGGCTATATTTCGGCCCACAACCTCGAAAGTGAGCCTTCAAAAAGCTTTGCTGTGTCCATTTCACTGCAAAACAAGGCCATCGGCACCTAGTTTAGCGTCCAAGGGACTGGAAAATATCCCCCAAGCTCCGGGAAATCCACCCGAAGTTTGTCAAAATCACGATGCGCGTAAGGCGGTCTCGGCTACTTTTTCAGTATTAAAGTAAAGTGGGGTATATTTCGGCTCAGAAGCTTGAAGGTGAGCGTTCAAAAAGTTTTGGTCTCCATTTCACTGCAAAAAAAGGCGATCAAGAGTTAGTTTAGAGTCCCTGGGACTGGAAAATATGCCCCAAGTTCCGGAATATCGACCCGAAGTTGGTCAAAATCACGATGCGCGCACGCCGGTCTCGGCTACTCTTTAAGTCTTAAGTGATGTGGGACTATATTTCGGCCTAAGAGCTCGAAAGTGTTCGTTCAAAAACTTGTGCTGTGTGAATTTGACTGCAAACCATGGCCATCAGGAGTTAGTTTAGAGTCCCCGGGACTGGAAAATATTCCCCAAGTTCCAGGAAAGCCAGCAGAAGTTGCTCAAAATCACGATGCGCGTAACGCGGTCTCGGCTACTGTTTCAGTCTTAAAGTGAAGTGTGGCTATATTTAGGCCCACAAGCTCGAAAGTGAGCGTTCAAAAAGTTTTGCTGTGTCCATTTGACTGCAAACCAAGGCAATCAGGAGTTAGTTTAGAGTCCCCGGAACTGGAAAATATTCTCCAAGTTCCAGGAAATGGCGCCGAAGTTCATGAAAATTACGATCCGCGTAACGGGCTCTCGATTATTCTTTCAGTCTTAAATTTAAGTAGGGCTATATTGCGGCACTGAAGCTCGAAGGTGAGCGTTCAGAATGTTTTGCTGTGTTCATTAAACTACAAACCAAGGTCATCGGGAGTTAGTTTAGCGTCCCCGGGACTTTCAATTATTCGCCAACTTGCGGGAAATCGAGCAAAAGTGGCCCAAAATCACGATGCGCGTAAGGCGGTCTCGGCTACTCTTTCAGTCTTAAAATTAAGGGGGGCTATATTTCGACCTAGAAGCTCGAGACCGGGCGTGCGCTAATTTTACCTGTGTCCATTTCACTGACATCTTAGGCCATCAGGAGTTAGTTTAGAGTCCTTGGGACTGGAAAATATTTCCCAAATGTTGGCAGATCGAGCCAAAGTTGTTCAAACTCACGCTGCGGGTAAGGCGGTCTCGGCTACTCTTTCAGTCTTAAAATGAAGTGGGGCTATATTTCGGCCGAGAAGCTGAAGACCGAGCGTGCGCTCCTTTTAACTGTGTACATATCACTGGAAACTAAGTTCATCAGGAGTTAACATAGAGTCCTCGGGACTGGAAAATATTGCCCGAATTCCGCCAAATCGAGCCAAAGTTGCTCAAAATCACGATGCGCTTAAGGCGGCCTCGGCTACTCGTTTACTCCGAAAATGAAGTGGGGCTATATTTCGGTTCTACAAGCTCGACACCGAGCGTGCGCTCCTTTTACCTGTGTCCCTTTCACTAAGAACTAAGTCCATCAGGAGATAGTTTAGAATCCTCGAGACTGGAAGCTATCCTCCAAGTTTCGGCAAATTGAGCCATACTTTCTTAAAATTACGATAGGCGTATGTTACAAGTAGAACGTGAGGGACTGGGCCCAGCCCCAGGTCACTTATTATTATGGGATCGAAAATCCCACGCGTTGGCGAGAATAGAAACGAAACGAGGATCGATGAGAAAACGTGTTGTCATTGCAGTTTTGTAGTAGTTCCTGTGCGAGATTGAGTAGAGTGTAACATTTGGTGACCCCGACGTGACAAAGAAACCACCGAAATGTCTATAGAAGTCGTCGAAGAGATTCAGATAGAGGTGAGAACAGCAATTTGTCAGCTTAGCGAAGCGAGTCTTCGAGAAATCTGTGCGGGGCTACATATCGAAGTTAAAGAGACGGATACAGGACGCCTGGCGTTAATACAAATCCTAACGAAATATTTAGACGCCGAAGAACTCGGAACTGAAGCACTAACGAATCTCAGAGAAACAATTAAAGAAAAGAAACCGGCAACGAAGGACGCGAAGAGTGAACAAGAGGGTGGTGTGAAAACCGAACATGTGGATCAGAAGTCTGCTGTCAAGTCAAGCATAAATGCAGTTACGCCTAAAGAAACCACAGCGATTCCACCGTTCAGGAAGGAATTTAAAATATCGGGACAGATTGGAGATTCACGTCAGAAAGATCGCTTGAGCTTTACCAGTCTTGCTCACCAAATTAACGCTGGATTGAAACGGGGCTATAAAGAAGAAGAAATTGTCGAGGCTGTTATTCGAGCTATCAATCCAGGCCTTAGATTGAGGAGCTACTTGGAAGGTAAGCCCGATCTAGATCTTGCCAGATTACGTAAAATACTCCGGTCACATTACCAAGAAAGGGGGGCTACGGAAATGTATCAGCTGCTCAGTTCGGCAGTACAGGAAGCTGGGGAGACCCCTCAGGACTTTCTTGTTCGCCTCCTTGATCTAAAGCAGAAAGTACTGTTTGCATCTCAAGAAGCAGGATCTGATTTGAAGTATGACCCAAAGCTGGTACAGTGCATGTTTCTGCATTCATTATTAACTGGGTTACGGAATGATAACATTAAAATGGAGATAAAACCATGCCTGCAAAACACCCAAGTGGAAGATGAAGAACTTTTTGAGAAATTGAATGCAGCAGTTAGTAATGAAACAGAAAGAATGCAGAAGCTTGGTTCCCGTCATGACCAGCTCACAAACCGAACCCCCACACAGCTTGTAGCTCAATTGGCCACCCATGATGACAGCCATGCCTCAGTTGAAGGTAAAACCCCAGAAAAGCCACCAAAAGTTAACCTTCTTACTGAAGTTAGAGAGTTGAAAGCGGAATTGGCTGCTATCCGGGAGGGCATGGAACAACAAAGCCGCGCTAGCCCTCACCCACAGTACAACCCTGTAGAGCAAGGGAGGGTTCGCCCTAGAGGGTGCTGGAATTGTGAAAGACAAGGAAGGGGTTTCCATTGCAACCATTGTTTCAACTGTGGTGATGTCGGCCACTTCAGTTACCAATGCCTAAGGTAAAGCCGAAGGGGCTATAACTCAGCAAGCCCCCAGGGAAACAGACAAGGGTTGCCCCCACGGGACAAGGAGCAGCCCCCCCGATTCATGAGCAGTCCCAACAATGCATGAACTGTGGAAAGAGGGAGGATTGGGCACATCAATACTTGCGGTGTTCACAGTGCCATACTAGCCACTATTGTTCAAAAGTTTGTCAAAGGGAACATTGGGAGAAGCATAAGAAACTATGTCAAGCCATTAGCGAAGTTGAACTGAGGGAAAGGGCAAGTGTTGAAACATTGAAAACGTCGTTCAGTTCCCACCTAACCCCGAGACAACGCTCTAAACTCACCAAATTAGTGGGAAGAAAATGTGTGGTTTCCTGCTTGATTCAAGGGGAAAAGGTGGATGCCCTGTGGGATACCGGAGCTCAAGTTTGTGTTGTGTCCAAACATTGGAAAGAAATTAACCTACCAAACGAGCCAGTAAGAGACATAAGCGAGTTATTGGGGGAAGATGGATTAAATCTCCAGGCCGTGAACGGTACAAAAATCGCATATGATGGCTGGATTGAGGTGGAGTTCCAGTTGGTTGGGGAGGACGGGTACTCGGAGCCATTGACAGTACCCATACTAATAGGAAGTGAAGATAATCAGGAGTATCCCATCATCGGCTTTAATGTCATTGAAGAGGTCATTAAGAGGAGTAGTAGCCCCAACACAACCAGCCTATTGCCCCGAATAGTGAATGACTCGTTCCCATCTGTGAAAGAGGGCGAAGCAAGAGCGCTGGTTAATTTCATCCAAAGTATGGATGATGAAGCTGACACCGGTATGCTCAGAGTCGGCAGACAAGACATACGTGTTCCACCAGGAGAGACTGTGAGAGTCAAATGTCAGGTACACTTTGGACTACTAGAAGAAGATTTGCCTGTTGTGTTTGAGCCCAAAGAGGAAGGGGCGTGGCCTGAGGGGCTAGAAGTTCAGGGCTGTCTCCACCGAATCTCCCCGAGGTCTTCGAGCCGAATGTATGTTCCAGTATGCAACAACACCGAACGAGAGATGACCTTACGTAGGCGGACAGAACTGGGCACTATACAGTTAGTGCAGTCCGTCACGCCACTGCCAGTCGAAGCTGAACAGAAACAAGAGAAAGAGGAAGGTGAAACTTGGAGTGAGGCAACCAGTTGTGAGCGGGAGCCAAGTCAGCCCGAACAAAGTAAAGCAGAGTGGACTCCCCCAGTTGACTTGAGCCATTTGTCAAGTGAGCAACGGGTGATTGTCAAGGAGATGTTGAGGGAAGAATCCGGGGCCTTCGCTATAGATGATGGTGACATTGGATGTGCCGAACATTTGAAATTGGAAATCAACCTGAGAGATGACGTCCCAGTACAAAAAACATACAATTCAATTCCAAAGCCCTTGTACGAAGAGGTAAAGTCACACTTGCAGGATATGATCAATCGTGGTTGGATAAGCAACTCAAAGTCACCCTACTCTTCCCCAGTGGTGTGTGTGAGAAAAAAAGATGGCAGTCTGAGACTATGTGTTGACTATAGGCAGTTAAACAGCAAAACTGAGGATGACCGCCAGCCCATCCCTCGCATCCAAGACATCCTGAATAGTCTCAGTGGGAACACTTACTTTTCAGTGTTAGACCAAGGAAAGGCATATCATCAAGGATTCGTAGCAGAAGAACACCGACATCTAACAGCGTTCATCACCCCCTGGGGTTTATACCAGTGGAACCGGATTCCTTTTGGCCTTAAAAATGCACCGGCAGCTTACCAGAGGTACATGGAGAAATGCCTAGAAGGTCTCCGCGATGAAATATGTATTCCATATCTTGATGATGTCCTGGTGTACAGTAGGACATTTTCTGAGCATGTAGACAATGTGCGAAAGGTACTTAAACGTTTGCAGGAGTATGGTATCAAGCTGAAGCCAAAGAAATGTGAGTTGTTCAAGCCCCGTGTTCGTTACTTAGGCAAAATAGTCTCAGCAGATGGCTACACGATGGACTCAGCAGACGTTGCAGCAGTGGCAGCCCTTAAGGAAACTAAAACAAGAACTGTTGGTGAATTGCGCAAACTCCTGGGTTTCATAAGCTATTACCGCCAATATATTCGCGACTTCTCCAGATTAGCCAAACCCCTTTATGACCTACTTTCAGTTAAAGAATGCAGTGACCAGCCCAGCAGAGCTAAAGGACAGAAACAGCACCCCAAGTGGAAGTTGCCGACATCGAAAGGACAATCGTCATCAAATCACAAAATCCCGTGGAATGAAAGACACCAAGAGCGATTAAACTTCCTAATTGAACTTCTTATGCAGCCAGGGGTAATGGCTTACCCTGACTTTGAACGACCATTTGTACTGCACACGGATGCCTCAAGCGAAGGACTTGGGGCGGTGCTCTACCAAGAACAAGGGGGGAAATTGAGAGTTGTTGGCTATGGCTCAAGGACATTGACGCCCGCGGAACGGAACTACCACTTGCACTCAGGAAAGTTAGAATTCTTGGCCCTAAAGTGGGCAATTACTGACAAATTCAGGGATTACTTATTCTATGCTCCATCCTTCGCTGTTTTCACTGACAATAACCCGTTAACGTATGTGATGTCATCAGCAAAGTTGAATGCCACGGGGCATCGGTGGGTGGCCGAGTTAGCGGATTATAACTTTACAATCAAGTACCGACCGGGCAAGACTAATGTTGACGCGGATGTTCTGTCAAGAATCCCATTGGACATAGACAAGTATATGAGCGATTGTACAGAGGAAGTACCCAAAGATGTCCTTGAAGCAACCGTGGAAGCAGTTAGGGAACAGGCAAAAGGCACAATCCCATGGGTTACGGCAATTGCCGCATACTTGACAACTCCTGAACCGACATTAAAGGATCTGAATCTAAAACCCTTCAGCCCTAGTGAAATCAAGGAGGCACAGTACTCGGATAGTGCTATATGCCGCGTGCTTTACTACAAGACACACGGGATCAAACCGGGTGGTGGCCAACTGAAGAATGAACCCCATGGAGTTACCAACCTTATGAGAGAATGGAAGAAACTGGAAGTTGATGAACATGGTATCCTGCGACGAAGAACAAGCTCTAAGATACAATTAGTTCTGCCACACAACTTCATCCCAGTGGTACTTAAAGAACTACACACAGAGATGGGACACCTTGGAGTGGAGAGAGTCGCAGAACTTGCAAGGTCCCGCTTCTACTGGCCACATATGTACCGTGACATAGAGTATTTTGTGACACAACGTTGCAGATGCATCAAACAGAAGAAACCAAACACAGTCACGAAAGCACCTATGATGCACCTGATGACATCAGCACCCTTTGAAGTAGTTTCCATTGATTTTCTGCATCTGGACAAGAGCAAAGGTGGATATGAATATGTACTGCTGATTGTTGATAACTTTACCAAATATGCCCAAGCCTATGCAACGCGCAACAAGACGGCCCGTACTGCTGCTGAGAAGATCTACAATGAGTTTATCCCAAGGTTCGGTTTCCCAGCACGAATACATCACGACCAAGGTGGTGAGTTTGAAAACAAATTGTTCCACAACCTAGAACGTCTCAGTGGAGTTGCCAGCTCGCGAACCACTCCATACCACCCACAGGGCAATGGCCAGGTAGAACGCATGAACCGAACGTTACTCTCGATGCTAAGGACCCTCCCGGAGGAAAAGAAATCGAACTGGAAAGATTCCTTAAACAAGCTTATACATGCGTACAACTGCACAAGACACGAAACGACTGGGTTCTCGCCATTTTACCTGATGTTTGGCCGTTCCCCACGATTACCAGTTGATTTGCTGTTTGACCTAGGCAACGACCTTCAACAGGGTGATTACCAGGACTATGTAAAGACGTGGCAGGCAGATATGAGACGGGCCTACGACCTAGCATCTAGGAACACCCAGAAATCGTCAGCCAGGAGTAAAGTGTATTACGACAAGAAGGCTTCCGCAGCAGTCCTACTCCCCGGCGACCGCGTACTTGTTAGAAACCTTTCAGAAAGGGGAGGACCTGGAAAGCTCCGTTCACACTGGGAAGAGCAAATTTATGTAGTTGAGGAACGCATATCTGATAGTCCAGTCTATCGAGTAAAGCCAGAACTTGGCCGTGGGAAACAACGAGTGTTACACCGTAACTTGCTACTTCCTTGTGATGCTTTACCACTGCCTAAACCAACGAGAGCATCATCCAAGACCACCCAACTAAGACCTAGAGTGCCACCTCAGCCTGAAGACATTGGAGAGAGTTCCGATGATGAGTATGAGATGAACACACTGTCCTCTCCAGTCACCCATGAAATAGCCTTTCCGGCGGAAGTAGACACCCCTCCTATGGACCCACAGGACCACTGTGATAATGAAGATTGTGCCACTATGTCAGATACCAGGGACCAACCTGACCCACAAGTGGACACTGGTGACTCATCAGTGCCAAATTCATCCGTCCTAGATGTGACTGATATGGCCCCTGAGGAAAGTGACAATTCAGATTCAGAGGAACACCTAGAGGGAGCTACCCGACCTAGAAGGGAGAGACGACCCCCTCGGATTCTGACTTACAGTCAGATGGGGGTACCCGAGTACCAACGTTTAAACCCAGTAGTAAACGCAATTCAATGCCCTCAGGTGATACTTCCCTACCAAGTCATGGCCAACTGGCTTGTACCTCACTGCCGGTGCGTTCACTGCACCCCGCACATCCCATTCATTCCACAGCTGCAGTATATACCACAGCCCATATGGACAAACCAGTAATGAACACTCCTGAAGTCACAACTGATTACTCCGAGTATTAACCATGGACAAGCAGACCTGTTGCTCGCCTTCTGTGACTTAACTCATAAGCGAAATTTGTGTTGGATTTTCCCTCTAGTTACAAACTGTTAAAGACAAAACCTCCGGATCATGGAACTGCCACAATAAGTATTCAGTTTGAAACATGACGAGAACTGACGCTCCCTCCTAACCATTGTTCTTTTTGGTTTTGTATTTCCTGTTATAATGTCGGGACGACATTTCTGTTGGAGGGGAGTGTGTTACAAGTAGAACGTGAGGGACTGGGCCCAGCCCCAGGTCACTTATTATTATGGGATCGAAAATCCCACGCGTTGGCGAGAATAGAAACGAAACGAGGATCGATGAGAAAACGTGTTGTCATTGCAGTTTTGTAGTAGTTCCTGTGCGAGATTGAGTAGAGTGTAACACGTACGGCAGTTTCCTTTACTCTTTCAGTGTTAAAATGAACTGGAGCTACATTTCGGCCTAGAAGCTCGACACCGAGCGTGCGCTCCTGTTACCTGTGACCATTTTACTGAAAACTAAGGCCATCAAGAGTTAGGGTAGAGTCCCCAGGACTGGAAAATATCCCCCAAGTTTTGGCATATCGAGCCATAGTGGCTAAAAATTTCGATGCGCTTAAGGCGGTTTCGTGTACACTTTCAGTCTTAAAATAAAGTGGGGCTATATTTCGGCTTACAACCTGGAAACTGAGCGTGCGCTCCTTTTACCTGTGTCCATTTCACTAAAAACCAAGGCATTCAGGAGTTAGTTTAGAGCTTCCGGGACTGGAAAATATCCCCCAAGTCCCAGGAAATCAAGCCGAAGTTCGACAAAATTAGCATGCGCGTAAGGCGGTCCCGGCTACTCTTTCAGTCTTAAAGTGAAGTGGGGCTATATTTCGGCCCAGAAGCTCGAAAGTGAACGTTCAAAAAGTTTGGCTGTGTCCATTTCACTAAAAACCAAGGCCATCAGGAATTAGTTTAGAGTGCCCGGGACTGGGAATTATCTCCCAAGTTCCGGGAAATCGAGCCGAAGTAGCCCAAAATCACGATGCGCGTAAGGCGGTCTCGGCTAGTCTTTCAGTCTTAAAGTGAAGTAGGGCTATGCTTCGGCCCAGAAGCTCAAAAGTGAGCGTTCAAAAAGTTGTGCTGTGTCCATTTCACTGCAAAGCGAGAAAATCAGGAGTTATTTTAGAGTCCACGGCACCGGGAAATATCCCTTATTTCCCGGGAAATCGAGCCAAAGTTGATCAAAATCACGATGCGCGTAAGGCGGTCCCGGTTACTCTTTCATTCTTAAAGTCAACTGGGGCAATATTTCCCCCCAGAAGCTCGAAAGTGAGCGTTCAAAAAGTTGTGCTGTGTCCATTTCACTCCAGAGCAAGGCCATCAGGAGTTACTTTAGAGTTCGCGGGACTAGAAAATATCCCCCAAGTTCCGGGAAATCGAGCCGAAGTTGGTCAAAATTACGATGGGCGTAAGGCGGTCTCGGCTACTCTTTCACTCTTAAAGTGAAGTGGAGCTATATTTCGGCCCAGAAGCTCAAAAGTGAGCATTCAAAAAGTTTTGCTGTGTCCATTTTACTGCAGACCAAGGACGTCGGTAGTCAGTTTAGAGTCCCCGGGACTGGAAAATATCCCCCAAGTTCCGGGCAATTTAACCGAAGTTAGTGAAAATCACGACGCGCGTACGGCGGTCTCGGGTACTCTTTCAGTCTTAAAGTGAAGTGGGGCAATATTTCGGCCCAGAAGCTCGAAACTGAGTGTTTAAACAGTTTTGCTGTCTCCATTTCACTGCAAAACAAGGCCATCACGACTTAGTTTAGCGTCAAAGGAACTGGAAATATCCCCCAAGTTACGGGAAATTCATCCGATGTTAGTCAAAATCACCATGCGCTTAAGGGGGTCTCGGCTACTCTTTCAGTCATAAGGTAAAGTGGGCTTAGATTTAACTCCAGAAGCTCGAAAGTAAGGGTTGAAAAATTTTTGTGTCTATTTCACTCACATCTTAGACAATCAGGAGTGAGTTTAGAGAGTTTAGGACTGGAAAATATCTCCCAAGTTTCGCCAGATCTAGCCGAGGATCCTCAAAATCACAATGCGCGTAAGGCGCTCCCGCCTACTCTTTCAGTCTTAAAATGAAGTAGGGCTATATTTCGGCCAGCAAGCTCGAAAGTGCGCGTTCAAAAAGTGTTCCTGTGTCCATTTCACTGGAAACCAAGGCCATCAGGAGTTAGTTTAGGGTCCCCAGGACTGGAAAATATCCCCCTATTTCCGGGAAATCGAGCCGAAGTATCCCAAAATCACGATGCGCGTAAGGCGGTCTCGGCTACTCTTTCAGTCTTAAAGTTAAGTGGGGCTATATTTCGAGCCATAAGCTCGAAAGTGAGCGTTCAAAAAGTTTTGCCGTGTCCATTTAAATGTAAACTAAGGCCATCGGAAGTTAGTTTAGCTTCCGCGGGAATTGAAAATATTCGCCAACTTCCGGCAAATTGAGCCGAAGTTGGTCAAAATTACGATGCGCGTAAGGCGGTCTCGGCTACTCTTTCAGTCTTAAAGTGAAGTAGGGCTATATTTCGGCCAAGAAGCTCGAAAGTGAGCGTTCAAAAAAATGTCCTGTGTCCATTTCACTGCAAACCAAGGCCATCAGCAGTTAGTTTAGAGTCCCCGGTACTGGAATATATCCCCGAAGTTCCGGGAAATTCAACGGAAGTGGGTCAAAATCACGATGCGCCTAAGACGGTCTCGGCTACTCTTTCAGTCTTAAAGTAAAGTGGGGCTATATTTCGGTCCAGAAGCTCGAAAGTGAACCTTTAAAAAGCTACGCTTTGTGCATTTAACTGCAAACCAAGGAGATCAGGAGTTAGTTTAACGTCCCCCGGACTGGAAAATATCCCCCAAGTTCCGGGAAATCGAGCTGAACTGGGTCAAAATCACCATGCTCGTAAGGAGGTCTCGGCTACTATCTCAGTCTTAAAGTTGAGTACGGTTGTATTTCGGCCCAGAAGCTCGAAACTGAGCGTTCAAAAAGTTTTCCTGCGTCCATTTCACATTAAACCAAGGCCATCAGGAGTTAGTTTAGAGTCCCCGGGACTTGAAAATATCGGCAAAATTCTAGAAAATCGAGCGGAAGTTCCTCAAAATCACGATGCGCGTAAGGCGGTCTTGCCTACTCTTTCAGCCTTAAAGTGAACTGGGGTTATATTTCATCCCAGAAGCTCGAAAATAAGCGTTCAAAAAGTGTTACCTTGTTCATTTCACTGCAAACCAAGGCCATCAGAAGTTAGTTTAGACTGCTCGGGACTGGAAAATATCGCCCAAGTTCGGGGAAATCGAGCCGAATTTTGTCAAAATCACGATGCGCGTAAGGCGGTCTCGGCTACTCTTTGATTCTTAAAGTGAACTGGGGCTATATTTCGGTCGAGAAGCTTGAAAGTGAAAGTTCAAAAAGTTTTGCTGTGTCCATTTCACCGCAAACCAAGCCACATCAGCAGCTTGTTTACAGTGTCCGGGACATCAAAATATCCCCCAAGTTCCGGGAAATCGAGCCGAAGTTTGTCAAAATCACGATGCGCGTAAAGCAGTCTGGGCTACTCTTTTAGTCTTAAAGTGACGTGGCTGTATATTTCGGCCCAGAAGCTCGAATGTGAGCGTTCAAAAAGTTTTGCTCTCTCAATTTAACTGAAAACCAAGGCCATCATGAGTTAGTTTAGAGTCCACGGGACTAAATAATATCTCTTAAGTTCTGGCAACTCAAGCCGAAGTTGGTCAAAATCACGATGCGTCTAAGGCGGTCTCGGCAACTATTTCAGTCTTAAAGTGAAGTGGGGCTATATTTCGGCCCAGAATTTCGAAAGTAAGCGTTCAAAAAAATTTGCTGTGTCCATTTCACTGCAGAGCAAGGCCATCAGTTTAGAGTCCTTGGAATTTGAATATATCACAGAAGTTTCGGTAAATCGAGCCGAAGTTGGTCAAAATCACGATGCGCGTAAGACGGTCTTGGCTACTCTTTCAGTCTTAAACTGAAGTGGGGCTATATTACAGCTCAGAAGCCCAAAGGGGAGCGTTGAAAAAGTTTTGCTCTCTCCATTTTAGTGCAAACCAAGGGAATCAGGAGTTACTTTAGGGTCCCCGGTACCGGAAAATATTCCCCATTTCCTAAGAAATCGAGCCAAAGTTGGTCAAAATCACGATGCGCGTAAGGCGGTCTCGGCTATTCTTTCATTCTTAAAGTGAACTCGGGCTATATTTCGGCCCAGAAGCTCGAAAGTGAAAGTTCAAAAAGTTTTGCTGTGTCCATTTCACCGCGAACCAAGCCACATCAGGAGATAGTTTACAGTCTCCGGGACATCAAAATATCCCCCAAGTTCCGGGAAATCGAGCCGAAGTTTGTCAAAATCACGATGCGCGTAAAGCAGTCTCGGCTACTCTTTTAGTCTTAAAGTGACGTGGCTGTATATTTTGGCCCAGAAGCTCGAAAGTGAGCCTTCAAAAAGTTATGCTGTGCCCATTTCACTGCAAAGCAAGGCCTTCAGGAAGTAATTTACAGTCCCCAGAACTGGAAAATATCCTCCAAGTTCCGCGAAATCGAGACGAAGTTGGTCAAAATAACGATTCGCGTAAGGCGGTCTCGGCTACTCTTTGAGTCTGAAAGTGAAGTAGGGCTATATTTCGGTCCAGAAGCTCGAAAGTGAGCGTTCAAAAAGTTTTTGTCTCTCAATTTCACTGAAAACCAAGGCCATCATGAGTTAGTTTAGAGTCCCCGGGAGTGGAAAATATCTTTTAAGGTCTGGAAACTCAAGCCGAAGTTGGTCAAAATCACGATGCGCCTAAGGCGGCCTCGGCTACTCTTTCAGTCTTAAAGTGAAGTGGGGTTCTAATTCGGCCCAGAAGCTCCAAAGTGAGCGCTGCAAAAAAATTGCTGTCTCCATTTCACTACAAACCAAGACCATCAGGAGTTAGTTTAGAGTCCCCGGGACTGCAATATATTTCCCAAGTTCCGGAAAATCGAGAAGACGTTGGTCAAAATCACGATGCGCGCAAGACGATCTTGGCTAGTCTTTTAGTCTTAAAGTGAAGTGGGGCTATATTTCGGCCCAGAAGCTCAAAAGTGAGCTTCAAAAAGTTTTGCTGTATCCATTTCAATGCAAACGAAGGCCATCAGGGGTTACTTAAGAGTCTTCGGGACTAAAAAATATCCCCCAAGTTCAGGGAAATTTAGCCGAAGTTGGTCAAAATCACGATGCCCCTAAAGTGGTCTCGGCTACTCTTTCTGTCTTGAAGTGAAGTGGGGCTATATTTCGGGCCAGAAGCCCGAAAGTGAGCGTTAAAAAAGTTTTGCTGTGTCCATTTCACTGCAAACCAAGGCCATCAGGGGTTAGTTTAGAGTCCCCGGGACTGAAAAAGATTGCCCACGTTCCGGGGAATCGAGCCGAAGTTGATCAAAATCACGATGCGCGAAATGGGGTATCGGCTACTGTTTCAGTCTTAAAGTGAAGTGGGGCTATATTTCGGCCCAGAAGCCCGAAAGTGAGCGTTCAAAAAGTTTTGCTGTGTTCTTTGACTGAAAAACAAGGCCATCACGAGTTAGTTTACCGTCCCTGGCACTGGAAAATATTCCCCAGGTTCCGGTAAATCGAGCTGAAGTTGGTCAAAATGACGATGCTCCCAAAGCGGTCTCGGCTACCCTTTCAGTCTTAAAGTCAAGTGGGGCTATATTTCTGTCCAGAAGCTCGAAAGTGAGCGTTCAAAAAGTTTTGCTGTGTGCATTTCACTGCAAACCAAAGATATCAAAAGTTAGTTTAGGGTCCCCGAGACTGGAAAATATTCCCCAAGTTCCGGAAGATCCACCCGAAGTTTTTCAAAATCGCAATGCGCGTAAGGTGGTCTCGGTTATTCTTTAAGTCTTAAAGTAAAGTGGGGCTTTATTTCGGCCAGGAAGCTCGAAGGTGAGCGTTCAAAAAGTTTTGCTCTGTCCATTTCACTGCAAACCAAGGCCATGAGGAGTTAGTTTAGAGTTCCTGGGACTGGAAAATATCCCCCAAGTTCCGGAATATCGACCGGAAGTTTGTCAAACTCACGATGCGAGCAAGGTGGTCTTGCTACTCTTTCAGTCTTAAGTGAAGTGGGGCTATATTTCGGCCCAGAATCTCGAAAGTGTGCGTTCAAAAAACTGTGCTGTGTCTATTTCAATGCAAACCAAGGCCATCAGGAGTTAGTTTAGAGTCCCCGGGACTGAAACATATCCCCCAAGTCCCGGGAATTGGAGCCGAAGTTGATCAAATTCATGATACGCGTAACGTGGTCTCGGCTACTGTTTCAGTCTTAAAGTCAAGTGTGCTTATATTTCGGCCCACAAGCTAGAAAGTGACCGTTCAAAAAGTTTTGCTGTGTCCATTTCACTTCAAAACAAGGCCATCAGGACTTAGTTTAGGGTCCCCGGGACTGGAAAATATTCCCCAAGTTCCCGGAAAGCGAGCCGAATTGATCAAAATCACGATGCGGGCAATGCGGTCTCGGCTACTGTTTCAGTCTTAAAGTAAAGTGTGCCTATATTTCGGCCCACAAGCTCCAAAGTGAGCGTTCAAAAAGTTTTGCTGTGTCCATTTCAATGCAAAGCAAGGCGATCAGGAGTTAGGTTAGAGTCCCTGGGACTGGAAAATATTCCCCAAGTTCCGAGAAATCGATCCGAAAATGGTCAAAATCACGATGGGCGTAAGGCGATCTCGGCTACTCTTTCAGTCTTAAAGTGAAGTGGGGCTATATTTCGGCCCAGAAACTCAAAAGTGAGCGTTCAAAAAGTTTTGCTGTATCCATTTCAATGCAAGCCAAGGCCATCAGGGGTTACTTAAGAGTCCTCGGCACTGGAAACTATCCCCCAAGTTCCGGTAAATCCAGCCGAAGTTGGTCAAAATCACGATGTGCGTAAGGTGGTCTCGGCTACTCTTTCAGTCTTAAAGTGAAGTGGGGCTATATTTCGGCCCAGAAGCTCGAAAGTGAGTGTTTACAAAGTTTTGCTCTGTCACTTTCAGTGCAAACCAAGGCCATCAGAAGTTAGTTTAGAGTCCCCGGCACTGGAGAATATCCCCCAAGTCCCGGAAAATCGAGCCGCAGTTGATCAAATTCATGATGCGCGTAACGTGGTGTCGGCTACTGTGTCAGTCCTAAAGTGAAGTGTGGCTATATTTCGGTCCACAAGCTAGAAAGTGAGCGTTCAAAAAGTTTTGTTGTGTCCATTTTACTTCAAAACAAGGCCATCAGGACTTAGTTTACCGTCCAAAGGACTGCAAAATATCCCCCAAGTTCCGGGAAATCCATTGGAAGTTCGTCAAAATTACGATGCGCGTAAGGCGGTCTCATCTACTCTCTCAGTCTTAAAGTAAAGTGGGGCTATATTTCTGCCCAGAAGCTCCAAAGTTGTGCTCTGTCCATTTCAATGTAAACCAAGGCCATCAGGAGTTACTGTAGAGTCCCTTTGACTGGAATATATCCCCCAAGTTTCGGGAAATAAAGGCGAAATTGCTCAAAATCACGATTCGCTCAAGGCGGTCTCGCCTACTCTTTCAGTCTTAAAGTAAAATGGGGCTCTATATCGGCCCAGAAGCTCGAGAGTGAGGGTTCAAAAACTTTCGCTGTGTCCATTTCACTGCAAACCAAGACAAGCAGGGGTTAGTTGAGAGTCCCCGGGACTGGAAAATATCCCCCAATTTCCGGGAAATCAACCCGAAGTTTGTCAAAATCACGATGCACGTAAGGCGGTCTCGGCTAGTCTTTTAGTTTTAAAGTAATGGGGGGCTATATTTTGGCCCAGAAGCTGGAAATTGAGCGTTCAAAAAGTTTTGTTGGCTCCATTTTACTGCAAACCAAGGCCATCAGGAAGTAGTTTAGCGTCCTCAGAACTGGAATATATCCCCTTAGTTCCGGCAAATCGAGCCGAAGTTGCTCAAAATCACGATGCACGTAAGGCGGTCTCGGCTACTCTTTCAGTCTTAAAGTGAAGTGGGGCTATATTTCGGCCCAGAAGCTCCAAAGTATGCGTTCAAAAACTTTTTCTCTTTCCGTTTCACTGCAAACCAAGACCAGCACGAGTTACTTTAGAGTCCCCGGGACTGGAAAATATTTCGCAAGTTCCGGGAAATCCACCCGAAGTTTGTCAAAATCACGATGCGCGTAAGGCGGGCTCGGCTACTTTTTCAGTATTAAAGTAAAGTGGGCTATATTTGGGCCCAGAAGCTTGAAGGTGTGCGTTCAAAACGTTTTCCTGTCTCCATTTCACTGCAAACCAAGGCCATCAACAGTTAGTTTAGAGTCCCTGGGACTGGAAAATATCCCCCAAGTTCCGGAATATCGACCCGAAGTTTGTCAAAATCACGATGCGCGCACGCCGGACTCGGCTACTCTTTAAGTCGTAAGTGATGTGGGACTATATTTCGGCCTAAAAGCTCGAAAGTGTTCGTTCAAAAACTTGTGCTGTGTGAATTTCACTGCAAACCATGGCCATCAGGAGTTAGTTTAGAGTCCCCGGGACTGGAAAATATTCCCCAAGTTCCAGGAAAGCCAGCAGAAGATGCTGAAAATCACGATGCGCGTAACGCGGTCACGGCTACTGCTTCAGTCTTAAAGTGAAGTGTGGCTATGTTTAGGCCCACAAGCTCGAAAGTGAGCGTTCAAAAAGTTTTGCTGTGTCCATTTGACTGCAAGCCAAGGCAATCAGGAGTTAGTTTAGAGTCCACGGAACTGGAAAATATTCTCCAAGTTCCAGGAAATGGCGCCGAAGTTCATGAAAATTACGATCCGCGTAACGGGCTCTCGATTATTCTTTCAGTCTTAAATTTAAGTAGGGCTATATTGCGGCACTGAAGCTCGAAGGTGAGCGCTCAGAATGTTTTCCTGTGTTCATTAAACTACAAACCAAGGTCATCGGGAGTTAGTTTAGCGTCCCCGGGACTTTAAATTATTCGCCAACTTGCGGGAAATCGAGCAAAAGTGGCCCAAAATCACGATGCGCGTAAGGCGGTCTCGGCTACTCTTTCAGTCTTAAAATTAAGGGGGGCTATATTTCGACCTAGAAGCTCGAGACCGGGCGTGCGCTAATTTTACCTGTGTCCATTTCACTGACATCTTAGGCCATCAGGAGTTAGTTTAGAGTCCTTGGGACTGGAAAATATTTTCCAAATTCTGGCAGATCGAGCCAAAGTTGCTCAAAATCACGATGCGCGTAAGGCGGTCTCGGCTACTCTTTCAGTCTTAAAATGAAGTGGGGCTATATTTCGGCCGAGAAGCTCAGCACCGAGCGTGCACTCTTTTTGCCTGTGTACATATCACTGAAAACTAAGTTCATCAGGAGTTAACATAGAGTCCTGGGGACTGGAAAATATTGCCCGAATTCCGGCAAATCGAGCCAAAGATGCTCAAAATCCACGATGCGCGTAAGGCGGTCTCGGCTACTCGTTTACTCCGAAAATGAAGTGGGGCTATATTTCGGTTCTACAAGCTCGACACCGAGCGTGCTCTCCTTTTACCTGTGTCCATTTCACTAAGCACTAAGTCCATCAGGAGATAGTTTAGAATCCTCGAGACTGGAAGCTATCCTCCAAGTTTCGGCAAATTGAGCCATACTTTCTTAAAATTACGATAGGCGTACGGCAGTTTGGTTTACTCTTTCAGTCTTAAAATTGAACTGGGGCTACATTTCGGCCTAGAAGCTCGACACCGAGCGTGCGCTCCTGTTACCTGTGACCATTTTACTGAAAACTAAGGCCATCAAGAGTTAGGGTAGAGTCCCCGGGACTGGAAAATATCCCCCAAGTTTTGGCATATCGAGCCATAGTGGCTAAAAATTTCGATGCGCTTAAGGCGGTTTCGTGTACACTTTCAGTCTTAAAATAAAGTGGGGCTATATTTCGGCCTACAACTTGGAAACCGAGCGTGCGCTCCTTTTACCTGTGTCCATTTCACTAAAAACCAAGGCATTCAGGAGTTAGTTTAGAGCTTCCGGGACTGGAAAATATCCCCCAAGTCCCAGGAAATCAAGCCGAAGTTCGCGAATATTAGCATGCGCGTAAGGCGGTCCCGGCTACTCATTCAGTCTTAAAGTGAAGTGGGGCTATATTTCGGCCCAGAAGCTCGAAAGTGAACGTTCAAAAAGTTTGGCTGTGTCCATTTCACTGAAAACCAAGGCCATCAGGAATTAGTTTAGAGTGCCTGGGACTGGGAATTATCTCCGAAGTTCCGGGAAATCGAGCCGAAGTAGCCCCAAATCACGATGCGGGTAAGGCGGTCTTGGCTAGTCTTTCAGTCTTAAAGTGAAGTAGGGCTATGCTTCGGCCCAGAAGCTCAAAAGTGAGCGTTCAAAAAGTTGTGCTGTGTCCATTTCACTGCAAACCGAGGAAATGAGGAGCTACTTTAGAGTCCCCGGTACCGGAAAATATCCACCATTTCCCGGGAAATCGAGCCAAAGTTGATCAAAATCACGATGCGCGTAAGGCGGTCCCGGTTACTCTTTCATTCTTAAAGTCAACTGGGGCAATATTTCCCCCCAGAAGCTCGAAAGTGAGCGTTCAAAAAGTTGTGCGGTGTCCATTTCACTCCAGAGCAAGGCCATCAGGAGTTACTTTAGAGTCCGCGGGACTGGAAAATATCCCCAAAGTTCCGGGAAATCGAGCCGAAGTTGGTCAAAATTACGATGGGCGTAAGGCGGTCTCGGCTACTCTTTCACTCTTAAAGTGAAGTGGAGCTATATTTCGGCCCAGAAGCTCAAAAGTGAGCGTTCAAAAAGTTTTGCTGTGTCCATTTTACTGCAGACCAAGGACGTCGGTAGTCAGTTTAGAGTCCCCGGGACTGGAAAATATCCCCCAAGTTCCGGGAAATTTAACCGAAGTTGGTCAAAATCACGACGCGCGTACGGCGGTCTCGGCTACTCTTTCAGTCTTAAAGTTAAGTTGGGCTATATTTCGAGCCATAAGCTCGAAAGTGAGCGTTCAAAAAGTTTTGCTGTGTCCATTTAACTGCAAACTAAGGCCATCGAAAGTTAGTTTAGCTTCCCTGGAAATTGAAAATATTCGCCAACTTCCGGGAAATCGACCCGAAGTGGGTCAAAATTACGGTGCGCGGAAGGCGGTCTCGGCTACTCTTTCAGTCTTAAAGTGAAGTAGGGCTATATTTCGGCCAAGAAGCTCGAAAGTGAGCGTTCAAAAAAATGTCCTGTGTCCATTTCACTGCAAACCAAGGCCATCAGCAGTTAGTTTAGAGTCCCCGGGACTTGAATATATCCCCGAAGTTCCGGGAAATGCAACGGAAGTTGTTCAAAATCACGATGCGCGTAAGACGGTCTCGGCTACTTTTTCAGTCTTAAAATAAAGTGGGGCTATATTTCGGCCCAGAAGCTCGAAAGTGAACCTTTAAAAAGTTATGCTTTGTTCATTTAACTGCAAACCAAGGCCATCAGGAGTTAGTTTAAAGTCCCCCGGACTGGAAAATATCCCCAAAGTTCCGGGAAATCGAGCTGAACTGGGTCAAAATCACGATGCTCGTAAGGAGGTCTCGGCTACTATTTCAGTCTTAAAGTGAAGTACGGTTGTATTTCGGCCCAGAAGCTCGAAACTGAGCGTTCAAAAAGTTTTCCTGCGTCCATGTCATATCAAACCAAGGCCATCAGGAGTTAGTTTAGAGTCCCCGGGACTTGAAAATATCGGCAAAATTCTAGAAAATCGAGCGAAAGTTGCTGAAAATCACGATGCGCGTAAGGTGGTCTCGCCTACTCTTTCAGTCTTAAAGTGAAGTGGGGCTATATTTCATCCCAGAAGCTCGAAAATAAGCGTTCAAAAAGTGTTACCTTCTTCATTTCACTGCAAACCAAGGCCATCAGGAGTTAGTTTAGACTGCTCGGGACTTGGAAATATCGCCCAAGTTCGGGGAAATCCAGCCGAATTTTGTCAAAATCACGATGCGCGTAAGGCGGTCTCGGCTACTCTTTGATTCTTAAAGTGAACTGGGGCTATATTTCGGCCGAGAAGCTAGAAAGTGAAAGTTCAAAAAGTTTTGCTGTGTTCATTTCACTGCAAACCAAGGCCATCAGTGGTTAGTTTAGACTCCTCGGGACTGGAAAATATCGCCCAAGTTCGGGTAAATCGAGCCGAATTTTGTCAAAATCACGATGCGCGTAAGGCGGTCTCGGCTACTCTTTGATTCTTAAAGTGAACTGGGGCTATATTTCGGCCCAGAAGCTCGAAAGTGAAAGTTCAAAAAGTTTTGCTGTGTCCATTTCACCGCAAACCAAGCCACATCAGCAGATTGTTTACAGTGTCCGGGACATCAAAATATCCCCCAAGTCCCGGGAAATCGAACCGAAGTTTGTCAAAATCACGATGCGCGTAAAGCAGTCTGGGCTACTCTTTTAGTCTTAAAGTGACGTGGCTGTATATTTCGGCCCAGAAGCTCGAGAGTGAGCGTTCAAAAAGTTATGCTGTGCCCATTTCACTGCAAAGCAAGGCCCTCAGGAAGTAGTTTACAGTCCCCTGAACTGGAAAATATCTTCCAAGGTCCGCGAAATCGAGACGAAGTTGGTCAAAATAACGATTCGCGTAAGGCGGTCTCGGCTACTCTTTGAGTCTGAAAGTGAAGTAGGGCTATATTTCGGTCCAGAAGCTCGCAAGTGAGCGTTCAAAAAGTTTTCCTCTCTCAATTTCACTGAAAACCAAGGCCATCATGATTTAGTTTAGAGTCCCCGGGAGTGGAAAATATCTTTTAAGGTCTGGAAACTCAAGCCGAAGTTGGTCAAAATCACGATGCGCCTAAGGCGGCCTCGGCTACTCTTTCAGTCTTGAAGTGAAGTGGGGCTCTATTTCGGCCCAGAAGCTCCAAAGTGAGCGCTGCAAAAAATTTGCTGTGTCCATTTCACTGCAAACCAAGGCTATCAGGAGTTAGTTTAAAGTCCCTGGGACTGCAATATATTTCCCAAGTTCCGGAAAATCGAGAAGACGTTGGTCAAAATCACGATGCGCGCAAGACGGTCTTGGCTAGTCTTTCAGTCTTAAAGTGAAGTGGGGCTATATTTCGGCCCAGAAGCTCAAAAGTGAGCTTCAAAAAGTTTTGCTGTATCCATTTCAATGCAAACCAAGGCCATCAGGGGTTACTTAAGAGTCTTTGGGACTGGAAAATATCCCCCCAAGTTCAGGGACATTTAGCCGAAGTTGGTCAAAATCACGGTGCGCGTTAGGTGGTCTCACTTACTGTTTCAGTCTTAAAGTGAAGTGAGGCTTTATTCCTGCCCAGGAGCTTGAAAGTGAGCGTTGAAAAAGTTTCCCTGTGTTTATTTGACTGCAAACCAAAGCCATCAGGAGCTAGTTTAGAGTCCCCGGGACTGGAAAATATCCCCCAACTTCCGGGAAATCGAGCCTAAGTTGGTCAAAATCACGATTTGCGTAAGGTAGTGTCGGCTACTCTTTCAGTCTTAGAGTGAAGTGGGGCTATATTTCGGGCGAGAAGCCCGAAAGTGAGCGTTCAAAAAGTTTTGCTGTGTTCATTTCACTGCAAACCAAGGCCATCAGGAGTTAGTTTAGCGTCCCCGGGACAAGAAAATATGCCCCAAGGTCCGGGAAATTGAGCCGAGGTTGGTCAAAATCACGATGCCCCTAAAGTGGTCTCGGCTACTCTTTCTGTCTTAAAGTGAAGTGGGGCTATATTTCGGGCCAGAAGGCCGAAAGTGAGCGTTCAAAAAGTTTTGCTGTGTCCATTTCTCTGCAAACCAAGGCCATCAGGGCTTAGTTTAGAGTCCCCGGGACTGATAATATTGCCCAAGTTCCGGGGAATCGAACCGAAGTTGATCAAAATCACGATGCGCGAAATGCGGTATCGGCTACTGTTTCAGTCTTAAAGTAAAGTGTGCCTATATTTCGGCCCACAAGCTCGAAAGTGAGGGTTCAAAAAGTTTTGCTGTGTCCATTTCACTGCAAATCAAGGCCATCAGGACTTAGTTTAGCGTCCAAGGGACTGGAAAATGTTCCCCAACTTCCGGGAGATCCACCCGAAGTTTCTCAAAATCACAATGCGCGTAACGTGGTCTCGGTTACTCTTTAAGTCTTAAAGTAAAGTGGGGCTTTATCTCGGGCAGCAAGCTCGAAGGTGAGGGTTCAAAAAGTTTTGCTCTGTCCATTTCACTGCAAACCAAGGCCAGGAAGAGTTAGTTTAGAGTTCCTGCGACTGGAAAATATCCCCCAAGTTCCGGAATATCGACCGGAAGTTTGTCAAACTCACGATGCGAGCAACGCGGTCTCGGCTACTCTTTCAGTCTTAAGTGAAGTGGTGCTATATTTCGGCCCAGAATCTCGAAAGTGTGCGTTCAAAAAATTGTGCTGTGTCCATTTCAATGCAAACCAAGGCCATCAGGAGTTAGTTTAGAGTCCCCGGGACTGGAACATATCCCCCAAGTCCCGGGAATTGGAGCCGAAGCTGATCAAATTCATGATGCGCGTAACGTGGTCTCGGCTACTGTTTCAGTCTTAAAGTCAAGTGTGCCTATATTTCGGCCCACAAGCTAGAAAGTGAGCGTTAAAAAAGTTTTGCTGTGTCCATTTCACTTCAAAACAAGGCCATCAGGACTTAGTTTAGGGTCCCCGGGACTGGAAAATATTCCCCAAGTTCCGGGAAAGCGAGCCGAAGTTGATCAAAATCACGATGCGCGGAATGCGGTCTCGGCTACTGTTTCAGTCTTAAAGTAAAGTGTCGCTATATTTCGGCCCAGAAGCTCCAAAGTGGGCGTTCAAAAATTTATGCTGTGCGCATTTCAGTGCAAACCAAGGCCATCCGCAGTTACTTTAGAGTCCCCCGGACTGGAAAATATCCCAAAAGTTGCGTGAAATCAAGCTGAACTTGGTGTAACTCACGATGGGCGTGAGCTGGTGTCGGCCACTGTTTCAGTCTGAAAGTGAAGTGGGATTCTATTTCGGCCCAGAAGCTACAAAGAGAGTGTTCAAAAAGCTTTCCTTTGTCCATTTCACTGATAACCAAGGCATTCAGGAGTTAGTTTAGAGCCCGCGGAAATGGAATATATCCCCCAAGCTCCGGGAAACCGACCCGAAGTTGGTCAAAATCACGATTTGCGCAAGATGGTCTCGGCTACTCTTTCAGTCTTAAAGTGAAGTGGGGCTATATTTCGGTCCAGAAGCTCGAGAGTGAGCGTTCAAAAAGTTTCGCTGTGTCCATTTCACTGAAAACCAAGACAATCAGGAGTTAGTTTAGAGTCCCCGGGACTAGAAAATATCCCCCAAGTTCCGCCAAATCGAGCCGAAGTTGGTCAAAATCAGGGTGCGCTTAAGGCGGTGTCGGCTACTCCTTCAGCCTTAAAGTGAAGTGGGGCTCTATTTCGGCCCACAAGCTCAAAGCTCAAAAAACATTACTGTGTCTATTTCACTGCAAACCAAGGCTATCAGTAGTTAGTTTAGAGTCCCCGGGAGTGGAATGTATTTCCCAAGTTCCGGAAAATCGAGAAGACGTTGGTCAAAATCACGATGCGCGTAAGACGGTCTCGGCTACTCTTTCAGTCTTAAAGTGAAGTGGGGCTATATTTCGGCCCAGAAGCTCAAAAGTGAGCGTTCAAAAAGTTTTGCTGTATCCATTTCAATGCAAACCAAGGCCATCAGGGGTTACTTAAGAGTCCTCGGGACTGGAAAATATCCCCCAAGTTCCGGTAAATCGAGCCGAAGTTGGTCAAAATCACGATGTGCGTAAGGTGGTCTCGGCTACTCTTTCAGTCTTAAAGTGAAGTGGGGCTATATTTCTGCCCAGAAGCTCGAAAGTGAGTGTTTAAAAAGTTTTGCTCTGTCACTTTCAGTGCTAACCAAGGCCATCAGAAGTTAGTTTAGAGTCCCCGGGACTGGAGAATATCCCCCAAGTCCCGGGAAATCGAGCCGAAGTTGATCAAATTCATGATGCGCGTAACGTGGTCTCGGCTACTATGTCAGTCGTAAAGTGAAGTGTGGCTATATTTCGGCCCACAAGCTAGAAAGTGAGCGTTCAAAAAGTTTTGTTGTGTCCATTTTACTTCACAACAAGGTCATCAGGACTTAGTTTAGCGTCCAAGGGACTGCAAAATATCCCCCAAGTTCCGGGAAATCCATTGGAAGTTCGTCAAAATTACGATGCGCGTAAGGCGGTCTCATCTACTCTTTCAGTCTTAAAGTAAAGATGGGCTATATTTCTGCCCAGAAGCTCCAAAGTTGTGCTCTGTCCATTTTACTGAAAACCAAGGCTATCAGGAGTTACTGTAGAGTCCCTTTGACTGGAATATATCCCCCAAGTTTCGGGAAACTGACTCGAAGTTGGTCAAAATCAGGATATGCGCAAGACGGTCTCGGCTACTCTTTCAGTCTTAAAGTAAAGTGTGGCTATATTTCGGCCCAGAAGCTCGAGAGTGAGCGTTCAAAAACTTTCGCTGTGTCCATTTCACTGCAAACCAAGACAAGTAGGAGTTAGTTGAGAGTCCCCGGGACTGGAAAATATCCCCCAATTTCCGGGAAATCAACCCGAAGTTTGTCAAAATCACGATGCACGTAAGGCGGTCTCGGCTACTCTTTCAGTGTTAAAGTAATGGGGGGCTATATTTTGGTCCAGAAGCTCGAAATTGAGCGTTCAAAAAGCTTTGCTGGGTCCCTTTTACTGCAAACCAAGGCCATCAGGAGTTAGTTTAGAGTCCTCAGAACCGAAATAAACCCCCTTAGTTCAGGGAAATCGAGCCGAAGTTGCTCAAAATCACGATGCACGTAAGGCGGTCTCGGCTACTATTTCAGTCTTAAAGTGAAGTGGGGCTATATTTCGGCCCAGAATTTCGAAAGTAAGCGTTCAAAAAAATTTGCTGTGTCCATTTCACTGCAGACCAAGGCCATCAGGGGTTAGTTTAGAGTCCTTGGAACTTGAATATATCCCCGAAGTTTCGGGAAATCCAGCCGAAGTTGGTCAAAATCACGATGCGCGTAAGACGGTCTCGGCTACTCTTTCAGTCTTAAACTGAAGTGGGGCTATATATCTGCTCAGAAGCCCGAAGGGGAGCGTTGAAAAAGTTTTGCTCTCTCCATTTCAATGCAAACCAAGGCAATCAGTAGTTACTTTAGAGTCCCCGGTACCGGAAAATATTTTCCATTTCCTGGGAAATCGAGCCAAAGTTGGTCAAAATCACGATGCGCGTAAGGTGGTCTCGGCTATTCTTTCATTCTTAAAGTGAACTCGGGCTATATTTCGGCCTAGAAGCTCGAAAGTGAAAGTTCAAAAAGTTTTGCTGGGTCCATTTCACCGCGAACCAAGCCACATCAGGAGATAGTTTACAGTCTCCGGGACATCAAAATATCCCCCAAGTTCCGGGAAATCGAGCCGAAGTTTGTGAAAATCACGATGCGCGTAAAGCAGTCTCGGCTACTCTTTTAGTCTTAAAGTGACGTGGCTGTATATTTTGGCCCAGAAGCTCGAAAGTGAGCGTTCAAAAAGTTATGCTGTGCCCATTTCACAACAAAGCAAGGCCCTCAGGAAGTAGTTTACAGTCCCCGGAACTGGAAAATATCCTCCAAGTTCCGCCAAATCGAGACGAAAATGGTCAAAATGACGATTCGCGTAAGGCGGTCTCGGCTACTCTTTGAGTCTGAAAGTGTAGTAGGGCTATATTTCGGTCCAGAAGCTCGAAAGTGAGTGTTCAAAAAGTTTTTCTCTCTCAATTTCACTGAAAACCAAGGCCATCATGAGTTAGTTTAGAGTCCCCGGGAGTGGAAAATATCTTTTA
Organism: Orbicella franksi; assembly: GCF_964199315.1. Taxonomy (NCBI): domain Eukaryota; kingdom Metazoa; phylum Cnidaria; class Anthozoa; order Scleractinia; family Merulinidae; genus Orbicella; species Orbicella franksi. The sequence goes on from NC_138153.1 coordinate 332,855, forward strand.
AGTTCTGGCAACTCAAGCCGAAGTTGGTCAAAATCACGATGCGCCTAAGGCGGCCTCGGCTACTCTTTCAGTCTTAAAGTGAAGTGGGGCTCTATTTCGGCCCAGAAGCTCCAAAGTGAGCGCTGGGAAAAATTTGCTGTGTCCATTTCACTGCAAACCAAGGCCATCAGGAGCTAGTTTAGAGTCCCCGGGACTGGAAAATATCCCCCAACTTCTGGGAAATCGAGCCGAAGTTGGTCAAAATCACGATTTGCGTAAGGTAGTGTCGGCTACTCTTTCAGTCTTAGAGTGAAGTGGGGCTATATTTCGGGCGAGAAGCCCGAAAGTGAGCGTTCAAAAAGTTTTGCTGTGTTCATTTCACTGCAAACCAAGGCCATCAGGAGTTAGTTTAGCGTCCCCGGGACAAGAAAGTATGCCCCAAGGTCCGGGAAATTGAGCCGAGGTTGGTCAAAATCACGATGCCCCAAAAGTGGTCTCGGCTACTCTTTCAGTCTTAAAGTGAAGTGGGGCTATATTTCGGGCCAGAAGCCCGAAAGTGAGCGTTCAAAAAGTTTTGCTGTGTCCATTTCACTGCAAACAAAGGCCATCAGGGGTTAGTTTAGAGTCCCCGGGACTGAAAAATATTCCCCAAGTTCTGGTAAATCGAGCTGAAGTCGGTCAAAATCACGATGCTCCCAAAGCGGTCTCGGCTACCCTTTCAGTCTTAAAGTGAAGTGGGGCTATATTTCGGTCCAGAAGCTCGAGAGTGAGCGTTCAAAAAGTGTCGCTGTGTCCATTTCACTGAAAACCAAGACAATCAGGAGCTAGTTTAGAGTCCCCGGGACTGGAAAATATCCCCCAAGTTCCGGCATATCGAGCCCAAGTTGGTCAAAATCATGGTGCGCTTAAGGCGGTGTCGGCTACTCCTTCAGTCTTGAAGTGAAGTGGGGCTCTATTTCGGCCCACAAGCTCAAAGCTCAAAAAACATTACTGTGTCTATTTCACTGCAAACCAAGGCTATCAGTAGTTAGTTTAGAGTCCCCGGGAGTGGAATGTATTTCCCAAGTTCCGGAAAATCGAGAAGACGTTGGTCAAAATCACGATGCGCGTAAGACGGTCTCGGCTACTCTTTCAGTCTTAAAGTGAAGTGGGGCTATATTTCGGCCCAGAAGCTCAAAAGTGAACGTTCAAAAAGTTTTGCTGTATCCATTTCAATACAAACCAAGGCAATCAGGGGTTACTTAAGAGTCCTCGGGACTGGAAAATATCCCCCAAGTTGCCGTAAATCGAGCCGAAGTTGCTCAAAATCACGATGTGCGTAAGGTGGTCTCGGCTACTCTTTCAGTCTTAAAGTGAAGTGGGGCTATATTTCGGCCTAGAAGCTCGAAAGTGAGTGTTTAAAAAGTTTTGCTCTGTCACATTCAGTGCTAACCAAGGCCATCCGAAGGTAGTTTAGAGTCCCCGGGACTGGAGAATATCCCCCAAGTCCCGGGAAATCGAGCCGAAGTTGATCAAATTCATGATGCGGTTAACGTGGTCTCGGCTACTGTGTCAGTCCTAAAGTGAAGTGTGGCCATATTTCGGCCCACAAGCTAGAAAGTGAGCGTCCAAAAAGTTTTGTTGTGTCCATTTGACTTCAAAACAAGGCCATCAGGACTTAGTTTAGCGTCCAAGGGACTGCAAAATATCCCAAAAGTTCCGGGAAATCCATTCGAAGGTCGTCAAAATTACGATGCGCGTAAGGCGGTCTCATCTACTCTTTCAGTCTTAAAGTAAAGTGGCGCTATATTTCTGCCCAGAAACTGCAAAGTTGTGCTCTGTCCATTTCACTGAAAACCAAGGCTATCAGGAGTTACTGTAGAGTCCCTTTGACTGGAATATATGCCCCAAGTTTCGGGAAATAAACGCGAAATTGGTCAAAATCACGATTCGCTCAAGACGGTCTCGCCTACTCTTTCAGTCTTAAAGTAAAATGGGGCTCTATTTCGGCCCAGAAGCTCGAGAGTGAGCGTTCAAAAACTTTCGCTGTGTCCATTTCACTGCAAACCAAGACAAGCAGGAGTTAGTTGAGAGTCCCCGGGACTGGAAAATATCCCCCAATTTCCGGGAAATCAACCCGAAGTTTGTCAAAATCACGATGCACGTAAGGCGGTCTCGGCTACTCTTTCAGTGTTAAAGTAATGGGAGGCTATATTTTGGCCCAGAAGCTCGAAATTGAGCGTTCAAAAAGTTTTGCTGACTCCATTTTACTGCAAACCAAGGCCATCAGGAATTAGTTTAGAGTCCTCAGAACTGGAATATATCCCCTTAGTTCCGGCATATCGAGCCGAAATTGCTCAAAATCACGATTCACGTAAGGCGGTCTCGGCTACTCTTTCAGTCTTAAAGTGAAGTGGGGTTCTATTTCGGTCGAGAAGCGCGAAAGTATGCGTTCAAAAACTTTTTCTGTTTCCGTTTCACTGCAAACCAAGACCAGCACGAGTTACTTTAGAGTCCCGGGACTGGAAAATATTTCGCAAGTTCCGGGAAATCGAGCCGAAGTTGATCAAAATCACGATGCGCGAAACGTGGTCTCGGCTACTGTTTCAGTCTTAAAGTGAAGAATGGCTATATTTCGGCCCACAACCTCGAAAGTGAGCCTTCAAAAAGCTTTGCCGTGTCCATTTCACTGCAAAACAAGGCCATCGGCACCTAGTTTAGCGTCCAAGGGACTGGAAAATATCCCCCAAGCTCCGGGAAATCCACCCGAAGTTTGTCAAAATCACGATGCGCGTAAGGCGGTCTCGGCTACCTTTTCAGTATTAAAGTAAAGTGGGCTATATTTCGGCCCAGAAGCTTGAAGTTGAGCGTTGAAAAAGTTTTCCTGTCTCCATTTCACTGCAAACCAAGGCCATCAAGAGTTAGTTTAGAGTCCCTGGGACTGGAAAATATCCCCCAAGCTCCGGAATATCGACCCGAAGCTGGTCAAAATCACGATGCGCGCACACCGGTCTCGGCTACTCTTTAAGTCGTAAGTGATGTGGGACTATATTTCGGCCTAAAAGCTCGAAAGGGCTCGTTCAAAAACTTGTGCTGTGTGAATTTCACTGCAAACCATGGCCATCAGGAGTTAGTTTAGAGTTCCCGGGACTGGGAAAGATTCCCCAAGTTCCAGGAAAGCGAGCAGAAGTTGCTCAAAATCACGATGCGCGGAACGCGGTCTCGCCTACTGTTTCAGTCTTAAAGTGAAGTGTGGCTATACTTAGGCCCACAAGCTCGAATGTGAGCGTTCAAAAAGTTTGGCTGTGTCCATTTCACTGAAAACCAAGGCCATCAGGATTTAGTTCAGAGTGCCCGGGACTGGGAATTATCTCCCAAGTTCCGGGAAATCGAGCCGAAGTAGCCCAAAGTCACGATGCGCGTAAGGCGGTCTCGGCTACTCTTTCAGTCTTAAAAAGAAGTAGGGCTATATTTCGGCCAGCAAGCTCGAAAGTGCGCGTTCAAAAAGTGTTCCTGTGTCCATTTCACTGGAAACCAAGGTCATCAGGAGTTAGTTTAAAGTCCCCGGGACTGGAAAATATCCCCCTATTTCCGGGAAATCGAGCCAAAGTATCCCAAAATCACGATTCCCGTAAGGCGGTCTCGGCTACTCTTTCAGTCTTAAAGTTAAGTGGGGCTATATTTCGAGCCATAAGCTCGAAAGTGAGCGTTCAAAAAGTTTTGCTGTGTCCATTTAACGACAGACTAAGGCCATCGGAAGTTAGTTTAGCTTCCCCGGGAATTGAAAATATTCGCCAACTTCCGGCAAATCGAGCCGAAGTTGGTCAAAATTACGATGCGCGTAAGGCGGTCTCGGCTACTCTTTCAGTCTTAAAGTGAAGTAGGGCTATATTTCGGCCGAGAAGCTCGAACGTGAGCGTTCAAAAAAATGTGCTGTGTCCATTTCACTGCAAACCAAGGCCATCAGCAGCTAGTTTAGAGTCCCCGGGACTGGAATATATCCCCGAAGTTCCGGGAAATTCAACGGCAGTATGTCAAAATCACGATGCGCGTAAGACGGTCTCGGCTACTCTTTCAGTCTTAAAGTAAAGTGGGGCTATATTTCGGCCCAGAAGCTCGAAAGTGAACCTTTAAAAAGTTACGCTTTGTGCATTTAACTGCAAACCAAGGCCATCAGGAGTTAGTTTAAAGTCCCCCGGACTGGAAAATATCTCCCAAGTTCCGGAAAATCGAGCTGAACTGGATCAAAATCACGATGCTCGTAAGGAGGTCTCGGCTACTATTTTAGTGTTTAAGTGAAGTACGGTTGTATTTTATCCCAGAAGCTCGAAACTGAGCGTTCAAAAAGTTTTCCTGCGTCCATTTCACATCAAACCAAGGCAATCAGGAGCTAGTTAAGAGTCCCCGGGACTTGAAAATATCGCCAAAATTCTAGAAAATCGAGCGGAAATTGCTCAAAATGACGATGCGCGTAAGGTGGTCTCGCCTACTCTTTGAGTCTTAAAGTGAAGTGGGGCTATATTTCATCCCAGAAGCTCGAAAATAAGCGTTCAAAAAGTGTTACCTTGTTCATTTCACTGCAAACCAAGCCCACGAGGAGTTAGTTTAGACTGCTCGGGACTGGAAAATATCGCCCAAGTTCGGGGAAATCGAGCCGAATTTTGTCAAAATCACGATGCGCGTAAGGCGGTCTCGGCTACTCTTTAATTCTTAAAGTGAACTGGGGCTATATTTCGGTCCAGAAGGTCGAAAGTGAAGGTTCAAAAAGTTTTGCTGTGTCCATTCCACCGCAAACCAAGCCACATTAGCAGATTGTTTACAGTGTCCGGGACATCAAAATATCCCCCAAGTCCCGGGAAATCGAGCCGAAGTTTGTGAAAATCACGATGGGCGTAAAGTATTCTCGGCTACTCTTTTAGTCTTAAAGTGACGTGGCTGTATATTTTGGCCCAGAAGCTCGAAAGTGAGCGTTCAAAAAGTTATGCTGTGCCCATTTCACAACAAAGCAAGGGCCTCAGGAAGTAGTTTACAGTCCCCGGAACTGGAAAATATCCTCCAAGTTCCGCCAAATCGAGACGAAGTTGGTCAAAATAACGATTCGCGTAAGGCGGTCTCGGCTACTCTTTGAGTCTGAAAGTGAAGTAGGGCTATATTTCGGTCCAGAAGCTCGAAAGTGAGCGTTCAAAAAGTTTTCCTCTCTCAATTTCACTGAAAACCAAGGCCATCATGAGTGAGTTTAGAGTCCCCGGGAGTGGAAAATATCTTTTAAGTTCTGGCAACTCAAGCCGAAGTTGGTCAAAATCACGATGCGCCTAAGGCGGCCTCGGCTACTCTTTCAGTCTTAAAGTGAAGTGGGGCTCTATTTCGGCCCAGAAGCTCCAAAGTGAGCGCTGCAAAAAAATTGCTGTGTCCATTTCACTGCAAACCAAGGCCATCAGGAGTTAGTTTAGAGTCCCCGGGACTGCAATATATTTCCCAAGTTGCGGAAAATCGAGAAGACGTTGGATAAAATCACGATGCGCGCAAGACGGTCTTGGCTAGTCTTTCAGTGTTAAAGTGAACTGGGGCTATATTTCGGCCCAGAAGCTCAAAAGTGAGCTTCAAAAAGTTTTGCTGTATTTATTTCAATGCAAACCAAGGCCATCAGGGGCTCCTTAAGACTCTTCGGGACTGGAAAATATCTCCCTAAGTTCCGGGAAATTTAGCCGAAGTTGGTCAAAATCACGGTGCGCGTTAGGCGGTCTCGCTTACTGTTTCAGTCTTAAGGTGAAGTGAGGCTTTATTCCTGCCCAGGAGCTTGAAAGTGAGCGTTCAAAAAGTTTCCCTGTGTTTATTTGACTGCAAACCAAAGCCATCAGGAGCTAGTTTAGAGTCCCCGGGACTGGAAAATATCCCCCAACTTCCGGGAAATCGAGCCAAAGTTGGTCAAAATCACGATTTGCGTAAGGTAGTGTCGGCTACTCTTTCAGTCTTAGAGTGAAGTAGGCTATATTTCGAATGAGAAGCCCGAAAGTGAGCGTTCAAAAAGTTTTCTTGTGTTCATTTCACTGCAAACCAAGGCCAGGAGTTAGTTTAGCGTCCCCGGGACAAGAAAATATGCCCCAAGGTCCGGCAAATTAAGCCGAGGTTGGTCAAAATCACGATGCCCCTAAAGTGGTCTCGGCTACTCTTTCTGTCTTAAAGTGAAGTGGGGCTTTATTTCGGCCCAGAAGCCCGAAAGTGAGCGTTCAAAAAGTTTTGCTGTATTCTTTGACTGAAAAACAAGGCCATCACGAGTTAGTTTAGCGTCCCTGGCACTGGAAAATATTCCCCAAGTTCCGGTAAATCGAGCTGAAGTTGGTCAAAATCACGATGCTCCCAAAGCGGTCTCGGCGACCATTTCATTCCTAAAGTGAAGTGGGGCTATATTTCAGTCCAGAAGCTCGAAAGTGAGCCTTCAAAAAGTTTTGCTGTGTCCATTTCACTGCAAAACAAGACCATCAGAACTTAGTTTAGCGTCCAAGGGACTGGAAAATGTTCCCCAAGATCCGGGAGATCCACCCAAAGTTTGTCAAAATCACAATGCGCGTAAGGTGGTCTCGGTTACTCTTTAAGTCTTAAAGTAAAGTGGGGCTTTATTTCGGCCAGGAAGCTCGAAGGTGAGCGTTCAAAAAGTTTTGCTCTGTCCATTTCACTGCAAACCAAGGCTATGAGGAGTTAGTTTAGAGCTCCTGGGACTGGAAAATATCCCCCAAGTTCCGGAATATCGACCGGAAGTTTGTCAAACTCACGATGCGAGCAAGGCGGTCTCGGCTACTCTTTCAGTCTTAAGTGAAGTGGGGCTATATTTCGGCCCAGAATCTCGAAAGTGTGCATTCAAAAAATTGTGCTGTGTCCATTTCAATGCAAACCAAGCCCATCAGGAGTTAGTTTAGAGTACCCGGGACTGGAATATATCCCCCAAGTCCCGGGAATTGGAGCCGAAGTTGATCAAATTCATGATGCGCGTAACGTGGTCTCGGCTACTTTTTCAGTCTTAAAGTCAAGTGTGCCTATATTTCGGCCCACAAGCTAGAAATTGAGCGTTCAAAAACTTTTGCTGTGTCCATTTAACTTCAAAACAAGGCCATCAGGACTTAGTTTAGGGTCCCCGGGACTGGAATATATTCCCCAAGTTCCGGGAAAGCGAGCCGAAGTTGATCAAAATCACGATGCGCGAAAATCAGTCCCGGCTACTGTTTCAGTCTTAAAGTAAAGTGTGGCTATATTTCGGCCCACAAGCTCGAAAGTGAGCATTCAAAAATTTATGCTGTGCGCATTTCAGTGGAAACCAAGGCCATCCGGAGTTAGTTTAGAGTCCCCGGGACAGGAAAATATCCCAAAAGTTGCGTAAAATTGAGCTGAACTTGGTCTAACTCACGATGCGCGTGAGGCGGTCTCGGCTGCTATTTCAGTCTGAAAGTGAAGTGGGATTCTATTTCGGCCAAGAAGCTAACAAGAGAGTGTTCAAAAAGCTTTCCTTTGTCCATTTCACTGAAAACCAAGGCCATCAGAAGTTAGTTTCGAGCCCGCGGAAATGGAATATTTCCCCCAAGTTCCGGGAAACTGACTCGAAGTTGGTCAAAATCAGGATATGCGCAAGACGGTCTCGGCTACTCTTTCAGTCTTAAAGTAAAGTGTGGCTATATTTCGGTCCAGAAGCTCGAGAGTGAGCGTTCAAAAACTTTCACTGTGTCCATTTCACTGCAAACCAAGACAAGTAGGAGTTAGTTGAGAGTCCCCGGGACTGGAAAATATCCCCCAATTTCCGGGAAATCAACCCGAAGTTTGTCAAAATCACGATGCACGTAAGGCGGTCTCGGCTACTCTTTCAGTGTTAAAGTAATGGGGGGCTATATTTTGGCCCAGAAGCTCGAAATTGAGCGTTCAAAAAGTTTTGCTGGCTCCATTTTACTGCAAACCAAGGCCATCAGGAATTAGTTTAGAGTCCTCAGAACTGGAATATATCCCATTAGTTCCGGCAAATCGAGCCGAAGTTGGTCAAAATCACCATGCACGTAAGGCGGTCTCGGCTACTCTTTCAGTCTTGAAGTGAAGTGGGGTTCTATTTCGGTCGAGAAGCTCGAAAGTATGCGTTCAAAAACATTTTTCTGTTTCCCTTTCACTGCAAACCAAGACCAGCACGAGTTAGTTTAGAGTCTCCGGGATTGGAAAATATTTCGCAAGTTCCGGGAAATCGAGCCGAAGTTGATCAAAATCACGATGCGCGAAACGTGGTCTCGGCTACTGTTTCAGTCTTTAAGTGAAGCATGGCTATATTTCGGCCCAGAAGCTCGAAAGTGAGCCTTCAAAAAGCTTTGCTGTGTCCATTTCACTGCAAAACAAGGCCATCGGCACCTAGTTTACCGTCCAAGGGACTGGAAAATATCCCCCAAGCTCCGGGAAATCCACCCGAAGTTTGTCAAAATCACGATGCGCGTAAGGCGGTCTCGGCTACTTTTTCAGTATTAAAGTAAAGTGGGCTATATTTCGGCCCAGAAGCTTGAAGGTGAGCGTTGAAAAAGCTTTCCTGTCTCCATTTCACTGCAAACCAAGGCCGTCAAGAGTTAGTTTAGAGTCCCTGGAACTGGAAAATATCCCCCAAGTTCGGAATATCGACCCGAAGCTGGTGAAAATCACGATGCGCGCACGCCGGTCTCGGCTACTCTTTAAGTCGTAAGTGATGTGGGACTATATTTCGGCCTAAAAGCTCGAAAGTGTTCGTTCAAAAACTTGTGCTGTGTGAATTTCACTGCAAACCATGGCCATCAGGAGTTAGTTTAGAGTCCCCGGGACAGGAAAATATTCCCTAAGTTGCAAGAAAGCGAGCAGAAGTTGCTCAAAATCACGATGCGCGTAACGCGGTCTCGGCTACTGTTTCAGTCTTAAAGTGCAGTGTGGCTATATTTAGGCCCACAAGCTCGAAAGTGAGCGTTCAAAAAGTTTTGCTGTGTCCATTTGACTGCAAACCAAGGCAATCAGGAGTTAGTTTAGAGTCCCCGGAACTGGAAAATATTCTGCAAGTTTCAGGAAATGGCGCTCTCGGTTATTCTTTCAGTCTTAAATTTAAGTAGGGCTATATTGCGGCACTGAAGCTTGAAGGTGAGCGTTCAGAATGTTTTGCTGTGTTCATTAAACTGCAAAGCAAGGTCATCGGGAGTTAGTTTAGCGTCCCTGGGACTTTAAATTATTCGCCAACTTGCGGGAAATCGAGCAAAAGTGGCCCAAAATCACGATGCGCGTAAGGCGGTCTCGGCTGCTCTTTCAGTCTTAAAATTAAGGGGGGCTATATTACGACCTACAAGCTCGAGACCGGGCGTGCGCTAATTTTACTTGTGTCCATTTCACTGACATCTTAGGCCATCAGGAGTTAGTTTAGAGTCCTTGGCACTGGAAAATATTTCCCAAATTCTGGCAGATCGAGCCAAAGTTGTTCAAAATGACGATGCGCATAAGGCAGTCTCGGCTACTCTTTCAGTCTTAAAATGAAGTGGGGCTATATTTCGGCCGAGAAGCTCAACACCGAGCGTGCACTCCTTTTGCCTGTGTATAATCACTGAAAACTAAGTTCATCAGGAGTTAACATAGAGTCCTCGGGACTGGAAAATATTGCCCGAATTCCGCCAAATCGAGCCAAAGATGCTTAAAATCACGATGCGCGTAAGGCGGTCTCGGCTACTCGTTTACTCCGAAAATGAAGTGGGGCTATATTTCGGTTCTACAAGCTCGACACCGAGCGTGCTCTCCTTTTACCTGTGTCCCTTTCACTAAGAACTAAGTCTATCAGGAGATAGTTTAGAATTCTCGAGACTGGAAGCTATCCTCCAAGTTTCGGCAAATTGAGCCATACTTTCTTAAAATTACGATAGGCGTACGGCAGTTTCGTTTACTCTTTCAGTCTTAAAATGAACTGGAGCTACATTTCGGCCTAGAAGCTCGACACCGAGCGTGCGCTCCTGTTACCTGTGACCATTTTACTGAAAATTGAGGCCATCAAGAGTTAGGGTAGAGTCCCCGGGACTGGAAAATATCCCCCAAGTTTTGGCATATCGAGCCATAGTGGCTAAAAATTTCGATGCGCTTAAGGCGGTTTCGTGTACACTTCCAGTCTTAAAATAAAGTGGGGCTATATTTGGGCCTACAACCTGGAAACCGAGCGTGCGCTCCTTTTACCTGTGTCCATTTCACTAAAAGCCAAGGCATTCAGGAGTTAGTTTAGAGCTTAGGGGACTGGAAAATATCCCCCAAGTCCCAGGAAATCAAGCCGAAGTTCGACAAAATTAGCATGCGCGTAAGGCGGTCCCGGCTACTCTTTCAGTCTTAAAGTGATTGGGGCTATATTTCGGCCCAGAAGCTCGAAAGTGATCGTTCAAAAAGTTTGGCTGTGTCCATTTCACTGAAAACCGAGGCCATCAGGAATTAGTTTAGAGTGTCCGGGACTGGGAATTATCTCCCAAGTTCCGGGAAAGCGAGCCGAAGTAGCCCAAAATCACGATGCGCGTAAGGCGGTCTTGGCTACTCTTTCAGTCTTAAAGTGAAGTGGGGCTATATTTCGGCCCAGAAGCTCGAAAGTGATCGTTCAAAAAGTTTGGCTGTGTCCATTTCACTGAAAACCGAGGCCATCAGGAATTAGTTTAGAGTGCCCGGGACTGGGAATTATCTCCCAAGTTCCGGGAAAGCGAGCCGAAGTAGCCCAAAATCACGATGCGGATAAGGCGGTCACGGCTAGTCTTTCAGTCTTTAAGTGAAGTAGGGCTATGCTTCGGCCCAGAAGCTCAAAAGTGAGCGTTCAAAAAGTTGTGCTGTGTCCATTTCACTGCAAACCGAGGCAATCAGGAGTTAGTTTAGAGTCCCCGATAGCGGAAAATATCCCCCATTTCCCGGGTAAAGGAGCCAAAGTTGGTCAAAATCACGACGCGCGTAAGGCGGTACGGGTTAGTCTTTCATTCTTAAAGTGAACTGGGGCAATATTTCCCCCCAGAAGCTCGAAAGTGAGCGTTCAAAAAGTTGTGCTGTGTCCATTTCACTCCAGAGCAGGGCCATCAGGAGTTACTTTAGAGTCCACGGGACTTGAAAATATCTCCGAAGTTCCGGGAAATGGAGCCGAAGTTTGTCTAAATTACGATGGGCGTAAGGCGGTCTCGGCTACTCTTTAACTCTTAAAGTGAAGTGGAGCTATATTTCGGCCCAGAAGCTCAAAAGTGAGCGTTCAAAAAGTTTTGCTGTATCCATTTGACTGCACACCAAGGACGTCGGGGGTCAGTTTAGAGTCCCCGAAACCGGAAAATATCCCCCAAGTTCCGGGCAATTTAACCGAAGTTGGTCAAAATCACGACGCGCGTACGGCGGTCTTGGCTACTCTTTCAGTCTTAAAGTGAATTGGGGCAATATTTCGGCCCAGAAGCTCGAAACTGAGTGTTTAAAAAGTTTTGCTGTCTCCATTTCACTGCAAAACAAGGCCATCGCGACTTAGTTTAGCGTCAAAGGAACTGGAAATATCCCCCAAGTTACGGGAAATCCACCCGAAGTTACTCAAAATCGCGATCCACTTAAGGGGGTCTCGGCTACTCGTTCAGTGTTATGGTAAAGTGGGCTTAGATTTAACTCCAGAAGCTCGAAAGTAAGGCTTCAAAAATTTTTGTGTCTATTTCACTCACATCTTAGACAATCAGGAGTGAGTTTAGAGACTTTGGGACTGGAAAATATATCCCAAGTTTCGCCAGATCGAGCCGAAGATCCTCAAAATCACAATGCGCGTAAGGCGCTCCCGCCTACTCTTTCAGTCTTAAAAAGAAGTAGGGCTATATTTCGGCCAGCAAGCTCGAAAGTGCGCGTTCAAAAAGTGTGCCTGTGTCCATTTCACTGGAAACCAAGGCCATCAGGAGTTAGCTTAAAGTCTCCGGGACTGGAAAATATCCCCCCATTTCCGGGAAATCGAGCCGAAGTATCCCAAAATCACGATGCGCGTAAGGCGGTCTCGGCTACTCTTTCAGTCTTAAAGTTAAGTGGGGCTATATTTCGAGCCATAAGCTCGAAAGTGAGCGTTCAAAAAGTTTTGCTGTGTCCATTTAACTGCAAACTAAGGCCATCGGAAGTTAGTTTAGCTTCCCCGGGAATTGAAAATATTCGCCAACTTCCGGCAAATCGAGCCGAAGTTGGTCAAAATTACGATGCGCGTAAGGCGGTCTCGGCTACTCTTTCAGTCTTAAAGTGAAGTAGGGCTATATTTCGGGCGAGAAGCTCGAAAGTAAGCGTTCAAAAAAATGTCCTGTGTCCATTTCACTGCAAACCAAGGCCATCAGCAGTTAGTTTAGAGTCCCCGGGACTGGAATATATCCCCGAAGTTCCGGGAAATCCAACGGAAGTTGGTCAAAATCACGATGCGCGTAAGACGGTCTCGGCTACTCTTTCAGTCTTAAAGTAAAGTGGGGCTATATTTCGGCCCAGAAGCTCGAAAGTAAACCTTTAAAAAGTTACGCTTTGTGCATTTAACTGCAAACCAAGGACATCAGGAGTTCGTTTAAAGTCCCCCGGACTGGAAAATATCCCCCAAGTTCTGGGAGATCGAGCTGAAGTGGGTCAAACTCACGATGCTCGTAAGGAGGTCTCGGCTACTATTTCAGTCTTAAAATGAAGTACGGTTGTATTTCGGCCGAGAAGCTCGAAACTGAGCGTTCAAAACGTTTTCCTGCGTGCATTTCACATCAAACCAAGGCCATCAGGAGTTAGTTTAGAGTCCCCGGGACTTGAAAATATCGCCAAACTTCTAGAAAATCGAGCGGAAGTTGCTCAAAATCACGATGCGCGTAAGGCGGTCTCGCCTACTCTTTCAGTCTTAAAGTGAAGTGGGGCTATATTTCATCCCAGAAGCTCGAAAATAAGCGTTCAAAAAGTGTTACTTTGTTCATTTCACTGCAAACCAAGGCCATCAGGAGTTAGTTTAGACTGCTCGGTACTGGAAAATATCGCCCAAGTTCGGGGAAATCGAGCCGAATTTGTCAAAATCACGATTCGCGTGAGGCGGTCTCGCCTACTCTCTCATTCTTAAAGTGAACTGGGGCTATATTTCGGCCCAGAAGCTCGAAAGTGAAAGTTGAAAAAGTTTTGCTGTGTTCATTTCACTGCAAACGAAATCCATCAGCAGTTACTTTAGACTCCTCGGGACCGTAAAATATCGCCCAAGTTCGGGGAAATCGAGCCGAATTTTGTCAAAATCACGATGCGCGTAAGCCGGTCTCGCCTACTCTCTCATTCTTAAAGTGAACTGGGGCTATATTTCGGCCCAGAAGCTCGAAAGTGAGCGTTCAAAAAGTTTTGCTCTCTCAATTTAACTGAAAACCAAGGCCATCATGAGTTAGTTTAGAGTCCGCGGGACTAAAAAATATCCCTTAAGTTCTGGCAACTCAAGCCGAAGTTGGTCAAATTCACGATGCTTCTAAGGCGGTCTCGGCTACTATTTCAGTCTTAAAGTGAAGTGGGGCTATATTTCGGCCCAGAATTTCGAAAGTAAGCGTTCAAAAAAATTTGCTGTGTCCATTTCACTGCAGACCAAGGCCATCAGGGGTTAGTTTAGAGTCCTTGGAACTCGAATATATCCCCGAAGTTTCGGGAAATCGAGCCGAAGTTGGTCAAAATCACGATGCGCGTAAGACGGTCTCGCTAACTCTTTCAGTCTTAAACTGAAGTGGGGCTATATTTCGGCTCAAAAGCCCGAAGGGGAACGTTGAAAAAGTTTTGCTCTCTCCATTTCAATGCAAACCAAGGCAATCAGGAGTTACTTTAGAGTCCCCGGTACCGGAAAATATTCCCCATTTCCTCGGAAATCGAGCCAAAGTTGGTCAAAATCACGATGCGCGTAAGGCGGTCTCGGCTATTCTTTCATTCTTAAAGAGAACTCGGGCTATATTTCGGCCCAGAAGCTGGAAAGTGAAAGTTCAAAAAGTTTTGCTGTGTCCATTTCACCGCAAACCAAGCCACATCAGCAGATTGTTTAAAGTGTCCGGGACATCAAAATATCCCCCAAGTCCCGGGAAATCGAGCCGAAGTTTGTGAAAATCACGATGCGCGTAAAGCAGTCTCGGCTACTCTTTTAGTCTTAAAGTGACGTGGCTGTATATTTCGGCCCAGAAGCTCGAAAGTGAGCATTCAAAAAGTTTTGCTCCCTCAATTTAACTGAAAACCAAGGCCATCATGAGTTAGTTTAGAGTCCGCGGGACTAAAAAATATCCCTTAAGTTCTGGCAACTCAAGCCGAAGTTGGTCAAAATCACGATGCGTCTAAGGCGGTCTCGGCTACTATTTCAGTCTTAAAGTGAAGTGGGGCTATATTTCGGCCCAGAATTTCGAAAGTAAGCGTTCAAAAAAATTTGCTGTATCCATTTCACTGCAGACCAAGGCCATCAGGGGTTAGTTTAGAGTCCTTGGAACTTGAATATATCCCCGAAGTTTCTAAAAGTCGAGCCGAAGTTGGTCAAAATCACGATGCGCGTAAGGTAGTGTCGGCTACTCTTTCAGTCTTAGAGTGAAGTGGGGCTATATTTCGGGCCAGAAGTCCGAAAGTGAGCGTTCAAAAAGTTTTGCTGTGTTCATTTCACTGCAAACCAAGGCCATCAGGAGTTAGTTTAGCGTCCCCGGGACAAGAAAATATGCCCCAACGTCCGGGAAATTGAGCCGAGGTTGGTCAAAATCACGATGTCCCTAAAGTGGTCTCGGCTACTCTTTCTGTCTTAAAGTGAAGTGGGGCTATATTTCGGGCCAGAAGCCCGAAGGTAAGCGTTTAAAAAGTTTTGCTGTGTCCATTTCACTGCAAACCAAGGCCATCAGGGGTTAGTTTAGAGTCCCTGGGACTGAAAAAGATTGCCCAAATTCCGGGGAATCGAGCCGAAGTTGATCAAAATCACGATGCGCGAAATGCGGTATCGGCTACTGTTTCAGTCTTAAAGTGAAGTTGGGCTATATTTCGGCCCAGAAGCCCGAAAGTGAGCCTTCAAACAGTTTTGATTTGTTCTTTGACTGAAAAACAAGGCCATCACGAGTTAGTTTAGCGTCCCTGGGACTGGAAAATATTCCCCAAGTTCCGGTAAATCGAGCTGAAGTTGGTCAAAATCACGATGCTCCCAAAGCGGTCTCGACTACCCTTTCAGTCTTAAAGTCAAGTGGGGCTATATTTCTGTCCAGAAGCTCGACAGTGAGCGTTCAAAAAGTTTTGCTGTGTTCATTTCACTGCAAACCAAAGCTATCAAAAGTTAGTTTAGGGTCCCCGGGACTGGAAAATATTCCCCAAGTTCCGGGAAAGCGAGCCGAAGTTGATCAAAATCACGATGCGCGAAATGCGGTCTCGGCTACTGTTTCAGTCCTAAAGTAAAGTGTGGCTATATTTCGGCCCACAAGCTCGAAAGTGAGCGTTCAAAAAGTTTTGCTGTGTCCATTTCACTGCAAAACAAGGCCATCAGGATTTAGTTTAGCGTCCAAGGGACTGGAAAATGTTCCCCAAGTTCCGGGAGATCCACCCGAAGTTTGTCAAAATCACAATGCGCGTAAGGTGGTCTCGGTTATTCTTTAAGTCTTAAAGTAAAGTGGGGCTTTATTTCGGCCAGGAAGCTCGAAGGTGAGCGTTCAAAAAGTTTTGCTCTGTCCATTTCAATGCAAAGCAAGGCGATCAGGAGTTAGTTTAGAGTCCCCGGGACTGGAAAATATCCCCCAAGTTCCGACAAAGCGAGCCGAAAATGGTCAAAATCACGATGCGCGTAAGGCGATCTCGGCTACTCTTTCAGTCTTAAAGTGAAGTGGGGCTATATTTCGGCCCAGAACCTCCAAAGTGGGTGTTCAAAAATTTATGCTGTGCGCATTTCAGTGCAAACCAAGGCCATCCGGAGTTAGTTTAGAGTCCCTCGGACTGGAAAATATCTCAAAAGTTGCGTGAACTCGAGCTGAACTTGGTCTAACTCACGATGCGCGTGAGGTGGTGTCGGCTACTGTTTCAGTCTGAAAGCGAAGTGGGATTCTATTTCGGCCCAGAAGCTACAAAGAGAGTGTTCAAAAAGCTTTCCTTTGTCCATTTCACTGAAAAACAAGGCAATCAGGAGTTTGTTTACAGCCCGCTGAAATGGAATATATCCCCCAAGTTCCGGGAAACCCACCCGAAGTTGGTCAAAATCACGATGTGCGCAAGACGGTCTCGGCTACTCTTTCACTCTTAAAGTGAAGTGGGGCTATATTTCGGCCCAGAAGCTCAAAAGTGAGCGTTCAAAATGTTTTGCTCTGTCACTTTCAGTGCAAACCAAGGTCATCAGGGGTTACTTAAGAGTCCCCGGGACTGGAGAATATCCCCCAAGTCCCGGGAAATTGAGCCGAAGTTGATCAAATTCATGATGCGCGTAACGTGGTCTCGGCTACTGTGTCAGTCCTAAAGTGAAGTGTGGCTATATTTCGGCCCACAAGCTCGAAAGTGAGGGTTCAAAAAGTTTTGTTGTGTCCATTTTACTTCAAAACAAGGTCATCAGGACTTAGTTTAGCGTCCAAGGGACTGCAAAATATCCCCCAAGTTCCGGGAAATCCATTCGAAGGTCGTCAAAATTACGATGCGCGTAAGGCGGTCTCATCTACTCTTTCAGTCTGAAAGTAAAGTGGGGCTATATTTCTGCCCAGAAGCTCCAAAGTTGTGCTCTGTCCATTTCACTGAAAACCAAGGCCATCAGGAGTTACTGTAGAGTCCCTTTGACTGGAATATATCCCCCAAGTTTCGGGAAATAAAGGCGAAATTGGTCAAAATCACGATTCGCTCAAGACGGTCTCGCCTACTCTTTCAGTCTTAAAGTAAAATGGGGCTCTATTTCGGCCCAGAAGCTCGGGAGTGAGGGTTCAAAAACTTTCGCTGTGTCCATTTCACTGCAAACCAAGACAAGTACGAGTTAGTTGAGAATCCCCAGCACTGGAAAATATCCCCCAAGTTCCGGGAAATCAGCCCGAGGTTTGTCAAAATCACGATGCAGGTAAGGCGATCCCGGCTACTCTTTCAGTGTTAAAGTAATGGGGGGGCTATATTTTGGCCGAGAAGCTGGAAATTGAGCGTTGAAAAAGTATTGCTGGCTCCATTTTACTGCAAACCAAGGCCATCAGGAATTACTTTAGAGTCCTCAGAACTGGAATATATCCCCTTAGTTCCGGCAAATCGAGCCGAAGTTGCTCAAAATCACGATGCACGTAAGCCGGTCTCGGCTACTCTTTCAGTCTTCAAGTGAAGTGGGGTTCTATTTCGGTCCAGAAGCTCGAGAGTATGCGTTCAAAAACTTTTTCTGTTTCTGTTTCACTGCAAACCAACACCAGCACGAGTTAGTTTAGACTCCCCGGGACTGGAAAATATTTCGCAAGTTCCGGGAAATCGAGCCGAAGTTGATCAAAATCACGATGCGCGAAACGTGGTCTTGGCTACTGTTTCAGCCTTAATGTGAAGTATGGCTATATTTCGGCCCACAACCTCGAAAGTGAGTCTTCAAAAAGCTTTGCTGTTTCTATTTCACTGCAAAACAAGGCCATCGGCACCTAGTTTAGCGTCCAAGGGACTGGAAAATATCCCCCAAGCTCCGGGAAATCTACCCGAAGTTTGTCAAAATCACGATGCGCGTAAGGCGGTCTCGGCTACTTTTTCAGTATTAAAATAAAGTGGGCTATATTTCGGCCCAGAAGCTTGAAGGTGAGCGTTCAAAGAGTTTTGCTGTCCCCATTTCACTGCAAACCAAGGCGATCAAGAGTTAGTTTAGAGTCCCTGGTACTGGAAAATATCCCCCAAGTTCCGGAATATCGACCCGAAGTTGGTCATAATCACGATGCGCGCACGCCGGTCTCGGCTACTCTTTAAGTCGTAAGTGTTGTGGGACTATATTTCGGCCTAAAAGCTCGAAAGTGTTCGTTCAAAAACTTGTGCTGTATGAATTTCACTGTAAACCATGGCCATCAGGAGTTAGTTTAGAGTCCCCGGGACTGGAAATTATTCCCCAAGTTCCAGGAAAGCGAGCAGAAGTTGCTCAAAATCACGATGCGCGTAACGCGGTCTCGGCTAGTGTTTCAGTCTTAAAGTGAAGTCTGGCTATATTTAGGCCCACAAGCTCGAAAGTGAGCGTTCAAAAAGTTTTGCTGTGTCCATTTGACTGCAAACCAAGGCAATCAGGATTTAGTTTAGAGTCCCCGGAACTGGAAAATATTCTCCAAGTTCCAGGAAATGGCGCCGAAGTTGATGAAAATTACGATGCGCGTAACGGGCTCTCGGTTATTCTTTCAGTCTTAAATTTAAGTAGGGCTATATTGCGGCACTGAAGCTCGAAGGTGAGCGTTCAGAATGTTTTGCTGTGTTCATTAAACTGCAAAGCAAGGTCATCGGGAGTTAGTTTAGCGTCCCCGGGACTTTAAATTATTCGCCAACTTCCGGTAAATCGAGCAAAAGTGGCCCAAAATCACGATGCGCGTAAGGCAATCTCGGCTACTCTTTCAGTCTTAAATGAAGTGGGGCTATATTTCGGCCGAGAAGCTCAACACCGAGCGTGCACTCCTTTTGCCTGTGTACATATCACTGAAAAGTAAGTTCATCAGGAGTTAACATAGAGTCCTCGGGACTGGAAAATATTGCCCGAATTCCGGCAAATCGAGCGAAAGATGCTCAAAATCACGATGCGCGTAAGGCGGTCTCGGCTACTCGTTTACTCCGAAAATGAAGTGGGGCTATATTTCGGTTCTACAAGCTCGACACTGAGCGTGCTCCCCTTTTACCTGTGTCCATTTCACTAAGAACTAAGTCCACCAGGAGATAGTTTAGAATCCTCGAGACTGGAAGCTATCCTCCAAGTTTCGGCAAATTGAGCCATACTTTCTTAAAATTACGATAGGCGTACGGCAGCTTCGTTTACTCTTTCAGTCTTAAAATGAACTGGGGCTACATTTCGGCCTAGAAGCTCGACACCGAGCGTGCGCTCCTGTTACCTGTGACCATTTTACTGAAAGCTAAGGCCATCAAGAGTTAGGGTAGAGTCCCCGGGACTGGAAAATATCCCCCAAGTTTAGGCACTATTTTCGCCCAGAAGCTCGAAAGTGAGCGCTCAAAAAGTTTTCCTCCCTCAATTTCACTGAAAACCAAGGCGATCATGAGTTAGTTTAGAGTCCCCGGGAGTGGAAAATATCTTTTAAGTTCTGGAAACTCAAGCCGAAGTTGGTCAAAATCACGATGCGCCTAAGGCGGCCTCGGCTACTCTTTCAGTCTTAAAGTGAAGTGGGGCTCTATTTCGGCCCAGAAGCTCCAAAGTGAGCGCTGCAAAAAATTTGCTGTGTCCATTTAACTGCAAACCAAGGCCATCAGGAGTTAGTTTAGAGTCCCCGGGACTGCAATATATTTCCCAAGTTCCGGAAAATCGAGAAGACGTTGGTCAAAATCACGATGCGCGTAACACGGTCTCCGCTACTCTTTCAGTCTTAAACTGAAGTGGGGCTATATTTCGGCTCAAAAGCTCAAAAGCGAGCTTCAAAAAGTTTTGCTGTATCCATTTCAATGCAAACGAAGGCCATCAGGGGTTACTTAAGAGTCTTCGGGACTGGAAAATATCCCACCAAGTTCAGGGAAATTTAGCCGAAGTTGGTCAAAATCACGGTGCGCGTTAGGCGGTCTCGCTTACTGTTTCAGTCTTAAAGTGAAGTGAGGCTTTATTCCTGCCCAGGAGCTTGAAAGTGAGCGTTCAAAGAGTTTCCCTGTGTTTATTTGACTGCAAACCAAAGCCATCAGGAGCTAGTTTAGAGTCCCCGGGACTGGAAAATATCCCCCAACTTCCGGGAAATCGAGCCTAAGTTGGTCAAAATCACGATGCGCGTAAGGTAGTGTCGGCTACTCTTTCAGTCTTAGAGTGAAGTGGGGCTATATTTCGGGCAAGAAGCCCGAAAGTGAGCGTTCAAAAAGTTTTGCTGTGTTCATTTCACTGCAAACCAAGGCCATCAGGAGTTAGTTCAGCGTCCCCGGAACAAGAAAATATGCCCCAAGGTCCGGAAAATTGAGCTGAAGTTGGTCAAAATCACAATGCCCCTAAAGTGGTCTCGGCTACTCTTTCTGTCTTAAAGTGAAGTGGGGCTATATTTCGGGCCAGAAGCCCGAAAGTGAGCGTTCAAAAAGTTTTGCTGTGTCCATTTCACTGCAAACCAAGGCCATCAGGGGTTAGTTTAGAGTCCCCGGGAATGAAAACTATTGCCCAAGTTCCGGGGAGTCGAACCGAAGTTGATCAAAATCACGATGCGCGAAATGCGGTTTCGGCTACTGTTTCAGTCTTAAAGTGAAGTGCGGCTATATTTCGGCCCAGAAGCCCGAAAGTGAGCGTTCAAAAAGTTTTCCTGTGTTCTTTGACTGAAAAACAAGGCCATCACGAGTTAGTTTAGCGTCCCTGGCACTGGAAAATATTCCCCAAGTTCCGGTAAATCGAGCTGAAGTTGGTCAAAATCACGATGCTCCCAAAGCGGTCTCGGCTACCCTTTCAGTCTTA
The DNA here is from genome assembly GCF_964199315.1 of Orbicella franksi. Lineage (NCBI taxonomy): Eukaryota > Metazoa > Cnidaria > Anthozoa > Scleractinia > Merulinidae > Orbicella > Orbicella franksi. The sequence goes on from NC_138153.1 coordinate 353,340, forward strand.
AAGTGAAGTGGGGCTATATTTCTGTCCAGAAGCTCGAAAGTGAGCGTTCAAAAAGTTTTGCTGTGTTCATTTCACTGCAAACCAAAGCTATCAAAAGTTAGTTTAGGGTCCCCGGGACTGGAAAATATTCCCCAAGTTCCGGGAAAGCGAGCCGAAGTTGATCAAAATCACGATGCGCGAAATGTGGTCTCGGCTACTGTTTGAGACTTAAAGTAAAGTGTGGCTATATTTCGGCCCACAAGCTCGAAAGTGAGCGTTCAAAAAGTTTTGCTGTGTCTATTTCACTGCAAAACAAGGCCATCAGGATTTAGTTTAGCGTCCAAGGGACTGGAAAATGTTCCCCAAGTTCCGGGAGATCCACCCGAAGTTTGTCAAAATCACAATGCGCGTAAGGTGGTCTCGGTTACTCTTTAAGTCTTAAAGTAAAGTGGGGCTTTATTTCGGCCAGGAAGCTCAAAGGTGAGCGTTCAAAAAGTTTTCCTCTGTTTATTTCACTGCAAACCTAGGCCATGAGGAGTTAGTTTAGAGCTCCTGGGACTAGAAAATATCCCCCAAGTTCCTGAATATCGACCGGAAGTTTGTCAAACTTACGATGCGAGCAAGTCGGTCTCGGTTACTCTTTCAGTCTTAAGTAAAGTGGGGCTATATTTCGGCACAGAATCTCAAAAGTGTGGGTTCAAAAAATTGTGCTGTGTCTATTTCAATGCAAACCAAGGCCATCAGGAGTTAGTTTAGAGTCCCCGGGACTGGAACATATCCTCCAAGTCCCGGGAATTGGAGCCGAAGTTGATCAAATTCATGATGCGCGTAACGTGGTCTCGGCTACTGTTTCAGTCTTAAAGTCAAGTGTGCCTATATTTCGGCCCACAAGCTAGAAAGTGAGCGTTAAAAAAGTTTTGCTGTGTCCATTTCACTTCAAAACAAAGCCATCAGGACTTAGTTTAGGGTCCCCGGGACTGGAAAATATTCCCCAAGATCCGGGAAAGAGAGCCGAAGTTGATCAAAATCACGATGCACAAAATGCGGTCTCGGCTACTGTTTCAGTCTTAAAGTAAAGTGTGGCTTTATTTCGGCCCACAAGCTCGAAAGTAAGCGTTCAAAAGGTTTTCCTCTGTCCATTTCAATGCAAAGCAAGGCGATCAGGAGTTAGTTTAGAGTCCCCGGGACTGGAAAATATCCCCCAAGTTCCGAGAAATCGATCCGAAAATGGTCAAAATCACGATGCGCGTAAGGCGATCTCGGCTACTCTTTCAGTCTTAAAGTGAAGTGGGGCTATATTTCGGCCCAGAAGCTCCAAAGTGGGCGTTCAAAAATTTATCCTGTGCGCATTTCAGTGCAAACCAAGGCAATCCGCAGTTAGTTTACAGTACCTCCGGACTGGAAAATATCCCAAAAGTTGCGTGAAATCGAGCTGAACTTGGTCTAACTCACGATGCGCGTGAGGCGGTCTCGGCTACTATTTCAGTCTGAAAGTGAAGTGGGATTCTATTTCGCCCCAGAAGCTACAAAGAGAGTGTTCAAAAAGCTTTCCTTTGTCCATTTCACTGAAAACCAAGGCCATCAAGAGTTAGTTTACAGCCCGCGGAAATGGAATATATCCCGAAGTTGGTCAAAATCACGATTTGCGCAAGACGGTCTCGGCTACTCTTTCAGTCTTAAAGTGAAGTGCGGCTATATTTCGGCCCAGAAGCTCAAAAGTGAGCGTTCAAAAAGGTTTGCTGTATCCATTTCAATGCAAACCAAGGCCATCAGGGGTTACTTAAGAGTCCTCGGGACTGGAAAATATCCCCCATGTTCCGGTAAATCGAGCCGAAGTTGGTCAAAATCACGATGTACGTAAGGTGGTCTCGGCTACTCTTTCAGTCTTAAAGTGAAGTGGGGCTATATTTCGGCCCAGAAGCTCGAAAGTGAGTGTTTAGAAAGTTTTGCTCTCTCACTTTCAGTGCAAACCAAGGCCATCAGAAGTCAGTTTAGAGTCCCCGGGACTGGAACATATCCCCCAAGTCCCGGGAAATCGAGCCGAAGTTGATCAAATTCATGATGCGCGTAACGTGGTCTCGGCTACTGTGTCAGTCGTAAAGTGAAGTGTGGCTATATTTCGGCCCACAAGCTCGAAAGTGGCCGTTCAAAAAATTTTGTTGTGTCCATTTTACTTCAAAACAAGGCCATCAGGACTTAGTTTAGCGTCCAAGGGACTGCAAAATATCCCCCAAGTTCCGGGAAATCCATTCGAAGTTCGTCAAAATTACGATGCGCGTAAGGCGGTCTCATCTACTCTCTCAGTCTTAAAGTAAAGTGGGGCTATATTTCTGCCCAGAAGCTCCAAAGTTGTGCTCTGTCCATTTCACTGAAAACCAAGGCCATCAGGAGTTACTGTAGAGTCCCTTTGATTGGAATATATCCCCCAAGTCTCGGGAAATAAATGCAAAATTGGTCAAAATCACGATTCGCTCAAGACGGTCTCGCCTACTCTTTCAGTCTTAAAGTAAAATGGGGCTCTATTTCGGCCCAGAAGCTCGAGAGTGAGCGTTCAAAAACTTTCGCTGTGTCCATTTCACTGCAAACCAAGACAAGTAGGAGTTAGTTGAGAGTCCCCGGGACTGGAAAATATCCCCCAAATTCCGGGAAATCAACCCGAAGTTTGTCAAAATCACGATGCATGTAAGGCGGTCTCGGCTACTCTTTCAGTGTTAAAGTAATGGGGGACTATATTTTGGCCCAGAAGCTCGAAATTGAGCGTTCAAAAAGTTTTGCTGGGTCCATTTTACTGCAAACCAAGGCCATCAGGAATTAGTTTAGAGTTCTCAGAACTGGAATATATGCCCTTAGTTCCGGCAAATCGAGCCGAAGTTGCTCAAAATCACGATGCACGTAAGGCGGTCTCGGCTACTCTTTCAGTCTTCAAGTGAAGTAGGGTTCTATTTCGCTCCGGAAGCTCGAAAGTATGCGTTCAAAAACTTTTTCTGTTTCCGTTTCACTGCAAACCAAGACCAGTACGAGTAAGTTTAGAGTCCCCGGGACTGGAAATATTTCGCAAGTTCCGGGAAATCCAGCCGAAGTTGATTAAAATCACGATGCGCGAAACGTGGTCTCGGCTACTGTTTCATTCTTAAAGTGAAGTATGGCTATATTTCGGCCCACAACCTCGAAAGTGAGCCTTCAAAAAGCTTTGCTGTGTCTATTTCACTGCAAAACAAGGCCATCGGCACCTAGTTTAGCGTCCAAGGGACTGGAAAATATCCCCCAAGCTCCGGGAAATCCACCCGAAGTTTGTCAAAATCACGATGCGCGTAAGGCGGTCTCAGCTACTTTTTCAGTATTAAAGTAAAGTGGGCTATATTTCGGCCCAGAAGCTTGAAGGTGAGCGTTCGAAAAGTTTTGCTGTCCCCATTTCACTGCAAACCAAGGCCATCAAGAGTTAGTTTAGAGTCCCTGGGACTGGAAAATATCCCCCAAGTTCCGGATTATCGACCCGAAGTTGGTCAAAATCACGATGCGCGCACGCCGGTCTCGGCTACTCTTTAAGTCGTAAGTGATGTGGGACTATATATATTTCGGCCTAAAAGCTCGAAAGTGTTCGTTCAGAAACTTGTGCTGTGTAAATTTCACTGCAAACCATGGCCATCAGGAGTTAGTTTAGTGTCCCCGGGACTGGAAAATATTCCCCAAGTTCCAGGAAAGCGAGCAGAAGTTGCTCAAAATCACGATGCGCGTAACGCGGTCTCGGCTACTGTTTTAGTCTTAAAGTGAAGTGTGGCTATATTTAGGCCCACAAGCTCGAAAGTGAGCGTTCAAAAAGTTTTGCTGTGTCCATTTGACTGCAAACCAAGGCAATCAGGATTTAGTTTAGAGTCCCCGGAACTGGAAAATATTCTCCAAGTTCCAGGAAATGGCGCCGAAGTTGATGAAAATTACGATGCGCGTAACGGGCTCTCGGTTATTCTTTCAGTCTTAAATTTAAGTAGGGCTATATTGCGGTACTGAAGCTCGAAGGTGAGCGTTCAGAATGTTTTGCTGTGCTCATTAAACTGCAAACCAAGGTCATCGGGAGTAAGTTTAGCGTCCCCGGGACTTTAAATTATTCGCCAACTTGCGGGAAATCGAGCAAAAGTGGCCCAAAATCACGATGTGCGTAAGGCAATCTCGGCTACTCTTTCAGTGTTAAAATGAAGTGGGGCTATATTTCAACCGAGAAGCTCAACACCAAGCGTGCGCTCCTTTTGCCTGTGTAAATATCACTGAAAACTAAGTTCATCAGGAGTTAACATAGAGTCCGCGGAACTGGAAAATATTGCCCGAATTCCGGCAAATCGAGCCAAAGATGCTCAAAATCACGATGCGCGTAAGGCGGTCTCGGCTACTCGTTTACTCCGAAAATGAAGTGGGGCTATATTTCGGTTCTACAAACTCGACACCGAGCGTGCTCTCCTTTTACCTGTGTCCATTTCACTAAGAACTAAGTCCATCAGGAGATAGTTTAGAATCCTCGAGACTGGAAGCTATCCTCCAAGTTTCGGCAAATTGAGCCATACTTTCTTAAAATTACGATAGGCGTACGGCAGTTTCGTTTACTCTTTCAGTCTTAAAATGAACTGGGGCCATATTTCGGCCTAGGAGCTCGACACCGAGCGCGCGCTCCTGTTACCTGTGACCATTTTACTGAAAACTAAGGCCATCAAGAGTTAGGGTAGAGTCCCTGGGACTGGAAAATATCCCCCAAGTTTTGGCATATCGAGCCATAGTGGCTAAAAATTTCGATGCGCTTAAGGCGGGTTCGTGTACACTTTCAGTCTTAAAATAAAGTGGGGCTATATTTCGGCCTACAACCTGGAAACCGAGCGTGCGCTCCTTTTACCTGTGTCCATTTCACTAAAAGCCAAGGCATTCAGGAGTTAGTTTAGAGCTTCTGGGACTGGAAAATATCCCCCAAGTCCCAGGAAATCAAGCCGAAGTTCGACAAAATTAGCATGCGCGTAAGGCGGTCCTGGCTACTCTTTCAGTCTTAAAGTGAAGTGGGGCTATATTTTGGCCCAAAAACTCGAAAGTGAACGTTCAAAAAGTTTGGCTGTGTCCATTTCAGTGAAAACCAAGGCCATCAGGAATTAGTTCAGAGTGCCCAGGACTGGAAATTATCTCTCAAGTTCCGGGAAATCGAGCGGAAGTAGCCCAAAATCACGATGCGCGTAAGGCGGTCTCCGCTAGTCTTTCAGTCTTAAAGTGAAGTAGGGCTATGCTTCGGCCCAGAAGCTCAAAAGTGAGCGTTCAAAAAGTTGTGCTGTGTCTATTTCACTGCAAACCGAGGCAATCAGGAGTTAGTTTAGAGTCCCCGGTACCGGAAAATATCCCCCATTTCCCGGGAAATCGAGCCAAAGTTGGTCAAAATCACGATGCGCGTAAGGCGGTCCCGGTTACTCTTTCATTTTTAAAGTGAACTGGGGCAATATTCCCCCCCAGAAGCTCGAAAGTGAGCGTTCAAAAAGTTGTGCTGTGTCCATTTCACTCCAGAGCAAGGCCATCAGGAGTTACTTTAGAGTCCGCAGGACTGGAAAATATCCCCCAAGTTTCGGGAAATCGGGCCGAAGTTGGTCAAAATTACGATGGGCGTAAGGGGGTCTCGGCTACTCTTTCACTCTTAAAGTGAAGTGGAGCTATATTTCGGCCCAGAACGCTCAAAAGCGAGCGTTCAAAAAGTTTTGCTGTGTCCATTTTACTGCAGACCAAGGACGTCGGTAGTCAGTTTAGAGTCCTCCGGGACTGGAAAACATCCCCCAAGTTCCGGGAAATTTAACCGAAGTTGGTCAAAATCACGACGCGCGTACGGCAGTCCCGGCTACTCTTTCAGGCTCAAAGTGAATAGGGGCAATATTTCGGCCCAGAAGCTCGAAACTGAGTGTTTAAAAAGTTTTGCTGTGTCCATTTCACTGCAAAACAAGGCCATCACGACTTAGTTTAGCGTCAAAGGAACTGGAAATATCCCCCAAGTTACGGCAAATCCACCCGAAGTTAGTCAAAATCACCATGCGCTTAAGGGGATCTTAGCTACTCTTTCAGTCTTAAGGTAAAGTGGGCTTAGATTTAACTCCAGAAGCTCGAAAGTAAGGCTTCAAAAATTTTTGTGTCTATTTCACTCACATCTTAGACAATCAGGAGTGAGATTAGAGACTTTGGGACTGGAAAATATCTCCCAAGTTTCGCCAGATCGAGCCGAGGATCCTCAAAATCACAATGCGCGTAAGGCGCACCCGCCTACTCTTTCAGTCTTAAAAAGAAGTAGGGCTATATTTCGGCCAGCAAGCTCGAAAGTGCGCGTTCAAAAAGTGTTCCTGTGTCCATTTCACATCAAACCAAGTCCATCAAGAGTTAGTTTAGAGTGTCCGGGACTTGAAAATATCGCCAAAATTCTAGGAAATCGAGCGGAAGTTGCTCAAAATCACGATGCAGGTAAGGCGGTCTCGCCTACTCTTTCAGTCTTAAAGTGAAGTGGGGCTATATTTCATCCCAGAAGTTCGAAAATAAGCGTTCAAAAAGTGTTACCTTGTTCATTTCACTGCAAACCAAGGCCATCAGGAGTTAGTTTAGAGTCCCCGGGACTGCAAAATATTTCCCAACTTCCAGAAAATCGAGAAGACGTTGGTCAAAATCACGATGCGCGCAAGACGGTCTTGGCTAGTCTTTCAGTCTTAAAGTGAAGTGGGGCTATATTTAGGCCCAGAAGCTCAAAAGTGAGCTTCAAAAAGTTTTGCTGTATCCATTTCAATGCAAACGAAGGCCATCAGGAGTTACTTAAGAGTCTTCGGGACTGGAAAATATCCCCCCAAGTTCAGGAAAATTTAGCCGAAGTTGGTCAAAATCACGGTGCGCGTTAGGCGGTCTCGCTTACTGTTTCAGTCTTAAAGTGAAGTGAGGCTTTATTCCTGCCCAGGAGCTTGAAAGTGAGCGTTCAAAAAGTTTCCCTGTGTTTATTTGACTGCAAACCAAAGCCATCAGGAGCTAGGTTAGAGTCCCCGGGACTGGCAAATATCCCCCAACTTCCGGGAAATCGAGTCGAAGTTGGTCAAAATCTCGACTTGCGTAAGGTAGTGTCGGCTACTCTTTCAGTCTTAGAGTGAAGTGGGGCTATATTTCGGGCGAGAAGCCCGAAGGTGAGCGTTCAAAAAGTTTTGCTGTTTTCATTTCACTGCAAACCAAGGCCATCAGGAGTTAGTTTAGCGTCCCCGGGACAAGAAAATATGCCCCAAGGTCCGGGAAATTGAGCCGAGGTTGGTCAAAATCACGATGCCCCTAAAGTGGTCTCGGCTACTCTTTCTGTCTTAAAGTGAAGTGGGGCTATATTTCGGGCCAGAAGGCCGGAAGTGAGCGTTCAAAAAGTTTTGCTGTGTGCATTTCACTGCAAACCAAAGCTATCAAAAGTTGGTTTAGGGTCCCAGGGGCTGGAAAATATTCCCCAAGTTCCGGGGAATCGAACCGAAGTTGATCAAAATCACGATGCGCGAAATGCGGTATCGGCTACTGTTTCAGTCTTAAAGTGAAGTGCGGCTATATTTCGGCCCAGAAGCCCGAAAGTGAGCGTTCAAAAAGTTTTGCTGTGTTCTTTGACTGAAAAACAAGGCCATCACGAGTTAGTTTAGCGTCCCTGACACTGGAAAATATTCCCCAAGTTCTGGTAAATCGAGCTGAAGTTGGTCAAAATCACGATGCTCCCGAACCGGTCTCGGCTACCCTTTCAGTCTTAAAGTCAAGTGGGGCTATATTTCTGTCCAGAAGCTCGAAAGTCAGCGTTCAAAAAGTTTTGCTGTGTGCATTTCACTGCAAACCAAAGCTATCAAAAGTTAGTTTAGGGTCCCCGGGACTGGAAAATATTCCCTAAGTTCCGGGAAAGCGAGCCGAAGTTGATCAAAATCACGATGCGCGAAATGCGGTCTCGGCTACTCTTTCAGTCTTAAAGTAAAGTGTGGCTATATTTCGGCCCACAAGCTCGAAACTGAGCGTTCCAAAAGTTTTGCTGTGTCCATTTCACTGCAAAAGAAGGCCATCAGGACTTAGTTTAGCGTCCAAGGGACTGGAAAATGTTCCCCAAGTTCCGGGAGATCCACCCGAAGTTTGTCTAAATCACAATGCGCGTAAGGTGGTCTCGGTTACTCCTTAAGTCTTACAGTAAAGTGGGGCTTTATTTCGGCCAGGAAGCTCGAAGGTGAGCGTTCAAAAAGTTTTGCTCTGTCCATTTCACTACAAACCAAGGCCATGAGGAGTTAGTTTAGAGCTCCTGGGACTGGAAAATATCCCCCAAGTTCCGGAATATCGACCGGAAGTTTGTCAAACTCACGATGCGAGCAAGGCGGTCTCGGCTACTCTTTCAGTCTTAAGTGAAGTGGGGCTATATTTCGGCCCAGAATCTCGAAAGTGTGCATTCAAAAAATTGTGCTGTGTCCATTTCAATGCAAACCAAGCCCATCAGGAGTTAGTTTAGAGTCCCCGGGACTGGAACATATTCCTCAAGTCCCGGGAATTGGAGCCGAAGTTGATCAAATTCATGATGCGCGTAACGTGGTCTCGGCTACTTTTTCAGTCTTAAAGTCAAGTGTGCCTATATTTCGGCCCACAAGCTAGAAAGTGAGCGTTCACAAAGTTTTGCTGTGTCCATTTCACTTCAAAACAAGGCTATCAGGACTTAGTTTAGGGTCTGCGAGCTGGAAAATATTCCCCAAGTTCCGGGAAAGCAAGCCGAAGTTGATCAAAATCACGATGCGCGAAATGCGGTCTCGGCTACTGTTTCAGTCTTTAAGTAAAATGTGGCTATATTTCGGCCCACAAGCTCGAAAGTGAGCGTTCAAAAAGTTTTGCTCTGTCCATTTCAATGCAAAGCAAGGCGATCAGGAGTTAGTTTAGAGTCCCCGGGACTGGAAAATATCCCCCAAGTTCCGAGAAATCGGTTCGAAAATAGTCAAAATCACGATGCGCGTAAGGCGATCTCGGCTACTCTTTCAGTCTTAAAGTAAAGTGTGGCTATATTTCGGCCCAGAAGCTCCAAAGTGGGCGTTCAAAAATTTATGCTGTGCGCATTTCAGTGCAAACCAAGGCAATCCGGAGTTAGTTTAGAGTCCCCCGGACTGGAAAATATCCCAAAAGTTGCGTGAAATCGAGCTGAACTTGGTCTAACTCACGATGCGCGTGAGGCGGTCTCCGCTACTATTTCAGTCTGAAAGTGAAGTGGGATTCTATTTCGGCCCAGAAGCTACAAAGAGAGTCTTCAAAAAGCTTTCCTTTGTCCATTTCACTGAAAACCAAGGCCATCAGGAGTTAGTTTCGAGCCCGCGGAAATGGAATATATCCCCCAAGTTCCGGGAAACGGACCCGAAGTTGGTGAATATCACGATTTGCACAAGACGGTCTCGGCTACTCTTTCAGTCTTAAAGTAAAGTGGGGCTATATTTCGGTCCAGAAGCTCGAGAGTGAGCGTTCAAAAAGTTTCGCTGTGTCAATTTCACTAAAAACCAAGACAATCAGGAGTTAGTTTAGAGTCCCCGGGACTGGAAAATATCCCCCAAGTTCCGGCAAATCGAGCCGAAGTTGGTCAAAATGACGGTGCGCTTAAGGCGATGTCGGCTACTTCTTCAGTCTTAAAGTGAAGTGGTGCTCTATTTCGGCCCACAAGTTCAAAGCTCAAAAAAAATTACTGTGTTTATTTCACTTCAAACCAAGGCTATCAGTAGTTAGTTTAGAGTCCCCGGGAGTGGAATGTATTTCCCAAGTTCCGGAAACTCGAGAAGACGTTGGTCAAAATCACGATGCGCGTAAGACGGTCTCGGCTACTCTTTCAGTCTTAAAGTGAAGTGGGGCTATATTTCGGCCCAGAAGCTCAAAAGTGAGCGTTCAAAAAGTTTTGCTGTATCCATTTCCATGCAAACCAAGGCCATCAGGGGTTACTTAAGAGTCCTCGGGACTAGAAAATGTCCCCCAAGTTCAGGTAAATCGAGCCGAAGTTGGTCAAAATCACGATGTGCGTAAGGTGGTCTCGGCTACTCTTTCAGTCTTAAAGTGAAGTGGGGCTATATTTCGGCCCAGAAGCTCGAAAGTGAGTGTTTAAAAAGTTTTGCTCTGTCACTTTCAGTGCAAACCAAGGCCATCAGAAGTTAGTTTAGAGTCCCCGGGACTGGAGAATATCCCCCAAGTCCCGGGAAATCGAGCCGAAGTTGATCAAATTCATGATGCGCGTAACGTGGTCTCGGCTACTGTGTCAGTCCTAAAGTGAAGTGTGGCTATATTTCGGCCCACAAGCTCGAAAGTGAGCGTTCAAAAAGTTTTGTTGTGTCCATTTTACTTCAAAACAAGGTCATCAGGACTTAGTTTAGCGTCCAAGGGACTGCAAAATATCCCCCAAGTTCCGGGAAATCCATTCGAAGTTCGTCAAAATTACGATGCGCGTAAGGCGGTCTCATCTACTCTCTCAGTCTTAAAGTAAAGTGGGCCTATATTTCTGCCCAGAAGCTCCAAAGTTGTTCTCTGTCTATTTCACTGAGAACCAAGGCCATCAGGAGTTACTGTAGTCTCTTTGACTGGAATATATCCCCCAAGTTTCGCGTAATAAAGGCGAAATTGGTCAAAATCACGATTCGCTCAAGACGGTCTCGCCTACTCTTTCAGTCTTAAAGTAAAATGGGGCTCTATTTCGGCCCAGAAGCTCGAGAGTGAGCGTTCAAAAACTTTCGCTGTGTCCATTTCACTGCAAACCAAGACAAGTAGGAGTTAGTTGAGAGTCCCCAGGACTGGAAAATATCCCCCAATTTCCGGGAAATCAACCCGAAGTTTGTCAAAATCACGATGCACGTAAGGCGGTCTCGGCTACTCTTTCAATGTTAAAGTAATGGGGGGCTATATTTTGGCCCAGAAGCTCGAAATTGAGCGTTCAAAAAGTTTTGATGGGTCCATTTTACTGCGAACCAAGGCCATCGGGAATTAGTTTAGAGTCCTCAGAACTGGAATATATCCCCTTAGTTCCGGCAAATCGAGCCGAAGTTGTTCCAAATTACCATGCACGTAAGGCGGTCTCGGCTACTCTTTCAGTCTTCAAGTGAAGTAGGGTTCTATTTCGCTCCAGAAGCTCGAAAGTATGCGTTCAAAAACTTTTTCTGTTTCCGTTTCACTGCAAACCAAGACCAGCACGAGTTAGTTTAGAGTCCCAGGGACTGGAAAATATTTCGCAAGTTCCGGGAAATCCAGCCGAAGTTGATCAAAATCACGATGCGCGAAACGTGGTCTCGGCTACTGTTTCAGTCTTAAAGTGAAGTATTGCTATATTTCGGCCCACAACCTCGAAAGTGAGCCTTCAAAAAGCTTTGCTGTGTCCATTTCACTGCAAAACAAGGCCATCGGCACCTAGTTTAGCGTCCAAGGGACTGGAAAATATCCCCCAAGCTCCGGGCAATCCACCTAAAGTTTGTCAAAATCACGATGCGCGTAAGGCGGTCTGGCCTACTTTTTCAGTATTAAAGTAAAGTGGGCTATATTTCGGCCCAGAAGCTTGAATGTGAGCGTTCAAAAACTTTTGCTGTCTCCATTTCACTGCAAACCAAGGCCATCAAGAGTTAGTTTAGAGTCCCTGGGACTGGAAAATATCCCCCAAGCTCCGGAATATCGACCCGAAGTTGGTCAAAATCACGATGCGCGCACGCCGGTCTCGGCTACTCTTTAAGTCGTAAGTGATGTGGAACTATATTTCGGCCTAATTTTCGAAAGAGTTCGTTAAAAAACTTGTGCTGTGTGAATTTCACTGCAAACCATGGCCATCAGGAGTTAGTTTAGAGTCCCCGGGACTGGAAAAAATTCCCCAAGTTCCAGGAAAGCGAGCAGAAGTTGCTCAAAATCACGATGCGCGTAACGCGGTCTCGGCTACTGTTTCAGTCTTCAAGTGAAGTGTGGCTATATTTAGGCCCACAAGCTCGAAAGTGAGTGTTCATAAAGTTTTGCTGTGTCCATTTGACTGCAAACCAAGGCAATCAGGAGTTAGTTTAGAGTGCCCGGAACGGGAAAATATTCTCCAAGTTCCAGGAAATGGCGCCGAAGTTCATGAAAATTACGATGCGCGTAACGGGCTCTCGGTTATTCTTTCAGTCTTAAATTTAAGTAGGGCTATACTGCGGCAGTGAAGCTCGAAGGTGAGCGTTCAGAATGTTTTACTGTGTTCATTAAACTGCAAAGCAAGGTCATCGGGAGTTAGTTTAGCGTCCCCGGGACTTTAAATTATTTGCCAACTTCCGTGAAATCGAGCAAAAGTGGCCCAAAATCACGATGGCGTGAGGCGGTCTCGGCTACTCTTTCAGTCTTAAAATTAAGGGGGGCTATATTTCGACCTAGAAGCTCGAGACCGGGCGTGCGCTAATTTTACCTGTGTCAATTTCACTGACATCTTAGGCCATCAGGACTTAGTTTAGAGTCCTTGGCACTGGAAAATATTTCCCAAATTCTGGCAGATCGAGCCAAAGTTGCTCAAAATCACGATGCGCCGAAGGCGGTCTCGGCTACTCTTTCAGTTTTAAAATGAAGGGGGGCTATATTTCGGCCGAGAAGCTCAACACCGAGCGTGCGCTCCTTTTGCCTGTGTACATATCACTGAAAACTAAGTTCATCAGGAGTTAACATAGAGTCCTCGGGACTGGAAAATATTGCCCGAATTCCGGCAAATCGAGCCAAAGATGCTCAAAATCACGATGCGCGTAAGGCGGTCTCGGCTACTTGTTTACTCCGAAAATGAAGTGGGGCTATATTTCGGTTCTACAAGCTCGAGACCGAGCGTGCTCTCCTTTTACCTGTGTCCCTTTCACTAAGAACTAAGTCCGTCAGGAGATAGTTTAGAATCCTCCAGACTGGAAGCTATCCTCCAAGTTTCGGCAAATTGAGCCATACTTTCTTAAAATTACGATAGGCGTACGGCAGTTTCGTTTACTCTTTCAGTCTTAAAATGAACTGGAGCTACATTTCGGCCCAGAAGCTCGACACCGAGCATGCGCTCCTGTTACCTGTGACCATTTTACTGAAAACTAAGGCCATCAAGAGTTAGGGTAGAGTCCCTGGGACTGGAAAATATCCCCCAAGTTTTGGCATATCGAGCCATAGTGGCTAAAAATTTCGATGCGCTTAAGGCGGTTTCGTGTACACTTTCAGTCTTAAAATAAAGTGGGGCTATATTTCGGCCTACAACCTGGAAACCGAGCGTGCGCTCCTTTTACTTGTGTCCATTTCACTAAAAACCAAGGCATTCAGGAGTTAGTTTAGAGCTTCCGGGACTGGAAAATATCCCCCAAGTCCCAGGAAATAAAGCCGAAGTTCGACAAAATTAGCATGCGCGTAAGGCGGTCCCGGCTACTCTTTCAGTCTTAAAGTGAAGTGGGGCTATATTTCGGCCCAGAAGCTCGAAAGTGAACGTTCAAAAAGTTTGGCTGTGTCCATTTCACTAAAAACCAAGGCCATCAGGAGTTAATTTAGAGTGCCCGGGACTAGGAAATATCTCCCAAGTTCTGGGAAATCGAGCGGAAGTAGCCCAAAATCACGATGCGCGTAAGGCGGTCTCGGCTAGTCTTTCAGTCTTAAAGGGAAGTAGGGCTATGCTTCGGCCCAGAAGCTCAAAAGTGAGCGTTCAAAAAGTTGTGCTGTGTCCATTTCACTGCAAACCGAGGAAATCAGGAGTTACTTTAGAGTCCCCGGTACCGTAAAATATCCCCCATTTCCCGGGAAATCGAGCCAAAGTTGGTCAAAATCACAATGCGCGTAAGGCGGTCCCGGTTACTCTTTCATTCTTGAAGTGAACTGGGGCAATATTTCCCCCCAGAAGCTCGAAAGTGAGCGTTCAAAAAGTTGTGCTGTGTCCATTTCACTCCAGAGCAAGGCCATCAGGAGTTACTTTAGAGTTCGCGGGACTGGAAAATATCCCCCAACTTCCGGGAAATCGAGCCGAAGTTGGTCAAAATTACGATGGGCGTAAGGGGGTCTCGGCTACTCTTTCACTCTTAAAGTGAAGTGGAGCTATATTTCGGCCCAGAAGCTCAAAAGTGAGCGTTCAAAAAGTTTTGCTGTAACCATTTTACTGCAGACCAAGGACGTCGGGGGTCAGTTTAGAGTCCTCCGGGACTGGAAAATATCCCCCAAGTTCCGGGAAATTTAACCGAAGTTGGTCAAAATCACGACGCGCGTACGGAGGTCTCGGCTACTCTTTCAGTCTTAAAGTGAATTGGGACAATATTTCGGCCCAGAAGCTCGAAACTGAGTGTTTAAAAAGTTTTGCTGTCTCCATTTCAATGCAAAACAAGGCCACCACGACTTAGTTTAGCGTCAAAGGAACTGGAAATATCCCCCAAGTTACGGGAAATCCACCCCAAGTAAGTCAAAATCACCATGCGCTTAAGGGGGTCTCGGCTACTCTTTCAGTCTTAAGGTAAAGTGGGCTTAGATTTAACTCCAGAAGCTCGAAAGTAAGGCTTCAAAAATTTTTGTGTCTATTTCACTCACATCTTAGACAATCAGGAGTGAGTTTAGAGACTTTGGGACTGGAAAATATCTCCCAAGTTTCGCCAGATCGAGCCGAGGATCCTCAAAATCACAATGCGCGTAAGGCACTCCCGCCTACTCTTTCAGTCTTAAAAAAAAGTAGGGCTATATTTCGGCCAGCAAGCTCGAAAGTGCGCGTTCAAAAAGTGTTCCTGTGTCCATTTCACTGGAAACCAAGGCCATCAGGTGTTAGTTTAGAGTCTCCGGGACTGGAAAAAATCCCCCTATTTCCGAGAAATCGAGCCGAAGTATCCCAAATTCACGATGCGCGTAAGGCGGTCTCGGCTACTTTTTCAGTCTTAAAGTTAAGTGGGGCTATATTTCGAGCCATAAGCTCGAAAGTGAGCGTTCAAAAAGTTTTGCTGTGTCATTTTAACTGCAAACCAAGGCCACCGGAAGTTAGTTTAGCTTCCCCGGAAATTGAAAATATTCGCCAACTTCCGGCAAATCGAGCCGAAGTTGGTCAAAATTACGATGCGCGTAAGGCGGTCTCGGCTACTCTTTCAGTCTTAAAGTGAAGTAGGGCTATATTTCGGCCGAGAAGCTTGAAAGTGAGCGTTCAAAAAAATGTCCTGTGTCCATTTCACTGCAAACCAAGACCATCAGCAGTTAGTTTAGAGTCCCCGGGACTGGAATATATCCCCGAAGTTCCGGGAAATCCAACGGAAGTTGGTCAAAATCACGATGCGCGTAAGACGGTCTCGGCTACTCTTTCAGTCTTAAAGTAAAGTGGGGCTATATTTCGGCTCAGAAGCTCGAAAGTGAATCTTTAAAAAGTTACGCTTTGTGCATTTAACTGCAAACGAAGGCCATCAGGAGTTAGTTCAACGTCCCCCGGCCTGGAAAATATCCCCCAAGTCCCGGGAAATCGAGCCGAAGTTTGTCAAAATCACGATGCGCGTAAAGCAGTCTCGGCTAGTCTTTTAGTCTTAAAGTGACGTGGCTGTATATTTTGGCCCAGAAGCTCGAAAGTGAGCCTTCAAAAAGTTATGCTGTGCCCATTTCACTGCAAAGCAAGGCCCTCAGGAAGTAGTTTACAGTCCCCGGAACTGGAAAATATCCTCCAAGTACCGCGAAATCGAGAAGAAGTTGGTCAAAATAACGATTCGCGTAAGGCGGTCTCGGCTACTCTTTGAGTCTGAAGGTGAAGTAGGGTTATATTTCGGTCCAGAAGCTCGAAAGCGAGCGTTCAAAAAGTTTTCGTCTCTCAATTTCACTGAAAACTAAGGCCATCATGAGTTAGTTTAGAGTCCCCGAGAGTGGAAAATATCTTTTAAGTTCTGGCAACTCAAGCCTAAGTTGGTCAAAATCACGATGCGCCTAAGGCGGCCTCGGCTACTCTTTCAGTCTTAAAGTGAAGTGGAGCTTTATTTCGGCCCAGAAGCTCCAAAGTGAGCGCTGCAAAAAATTTGCTGTCTCCATTTTACTGCAAACCAAGGCCACCAGGAGTTAGTTTAGAGTCCCCGGGACTGCAATGTATCTCCCAAGTTCCGGAAAGTCGAGAAGACGTTGGTCAAAATCACGATGCGCGCAAGACGGTCTTGGCTAGTTTTTCAGTCTTAAAGTGAAGTGGGGCTATATTTCGGCCCAGAAGCTCGAAAGTGAGTGTTTAGAAAGTTTTGCTCTGTCACTTTCAGTGCAAACCAAGGCCATCAGAAGTTAGTTTAGAGACCCCGGGACTGGAGAATATCCCCCAAGTCCCGGGAAATCGAGCCGAAGTTGATCAAATTCATGATGCGCGTAACGTGGTCTCGGCTACTGTGTCAGTCGTAAAGTGAAGTGTGGCTATATTTCGGCCCACAAGCTCGAAAGTGAGCGTTCAAAAAGTTTTGTTGTGTCCATTTTACTTCAAAACAAGGCCATCAGGACTTAGTTTAGCGTGCAAGGGACTGCAAAATATCCCCCAAGTTCCGGGAAATCTATTCGAAGTTCGTCAAAATTACGATGCGCGTAAGGCGGTCTCATCTACTCTTTCAGTCTTAAAGTAAAGTGGGGCTATATTTCTGCCCAGAAGCTGCAAAGTTGTGCTCTGTCCATTTCACTGAAAACCAAGGCCATCAGGAGTTACTGTAGAGTCCCTTTGACTGGAATATATCCCCCAAGTTTCGGGAAATAAAGGCGAAATTGGTCAAAATCACGATTCGCTCAAGACGGTCTCGCCTACTCTTTCAGTCTTAAAGTAAAATGGGGCTCTATTTCGGCCCAGAACCTCGAGAGTGTGCGTTCAAAAACTTTCGCTGTGTCCATTTCACTGCAAACCAAGACAAGCAGGAGTTAGTTGAGAGTCCCCGGGACTGGAAAATATCCCCCAATTTCCGGGAAATCAACCCAAAGTTTGTGAAAATCACGATGCACGTAAGGCGGTCTCGGCTACTCTTTCGGTGTTAAAGTAATGGGGGCTATATTTTGGCCCAGAAGCTCGAAATTCAGCGTTCAAAAAGTTTTGCTGGCTCCATTTTACTGCAAACCAAGGCCATCAGGAATTAGTTTAGAGTCCTCAGAACTGGAATATATCCCCTTAGTTCCGGCAAATCGAGCCGAAGTTGCTCAAAATTACGATGCACGTAAGGCGGTCTCGGCTACTCTTTCAGTCTTCAAGTGAAGTGGGGTTCTCTTTCACTCCGGAAGCTCGAAAGTATGCGTTCAAAAACTTTTTCTGTTTCCGTTTCACTGCAAACCAAGGCCAGCACGAGTTAGTTTAGAGTCCCAGGGACTGGAAAATATTTCGCAAGTTCCGGGAAATCGAGCCGAAGTTGATAAAAATCACGATGCGCGAAACGTGGTCTCGGCTACTGTTTCAGTCTTAAAGTGAAGTATGGCTATATTTCGGCCCACAACCTCGAAAGTGAGCCTTCAAAAAGCTTTGCTGTGTCCATTTCACTGCAAAACAAGGCCATCGGCACCTAGTTTAGCGTCCAAGGGACTGGAAAATATCCCCCAAGCTCCGGGAAATCCACCCGAAGTTTGTCAAAATCACGATGCGCGTAAGGCGGTCTCGGCTACTTTTTCAGTATTAAAGTAAAGTGGGCTATATTTCGGCCCAGAAGCTTGAAGGTGAGCGTTGAAAAAGTTTCGCTGTCTCCATTTCACTGCAAACCAAGGCCATCAAGAGTTAGTTTAGAGTCCCTGGGACTGGAAAATATACCTCAAGTTCCGGAATATCGACCCGAAGTTGGTCAAAATCACGATGCGCGCACGCCGGTCTCGGCTACTCTTTAAGTCGCAAGTAATGTGGGACTATATTTCGGCCTAAAAGCTCGAAAGTGTTCGTTAAAAAACTTGTGCTGTGTGAATTTCACTGCAAACCATGGCCATCAGGAGTTAGTTTAGAGTCCCCGGGACTGGAAAATATTCCCCAAGTTCCACGAAAGCGAGCAGAAGTTGCTCAAAATCACGATGCGCGTAACGCGGTCTCGCCTAGTGTTTCAGTCTTAAAGTGAAGTGTGGCTATATTGAGGCCCACAAGCTCGAAAGTGAGCGTTCAAAAAGTTTTGCTGTGTCCATTTGACTGCAAACCAAGGCAATCAGGAGTTAGTTTAGAGTCCCCGGAACTGGAAAATATTCTCCAAGTTCCAGGAAATGGCGCCGAAGTTGATCAAAATTACGATGCGCGTAACGGGCTCTCGGTTATTCTTTCAGTCTTAAATTTAAGTAGGGCTATATTGCGGCACTGAAGCTCAAAGGTGAGCGTTCAGAATGTTTTGCTGTGTTCATTAAACTGCAAAGCAAGGTCATCGGGAGTTAGTTTAGCGTCCCCGGGACTTTAAATTATTCGCCAACTTCCGGGAAATCGAGCAAAAGTGGCCCAAAATCACGATGCGCGTAAGGCGGTCTCGGCTACTCTTTCAGTCTTAAAATTAAGGGGGGCTATATTTCGACCTAGAAGCTCGAGACCGGGCGTGCACTAATTTTACCTGTGTCCATTTCACTGACATCTTATTGTAGCGGCCGCCTTTCTATGCAGAACGGGGCGCGAGAAACATTGGTACGATCCACACGTCTAACAGTTCTACTCCGGTTTATTTTCCACGGTGTTGGGACGAATTATTACAGCTTGAACATGTTAAAGTTCAAATACACAAATACACACTGAAAATACACGGACGTTGCGAAAACGTTTCGCTAGCACGAGGAACCCTTTTTTTTTAAGTCCCGTATTAGAACTAGGGGATGACGGGATGCGTAACGCAACACTGAACGACTGAGAAGGCGTTACATGGCTCCCCTCATACATTGTAAGAATGTATGAAGTTACAGTAACAAATATCAAACAGAATAAGTTCTATCAATGTCAATCATTCCTATATGAAGGAACAGTTCAGGCTCCCCGACGGGGTCGTACTCCGGTAATAAAGGTTTCTTCATCAGCACACTGAATCAGTCGTCCCTTTCATCTTCATTTGGACGGTAAATCAGGACCAACTTGTGGATAGGTCTTTCAAAGAACTTCTTTGTTCCAGACTTGGTGACAAGGAGGAGGACCTTGCGTACAAGCCCATCTTCACTGGGATAGACCTCCGTCACTTTGGCAAGTGGCCACTGGTTTCTAGGGGAGGAATCATCGCGAATAAGGACAATATCACCAACTTGGCTGTTAGGACTGACATCATTCCATTTCTGGCGTTTCTGTTGTAGCAAGCAGTATTCTCGTTGCCAGCGGCGCCAAAATTGATCTGACAGGTATTGAACCCTTCTCCAGGTAGTCGCTGTAACTGGGTAATCTTCGCAAGGGTATCCGTAAGTTGGGCTGTGTAGCTTTGCGATACTGAAAGAAACGGGGTTACAGGTGGCGGAAAGAAGGCTGGACGGTTCCCACAGAAGCCCTTTGGTGTAGAAGGATGGTACTCTGACTGTGCAGTGGTGATTGCTGGAATAATCGGGGGGCGCTGACCTCCAATGCTGAAGCTGGTGGTAGTGTAAACAGATGAAAATGGACACAGGGTTCTCCTGGGTTCTTGAACTGGCGGTACCAGTGGTGCTTGGGGCGGTGCGTTGTGTGAGGTTGGAGGCTCTGGTTGAGGGTGTAGCACGTGAATTGAAGGTGACGAAGATGTGACCGATACATTGTTTGTTGCTGGCGTTACTGGGGTAGAAGATGTTAAGATGGGAGCCTCTGGTGTGGAGGTCAACCCGGCTTCCTCGTGGTAGTTCAGAAAGGCACCAATAGGATCGTGCAGAGTAGTGGGCAGCAAAGGTTGTTGTTCGTCATCTAGTTGATTCTCTTCGTCGATCGCTTTTTTGTATACAGCTTCTTGGGCTGCGATTTCTTCAAGTTCTTTTTGTATCCTTAACTGCTCTAACTTACTTTCTTGTTCTGCGATGACTGGTGAGAACTTGAGTTTCTCTTTTAGAGCAGCCTTTTTGGCCTGGCAGGCAATAAGAGTCTCCCTGGATAAACTTTTGCTGGACCCTGATTTAGTAGAGGTTCGCGATCGGCTTGACTTTCGTGAGTAAATAGATTTACTATCCTCTTCAAGCCTTTTAATTTCTTGCACGGCAGTAGTGTGTGCAATTTTCCAGGCGTCATATATGTATGACTGTTTATTCGAGGCACGCTGACATTCGCTAGTCTCGTCTGACAATTCAATCCAATCATCAAAAGCTTGTTGGACTTCGTCTACATCTCTAGCTGTTTGTGCAATTTCCCTTCTGATTTCATCAGGGCTTTTACAATCACGCACAAAACCTTCAAAACTTCTTAACTTTGCTCGTAGCTCGCGGTCACAGGCTAACGCGGCTTTTTTCTTTAAATCACATTGATATTCTCTTCCTTTGGACGTGAGGGTCCTGGATCTAGTTTCACTACCATCGTGCTCGAGATTGTCTGTATCACTGGGCAAAATTTCGACTTCATTTGAATTAAACGAAGGTTCTTCGAACGAAGCAATAGGAAAAGGACTAACCTTCGTTCCTGTCGAAGTGATAGGCTCTTCTGATGTTGACCTGGGAATTTCTGTTTCCTTGTCCGGTTCGGTGACATCTTGTTTTGAAGCGAAGGTCAACCCAATGCCGGTGTCTTCGTGTTTATCTCCTTTCTGTTCTTCCGATTGCATGATGCTTATGAGGTTCTTTCGAGTGTTCACTAGTCTTTGACTGTAGCGGCCGCCTTTCTATGCAGAACGGGGCGCGAGAAACATTGGTACGATCCACACGTCTAACAGTTCTACTCCGGTTTATTTTCCACGGTGTTGGGACGAATTATTACAGCTTGAACATGTTAAAGTTCAAAGTAAGGCATGACAGGATTTCCTTACCACAATGTCCGGATAAGATTGTCAAAGACTGTAATGGAACGTACTCGGGAATGGCTTCGGGTGAAGCTTGAGTAAACAGGTAACGAAGCTACAAATACACACTGAAAATACACGGACGTTGCGAAAACGTTTCGCTAGCACGAGGAACCCTTTTTTTTTAAGTCCCGTATTAGAACTAGGGGATGACGGGATGCGTAACGCAACACTGAACGACTGAGAAGGCGTTACATGGCTCCCCTCATACATTGTAAGAATGTATGAAGTTACAGTAACAAATATCAAACAGAATAAGTTCTATCAATGTCAATCATTCCTATATGAAGGAACAGTTCAGGCTCCCCGACGGGGTCGTACTCCGGTAATAAAGGTTTCTTCATCAGCACACTGAATCAGTCGTCAATATCACCAACTTGGCTGTTAGGACTGACATCATTCCATTTCTGGCGTTTCTGTTGTAGCAAGCAGTATTCTCGTTGCCAGCGGCGCCAAAATTGATCTGACAGGTATTGAACCCTTCTCCATCTCCGTCTTGAGTAGAGATCCGGTCGCGAGAAATTGCCCGGAGGGGGCAATACTACTTTTGCCTTGAGAGTAAGCAGATGATTTGGAGTGATTGGCTCAGGTGCCTCTGGATCTGATAAATTGTCCACAGTGAGCGGGCGGCTGTTCACGATGTTTTCTGCTTCAGTAAACAGAGTTCGAAGGGTCTCGTCATCAAGCTGTTGGGCGTGGTCATCTAGGAGACCGGCCAGGACTGAGCGTACAGTACGAATAAGTCGCTCCCATATGCCGCCCATATGGGATGCGCATGGCACGTTCATCTTGAACTCGATGAGGTCGCAATCTTGGGTTAGGAGGAAGTTCTTAACAGAATCGACGTTTACTTCTCTCAGCGCAACGTTGAGCTCATTTTTCGCTCCTATGAAGTTTGATCCTTGATCACATCTCAATTCACGGACTTTGTCTCTTCGGTTGACGAATCGTCTGAGTGCATTAATGAATGCATCAGTTTCCATTGAGTTTAAGGTTTCCAGATGTATAGCCCGGGAACTGAGGCAAGTGAAGATTAGTCCCCAGCGCTTTAGCTCTTTCCGGCCCTCTTTGATGTACCAAGGGCCGAAAATGTCCATACCGGAGTATGTGAAAGGTGAAGCTGGAGTAACACGTTCTTCAGGAAGGTTCGCCATCTTTTGGACTTGGGCGGGTGCGCGGAGCTTGCGACAGATGATGCACTTTCGGAGCTGCTGTGAAACAGAGGCACGTCCGTTTATAATCCAATAACCGGCTTGTCTAAGTGCATTGTGCGTCATACCGCAGCCTTGATGATGTTGTTCTTGACTGTGGTACTGTCTGATCAGAAGTTCAGTTATGTGACTCTTCTTGGGCACAACAATGGGATGTTTAACTTCATACGCTAAGGTAGCTTTCTGGAGTCGGCCCCCTACTCTGAGCATTCCTTTTTCGCCAAGAAATGGGTCAAGCCTAAAGAGTGAACTGGTTTGCTTCAACTTTTCATTTCTGGTGTGAGCATTCTGGCGGTTCCGGAACATGGGATCTTTGCCGCTATGGTTTTGGAGTACTTGAATCTCCTTGCCAAAGTACCAAAACTGTACTGACTTGAAAATTACTTCTTCTGCTACGCGCATTTCTTCCACGGTTGGAGGACCAGAAACAGGCCTTGAATTGTACTGTTTGTTGGGACGGTTCCGTTCAATCAATCTCTGGATGCGAACAATGCTTCTTTTCAGGCGACTGAGGGACGATGAATGAGTGAAGCGTTCCAACTCTAAAACTTCTGGAAAGGCTTTCTCTTCTTTGTTTTCAGGCCTGACTTGGTTGGAGATAAGGACAGCTGTATTGACTTTCTTTACTTCCGCATCTTCAGGGCTCAGATCAGGGACTGGATCCGAGTTCACCACAATCACATCTGTTTCCCACAAGAAACTCGGGCCTTTGAACCACAGTTCATGTTCTGCAAGTTGTTTGGCGGTTGTGCCTCGTGAGGCAACGTCAGCTGGGTTGCTAGCGCTGGAAACATGGTGCCACTGTTCTGGTTTTGATCTTTCATGGATGTGATGTACACGGTTTCCCACATACGTATGGAAACGCTTCGCTTCGTTACGTATGTAACCCAAAACGACGGAGGAGTCCGTGTAAAATACTTCTACTGGATCTTTGTAGTTGAGCTCTCTGCTGAGCATGGAGACCACGTTGACCGAAATTACTGCAACAGTAAGTTCACGCCGTGGAGTTGACATTGGCTTCAGTGGTGCAACTCGAGCCTTCCCCATTAGGAAACTGACGTGTACCTGGTTCGAGCTGTTTACAAGTCGGAGGTAAGTTACTTGGCCAAGTCCTACATCACTGGCATCGGAGAAACTGTGTAACTCTAAAACGATTGGTTCACCAAACCCGGGGGCTTTGACGCATCTTGGAATCATAATTTTCTCTAGGAGAGGTAGTTCTGACCTCCATTTTTCCCACTGTGAGTGGACATGGCTTGGTACGGGGTCATCCCAATCGATGCCGTCATGGCACAGTTCTTGAAGTAACTGTTTTCCCACTAAGATGACTGGTGCCACTATCCCTAACGGATCGTACACCGAACTCACGGTTGAAAGAATTCCCCTGCGGGTGAGAGGTTTATCCTTAAGTTCTATGCGGAATCCAATCGTATCAGATTCAATGCACCAGTAGGTACCCAGTGAACGCTGGACAGGTAAGATGTCGTGACGAAGATCAAGATCCTTCAGGTCTTTGGAACGATCTTCAGCGGGCATGGCTTCCAGTACGGTCTTACTGTTACTAGCAAATTTGTGTAAGCGTAAGTTAGCGGCTGCACACATGGCTTTCGTGTTCCTGATGATATCGATAGCACTTTCAGGTGTAACAAAGGACTTTAATCCATCATCAACGTAGAAGTCTCGTTGAAGAAAGTCTGCAGCTGCCTGGCCAAATTGCTCTCGACCGGCTTCAGCTGTGGCTCTTAGACCAAAATTGGCGACGCCTGGCGAAGAGATGGCTCCGAAGAGATGGGCATTCATCCGATATTCACAAATTTGGCCATTCAGATCATTGTCTTTAAACCATAGAAATCTCAGAAAGTTTCTGTGTTCTGGGTTAACATGAAAACTGTGAAACATCTGTTCGATGTCGCATGTTACTGCGGTTTCTTCTTTTCGAAACCTTGAGAGTACACCAACGAGACCATTCATCATGTCTGGTCCTTGCAAGAGATGTCTGTTGAGCGACTGATCTTGGAAGACAGCGCTGCAATCGAAGACTATTCGTATTTGATCTGGTTTCTTGGGATGGTAGACGTCAAAATGTGGCAGGTACCAGACTTTCCCAGCATTGGTCTCCAGTTCCTCTGGTGGGACGAGACTGGCATGGTTCTTGTCAAAGATCTTCTGCATGAACTCAGTGTAATGTTTTAGTGTCTTGCCATTTTTAAGGATTTTCCTCTTGATGTCAAGTAGCCTTTTCAGACATTGTTCACGATCGTTTGGCAAAGTCACATCATCTGTTTTGAATGGTAAAGGCATTTCCCAATTTCCCGTTTGATTCTTGTGGATGCTGGTAGTGAGAATGTTACAGAAACGCCTGTCTTCCACGGACTCACTCTTTTCGGTGCCAGGGATGTTTCGGGTGTGGTGAAGTTCACTGTAGTCCAATTGCATCATTTCTCTGACTTGCTGGGGCGAGGTAACATCTTTAATGTAGTGCCTTGTGGCAAAGGAGATCACAGAAACTTCTTTGGAACTGTTGCTAGTCGGCACATTGAAGTGGTTCTGAGGGATTTCTCGCTGTATCGTAATGCGATTAACTGTCGCACAGTTCACACTATCTTCTCTCTTGTGTAGACACACAGGACCGATGATTGTCCAACCGAACTTATACTCTTCAGCCCAAGGCTCATCTTCTCTGCCATAGATGATACTCAACGGCTGGAAGGCAGATGGAATGTTACGACCAATTAATATTCCAATCTCTGTACCAGGATGGTGATGTATACGATGAGCCACTTCTTCTAAATGCTTCCAACACCTTGCTACTTCTGGTGTTGCAATGTCTTCTTGACTGGCTGGAATTGTATCTTGAGAGTAAGCAAATGGAACTTTAATAGGCTTGTGTAGATTGTCAATGTCCTGGATGTGTAATCCATTCACTTTCTGAGTGCGGACACTGTTTACTCCTGTAATCGTGTTTATTTCAAGGTTTACATCTTGGCCCTTGACTCCTAGCTGTTCGAGAAGGGTATCTGTAACGAAAACATCTGTCGACTGGTCATCCAGTACTGCATAGGTTGGTACCTTCACTGAGGGATTGTCTTGGTGGAAGACTTCAAGAAGAACTATTCGCGCACAAGAGCGTGCTGGCTGGTTTTGTCCACAAACTTGAGAACAGGCAGAATTAGCTTGGCTAATGTGTTTCTTTTCATGTCGGGTCGGATCATGAAGTATAGTGGCGTGTTTCTGTTGGCAGATCTTGCACTGTAGCTTGTCTCTGTTGCAGTCTTTGGAGATATGCCTGTTAGAGCTGACACACTTGAGACAGATCCTGTTCTTCATCAAGAAGTCTTTGCGCTCTTCATAGCTGAACCTTTGGAACTGCTCACAGTCATTCATTGCATGGGACTTCATCTTGTGATAGAAGCAGTATGTATCAGAGTCAGGTGGAGTGGTGTGGCCTGGTTGCTGAGGGGTTGGCAAGTTGCTTGGTGGAGTGGTTCTCAGGTTTGGTTGCTGAGCTTGGATTGCTGCCACTTGCGATTCTTTGTCAACAAGGTTTAGTTCACTGTCGTTGCCTGAAGGTGATGCGAATGTCAAAGCAACATATGAATTTCGGCTACGACGAAATTGGCGACCTGCAGGCTTGCCTCGGTCAGGGGTTGTGGAGCCAGTTGTTCCTGGACTTTGCAGAATTTGAGGGATGTTTGTCCTTTCTGCATGGTAGCGTACTTCTTCAGCAAACTCTTCAAAGGATGGGAAGGCATCTTTTCCTTTCTTTCTCTGAAGCTTTAACACTTTATCTGACCACTTTGCTTTAAACCACCCAGGTAGCTTTTCAACTAAGACTTAAATTTGTGAAGGGTAACTGAGAACTTTGAGACTTTCGATATGCTTGCTTGCGATTTTTACTTGTTGCAAGAAATCACTGAACTCTTCCAGACCAGTTGCATCGTTTGGTCCGACCTTAGGCCAAGTTGTTAGTTTCTTTTCAAAGTCTGTGCTGATAATGGCAGGGTTACCAAAACGTTCCTTGAGGATTTTGCGCGCTTCCTGGTATGCACTTTCGGGGTCTTGTACTAGGTATTGTAATTGTTCCACGACCTTTTTGGCTTTACCGCCCAAGTATTGGTACAAGAGATGTAACTTCTGTCTAGCTGTAACTGGTGCAGAATCAATTAGACTTTCAAACGCATTTTCCCACAAGAAGAATTTAGTTTTGTCCGAGTCGTTGCCTTCAAAAACATCAGGTGTCGCCTGTGGTAGTCGCTGTAACTGGGTAATCTTCGCAAGAGTATCCGTAAGTTGGGCTGTGTAGCTTTGCGATACTGGAAGAAACGGGGTTACAGGTGGCGGAAAGAAGGCTGGACGGTTTCCACAGAAGCCCTTTGGTGTAGAAGGATGGTACTCTGACTGTGCAGTGGTGATTGCTGGAATAATCGGGGGGCGCTGACCTCCAATGCTGAAGCTGGTGGTAGTGTAAACAGATGAAAATGGACACAGGGTTCTCCTGGGTTCTTGAACTGGCGGTACCAGTGGTGCTTGGGGCGGTGCGTTGTGTGAGGTTGGAGGCTCTGGTTGAGGGTGTAGCACGTGAATTGAAGGTGACGAAGATGTGACCGATACATTGTTTGTTGCTGGCGTTACTGGGGTAGAAGATGTTAAGATGGGAGCCTCTGGTGTGGAGGTCAACCCGGCTTCCTCGTGGTAGTTCAGAAAGGCACCAATAGGATCGTGCAGAGTAGTGGGCAGCAAAGGTTGTTGTTCGTCATCTAGTTGATTCTCTTCGTCGATCGCTTTTTTGTATACAGCTTCTTGGGCTGCGATTTCTTCAAGTTCTTTTTGTATCCTTAACTGCTCTAACTTACTTTCTTGTTCTGCGATGACTGGTGAGAACTTGAGTTTCTCTTTTAGAGCAGCCTTTTTGGCCTGGCAGGCAATAAGAGTCTCCCTGGATAAACTTTTGCTGGACCCTGATTTAGTAGAGGTTCGCGATCGGCTTGACTTTCGTGAGTAAATAGATTTACTATCCTCTTCAAGCCTTTTAATTTCTTGCACGGCAGTAGTGTGTGCAATTTTCCAGGCGTCATATATGTATGACTGTTTATTCGAGGCACGCTGACATTCGCTAGTCTCGTCTGACAATTCAATCCAATCATCAAAAGCTTGTTGGACTTCGTCTACATCTCTAGCTGTTTGTGCAATTTCCCTTCTGATTTCATCAGGGCTTTTACAATCACGCACAAAACCTTCAAAACTTCTTAACTTTGCTCGTAGCTCGCGGTCACAGGCTAACGCGGCTTTTTTCTTTAAATCACATTGATATTCTCTTCCTTTGGACGTGAGGGTCCTGGATCTAGTTTCACTACCATCGTGCTCGAGATTGTCTGTATCACTGGGCAAAATTTCGACTTCATTTGAATTAAACGAAGGTTCTTCGAACGAAGCAATAGGAAAAGGACTAACCTTCGTTCCTGTCGAAGTGATAGGCTCTTCTGATGTTGATCTGGGAATTTCTGTTTCCTTGTCCGGTTCGGTGACATCTTGTTTTGAAGCGAAGGTCAACCCAATGCCGGTGTCTTCGTGTTTATCTCCTTTCTGTTCTTCCGATTGCATGATGCTTATGAGGTTCTTTCGAGTGTTCACTAGTCTTTGACTGTAGCGGCCGCCTTTCTATGCAGAACGGGGCGCGAGAAACATTGGTACGATCCACACGTCTAACAGTTCTACTCCGGTTTATTTTCCACGGTGTTGGGACGAATTATTACAGCTTGAACATGTTAAAGTTCAAAGTAAGGCATGACAGGATTTCCTTACCACAATGTCCGGATAAGATTGTCAAAGACTGTAATGGAACGTACTCGGGAATGGCTTCGGGTGAAGCTTGAGTAAACAGGTAACGAAGCTACAAATACACACTGAAAATACACGGACGTTGCGAAAACGTTTCGCTAGCACGAGGAACCCTTTTTTTTTAAGTCCCGTATTAGAACTAGGGGATGACGGGATGCGTAACGCAACACTGAACGACTGAGAAGGCGTTACACTTAGGCCATCAGGAGTTAGTTTAGAGTCCTTGGCACTGGAAAATATTTCCCAAATTCTCGCAGATCGAGCCACAGTTGCTCAAAATCACGATGCGCGTAAGGCGGTGTCGGCTACTCTTTCAGTCTTAAAATGAACTGGGGCTACATTTCGGCCTAGAAGCTCAACACCGAGTGTGCGCTCCTGTTACCTGTGACCATTTTACTGAAAACTTCAAGAGTTAGGGTAGAGTCTCCGGGACTGGAAAATATCCCCCAAGTTTTGGCATATCGAGCCATAGTGGCTAAAAATTTCGATGCGCTTAAGACGGTTTCATGTACACTTTCAGTCTTAAAATAAAGTGGGGCTATATTTCGGCTTACAACCTGGAAACCGAGCGTGCGCTCCTTTTACCTGTGTCCATTTCACTAAAAACCAAGGCATTCAGGAGTTACTTTAGAGCTTCCGGGACTGGAAAATATCCCCCAAGTCCCAGGAAATAAAGCCGAAGTTCGACAAAATTAGCATGCGCGTAAGGCGGTCCCGGCTACTCTTTCAGTCTTAAAGTGAAGTGGGGCTATATTTCGGCCCAGAAGCTCGAAAGTGAACGTTCAAAAAGTTTGGCTGTGTCCATTTCACTGAAAACCAAGGCCATCAGGAATTTGTTCAGAGTGCCCGGGACTGGGAATTATCTACCAAGTTCCGGGAAATCGAGCCGAACTAGCCCAAAATCACGATGCGCGTAAGGCGGTCTTGGCTAGTCTTTCAGTCTTAAAGTGAAGTAGGGCTATGCTTCGGCCCAGAAGCTCAAAAGTGAGCGTTCAAAAAGTTGTGCTGTGTCCATTTCACTGCACACCGAGGCAATCAGGAGTTAGTTTAGAGTCCACGGTACCGGAAAATATCCCCCATTTCCCGGGAAATCGAGCCAAAGTTGGTAAAAATCACGATGCGCGTAAGGCGGTCCCGGTTACTCTTTCATTTTTAAAGTGAACTGGGGCAATATTTCCTCCCAGAAGCTCGAAAGTGAGCGTTCAAAAAGTTGTGCTGTGTCCATTTCACTCCAGAGCAAGGCCATCAGGAGTTACTTTAGAGTCTGCGGGACTGGAAAATATCCCCCAAGTTCCGGGAAATCGAGCCGAAGTTGGTCAAAATTACGATGGGCGTAAGGCGCTCTCGGCTACTCTTTCACTCTTAAAGTGAAGTGGAGCTATATTTCGTCCCAGAACCTCAAACGTGAGCGTTCAAAAAGTTTTGCTGTGTCCATTTTACTGCAGACCAAGGACGTCGGTAGTCAGTTTAGAGTCCCCGGGACTGGAAAATATCCCCCAAGTTCCGGGAAATTTAACCGAAGTTGGTCAAAATCACGACGCGCGTACGGCGGTCTCGGCTACTCTTTCAGTCTTAAAGTGAAGTGGGGCAATATTTCGGCCCAGAAGCTCAAAACTGAGTGTTTAAACAGTTTTGCTGTCTCCATTTCACTGCAAAACAAGGTCATAACGACTTAATTTAGCGTCAAAGGAACTGGAAATATCCCCCAAGTTACGGCAAATCCACCCGAAGTTAGTCAAAATCACCATGCGCTTAAGGGGGTCTCGGCTACTCTTTCAGTCTTAAGGTAAAGTGGGCTTAGATTTAACTCCAGAAGCTCGAGAGTAAGGGTTCAAAAATTTTTGTGTCTATTTCACTCACATCTTAGACAATCAGGAGTGAGTTTAGAGACTTTGGGACTGGAAAATATCTCCCAAGTTTCGCTAGATCGAGCCGAAGATCCTCAAAATCACAATGCGCGTAAGGCGCTCCCGCCTACTCTTTCAGTCTTAAAAAGAAGTAGGGCTATATTTCGGCCAGCAAGCTCGAAAGTGCGCGTTCAACAAGTGTTCCTGTGTCCATTTCACTGGAAACCAAGGCCATCAGGAGTTAGTTTAGAGTCCCCGGGACTGGAAAATATCCCCCTATTTCCGGGAAATCGAGCCGAAGTATCCCAAAATCACGATGCGCGTAAGGCGGTCTCGGCTACTCTTTCAATCTTAAAGTTAAGTGGGGCTATATTTCGAGCCATAAGCTCGAAAGTGAGCGTTCAAAAAGTTTTGCCGTGTCCATTTAAATATAAACTAAGGCCATCGGAAGTTAGTTTAGCTTCCGCGGGAATTGAAATTATTCGCCAACTTCCGGCAAATCGAGCCGAAGTTGGTCAAAATTACGATGCGCGTAAGGCGGTCTCGGCTACTCTTTCAGTCTTAAAGTGAAGTAGGGCTATATTTCGGCCGAGAAGCTCGAAAGTGAGCGTTCAAAAAAATGTGCTGTGTCCATTTCACTGCAAACCAAGGCAATCAGCAGCTAGTTTAGAGTCCCCGGGACTGGAATATATCCCCGAAGTTCCGGGAAACCCAACGGAAGTTGGTCAAAAACACGATGCGGGTAAGACGGTCTCGGCTACTGTTTCAGTCTTAAAGTAAAGTGGGGCTATATTTCGGCCCAGAAGCTCGAAAGTGAACCTTTAAAAAGTTACGCTTTGTGCATTTAACTGGAAACCAAGCCCATCACGAGTTAGTTTAAAGTCCGCCGGACTAGAAAATATCCCCCAAGTTCCGGGAAATCGAGCTGAACTGGGTCAAAATCACCATGCTCGTAAGGAGGTCTCGGCTACTATTTCAGTCTTAAAGTGAAGTACGGTTGTATTTCGGCCCAGAAACTCGAAACTGTGCGTTCAAAAAGTTTTCCTGCGTCCATTTCACATCAAGCCAAGGCCATCAGGAGTTAGGTTAAAGTCCCCGGGACTTGAAAATATCGCCAAAATTCTAGAAAATCGAGCGGAAGTTGCTGAAAATCACGATGCGCGTAAGGCGGTCTCGCCTACTCTTTCAGTCTTAAAGTGAAGTGGGGCTATATTTCATCCCAGAAGCTCGAAAGTGAGCGTTCAGAAAGTTTTGCTCTGTCCATTTCAATGCAAAGCAAGGCCATCAGGAGTTAGTTTAGACTGCTCGGGACTGGAAGATATCGCCCAAGTTCGGGGAAATCGAGCCGAATTTTGTCAAAATCACGATGCGCGTAAGGCGGTCTCGGCTACTCTTTGACTCTCAAAGTGAACTGGGGCTATATTTCGGCCGAGAAGCTAGAAAGTGAAAGTTCAAAAAGTTTTCCTGTTTTCATTTCACTGCAAACCAAGGCCATCAGGAGTTAGTTTAAACTCCTCGGGACTGGAAAATATCGCCCAAGTTCGGGTAAATCGAGCCGAATTTTGTCAAAATCACGAAGCGCGTAAGGCGGTGTCGGCTACTCTTTGATTCTTAAAGTGAACTGGGGCTATATTTCGGCCCAGAAGCTCGAAAGTGAAAGTTCAAAAAGTTTTGCTGTGTTCATTTCACCGCAAACCAAGCCACATCAGCAGATTGTTTACAGTGTCCGGGACATCAAAATATCCCGCACGTCCCGGGAAATCGAGCCGAAGTTTGGAGCTCGGAAAGTGTCGGCCACTCTTTCAGTCTTAGAGTGAAGTGGGGCTATATTTTGGGCGAGAAGCCCGAAAGTGAGCGTTCAAAAAGTTTTGCTGTGTTCATTTCACTGCAAACCAAGGCCATCAAGAGTTAGTTTAGTGTCCCCGGGACAAGAAAATATGCCCCAAGGTCCGGGAAATTGAGCCGAGGTTGGTCAAAATCACGATGCCCCTAAAGTGGTCTCGGCTACTCTTTCTGTCTTAAAGTGTAGTGGGGCTATATTTCGGGCCAGAAGCCCGAAAGTGAGCGTTCAAAAAGTTTTGCTGTGTCCATTTCACTGCAAACCAAGACCATCAGGGCTTAGTTTAGAGTCCCCGGGACTGAAAAAGATTGCCCAAGTTCCGGGGAATCGAACCGAAGTTGATCAAAATCACGATGCGCGAAATGCGGTATCGGCTACTGTTTCAGTCTTAAAGTGAAGTGGGGCTATATTTCGGCCCAGAAGCGCGAAAGTGAGGCTTCAAAAAGTTTTGCCGTGTTCTTTGACTGAAAAAAAAGGCCATCACGAGTTAGTCTAGCGTCCCTAGGACTGGAAAATATTCCCCAAGTTCCGGTAAGTCGAGCTGAAGTTGGTCAAAATCAGGATGCTTCCAAAGCGGTCTCGGCTACCCTTTCAGTCTTAAAGTCAAGTGGGGCTATATTTCTGTCCAGAAGCTCGAAAGTGAGCGTTCAAAAAGCTTTGCTGTGTCCATTTCACTGCAAACCAAAGCTATCAAAAGTTAGTTTAGGGTCCCCTGGACTGGAAAATATTCCCCAAGTTCCGGGAAAGGGAGCCGAAGTTGACCAAAATCACGATGCGCGAAATGCGGTCTCGGCTGCTGTTTCAGTCTTAAAGTAAAGTGTGGCTATATTTCGGCCCACAAGCTCGAAAGTGAGCGTTCAAAAAGTTTTCCTGTGTCCCTTTCACTGCAAAACAAGGGCATCAGGACTTAGTTTAGCGTCCAAGGGACTGGAAAATGTTCCCCAAGTTCCGGGAGATCCACCCGAAGTTTGTCAAAATCACAATGCGCGTAACGTGGTCTCGGTTACTCTTTAAGTCTTAAAGTAAAGTGGGGCTTTTTTTCGGCCAGGAAGCTCGTAGGTGAATGTTTAAAAAGTTTTGCTCTGTCCATTTCACTGCAAACCAAGGCCATGAGGAGTTAGTTTAGAGCTTCTGGGACTGGAAAATATCCCCCAAGTTCCGGAATATCGACCGGAAGTTTGTCAAACTCACGATGCGAGCAAGGCGGTCTCGGCTACTCTTTCAGTCTTAAGTGAAGTGGTGCTATATTTCGGCCCAGAATCTCGAAAGTGTGCGTTCAAAAATTTGTGCTGTGTCTATTTCAATGCAAACCAAGGCCATCAGGAGTTAGTTTAGAGTCCCCGGGACTGAAACATATCCCCCAAGTCCCGGGAATTGGAGCCGAAGTTGATCAAATTCATGATGCGCGTAACCTGGTCTCGGCTACTCTTTCAGTCTTAAAGTCAAGTGTGCATATATTTCGGCCCACAAGCTCGAAAGTGAGCGCTCAAAAAGTTTTGCTGTATCCATTTCACTTCAAAACAAGGCCATCAGGACTTAGTTTAGCGTCCAAGGGACTGCAAAATATCCCCCAAGTTCCGGGAAATCCATTCGAAGGTCGTCAAAATTACGATGCGCGTAAGGCGGTCTCATCTACTCTTTCAGTCTTAAAGTAAAGTGGGGCTATATTTCTGCCCAGAAGCTCCAAAGTTGTGCTCTGTCCATTTCACTGCAAACCAAGGCCATCAGGAGTTACTTTAGAGTCCCTTTGACTGGAATATATCCCCCAAGTCTCGGGAAATAAATGCGAAATTGGTCAAAATCACGATTCGCTCAAGACGGTCTCGCCTACTCTTTCAGTCTTAAAGTAAAATGGGGCTCTATTTCGGCCCAGAAGCTCGAGAGTGAGGGTTCAAAAACTTTCGCTGTGTCCATTTCACTGCAAACCAAGACAAGCAGGAGTTAGTTGAGAGTCCCCGGGACTGGAAAATATCCCCCAAGTTCCGGGAAATCAACCCGAAGTTTGTCAAAATCACGATGCACGTAAGGCGGTCTCGGCTACTCTTTCAGTGTTAAAGTAATGGGGGGCTATATTTTGGCCCAGAAGCTCGAAATTGAGCGTTCAAAAAGATTTTCTGGGTCCATTTTACTGCAAACCAAGGCCATCAGGAATTAGTTTAGAGTCCTCAGAACTGGAATATATCCCCTTAGTTCCGGCAAATCGAGCCGAAGTTGCTCAAAATCACGATGCACGTAAGGCGGTCTCGGCTACTCTTTCAGTCTTAAAGTGAAGTGGGGCTATATTTTGGCCCAGAAGCTCGAAAGTGAGTGTTTAAAAAGTTTTGCTCTCTCACTGTCAGTGCAAACCAAGGCCATCAGAAGTTAGTTTAGAGTCCCCGGGACTGGAGAATATCCCCCAAGTCCCGGGAAATCGATCCGAAGTTGATCAAAATCACGATGCGCGAAACGTGGTCTCGGCTACTGTTTCAGTCTTAAAGTGAAGTATGGCTATATTTCGGCCCACAACCTCGAAAGTGAGCCTTCAAAAAGCTTTGCTGTGTCCATTTCACTGCAAAACAAGGCCATCGGCACCTTGTTTAGCGTCCAACGGACTGGAAAATATCCCCCAAGCTCCGGGAAATCCACCCGAAGTTTGTCAAAATCACGATGCGCGTAAGGCGGTCTCGGCTACTTTTTCAGTATAAAAGTAAAGTGGGCTATATTTCGGCTCAGAAGCTTGAAGGTGAGCGTTCAAAAAGTTTTGGTCTCCATTTCACTGCAAAAAAAGGCGATGAAGAGTTAGTTTAGAGTCCCTGAGACTGGAAAATATCCCCCAAGTTCCGGAATATCGACCCGAAGTTGGTCAAAATCACGATGCGCGCACGCCGGTCTCGCCTACTCTTTAAGTCTTAAGTGATGTGGGACTATATTTCGGCCTAAAAGCTCGAAAGTGTTCGTTCAAAAAATTGTGCTGTGTGAATTTCACTGCAAACCATGGCCATCAGGAGTTAGTTTAGAGTCCCCGGGACTGGAAAATATTCTCCAAGTTCCACGAAAGCGAGCAGAAGTTGCTCAAAATCACGATGCGCGTAACGCGGTCTCGGCTACTGTTTCAGTCTTAAAGTGAAGTGTGGCTATATTTAGGCCCACAAGCTCGAAAGTGAGCGTTCAAAAAGTTTTGCTGTGTCCATTTGACTGCAAACCAAGGCAATCAGGAGTTAGTTCAGAGTCCCCGGAACTGGAAAATATTCTCCAAGTTCCAGGAAATGGCGCCGAAGTTCATGAAAATTACGATCCGCGTAACGGGCTCTCGATTATTCTTTCAGTCTTAATTTTAAGTAGGGCTATATTGCGGCACTGAAGCTCGAAGGTGAGCGTTCAGAATGTTTTGCTGTGTTCATTAAACTACAAACCAAGGTCATCGGGAGTTAGTTTAGCGTCCCCGGGACTTTAAATTATTCGCCAACTTGCGGGAAATCGAGCAAAAGTGGCCCAAAATCACGATGCGCGTAAGGCGGTCTCGGCTACTCTTTCAGTCTTAAAATTAAGGGGGGCTATATTTCGACCTAGAAGCTCAAGACCGGGCGTGCGCTAATTTTACCTGTGTCCATTTCACTGACATCTTAGGCCATCAGGAGTTAGTTTGAGTCCTTGGGACTGGAAAATATTTTCCAAATGTTGGCAGATCGAGCCAAAGTTGTTCAAACTCACGCTGCGGGTAAGGCGGTCTCGGCTACTCTTTCAGTCTTAAAATGAAGTGGGGCTATATTTCGGCCGAGAAGCTGAAGACCGAGCGTGCGCTCCTTTTAACTGTGTACATATCACTGGAAACTAAGTTCATCAGGAGTTAACATGGAGTCCTCGGGACTGGAAAATATTGCCCGAATTCCGCCAAATCGAGCCAAAGATGCTCAAAATCAGGATGCGCTTAAGGCGGTCTCGGCTACTCGTTTACTCCGAAAATGAAGTGGGGCTATATTTCGGTTCTACAAGCTCGACACCGAGCGTGCGCTCCTTTTACCTGTGTCCCTTTCACTAAGAACTAAGTCCATCAGGAGATAGTTTAGAATCCTCGAGACTGGAAGCTATCCTCCAAGTTTCGGCAAATTGAGCCATACTTTCTTAAAATTAGGATAGGCGTACGGCAGTTTCGTTTACTCTTTCAGTGTTAAAATGAACTGGAGCTACATTTCGGCCTAGAAGCTCGACACCGAGCGTGCGCTCCTGTTACCTGTGACCATTTTACTGAAAACTAAGGCCATCAAGAGTTAGGGTAGAGTCCCCGGGACTGGAAAATATCCCCCAAGTTTTGGCATATCGAGCCATAGTGGCTAAAAATTTCGATGCGCTTAAGGCGGTTTCGTGTACACTTTCAGTCTTAAAATAAAGTGGGGCTATATTTCGGCCTACAACCTGGAAACCGAGCGTGCGCTCCTTTTACCTGTGTCCATTTCACTAAAAACCAAGGCATTCAGGAGTTAGTTTAGAGCTTCCGGGACTGGAAAATATCCCCCAAGTCCCAGGAAATCAAGCCGAAGTTCGACAAAATTAGCATGCGCGTAAGGCGGTCCCGGCTACTCTTTCAGTCTTAAAGTGAAGTGGGGCTATATTTCGGCCCAGAAGCTCGAAAGTGAACGTTCAAAAAGTTTGGCTGTGTCCATTTCACTAAAAACCAAGGCCATCAGGAATTAGTTTAGAGTGCCCGGGACTGGGAATTATCTCCCAAGTTCCGGGAAATCGAGCCGAAGTAGCCCAAAATCACGATGCGCGTAGGGCGGTCTTGGCTAGTCTTTCAGTCTTAAAGTGAAGTAGGGCTATGCTTCGGCCCAGAAGCTCAAAAGTGAGCGTTCAAAAAGTTGTGCTGTGTCCATTTCACTGCAAACCGAGAAAATCAGGACTTATTTTAGAGTCCCCGGTACCGGAAAATATCCCCCATTTACCGGGAAATCGAGCCAAAGTTGGTCAAAAATACGATGCGCGTAAGGCGGTCTCGGCTACTCTTTCACTCTTAAAGTGAAGTGGAGCTATATTTCGGCCCAGAAGCTCAAAAGTGAGCGTTCAAAAAGTTTTGCTGTGTCCATTTTACTGCAGACCAAGGACGTCGGGGGTCAGTTTAGAGTCCCCGGGACTGGAAAATATCCCCCAAGTTCCGGGAAATTTAACCGAAGTTAGTGAAAATGACGACTCGCGTACGGCGGTCTCGGGTACTCTTTCAGTCTTAAAGTGAATTGGGGCAATATTTCGGCCCAGAAGCTCGAAACTGAGTGTTTAAAAAGTTTTGCTGTCTCCATTTCACTGCAAAACAAGGCCATCACGACTTAGTTTAGCGTCAAAGGAACTGGAGATATCCCCCAAGTTACGGGAAATTCATCCGATGTTAGTCAAAATCACCATGCGCTTAAGGGGGTCTCGGCTACTCTTTCAGTCTTAAGGTAAAGTGGGCTTAGATTTAACTCCAGAAGCTCGAAAGTAGGGGTTGAAAAATTTTTGTCTATTTCACTCACATCTTAGACAATCAGGAGAGAGTTTAGAGACTTTGGGACTGGAAAATATCTCCCAAGTTTCGCCAGATCTAGCTGAAGATCCTCAAAATCACAATGCGCGTAAGGCGCACCCGCCTACTCTTTCAGTCTTAAAAAGAAGTAGGGCTATATTTCGGCCAGCAAGCTCGAAAGTGCGCGTTCAAAAAGTGTTCCTGTGTCCATTTCACTGGAAACCAAGGCCATCAGGAGTTAGTTTAGAGTCCCCGGGACTGGAAAATATCCCCCTATTTCCGGGAAATCGAGCCGAAGTATCCCAAAATCACGATGCGCGTAAGGCGGTCTCGGCTACTCTTTCAGTCTTCAAGTTAAGTGGGGCTATATTTCGAGCCATAAGCTCGAAAGTGAGCGTTCAAAAAGTTTTGCCGTGTCCATTTAAATGTAAACTAAGGCCATCGGAAGTTAGTTTAGTTCCGCGGGAATTGAAAATATTCGTCAACTTCCGGCAAATCGACCCGAAGTTGGTCAAAATTACGATGCGCGTAAGGCGGTCTCGGCTACTCTTTCAGTCTTAAAGTAAAGTAGGGCTATATTTCGGCCGAGAAGCTCGAAAGTGAGCGTTCCAAAAAAGGTGCTGTGTCCATTTCACTGCAAACCAAGGCCATCAGCAGTTAGTTTAGAGTCCCCGGGACTGGAATATATCCCCGAAGTTCCGGGAAATCCAACGGAAGTTGGTCAAAATCACGATGCGCCTAAGACGGTCTCGGCTACTGTTTCAGTCTTAAAGTAAAGTGGGGCTATATTTCGGCCCAGAAGCTCGAAAGTGAACCTTTAAAAAGTTACGCTTTCTGCATTTAACTGCAAACCAAGGCGATCAGGAGTTAGTTTAAAGTCCCCCGGACTGGAAAATATCCCCCAAGTTCCGGGAAATCGAGCTGAACTGGGTCAAAATCACCATGCTCGTAAGGAGGTCTCGGCTACTATCTTAGTCTTAAAGTGGAGTACGGTTGTATTTCGGCCCAGAAGCTCGAAACTGAGCGTTCAAAAAGTTTTCCTGCGTCCATTTCACATTAAACCAAGGCCATCAGGAGTTAGTTTAGAGTCCCCGGGACTTGAAAATATCGCCAAACTTCTAGAAAATCGAGGGGAAGTTGCTCAAAATCACGATGCGCGTAAGGCGGTCTTGCCTACTCTTTCAGCCTTAAAGTGAACTGGGGTTATATTTCATCCCAGAAGCTCGAAAATAAGCGTTCAAAAAGTGTTACCTTGTTCATTTCACTGCAAACCAAGGCAATCAGGAGTTAGTTTAGACTGCTCGGGACTGGAAAATATCGCCCAAGTTCGGGGAAATCGAGCCGAATTTTGTCAAAATCACGATGCGCGTCTTGGCTACTCTTTCAGTCTTAAACTGAAGTGGGGCTATATTACAGCTCAGAAGCCCAAAGGGGAGCGTTGAAAAAGTTTTGCTCTCTCCATTTTAGTGCAAACCAAGGGAATCAGGAGTTACTTTAGGGTCCCCGGTACCGGAAAATATTCCCCATTTCCTGAGAAATCGAGCCAAAGTTGATCAAAATCACGATGCGCGTAAGGCGGTCTCGGCGATTGTTTCATTCTTAAAGTGAACTCGGGCTATATTTCGGCCCAGAAGCTCGAAAGTGAAAGTTCAAAAAGTTTTGCTGTGTCCATTTCACCGCGAACCAAGCCACATCAGGAGATTGTTTACAGTCTCCGGGACATCAAAATATCCCCCAAGTTCCGGGAAATCGAGCCGAAGTTTGTGAAAATCACGATGCGCGTAAAGCAGTCTCGGCTACTCTTTTAGTCTTAAAGTGACGTGGCTGTATATTTTGGCCCAGAAGCTCGAAAGTGAGCGTTCAAAAAGTTATGCTGTGCCCATTTCACTGCAAAGCAAGGCCCTCAGGAAGTAATTTACAGTCCCCAGAACTGGAAAATATCCTCCAAGTTCCGCCAAATCGAGACGAAGTTGGTCAAAATAACGATTCGCGTAAGGCGGTCTCGGCTACTCTTTGAGTCTGAAAGTGAAGTAGGGCTATATTTCGCTCCAGAAGCTCGAAAGTGAGCGTTCAAAAAGTTTTCCTCTCTCAATTTCACTGAAAACCAAGGCCATCATGAGTTAGTTTAGAGTCCCCGGGAGTGGAAAATATCTTTTAAGTTCTGGCAACTCAAGCCGAAGTTGGTCAAAATCACGATGCGCCTAAGGCGGCCTCGGCTACTCTTTCAGTCTTAAAGTGAAGTGGGGCTCTATTTCGGCCCAGAAGCTCCAAAGTGAGCGCTGCAAAAAATTTGCTGTCTCCATTTCACTGCAAACCAAGACCATCAGGAGTTAGTTTAGAGTCCCCGGGACTGCAATATATTTCCCAAGTTGCGGAAAATCGAGAAGACGTTGGTCAAAATCACGATGCGCGCAAGACGATCTTGGCTAGTCTTTTAGTCTTAAAGTGAAGTGGGGCTATATTTCGGCCCAGAAGCTGAAAAGTGAGCTTCAAAAAGTTTTGCTGTATCCATTTCAATACAAACGAAGGCCATCAGGGGTTACTTAAGAGTCTTCGGGACTGGAAAATATCCCCCCAAATTCAGGGAAATTTAGCCGAAGTTGGTCAAAATCACGATGCCCCTAAAGTGGTCTCGGCTACTCTTTCTGTCTTGAAGTGAAGTGGGGCTATATTTCGGGGCAGAAGCCCGAAAGTGAGCGTTCAAAAAGTTTTGCTGTGTCCATTTCACTGCAAACCAAGGCCATCAGGGGTTAGTTTAGAGTCCCCGGGACTGAAAAAGATTGCCCAAGTTCCGGGGAATCGAACCGAAGTTGATCAAAATCACGATGCGCGAAATGGGGTATCGGCTACTGTTTCAGTCTTAAAGTGAAGTGGGGCTATATTTCGGCCCAGAAGCCCGAAAGTGAGCGTTCAAAAAGTTTTGCTGTGTTCTTTGACTGAAAATCAAGGCCATCACGAGTTAGTTTACCGTCCCTGGCACTGGAAAATATTCCTCAGGTTCCGGTAAATCGAGCTGAAGTTGGTCAAAATCACGATGCTCCCAAAGCGGTCTCGGCTACCCTTTCAGTCTTAAAGTCAAGTGGGGCTATATTTCTGTCCAGAAGCTCGAAAGTGAGCGTTCAAAAAGTTTTGCTGTGTGCATTTCACTGCAAACCAAAGATATCAAAAGTTAGTTTAGGGTCCCCGAGACTGGAAAATATTCCCCAAGTTCCGGGAGATCCACCCGAAGTTTTTCAAAATCGCAATGCGCGTAAGGTGGTCTCGGTTACTCTTTAAGTCTTAAAGTAAAGTGGGGCTTTATTTCAGCCAGGAAGCTCGAAGGTGAGCGTTCAAAAAGTTTTGCTGTGTCCATTTCACTGCAAACCAAGGCCATGAGGAGTTAGTTTAGAGTTCCTGGGACTGGAAAATATCCCCCAAGTTCCGGAATATCGACCGGAAGTTTGTCAAACTCACGATGCGAGCAAGGTGGTCTTGCTACTCTTTCAGTCTTAAGTGAAGTGGGGCTATATTTCGGCCCAGAAGCTCGAAAGTGTGCGTTCAAAAAACTGTGCTGTGTCTATTTCAATGCAAACCAAGGCCATCAGGAGTTAGTTTAGAGTCCCCGGGAGTCAAACATATCCCCCAAGTCCCGGGAATTGGAGCCGAAGTTGATCAAATTTATGATGCGCGTAACGTGGTCTCGGCTACTGTTTCAGTCTTAAAGTCAAGTGTGCTTCTATTTCGGCCCACAAGCTAGAAAGTGACCGTTCAAAAAGTTTTGCTGTGTCCATTTCACTTCAAAACAAGGCCAT
Organism: Orbicella franksi; assembly: GCF_964199315.1. Lineage (NCBI taxonomy): Eukaryota > Metazoa > Cnidaria > Anthozoa > Scleractinia > Merulinidae > Orbicella > Orbicella franksi. The sequence goes on from NC_138153.1 coordinate 394,165, forward strand.
CAGGACTTAGTTTAGGGTCCCCGGGACTGGAAAATATTCCCCAAGTTCCGGGAAAGCGAGCCGAAGTTGATCAAAATCACGATGCGCGCAATGCGGTCTCGGCTACTGTTTCAGTCTTAAAGTAAAGTGTGCCTATATTTCGGCCCACAAGCTCCAAAGTGAGCGTTCAAAAAGTTTTTTGCTGTGTCCATTTCAATGCAAAGCAAGGCGACCAGGAGTTAGTTTAGAGTCCCTGGGACTAGAAAATATTCCCCAAGTTCCGAGAAATCGATCCGAAAATGGTCAAAATCACGATGCGCGTAAGGCGATCTCGGCTACTCTTTCAGTCTTAACGTGAAGTGGGGCTATATTTCGGCCCAGAAGCTCCAAAGTGGGCGTTCAAAAATTTATGCTGTGCGCATTTCAGTGCAAACCAAGGCCATCCGGAGTTCGTTTAGAGTCCCCTGGCCTGGGAAATTTCCCAAAAGTAGCGTGAAATCGAGGTGAACTTGGTCTAACTCACGATGCGCGTGAGGCGGTCTCGGCTACTGCTTCAGTCTTAAAGTGAAGTGGGGCTATATTTCGGCCCAGAAGCTACAAAGTGAGTGTTCAAAAAGCTTTCCTTTGTCCATTTCACTGAAAACCAAGGCCATCAGGAGTCAGTTTAGAGCCCGCGGAAATGGAATATATTTCACAAGTTCCGGAAAATCGAGAAGACGTTGGTCAAACTCACGATGCGCGTAAGACGGTCTCAACTACTCTTTCAGTCTTAAAGTGAAGTGGGGCTATATTTCGGCCCAGAAACTCAAAAGTGAGCGTTCAAAAAGTTTTGCTGTATCCATTTCAATGCAAACCAAGGCCATCAGGGGTTACTTAAGAGTCCTCGGCACTGGAAACTATCCCCCAAGTTCCGGTAAATCCAGCCGAAGTTGGTCAAAATCACGATGTGCGTAAGGTGGTCTCGGCTACTCCTTCAGTCTTAAAGTGAAGTGGGGCTATATTTCGGCCCAGAAGCTCGAAAGTGAGTGTTTAGAAAGTTTTGCTCTGTCACTTTCAGTGCTAACCAAGGCCATCCGAAGTTAGTTTAGAGTCCCCGGGACTGGAGAATATCCCCCAAGTCCCGGAAAATCGAGCCGAAGTTGATCAAATTCATGATGCGCGTAACGTGGTCTCGGCTACTGTGTCAGTCCTAAAGTGAAGTGTGGCTATATTTCGGCCCACAAGCTAGAAAGTGAGCGTTCAAAAAGTTCTGTTGTGTCCATTTGACTTCAAAACAAGGCCATCAGGACTTAGTTTAGCGTCCAAGGGACTGCAAAATATCCCAAAAGTTCCGGGAAATCCATTGGAAGTTCGTCAAAATTACGATGCGCGTAAGGCGGTCTCATCTACTCTTTCAGTCTTAAAGTAAAGTGGGGCTATATTTCTGCCCAGAAGCTCCAAAGTTGTGCTCTGTCCATTTCACTGAAAACCAAGGCTATCAGGAGTTACTGTAGAGTCCCTTTGACTGGAATATATGCACCAAGTTTCGGGAAATAAAGGCGAAATTGGTCAAAATCACGATTCGCTCAAGACGGTCTCGCCTACTCTTTCAGTCTTAAAGTAAAATGGGGCTCTATTTCGGCCCAGAAGCTCGAGAGTGAGCCTTCAAAACTTTCGCTGTGTCCATTTCACTGCAAACCAAGACAAGCAGGAGTTAGTTGAGAGTCCCCGGGACTGGAAAATATCTCCCAAGTTCCGGGAAGTCAACCCGAAGTTTGTCAAAATCACGATGCACGTAAGGCGGTCTCGGCTACTCTTTCAGTGTTAAAGTAATGGGGGGCTATATTTTGGCCCAGAAGCTCGAAATTGAGCGTTCAAAAAGTTTTGGTGGGTCCATTTTACTGCAAACCAAGGCCATCAGGAATTAGTTTAACGTCCTCAGAACTGGAATATATCCCATTAGTTCCGGCATATCGAGCCGAAGTTGCTCAAAATCACGATTCACGTAAGGCGGTCTCGGCTACTCTTTCAGTCTTAAAGTGAAGTGGGGTTCTATTTCGGTCGAGAAGCGCGAAAGTATGCGTTCAAAAACTTTTTCTCTTTCCGTTTCACTGCAAACCAAGGCCAGCACGAGTTAGTTTAGAGTCCCAGGGACTGGAAAATATTTCGCAAGTTCCGGGAAATCGAGCCGAAGTTGATCAAAATCACGATGCGCGAAGCGTGGTCTCGGCTACTGTTTCAGTCTTAAAGTGAAGTATGGCTATATTTCGGCCCACAACCTCGAAAGTGAGCCTTCAAAAAGCTTTGCTGTGTCCATTTCACTGCAAAACAAGGCCATCGGCACCTAGTTTACCGTCCAAGGGACTGGAAAATATCCCCCAAGCTCCGGGAAATCCACCCGAAGTTTGTTAAAATCACGATGCGCGTAAGGCGTCTCGGCTACTTTTTCAGTATTAAAGTAAAGTGGGCTATATTTCGGCCCAGAAGCTTGAAGGTGAGCGTTCAAAAACTTTTGCTGTCTCCATTTCACTGCAAACCAAGGCCATCAAGAGTTAGTTTAGAGTCCCTGGGACTGGAAAATATCCCCCAAGCTCCGGAATATCGACCCGAAGTTGGTCAAAATCACGATGCGCGCACGCCGGTCTCGGCTACTCTTTAAGTCGTAAGTGATGTGGGACTATATTTCGGCCTAAAAGCTCGAAAGTGTTCGTTCAAAAACTTGTGCTGTGTGAATTTCACTGCAAACCATGGCCATCAGGAGTTAGATTAGAGTTCCCGGGACTGGGAAAGATTCCCCAAGTTCCAGGAAAGCGAGCAGAAGTTGCTCAAAATCACGATGCGCGGAACGCGGTCTCGGCTACTGTTTCAGTCTTAAAGTGAGGTGTGGCTATATTTAGGCCCACAAGCTCGAATGTGAGCGTTCAAAAAGTTTGGCTGTGTCCATTTCACTGAAAACCAAGGCCATCAGGATTTAGTTCAGAGTGCCCGGGACTGGGAATTATCTCCCAAGTTCCGGAAAATCGAGCCGAAGTAGCCCAAAGTCACGATGCGCGTAAGGCGGTCTCGGCTGCTCTTTCAGTCTTAAAAAGAAGTAGGGCTATATTACGGCCAGCAAGCTCGAAAGTGCGGGTTCAAAAAGTGTTCCTGTGTCCATTTCACTGGAAACCAAGGTCATCAGGAGTTAGTTTAAAGTCCCCGGGACTGGAAAATATCCCCCTATTTCCGGGAAATCGAGCCAAAGTATCCCAAAATCACGATTCGCGTAAGGCGGTCTCGGCTACTCTTTCAGTCTTGAAGTTAAGTGGGGCTATATTTCGAGCCATAAGCTCGAAAGCGAGCGTTCAAAAAGTTTTGCTGTGTCCATTTAACGACAAACTAAGGCCATCGGAAGTTAGTTTAGCTTCCCCGGGAATTGAAAATATTCGCCAACTTCCGGCAAATCGAGCCGAAGTTGGTCAAAATTACGATGCGCGTAAGGCGGTCTCGGTTACTCTTTCAGTCTTAAAGTGAAGTAGGGCTATATTTCGGCCGAGAAGCTCGAAAGTGAGCGTTCAAAAAAATGTGCTGTGTCCATTTCACTGCAAACCAAGGCCATCAGCAGCTAGTTTAGAGTCCCCGGGACTGGAATATGTCCCCGAAGTTCCGGGAAATCCAACGGAAGTTGGTCAAAATCACGATGCGCGTAAGACGGTCTCGGCTACTCTTTCAGTCTTAAAGTAAAGTGGGGCTATATTTCGGCCCAGAAGCTCGAAAGTGAACCTTTAAAAAGTTACGCTTTGTGCATTTAACTGCAAACCAAGGCCATCAGGAGTTAGTTTAAAGTCCCCCGGACTGGAAAATAATACCCAAGTTCCGGAAAATCGAGCTGAACTGGGTCAAAATCACGATGCTCCTAAGGAGGTCTCGGCTACTATTTTAGTGTTAAAGTGAAGTACGGTTGTATTTTATCCGAGAAGCTCGAAACTGAGCGTTCAAAAAGTTTTCCTGCGTCCATTTCACATCAAACCAAGGCAATCAGGAGCTAGTTAAGAGTCCCTGGGACTTGAAAATATCGCCAAAATTCTAGAAAATGGAGCGGAAATTGCTCAAAATGACGATGCGCGTAAGGTGGTCTCGCCTACTCTTTGAGTCTTAAAGTGAAGTGGGGCTATATTTCATCCCAGAAACTCGAAAATAAGCGTTCAAAAAGTGTTACCTTGTTCATTTCACTGCAAACCAAGCCCATGAGGAGTTAGTTTAGACTGCTCGGGACTGGAAAATATCGCCCAAGTTCGGGGAAATCGAGCCGAAGTTTCTCAAAATCACGATGCGCTTAAGGCGGTCTCGGCTACTCTTTGATTCTTAAAGTGAACTGGGGCTATATTTCGGTCCAGAAGGTCGAAAGTGAAGGTTCAAAAGGTTTTGCTGTGTCCATTCCACCGGAAACCAAGCCACATCAGCAGATTGTTTACAGTGTCCGGGACATCAAAATATCCCCCAAGTCCCGGGAAATCGAGCCGAAGTTTGTCAAAATCACGATGCGCGTAAAGCAGCCTCGGCCACTCTTTTAGTCTTAAAGTGACGTGGCCGTATATTTCGGCCCAGAAGCTCGAAAGTGAGCGTTCAAAAAGTTTTGCTCTCTCAATTTAGCTGAAAACCAAGGCCATCATGAGTTAGTTTAGAGTCCGCGGGACTAAAAAATATCCCTTAAGTTCTGGCAACTCAAGCCGAAGTTGGTCAAAATCACGATGCGTCTAAGGCGGTCTCAGCTACTATTTCAGTCTTAAAGTGAAGTGGGGCTATATTTCGGCCCAGAATTTCGAAAGTAAGCGCTCAAAAAAATTTGGTGTGTCCATTTCACTGCAGATTAAGGCCATCAGAGGTTAGTTTAGAGGCCTTGGAACATGAACATATTCCCGAAGTCTCGGGAAATCGAGCCGAAGTATGTCAAAATCACGATGCGCGTAAGACGGTCTCGGCTACTCTTTCAGTCTTAAACTGAAGTGGGGCTATATTTCGGCTCAGAAGCCCGAAGGGGAGCGTTGAAAAAGTTTTGCTCTCTGCATTTCAGTGCAAACCAAGGCAATCAGGAGTTACTTTAGAGTCCCCGGTACCGGAAAATATTCCCCATTTCTTGGGAAATGGAGCCAAAGTTGGTCAAAATCACGATGCGCGTAAGGCGGTCTCGGCTATTTTTTCATTATTAAAGTGAACTCGGGCTATATTTCAGCCCAGAAGCTGGAAAGTGAAAGTTCAAAAAGTTTTGCTGTGTCCATTTCACCACGAACCAAGCCACATCAGGAGATAGTTTACAGTCTCCGGGACATCAAAATATCCCCCAAGTTCCGGGAAATCGAGCCGAAGTTTGTGAAAATCACGATGCGCGTAAAGTATTCTCGGCTTCTCTTTTAGTCTTAAAGTGACGTGGCTGTATATTTTGGCCCAGAAGCTCGAAAGTGAGCGTTCAAAAAGTTATGCTGTGCCCATTTCACAACAAAGCAAGGCCCTCAGGAAGTAGTTTACAGTCCCGGGAACTGGAAAATATGCTCCAAGTTCCGCCAAATCGAGACGAAGTTGGTCAAAATAAGGATTCGCGTAAGGCGGTCTCGGCTACTCTTTGAGTCTGAAAGTGAAGTAGGGCTATATTTCGGTCCAGAAGCTCGAAAGTGAGCGTTCAAAAAGTTTTCCTCTCTCAATTTCACTGAAAACCAAGGCCATCATGAGTGAGTTTAGAGTCCCCGGGAGTGGAAAATATCTTTTAAGTTCTGGCAACTCAAGCCGAAGTTGATCAAAATCACGATGCGCTTAAGGCGGCCTCGGCTACTCTTTCAGTCTTAAAGTGAAGTGGGGCTCTATTTCGGCCCAGAAGCTCCAAAGTGAGCGCTGCAAAAAAATTGCTGTGTCCATTTCACTGCAAACCAAGGCCATCAGGAGTTAGTTTAGAGTCCCTGGGACTGCAATATATTTCCCAAGTTGCGGAAAATCGAGAAGACGTTGGATAAAATCACGATGCGCGCAAGACGGTCTTGGCTAGTCTTTCAGTGTTAAAGTGAAGTGGGGCTATATTTCGGCCCAGAAGCTCAAAAGTGAGCTTCAAAAAGTTTTGCTGTATTTATTTCAATGCAAACCAAGGCCATCAGGGGCTACTTAAGACTCTTCGGGACTGGAAAATATCTCCCTAAGTTCAGGGAAATTTAGCCGAAGTTGGTCAAAATCACGGTGCGCGTTAGGCGGTCTCGCTTACTGTTTCAGTCTTAAGGTGAAGTGAGGCTTTATTCCTGCTCAGGAGCTTGAAAGTGAGCGTTCAAAAAGTTTCCCTGTGTTTATTTGACTGCAAACCAAAGCCATCAGGAGCTAGTTTAGAGTCCCCGGGACTGGAAAATATCCCCCAACTTCTGGGAAATCGAGCCAAAGTTGGTCAAAATCACGATTTGCGTAAGGTAGTGTCGGCTACTCTTTCAGTCTTAGAGTGAAGTAGGCTATATTTCGAATGAGAAGCCCGAAAGTGAGCGTTCAAAAAGTTTTCTTGTGTTCATTTCACTGCAAACCAAGGCCATCAGGAGTTAGTTTAGCGTCCCCGGGACAAGAAAATATGCCCCAAGGTCCGGGAAATTAAGCCGAGGTTGGTCAAAATCACGATGCCCCTAAAGTGGTCTCGGCTACTCTTTCTGTCTTAAAGTGAAGTGGGGCTATATTTCGGGCCAGAAGCCCGAAAGTGAGCGTTCAAAAAGTTTTGCTGTATTCTTTGACTGAAAAACAAGGCCATCACGAGTTAGTTTAGCGTCCCTGGCACTAAAAAATATTCCCCAAGTTCCGGTAAATCGAGCTGAAGTTGGTCAAAATCACGATGCTCCCAAAGCGGTCTCGGCGACCATTTCATTCCTAAAGTGAAGTGGGGCTATATTTCAGTCCAGAAGCTTGAAAGTGAGCCTTCAAAAAGTTTTGCTGTGTCCATTTCACTGCAAAACAAGGCCATCAGGACTTAGTTTAGCGTCCAAGGGACTGGAAAATGTTCCCCAAGATCCGGGAGATCCACCCAACGATTGTCAAAATCACAATGCGCGTAACGTGGTCTCGGTTACTCTTTAAGTCTTAAAGTAAAGTGGGGCTTTATTTCGGACAGGAAGCTCGAAGGTGAGCCTTCAAAAAGTTTTGCTCTGTCCATTTCACTGCAAACCAAGGCTATGAGGAGTTAGTTTAGAGCTCCTGGGACTGGAAAATATCCCCCAAGTTCCGGAATATCGACCGGAAGTTTGTCAAACTCACGATGCGAGCAAGGCGGTCTCGGCTACTCTTTCAGTCTTAAGTGAAGTGGGGCTATATTTCGGCCCAGAATCTCGAAAGTGTGCATTCAAAAAATTGCGCTGTGTCCATTTCAATGCAAACCAAGCCCATCAGGAGTTAGTTTAGAGTCCCCGGGACTGGAATATATCCCCCAAGTCCCGGGAAAGCGAGCCGAAGTTGATCAAAATCACGATGCGCGAAATGCAGTCCCGGCTACTGTTTCAGTCTTAAAATAAAGTGTGGCTATATTTCGGCCCACAAGCTCGAAAGTGAGCATTCAAAAATTTATGCTGTGCCCATTTAACTTCAAAACAAGGCCATCAGGACTTAGTTTAGGGTCCCCCGGACTGGAAAATATCCCAAAAGTTGCGTGAAATTGAGCTGAACTTGGTCTAACTTACGATGCGCGTGAGGCGGTCTCGGCTGCTATTTCAGTCTGAAAGTGAAGTGGGATTCTATTTCGGCCAAGAAGCTACAAAGAGAGTGTTCAAAAAGCTTTCCTTTGTCCATTTCACTGAAAACCAAGGCCATCAGAAGTTAGTTTCGAGCCCGCGGAAATGGAATCTATCCCCCAAGTTCCGGGGAACTGATTCGAAGTTGGTCAAAATCAGGATATGCGGAAGACGGTCTCGGCTACTCTTTCAGTCTTAAAGTAAAGTGGGGCTATATTTCGGTCCAGAAGCTCGAGAGTGAGCGTTCAAAAAGTTTCGCTGTGTCCATTTCACTGAAAAACAAGACAATCAGGAGTTAGTTTAGAGTCCCCGGGACTGGAAAATATCCCCCAAATTCCGGTAAATCGAGCCGAAGTTCCTCAAAATCACGATGTGCGTAAGGTGGTCTCGGCTACTCTTTCAGTCTTAAAGTGAAGTGGGGCTATATTTCGGCCCAGAAGCTCAAAAGTGAGTGTTTAGAAAGTTTTGCTCTGTCACTTTCAGTGCAAACCAAGGCCATGAGAAGTTAGTTTAGAGTCCCCGGGACTGGAGAATGTCACCCAAGTCCCGGAAAATCGAGCCGAAGTTGATCAAATTCATGATGCGCGTAACGTGGTCTCGGCTACTGTGTCAGTCCTAAAGTGAAGTGTGGCTATATTTCGTCCCACAAGCTAGAAAGTGAGCGTTCAAAAAGTTTTGTTGTGTCCATTTGACTTCAAAACAAGGCCATCAGGTCTTAGTTTAGCGTCCAAGGGACTGCAAAATATCCCCCAAGTTCCGGGAAATCCATTCGAAGTTCGTCAAAATTACGATGCGCGTAAGGCGGTCTCATCTACTCTCTCAGTCTTAAAGTAAAGTGGGGCTATATTTCTGCCCAGAAGCTCCAAAGTTGTGCTCTGTCCATTTCACTGAAAACCAAGGCCATCAGGAGTTACTTTAGAGTCCCTTTGACTGGGATATATACCCCAAGTTTCGGGAAATAAAGGCGAAATTGGTCAAAATCACGATTCGCTCAAGACGGTCTCGCCTACTCTTTCAGTCTTAAAGTAAAATGGGGCTCTATTTCGGCCCAGAAGCTCGAGAGTGAGCGTTCAAAAACTTTCGCTGTGTCCATTTCACTGCAAACCAAGACAAGTAGGAGTTAGTTGAGAGTCCCCGGGACTGGAAAATATCCCCCAAGTTCCGGGAAATCAACCCCAAGGTTGTCAAAATCACGATGCACGTAAGGCGCTCTCGGCTACTCTTTCAGTGTTAAAGTAATGGGGGACTATATTTTGGCCCAGAAGCTCGAAATTGAGCGTTCAAAAAGTTTTCCTGGCTCCATTTTACTGCAAACCAAGGCCATCAGGAATTAGTTTAGAGTCCTCAGAACTGGAATATATCCCATTAGTTCCGGAAAATCGAGCCGAAGTTGGTCAAAATCACCATGCACGTAAGGCGGTCTCGGCTACTCTTTCAGTCTTCAAGTGAAGTGGGGTTCTATTTCGGTCGAGAAGCTCGAAAGTATGCGTTCAAAAACTTTTTCTGTTTCCCTTTCACTGCAAACCAAGACCAGCACGAGTTAGTTTAGCGTCTCCGGGACTGGAAAATATTTCGCAAGTTCCGGGAAATCGAGCCGAAGTTGATCAAAATCACGATGCGCGAAACGTGGTCTCGGCTACTGTTTCAGTCTTAAAGTGAAGTATGGCTATATTTCGGCCCACAACCTCGAAAGTGAGCCTTCAAAAAGCTTTGCTGTGTCCATTTCACTGCAAAACAAGGCCATCGGCACCTAGTTTAGCGTCCAAGGGACTGGAAAATATCCCCCAAGCTCCGGGAAATCCACCCGAAGTTTGTCAAAATCACGATGCGCGAAAGGCGGTCTGGGCTACTTTTTCAGTATTAAAGTAAAGTGGGCTATATTTCGGCCCAGAAGCTTGAAGGTGAGCGTTGAAAAAGTTTTCCTGTCTCCATTTCACTGCAAACCAAGGCCGTCAAGAGTTAGTTTAGAGTCCCTGGAACTGGAAAATATCCCCCAAGTTCGGAATATCGACCCGAAGCTGGTCAAAATCACGATGCGCGCACGCCGGTCTCGGCTACTCTTTAAGTCGTAAGTAATGTGGGACTATATTTCGGCCTAAAAGCTCGAAAGTGTTCGTTAAAAAACTTGTGCTGTGTGAATTTCACTGCAAACCATGGCCATCAGGAGTTAGTTTAGAGTCCCCGGGAGAGGAAAATATTCCCCAAGTTGCAAGAAAGCGAGCAGAAGTTGCTCAAAATCACGATGCGCGTAACGCGGTCTGGGCTACTGCTTCAGTCTTAAAGTGCAGTGTGGCTATATTTAGGCCCACAAGCTCGAAAGTGAGCGTTTAAAAAGTTTTGCTGTGTCCATTTGACTGCAGACCAAGGCAATCAGGAGTTAGTTTAGAGTCCCCGGAACTGGAAAATATTCTGCAAGTTCCAGGAAATGGCGCTCTCGGTTATTCTTTCAGTCTTAAATTTAAGTAGGGCTAGATTGCGGCACTGAAGTTTGAAGGTGAGCGTTCAGAATGTTTTGCTGTGTTCATTAAACTGCAAAGCAAGGTCATCGGGAGTTAGTTTAGCGTCCCCGGGACTTTAAATTATTCGCCAACTTGCGGGAAATCGAGCAAAAGTGGCCCAAAATCACGATGTGCGTAAGGCGGTCTCGGCTGCTCTTTCAGTCTTAAAATTAAGGGGGGCTATATTACGACCTACAAGCTCGAGACCGGGCGTGCGCTAATTTTACCTGTGTCCATTTCACTGACATCTTAGGCCATCAGGAGCTAGTTTAGAGTCCTTGGCACTGGAAAATATTTCCCAAATTCTGGCAGATCGAGCCAAAGTTGTTCAAAATCACGATGCGCGTAAGGCGGTCTCGGCTACTCTTTCAGTCTTAAAATGAAGTGGGGCTATATTTCGGCCGAGGAGCTCAACACCGAGCGTGCACTCCTTTTGCCTGTGTACATATCACTGAAAACTAAGTTCATCAGGAGTTAACATAGAGTCCTCGGGACTGGAAAATATTGCCCGAATTCCGGCAAATCGAGCCAAAGATGCTCAAAATCACGATGCGCGTAAGCCGGTCTCGGCTACTCGTTTACTCCGAAAATGAAGTGGGGCTATATTTCGGTTCTACAAGCTCGACACTGAGCGTGCTCTCCTTTTACCTGTGTCCATTTCACTAAGAACTAAGTCCATCAGGAGATAGTTTAGAATCCTCGATACTGGAAGCTATCCTCCAAGTTTCGGCAAATTGAGCCATACTTTCTTAAAATTAGGATAGGCGTACGGCAGTTTCGTTTACTCTTTCAGTGTTAAAATGAACTGGAGCTACATTTCGGCCTAGAAGCTCGACACCGAGCGTGCGCCCCTGTTACCTGTGACCATTTTACTGAAAACTAAGGCCATCAAGAGTTAGGGTAGAGTCCCTGGGACTGGAAAATATCCCCCAAGTTTTGGCATATCGAGCCATAGTGGCTAAAAATTTCGATGCGCTTAAGGCGGGTTCGTGTACACTTTCAGTCTTAAAATAAAGTGGGGCTATATTTCGGCCTACAACCTGGAAACCGAGCGTGCGCTCCTTTTACCTGTGTCCATTTCACTAAAAGCCAAGGCATTCAGGAGTTAGTTTAGAGCTTAGGGGACTGGAAAATATCCCCCAAGTCCCAGGAAATCAAGCCGAAGTTCAACAAAATTAGCATGCGCGTAAGGCGGTCCCGGCTACTCTTTCAGTCTTAAAGTGAAGTGGGGCTATATTTCGGCCCAGAAGCTCGAAAGTGAACGTTCAAAAAGTTTGGCTGAGTCCATTTCACTGAAAACCGAGGCCATCAGGAATTAGTTTAGAGTGCCCGGGACTGGGAATTATCTACCAAGTTCCGGGAAAGCGAGCCGAAGTAGCCCAAAATCACGATGCGGATAAGGCGGTCACGGCTAGTCTTTCAGTCTTTAAGTGAAGTAGGGCTATGCTTCGGCCCAGAAGCTCAAAAGTGAGCGTTCAGAAAGTTGTGCTGTGTCCATTTCACTGCAAACCGAGGCAATCAGGAGTTAGTTTAGAGTTCCCGGTACCGGAAAATATCCCCCATTTCCCGGGTAATGGAGCCAAAGTTGGTCAAAATCACGACGCGCGTAAGGCGGTACGGGTTACTCTTTCATTCTTAAAGTGAACTGGGGCAATATTTCACCCCAGAAGCTCGAAAGTGAGCGTTCAAAAAGTTGTGCTGTGTCCATTTCACTCCAGAGCAGGGCCATCAGGAGTTAATTTAGAGTCCGCGGGACTTGAAAATATCCCCCAAGTTCCGGGAAATGGAGCCGAAGTTGGTCAAAATTACGATGCGCGTAAGGCGGTCTCGGCTACTCTTTCACTCTTAAAGTGAAGTGGAGCTATATTTCGGCCCAGAAGCTCAAAAGTGAGCGTTCAGAAAGTTTTGCTGTATCCATTTGACTGCACACCAAGGACGTCGGGGGTCAGTTTAGAGTCCCTGGGACCGGAAAATATCCCCCAAGTTCCGGGCAATTTAACCGAAGTTGGTCAAAATTACGACGCGCGTACGGCGGTCTTGGTTACCCTTTCAGTCTTAAAGTGAATTGGGGCAATAGTTCGGCCCAGAAGCTCGAAACTGAGTGTTTAAAAAGTTTTGCTGTCTCCATTTCACTGCAAAACAAGGCCATCACGACTTAGTTTAGCGTCAAAGGAACTGGAAATATCCCCCAAGTTACGGGAAATCCACCCGAAGTTACTCAAAATCGCGATCCACTTAAGGGGGTCTCGGCTACTCGTTCAGTCTTATGGTAAAGTGGGCTTAGATTTAACCCCAGAAGCTCGAAAGTAAGGCTTCAAAAATTTTTGTGTCTATTTCACTCACATCTTAGACAATCAGGAGTGAGTTTAGAGACTTTGGGACTGGAAAATATCTCCCAAGTTTCGCCAGATCGAGCCGAAGATCCTCAAAATCACAATGCGCGTAAGGCGCTCCCGCCTACTCTTTCAGTCTTAAAAAGAAGTAGGGCTATATTTCGGCCAGCAAGCTCGAAAGTGCGCGTTCAAAAAGTGTGCCTGTGTCCATTTCACTGGACACCAAGGCCATCAGGGGTTAGCTTAAAGTCTCCGGGACTGGAAAATATCCCCCTATTTCCGGGAAATCGAGCCGAAGTATCCCAAAATCACGATGCGCGTAAGGCGGTCTCGGCTACTCTTTCAGTCTTAAAGTTAAGTGGGGCTATATTTCGAGCCATAAGCTCGAAAGTGAGCGTTCAAAAAGTTTTGCTGTGTCCATTTAACTGCAAACTAAGGCCATCGGAAGTTAGTTTAGCTTCCCCGGGAATTGAAAATATTCGCCAACTTCCGGCAAATCGAGCCGAAGTTGGTCAAAATTACGATGCGCGTAAGGCGGTCTCGGCTACTCTTTCAGTCTTAAAGTGAAGTAGGGCTATATTTCGGGCGAGAAGCTCGAAAGTAAGCGTTCAAAAAAATGTGCTGTGTCCATTTCACTGCAAACCAAGGCCATCAGCAGTTAGTTTAGAGTCCCCGGGACTGGAATATATCCCCGAAGTTCCGGGAAATCCAACGGAAGTATGTCAAAATCACGATGCGCGTAACACGGTCTCGGCTACTCTTTCAGTCTTAAAGTAAAGTGGGGCTATATTTCGGCCCGGACGCTCGAAAGTAAACCTTTAAAAAGTTACGCTTTGTGCATTTAACTGGAAACCAAGGACATCAGGAGTTAGTTTAAAGTCCCCCGGACTGGAAAATATCCCCCAAGTTCCGGGAGATCGAGCTGAAGTGGGTCAAACTCACGATGCTCGTAAGGAGGTCTCGGCTACTATTTCAGTCTTAAAGTGAAGTACGGTTGTATTTCGGCCCAGAAGCTCGAAACTGAGCGTTCAAAACGTTTTCCTGCGTGCGTTTCACATCAAACCAAGGCCATCAGGAGTTAGTTTAGAGTCCCCGGGACTTGAAAATATCGCCAAACTTCTAGAAAATCGAGCGGAAGTTGCTCAAAATCACGATGCGCGTAAGGCGGTCTCGCCTACTCTTTCAGTCTTAAAGTGAAGTGGGGCAATATTTCATCCCAGAAGCTCGAAAATAAGCGTTCAAAAAGTGTTACCTTGTTCATTTCACTGCAAACCAAGGGCATCAGGAGTTAGTTTGGACTGCTCGGTACTGGAAAATATCGCCCAAGTTCGGGGAAATCGAGCCGAATTTGTCAAAATCACGATTCGCTTGAGGCGGTCTCGCCTACTCTCTCATTCTTAAAGTGAACTGGGGCTATATTGCGGTCCAGAAGCTCGAAAGTGAAAGTTGAAAAAGTTTTGCTGTGTTCATTTCACTGCAAACCAAGGCCATCAGCAGTTACTTTAGACTCCTCGGGACCGTACAATATCGCCCCAGTTCGGGGAAATCGAGCCGAAGTTTGTCAAAATCACGATGCGCGTAAGCCGGTCTCGCCTATCTCTCATTCTTAAAGTGAACTGGGGATATATTTCGGCCCAGAAGCTCGAAAGTGAGCGTTCAAAAAGTTTTGCTCTCTCAATTTAACTGAAAACCAAGGCCATCATGAGTTAGTTTAGAGTCCACGGGACTAAAAAATATCCCTTAAGTTCTGGCAACTCAAGCCGAAGTTGGTCAAATTCACGATGCGTCTAAGGCGGTCTCGGCTACTATTTCAGTCTTAAAGTGAAGTGGGGCTATATTTCGGCCCAGAATTTCGAAAGTAAGCGTTCAAAAAAATTTGCTGTGTCCATTTCACTGCAGATTAAGGCCATCAGGGGTTAGTTTAGAGTCCTTGGAACTTGAATATATCCCCGAAGTTTCGGGAAATCGAGCCGAAGTATGTCAAAATCACGATGCACGTAAGACGGTCTCGCTAACTCTTTCAGTCTTAAACTGAAGTGGGGCTATATTTCGGCTCAGAAGCCCGAAGGGGAACGTTGAAAAAGTTTTGCTCTCTCCATTTCAATGCAAACCAAGGTAATCAGGAGTTACTTTAGAGTCCCCGGTACCGGAAAATATTCCCCATTTCCTCGGAAATCGAGCCAAAGTTGGTCAAAATCACGATGCGCGTAAAGCGGTCTCGGCTATTCTTTCATTCTTAAAGAGAACTCGGGCTATATTTCAGCCCAGAAGCTGGAAAGTAAAAGTTCAAAAAGTTTTGCTGTGTCCATTTCACCGCAAACCAAGCCACATCAGCAGATTGTTTAAAGTGTCCGGGACATCAAAATATCCCCCAAGTCCCGGGAAATCGAGCCGAAGTTTGTCAAAATCACGATGCGCGTAAAGCAGTCTCGGCTACTCTTTTAGTCTTAAAGTGACGTGGCTGAATATTTTGGCCCAGAAGCTCGAAAGTGAGCCTTCAAAAAGTTATGCTGTGCCCATTTCTCTGCAAAGCAAGGCCCTCAGGAAGTAGTTTACAGTCCCCGGAACTGGAAAATATGCTCCAAGTTCCGCCAAATCGAGACGAAGTTGGTCAAAATAACGATTCGCGTAAGGCGGTCTCGGCTACTCTTTGAGTCTGAAGGTGAAGTAGGGCTATATTTCGCTCCAGAAGCTCCAAACTGAGCGTTGAAAAAGTTTTCCTCTCTCAATTTCACTGAAAACCAAGGCCATCATGAGTTAGTTTAGAGTCCCCGGGAGTGGAAAATATCTTTTAAGTTCTGGCCACTCAAGCCGAAGTTGGTCAAAATCACGATGCGCCTAACGCGGCCTCGGCTACTCTTTCAGTCTTAAAGTGAAGTGGGGCTATATTTCGGCCCAGAAGCTCAAAAGTGAGCTTCAAAACGTTTTGCTGTATCCATTTCAATGCAAACGAAGGCCATCAGGCGTTACTTAAGAGTCTTGGGGACTGGAAAATATTCCCCCAAGTTCAGGTAAATTTAGCCGAAGTTGGTCAAAATCACGGTGGGCGTTAGGCGGTCTCGCTTACTGTTTCAGTCTTAAAGTGAAGTGAGGCTTTATTCCTGCCCAGGAGCTTGAAAGTGAGCGTTCACAAAGTTTCCCTGTGTTTATTTGATTGCAAACCAAAGCCATCAGGAGCTAGTTTAGAGTCCCCGGGACTGGAAAATATCCCCCAACTTCCGGGAAATCGAGCCGAAGTTGGTCAAAATCACGATTTGCGTAAGGTAGTGTCGGCTACTCTTTCAGTCTTAGAGTGAAGTGGGGCTATATTTCGGGCCAGAAGTCCGAAAGTGAGCGTTCAAAAAGTTTTGCTGTGTTCATTTCACTGCAAACCAAGGCCATCAGGAGTTAGTTTAGCGTCCCCGGGACAAGAAAATATGCCCCAAGGTCCGGGAAATTGAGCCGAGGTTGGTCAAAATCACGATGTCCCTAAAGTGGTCTCGGCTACTCTTTCTGTCTTAAAGTGAAGTGGGGCTATATTTCGGGCCAGAAGCCCGAAGGTGAGCGTTTAAAAAGTTTTGCTGTGTCCATTTCACTGCAAACCAAGGCCATCAGGGGTTAGTTTCGAGTCCCTGGGACTGAAAAAGATTGCCCAAATTCCGGGGAATCGAGCCGAAGTTGATCAAAATCACGATGCGCGAAATGCGGTATCGGCTACTGTTTCAGTCTTAAAGTGAAGTTGGGCTATATTTCGGCCCAGAAGCCCGAAAGTGAGCCTTCAAAAAGTTTTGCTGTGTTCTTTGACTGAAAAACAAGGCCATCACGAGTTAGTTTAGCGTCCCTGGCACTGGAAAATATTCCCCAAGTTCCGGTAAATCGAGCTGAAGTTGGTCAAAATCACGATGCTCCCAAAGCGGTCTTGACTACCCTTTCAGTCTTAAAGTCAAGTGGGGCTATATTTCTGTCCAGAAGCTCGAAAGTGAGCGTTCAAAAAGTTTTGCTGTGTGCATTTCACTGCAAACCAAAGCTATCAAAAGTTAGTTTAGGGTCCCCGGGACTGGAAAATATTCCCCAAGTTCCGGGAAAGCGAGCCGAAGTTGATCAAAATCACGATGCGCGAAATGCGGTCTCGGCTACTGTTTCAGTCCTAAAGTAAAGTGTGGCTATATTTCGGCCCACAAGCTCGAAAGTGAGCGTTCCAAAAGTTTTGGTGTGTCCATTTCACTGCAAAACAAGGCCATCAGGATTTACTTTAGCGTCCAAGGGACTGGAAAATGTTCCCCAAGTTCCGGGAGATCCACCCGAAGTTTGTCAAAATCACAATGCGCGTAAGGTGGTCTCGGTTACTCTTTAAGTCTTAAAGTAAAGTGGGGCTTTACTTCGGCCAGGAAGCTCGAAGGTGAGCGTTCAAAAAGTTTTGCTCTGTCCATTTCACTGCAAACCAAGGCCATGAGGAGTTAGTTTAGAGCTCCTGGGAGTGGCAAATATCCCCCAAGTTCCGGAATATCGAACGGAAGTTTGTCAAACTCACGATGCGAGCAAGGCGGTCTCGGCTACTCTTTCAGTCTTAAGTGAAGTGGGGCTATATTTCGGCCCAGAAACTCCAAAGTGTGCGTTCAAAAAATTGTGCTGTGTCCATTTCAATGCAAACCAAGGCCATCAGGAGTTAGTTTAGAGTCCCCGGGACTGAAACATATCCCCCAAGTCCCGGGAATTGGAGCCGAAGTTGATCAAATTCATGATGCGCGTAACGTGGTCTCGGCTACTGTTTCAGTCCTAAAGTAAAGTGTGGCTATATTTCGCTCCACAAGCTCGAAAGTGAGCGTTCAAAAAGTTTTGCTGTGTCCATTTCACTGCAAAACAAGGCCATCAGGATTTACTTTAGCGTCCAAGGGACTGGAAAATGTTCCCCAAGTTCCGGGAGATCCACCCGAAGTTTGTCAAAATCACAATGCGCGTAAGGTGGTCTCGGTTACTCTTTAGGTCTTAAAGTAAACTGAGGCTTTATTTCGGCCAGGAAGCTCGAAGGTGAGCGTTCAAAAAGTTTTGCTCTGTCCATTTCAATGCAAAGCAAGGCGATCAGGAGTCAGTTTAGAGTCCTCGGGACTGGAAAATATCCCCCAAGTTCCGAGAAAGCGAGCCGAAAATGGTCAAAATCACGATGCGCGTAAGGCGATCTCGGCTACTCTTTCAGTCTTAAAGTGAAGTGGGGCTATATTTCGGCCCAGAAGCTCCAAAGTGGGTGTTCAAAAATTTATGCTGTGCGCATTTCAGTGCAAACCAAGGCCATCCGGAGTTAGTTTAGAGTCCCTCGGACTGGAAAATATCTCAAAAGTTGCGTGAACTCGAGCTGAACTTGGTCTAACTCACGATGCGCGTGAGGCGGTCTCGGCTACTGTTTCAGTCTGAAAGTGAAGTGGGATTCTATTTCGGCCCAAAAGCTACAAAGAGAGTGTTCAAAAAGCTTTCCTTTGTCCATTTCACTGAAAAAAAAGGCCATCAGGAGTTTGTTTACAGCCCGCTGAAATGGAATATATCCCCCAAGTTTCGGGAAACCCACCCGAAGTTGGTCAAAATCACGATGTGCGCAAGACGGTCTCGGCTACTCTTTCAGTCTTAAAGTGAAGTGGGGCTATATTTCGGCCCAGAAGCTCAAAAGTGAGCCTTCAAAATGTTTTGCTCTGTCACTTTCAGTGCAAACCAAGGTCATCAGGGGTTACTTAAGAGTCCCCGGGACTGGAGAATATCCCCCAAGTCCCGGGAAATTGAGCCGAAGTTGATCAAATTCATGATGCGCGTAACGTGGTCTCGGCTACTGTGTCAGTCCTAAAGTGAAGTGTGGCTATATTTCGGCCCACAAGCTCGAAAGTGAGGGTTCAAGAAGTTTTGTTGTGTCCATTTGACTTCAAAACAAGGCCATCAGGACTTAGTTTAGCGTCCAAGGGACTGCAAAATATCCCCCAAGTTCCGGGAAATCCATTGGAAGTTCGTCAAAATTACGATGCGCGTAAGGCGGTCTCATCTACTCTTTCAGTCTTAAAGTAAACTGGGACTATATTTCTGCCCAGAAGCTCCAAAGTTGTGCTCTATCCCTTTCACTGAAAACCAAGGCCATCAGGAGTTACTGTAGAGTCCCTTTGACTGGAATATATCCCCCAAGTTTCGGGAAATAAAGGCGAAATTGGTCAAAATCACGATTCGCTCAAGACGGTCTCGCCTACTCTTTCAGTCTTAAAGTAAAATGGGGCTCTATTTCGGCCCAGAAGCTCGGGAGTGAGGGTTCAAAAACTTTCGCTGTGTCCATTTCACTGCAAACCAAGACAAGTAGGAGTTAGTTGAGAGTCCCCAGGACTGGAAAATATCCCCCAAGTTCCGGGAAATCAACCCGAAGTTTGTCAAAATCACGATGCAGGTAAGGCGATCCCGGCTACTCTTTCAGTGTTAAAGTAATGGGGGGCTATATTTTGGCCCAGAAGCTGGAAATTGAGCGTTGAAAAAGTATGGCTGGCTCCATTTTACTGCAAACCAAGGCCATCAGGAATTAGTTTAGAGTCCTCAGAACTGGAATATATCCCCTTAGTTCCGGCAAATCGAGCCGAAGTTGCTCAAAATCACGATGCACGTAAGCCGGTCTCGGCTACTCTTTCAGTCTTCAAGTGAAGTGGGGTTCTATTTCGGTCCAGAAGCTCGAAAGTATGCGTTCAAAAACTTTTTCTGTTTCTGTTTCACTGCAAATTAACACCAGCACGAGTTAGTTTAGAGTCCCCGGGACTGGAAAATATTTCGCAAGTTCCAGGAAATCGAGCCGAAGTTGATCAAAATCACGATGCGCGAAACGTGGTCTTGGCTACTGTTTCAGCCTTAATGTGAAGTATGGTTATATTTCGGCCCACAACCTCGAAAGTGAGCCTTCAAAAAATTTTGCTGTGTCTATTTCACTACAAAACAAGGCCATCGGCACCTAGTTTAGCGTCCAAGGGACTGGAAAATATCCCCCAAGCTCCGGGAAATCCACCCGAAGTTTGTCAAAATCACGATGCGCGTAACGCGGTCTCGGCTACTTTTTCAGTATTAAAGTAAAGTGGGCTATATTTCGGCCCAGAAGCTTGAAGGTGAGCGTTCAAAGAGTTTTGCTGTCTCCATTTCACTGCAAACCAGGGCCATCAAAAGTTAGTTTAGAGTCCCTGGGACTGGAAAATATCCCCCAAGTTCCGGAATATCGACCCGAAGTTGGTCAAAATCACGATGCGCGCACGCCGGTCTCGGCTACTCTTTAAGTCGTAAGTGATGTGGGATTATATTTCGGCCTAAAAGCTCGAAAGTGTTCGTTAAAAAACTTGTGCTGTGTGAATTTCACTGCAAACCATGGCCATCAGGAGTTAGTTTAGAGTCCCCGGGACTGGAAAATATTACCCAAGTTCCAGGAAAGCGAGCAGAAGTTGCTCAAACTCACGATGCGCGTAACGCGGTCTCGGCTACTGTTTCAGTCTTAAAGTAAAGTGTGGCTATATTTAGGCCCACAAGCTCGAAAGTCAGCGTTCAAAAAGTTTTGCTGTGTCCATTTGACTGCAAACCAAGGCGATTAGGAGTTAGTTTAGAGTCCCCGGAACTGGAAAATATTCTCCAAGTTCCAGGAAATGGCGCCGAAGTTGATGAAAATTACGATCCGCGTAACGGGCTCTCGGTTATTCTTTCAGTCTTAAATTGAAGTAGGGCTATATTGCGGCACTGAAGCTTGAAGGTGAGCGTTCAGAATGTTTTGCTGTGTTCATTAAACTTCAAAGCAAGGTCATCGGGAGTTAGTTTAGCGTCCCCGGGACTTTAAATTATTCGCCAACTTCCGGTAAATCGAGCAAAAGTGGCCCAAAATCACGATGCGCGTAAGGCGGTCTCGGCTACTCTTTCAGTCTTAAATGAAGTGGGGCTATATTTCGGCCGAGAAGCTCAACACCGAGCGTGCACTCCTTTTGCCTGTGTACATATCACTGAAAAGTAAGTTCATCAGGAGTTAACATAGAGTCCTCGGGACTGGAAAATATTGCCCGAATTCTGGCAAATCGAGCCAAAGATGCTCAAAATCACGATGCGCGTAAGGCGGTCTCGGCTACTCGTTTACTCCGAAAATGAAGTGGGGCTATATTTCGGTTCTACAAGCTCGACACTGAGCGTGCTCTCCTTTTACCTGTGTCCATTTCACTAAGAACTAAGTCCATCAGGAGATAGTTTAGAATCCTCGAGACTGGAAGCTATCCTCCAAGTTTCGGCAAATTGAGCCATACTTTCTTAAAATTACGATAGGCGTACGGCACTTTCGTTTACTCTTTCAGTCTT
This sequence comes from Orbicella franksi, assembly GCF_964199315.1. Taxonomy (NCBI): domain Eukaryota; kingdom Metazoa; phylum Cnidaria; class Anthozoa; order Scleractinia; family Merulinidae; genus Orbicella; species Orbicella franksi. Next base: position 414,979 of record NC_138153.1, read on the forward strand.
AAAATGAACAGGGGCTACATTTCGGCCTAGAAGCTCGACACCGAGCGTGCGCCCCTGTTACCTGTGACCATTTTACTGAAAACTAAGGCCATCAAGAGTTAGGGTAGAGTCCCTGGGACTGGAAAATATCCCCCAAGTTTAGGCATAATGAGCCATAGTGGCTAAAAATTTCGATGCGCTTAAGGCGGTTTCGTGTACACTTTCAGTCTTAAAATAAAGTGGGGCTATATTTCGGCCTACAACCTGGAAACCGAGCGTGCGCTCCTTTTACCTGTGTCCATTTCACTAAAAGCCAAGGCATTCAGGAGTTACTTTAGAGCTTCCGGGACTGGAAAATATCCCCAAGTCCCAGGAAATCAAGCCGAAGTTCGACAAAATTACCATGCGCGTAAGGCGGTCCCGGCTACTCTTTCAGTCTTAAAGTGAAGTGGGGCTATGCTTCGGTTCAGAAGCTCGAAAGTGAACATTCAAAAAGTTTGGCTGAGTCCATTTCACTGCACACCGAGGCAATCAGGAGTTAGTTTAGAGTCCCCGGTACCGGAAAATATCCCCCATTTACCGGGAAATCGAGCCAAAGTTGGTCAAAATCACGATGCGCGTAAGGCGGTCCCGGTTACTCTTTCATTCTTAAAGTGAACTGGGGCAATATTTCACCCCAGAAGCTCGAAAGTGAGCGTTCAAAAAGTTGTGCTGTGTCCACTTCACTCCAGAGCAAGGCCATCAGGAGTTACTTTAGAGTCCGCGGGACTTGAAAATATCCCCCAAGTTTCGGGAAATCGAGCCGAAGTTGGTCAAAATTACGATGGGCGTAAGGCGGTCTTGGCTACTCTTTCACTCTTAAAGTGAAGTGGAGCTATATTTCGGCCCAGAAGCTCAAAAGTGAGCGTTCAAAAAGTTTTGCTGTGTCCATTTGACTGCACACCAAGGACGTCGGGGGTCAGTTTAGAGTCCCCGGGACTGGAAAATATCCGCCAAGTTCCGGGAAATTTAATAGAAGTTGGTCAAAATCACGACGCGCGTACGGCGGTCTCGGCTACTCTTTCAGTCTTAAAGTAAATTGGGGCAATATTTCGGCCCAGAAGCTCGAAACTGAGTGTTTAAAAAGTTTTGCTGTGTCCATTTCACTGCAAAACAAGGCCATCACGACTTAGTTTAGCGTCAAAGGAACTGGAAATATCCCCCAAGTGACGGGAAATCCACCCGAAGCTACTCAAAATCACCATGCGCGTAAGGAGGTTTCGGCTACTCGTTCAGTCTTATGGTAAAGTGGGCTTAGATTTAACTCCAAAAGCTCGAAAGTAAGGCTTCAAAAATTTTTGTGTCTATTTCACTCACATCTTAGACAATCAGGAGTGAGTTTAGAGACTTTGGGACTGGAAAATATCTCCCAAGTTTCGCCAGATCGAGCCGAAGATCCTCAAAATCACAATGCGCGTAAGGCGCTCCCGCCTACTCTTTCAGTCTTAAAAAGAAGTAGGGCTATATTTCGGCCAGCAAGCTCGAAAGTGCGCGTTCAAAAAGTGTTCCTGTGTCCATTTCACTGGACACCAAGGCCATCAGGAGTTAGTTTAGAGTCCCCGGGACTGGAAAATATCCCCCTATTTCCGGGAAATCGAGCCGAAGTATACCAAAATCACGATGCGCGTAAGGCGGTCTCGGCTACTCTTTCAGTCTTAAAGTTAAGTGGGGCTATATTTCGAGCCATAAGCTCGAAAGTGAGCGTTCAAAAAGTTTTGCTGTGTCCATTTAACTGTAAACTAAGGCCATCGGAAGTTAGTTTAGCTTCCGCGGGAATTGAAAATATTCGCCAACTTCCGGGAAATCGAGCCGAAGTTGGTCAAAATTACGATGCGCGTAAGGCGGTCTCGGCTACTCTTTCAGTCTTAAAGTGAAGTAGGGCTATATTTCGGGCGAGAAGCTCGAAAGTAAGCGTTCAAAAAAATGTGCTGTGTCCATTTCACTGCAAACCAAGGCCATCAGCAGTTAGTTTAGAGTCCCCGGGACTGGAATATATCCCCGAAGTTCCGGGAAATCCAACGGAAGTTGGTCAAAATCACGATGCGCGTAACACGGTCTCGGCTACTCTTTCAGTCTTAAAGTAAAGTGGGGCTATATTTCGGCCCAGAATCTCGAAAGTGCACCTTTAAAAAGTTACGCTTTGTGCATTTAACTGCAAACCAAGGCCATCAGGAGTTAGTTTAAAGTCCCCCGGACTGGAAAATATCCCCCAAGTTCCGGGAAATCGAGCTGAACTGGGTCATAATCACGATGCCCGTAAGGAGGTCTCGGCTACTATTTCAGTCTTAAAGTGAAGTACGGTTGTATTTCGGCCGAGAAGCTCGAAACTGAGCGTTCAAAAAGTTTTCCTGCGTCCATTTCACATCAAACCAAGACCACCAGGAGTTAGTTTAGAGTCCCCGGGACTTGAAAATATCGCCAAAATTCTAGAAAATCAAGCGTAAGTTGCTCAAAATGACGATGCGCGTAAGGTGGTCTCGCCTACTCTTTCAGTCTTAAAGTGAAGTGGGGCTATATTTCATCCCGGAAGCTCGAAAATAAGCGTTCAAAAAGTGTTACCTTGTTCATTTCACTGAAAACCAAGGCAATCAGGAGTTAGTTTAGACTGCTCGAGACTGAAAAATATCGCCCAAGTTCGGGGAAATCGAGCCGAATTTTGTCAAAATCACGATGCGCGTAAGGCGGTCTCGGCTACTCTTTGATTCTTAAAGTGAACTGGGGCTATATTTCGGCCCAGAAACTCGAAAGTGAAAGTCCAAAAAGTTTTGCTGTGTCCATTTCACCGCGAACCAAGCCACATCAAGAGACAGTTAACAGTCTCCGGGACATCAAAATATCCCCCAAGTTCCGGGAAATCGAGCCGAAGTTTGTGAAAATCACGATGCGCGTAAAGCAGTCTCGGCTACTCTTTTAGTCTTAAAGTGACGTGGCTGTATATTTTGGCCCAGAAGCTCGAAAGTGAGCCTTCAAAAAGTTATGCTGTGCCCATTTCACTGCAAAGCAAGGCCCTCAGGAAGTAGTTTACAGTCCCCGGAACTGGAAAATATCCTCCAAGTTCCGCCAAATCGAGACGAAGTTGGTCAAAATAACGATTCGCGTAAGGCGGTCTCGGCTACTCTTTGAGTCTGAAGGTGAAGTAGGGCTATATTTCGCTCCAGAAGCTCGAAAGTGAGCGTTCAAAAAGTTTTCCTCTCTCAATTTCACTGAAAACCAAGGCCATCATGAGTTAGTTTAGAGTCCCCGGGTGTGGAAAATATCTTTTAAGTTCTGGCAACTCAAGCCGAAGTTGGTCAAAATCACGATGCGCCTAAGGCGGCCTCGGCTACTCTTTCAGTCTTAAAGTGAAGTGGGGCTCTATTTCGGCCCAGAAGCTCCAAAGTGAGCGCTGCAGAAAATTTGCTGTGTCCATTTAACTGCAAACCAAGGCCATCAGGAGTTAGTTTAGAGTCCCCGGGACTGCAATATATTTCCCAAGTTCCGGAAAATCGAAAAGACGTTGGTCAAAATCACGATGCGCGTAAGACGGTCTCCGCTACTCTTTCAGTCTTAAACTGAAGTGGGGCTATATTTCGGCTCAAAAGCTCAAAAGTGAGCTTCAAAAAGTTTTGCTGTATCCATTTCAATGCAAACGAAGGCCATCAGGGGTTACTTAAGAGTCTTCGGGACTGGAAAATATCCCACCAAGTTCAGGGAAATTTAGCCGAAGTTGGTCAAAATCACGGTGCGCGTTAGGCGGTCTCGCTTACTGTTTCAGTCTTAAAGTGAAGTGAGGCTTTATTCCTGCCCAGGAGCTTGAAAGTGAGCGTTCACAAAGTTTCCCTGTGTTTATTTGACTGCAAACCAAAGCCATCAGGAGCTAGTTTAGAGTCCCCGGGACTGGAAAATATCCCCCAACATCCGGGAAATCGAGCCGAAGTTGGTCAAAATCACGATTTGCGTAAGGTAGTGTCGGCTACTCTTTCAGTCTTAGAGTGAAGTGGGGCTATATTTCGGGCGAGAAGCCCGAAAGTGAGCGTTCCAAAAGTTTTGCTGTGTTCATTTCACTGCAAACCAAGGCCATCAGGAGTTAGTTTAGCGTCCCCGGGACAAGAAAATATGCCCCAAGGTCCGGAAAATTGAGCCGAGGTTGGTCAAAATCACGATGCCCCTAAAGTGGTCTCGGCTACTCTTTCTGTCTTAAAGTGAAGTGGGGCTATATTTCGGGCCAGAAGCCCGAAAGTGAGCGTTCAAAAAGTTTTGCTGTGTCCATTTCACTGCAAACCAAGGCCATCTGGGGTTAGTTTAGAGTCGCCGGGACTGAAAAAGATTGCCGAAGTTCCGGGGAATCGAGCCGAAGTTCATCAAAATCACGATGCGCGAAATGCGGTTTCGGCTACCGTTTCAGTCTTAAAGTGAAGTGGGGCTATATTTCGGCCCAGAAGCCCGAAAGTGAGCCTTCAAAAAGTTTTGCTGTGTTCTTTGACTGAAAAACAAGGCCATCACGAGTTAGTTTAGCGTCCCAGGGACTGGAAAATATTCCCCAAGTTCCGGTAAATCGAGCTGAAGTTGGTCAAAATCACGATGCTCCCAAAGCGGTCTCGACTACCCTTTCAGTCTTAAAGTCAAGTGGGGCTATATTTCTGTCCAGAAGCTCGAAAGTCAGCGTTCAAAAAGTTTTGCTGTGTGCATTTCACTGCAAACCAAAGCTATCAAAAGTTAGTTTAGGGTAAGGTGGTCTCGGTTACTCTTTAAGTCTTAAAGTAAAGTGGGGCTTTATTTCGGCCAGGAAGCTCGAAGGTGAGCGTTCAAAAAGTTTTCCTCTGTCCATTTCACTGCAAACCAAGGCCATGAGGAGTTAGTTTAGAGCTCCTGGGACTAGAAAATATCCCCCAAGTTCCTGAATTTCGACCGGAAGTTTGTCAAACTCACGATGCGAGCAAGTCGGTCTCGGTTACTCTTTCAGTCTTAAGTGAAGTGGGGCTATATTTCGGCACAGAATCTCAAAAGTGTGGGCTCAAAAAATTGTGCTGTGTCTATTTCAATGCAAACCAAGGCCATTAGGAGTTAGTTTAGAGTCCCCGGGACTGGAACATATCCCCCAAGTCCCGGGAATTGGAGCCGAAGTTGATCAAATTCATGATGCGCGTAACGTGGTCTCGGCTACTGTTTCAGTCTTAAAGTCAAGTGTGCCTATATTTCGGCCCACAAGCTAGAAAGTGAGCGTTCAAAAAGTTTTGCTGTGTCCATTTCACTTCAAAACAAGGCTATCAGGACTTAGTTTAGGGTCCCCGGGACTGGAAAATATTCCCCAAGATCCGGGAAAGAGAGCCGAAGTTGATCAAAATCACGATGCACGAAATGCGGTCTCGGCTACTGTTTCAGTCTAAAAGTAAAGTGAGGCTATATTTCGGTTCACAAGCTCGAAAGTGAGCGTTCAAAAGGTTTTCCTCTGTCCATTTCAATGCAAAGCAAGGCGATCAGGAGTTAGTTTAGAGTCCCCGGGACTGGAAAATATCCCCCAAGTTCCGAGAAATCGATCCGAAAATGGTCAAAATCACGATGCGCGTAAGGCGATCTCGGCTACTCTTTCAGTCTTAAAGTGAAGTGGGGCTATATTTCGGCCCAGAAGCTCCAAAGTGGGCGTTCAAAAATTTATGCTGTGCGCATTTCAGTGCAAACCAAGGCAATCCGGAGTTAGTTTACAGTACCCCCGGACTGGAAAATATCCCAAAAGTTGCGTGAAATCGAGCTGAACTTGGTCTAACTCACGATGCGCGTGAGGCGGTCTCGGCTACTATTTCAGTCTGAAAGTGAAGTGGGATTCTATTTCGCCCCAGAAGCTACAAAGTGAGTGTTCAAAAAGCTTTCCTTTGTCCATTTCACTGAAAACCAAGGCCATCAAGAGTTAGTTTACAGCCCGCGGAAATGGAATATATCCCGAGGTTGGTCAAAATCACGATTTGCGCAAGACGGTCTCGGCTACTCTTTCAGTCTTAAAGTGAAGTGCGGCTATATTTCGGCCCAGAAGCTCGAAAGTGAGTGTTTAGAAAGTTTTGCTCTGTCACTTTCAGTGCAAACCAAGGCCATCAGAAGTTAGTTTAGAGTCCCCGGGACTGGAACATATCCCCCAAGTCCCGGGAAATCGAGCCGAAGTTGATCAAATTCATGATGCGCGTAACGTGGTCTCGGCTACTGTGTCAGTCCTAAAGTGAAGTGTGGCTATATTTCGGCCCACAAGCTCGAAAGTGGCCTTTCAAAAAATTTTGTTGTGTCCATTTTACTTCAAAACAAGGCCATCAGGACTTAGTTTAGCGTCCAAGGGACTGCAAAATATCCCCCAAGTTCCGGGAAATCCATTCGAAGTTCGTGAAAATTACGATGAGCGTAAGGCGGTCTCATCTACTCTCTCAGTCTTAAAGTAAAGTGGGGCTATATTTCTGCCCAGAAGCTCCAAAGTTGTGCTCTGTCCATTTCACTGAAAACCAAGGCCATCAGGAGTTACTGTAGAGTCCCTTTGATTGGAATATATCCCCCAAGTCTCGGGAAATAAATGCAAAATTGGTCAAAATCACGATTCGCTCAAGACGGTCTCGCCTACTCTTTCAGTCTTAAAGTAAAATGGGGCTCTATTTCGGCCCAGGAGCTCGAGAGTGAGCGTTCAAAAACTTTCGCTGTGTCCATTTCACTGCAAACCAAGACAAGTAGGAGTTAGTTGAGAGTCCCCGGGACTGGAAAATATCCCCCAAGTTCCGGGAAATCAACCCGAAGTTTGTCAAAATCACGATGCACGTAAGGCGGTCTCGGCTACTCTTTCAGTGTTAAAGTAATGGGGGACTATATTTTGGCCCAGAAGCTCGAAATTGAGCGTTCCAAAAGTTTTGCTGGGTCCATTTTACTGCAAACCAAGGCCATCAGGAATTAGTTTAGAGTTCTCAGAACTGGAATATATGCCCTTAGTTCCGGCAAATCGAGCCGAAGTTTCTCAAAATCACGATGCACGTAAGGCGGTCTCGGCTACTCTTTCAGTCTTCAAGTGAAGTGGGGTTCTATTTCGCTCCGGAAGCTCGAAAGTATGCGTTCAAAAACTTTTTCTGTTTCCGTTTCACTGCAAACCAAGACCAGTACGAGTAAGTTTAGAGTCCCCGGGACTGGAAATATTTCGCAAGTTCCGGGAAATCCAGCCGAAGTTGATCAAAATCACGATGCGCGAAACGTGGTCTCGGCTACTGTTTCATACTTAAAGTGAAGTATGGCTATATTTCGGCCCACAACCTCGAAAGTGAGCCTTCAAAAAGCTTTGCTGTGTCCATTTCACTGCAAAACAAGGCCATCGGCACCTAGTTTAGCGTCCAAGGGACTGGAAAATATCCCCCAAGCTCCGGGAAATCCACCCGAAATTTGTCAAAATCACGATGCGCGCACGCCGGTCTCGGCTACTCTTTAAGTCGTAAGTGATGTGGGACTATATTTCGGCCTAAAAGCTCGAAAGTGTTCGTTCAGAAACTTGTGCTGTGTAAATTTCACTGCAAACCATGGCCATCAGGAGTTAGTTTAGAGTCCCCGGGACTGGAAATTATTACCCAAGTTCCAGGAAAGCGAGCAGAAGTTGCTCAAACTCACGATGCGCGTAACGCGGTCTCGGCTACTGTTTCAGTCTTAAAGTGAAGTGTGGCTATATTTAGGCCCACAAGCTCGAAAGTCAGCGTTCAAAAAGTTTTGCTGTGTCCATTTGACTGCAAACCAAGGCGATCAGGAGTTAGTTTAGAGTCCCCGGAACTGGAAAATATTCTCCAAGTTCCAGGAAATGGCGCCGAAGTTCATGAAAATTACGATGCGCGTAACGGGCTCTCGGTTATTCTTTCAGTCTTAAATTTAAGTAGGGCTATATTGCGGCACTGAAGCTTGAAGGTGAGCGTTCAGAATGTTTTGCTGTGCTCATTAAACTGCAAAGCAAGGTCATCGGGAGTTAGCTTAGCGTCCCCGGGACTTTAAATTATTCGCCAACTTCCGGGAAATCGAGCAAAAGTGGCCCAAAATCACGATGTGCGTAAGGCGGTCTCGGCTACTCTTTCAGTCTTAAAATGAAGTGGGGCTATATTTCAACCGAGAAGCTCAACACCGAGCGTGCGCTTCTTTTGCCTGTGTAAATATCACTGAAAACTAAGTTCATCAGGAGTTAACATAGAGTCCGCGGGACTGGAAAATATTGCCCGAATTCCGGCAAATCGAGCCAAAGATGCTCAAAATCACGATGCGCGTAAGGCGGTCTCGGCTACTCGTTTACTCCGAAAATGAAGTGGGGCTATATTTCGGTTCTACAAACTCGACACCGAGCGTGCTCTCCTTTTACCTGTGTCCATTTCACTAAGAACTAAGTCCATCAGGAGATAGTTTAGAATCCTCGAGACTGGAAGCTATCCTCCAAGTTTCGGCAAATTGAGCCATACTTTCTTAAAATTACGATAGGCGTACGGCAGTTTCGTTTACTCTTTCAGTCTTAAAATGAACAGGGGCTACATTTCGGCCTAGAAGCTCGACACCGAGCGCGCGCTCCTGTTACCTGTGACCATTTTACTGAAAACTAAGGCCATCAAGAGTTAGGGTAGAGTCCCCGGGACTGGAAAATATCCCCCAAGTTTTGGCATATCGAGCCATAGTGGCTAAAAATTTCGATGCGCTTAAGGCGGTTTCGTGTACACTTTCAGTCTTAAAATAAAGTGGGGCTATATTTGGGCCTGCAACCTGGAAACCGAGCGTGCGCTCCTTTTACCTGTGTCCATTTCACTAAAAGCCAAGGCATTCAAGAGTTAGTTTAGAACTTCCGGGACTGGAAAATATCCCCCAAGTCTCAGGAAATCAAGCCGAAGTTCGACAAAATTACCATGCGCGTAAGGCGGTCCTGGCTACTCTTTCAGTCTTAAAGTGAAGTGGGGCTATATTTTGGCCCAAAAACTCGAAAGTGAAAGTTCAAAGAGTTTTGCTGTGTCCATTTCACCGCGAACCAAGCCACATCAGCAGATAGTTTACAGTCTCCGGCACATCAAAATATCCCCCAAGTTCCGGGAAATCGAGCCGAAGTTTGTGAAAATCACGATGCGCGTAAAGCAGTCTCGGCTACTCTTTTAGTCTTAAAGTGACGTGGCTGTATATTTTGGCCCAGAAGCTCGAAAGTGAGCCTTCAAAAAGTTATGCTGTGCCCATTTCACTGCAAAGCAAGGCCCTCAGGAAGTAGTTTACAGTCCCCGGAACTGGAAAATATCCTCCAAGTTCCGCCAAATCGAGACGAAGTTGGTCAAAATAACGATTCGCGTAAGGTGGTCTCGGCTACTCTTTGAGTCTGAAGGTGAAGTAGGGCTATATTTCGGTCCAGAAGCTCGAAAGTGAGCGTTCAAAAAGTTTTTGTCTCTCAATTTCACTTAAAACCAAGGCCATCATGAGTTAGTTTAGAGTCCCCGGGAGTGGAAAATATCTTTTAAGTTCTGGCAACTCAAGCCGAAGTTGCTCAAAATCACGATGCGCCTAAGGCGGCCTCGGCTACTCTTTCAGTCTTAAAGTGAAGTGGGGCTCTATTTCGGCCCAGAAGCCCGAAAGTGAGCGTTCAAAAAGTTTTGCTGTGTTCTTTGACTGAAAAACAAGGCCATCACGAGTTAGTTTAGCGTCCCTGGCACTGGAAAATATTCCCCAAGTTCTGGTAAATCGAGCTGAATTTGGTCAAAATCACGATGCTCCCGAACCGGTCTCGGCTACCCTTTCAGTCTTAAAGTCAAGTGGGGCTATATTTCTGTCCAGGAGCTCGAAAGTGAGCGTTCAAAAAGTTTTGCTCTGTGCATTTCACTGCAAACCAAAGCTATCAAAAGTTAGTTTAGGGTCCCCGGGACTGGAAAATATTCCCTAAGTTCCGGGGAAGCGAGCCGAAGTTGATCAAAATCACGATGCGCGAAATGCGGTCTCGCCTACTCTTTCAGTCTTAAAGTAAAGTGTGGCTATATTTCGGCCCACAAGCTCGAAACTGAGCGTTCCAAAAGTTTTGCTGTGTCCATTTCACTGCAAAACAAGGCCATCAGGACTTAGTTTAGCGTCCAAGGGACTGGAAAATGTTCCCCAAGTTCCAGGAGATCCACCCGAAGTTTGTCTAAATCACAATGCGCGTAAGGTGGTCTCGGTTACTCTTTAAGTCTTAAAGTAAAGTGGGGCTTTATTTCGGCCAGGAAGCTCGAAGGTGAGCGTTCAAAAAGTTTTGCTCTGTCCATTTCACTACAAACCAAGGCCATGAGGAGTTAGTTTAGAGCTCCTGGGACTGGAAAATATCCCCCAAGTTCCGGAATATCGACCGGAAGTTTGTCAAACTCACGATGCGAGCAAGGCGGTCTCGGCTACTCTTTCAGTCTTAAGTGAAGTGGGGCTATATTTCGGCCCAGAATCTCGAAAGTGTGCATTCAAAAAATTGTGCTGTGTCCATTTCAATGCAAACCAAGGCCATCAGGAGTTAGTTTAGAGTCCCCGGGACTGGAACATATTCCCCAAGTCCCGGGAATTGGAGCCGAAGTTGATCAAATTCATGATGCGCGTAACGTGGTCTCGGCTACTGTTTCAGTCTTAAAGTCAAGTGTGCCTATATTTCGGCCCACAAGCTAGAAAGTGAGCGTTCAAAAAGTTTTGCTGTGTCCATTTCACTTCAAAACAAGGCTATCAGGACTTAGTTTAGGGTCTGCGGGCTGGAAAATATTCCCTAAGTTCCGGGAAAGCGAGCCGAAGTTGATCAAAATCACGATGCGCGAAATGCGGTCTCGGCTACTGTTTTAGTCTTTAAGTAAAATGTGGCTATATTTCGGCCCACAAGCTCGAAAGTGAGCGTTCAAAAAGTTTTGCTCTGTCCATTTCAATGTAAAGCAAGGCGATCAGGAGTTAGTTTAGAGTCCCCGGGACTGGAAAATATCCCCCAAGTTCCGAGAAATCGATTCGAAAATAGTCAAAATCACGATGCGCGTAAGGCGATCTCGGCTACTCTTTCAGTCTTAAAGTGAAGTGGGGCTATATTTCGGCCCAGAAGCTCCAAAGTGGGCGTTCAAAAATTTATGCTGTGCGCATTTCAGTGCAAACCAAGGCAATCCGGAGTTAGTTTAGAGTCCCCCGGACTGGAAAATATCCCAAAAGTTGCGTGAAATCGAGCTGAACTTGGTCTAACTCACGATGCGCGTGAGGCGGTCTCGGCTACTATTTCAGTCTGAAAGTGAAGTGGGATTCTATTTCGGCCCAGAAGCTACAAAGAGAGTCTTCAAAAAGCTTTCCTTTGTCCATTTCACTGAAAACCAAGGCCATCAGGAGTTAGTTTCGAGCCCGCGGAAATGGAATATATCCCCCAAGTTCCGGGAAACGGACCCGAAGTTGGTGAATATCACGATTTGCACAAGACGGTCTCGGCTACTCTTTCAGTCTTAAAGTAAAGTGGGGCTATATTTCGGTCCAGAAGCTCGAGAGTGAGCGTTCAAAAAGTTTCGCTGTGTCAATTTCACTAAAAACCAAGACAATCAGGAGTTAGTTTAGAGTCCCCGGGACTGGAAAATATCCCCCAAGTTCCGGCAAATCGAGCCGAAGTTGGTCAAAATGACGGTGCGCTTAAGGCGATGTCGGCTACTTCTTCAGTCTTAAAGTGAAGTGGGGCTCTATTTCGGCCCACAAGCTCAAAGCTCAAAAAAAATTACTTTGTTTATTTCACTTCAAACCAAGGCTATCAGTAGTTAGTTTAGAGTCCCCGGGAGTGGAATGTATTTCCCAAGTTCCGGAAACTCGAGAAGACGTTGGTCAAAATCACGATGCGCGTAAGACGGTCTCGGCTACTCTTTCAGTCTTAAAGTGAAGTGGGGCTATATTTCGGCCCAGAAGCTCAAAAGTGAGCGTTCAAAAAGTTTTACTGTATCCATTTCAATGCAAACCAAGGCCATCAGGGGTTACTTAAGAGTCCTCGGGACTGGAAAATGTCCCCCAAGTTCCGGTAAATCGAGCCGAAGTTGGTCAAAATCACGATGTGCGTAAGGTGGTCTCGGCTACTCTTTCAGTCTTAAAGTGAAGTGGGGCTATATTTCGGCCTAGAAGCTCGAAAGTGAGTGTTTAAAAAGTTTTGCTCTGTCACTTTCAGTGCAAACCAAGGCCATCAGAAGTTAGTTTAGAGTCCCCGGGACTGGAGAATATCCCACAAGTCCCGGGAAATCGAGCCGAAGTTGATCAAATTCATGATGCGCGTAACGTGGTCTCGGCTACTGTGTCAGTCCTAAAGTGAAGTGTGGCTATATTTCGGCCCAGAAGCTCGAAACTGAGTGTTTAAAAAGTTTTCCTGTCTCCATTTCACTGCAAAACAAGACCACCACGACTTAGTTTAGCGTCAAAGGAACTGGAAATATCCCCCAAGTTACGGGAAATCCACCCCAAGTAAGTATAAAATAACCATGCGCTTAAGGGGGTCTCGGCTACTCTTTCAGTCTTAAGGTAAAGTGGGCTTAGATTTAACTCCAGAAGCTCGAAAGTAAGGGTTCAAAAATTTTTGTGTCTATTTCACTCACATCTTAGACAATCAGGAGTGAGATTAGAGACTTTGGGACTGGAAAATATCTCCCAAGTTTCGCCAGATCGAGCCGAGAATCCTCAAAATCACAATGCGCGTAAGGCACTCCCGCCTACTCTTTCAGTCTTAAAAAAAAGTAGGGCTATATTTCGGCCAGCAAGCTCGAAAGTGCGCGTTCAAAAAGTGTTCCTGTGTCCATTTCACTGGAAACCACGGCCAACAGGTGTTAGTTTAGAGTCTCCGGGACTGGAAAAAATCCCCCTATTTCCGAGAAATCGAGCTGAAGTATCCCAAATTCACGATGCGCGTAAGGCGGTCTCGGCTACTTTTTCAGTCTTAAAGTTAAGTGGGGCTATATTTCGAGCCATAAGCTCGAAAGTGAGCGTTCAAAAAGTTTTGCTGTGTCATTTTAACTGCAAACCAAGGCCATCGGAAGTTAGTTTAGCTTCCCCGGGAATTGAAAATATTCGCCAACTTCCGGCAAATCGAGCCGAAGTTGGTCAAAATTACGATGCGCGTAAGGCGGTCTCGGCTACTCTTTCAGTCTTAAAGTGAAGTAGGGCTATATTTCGGCCGAGAAGCTTGAAAGTGAGCGTTCAAAAAAATGTGCTGTGTCCATTTCACTGCAAACCAAGACCATCAGCAGTTAGTTTAGAGTCCCCGGGACTGGAATATATCCCCGAAGTTCCGGGAAATCCAACGGAAGTTGGTCAAAATCACGATGCGCGTAAGACGGTCTCGGCAACTCTTTCAGTCTTAAAGTAAAGTGGGGCTATATTTCGGCTCAGAAGCTCGAAAGTGAATCTTTGAAAAGTTACGCTTTGTGCATTTAACTGCAAACGAAGGCCATCAGGAGTTAGTTCAACGTCCCCCGGCCTGGAAAATATCCCCCAAGTCCCGGGAAATGGAGCCGAAGTTTGTCAAAATCACGATGCGCGTAAAGCAGTCTCGGCTACTCTTTTAGTCTTAAAGTGACGTGGCTGTATATTTCGGCCCAGAAGCTCGAAAGTGAGGGTTCAAAAAGTTTTGCTCTCTCAATTTCACTGAAAACCAAGGCCATCATGAGTTAGGTTAGAGTCCGCGGGACTAAAAAATATCCCTTAAGTTCTGGCAACTCAAGCCGAAGTTGGTCAAAATCACGATGCGCCTAAGGCGGCCTCGGCTACTCTTTCAGTCTTAAAGTGAAGTGGGGCTCTATTTCGGCCCAGAAGCCCTAAAGTGAGCGCTGCAAAAAATTTGCTGTCTCCATTTCACTGGAAACCAAGGCCATCAGGAGTTAGTTTAGAGTCCCTGGGACTGCAATGTATCTCCCAAGTTCCGGAAAGTCGAGAAGACGTTGGTCAAAATCACCATGCGCGCAAGACGGTCTTGGCTAGTCTTTCAGTCTTAAAGTGAAGTGGGGCTATATTTCGGCCTAGAAGCTCGAAAGTGAGTGTTTAAAAAGTTTTGCTCTGTCACTTTCAGTGCAAACCAAGGCCATCAGAAGTCAGTTTAGAGTCCCCGGGACTGGAGAATATCCCCCAAGTGCCGGGAAATCGAGCCGAAGTTGATAAAATTCATTATGCGCGTAACGTGGTCTCGGCTACTGTGTCAGTCCTAAAGTGAAGTGTGGCTATATTTCGGCCCACAAGCTAGAAAGTGAGCGTTCAAAAAGTTTTGTTGTGTCCATTTTACTTCAAAACAAGGCCATCAGGACTTAGTTTAGCGTGCAAGGGACTGCAAAATATCCCCCAAGTTCCGGGAAATCCATTCGAAGTTGGTCAAAATTATGATGCGCGTAAGGCGGTCTCATCTACTCTTTCAGTCTTAAAGTAAAGATGGGCTATATTTCTGCCCAGAAGCTCCAAAGTTGTGCTCTGTCCATTTCACTGAAAACCAAGGCCATCAGGAGTTACTGTAGAGTCCCTTTGACTGGAATATATCCCCAAGTTTCGGGAAATAAAGGCGAAATTGGTCAAAATCACGATTCGCTCAAGACGGTCTCGCCTACTCTTTCAGTCTTAAAGTAAAATGGAGCTCTATTTCGGCCCAGAAGCTCGAGAGTGAGCGTTCAAAAACTTTCGCTGTGTCCATTTCACTGCAAACCAAGACAAGCAGGAGTTAGTTGAGCGTCCCCGGGACTGGAAAATATCCCCCAAGTTCCCGGAAATCAGCCCGAAATTTGTCAAAATCACGATGGACGTAAGGCGGTCTCGGCTACTCTTTCAGTGTTAAAGTAATGGGGGGCTATATTTTGGCCCAGAAGCTCGAAATTGAGCGTTCAAAAAGTATTGCTGGCTCCATTTTACTGCAAACCAAGGCCATCAGGAATTAGTTTAGAGTCCTCAGAACTGGAATATATCCCCTTAGTTCCGGAAAATCGAGCCGAAGTTGCTCAAAATCACGATGCACGTAAGGCGGTCTCGGCTACTCTTTCAGTCTTCAAGTGAAGTGGGGTTCTATTTCGGTCCAGAAGCTCGAAAGTATGCGTTCAAAAACTTTTTCTGTTTGCGTTTCACTGCAAACCAAGGCCAGCACGAGTTAGGTTAGAGTCCCCGGGACTGGAAAATATTTCGCAAGTTCCAGGAAATCGAGCCGAAGTTGATCAAAATCACGATGCGCGAAACGTGGTCTCGACTACTGTTTCAGTCTTAAAGTGAAGTATGGCTATATTTCGGCCCACAACCTCGAAAGTGAGCCTTCAAAAAGCTTTGCTGTGTCCATTTCACTGCAAAACAAGGCCATCGGCACCTAGTTTAGCGTCCAAGGGACTGGAAAATATCCCCCAAGCTCCGGGAAATCCACCCGAAGTTTGTCAAAATCACGATGCGCGTAAGGCGGTCTCGGCTACTTTTTCAGTATTAAAGTAAAGTGGGCTATATTTCGACCCAGAAGCTTGAATGTGAGCGTTGAAAAAGTTTCGCTGTCTCCATTTCACTGCAAACCAAGGCCATCAAGAGTTAGTTTAGAGTCCCTGGGACTGGAAAATATCCTCCAAGTTCCGGAATATCGACCCGAAGTTGGTCAAAATCACGATGCGCGCACGCCGGTCTCGGCTACTCTTTAAGTCGCAAGTGATGTGGGACTATATTTGGGCCTAAAAGCTCGAAAGTGTTCGTTCAAAAACTTGTGCTGTGTGAATTTGACTGCAAACCATGGCCATCAGGAGTTAGTTTAGAGTCCGCGGGACTGGATAATATTCCCCAAGTTCCAGGAAAGCGAGCAGAAGTTGCTCAAAATCACGATGCGCGTAACGCGGTCTCGGCTAGTGTTTCAGTCTTAAAATGAAGTGTGGCTATATTGAGGCCCACAAGCTCGAAAGTGAGCGTTCAAAAAGTTTTGCTGTGTCCATTTGACTGCAAACCAAGGCAATCAGGAGTTAGTTTAGAGTCCCCGGAACTGGAAAATATTCTGCAAGTTCCAGGAAATGGCGCTCTCGGTTATTCTTTCAGTCTTAAATTTAAGTAGGGCTATATTGCGGCACTGAAGCTCGAAGGTGAGCGTTCAGAATGTTTTGCTGTGTTCATTAAACTGCAAAGCAAGGTCATCGGGAGTTAGTTTAGCGTCCCCGGGACTTTAAATTATTCGCCAACTTGCGGGAAATCGAGCAAAAGTGGCCCAAAATCACGATGCGCGT
Organism: Orbicella franksi; assembly: GCF_964199315.1. NCBI lineage: Eukaryota > Metazoa > Cnidaria > Anthozoa > Scleractinia > Merulinidae > Orbicella > Orbicella franksi. The sequence goes on from NC_138153.1 coordinate 431,151, forward strand.
AAGGCGGTCTCGGCTACTCTTTCAGTCTTAAAGTTAAGTGGGGCTATATTTCGAGCCATAAGCTCGAAAGTGAGCGTTCAAAAAGTTTTGCTGTGTCTAGTTAACTGCAAACTAAGGCCATCGGAAGTTAGTTTAGCTTCCCCGGGAATTGAAAATATTCGCCAACTTCCGGCAAATCGAGCCGAAGTTGGTCAAAATTACGATGCGCGTAAGGTGGTCTCGGCTACTCTTTCAGTCTTAAAGTGAAGTATGGCTATATTTCGGCCGAGAAGCTCGAAAGTGAGCGTTCAAAAAAATGTGCTGTGTCCATTTCACTGCAAACCAAGGCCATCAGCAGTTAGTTTAGAGTCGCCAGGACTGGAATATGTCCGCGAAGTTCCGGGAAATTCAACGGAAGTTGGTCAAAATCACGATGCGCGTAGGACGGTCTCGGCTACTCTTTCAGTCTTAAAGTAAAGTAGGGCTATATTTCGGCCCAGAAGCTCGAAAGTGAACCTTTAAAAAGTTACGCTTTGTGCATTTAACTGCAAACCAAGGACATCAGGAGTTAGTATAAAGTCCCCCGGACTGGAAAATATGCCCCAAGTTCCGGGAAATCGAGCTGAACTGGGTCAAAATCACCATGCTCGTAAGGAGGTCTCGGCTACTATTTCAGTCTTAAAGTGAAGTACGGTTGTATTTCGGCCCAGAAGCTCGAAACTGAGCGTTCAAAAAGTTTTCCTGCGTCCATTTCACATCAAACCAAGGCCACCAGGAGTTAGTTTAGAGTCCCCAGGACTTGAAAATACCGCCAAAATTCCAAAAAATGGAGCGGAAGTTGCTCAAAATCACCATGCGCGTAAGGCGGTCTCGCCTACTCTTTTAGTCTGAAAGTGAAGTGGGGCTATATTTCATCCCAGAAGCTCGAAAATAAGCGCTCAAAAAGTATTACCTTGTTCATTTCACTGCAAACCAAGGCCATCAGGAGTTAGTTTAGACTGCTCGGGACTGGAAAATATCGCCCAAGTTCGGGGAAATCGAGCCGAATTTTGTCAAAATCACGATGCGCGTGAGGCAGTCTCGGCTACTCTTTGATTCTTAAAGTGAACTGGGGCTATATTACGGCCCAGAAGCTCGAAAGTGAAAGTTCAAAAAGTTTTGCTGTGTCCATTTCACCGCAAACCAAGCCACATCAGCAGACTGTTTACAGTGTCCGGGACATCAAAATATCCCCCAAGTCCCGGGAAATCGAGCCAAAGTTTGTCAAAATCACGATGCGCGTAAAGCAGTCTCGGCTACTCTTTTAGTCTTAAAGTGACGTGGCTGTATATTTCGGCCCAGAAGCTCGAAAGTGAGCGTTCAAAAAGTTTTGCTCTCTCAATTTAACTGAAAACCAAGGCCATCACGAGTTAGTTTAGAGTCCGCGGGACTAAAAAATATCCCTTAAGTTCTGGCAACTCAAGCCAAAGTTGGTCAAAATCACAATGCGTCTAAGGAGGTCTCGGCTACTATTTCAATCTTAAAGTGAAGTGGGGCTATATTTCGGCCCAGAATTTCGAAAGTAAGCGTTCAAAAAAATTTGCTGTGTCCATTTCACTGCAGACCAAGGCCATCAGGGGTTAGTTTAGAGTCCTTGGAACATGAATATATCCCCGAAGTCTCGGGAAATCGAGCCGAAGTTGGTCAAAATCACGATGCGCGTAAGACGGTCTCGGCTACTATTTCAGTCTTAAACTGAAGTGGGGCTATATTTCGGCTCAGAAGCCCGAAGGGGAGCGTGGAAAAAGTTTTGCTCTCTCCATTTCAATGCAAACCAAGGCAATCAGGAGTTACTTTAGAGTCCCCGGTACCGGAAAATATTCCCCATTTCCTGGGAAATCGAGCCAAAGTTGGTCAAAATCACGATGCGCGTAAGGCGTCTCGGCTATTCTTTCATTCTTAAAGTGAACTCGGGCTATATTTCGGCCCAGAAGCTCGAAAGTGAAAGTTCAAAAAGGTTTGCTGTGTCCATTTCACCGCGAACCAAGCCACATCAGGAGATAGTTTACAGTCTCCAGGACATCAAAATATTCCCCAAGTTCCGGGAAATCGAGCCGAAGTTTGTCAAAATCAAGATGCGCGTAAAGCAGTCTCGGCTACTCTTTTAGGCTTAAAGTGACGTGACGTGTATATTTTGGCCCAGAAGCTCGAAAGTGAGCGTTCAAAAAGTTATGCTGTGCCCATTTCACTGCAAAGCAAGGCCCTCAGGAAGTAGTTTACAGTCCCCGGAACTGGAAAATATCCTCCAAGTTCCGCCAAATCGAGACGAAGTTGGTCAAAATAACGATTCGCGTAAGGCGGTCTCGGCTACTCTTTGAGTCTGAAAGTGAAGTAGGGCTATATTTTGGTCCAGAAGCTCGAAAGTGAGCGTTCAAAAAGTTTTCCTCTCTCAATTTCACTGAAAACCAAGGCCATCATGAGTTAGTTTCGAATCCCCGGGAGTGGAAAATATCTTTTAAGTTCTGGCAACTCAAGCCGAAGTTGGTCAAAATCACGATGCGCCTAAGGCGGCCTCGGCTACTCTTTCAGTCTTAAAGTGAAGTGGGGCTCTATTTCGGCCCAGAAGCTCCAAAGTAAGCGCTGCAAAAAATTTGCTGTCTCCCTTTCACTGCGAACCAAGGCCATCAGGAGTAAGTTTAGAGTCCCTGGGACTGCAATATATTTCCCAAGTTGCGGAAAATCGAGAAGACGTTGGTCAAAATCACGATGCGCGCAAGACGGTCTTGGCTAGTCTTTTAGTCATAAAAGTGAAGTGGGGCTATATTTCGGCCCAGAAGCTCAAAAGTGAGCTTCAAAAAGTTTTGCTGTATCCATTTCAATGCAAACGAAGGCCATCAGGGGTTACTTAAGAGTCTTGGGGACTGGAAAATATTCCCCCAAGTTCAGGGAAATTTAGCCGAAGTTGGTCAAAATCACGGTGCGCGTTAAGCGGTCTCGCTTACTGTTTCAGTCTTAAAGTGAAGTGAGGCTTTATTCCTGGCCAGGAGCTTGAAAGTGAGCGTTCAAAAAGTTTCCCTGTGTTTATTTGACTGCAAACCAAAGCCATCAGGAGCTAGTTTAGAGTCCCCGGGACTGTAAAAATATCCCCCAACTTCCGGGAAATCGAGCCGAAGTTGGTCAAAGTGACGACTTCCGTAAGGTAGTGTCGGCTACTCTCTCAGTCTTAGAGTGAGGTGGGGCTATATTTCGGGCCAGAAGCCCGAAAGTGAGCGTTTAAAAAGTTTTGCTGTGTTCATTTCACTGCAAACCAAGGCGATCAGGAGTTAATTTAGCGTCCCCGGGACAAGAAAATATGCCCCAAGGTCCGGGAAATTGAGCCGAGGTTGGTCAAAATCACGATGCCCCTAAAGTGGTCTCGCCTACTCTTTCTGTCTTAAAGTGAAGTGGGGCTATATTTCGGGCCAGAAGCCCGAAAGTGAGCGTTCAAAAAGTTTTGCTGTGTCCATTTCACTGCAAACCAAGGCCATTAGGGGTTAGTTTAGTGTCCCCGGGACAGAAAAAGATTGCCCAAGTTCCGGGGGAATCGAGCCGAAGTTGATCAAAATCACGATGCGCGAAATGCGGTATCGCCTACTGTTTCAGTCTTAAAGTGAAGTGGGGCTATATTTCGGCCCAGAAGCTCGAAAGTGAGTGTTTAGAAAGTTTTGCTCTGTCACTTTCAGTGCAAACCAAGGCCATCAGAAGTTAGTTTAGAGTCCCCGGCACTGGAGAATATCCCCCAAGTCCCGGGAAATCGAGCCGAAGTTGATCAAATTCATGATGCGCGTAACGTGGTCTCGGCTACTGTGTCAGTCCTAAAGTGAAGTGTGGCTATATTTCGGCCCACAAGCTCGAAAGTGAGCGTTCAAAAAGTTTTGTTGTGTCCATTTTACTTCAAAACAAGGCCATCAGGACTTAGTTTAGCATCCAAGGGACTGCAAAATATCCCCCAAGTTCCGGGAAATCCATTCGAAGTTCGTCAAAATTACGATGCGCGTAAGGCGGTCTCATCTACTCTTTCAGTCTTAAAGTAAAGTGGGGCTATATTTCTGCCCAGAAGCTCCAAAGTTGTGCTCTGTCCATTTCACTGAAAACAAGGCCATCAGGAGTTACTGTAGAGTCCCTTTGACTGGAATATATCCCCCAAGTTTCGGGAAATAAACGCAAAATTGGTCAAAATCACGATTCGCTCAAGACGGTCTCGCCTACTCTTTCAGTCTTAAAGTAAAATGGGGCTCTATTTCGGCCCAGAAGCTCGAGAGTGTGCGTTCAAAAACTTTCGCTGTGTCCATTTCACTGCAAACCAAGACAAGCAGGAGTTAGTTGAGAGTCCCCGGGACTGGAAAATATCCCCCAAGTTCCGGGAAATCAACCCGAAGTTTGTCAAAATCACGATGCACGTAAGGCGGTCTCGGCTACTCTTTCAGTGTTAAAGTAATGGGGGGCTATATTTTGGGCCAGAAGCTCGAAACTGAGCGTTCAAAAAGTTTTGCTGGGTCCATTTTACTGCAAACCAAGGCCATCAGGAATTAGTTTAGAGTCCTCAGAACTGGAATACATCCCCTTAGTTCCGTCAAATCGAGCCGAAGTTGCTCAAAATCACCATGCACGTAAGGCGGTCTCGGCTACTCTTTCAGTCTTCAAGTGAAGTGGGGTTCTATTTCGGTCCAGAAGCTCGAAAGTATGCGTTCAAAAACTTTTTCTGTTTCCGTTTCACTGCAAACCAAGACCAGCACGAGTTAGTTTAGAGTCCCCGGGACTGGAAAATATTTCGCAAGTTCCGGGAAATCGAGCCGAAGTTGATCAAAATCACGATGCGCGAAACGTGGTCTTGGCTACTGTTTCAGTCTTAAAGTGAAGTATGGCTATATTTCGGCCCACAACCTCGAAAGTGAGTCTTCAAAAGGCTTTGCTGTGTCCATTTCACTGCAAAACAAGGCCATCGGCACCTAGTTTAGCGTCCAAGGGACTGGAAAATATCCCCCAAGTTTCGGGAAATCCACCCGAAGTTTGTCAAAATCACGATGCGCGTAAGGCGGTCTCGGCTACTTTTTCAGTATTAAAGTAAAGTGGGCTATATTTCGGCCCAGAAGCTTGAAGGTGAGCGTTGAAAAAGTTTTGCTGTCTCCATTTCACTGCAAGCCAAGGCCATCAAAAGTTAGTTTAGAGTCCCTGGGACTGGAAAATATCCCCCAAGTTCCGGAATATAGACCCAAAGTTGGTCAAAATCACGATGCGCGCACGCCGGTCTCGGCTACTCTTTAAGTCGTAAGTGATGTGGGACTATATTTGAGCCTAAAAGCTCGAAAGTGTTCGTTAAAAAACTTGTGCTGTGTGAATTTGACTGCAAACCATGGCCATCAGGAGTTAGTTTAGAGTCCCCGGGACTGGAAAATATTCCCCAAGTTGCAGGAAAGCGAGCAGAAGTTGCTCAAAATCACGATGCGCGGAACGCGGTCTCGGCTACTGTTTCAGTCTTAAAGTGAAGTGTGGCTATATTTAGGCCCACAAGCTCGAAAGTGAGCGTTAAAAAAGTTTTGCTGTGTCCATTTGACTGCAAACCAAGGCAATCAGGAGTTAGTTTAGAGTCCCCGGAACTGGAAAATATTCTCCAAGTTCCAGGAAATGGCGCCGAGGTTGATGAAAATTACGATGCGCGTAACGGGCTCTCGGTTATTCTTTCAGTCTTAAAATTAAGGGGTGCTATATTTCGACCTAGAAGCTCGAGACCGCGCGTGCGCTAATTTTACCTGTGTCCATTTCACTGACATCTTAGGCCATCAGGAGTTAGTTTAGAGTCCTTGGGACTGGAAAATATTTCCCAAATTCTGGCAGATCGAGCCAAAGTTGCTCAAAATCACGATGCGCGTAAGGCGGTCTCGGCTACTCTTTCAGTCTTAAAATTAAGGGGGGCTATATTTCGACCTAGAAGCTCGAGACCGGGCGTATGCTAATTTTACCTGTGTCCATTTCACTGACATCTTAGGCCATCAGGAGTTAGTTTAGAGTCCTTGGGACTGGAAAATATTTCCCAAATTCGGGCAGATTCAGCCAAAGTTGCTCAAAATCACGATGCGCGTAAGGCGGTCTCGGCTACTCTTTCAGTCTTAAAATGAAGTGGGGCTATATTTCGGCCGAGAAGCTCAACACCGAGCGTGCGCTCCTTTTGCCTGTGTACATATCACTGAAAACTAAGTTCATCAGGAGTTAACATAGAGTCTTCGGGACTGGAAAATGTTGCCCGAATTCCGGCAAATCGAGCCAAAGATGCTCAAAATCACGATGCGCGTAAGGCGGTCTCGGCTACTCGTTTACTCCGAAAATGAAGTGGGGCTATATTTCGGTTCTACAAGCTCGACACCGAGCGTGCTCTCCTTTTACCTGTGTCCATTTCACTAAGAACTAAGTCTATCAGGAGATAGTTTAGAATCCTCGAGACTGGAAGCTATCCTCCAAGTTTCGGCAAATTGAGCCATACTTTCTTAAAATTACGATAGGCGCACGGCAGTTTCGTTTACTCTTTCAGTCTTAAAATGAACTGGGGTTACATGTCGGCCTAGAAGCTCGACACCGAGCGTGCGCTCCTGTTACCTGTGACCATTTTACTGAAAACTAAGGCCATCAAGAGTTAGGGTAGAGTCCCCGGGACTGGAAAATATCCCCCAAGTTTTGGCATATCGAGCCATAGTGGCTAAAAATTTCGATGCGCTTAAGGCGGGTTCGTGTACACTTTCAGTCTTAAAATAAAGTGGGGCTATATTTGGGCCTACAACCTGGAAACCGAGCGTGCGCTCCTTTTACCTGTGTCCATTTCACTAAAAACCAAGGCATTCAGCAGTTAGTTTAGAGCTTCCGGGACTGGAAAATATCCCCCAAGTCCCAGGAAATCAAGCCGAAGTTCGACAAAATTACCATGCGCGTAAGGCGGTCCCGGCTACTCTTTCAGTCTTAAAGTGAAGTGGGGCTATGCTTCGGCTCAGAAGCTCGAAAGTGAACATTCAAAAAGTTTGGCTGAGTCCATTTCACTGCAAACCGAGGAAATCAGGAGTTACTTTAGAGTCCCCGGTACCGGACAATATCTCCCATTTCCCGGGAAATCGAGCCAAAGTTGGTCAAAATCACGATGCGCGTAAGGCGGTCCCGGTTACTCTTTCATTCTTAAAGTGAACTGGGGCAATATTTCCCCCCAGAAGCTCGAAAGCGAGCGTTCAAAAAGTTGTGCTGTGTCCATTTCACTCCAGAGCAAGGCCATCAGGAGTTACTTTAGAGTCCGCGTGACTGGAAAACATCCCCCAAGTTCCGCGAAATCGAGCCGAAGTTGGTCAAAATTACGATGGGCGTAAGGCGGTCTCGGCTACTCTTTCACTCTTAAAGTGAAGTGGAGCTATATTTCGGCCCAGAAGCTCAAAAGTGAGCGTTCGAAAAGTTTTGCTGTGTCCATTTTACTGCAGACCAAGGACGTCGGGGGTCAGTTTAGAGTCCCCGGGACTGGAAAATATCCCCCAAGTTCCGGGAAATTTAACCGAAGTTGGTCAAAATCACGACGCGCGTACGGCGGTCTCGGCTACTCTTTCAGTCTTAAAGTGAATTGGGGCAATATTTCGGCCCAGAAGCTCGAAACTGAGTGTTTAAAAAGTTTTGCTGTCTCCATTTCACTGCAAAACAAGGCAATCACGACTTAGTTTAGCGTCAAAGGAACTGGAAATATCCCCCAAGTTACGGCAAATCCACCCGAAGTTACTCAAAATCACCATGCGCTTAAGGGGGTCTCGGCTACTCTTTCAGTCTTAAGGTAAAGTGGGCTTAGATTTAACTCCAGAAGCTCGAAAGTAAGGGTTCAAAAATTTTTGTGTCTATTTCACTCACATCTTAGACAATCAGGAGTGAGTTTAGAGACTTTGGGACTGGAAAATATCTCCCAAGTTTCGCCAGATCGAGCCAAAGATCCTCAAAATCACAATGCGCGTAAGGCGCTCCCGCCTACTCTTTCAGTCTTAAAAAGAAGTAGGGCTATATTTCGGCCAGCAAGCTCGAAAATGCGGGTTCAAAAAGTATTCCTGTGTCCATTTCACTGGAAACCAAGGCCATCAGGAGTTAGTTTAGAGTCCCCGGAACTGGAAAATATCCCCTTATTTGCGGGAAATCGAGCCGAAGTATCCCAAAATCACGATGCGCGGAAGGCGGTCTCGGCTACTCTTTCAGTCTTAAAGTTAAGTGGGGCTATATTTCGAGCCATAAGCTCGAAAGTGAGCGTTCAAAAAGTTTTGCTGTGTCATTTTAACTGCAAACTAAGGCCATCGGAAGTTAGTCTACCTTCCCCGGGAATTGAAAATATTCGCCAACTTCCGGCAAATCGAGCCGAAGTTGGTCAAAATTACGATGCGCGTAAGGCGGTCTCGGCTACTCTTTCAGTCTTAAAGTGAAATATGGCTATATTTCGGCCGAGAAGCTCGAAAGTGAGCGTTCAAAAAAATGTGCTGTGTCCATTTCACTGCAAACCAAGGCCATCAGAAGTTAGTTTAGAGTCCCCGGGACTGGAATATATCCTCGAAGTTCCGGGAAATCGAACGGAAGTTGGTCAAAATCACGATGCGCGTAAGACGGTCTCGGCTACTCTTTCAGTCTTAAAGTAAAGTGGGGCTATATTTCGGCCCAGAAGCTCGAAAGTGAACTTTTAAAAAGTTACGCTTTGCGCATTTAACTGCAAAACAAGGCCATCAGGAGTTAGTTTAAAGTCCCGCGTACTGGAAAATATCCCCCAAGTTCCGGGAAATCGAGCTGAACTGGGTCAAAATCACCATGCTCGTAAGGCGGTCTCGGCCACTATTTCAGTCTTAAAGTGAAGTACGGTTGTATTTCGGCCCAGAAGCTCGAAACTGAGCGTTCAAAAAGTTTTCCTGCGTCCATTTCACATCAAATCAAGGCCATCAGGAGTTAGTTTAGTGTCCCCGGGACTTGCAAATATCGCCAAACTTCTAGAAAATCGAGCGGAAGTTGCTCAAAATCACGATGCGCGTAAGGCGGTCTCGCCTACTCTTTCAGTCTTAATGTGAAGTGGGGCTATATTTCATCCCAGAAGCTCGAAAATAAGCGTTCAAAAAGTGTTACCTTGTTTATTTCACTGAAAACCAAGGCCATCAGGAGTTATTTTAGACTGCTCGGGACTGGAAAATATCGCCCAAGTTCGGGGAAATCGAGCCGAATTTTGTCAAAATCACGATGCGCGTAAGGCGGTCTCGGCTACTCTTTGATTCTTTAAGTGAACTGGGGCTATATTTCGGCCCAGAAGCTCGAAAGTGAAAGTCCAAAAAGTTTTGCTGTGTCCATTTCACCGCAAACCAAGCCACATCAGCAGATTGTTTACAGTGTCCGGGACATCACAATATGCTCCAAGTCCCGCGAAATCGAGCCGAAGTTTGTCAAAATCACGATGCGCGTAAAGCAGTCTCGGCTACTCTTTTAGTCTTAAAGTGACGTGGCTGTATATTTCGGCCCAGAAGCTCGAAAGTGAGCGTTCAAAAAGTTTTGCTCTCTCAATTTAACTGAAAACCAAGGCCATCATGAGTTAGTTTAGAGTCCCCGGGAGTGGAAAATATCTTTTAAGTTCTGGCAACTCAAGCCGAAGTTGGTCAAAATCACGATGCGCCTAAGGCGGCCTCGGCTACTCTTTCAGTCTTAAAGTGAAGTGGGGCTCTATTTCGGCCCAGAAGCTCCAAAGTGAGCGCTGCAAAAAATTTCCTGTGTCCATTTCACTGCAAACCAAGGCCATCAGGAGTTAGTTTAGAGTCCCTGGGACTGCAATATATTTCCCAAGTTCCGGAAAATCGAGAAGACATTGGTCAAAATCACGATGCGCCTAAGGCGGCCTCGGCTAGTCTTTCAGTCTTAAAGTGAAGTGGGGCTATATTTCGGCCCAGAAGCTCAAAAGTGAGCTTCAAAAAGTTTTGCTGTATCCATTCCAATGCAAACGAAGGCCATCCGGGGTTACTTAAGAGTCTTCGGGACTGGAAAATATTCCCCCAAGTTCAGGGAAATTTAGCCGAAGTTGGTCAAAATCACGGTGCGCGTTAGCCGGTCTCGCTTACTGTTTCAGTCTTAAAGTGAAGTGAGGCTTTATTGCTGCCCAGGAGCTTGAAAGTGAGCGTTCAAAAAGTTTCCCTGTGTTTATTTGACTGCAAACAAAAGCCATCAGGAGCTAGTTTAGAGTCCCCGGGACTGGAAAATATCCCCCAACTTCCGGGAAATCGAGCCGAAGTTGGTCAAAATCACGATTTGCGTAAGGTAGTGTCGGCTACTCTTTCAGTCTTAGAGTGAAGTGGGGCTATATTTCGGGCGAGAAGCCCGAAAGTGAGCGTTCAAAAAGTTTTGCTGTGTTCATTTCACTGCAAACCAAGGCCATTAGGAGTTAGTTTAGCGTCCCCGGGACAAGAAAATATGCCCCAAGTTCCGGGAAATTGAGCCGAAGTTGGTCAAAATCACGATGCCCCTAAAGTGGTTTCGGCTACTCTTTCTGTCTTAAAGTGAAGTGGGGCTATATTTCGGGCCAGAAGCCCGAAAGTGAGCGTTCAAAAAGTTTTGCTGTGTCCATTTCACTGCAAACCAAGGCCATCAGGGGTTAGTTTAGATTGCTCGGGAATGAAAAAGATTGCCCAAGTTCCGGGGAATCGAACCGAAGTTGATCAAAATCACGATGCGCGAAATGCGGTATCGGCTACTGTTTCAGTCTTAAAGTGAAGTGGGGCTATATTTCGGCCCAGAAGCCCGAAAGTGAGCCTTCAAAAAGTTTTGCTGTGTTCTTTGACTGAAAAACAAGGCCATCACGAGTTAGTTTAGCGTCCCTGGCACTGGAAAATATTCCCCAAGTTCCGGTAAATCGAGCTGAAGTTGGTCAAAATCACGATGCTCCCAAAGCGGTCTCGGCTATTATTTCAGTCTTAAAGTAAAGTGGGGCTATATTTCTGTCCAGAAGCTTGAAAGTGAGCGTTCAAAAAGTTTTGCTGTGTGCATTTCACTGCAAACCAAAGCTATCAAAAGTTAGTTTAGGGTCCCCGGGACTGGAAAATATTCACCAAGTTCCGGGAAAGCGAGCCGAAGTTGATCAAAATCACGATGCGCGAAATGCGGTGTCGGCTACTCTTTCAGTCTTAAAGTAAAGTGTGGCTATATTTCGGCCCACAAGCTCCAAACTGAGCGTTCAAAAAGTTTTGCTGTGTTCATTTCACTGCAAAACAAGGCCATCAGGACTTAGTTTAGCGTCCAAGGGACTGGAAAATATTCCCCTAGTTCCGGGAGATCCACCCGAAGGTTGTCAAAATCACAATGCGCGTAAGGTGGTCTCGGTTACTCTTTAAGTCTTAAAGTAAAGTGGGGCTTTATTTCGGCCCAGAAGCTCCAAGGTGAGCGTTCAAAAAGTTTTGCTCTGTCCATTTCACTGCAAACCAAGGCCATGAGGAGTTAGTTTAGAGCTCCTGGGACTGGAAAATATTCCCCAAGTTCCGATATATCGACCGGAAGTTTGCCAAACTCACGATGCGAGCAAGGCGGTCTCGGCTACTCTTTCAGTCTCAAGTGAAGTGGGGCTATATTTCGGCCCAGAATCTCGAAAGTGTGCGTTCAAAAAATTGTGCTGTGTCCATTTCAATGCAAACCAAGGCCATCAGGAGTTAGTTTAGAGTCCCCGGAACTGGAACATATCCCCCAAGTCCCGGGAATTGAAGCCGAAGTTGATCAAATTCATGATGCGCGTAACGTGGTCTCGGCTACTGTTTCAGTCTTAAAGTCAAGTGTGCCTATATTTCCGCCCGCAAGCTAGAAAGTGAGCGTTCAAAAAGTTTTGCTGTGTCCATTTCACTTCAAAACAAGGCCATCAGGACTTAGTTTAGGGTCCCCGGGACTGGAAAATATTCCCCAAGTTCCGGAAAAGCGAGCCGAAGTTGATCAAAATCACGATGCGCGAAATGCGGTCTCGGCTACTGTTTCAGTCTTAAAGTAAAGTGTGGCTATATTTCGGCCCACAAGCTCGAAAGTGAGCGTTCAAAAAGTTTTGCTCTGTCCATTTCAATGCAAAGCAAGGCGATCAGGAGTTAGTTTAGAGTCCCCGGGACTGGAAAATATCCCCCAAGTTCCGAGAAATCGATTCGAAAATGGTCAAAATCACGATGCGCGTAAGGCGATCTCGGCTACTCTTTCAGTCTTAAAGTGAAGTGGGGCTATATTTCGGCCCAGAAGCTCCAAAGTGGGCGTTCAAAAATTTATGCTGTGCGCATTTCAGTGCAAACCAAGGCCATCCGGAGTTAGTTTAGAGTCCCCCGGACTGGAAAATATCCCAAAAGTTGCGTGAAATCGAGCTGAACTTGGTCTAACTCACGATGCGCGTGAGGCGGTCTCGGCTACTATTTCAGTCTGAAAGTGAAGTGGGATTCTATTTCGGCCCAGAAGCTACAAAGAGAGTGTTCAAAAAGCTTTCCTTTATCCATTTCACTGAAAACCAAGGCCATGAGGAGTTAGTTTAGAGCCAGCGGAAATGGAATCTATCCCCCAAGTTCCGGAAAACCGACCCGAAGTTGGTCAAAATCACGGTTTGCGCAAAACGGTCTCGGCTACTCTTCCAGTCTTAAAGTAAAGTGGGGCTATATTTCGGTCAAGAAGCTCGAGAGTGAGCGTTCAAAAAGTTTCGCTGTGTCCATTTCACTGAAAACCAAGACAATCAGGAGTTAGTTTAGACTCCCCCGGGACTGGAACATATCCCCCAAGTTCCGGTAAATCGAGCCGAAGTTGGTCAAAATCAGGATGTGCGTAAGGTGGTCTCGGCTACTCTTTCAGTCTTAAAGTGAAGTGGGGCTATATTTCGGCCCAGAAGCTCGAAAGTGAGTGTTTAAAAAGTTTTGCTCTGTCACTTTCAGTGCAAAGCATGGTCATCGGAAGTCAGTTTAGAGTCCCCGGGACTGGAGAATATCCCACAAGTCCCGGGAAATCGAGCCGAAGTTAATCAAAATCACGATGCGCTAAAGGTGGTCTCGGCTACTGTTTCAGTCTTAAAGTGAAGTATGGCTATATTTCGGCCCACAACCTCGAAAGTGAGCGTTCAAAAAGCTTTGCCTTGTCCATTTCACTGCAAAACAAGGCCATCGGCACCTAGTTTAGCGTCCAAGGGACTGCAAAATATCCCGCAAGTTCCGGGAAATCCATTCGAAGTTCGTCTAAATTACGATGCGCGTAAGGCGGTCTCATCTACTCGTTCAGTCTTAAAGTAAAGTGGAGCTATATTTCTGCCCAGAAGCTGCAAAGTTGTGCTCTGTCCATTTCACTGAAAACCAAGGCCATCAAGAGTTATTCTAGAGTCCCTTTGACTGGAATATATCCCCCAAGTTTCGGGAAATAAACGCGAAATTGGTCAAAATCACGATTCGCTCAAGACGGTCTCGCCTACTCTTTCAGTCTTAAAGTAAAATGGGGCTCTATTTCGGCCCAGAAGCTCGAGAGTGAGCGTTCAAAAACTTTCGCTGTGTCCATTTCACTGCAAACCAAGACAAGCAGGAGTTAGTTGAGCGTCCCCGGGACTGGAAAATATCCCCCAAGTTCCGGGAAATCAACCCGAAGTTTGTCAAAATCACCATGCACGTAAGGCGGTCTCGGCTACTCTTTCAGTGTTAAAGTAATGGGGGACTATATTTTGGCCCAGAAGCTCGAAAGTGAGCGTTCAAAAAGTTTTGCTGGCTCCATTTTACTGCAAACCAAGGCCATCAGGAATTAGTTTAGAGTCCTCAGAACTGGAATATATCCCCTTAGTTCCGGCATATCGAGCCGAAGTTAATCAAAATCACGATGCGCGAAACGTGGTCTCGGCTACTGTTTCAGTGTTAAAGTAATGGGGGGCTATATTTTGGCCCAGAAGCTCGAAAGTGAGCGTTCAAAAAGTTTTGCTGTGTCCATTTCACTGCAAACCAAGGCCATCAGCAGTTAGTTTAGAGCTCCCGGGACTGGAATATATCCCCGAAGTTCCGGGAAATCGAACGGAAGTTGGTCAAAATCACGATGCGCGTAAGACGGTCTCGGCTACTCTTTCAGTCTTAAAGTAAAGTGGGGCTATATTTCGGCCCAGAAGCTCGAAAGTGAACTTTTAAAAAGTTACGCTTTGTGCATTTAACTGCAAACCAAGGACATCAGGAGTTAGTTTAAAGTCCCCCGGACTGGGAAATATCCCCCAAGTTCCGGGAAATCGAGCTGAACTGGGTCAAAATCACGATGCTCGTAAGGAGGTCTCGGTTACTATTTCGGTCTTAAAGTGAAGTACGGTTGTATTTCGGCCCAGAAGCTCGAAACTGAGCGTTCAAAAAGTTTTCCTGCGTCCTTTTCACCGCAAACCAAGGCCACCAGGAGTTAGTTTAGAGTCCCCGGGACTTGCAAATATCGCAAAAATTCTAGAAAATCGAGCGGAAATTGCTCAAAATCACGATGCGCGTAAGGCGGTCTCGCCTACTCTTTTAGTCTGAAAGTGAAGTGGGGCTATATTTCATCCCAGAAGCTCGAAAATAAGCGTTCAAAAAGTGTTACCTTGTTCATTTCACTGCAAACCAAGGCCATCAGGAGTTAGCTTAGACTGCTCGGGACTGGAAAATATCGCCCAAGTTCGGGGAAATCGAGCCGAATTTTGTCAAAATCACGATGCGCGTAAGGCGGTCTCGGCTACTCTTTGATTCTTAAAGTGAACTGGGGCTATATTTCGGCCGAGAAGCTAGAAAGTGAAAGTTCAAAAAGTTTTGTTGTGTTCATTTCACTGCAAACCAAGGCCATCAGGAGTTACTTTAGACTCCTCGGGACTGGAAAATATCGCCCAAGTTCGGGGAAATCGAGCCGAAGTTTCTCAAAATCACGATGCGCGTAAGGCGGTCTAGGCCACTCTTTAATTCTTAAAGTGAACTGGGGCTATATTTCGGCCCAGAAGTTCGAAAGTGAAAGTTCAAAAAGTTTTCCTGTGTCCATTTCACCGCAAACCAAGCCACATCAGCAGATTGTTTACAGTGTCCGGGACATCAAAATATCCCCCAAGTTCCGGGAAATCGAGCCGAAGTTTGTCAAAATCACGATGCGCGTAAAGCAGTCTCGGCTACTCTTTTAGTCTTAAAGTGACGTGGCTGTATATTTCGGCCCCGAAGCTGGAAAGTGAGCGTTCAAAAAGTGTTGCTTTCTCAATTTAACTGAAAACCAAGGCCATCATGAGTTAGTTTAGAGACCGCGGGACTAAGAAATATCCCTTAAGTTCTGGCAACTCAAGCCGAAGTTGGTCAAAATCACGATGCGTCTAAGGCGGTCTCGTTTACTCTTTCAGTCTTAAAGTGAAGTGGGGCTATATTTCGGCCCAGAATTTCGAAAGTAAGCGTTCAAAAAAATTTGCTGTGTCCATTTCACTGCAGACCAAGGCCATCAGGGGTTAGTTTAGAGTCCTTGGATCTTGAATATATCCCCGAAGTTTCGGGAAATCGAGCCGAAGTTGGTCAAAATCACGATGCGCGTAAGACGGTCTCGGCTACTCTTTCAGTCTTAAAGTGAAGTGGGGCTATATTTCGGCTCAGAATCCCGAAGGGGAGCGTTGAAAAAGTTTTGCTCTCTCCATTTCAATGCAAACCAAGGCAATCAGGAGTTACTTTAGAATCCCCGGTACCGGAAAATATTCCCCATTTCCTGGGAAATCGAGCCAAAGTTGGTCCAAATCACGATGCGCGTAAGGCGGTCTCGGCAATTCTTTCATTCTTAAAGTGAACTCGGGCTATATTTCGGCCCAGAAGCTCGAAAGTGAAAGTTCAAAAAGTTTTGCTGTGTCCATTTCACCGCGAACCAAGCCACATCAGGAGATAGTTTACAGTCTCCGGGACATTAAAATATCCCCCAAGTTCCGGGAAATCGAGCCGAAGTTTCTCAAAATCACGATGCGCGTAAAGCAGTCTCGGCTACTCTTTTAGTCTTAAAGTGACGTGGCTGTATATTTTGGCCCAGAAGCTCGAAAGTGAGCGTTCAAAAAGTTATGCTGTGCCCATTTCACAACAAAGCAAGGCCCTCAGGAAGTAGTTTACAGTCCCCGGAACTGGAAAATATCCTCCAAGTTCCGCCAAATCGAGACGAAGTTGGTCAAAATAACGATTCGCGTAAGGCGGTCTCGGCTACTCTTTGAGTCTGAAAGTGAAGTAGGGCTATATTTCGGTCTACAAGCTCGAAAGTGAGCGTTCAAAAAGTTTTCCTCTCTCAATTTCACTGAAAACCAAGGCCATCATGAGTTAGTTTAGAGTCCCCGGAAGTGGAAAATATCTTTTAAGTTCTGGCAACTCAAGCCGAAGTTGGTCAAAATCACGATGCTCCTAAGGCGGCCTCGGCTACTCTTTTAGTCTTAAAGTGAAGTGGGGCTCTATTTCGGCCCACAAGCTCCAAAGTGAGCGCTGCAAAAAATTTGCTGTGTCCATTTCACTGCAAAACAAGGCTATCAGGAGTTAGTTTAGAGTCCCATGGACTGCATTATATTTCCCAAGTTCCGGAAAATCGAGAAGACGTTAGTCAAAATCACGATGCGCGCAAGACGGTCTTGGCTAGTCTTTCAGTCTTAATGTGAAGTGGGGCTATATTTCGGCCCAGAAGCTCAAAAGTGAGCTTCAAAAAGTTTTGCTGTATCAATTTCAATGCAAACGAAGGCCATCAGGGGTTACTTAAGAGTCTTCGGGACTGGAAAATATTGCCCAAGTTCCGGGGAATCGAACCAAAGTTGATCAAAATCACGATGCGCGAAATGCGGTATCGGCTACTGTTTCAGTCTTAAAGTGAAGTGGGGCTATATTTCGGCCCAGAAGCCCGAAAGTGAGCCTTCAAAAAGTTTTGCTGTGTTCTTTGACTGAAAAACAAGGACATCACGACTTAGTTTAGCGTCCCTGGCACTGGAAAATATTCCCCAAGTTCCGGTAAATCGAGCTGAAGTTGGTCAAAAGCACGATGCTCCCAAAGCGGTCTCGGCTACCCTTTCAGTCTTAAAGTGAAGTGGGGCTATATTTCTTTCCAGAAGTTCGAAAGTGAGCGTTCAAAAAATTGTGCTGTGTCCATTTCAATGCAAACCAAGGCCATCAGGAGTTAGTTTAGAGTCCTCGGAACTGGAACATATCCCCCAAGTCCCGGGAATTGAAGCCGAAGTTGATCAAATTCATGATGCGCGTAACGTGGTCTCGGCTACTGTTTCAGTCTTAAAGTCAAGTGTGCCTATATTTCCGCCCGCAAGCTAGAAAGTGAGCGTTCAAAAAGTTTTGCTGTGTCCATTTCACTTCAAAACAAGGCCATCAGGACTTAGTTTAGGGTCCCCGGGACTGGAAAATATTCCCCAAGTTCCGGAAAAGCGAGCCGAAGTTGATCAAAATCACGATGCGCGAAATGCGGTCTCGGCTACTGTTTCAGTCTTAAAGTAAAGTGTGGCTATATTTCGGCCCACAAGCTCGAAAGTGAGCGTTCAAAAAGTTTTGCTCTGTCCATTTCAATGCAAAGCAAGGCGATCAGGAGTTAGTTTAGAGTCCCCGGGACTGGAAAATATCCCCCAAGTTCCGAGAAATCGATTCGAAAATGGTCAAAATCACGATGCGCGTAAGGCGATCTCGGCTACTCTTTCAGTCTTAAAGTGAAGTGGGGCTATATTTCGGCCCAGAAGCTCCAAAGTGGGCGTTCAAAAATTTATGCTGTGCGCATTTCAGTGCAAACCAAGGCCATCCGGAGTTAGTTTAGAGTCCCCCGGACTGGAAAATATCCCAAAAGTTGCGTGAAATCGAGCTGAACTTGGTCTAACTCACGATGCGCGTGAGGCGGTCTCGGCTACTATTTCAGTCTGAAAGTGAAGTGGGATTCTATTTCGGCCCAGAAGCTACAAAGAGAGTGTTCAAAAAGCTTTCCTTTATCCATTTCACTGAAAACCAAGGCCATGAGGAGTTAGTTTAGAGCCAGCGGAAATGGAATCTATCCCCCAAGTTCCGGAAAACCGACCCGAAGTTGGTCAAAATCACGGTTTGCGCAAGACGGTCTCGGCTACTCTTCCAGTCTTAAAGTAAAGTGGGGCTATATTTCGGTCAAGAAGCTCGAGAGTGAGCGTTCAAAAAGTTTCGCTGTGTCCATTTCACTGAAAACCAAGACAATCAGGAGTTAGTTTAGACTCCCCCGGGACTGGAACATATCCCCCAAGTTCCGGTAAATCGAGCCGAAGTTGGTCAAAATCAGGATGTGCGTAAGGTGGTCTCGGCTACTCTTTCAGTCTTAAAGTGAAGTGGGGCTATATTTCGGCCCAGAAGCTCGAAAGTGAGTGTTTAAAAAGTTTTGCTCTGTCACTTTCAGTGCAAAGCATGGTCATCAGAAGTCAGTTTAGAGTCCCCGGGACTGGAGAATATCCCACAAGTCCCGGGAAATCGAGCCGAACTTAATCAAAATCACGATGCGCTAAAGGTGGTCTCGGCTACTGTTTCAGTCTTAAAGTGAAGTATGGCTATATTTCGGCCCACAACCTCGAAAGTGAGCGTTCAAAAAGCTTTGCCTTTTCTATTTCACTGCAAAACAAGGCCATCGGCACCTAGTTTAACGTCCAAGGGACTGCAAAATATCCCGCAAGTTCCGGGAAATCCATTCGAAGTTTGTCAAAATTACGATGCGCGTAAGGCGGTCTCATCTACTCGTTCAGTGTTAAAGTAAAGTGGGGCTATATTTCTGCCCAGAAGCTGCAAAGTTGTGCTCTGTCCATTTCACTGAAAACCAAGGCCATCAAGAGTTATTCTAGAGTCCCTTTGACTGGAATATATCCCCCAAGTTTCGGGAAATAAACGCGAAATTGGTCAAAATCACGATTCGCTCAAGACGGTCTCGCCTACTCTTTCAGTCTTAAAGTAAAATGGGGCTCTATTTCGGCCCAGAAGCTCGAGAGTGAGCGTTCAAAAACTTTCGCTGTGTCCATTTCACTGCAAACCAAGACAAGCAGGAGTTAGTTGAGCGTCCCCGGGACTGGAAAATATCCCCCAAGTTCCGGGAAATCAACCCGAAGTTTGTCAAAATCACCATGCACGTAAGGCGGTCTCGGCTACTCTTTCAGTGTTAAAGTAATGGGGGACTATATTTTGGCCCAGAAGCTCGAAAGTGAGCGTTCAAAAAGTTTTGCTGGCTCCATTTTACTGCAAACCAAGGCCATCAGCAATTAGTTTAGAGTCCTCAGAACTGGAATATATCCCCTTAGTTCCGGCATATCGAGCCGAAGTTAATCAAAATCACGATGCGCGAAACGTGGTCTCGGCTACTGTTTCAGTGTTAAAGTAATGGGGGGCTATATTTTGGCCCAGAAGCTCGAAAGTGAGCGTTCAAAAAGTTTTGCCGTGTCCATTTAACTGCAAACTAAGGCCATCGGAAATTAGTTTAGCTCCCCCGGGAATTGAAAATATTCGCCAACTTCCGGCAAATCGAGCCGAAGTTGGTCAAAGTTACGATGCGCGTAAGGCGGTCTCGGCTACTCTTTCAGTCTTAAAGTGAAGTAGGGCTATATTTCGGCCGAGAAGCTCGAAAGTGAGCGTTCAAAAAGTTTTGCTGTGTTCATTTCACTGCAAACCAAGGCCATCAGGAGTTAGTTAAGACTCCTCGGGACTGGACAATATCGCCCAAGTTCGGGGAAATTGAGCCGAAGTTTGTCAAAATCACGATGCGCGTAAGGCGGTCTGGGCTACTCTTTGATTCTTAAAGTGAACTGGGGCTATATTTCGGCCCAGAAGCTCGAAAGTGAAAGTTCAAAACGTTTTGCTGTGTCCATTTCACCGCAAACCAAGCCACATCAGCAGATTGTTTACAGTGTCCGGGACATCAAAATATCCCCCAAGTCCCGTGAAATCGAGCCGAAGTTTGTCAAAATCACGATGCGCGTAAAGCAGTCTCGGCTACTCTTTTAGTCTTAAAGTGACGTGGCTGTTTATTTCGGCCCAGAAGCTCGAAAGTGAGCGTTCAAAAAGTTTTGCTCTCTCAATTTAATTGAAAACCAAGGTCATCATGAGTTAGTTTAGAGTCCGCGGGACTAAAAAATATCCCTTAAGTTCTGGCAACTCAAGCCGAAGTTGGTCAAAATCACGATGCCTCTAAGACGGTCTCGGCTACTATTTGAGTTTTAAAGTGAAGTGGGGCTATATTTCGGCCCAGAATTTCGAAAGTAAGCGTTCAAAAAAATTTGCTGTGTCCATTTCACTGCAGACCAAGGCCATCAGAGGTTAGTTTAGAGTCCTTCGAACTTGAATATATCCCAGAAGTTTCGGGAAATCGAGCCGAAGTTGGTAAATCACGATGCGCGTAAGACGGTCTCCGCTACTCTTTCAGTCTTAAACTGAAGTGGGGCTATATTTCGGCCCAGAAGCTCAAAAGTGAGCTTCAAAAAGTTTTGCTGTATCCATTTCAATGCAAAGGAAGGCCATCCGGGGTTACTTAAGAGTCTTCGGGACTGGAAAATATCCCCCCAAGTTCAGGGAAATTTAGCCGAAGTTGGTCAAAATCACGGTGCGCGTTAGGCGGTCTCGCTTACTGTTTCAGTCTTAAAGTGAAGTGAGGCTTTATTGCTGCCCAGGAGCTTGAAAGTGAGCGTTCAAAAAGTTTCCCTGTGTTTATTTGACTGCAAACCAAAGCCATCAGGAGCTAGTTTAGAGTCCCCGGGACTGGAAAATATCCCCCAACTTCCGGGAAATCGAGCCGAAGTTGGTCAAAATCACGATTTGCGTAAGGTAGTGTCGGCTACTCTTTCAGTCTTAGAGTGAAGTGGGGCTAGATTTCGGGCGAGAAGCCCGAAAGTGAGCGTTCAAAAAGTTTTGCTGTGTTCATTTCACTCCAAACCAAGGCCATCAGGGGTTACTTTAGAGTCCCCGGGAATGAAAAATATTGCCCAAGTTCCGGGGAATCGAACCGAAGTTGAGCAAAATCACGATGCGCGAAATGCGGTATCGGCTACTGTTTCAGTCTTAAAGTGAAGTGGGGCTATATTTCGGGCCAGAAGCCCCAAAGTGAGCCTTCAAAAAGTTTTGCCGTGTTCTTTGACTGAAAAACAAGTCCCTCGCGAGATAGTGTAGCGTCCCTGGGACTGGAAAATATTCCCCAAGTTCCGGTAAATCGAGCTGAAGTTGGTCAAAATCACGATGCTCCCAAAGCGGTCTCGGCTATTCTTTCAGTCTTAAAGTGAAGTGGGGCTATATTTCTGTCCAGAAGCTCGAAAGTGAGCCTTCAAAAAGTTTTGCTGTGTGCATTTCACTGCAAACCAAAGCTATCAAAAGTTAGTTTAGGGTCCCCTGGACAAGAAAATATGCCCCAAGGTCCGGGAAATTGAGCCGAGGTGGGTCAAAATCACGATGCCCCTAAAGTGGTCTCGGCTACTCTTTCTGTCTTAAAGTGAAGTGGGGCTATATTTCGGGCGAGAAGCCCGAAAGTGAGCGTTCAAAAAGTTTTGCTGTGTCCATTTCACTGCAAACCAAGGCCATCAGGGGTTACTTTAGAGTCCCCGGGAATGAAAAATATTGTCCAAGTTCCGGGGAATCGAACCGAAGTTGAGCAAAATCACGATGCGCGAAATGCGGTATCGGCTACTGTTTCAGTCTTAAAGTGAAGTGGGGCTATATTTCGGCCCAGAAGCCCGAAAGTGAGCCCTCAAAAAGTTTTGGCGTGTTCTTTGACTGAAAAACAAGTCCATCACGAGATAGTGTAGCGTCCCTGGGACTGGAAAATATTCCCCAAGTTCCGGTAAATCGAGCTGAAGTTGATCAAAATCACGATGCGCGAAATGCGGTCTCGGCTACTGTTTCAGTCTTAAAGTAAAGTGTGGCTATATTTCGGCCCACAAGCTCCAAACTGAGCGTTCAAAAAGTTTTGCTGTGTCCATTTCACTGCAAAACAAGGCCATCAGGACTTAGTTTAGCATCCAAGGGACTGGAAAATGTTCCCCAAGTTCCGGGAGATCCACCCGAAGTTTGTCAAAATCACAATGCGCGTTAGTTGGTCTCGGTTACTCTTTAAGTCTTAAAGTAAAGTGGGGCTTTATTTCGGCCAGGAAGCTCGAGGGTGAGCGTTCAAAAAGTTTTGCTCTGTCCATTTCACTGCAAACCAAGGCCATGAGAAGTTAGTTTAGAGCTCCTGGGACTGGAAAATATCCCCCAAGTTCCGGAATATCGACTGGAAGTTTGTCAAACTCACGATGCGAACAAGGCGGTCTCGGCTACTCTTTCAGTCTTAAGTGAAGTGGGGCTATATTTCGGCCCAGAATCTCGAAAGTGTGCGTTCAAAAAATTGTGCTGTGTCCATTTCAATGCAAACCAAGGCCATCAGGCGTTAGTTTAGAGTCCCCGGGACTGGAACATATCCCCCAAGTCCCGGGAATTTGTGCCGAAGTTGATCAAATTCACGATGGGCGTAATGTGGTCTCGGCTACTGTTTCAGTCTTAAAGTCAAGGGTACCTATATTTCGGCCCACAAGCTAGAAAGTGAGCGTTCAAAAAGTTTTGCTGTGTCCGTTTCACTTCAAAACAAGGCCATCAGGACTTAGTTTAGGGTTCTCGGGACTGGAAAATATTCCCCAAGTTCCGGGAAAGCGAGCCGAAGTTCATCAAAATCACGATGCGCGAAATGCGTTCTCGGCTACTGTTTCAGTCTTAAAGTAAAGTGTGGCTATATTTCGGCCGATAAGCTCGAAAGTGAGCGTTCAAAAAGTTTTGCTCTGTCCATTTCAATGCAAAGCAAGGCGATCAGGAGTTAGTTTAGAGTCCCCGGGACTGGGAAATATCCCCCAAGTTCCGAGAAATCGATCCGAAAATGGTCAAAATCACGATGCGCGTAAGGCGATCTCGGCTACTCTTTCAGTCTTAAAGTGAAGTGGGGCTATATTTCGGCCCAGAAGCTCCAAAGTGGGCGTTCAAAAATTTATGCTGTGCGCATTTCAGTGCAAACCAAGGCCATCCAGAGTTAGTTTAGGGTCCCGCGGACTGGAAAATATCCCAAAAGTTGCGTGAAAGCGAGCTGAACTTGGTCTAACTCACGATGCGCGTGAGGCGGTCTCGGCTACTGTTTCAGTCTGAAAGTGAAGTGGGATTCTATTTCGGCCCAGGAGCTACAACGAGAGTGTTCAAAAAGCTTTCTTTTGTCCATTTTACTGAAAACCAAGGCCATCAGGAGTTAGTTTAGAGCCCGCGGAAATGGAATATATCCCCCAAGTTCCGGGAAACCGACCCGAGGTTGGTCAAAATCACGATTTGCGCAAGACGGTCTCGGCTACTCTTTCAGTCTTAAAGTAAAGTGGGGCTATATTTCGGTCCAGAAGCTCGAGAGTGAGCGTTCAAAAAGTTTCGCTGTGTCCATTTCGCTGAAAACCAAGACAATCAGGAGTTAGTTTAGAGTCCCCGGGACTGAAAATATCCCTCAAGTTCCGGCAAATCGAGCCGAAGTTGGTCAAAATCACGGTGCGCTTAAGGCGGTGTCGGCTACTCCTTCAGTCTTAAAGTGAAGTGGGGCTCTATTTCGGCCCACAAGCTCAAAGCTCAAAAAAAATTACTGTGTCTATTTCACTGCAAACCAAGGCTATCAGTAGTTAGTTTAGAGTCCCCGGGAGTGGAATGTATTTCCCAAGTTCCGGAAAATCGAGAAGACGTTGGTCAAAATCACGATGCGCGTAAAACGGTCTCGCTACTCTTTCAGTCTTAAAGTGAAGTGGGGCTATATTTCGGTCCAGAAGCTCAAAAGTGAGCGTTCAAAAAGTTTTGCTGTATCCATTTTAATGCAAACCAAGGCCATCGGGGGCTACTTAAGAGTCCTCGGGACTGGAAAATATCCCCCAAATTGCGGTAAATCGAGCCGAAGTTGCTCAAAATCACGATTTGAATAAGGTGGTCTCGGCTACTCTTTCAGTCTTAAAGTGAAGTGGGGCTATATTTCGGCCCAGAAGCTCGAAAGTGAGTGTTTAAAATGTTTTGCTCTGTCACTTTCAGTGCAAACCAAGGCCATCAGAAGTTAGTTTAGAGTCCCCGGGACTAGAGAATATCCCCCAAGTCCCGGGAAATCGAGCCGAAGTTGATCAAATTCACGATGCGCGTAACGTGGTCTCGGCTACTGTGTCAGTCCTAAAGTAAAGTGTGGCTATATTTCGGCCCACAAGCTAGAAAGTGAGCGTTCAAAAAGTTTTGTTGTGTTCATTTTACATCAAAACAAGGCCATCAGAACTTAGTTTAGCGTCCAAGGGACTGCAAAATATCCCCCAAGTTCCGGGAAATCCATTCGAACTTCGTCAAAATTACGATGCGCGTAAGGCGGTCTCATCTACTCTTTCAGTCTTAAAGTAAAGTGGGGCTATATTTCTGCCCAGAAGCTCCAAAGTTGTGCTCTGTCCATTTCACTGAAAACCAAGGCCATCAGGAGTTACTGTAGAGTCCCTTTGACTGGAATATATCCCCCAAGTTTCTAGAAGTAAACGCGAAATGGGTCAAAATCACGATTCGCTCAAGACGGTCTCGCCTACTTTTCAGTCTTAAAGTAAAATGGGCCTCTATTTCGGCCCAGAAGCTCGAGAGTGAGCGTTCAAAAACTTTCGCTGTGTCCATTTCACTGCAAACCAAGACAAGCAGGAGTTAGTTGAGAGTCCCCGGGACTGGAAAATATCCCCCAAGTTCCGGGAAATCAACCCGAAGTTTATCAAAATCACCATGCACGTAAGGCGGTCTGGGCTACTCTTTCAGTGTTAAAGTAATGGGGGGCTATATTTTGGCCCAGAAGCTCGAAATTGAGCGTTCAAAAAGTTTTGCTGGCTCCATATTACTGCAAACCAAGGCCATCAGGAATTAGTTTAGAGTCCTCAGAACTGGAATATATCCCCTTAGTTCCGGCAAATCGAGCCGAAGGTGCTCAAAATCACGATGCACGTAAGGCGGTCTCGTCTACTCTTTCAGTCTTCAAGTGAAGTGGGGTTCTATTTCGGTCCAAAAGCTCGAAAGTATGCGTTCAAAAACTTTTTCTATTTCCGTTTCACTGCAAACCAAGACCAGCACGAGTTAGTTTAGAGTGTCCGGGACAAGAAAATATTTCGCAAGTTCCGGGAAATCGAGCCGAAGTTGATCAAAATCACGATGCGCGAAAGGTGGTCTCGGCTACTGTTTTAGTCTTAAAATGAAGTATGGCTATATTTCGGCCCACAACCTCGAAAATGAGCCTTCAAAAAGCTTTGCTGTGTCCATTTCACTGCAAAACAAGGCCATCGGCACCTAGTTTAGCGTCCAAGGGACTGGAAAATATCCCCCAAGCTCCGGGAAATCCACCCGAAGTTTGTCAAAATCACGATGCGCGAAAGGCGGTCTGGGCTACTTTTTCAGTATTAAAGTAAAGTGGGCTATATTTCGGCCCAGAAGCTTGAAGGTGAGCGTTCAAAAAGTTTTGCTGTGTCCATTTGACTGCAAACCAAGGCAATCAGGAGTTAGTTTAGAGTCCCCGGAACTGGAAAATATTCTCCAAGTTCCAGGAAATGGCGCCGAAGTTCATGAAAATTACGATGCGCGTAACGGGCTCTCGGTTATTTTTTCAGTCTTAAATTTAAGCAGGGCTATATTGCGGCACTGAAGCTCGAAGGTGAGCGTTCAGAATGTTTTGCTGTGTCCAATAAACTGCAAAGCAAGGTCATCGGGAGTTAGTTTAGCGTCCCCGGGAGTTTAAATTATTCGCCTTTTTGCGGGAAATCGAGCAAAAGTGGCCCAAAATCACGATGCGCGTAAGGCGGTCTCGGCTACTCTTTCAGTCTTAAAATTAAGGGGGGCTATATTTCGACCTAGAAGCTCGAGACCGGGCGTGCGCTAATTTTACCTGTGTCCATTTCACTGACATCTTAGGCCATCAGGAGTTAGTTTAGAGTCCTTAGGAATGGAAAATATCTCCCAAATTCTGGCAGACCGAGCCAAAGTTGCTCAAAATAACGATGCGCGGAAGGCGGTCTCGGCTACCCTTTAAGTCTTAAAATGAAGTGGGGCTATATTTCGGCCGAGAAGGTCAACACCGAACGTGGACTCCTTTTGCCTGTGTACATATCACTGAAAACTAAGTTCATCAGGAGTTAACATAGAGTCCTCAGGACTGGAAAATATTGCCCGAATTCCGGCAAATCGAGCCAAAGATGCTTAAAATCACGATGCGCGTAAGGCGGTCTCGGCTACTCGTTTACTCCGAAAATGAAGTGGGGCTATATTTCGGTTCTACAAGCTCGACACCGAGCGTGCTCTCCTTTTACCTGTGTCCATTTCACTAAGAACTAAGTCCATCAGGAGATAGTTTAGAATCCTCGAGACTGGAAGCTATCCTCCAAGTTTCGGCAAATTGAGCCATACTTTCTTAAAATTACGATAGGCGTACGGCAGTTTGGTTTACTCTTTCAGTCTTAAAATGAACTGGGGCTACATTTCGGCCTAGAAGCTCGACACCGAGCGTGCGCTCCTGTTACCTGTGACCATTTTACTGAAAACTAAGGCCATCAAGAGTTAGGGTAGAGTCCCCGGGACTGGAAAATATCCCCCAAGTTTTGGCATATCGAGCCATAGTGGCTAAAAATTTCGATGCGCTTAAGGCGGTTTCGTGTACACTTTCAGTCTTAAAATAAAGTGGGGCTATATTTCGGCCTCCAACCTGGAAACCGAGCGTGCGCTCCTTTTACCTGTGTCCATTTCACTAAAAACCAAGGCATTCAGGAATTAGTTTAGAGCTTCCGGGACTGGAAAATATCCCCCAAGTTTCAGGAAATCAAGCCGAAGTTCGAGAAAATTACCATGCGCGTAAGGCGGCCCGGCTACTCTTTCAGTCTTAAAGTGAAGTGGGGCTATATTTCGGCCCAGAAGCTCGAAAGTGAACGTTCAAAAAGTTTGGCTGTCTCCATTTCACTGAAAACCAAGGCCATCAGGAGTTAGTTTAGAGTGCCCGGGACTGGGAATTATCTCCCAAGTTCCGGGAAATCGAGCCGAAGTAGGCCGAAATCACGATGCGCGTAAGGCGGTCTCGGCTAGTCTTTCAGTCTTAAAGTGAAGTAGGGCTATGCTTCGGCCCAGAAGCTCAAAAGTGAGCGTTCAAAAAGTTGTGCTGTGTCCATTTCACTGCAAACCGAGGAAATCAGGAGTTAGTTTAGAGTCCCCGGTACCGGAAAATATCCCCCATTTCCCTGGAAATCGAGCCAAAGCTGGTCAAAATCACGATGCGCGTAAGGCGGTCCCGGTTACTCTTTCATTTTTAAAGTCAACTGGATCAATATTTCCCCCCAGAAGCTCGAAAGTGAGCGTTCAAAAAGTTGTGCTGTGTCCATTTCACTCCAGAGCAAGGCCATCAGGAGTTACTTTAGAGTCCGCGGGACTGCAAAATATCCCCCAAGTTCCGGGAAATCCAGCCGAAGTTCGACAAAATTACCATGCGCGTAAGGATGCCCGGCTACTCTTTCAGTCTTAAAGTGAAGTGGGGCTATATTTCGGCCCAGAAGCTCGAAAGTGAACGTTCAAAAAGTTTGGCTGTGTCCATTTCACTGAAAACCAAGGCCATCAGGAGTTAGTTTAGAGTGCCCGGGACTGGGAATTATCTCCCAAGTTCCGGGAAATCGAGCCGAAGTAGGCCGAAATCACGATGCGCGTAAGGCGGTCTCGGCTAGTCTTTCAGTCTTAAAGTGAAGTAGGGCTATGCTTCGGCCCAGAAGCTCAAAAGTGAGCGTTCAAAAAGTTGTGCTGTGTCCATTTCACTGCAAACCGAGGAAATCAGGAGTTAGTTTAGAGTCCCCGGTACCGGAAAATATCCCCCATTTCCCTGGAAATCGAGCCAAAGCTGGTCAAAATTACGATGGGCGTAAGGCGGTCTCGGCTACTCTTTCACTCTTAAAGTGAAGTGGAGCTATATTTCGGCCCATAAGCTCAATAGTGAGCGTTCAAAAAGTTTTGCTGTGTCCATTTTACTGCAGACCAAGGACGTCGGAGGTCAGTTTAGAGTCCCCGGGACTGGAAAATATCCCCCAAGTTCCGGGAAATTTAACCGAAGCTGGTCAAAATCACGATTCGCGTACGGCGGTCTCGGCTACTCTTTCAGTCTTAAAGTGAATTGGGGCAATATTTCGGCCCAGAAGCTCGAAACTGAGTGTTTAAAAAGTTTTGCTGTGTCCATGTCACTGCAAAACAAGGCCATCACGACTTAGTTTAGCGTCAAAGGAACTGGAAATATCCCCCAAGTTACGGGAAATCCACCCGAAGTTAGTCAAAATCACCATGCGCTTAAGGGGGGTCTCGGCTACTCTTTCAGTCTTAAGGTAAAGTGGGCTTAGATTTAACTCCAGAAGCGCGAAAGTAAGGGTTCAAAAATTTTTGTGTCTATTTGACTCACATCTTAGACAATCAGGAGTGAGTTTAGAGACTTTGGGACTGGAAAATATCTCCCAAGTTTCGCCAGATCGAGCCGAAGATCCTCAAAATCACAATGCGCGTAAGGCGCTCCCGCCTACTCTTTCAGTCTTAAAAAGAAGTAGGGCTATATTGCGGCCAGCAAGCTCGAAAGTGCGCGTTCAAAAAGTGTTCCTGTGTCCATTTCACTGGAAACCAAGGCCATCAGGAGTTAGTTTAGAGTCCCCGAGACTGGAAAATATCCCCCTATTTCCGGGAAATCGAGCCGAAGAATCCCAAAATCACGATGCGCGTAGGGCGGTCTCGGCTACTCTTTTAGTCTTAAAGTTAAGTGGGGCTATATTTCGAGCCATAAGCTCGAAAGTGAGCGTTCAAAAAGTTTTGCCGTGTCCATTTAACTGCAAACTAAGGCCATCGGAAGTTAGTTTAGCCACCCCGGTAATTGAAAATATTCGCCTACTTCCGGGAAATCGAGCCGAAGTTGGTCAAAATTACGATGCGCGTAAGGCGGTCTCGGCTACTCTTTCAGTCTCAAAGTGAAGTAGGGCTTTATTTCGTCCGAGAAGCTCGAAAGTGAGCGTTCAAAAAAAATGTGCTGTGTCCATTTTACTGCAAACCAAGGCCATCAGCAGTTAGTTTAGAGTCCTCGGGACTGGAATATATCCCGGAAGTTCCGGGAAATCGAACGGAAGTTGGTCAAAATCACGATGCGGGTAAGACGGTCTCGGCTACTCTTTCAGTCTTAAAGTAAAGTGGGGCTATATTTCGGCCCAGAAGCTCGAAAGTGAACCTTTAAAAAGTTACGCTTTGTACATTTAACTGCAAACCAAGGACATCAGGAGTTAGTTTAAAGTCCCCCGGACTGGAAAATATCCCCCAAGTTCCGGGAAATCGAGCTGAACTGGGCCAAAATCACGATGCTCGTAAGGAGGTCTCGGCTACTATTTCAGTCTTAAAGTGAAGTACGGTTGTATTTCGGCCCAGAAGCTCGAAACTGAGCGTTCAAAAAGTTTTCCTGCGTCCATTTCACATCAAACCAAGGCCATCAGGAGTTAGTTTAGAGTCCCCGGGACTTGAAAATATCGCCAAACTTCTAGAAAATCGAGCGAAAGTCGCTCAAAATCACGATGCGCGTAAGGCGGTCTCGCCTACTCTTTGAGTCTTAAAGTGAAGTGGGGGTATATTTCATCCCAGAAGCTCGAAAGTGAAACTTCGAAACGTTTTGCTGTGTCCATTTCACCGCAAACCATCCCGCATCAGCAGATTGTTTACAGTGTCCAGGACATCAAAATATCCCCCAAGTCCCGGGAAATCGAGCCGAAGTTTGTCAAAATCACGATGCGCGTAAAGCAGTCTCGGCTACTCTTTTAGTCTTAAAGTGACGTGACTGTATATTTCGGCCCAGAAGCTCGAAAGTGAGCGTTCAAAAAGTTTTGCTCTCTCAATTTAACTGAAAACCAAGGCCATCATGATTTAGTTTAGAGTCCCCGGGAGTGGAAAATATCTTTTAAGTTCTGGCAACTCAAGCCGAAGTTTGTCAAAATCACGATGCGTCTAAGGCGGTCTCGGCTACTATTTGGGTCTTAAAGTGAAGTGGGGCTATATTTCGGCCCAGAATTTCGAAAGTAAGCGTTCAAAAAAATTTGCTGTGTTCATTTCACTGCAGACCAAGGCCATTAGGGGTTAGTTTAGAGTCGTTGGATCTTGAATATATCCCCGAAGTTTCGGGAAATCGAGCCGAAGTTGGTCAAAATCACGATGCGCGTAAGACGGTCTCGGCTACCCTTTCAGTCTTAAACTGAAGTGGGGCTATATTTCGGCTCAGAAGCCCGAAGGGGAGCGTTGAAAAAGGTTTGCTCTCTCCATTTCAATGCAAACCAAGGCAATCAGGAGTTACTTTAGAGTCCCCGGTACCGGAAAATATTCCCCATTTCCTGGGAAATCGAGCCAAAGTTGGTCAAAATCACGATGCGCGTAAGGCGGTCTCGGCTGTTCTTTCATTCTTAAAGTGAACTCGGGCTATATTTCGGCCCAGAAGCTCGAAAGTTAAAGTTCAAAAAGTTTTGCTGTGTCCATTTTACCGCGAACCAAGCCACATCAGGAGATAGTTTACAGTCTCCGGGACATCAAAATATCCCCCAAGTTCCGGGAAATCGAGCCGAAGTTTCTCAAAATCACGATGCGCGTAAAGCAGTCTCGGCTACTCTTTTAGTCTTAAAGTGACGTGGCTGTATATTTTGGCCCAGAAGCTCGAAAGTGAGCGTTCAAAAAGTTATGCTGTGCCCATTTCACAACAAAGCAAGGCCCTCAGGAAGTAGTTTACAGTCCCTGGAACTGGAAAATATCTTCCAAGTTCCGCCAAATCGAGACGAAGTTGGTGAAAATAACGATTCGCGTAAGGCGGTCTCGGCTACTCTTTGAGTCTGAAAGTGAAGTAGGGCTATATTTCGGTCCAGAAGCTCGAAAGTGAGCGTTCAAAAAGTTTTCCTCTCTCAATTTCACTGAAAACCAAGGCCATCATGAGTTAGTTTAGAGTCCCCGGGAGTGGAAAATATCTTTTAAGTTCTGGCAACTCAAGCCGAAGTTGGTCAAAATCACGATGCGCCTAAGGCGGCCTCGGCTACTCTTTCAGTCTTAAAGTGAAGTGGGGCTCTATTTCGGCCCAGAAGCTCCAAAGTGAGCGCTGCAAAAAATTTGCTGTCTCCATTTCACTGCAAACCAAGGCTATCAGGAGTTAGTTTAGAGTGCCCGGGACTGCAATATATTTCCCAAGTTCCGGAAAATCGAGAAGACGTTGCTCAAAATCACGATGCGCGCAAGACGGTCTTGGCTAGTCTTTCAGTCTTAAAGTGAAGTGGGGCTATATTTCGGCCCAGAAGCTCAAAAGTGAGCTTCAAAAAGTTTTGCTGTATCCATTTCAATGCAAACGAAGGCCACCAGGGGTTACTTAAGTGTCTTCGGGACTGGAAAATATCCCCCCAAGTTCAGGGAAATCTAGCCGAAGTTGGTCAAAATCACGGTGCGCGTTAGGCGGTCTCGCTTACTGTTTCAGTCTTAAAGTGAAGTGAGGCTTTATTGCTGCCCAGGAGCTTGAAAGTGAGCCTTCAAAAACTTTCCCTGTGTTTATTTGACTGCAAACCAAAGCCATCAGAAGCTAGTTTAGAGTCCCCGGGACTGGAAAATATCCCCCAACTTCCAGGAAATCGAGCCGAAGTTGGTCAAAATCACGATTTGCGTAAGGTAGTGTCGGCTACTCTTTCAGTCTTAGAGTGAAGTGGGGCTATATTCCGGGCGAGAAGCCCGAAAGTGAGCGTTCAAAAAAATTTTGCTGTGTTCATTTCACTGCAAACCAAGGCCATCAGGAGTTAGTTTAGCGTCCCCGGGACAAGAAAATATGCCCCAAGGTCCGGGAAATTGAGCCGAGGTTGGTCAAAATCACGATGCCCCTAAAGTGGTCTCGGCTACTCTTTCTTTCTTAAAAGTGAAGTGGGGCTATATTTCGGGCCAGAAGCCCGAACGTGAGCGTTCAAAAAGTTTTGCTGTGTCCATTTCACTGCAAACAAAGGCCATCAGGGGTTAGTTTAGAGTCCCCGGGAATGAAAAATATTGCCCAAGTTCCGGGGAATCGAACTGAAGTTGAACAAAATCACGATGCACGAAATGCGGTATCGGCTACTGTTTCAGTCTTAAAGTGAAGTTGGGCTATATTTCGGCCCAGAAGCCCGAAAGTGAGCCTTCAAAAAGTTTTGCTGTGTTGTTTGACTGAAAAACAAGGCCATCACGAGTTAGTTTAGGGTCCCCGGGACTGGAAAATGTTCCCCAAGTTCCGGGAAAGCGAGCCGAATTTGATGAAAATCACGATGCGCGAAATGCGGTCTCGGCTACCGTTTCAGTCTTAAAGTAAAGTGTGGCTATATTTCGGCCCACAAGCTCGAAACTGAGCGTTCAAAAAGTTTTGCTGTGTCCATTTTACTGCAAAACAAGGCCATCAGGACTTAGTTTAGCGTCCAAGGGACTGGAAAATGTTCCCCAAGTTCCGCGAGATCCACCCGAAGTTTGTCAAAATCACAATGCGCGTAAGGTGGTCTCGGTTACTCTTTAAGTCTTAAAGTAAAATGGGGCTTTATTTCGGCGAGGAAGCTCGAAGGTGAGCGTTCAAAAAGTTTTGCTCTGTCCATTTCACTGCAAACCAAGGTCATGAGAAGTTAGTTTAGAGCTACTGGGACTGGAAAATATCCCCCAAGTTCCGGAATATCGACTGGAAGTTTGTCAAACTCACGATGCGAGCAAGGCGGTCTCGGCTACTCTTTCAGTCTTAAGTGAAGTGGGGCTATATTTCGGCCCAGAAGCTCGAAAGTGTGCGTTTAAAAAATTGTGCTGTGTCCATTTCAATGCAAACCAAGCCCATCAGGAGTTAGTTTAGAGTCCCTGGGACTGGAACATATCCCCCAAGTCCCGGGAATTGGAGCCGAAGTTGATCAAATTCATGATGCGCGTAACGTGGTGTCGGCTACTGTTTCAGTCTTAAAGTCGTGTGCCTATATTTCGGCCCACAAGCTAGAAAGTGAGCGTTCAAAAAGTTTTGCTGTGTCAATTTCACTTCAAAACAAGGCCATCAGGACTAAGTTTAGGGTCCCTGGGACTGGAAAATATTCCCCAAGTTCCGGCAAAGCGAGCCGAAGTTCATCAAAATCACGATGCGCGAATTGCGGTCTGTTCTACTGTTTTAGTCTTAAAGTAAAGTGTGGCTATATTTCGGCCCACAAGCTCGAAAGTGAGCGTTCAAAAAGTTTTGCTCTGTCCATTTCAATGCAAAGCAAGGCGATCAGGAGTTAGTTTAGAGTCCCCGGGACTGGAAAATATCCCCCAAGTTCCGAGAAATCGATCCAAAAATGGTCAAAATCACGATTCGCTGAGGATATCTCGGCTACTCTTTCAGTCTTAAAGTGAAGTGGGGCTATATTTCGGCCCAGAAGCTCCAAAGTGGGCGTTCAAAAATTTATGCTGTGCGCATTTCAGTGCAAACCAAGGCCATCCGGAGTTAGTTTAGAGTCCCCCGGACTGGAAAATATCCCAAAAGTTGCGTGAAATCGAGCTGAACTTGGTCTAACTCACGATGCGCGTGAGGCGGTCTCGGCTACTATTTCAGTCTGAAAGTGAAGTGGGATTTTATTTCGGCACAGAAGCTACAAAGAGAGTGTTCAAAAAGCTTTCCTTTGTCCATTTCACTGAAAACCAAGGCCATCAGGAGTTTGTTTAGAGCCCATGGAAATGGAATATATCCCCCAAGTTCCGGGAAACCGATCCGAAGTTGGTTAAAATCACGATTTGCGCGAGACGGTCTCGGCTACTCTTTCAGTCTTAAAGTAAAGTGGGGCTATATTTCGGTCCAGAAGCTCGAGAGTGAACGTTCAAAAAGGTTTCGCTGTGTCCATTTCACTGAAAACCAAGACAATCAGGAGTTAGTTTAGAGTTCCCGGGACTGGAAAATATCCCCCAAGTTCCGGCAAATCGAGCCGAAGTTGGTCAAAATCACGGTGCGCTTAAGGCGGTGTCGGCTACTCCTTAAGTCTTAAAGTGAAGTGGGGCTCTATTTCGGCCCACAAGCTCAAAGCTCAAAAAAAATTACTGTGTCTATTTCACTGCAAACCAAGGCTATCAGTAGTTAGTTTAGAGTCCCCTGGAGTGGAATATATTTCCTAAGTTCCGGAAAATCGAGAAGACGTTGGTCAAAATCACGATGCGCGTAAGACGGTCTCCGCTACTCTTTCAGTCTTAAAGTGAAGTGGGGCTATATTTCGGTCCAAAAGCTCAAAAGTGAGCGTTCAAAAATTTTGCTGTATCCATTTCAATGCAAACCAAAGCCATCAGGGGTTACTTAAGAGTCCTCGGGACTGGAAAATATCCCCCAAGTTCCGTTAAATCGAGCCAAAGTTGGTCAAAATCACGATGTGCGTAAGGTGGTCTTGGCTACTCTTTCAGTCTTAAAGTGAAGTGGGGCTATATTTCGGCCCAGAGGCTCGAAAGTGAGTGTTTAAAAAGTTTGCTCTGTCACTTTCAGTGCAAACCAAGGGCATCAGAAGTTAGTTTAGAGCACCCGGGACTGGAGAATATCCCCCAAGTCCCGGGAAATCGAGCCGAAGCTGATCAAATTCATGATGCGCGTAAGGTGGTCTCGGCTACTGTGTCAGTCCTAAAGTAAAGTGTGGCTATATTTCGGCCCACAAGCTAGAAAGTGAGCGTTCAAAAAGTTTTGTTGTGTCCATTTTACTTCAAAACAAGGCCATCAGGACTTAGTTTAGCGTCCAAGGGACTGCAAAATATCCCCAAGTTCCGGGAAATCCATTCGAACTTCGTCAAAATTACGATGTGCGTAAGCCGGTTTCATCTACTCTTTCAGTCTTAAAGTAAAGTGGGGCTATATTTCTGCCCAGTGCTCCAAAGTGGTGCTCTGTCTATTTCACTGAAAACCAAGGCCATCAGGAGTTACTGTAGAGTCCCTTTGACTGGAATATATCCCCCAAGTTTCGGGAAATAAACGCAAAACTGGTCATAATCACGATTCGCTCAAGACGGTCTCGCCTACTCTTTCAGTCTTAAAGTAAAATGGGGCTCTATTTCGGCCCAGAAGCTCGAGAGTGAGCGTTCAAAAGCTTTCGCTGTCCATTTCACTGCAAACCAAGACAAGTAGGAGTTAGTTGAGAGTCCCCGGGACTGGAAAATATCCCCCAAGTTCCGGGAAATCAACCCGAAGTTTGTCAAAATCACCATGCACGTAAGGCGGTCTCGGCTACTCTTTCAGTGTTAAAGTAATGGGGGGCTATATTTTGGCCCAGAAGCTCGAAATTGAGCGTTCAAAAAGTTTCGCTGGGTCCATTTTACTGCAAACCAAGGCCATCAGGAATTAGTTTAGAGTCCTCAGAACTGGAATATATCCCCTTAGTTCCGGCAAATCGAGCCGAAGTTGCTAAAAATCACGATGCACGTAAGGCGATCTCGCCTACTCTTTCAGCCTTTAAGTGAAGTGGGGTTCTATTTCGGTCCAGAAGCTCGAAAGTATGCGTTCAAAAGCTTTTTCTCTTTCCGTTTCACTGCAAACCAAGACCAGCACGAGTTACTTTAGAGTCCCGGGACTGGAAAATATATCGCAAGTTCCGGGAAATCGAGCCGAAGTTGATCAAAATCACGATGCGCGAAACGTGGTCTCGGCTACTGTTTCAGTCTTAAAGTGAAGTATGGCTATATTTCGGCCCACAACCTCGAAAGTGAGCCTTCAAAAAGCTTTGCTGTGTCCATTTCACTGCAAAACAAGGCCATCGGCACCTAGTTTAGCGTCCAAGGGACTGGAAAATATCCCCCAAGTTCCGGGAAATCCATCCGAAGTTTGTCAAAATCACGATGCGCGTAAGGCGGTCTCGGCTACTTTTTCAGTATTAAAGTAAAGTGGGCTATATTTCGGCCCAGAAGCTTGAAGGTGAGCGTTTAAAAAGTTTTGCTGTCTCCATTTCACTGCAAACCAAGGCCATCAAGAGTTAGTTTAGAGTCCCTGGGACTGGAAAATATCCCCCAAGGTCCGGAATATCGACCCGAAGCTGGTCAAAATCACGATGCGCGCACGCCGGTCTTGGCTACTCTTTAAGTCGTAAGTGATGTGGGACTATATTTCGGCCTAAAAGCTCGAAAGGGTTCGTTCAAAAACTTGTGCTGTGTGAATTTCACTGCAAACCATGGCCATCAGGAGTTTAGAGTTAGTTTAGAGTCCCCGGGACTGGAAAAGATTCCCCAAGTTCCAGGAAAGCGAGCAGAAGTTGCTCAAAATCACGATGCGCGTAACGCGGTCTCGGCTAGTGTTTCAGTCTTAAAGTGAAGTCTGGCTATATTTAGGCCCACAAGCTCGAAAGTGAGCGTTCAAAAAGTTTTGCTGTGTCCATTTGACTGCAAGCCAAGGCAATCAGGAGTTAGTTTAGAGTCCCCGGAACTGGAAAATATTCTCCAAGTTCCAGGAAATGGCGCCGAAGTTCATGAAAATTACGATGCGCGTAACGGGCTCTCGGTTATTCTTTCAGTCTTAAATTTAAGTAGGGCTATATTACGGCACTGAAGCTCGAAGGTGAGCGTTCAGACTGTTTTGCTGTGTTCATTAAACTGCAAACCAAGGTCATCGGGAGTTAGTTTAGCGTCCCCGGGACTTCAAATTATTCGCCAACTTGCGGGAAATCGAGCAAAAGTGGCTCAAAATCACGATGCGCGTAAGGCGGTCTCGGCTACTCTTTCAGTCTTAAAATTAAGGGGGGCTATATTTCGACCTAGAAGCTCGAGAGCGGGCGTGCACTAATTTTACCTGTGTCCATTTCATTGACATCTTAGGCCATCAGGAGTTAGTTTAGAGTCCTTGGGACTGGAAAATATTTCCCAAATTCTGGCAGATCGAGCCAAAGTTGCTCAAAATCACGATGCGCGGAAGGCGGTCTCGGCTACTCTTTGAGTCTTAAAATGAAGTGGGGCTATATTTCGGCCGAGAAGCTCAACACCGAACGTGCGCTCCTTTTGCCTGTGTACATATCACTGAAAACTAAGTTCATCAGGAGTTAACATAGAGTTCTCGGGACTGGAAAATATTGCCCGAATTCCGGCAAATCGAGCCAAAGATGCTTAAAATCACGATGCGCGTAAGGCGGTCTCGGCTACTCGTTTACTCCGAAAATGAAGTGGGGCTATATTTCGGTTCTACAAGCTCGACACCGAGCGTGCTCTCCTTTTACCTGTGTCCATTTCACTAAGAACTAAGTCCATCGGGATATAGTTTAGAATCCTCGAGACTGGAAGCTATCCTCCAAGTTGCGGCAAATTGAGCCATACTTTCTTAAAATTACGATAGGCGTACGGCAGTTTGGTTTACTCTTTCAGTCTTAAAATGAACTGGGCCTACATTTCGGCCTAGAAGCTCGACACCGAGCGTGCGCTCCTGTTACCTGTGACCATTTTACTGAAAACTAAGGCCATCAAGAGTTAGGGTAGAGTCCCCGGGACTGGAAAATATCCCCCAAATTTTGGCATATCAAGCCATAGTGGCTAAAAATTTCGATGGGCTTAAGGTAATTTCGTGTACACTTTCAGTCTTAAAATAAAGTGGGGCTATATTTCGGTCTACAACCTGGAAACCGAGCGTGCGCTCCTTTTACCTGTGTCCATTGCACTAAAAACCAAGGCATTCAGGAGTTAGTTTAGAGCTTCCGGGACTGGAAAATATCCCCCAAGTCCCAGGAAATCAAGCCGAAGTTCGACAAAATTAGCATGCGCGTAAGGCGGTCCCGGCTACTCTTTCAGTCTTAAAGTGAAGTGGGGCTATATTTCGGCCCAGAAGCTCGAAAGTGAACGTTCAAAAAGTTTGGCTGTCTCCATTTCACTGAAAACCAAGGCCATCAGGAGTTAGTTTAGAGTGCCCGGGACTGGGAATTATCTCCCAAGTTCCGGGAAATCGAGCCGAAGTAGCCCAAAATCCCGATGCGCGTAAGGCGGTCTCGGCTAGTCTTTCAGTCTTAAAATGAAGTAGGGCTATGCTTTAGCCCAGAAGCTCAAAAGTGAGCGTTCAAAAAGTTGTGCTGTGTCCATTTCACTGCAAACCGAGGAAATCAGGAGTTAGTTTAGAGTCCCCGGTACCGGAAAATATCCCCCATTTCCCGGGAAATAGAGCCAAAGTTGGTCAAAATCACGATGCGCGTAAGGCGGTCCCGGTTACTCTTTCATTCTTAAAGTGAACTGGGGCAATATTTACCCCAGAAGCTCGAAAGTGAGCGTTCAAAAAGTTGTGCTGTGTCCATTTCACTCCAGAGCAAGGCCATCAGGAGTTACTTTCGAGTCCGCGGGACTGGAAAATATCCCCCAAGTTCCGGGAAATCGAGCCGAAGTATCCCAAAATCACGATGCGCGTAAGGCGGTCTCGGCTACTCTTTCAGTCTTAAAGTGAAGTGGGGCTATATTTCGAGCCATAAGCTCAAAAGTGAGCGTTCAAAAAGTTTTGCCGTGTCCATTTAACTGCAAACTAAGGCCATCGGAAGTTAGTTTAGCTTCCCCGGGAATTGAAAATATTCGCCAACTTCTGGGAAATCGAGCCGAAGTTGGTCAAAATCACGGTGCGCGTGAGGCGGTCTCGCTTACTGTTTCAGTCTTAAAGTGAAGTGAGGCTTTATTCCTGGGCGGGAGCTTGAAAGTAAGCGTTCAAAAAGTTTCCCTGTGTTTATTTGACTGCAAACCAAAGCCATCACGAGCTAGTTTAGAGTCCCCGGGACTGGAAAATATGCCCCAACTTCCGGGAAATCGAGCCGAAGTTGGTCAAAACCACGATTTCCGTAAGGTAGTGTCGGCTACTCTTTCAGTCTTAGAGTGAAGTGGGGCTATATTTCGGGCCAGAAGCCCGAAAGTGAGCGTTCAAAAAGTTTTGCTGTGTCCATTTCACTGCAAACCAAGGCCATCAGGGGTTAGTTTAGAGTCCCCGGGACTGAAAAATTTCGCCCAGGTTCCGCGGAATCAAACCGAAGTTGATCAAAATCACGATGTGCGAAATGCGGTATCGGCTACTGTTTCAGTCTTAAAGTGAAGTGGGGCTATATTTCGGCCGAGAAGCCCGAAAGTGAGCGTTCAAAAAGTTTTGCTGTGTTCTTTGACTGAAAAACAAGGCCATCACGGGTTAGTTTAGCGTCCCTGGGACTGGAAAATGTTCCCCAAGTTCCGGTAAATCGAGCTGAAGTTGGTCAAAATCACGATGCTCCCAAAGCAATCTCGGCTACCCTTTCAGTCTTAAAGTCAAGTGTGCCTATATTTCGGCCCACAAGCTAGAAAGTGAGCGTTCAAAAAGTTTTGCTGTGTCCATTTCACTTCAAAACAAGGCCATCAGGACTTAGTTTAGGGTCCCCGGGACTGGAAAATATCCCCCAAGTTCCGGGAAATCGAGCCGAAGTTGGTCAAAATTACGATGGGCGTAAGGCGGTCTCGGCTACTCTTTCACTCTTAAAGTGAAGTGGAGCTATATTTCGGCCCAGAAGCTCAAAAGTGAGCGTTCAAAAAGTTTTGCTGTGTCCATTTTACTGCAGACCAAGGACGTCGGGGGTCATTTTAGAGTCCCCGGGACTGGAATATATCCCCCAAGTTCCGGGAAATTTAACCGAAGCTGGTCAAAATCACGACGCGCGTACGGCGGTCTTGGCTACTCTTTCAGTCTTAAAGTGAATTGGGGCAATATTTCGGCCCAGAAGCTCGAAACTGAGTGTTTAAAAAGTTTTGCTGTCTCCATTTCACCGCAAAACAAGGCCATCACGACTTAGTTTAGCGTCAAAGGAACTGGAAATATCCCCCAAGTTACGGGAAATCCTCCCGAAGTAAGTCAAAATCACCATGGGCTTAAGGGGGTCTCGGCTACTCTTTCAGTCTTAAGGTAAAGTGGGCTTAGATTTAGCTCCAGAAGCTCGAAAGTAAGGGTTCAAAAATTTTTGTGTCTATTTCACTTACATCTTAGACAATCAGGAGTGAGTTTAGAGACTTTGGGACTGGAAAATATCTCCCAAGTTTCGCCAGATCGAGCCGAAGATCCTCAAAATCACAATGCGCGTAAGGCGCTCCCGCCTACTCTTTCAGTCTTAAAAAGAAGTAGGGCTATATGTCGGCCAGCAAGCTCGAAAGTGCGCGTTCAAAAAGTGTTCCTGTGTCCATTTCACTGGAAACCAAAGCCATCAGGAGTTAGTATAAAGTCTCCGGGACTGGAAAATATCCCCCTATTTCTGGGAAATCGAGCCGAAGTATCCCAAAATCACGATGCGCGTAAGGCGGTAACGGCTACTCTTTCAGTCTTAAAGTTAAGTGGGGCTATATTTCGAGCCATAAGCTCGAAAGTGAGCGTTCAAAAACCTTTGCCGTGATCATTTAACTGCAAACTAAGGCCATCGGAAGCTAGTTTAGCTTCCCCGGGAATTGAAAATATTCCCCAACTTCTGGGAAATGGAGCCGAAGTTGGTCAAAATTACGATGCGCGTAAGGCGGTCTCGGCTACTCTTTCAGTCTTAAAGTGAAGTAGGGCTATATTTCGGCCGAGAAGCTCGAAAGTGAGCGTTCAAAAAAATGTGCTGTGTCCATTTCACTGGAAACCAAGGCCATCAGCAGTTAGTTTAGAGTCCTCGGGACTGGAATATATCCCCGAATTTCCGGGAAATCGAACGGAAGTATGTCAAAATCACGATGCGCCTAAGACGGTCTCGGCTACTCT
This sequence comes from Orbicella franksi, assembly GCF_964199315.1. Taxonomy (NCBI): domain Eukaryota; kingdom Metazoa; phylum Cnidaria; class Anthozoa; order Scleractinia; family Merulinidae; genus Orbicella; species Orbicella franksi. Next base: position 471,804 of record NC_138153.1, read on the forward strand.
TTCAGTCTTTAAGTAAAGTGGGGCTATATTTCGGCCCAGAAGCTCGAAAGTGAACCTTTAAAAAGTTACGCTTTGTGCATTTAACTGCAAACCAAGGCCATCAGGAGTTAGTTTAAAGTCTCCCGGACTGGAAAATATCCCCCAAGTTCCGGGAAATCGGGCTGAACTGGGTCAAAATCACGATGCTCGTAAGGAGGTCTCGGCTACTATTTCAGTCTTAAAGTTAAGTACGGTTGTATTTCGACCCAGAAGCTCGAAACTGAGCGCTCAAAAAGTTTTCCTGCGTCCATTTCACATCAAACCAAGGCCATCAGCAGTTAGTTTAGTGTCCCCGGGACTTGCAAATATCGCCAAAATTCTAGAAAATCGAGCGGAAGTGGCTCAAAATCACGATGCGCGTAAGGCGGTCTCGCCTACTCTTTGAGTCTTAAAGTGAAGTGGGGCTATATTTCATCCCAGAAGCTCGAACATAAGCGTTCAAAAAGTGTTACCTTGTTCATTTCACTGCAAACCAAGGCCATCAGGAGTTAGTTTAGACTGCTCGGGACTGGAAAATATCGCCCAAGTTCGTGGAAATCGAGCCGAATTTTGTCAAAATCACGATGCGCGTAAGGCGGTCTCGGCTACTCTTTGATTCTTAAAGTGAACTGGGGCTATATTTCGGCCGAGAAGCTAGAAAGTGAAAGTTCAAAAAGTTTTGCTGTGTTCATTTCACTGCAAACCAAGGCCATCAGGAGTTAGTTAAAACTCCTCGGGACTGGAAAATATCGCCCAAGTTCAGGGAAATCGAGCCGAATTTTTTCAAAATCACGATGCGCGTAAGGCGGTCTCGGCTACTCTTTCATTCTTAAAGTGAACTGGGGCTATATTTCGGCCCACAAGCTCGAAAGTGAAACTTCAAAACGTTTTGCTGTGTCCATTTGACCGCAAACCAAGCCACATCAGCAGATTGTTTACAGTGTCCGGGACATCAAAATATCCCCCAAGTCCCGGGAAATCCAGCCAAAGTTTGTCAAAATCACGATGCGCGTCAAGCAGTCTCGGCTACTCTTTTAGTCTTAAAGTGACGTGGCTGTATATTTCGGCCCAGAAGCTCGAAAGTGAGCGTTCAAAAAGTTTTGCTCTCTCAATTTAACTGAAAACCAAGGCCATCATGAGTTAGTTTAGAGTCCGCGGGACTAAAAAATATCCCTTAAGTTCTGGCAACTCAAGCCGAAGTTGGTCAAAATCACGATGCGTCTATGGCGCTCTCGGCTACTATTTCAGTCTTAAAGTGAAGTGGGGCTATATTTCGGCCCAGAATTTCGAAAGTAAGCGTTCAAAAAAATTTGCTGTGTCCATTTCACTGCAGACCAAAGCCATCAGGGGTTAGTTTAGAGTCCTTGGATCTTGAATATATCCCCGAAGTTTCGGGAAATCGAGCCGAAGTTGGTCAAAATCACGATGCGCGTAAGACGGTCTCGGCTACTCTTTCAGTCTTAAACTGAAGTGGGGCTATATTTCGGCTCAGAAGCCCGAAGGGGAGCCTTGAAAAAGTTTTGCTCTCTCCATTTCAATGCAAACCAAGGCAATCAGGAGTTACTTTAGAGTCCCCGGTACCGGAAAATATTCCCCATTTCCTGGGAAATCGAGCCAAAGTTGGTCAAAATCACGATGCGTGTAAGGCGGTCTCGGCTATTCTTTCATTCTTAAAGTGAACTCGGACTATATTTCGGCCCAGAAGCTCGAAGGTGAAAGTTCAAAAAGTTTCGCTGTGTCCATTTCACCACGAACCAAGCCACATCAGGAGATAGTTTACAGTCTCCGGGACATCAAAATATCCCCCAAGTTCCGGGAAATCGAGCCGAAGTTTCTCAAAATCACGATGCGCGAAAAGCAGTCTCGGCTACTCTTTTAGTCTTAAAGTGACGTGGCTGTATATTTTGGCCCAGAAGCTCGAAAGTGAGCGTTCCAAAAGTTATGCTGTGCCCATTTCACTGCAAAGCAAGGCCCTCAGGAAGTAGTTTACAGTCCCCGGAACTGGAAAATATCCTCCAAGTTCCGCCAAATCGAGACGAAGTTGGTGAAAATAACGATTCGCGTAAGGCGGTCTCGGCTACTCTTTGAGTCTGAAAGTGAAGTAGGGCTATATTTCGGTCCAGAAGCTCGAAAGTGAGCGTTCAAAAAGTTTTCCTCTCTCAATTTCACTGAAAACCAAGGCAATCATGAGTTAGTGTAGAGTCCCCGGGTGTGGAAAATATCTTTTAAGTTCTGGCAACTCAAGCCGAAGTTGGTCAAAATCACGATGCGCCTAAGGCGGCCTCGGCTACTCTTTTAGTCTTAAAGTGAAGTGGGGCTCTATTTCGGCCCAGAAGCTCCAAAGTGAGCGCTGCAAAAAATTTGCTGTCTCCCTTTCACTGCAAACCAAGGCCATCAGGAGTTAGTTTAGAGTGCCCGAGACTGCAATATATTTCCCAAGTTCCGGAAAATCGAGAAGACGTTGGTCAAAATCACGATGCGCGCAAGACGGTCTTGGCTAGTCTTTCAGTCTTAAAGTGAAGTGGGGCTATATTTCGACCCAGAAGCTCAAAAGTGAGCTTCAAAAAGTTTTGGTGTATCCATTTCAATGCAAACGAAGGCCATCAGAGGTTACTTAAGAGTCTTCGGGACTGGAAAATATCCCCCAAGTTCAGGGAAATTTAGCCGAAGTTGGTCAAAATCACGGTGCGCGTTAGGCGGTCTCGCTTACTGTTTCAGTCTTAAAGTGAAGTGGGGCTATATTTCGGGCCAGAAGCCCGAAAGTGAGCGTTCAAAAAGTTTTGCTGTGTCCATTTCACTGCAAACCAAGGCCATCAGGGGTTAGTTTAGAGTCCCTGGGACTGAAAAATATTGCCCAAGTTCCGGGGAATCGAACCGAAGTTGATCAAAATCATGATGCGCGAAGTGCGGCATCGCGTACTGTTTCAGTCTTAAAGTGAAGTAGGGCTATATTTCGGGCGAGAAGCCCGAAAGTGAGCCTTCAAAAAGTTTTGCTGTGTTCTTTAACTGAAAAACAAGGCCATCACGAGTTACTTTAGCGTCCCTGGGACTGGAAAATATTCCCCAAGTTCCGGTAAATCGAGCTGAAGTTGGTCAAAATCACGATTCTCCCAAAGCGGTCTCGGCTACCCTTTTAGTCTTAAAGTCAATTGGGGCTATATTTTTGTCCAGAAGCTCGAAAGTGAGCGTTCAAAAATTTTTGCTGTGTGCATTTCACTGCAAACCAAAGCTATTAAAAGTTAGTTTAGGGTCCCCGGGACTGGAAAATATTCCCCAAGTTCCGGGAAAGCGAGCCGAAGTTGATCAAAATCACGATGCGCGAAATGCGCTCTCGGCTACTGTTTCAGTCTTAAAGTAAAGTGTGGCTATATTTCGGCCCACAAGCTCGAAAGTGAGCGTTCAAAAAGTTTTGCTGTGTCCATTTCACTGCAAAACAAGGCCATCAGGACTTAGTTTAGCGTCCAAGGGACTGGAAATTGTTTCCCAAGTTCCGGGAGATCCACCCGAAGTTTGTCAAAATCACAATGCGGGTAAGGTGATCTCGGTTACTCTTTAAGTCTTAAAGTAAAGTGGGGCTTTATTTCGGCCAGGAAGTTCGAACGTGAGCGTTCAAAAAGTTTTGCTCTGTCCATTTCACTGCAAACCAAGGCCATGAGAAGTTAGTTCAGAGTTCCTGGGACTGGAAAATATTCCCCAAGTTCCGGAATATCGAGCGGAAGTTTGTCAAACTCACGATGCGAGCAAGGCGGTCTCGGCTACTCTTTCAGTCTTAAGTGAAGTGGGGCTATGTTTCGGCCCAGAAGCTCGAAAGTGTGCGTTCAAAAAATTGTGCTGTGTCCATTTCAATGCAAACCAAGGCCATCAGGAGTTAGTTTAGAGTCCCCGGGACTGGAACATATCCCCCAAGTCCCGAAAATTGGAGCCGAAGTTGATCAAATTCATGATGCGCGCAACGTGGTCTCGGCGACTGTGTCAGTCCTAAAGTGAAGTGTGGCTATATTTCGGCCCACAAGCTCGAAAGTGAGCGTTCAAAAAGTTTTGTTGTGTCCATTTTACTTCAAAACAATTTCATCAGGACTTAGGTTAGCGTCCAAGGGACTGCAAAATATCCCCCAAGTTCCCGGAAATCCATTCGAAGGTTCTCAAAATTACGATGCGCGTAAGGCGGTCTCATCTACTCTTTCAGTTTTAAAGTAAAGAGGGGCTATATTTCTGCCCAGAAGCTCCAAAGTTGTGCTCTGTCCATTTCACTGAAAACCAAGGCCATCAGGAGTTACCGTAGAGTCCCTTTGACTGGAATATATCCCCAAGTTTCGAGAAATAAACGCGAAATTGGTCAAAATCACGATTCGCTTAAGACGGTCTCGCCTACTCTTTCAGTCTTAAAGTAAAATGGGCCTCTATTTCGGCCCCGGAGTTCGAGAGTGAGCGTTCAAAAACTTTCGCTGTGTCCATTTCACTGCAAACCAAGACAAGCAGGAGTTAGTTGAGAGTCCCCGGGACTGGAAAATATCCCCCAAGTTCCGGGAAATCAACCCGAAGTTTGTCAAAATCGCGATGCACGTAAGGCGGTCTCGGCTACTCTTTCAGTGTTAAAGTAATGGGGGGCTATATTTTGGCCCAGAAGCTCGAAATTGAGCGTTCAAAAAGTTTTGCTGGGTCCATTTTACTGCAAACCAAGGCCATGAGGAATTAGTTTAGAGTCCTCAGAACTGGAATATATCCCCTTAGTTGCGGCAAATCGAGCCGAGGTTCCTCAAAATCACGAATGCACGTAAGGCGGTCTCGGCTACTCTTTCAGTCTTCAAGTGAAGTGGGGTTCTATTTCGCTCCAGAAGCTCGAAAGTATGCGTTCAAAAACTTTTTGTGTTTCCGTTTCACTGCAATCCAAGACCAGCACGAGTTAGTTTAGAGTCCCCGGGAATGGAAAATATTTCGCAAGTTCCAGGAAATCGAGCCGAAGTTGATTAAAATCACGATGCGCAAAACGTGGTCTCGGCTACTGTTTCAGTCTTAAAGTGAAGTATGGCTATATTTCGGCCCGCAACTTCGAAAGTGAGCCTTCAAAAAGCTTTGCTGTGTCCATTTCACTGCAAAACAAGGCCATCGGCACCTAGTTTAGCGTCCAGGAGACTGGAAAATATCCCCCAAGTTCCGGGAAATCCACCCGAAGTTTGTCAAAATCACGATGCGCGTAAGGCGGTCTCGGCTACTTTTTCAGTATTAAAGTAAAGTGGGCTATATTTCGGCCCAGAAGCTTGAAGGCGAGCGTTCAAAAAGTTTTGCTGTCTCCATTGTACTGCAAACCAAGGCCATCAAGAGTTAGTTTAGAGTCCCTGGGACTGGAAAATATCCCCCAAGGTCCGGAATATCGACCCGAAGCTGGTCAAAATCACGATGCGCGCACGCCGGTCTCGGCTACTCTTTAAGTCGTAAGTGATGTGGGACTATATTTCGGCCTACAAGCTCAAAAGTGTTCGTTCAAAAACTTGTGCTGTGTGAATTTGACTGCAAACCATGGCCATCAGGAGTTAGTTTAGAGTCCCCGGGACTGGAAAATATTCCCCAAGTTCCAGGAAAGCCAGCAGAAGTTGCTCAAAATCACGATGCGCGTAACGCGGTCTCGGCTAGTGTTTCAGTCTTAAAGTGAAGTGTGGCTATATTGAGGCCCACAAGCTCGAAAGTGAGCGTTCAAAAAGTTTTGCTGTGTCCATTTGACTGCAAACCAAGGCAATCAGGAGTTAGTTTAGAGTCCCCGGAACTGGAAAATATTCTCCAAGTTCCAGGAAATGGCGCCGAAGTTGATGAAAATTACGATGCGCGTAACGGGCTCTCGGTTATTCTTTCAGTCTTAAATTGAAGTAGGGCTATATTGCGGCACTGAAGCTCGAAGGTGAACGTTCAAAAAGTTTTGCTGTGTCCATTTAACTGCAAACTAAGGCCATCGGAAGTTAGTTTAGGTTCCCCGGGAATTGAAAATATTCGCCAACTTCCGGCAAATCGAGCCGAATTTGGTCAAAATTACGATGCGCGTAAGGCGGTCTCGGCTACTCTTTCAGTCTTAAAGTGAAGTAGGGCTATATTTCGGCCCAGAAGCTCGAAAGCGAGCGTTCGAAAAAATGTGCTGTGTCCATTTCACTCCAAACCAAGGCCATCAGCAGTTAGTTTAGAGTCCCCGGGACTGGAATATCTCTTCGAAGTTCCGGGAAATCGAACGGAAGTTGGTCAAAATCACGATGCGCGTAAGACGGTCCCGGCTACTCTTTGAGTCTTAAAGTAAAGTGGGGCTATATTTGGGCCCAGAAGTTAGAAAGTGAACCTTTAAAAAGTTACGCTTTGTGCATTTCACCGCAAACCATCCCGCATCAGCAGATTGTTTACAGTGTCCAGGACATCAAAATATCCCCCAAGTCCCGGGAAATCGAGCCGAAGTTTGTCAAAATCACGATGCGCGTCAAGCAATCTCGGCTACTCTTTTAGTCTTGAAGTGACGTGGCTGTATATTTCGGCCCAGAAGCTCGAAAGTGAGCGTTCAAAAAGTTTTGCTCTCTCAATTTAACTGAAAACCAAGGCCATCATAAGTTAGTTTAGAGTCCGCGGGACTAAAAAATATCCCTTAAGTTCTGGCAACTCAAGCCGAAGTTGGTCAAAATCACGCTGCGTCTAAGGCAGTCTCGGCTACTATTTCAGTCTTAAAGTGAAGTGGGGCTATATTTCGGCCCAGAATTTCGAAAGTAAGCGTTCAAAAAAATTTGCTGTGTCCATTTCACTGCAGACCAAAGCCATCAGGGGTTAGTTTAGAGTCCTTGGAACTTGAATATATCCCCGAAGTTTCGGGAAATCGAGCCGAAGTTGGTCAAAATCACGATGCGCGTAAGCCGGTCTCGGCTACTCTTTCAGTCTTAAACTGAAGTGGGGCTATATTTCGGCTCAGAAGCCCGAAAGAAATCGTTGAAAAAGTTTTGCTCTCTTCATTTCAATGCAAACCAAGGCAATCAGGAGTTACTTTAGAGTCCGCGGTACCGGAAAATATTTCCCATTTCCTGGGAAATCGAGCCAAAGTTGCTCAAAATCACAATGCGCGTAAGGCGGTCTCGGCTATTCTTTCATTCTTAAAGTGAACTCGGGCTATATTTCGGCCCAGAAGCTCGAAGGTGAAAGTTCAAAAAGTTTTGCTGTGTCCATTTCACCGCGAACCAAGCCACATCAGGAGATAGTTTACAGTCTCTGGGACATCAAAATATCCCCCAAGTTCCGGGAAATCGAGCCGAAGTTTGTGAAAATCACGATGCGCGTAAAGCAGTCTCGGCTACTCTTTTAGTCTTAAAGTGACGTGGCTGTATATTTTGGCCCAGAAGCTCGAAAGTGAGCGTTCAAAAAGTTATGCTGTGCCCATTTCACTGCAAAGCAAGGCTCTCAGGAAGTAGTTTACAGTCCCCGGAACTGGAAAATATCCTCCAAGTTCCGCCAAATCGAGACGAAGTTGGTGAAAATAACGATTCGCGTAAGGCGGTCTCGGCTACTCTTTGAGTCTGAAAGTGAAGTAGGGCTATATTTCGGTCCAGAAGCTCGAAAGTGAGCGTTCAAAAAGTTTTCCTCTCTCAATTTCACTGAAAACCAAGGCCATCATGAGTTAGTTTAGAGTCCCCGGGAGTGGAAAATATCTTTTAAGTTCTGGCAACTCAAGCCGAAGTTGGTCAAAATCACGATGCGCCTAAGGCGGCCTCGGCTACTCTTTTAGTCTTAAAGTGAAGTGGGGCTCTATTTCGGCCCAGAAGCTCCAAAGTGAGCGCTGCAAAAAATTTCCTGTGTCCATTTCACTGCAAACTAAGGCTATCAGGAGTTAGTTTAGAGACCCCGGGACTGCAATATATTTCCCAAGTTCCGGAAAATCGAGAAGACGTTGCTCAAAATCACGATCCGCGCAAGACGGTCTTGGCTAGTCTTTCAGTCTTAAAGTGAAGTGGGGCTATATTTCGGCCCAGAAGCTCAAAAGTGAGCTTCAAAAAGTTTTGGTGTATCCATTTCAATGCAAACGAAGGCCATCAGGGGTTAGTTAAGAGTCTTCGGGACTGGAAAATATCCCCCCAAGTTCAGGGAAATTTAGCCGAAGTTGGTCAAAATCACGGTGCGCGTTAGGCCGTCTCGCTTACTTTCTCAGTCTTAAAGTGAAGTGAGGCTTTATTCCTGCCCACGAGCTAGAAAGTGAGCGTTCAAAAAGTTTTGTTGTGTCCATTTTACTTCAAAACAAGGCCATCAGGACTTAGTTTAGCGTCCAAGAGACTGCAAAATATCCCCCTAGTTCCGGGAAATCCATTCGAAGTTCGTCAAAATTACGATCGCGTAAGGCGGTCTCATCTACTCTTTCAGTCTTAAAGTGAAGTGGGGCTATATTTCTGCCCAGAAGCTCCAAAGTTGTGCTCTGTCCATTTCACTGAAAACCAAGGCCATCAGGAGTTACTGTAGAGTCCCTTTGACTGGAATATATCCCCCAAGTTTCGGGAAATAAACGCGAAATTGGTCAAAATCACGATTCGCTCAAGACGGTCTCGCCTACTCTTTTAATCTTAAAGTAAAATGGGGCTCTATTTTGGCCGAGAAGCTCGAGAGTGAGAGTTCAAAAACTTTCGCTGTGCCCATTTCACTGCAAACCAAGACAAGCAGGAGTTAGTTGAGAGTCCCCGGGACTGGAAAATATCCCCCAAGTTCCGGGAAATCAACCCGAAGTTTGTCAAAATCACGATGCACGTAAGGCGGTCTCGGCTACTCTTTCAGTGTTAAAGTAATGGGGGGCTATATTTTGGCCCAGAAGCTCGAAATTGAGCGTTCAAAAAGCTTTGCAGGGTCCATTTTACTGCAAACCAAGGCCATGAGGAATTAGTTTAGAGTCCTCAGAACTGGAATATATCCCCTTAGTTCCGGCAAATCGAGCCGAAGTTGGTCAAAATCACCATGCACGTAAGGCGGTCTCGGCTACTCTTTCAGTCTTCAAGTGAAGTGGGGTTCTATTTCGCTCCAGAAGCTCGAAAGTATGCGTTCAAAAACTTTTTCTGTTTCCCTTTCATTGCAAACCAAGACCAGCACGAGTTAGTTTAGAGTCCCCGAGACTGGAAAATATTTCGCAAGTTCCGGGAAATCGAGCCGAAGTTGATCAAAATCACGATGCGCGAAACGTGGTCTCGGCTACTGTTTCAGTCTTAAAGTGAAGTATGGCTATATTTCGGCCCACAACCTCGAAAGTGAGCCTTCAAAAGGCTTTGCTGTGTCCATTTCACTGCAAAACAAGGCCATCGGCACCTAGTTTAGCGTCCAAGAGACTGGAAAATATCCCCCAAGTTCCGGGAAATCACCCCGAAGTTTGTCAAAATCACGATGCGCGTAAGGCGGTCTCGGCTACTCTTTCAGTATTAAAGTAAAGTGGGCTATATTTCGGCCCAGAAGCTTGAAGGTGAGCGTTCAAAAAGTTTTGCTGTCTCCATTTCACTGCAAACCAAGGCCATCAAGAGTTAGTTTAGAGTCCCTGGGACTGGAAAATATCCCCCAAGTTCCGGAATATCGACCCGAAGCTGGTCAAAATCACGATGCACGCACGCCGGTCTCGGCTACTCTTTAAGTCGTAAGTGATGTGGGACTATATTTCGGCCTACAAGCTCGAAAGTGTTCGTTCAAAAACTTGTGCTGTGTGAATTTGACTGCAAACCATGGCCATCAGGAGTTAGTTTAGAGTCCCCGGGACTGGAAAAGATTCCCCAAGTTCCAGGAAAGCCAGCAGAAGTTGCTCAAAATCACGATGCGCGTAACGCGGTCTCGGCTACTGTTTCAGTCTTAAAGTGAAGTGTGGCTATATTGAGGCCCACAAGCTCGAAAGTGAGCGTTCAAAAAGTTTTGCTGTGTCCATTTGACTGCAAACCAAGGCAATCAGGAGTTAGTTTAGAGTCCCCGGAACTGGAAAATATTCTCCAAGTTCCAGGAAATGGCGCCGAAGTTGATGAAAATTACGATGCGCGTAACGGGCTCTCGGTTATTCTTTCAGTCTTAAATTGAAGTAGGGCTATATTGCGGCACTGAAGCTCGAAGGTGAGCGTTCAGAATGTTTTACTGTGTTCATTAAACTGCAAAGCAAGGTCATCGGGAGTTAGTTTAGCGCCCTCGGGACTTTAAATTATTCGCCAACTTCCGGGAAATCGAGCAAACGTGGCCCAAAATCACGATGCGCGTAAGGCGGTCTCGGCTACTCTTTCAGTCTTAAAATTAAGGGGGGCTATATTTCGACCTAGAAGCTCGAGACCGGGCGTATGCTAATTTTACCTGTGTCCATTTCACTGACATCTTAGGCCATCAGGAGTTAGTTTAGAGTCCTTGGGACTGGAAAATATTTCCCAAATTCGGGCAGATTCAGCCAAAGTTGCTCAAAATCACGATGCGCGTAAGGCGGTCTCGGCTACTCTTTCAGTCTTAAAATGAAGTGGGGCTATATTTCGGCCGAGAAGCTCAACACCGAGCGTGCGCTCCTTTTGCCTGTGTACATATCACTGAAAACTAAGTTCATCAGGAGTTAACATTGAGTCTTCGGGACTGGAAAATGTTGCCCGAATTCCGGCAAATCGAGCCAAAGATGCTCAAAATCACGATGCGCGTAAGGCGGTCTCGGCTACTCGTTTACTCCGAAAATGAAGTGGGGCTATATTTCGGTTCTACAAGCTCGACACCGAGCGTGCTCTCCTTTTACCTGTGTCCATTTCACTAAGAACTAAGTCCATCAGGAGGTAGTTCAGAATCCTCGAGACTGGAAGCTATCCTCCAAGTTTCGGCAAATTGAGCCATACTTTCTTAAAATTACGATAGGCGTACGGCAGTGTCGTTTACTCTTTCAGTCTTAAACTGAACTGGGGCTACATTTCGGCCTAGAAGCTCGACACCGAGTGTGCGCTCCTGTTACCTGTGACCTTTTTACTGAAAACTAAGGCCATCAAGAGTTAGGGTAGAGTCCCCGGGACTGGAAAATATCCCCCAAGTTTTGGCATATCGAGCCATAGTGGCTAAAAATTTCGATGTGCTTAAGGCGGTTTCGTGTACACTTTCAGTCTTAAAATAAAGTGGGGCTATATTTCGGTCTACAACCTGGAAACCGAGCGTGCGCTCCTTTTACCTGTGTCCATTTCACTAAAAACCAAGGCATTCAGGAGTTAGTTTAGAGCTTCCGGGACTGGAAAATATCCCCCAAGTCCCAGGAAATCAAGCCGAAGTTCGACAAAATTAGCATGCGCGTAAGGCGGTCCCGGCTACTCTTTCAGTCTTAAAGTGAAGTGGGGCTATATTTCGGCCCAGAAGCTCGAAAGTGAACGTTCAAAAAGTTTGGCTGTGTCCATTTCACTGAAAACCAAGGCCATCAGGAATGAGTTTAGAGTGCCCGGGACTGGGAATTATCTCCCAAGTTCCGGGAAGGCGAGCCTAAGTAGCCCAAAATCACGATGCGCGTAAAGCGGTCTCGGCTAGTCTTTCAGTCTTAAAGTGAAGTAGGGCTATGCTTCGGCCCAGAAGCTCAAAATTGAGCGTTCAAAAAGTTGTGCTGTGTCCATTTCACTCCAGAGCAAGGCCATCAGGAGTTACTTTAGAGTCCGCCGGACTGGAAAATATCTCCCAAGTTCCGGGAAATCGAGCCGATCGTTTCCCAAATGTCCTCGTTCCTTTTGCTACTTTTCGTTAAATCTGTTAAGTCTGAGATATTATATCATTTCATTGTCGCTCCATGGCGTAAAAGCATTTAGAAGTTGAACTGCAATTTCCCAGTCAATATAAAATTGAAAAACAGCAACGTTGTTGGATTTTGAAACAAAGTTGAAAAATTAAAGGTAAACGGTCCAAACTGTTCTCTCACAAGGAGACACTTGACTGAGACATGGAAGGGAATGACTAAGTTAAATCTATCAATGTTTCAAAATCCGTGAAATCCGTCTTTTCCGCCGTGTTTAGTAAAAAGTTTCACTTAACTGCCTCCCAGTACTGGAAGTTTCCACCGAAGGTTTTTCCTATTAATGGCGGAAAGGACGGATTTCGCGGATTTCGCGGATTTTTTCAATTGATTTTATTTAATTCTTCTCTTTAAAACTGTAAGTAAAATATTATTAACGATATATTATAATATATTATTTATATTATACTTACAGTTTTAAAGAGAAGATTTAAATTAAATTAAAAAATCCGCAAAATCCGTAAAATCCGTCCTTTCCGCCATTAATAGGAAAAACCTTCGGTGGAAACTTCCAGTACTGGGAGGCAGTTGGATGAAACTTTCTTGTAATCACGGCGGAAAGGACGGATTTCACGGATTTTGCGAAAATGTTCAGATTTGTTTTAATATCTCTTTGTAAAACTAAAGCATAACATTTTGCGCTTTTATCCTTTGGCCTTTAAAATACAAGATTTTACTTATCTCTGGTTTCTATATTCTGTTTCAACTGTTTTTATTGAACCACATCCCACATTTGCGGTGACATAGAAAATGTTACATCTTTCTTCAAAAGCCAGTGACACTGATACGTCGCTTTCCTACCTTCCCCAACATCAAGATGAGAACTGTCTCAGTTTATTTATTCTTGTTCGTGTTTTTAACATGAGTCGTAATAATTGTGTGATACACGGTGAAAACACGCCGCTGTAGATAATGTTTTCTCAACTCTTTTCGCTTGCCTCATTAGTTCTGGTTGATGTTGTTGATAGCCCCTACTGGGACCATGAGTAGACATCATTTCCTAAATTCCTCTCACACGAATTTACCGTCACTGTGGCTTGTTAATCGAGTTTATTGTTTGGTGTAAAATAACTGTTGATTGCTGACCAGTGCGACAAAAAATGGCATCGACATGAAAATTAAGTGGCGAGAAAAGTCGTCTAGAAAACTCACTGGAAAGCATCTGCGAACTGATAGCGTGTCACAATTGGCCATTTAAAACAAATAATTACGTCTTCTGTTGATTGCATTTGTGTGGTATAATTATGCCCGGGAAATTCACAAGTCTTCTCTCTATAAAAGCGAAACACGTTTCAAGGCTTCCATCGTCGTTCAAGATGCAGAGGGCTCGTTATCCATGCCGTCAACTAAACAGCAGGACGATAAAAAGCGCTGCGTTGTGCTACTTGAGCCCGGTAGTTCTGGGAAAATGTAGTCTTATCAGTGCAAAATGTGCTTGCAAAGTTCAGGAGGAAGGTTTTGAAAATGCGTGGAATGGCGTGTGTCGCACTAGAGATGCCTGTGATAAAGCTCTGCAAGGTTTGTTTATATGTGTGTTGTTTGAAATGTCGAGCTTTTCTGTCGTTGTTTTGGTGGAATAAATTGATGCAGATTCAGTGAATAATATCTTGTTTCGTCTATTTTGCAGGCATAAAGAATGTCGCATTCTTTTTCAGCGCCATTAGCACGCAAAGTCTAAAGAAAGAACAAAGCAGGAAAAAAGCACATGTCGAGGAAGAGGGGAGCGATGATGCAGACGAATTTCCAGATTCGAGTCAATTGGGAAATTCAACAAGCCAAGAATGGGTTGCAAGTCACTCCACAATCATAAATCAGAAGTTGTGCCCATGTGTGAGTTACTGGATCGCTCTGACCACGCCAAATGGTGCGCCGTGTAGTCCTCTTGTTATCCACCGTGCCCTCCTGGAGTGCAGCGTGGATGTCTTCGCAACTCAGGTAACAACTTTATTCCAATCGTAAAATTGACATAAGTAACACTAATCAGTGATAAAGTGTAACAACTCTTTTACCGGCTTATTACAAGGCATGAAAAAAAAAATAATATTAATAAATAAAAAATAGCGAAAGTCAGGCTTTACATCAAACGTAGAAGTGTCCAAGATAATTCCAACGGTTAGATTCAACAACTTTTATTTAGCCTGGAATTTCAAAGTACACTAACGATGAATTTCCTCGGTACTGAAAATCACTGATCACTTGTTGACCAGGCGAATGCTGGTTATTATGAAAGAACCGGAATCAACCTCTTAAGTATTTCTCAATCTTAGGTCCCCTGTCACGAGGGTAAAGAAACCGGAGCGATGAAAGAGCTGTTTAAAGTCCTTAAAGACCACAAGAACCCGTTTATGGAGGATTTGGTGAATTCGTCTTACCAGTATTGCTTTCGGGATGAATTTGAAAGTTTCGTGGGGGACGCTGATTCAGTGGATCTCGACGAATGCGGCACGGAGAACGTAGTCCGAATTTGTCTCGTCGATCCCTCGTTTTATTCCAGTCTTTCGTGAGCTTTGAGGAAACTTCAAGATGTAAAACTGGTCATCGACCAGTTCGGCTTCCAATTAGACGGCTCGGCTGTTCCAAGAGAGAATGAGATCGTCTACGACCAGGCAAGATTGTCCGATAAACTCACAGTGCTTGTCAATGACATCGGTATCGCCATGAAGAGGCTGGGCTACGCTTTGTACGGTGGAAAAGTGTACAAGAAATGCGACAAGGCAAAGTACACCTATTCCTACAAGTGCGAGGTGGAGGTGTTCGTTAATAGTTTGGCGGCTAACGAATCCTTCAAGGCGCGACTTCTAAAGGACATGAAGAAAGTCATCGATATCCTAGCCAACCCGCACTGCGAGGTCATTCGACCACTTCGCGTAGATTATAATTTGATTGAGGTTAACGATGGCAAGTGCTGGTCAATCAAGGAGCGTCGCTTCCTGGAGAATGTGATCGCGGACAAGGACATTGATCATGTTACACCGCGAGCGTTTTCCCCGTACGATCCAACAAGAGAGCCAGAACCGAAGTATTTCAAAGAAATTTTGGAAAACAGCCTCACAGAAGCTGAAATTGAAGAATTTTGCGAAGATTTCTTGAGGCTCTTGAATCACAATCAAAAGAGACACAAAGACAAAGTTCCTTGCCTAATTGGCGCTGCTAATAGTGGAAAGACGAGTTTATTTCAACCAATTCTAGGCCTGGTACATCATGGCAACATAGCGACTATCACTAAACAGCGCGTCTTCAATAAGGCCATGATCAATCACTTCACAGAAGTAATCTTCGTGGACGAAGCGAATCCTTCCACACTAGATATAGATGACTGGAAAATCCTAACGCAGGGAGGTTACACGGCCTGTGACATCAAGTATCAAACAGCTAAGTCATTCATTAACCGTTGCCCGATGCTTTTAACAGCACAACAGAAACTTGAATTCGGACCAGAAGATCAACCAGCAATGGACCGTAGGCTAAGGAACTATGTCTTCAAGAGTCTGCCTAACCCAAGGAAGAAAGCTGCAGAGTGGCTCAGAAAGCACTCCATGGATTGTGTTGTGTGGGCCTCGACGAAAGCGCGTCCGACGACAGACCAAGAAGAAAGCTCCGACAGCAGCTTGGAAGAAGAGCAAATCGGTGACGGCGTTCTTAAAGACGAGGAGAAGGACGCTTTACGAGCGTTGCCTCTCGCAGACGTCTGGACTGACGCTCTTGAAGAGACGGGCGAGCCAGCCACAACAGCTGACGCTGCCAGTGACGATAAAGTGGACTCGGATGACGACCAGCCCATTCGTAACTTGAGGACAGCACTTGCTCTATCTTCCACAGGCTCCCTGAGACATAGACAAATTGCCAGCATCTTGCACACGCGCGTCAGAGAGAAGGAAGAAGAGAATCGGCGGAAACATGAACTACATGAAGCAAGAAGATCTTTCCTGAGAGAGAGGGGTGTCAGCAGCGAGATTGCCGAACTGTTGCCAGAAGACCCCGACGAAGCGATGCCAAGTCAAATTCAAAGACAACTGCAGGAGCACTGCGACGAACAAGAAGCGCACCAAGAGCAAGAAAGACGCGAGAAAGCCCGTCGAGCGTTCGAAGGCACCTGGATAAGAGCCACTGAGGTCGAGCTAAAGACCTGCTGCGACGAATATCAACGCAGTAGCGATCCCACGGTTCGCTTGAACGTCAAAGATTGGATGAAGGTCCTGTGCGACAAGTTAAAAATGCATCACGAGTCCTTGGGCACTTTCAACACTGCCGAGGCCGTCCAAGAACGAATCAAAGTGTGCACCGCTCTTTGACTGCTGAGAAAAGAGCAGCACCACCTAGTCACAAGCGTTGCTGAAAGGCTGCCTGTGTTGCCTGTCCTCAGTTCAGAAACCGAGGGAGTACAGCAACATGCACATGAGACGGATGACGAGCAGAGTCTTTTCATCACGCAGCAGTGTAATGGAGTGGATGAGACGGAAGAGGTACAGAGTATTTTCATCACTCCTCTTCCGAGCACAAGTGGTGCGTCTGTGCCTCATTCAAGCTTCGACGACTGTGCAGTCTCTGCTGAACTACTTCGAGCTAGTACTTCTAACAAAAAGAAGCGAAAGAGGCAATCCAGCAGTCAACGAGCAGTCAAAAAATCCCAGAACGTTCTAACTCGATACTTTACTAGTCAAAAGTAAAAGCGGTGTTTTTTCCTCGTAAGATAGGCCGTAGGGTGGTCTTTTTCAGTAGTTTGATAATTAGGATAGAATTAGAATTAATAATAGATAGGATAGAATTAGGCACTCAGAACGCTACATGTACCTACGATAACTCGTTACAAGAATAGACTTTTTTGTCCAAGAAATTAGAGTTTACTACACTTTATCATTTATAAAACGCGTTCCGTAGATGTGTTAACAGGCTAGCTGTTTGTCGAATTGCGATAATTAAATGGTCCAGTTTCCTCTGCATTTTAGTTGGTGTGCATTTGTTGTTTTTTGCTAGTTGAATTGCTAACCGAGTGGCATCTTCATTCCAGCCCTTTTCTTTAGAGAGTCCGCTGTTCTTCCGTCTTGAAATTGGAAATCGTCATCTCTCAAAATAGCAGTCCACTGTCCAAACCCGTGCTTAGTTATCCCTTCCTTTAGAAAATCGTCCTCTTCTTTTGTGAATTTCAAAACACGACGAATGTTCCTCTGAGAGCGCAAGATTCTTTTAGGCAGGGCGTCCCTATTGGGGGAGGAGTTGATATTTTGCACTCTTCCAACTGAAGGCCCGGCCTCGGAAGTTGAATCTCTGAGTCTTGCGTGGACGTCCTCGTCCACCTCTGAACCCTTGGCACCTTGAAGTTTTTGCAGGCACTCGTGACCCTTCAAAGCAACTTCACGGGATCGTTGCTTTTGATAGTGAACTTTGGCAACAGCAGAGCTGTGTTTTTGGTCTTCCGACAAAATCCTCTGCTCCTCGCTAGTGAGCTCATTGAGGCTCTGCGTTTCAACAATTTGGCGATAACGCGTGGGATGGATGTACTTTCCAATTGCATCGAACACCAGTTTGCTCATGATCTCCCCCAATTTACCATGTTGGCCCCCATTTCTGTTGACGAGAACGAAATCGCACTGGGGTTTAAGCAAAGGTCTGACGTTCGAGATGTAGCCATTGAGAACTTGCATGTTTGCATCGGTCAGAATCAAAGAATCAAATCCATACTTTCCAGCAGTCTTGAACGTTTTCTGATCAATGAATCCACCCTTTTCCTTAGCTGTAGCAATCATGTCCACCGTCAAATATTGATAAGTCATGGGACGCGACCCCTTCACTTTGATGAACAGATACATGGCAACGAATTTCGTGGCAAATGTCAAGTCTGAAGGGTTAACTTGAGTTGGACTCGATTTGCAAATCTTCACGGTATTCTCGTAGCGCGGCAGATGGAATTTCACCACCTCCAACAACTCCTCCATTGTTGCCCAATGGCCTCTCGCTTCTAGTGTTTCGATGTCTAAATATTGTGTCCACTGCAATCTCATCATCTTAGCAACCGTCTTTCGCGCTCTTTTGAGGTACAGCTCTGTTGCAGAGAACTTTCGAAAGACTGCCTCTGATGCGCCATGCAGCTTTCTGAAGTCGATCATTTCAGAAATGGCATCTATGTAGCCTAAACGTCCACCATGTCCAAGCTTGCATTCGTCTTGTAAGTAGTCGATAAACTTGAACAACAAATTTGGAGAACACAGACTAAAGTCCACCACGTCAAATGTCAACTCTTCCTCGTCTTCACAACAAAATCTAAGAAACTTAAAGCATCTTGTCACTATTTGTTGAGCTGCGCGATCTTTCTTGCAACCGCCACCACTTCCAGTCAACCATCTCGTGAATACTTCGCCAATGTCACACGACAATGAAAATGAGGGAAGTAACTTTCCGGCATGTTTTGTAGTCTCACTTGTTTGATCTTGAATTGTGTTCACCATTGGAATATTTCTTGCTACCTTTAGCGAATCTGTGATTTCTTTCGAATTGGGCTTTTCATCGAAATAAAAGAACCAACTGTGCTTGGTATTAACGTGTTTTCTGCACCCTCTTTGACTTTGAAATCCACCATGGTCACACTCTTGTATTGGGCAGTGATACAAGCTGTCGGTTTCATCCTTTTCCAAGTGAAGCCGTTTTGGTTTGGGTGATGCTCCATCGATATCCGACCAATTGACCTTGCACTTCTTGCTCATTTTTGCCTTTTGAAGAGCATTTGGCCAACACGATCTCCTTTAAATCTGACCCATAACCAAGGAGCCGATGACAAGCAAAGGAACTGCATATATGTTTGTATTTGCCAAGTCATGCCCTTACTTGCCCGCCCTCATTACTATTGTGCAAAATTCATGACAGTGACATGCAACCAAACTTGCCCAAGCAGGTCTGAGCGCGCCCTATTGTTTGCCTTACAAAGTACACCTCCATTTGGGAACAAAATAGGAATGCGCAGAGAAATGGTCCGAAATCTGGTCCCAAATGACCAATTTGGGAACAATGTGTTCCATTCACAGAGAGGAACTCGGAAGAAAAGGTCCTAAATTATCAATTTGGGAACAATATGTTCCATTTACAGATAGGAACTCGGAACAAAACAGTGCTATATTTCGTAATAAGTGGCCAATTTGGGAACGAACTGTTCCATTCACAGATGGGAATTCGGAACAAAACAGTCCTAAATGACCAACTTGAGAACAACGTGTTCCATCAACAGATAGAAACTCGGAACAAAACAGTCCTAAATGACTAACTTGGGAACAATTTGTTCCATCAACAGATAGAAACTGGAACAAAACAGTCCTAAATGACTAATTTGGGAACAATGTGTTCCATCAACAGATAGCAACTCGGAACAAAACAGTCCTAAATGACCAATTTGGGAACAATGTGTTCCATTCACAGAGAGGAACTCGGAAGAAAAGGTCCTAAATTATCAATTTGGGAACAATATGTTCCATTTACAGATAGGAACTCGGAACAAAACAGTCCTATATTTCGTAATAAGTGGCCAATCTGGGAACGAACTGTTCCATTCACAGATGGGAATTCGGAACAAAAATATCAATTTGGGAACGGTATGTTCCATTGGCAGATGAGAATTCGGAACAAAACAGTCCTAATTTACCAATTTGGGAACAATGTGTTCCATCAACAGATAGAAACTCGGAACAAAACAGTCCTAAATGACCGATTTGGGAACAATGTGTTCCATTTACAGATAGGAACGCGGAGCAAAACAGTCCTAAATGACCAATTTGGGAACAATGTGTTCCATTTACAGATAGAAACTCGGAACAAAACAGTCCTAAATGACCGATTTGGGAACAATGTGTTCCATTTACAGATAGGAACGCGGAACAAAACAGTCCTAAATGACCAATTTGGGAACAATGTGTTCCATTAACAGATAGGAACGCGGAACAAAACAGTCCTAAATGACCGATTTGGGAACAATGTGTTCCATTAACAGATAGGAACGCGGAACAAAACAGTCCTAAATGACCAATTTGGGAACAATGTGTTCCATTTACAGATAGAAACTCGGAACAAAACAGTCCTAAATGACCGATTTGGGAACAATGTGTTCCATTTACAGATAGGAACGCGGAACAAAACAGTCCTAAATGACCAATTTGGGAACAATGTGTTCCATTAACAGATAGGAACGCGGAACAAAACAGTCCTAAATGACCAATTTGGGAACAATGTGTTCCATTTACAGATAGGAACTCGGAACAAAACAGTCCTAAATGACCAATTTGGGAACAATGTGTTCCATCAACTGATAGCAACTCGGAACAAAACAGTCCTAAATGACCAATTTGGGAATAATGTGTTCCATTTACAGAGGGGACCTCGGAACAAAACAGTCCTAGTTTATCAATTTCGGAACAATGTGTTCCATGCACAGAAAGGAACTCGGAACAAAACAGTCTTAATTTATCAGTTTGAGAACAATATGTTCCATTTACAGTTGGGAACTCGGAACGAAATGTTCCTCTTTTACACTAGAGTGAACGTTTTGTTCCTACCATGCAAAAAATCTGGTCCTCTTATAGTCAATAGGAACACAAAAACGAGGAACAGTCGATACTTGAGGAACGTTCCTTTTGGAATATGGGAACAGCCAACAAAACTTAAAATCAGCGAAAAAACGAGGCAAAGACTAAAGAAAAACTCAAAAAAGCGTAAATCGAGCGCTTAGGTGAAAAGGAAACAATCTTTAAAAACTGGTGAAGTTTGTTTCGCTCAAAGGCAGCGAAACACGCCATGATAAATTTTTGGGAAATGTAAAGGATCGTTTCCCAAATGTCCTCGTTCCTTTTGCTACTTTTCGTTAAATCTGTTAAGTCTGAGATATTATATCATTTCATTGTCGCTCCATGGCGTAAAAGCATTTAGAAGTTGAACTGCAATTTCCCAGTCAATATAAAATTGAAAAACAGCAACGTTGTTGGATTTTGAAACAAAGTTGAAAAATTAAAGGTAAACGGTCCAAACTGTTCTCTCACAAGGAGACACTTGACTGAGACATGGAAGGGAATGACTAAGTTAAATCTATCAATGTTTCAAAATCCGTGAAATCCGTCTTTTCCGCCGTGTTTAGTAAAAAGTTTCACTTAACTGCCTCCCAGTACTGGAAGTTTCCACCGAAGGTTTTTCCTATTAATGGCGGAAAGGACGGATTTCGCGGATTTCGCGGATTTTTTCAATTGATTTTATTTAATTCTTCTCTTTAAAACTGTAAGTAAAATATTATTAACGATATATTATAATATATTATTTATATTATACTTACAGTTTTAAAGAGAAGATTTAAATTAAATTAAAAAATCCGCAAAATCCGTAAAATCCGTCCTTTCCGCCATTAATAGGAAAAACCTTCGGTGGAAACTTCCAGTACTGGGAGGCAGTTGGATGAAACTTTCTTGTAATCACGGCGGAAAGGACGGATTTCACGGATTTTGCGAAAATGTTCAGATTTGTTTTAATATCTCTTTGTAAAACTAAAGCATAACATTTTGCGCTTTTATCCTTTGGCCTTTAAAATACAAGATTTTACTTATCTCTGGTTTCTATATTCTGTTTCAACTGTTTTTATTGAACCACATCCCACATTTGCGGTGACATAGAAAATGTTACATCTTTCTTCAAAAGCCAGTGACACTGATACGTCGCTTTCCTACCTTCCCCAACATCAAGATGAGAACTGTCTCAGTTTATTTATTCTTGTTCGTGTTTTTAACATGAGTCGTAATAATTGTGTGATACACGGTGAAAACACGCCGCTGTAGATAATGTTTTCTCAACTCTTTTCGCTTGCCTCATTAGTTCTGGTTGATGTTGTTGATAGCCCCTACTGGGACCATGAGTAGACATCATTTCCTAAATTCCTCTCACACGAATTTACCGTCACTGTGGCTTGTTAATCGAGTTTATTGTTTGGTGTAAAATAACTGTTGATTGCTGACCAGTGCGACAAAAAATGGCATCGACATGAAAATTAAGTGGCGAGAAAAGTCGTCTAGAAAACTCACTGGAAAGCATCTGCGAACTGATAGCGTGTCACAATTGGCCATTTAAAACAAATAATTACGTCTTCTGTTGATTGCATTTGTGTGGTATAATTATGCCCGGGAAATTCACAAGTCTTCTCTCTATAAAAGCGAAACACGTTTCAAGGCTTACATCGTCGTTCAAGATGCAGAGGGCTCGTTATCCATGCCGTCAACTATACAGCAGGACGATAAAAAGCGCTGCGTTGTGCTACTTGAGCCCGGTAGTTCTGGGAAAATGTAGTCTTATCAGTGCAAAATGTGCTTGCAAAGTTCAGGAGGAAGGTTTTGAAAATGCGTGGAATGGCGTGTGTCGCACTAGAGATGCCTGTGATAAAGCTCTGCAAGGTTTGTTTATATGTTTGTTGTTTGAAATGTCGAGCTTTTCTGTCGTTGTTTTGGTGGAATAAATTGATGCAGATTCAGTGAATAATATCTTGTTTCGTCTATTTTGCAGGCATAAAGAATGTCGCATTCTTTTTCAGCGCCATTAGCACGCAAAGTCTAAAGAAAGAACAAAGCAGGAAAAAAGCACATGTCGAGGAAGAGGGGAGCGATGATGCAGACGAATTTCCAGATTCGAGTCAATTGGGAAATTCAACAAGCCAAGAATGGGTTGCAAGTCACTCCACAATCATAAATCAGAAGTTGTGCCCATGTGTGAGTTACTGGATCGCTCTGACCACGCCAAATGGTGCGCCGTGTAGTCCTCTTGTTATCCACCGTGCCCTCCTGGAGTGCAGCGTGGATGTCTTCGCAACTCAGGTAACAACTTTATTCCAATCGTAAAATTGACATAAGTAACACTAATCAGTGATAAAGTGTAACAACTCTTTTACCGGCTTATTACAAGGCATGAAAAAAAAAATAATATTAATAAATAAAAAATAGCGAAAGTCAGGCTTTACATCAAACGTAGAAGTGTCCAAGATAATTCCAACGGTTAGATTCAACAACTTTTATTTAGCCTGGAATTTCAAAGTACACTAACGATGAATTTCCTCGGTACTGAAAATCACTGATCACTTGTTGACCAGGCGAATGCTGGTTATTATGAAAGAACCGGAATCAACCTCTTAAGTATTTCTCAATCTTAGGTCCCCTGTCACGAGGGTAAAGAAACCGGAGCGATGAAAGAGCTGTTTAAAGTCCTTAAAGACCACAAGAACCCGTTTATGGAGGATTTGGTGAATTCGTCTTACCAGTATTGCTTTCGGGATGAATTTGAAAGTTTCGTGGGGGACGCTGATTCAGTGGATCTCGACGAATGCGGCACGGAGAACGTAGTCCGAATTTGTCTCATCGATCCCTCGTTTTATTCCAGTCTTTCGTGAGCTTTGAGGAAACTTCAAGATGTAAAACTGGTCATCGACCAGTTCGGCTTCCAATTAGACGGCTCGGCTGTTCCAAGAGAGAATGAGATCGTCTACGAGTAGTCAATAGCGCCTGTTGGGGCAGTAGCCAATCAGGAGGCAGGGATGATACCACGTGACCAAGGTTTTCCCATACATTCTCTTAAATTGTAAAATCCAAGATGGCGCCCAGGTGTGCAAAACATGGCCGCCGTGACGTCACAGGTCACGTGCATGCCCAAATAAGGAGATAGCCAATCCATGAGAGCGAGGTTGTCACGTGCATGAAATCGAGGTTCGGATGGGAATAAAAGGGTTTGCGTGAGTGTCGAGTGAGTATTGTTGTTTTGAGATCCGCGACAAGAAGATGTCTTCAGAGGAGAGCAAGACGAAGGTGGAGGTGATTAGTATTCCTTCAGGAGCGTTGCCGGCTGACATTCCGAGAGAGGAGTTTGCATCGAGAGTGTTGGATGCTGTTCATGACGGTATTCTTGGAAAGATAATGAAAAACGCCGTTTCTCACGCCATGGATGTCGTTCTGAGGAAAGAGGTGACGAAGCTGGCGGATGAGGTGATGAGGTTCCGAAAAATGCTGTCTGAGAAGATGCTTGCTGACCAGTCAGTCTCGTTTAAAGACCCTGTGTGTTTGGAGAAGTTGCCGGATGGATTTGAGGACGGATGGGAAGCGTGGAAGAGCAGTTGGGAGAACCGAGACGAGTTGGCGTACCGAGCATTTGTCAAACAAATTGTAAAAAAACCACCACCACCAAAATCAGAGGAGTGAAAAAACATTTTTATTCATGCCTGTAACACTAATAAAGATCGTTTAACGAGAGAATGTACATGGTTTGTTGCGTGATTTTTTGCATCATCCTGATTGCTTGCACGTCATTGGTTCCCAGGTGCACGAGGGATAGCATCATGGTCTGCGGGGTGAGAAATTCTCCGTGAAAGCCTGAGGAGGATTCGAACACGCGTCCGAAGGGCCAGACTTTGGAGAGGTCTCTTCGCATGTACCAGGGGTAGGGAAAGTGTTGGGTGAGGAAAAGGAGCATGACATCTTCGTCGGGGTGGGGTTCGTCCAAACGTATTTTACAGGCCAGGGGTCTCTAGGTGAAAAAAGAAAAAAGAATTTTTAATGCCCCGACCAGGAATCGAACCTGGGTCTTTGAGGCCACAACTCAACGTCTTCACCATTAGACCATCGAAGCGCTTACCTCTTTAGGACTTGGTTTTGGGGTTGTCATCGGGAGGCAGTCCGAAATTCACCGCTTTACAATGAGGGCAGAGTCTTTCGGAGGGTTTCAACCACCAGGTGTGGAGGGCTTTGCAGGTTCCGTGAAAGAATTGGTCGCAACAGGGAGTCAGGAAGTAGTCTCTGATACTGTGATTGGAGGTGTATCCTTCCTTGCAGCATATACATAGGGGGTTAGGAAATCGAGATATGGAGTCTGAAAATAGAGCAAAAAACAATTTTTTATTGGACACACCACTACTTAAATTGACAGTGTGGGACGTGTGCACGGTCCTATTGACCGGCGCCCTCTTTTTCTTCGGGATAACAATCAATAAACGATTTGACGTGCTTGACACGTGACAGGGCCTGGTTGTAACCGTTTCCCAGGAAGACGGGTTCGTAACGTTCGGTTTCCATGTTGTGGTACATCCCGTAGATGACTCCGCAACAGGTTGCATAAACGCACCCTAGTCCCCATTCTTTTCTCAGAGGTCCCGTGATCGCGCGTACGAATTGGGTGTGGGTTCCATTTCTGCTTAATTCTAGGATGGGTTGGCGGCAGCAGGGTCTCAGCTGTTTGCACACGTGGCAATGGAGGGGTTGTTGCATGTCTAGAATTGAAGCAGTTGATGGTAAGTGTCGCGGACAAAGTCTACATGGATGACTAAATCATTGATCTCGTCCTCGTCGAGGGTCCCTAGCCTCTCCTCCAGGAATAAAAGATCTAGTTCGTCTAGGGCCACCCGGATAAAATCTAAAAGTTGTTCTAAGTCTATGTACAAGGGTGTCTCTTCATCTTCGTCCTTCATCCACTCTCTCACCCGCTTTTCCCTGGTGGTCAACTCTATGTTACACTGCTCTAATATTTCCATACTCACTCACTCGGTATTTTGAGAAGCCACAGCAACGTTAGTATCCACAGTCTTCTGTAGTGGGCGCTCATACAAGTTGAATAACTCAGAGTGAAAAGTGAACGGTCCAACTCGATTTTTTATACACACGGTATAATGGTGTCCAGTCTCCTACCGTGAGTGGGTGTGGTAGGGGGATACCCCGTATCCCCTGGGTCTGGGTAACACGTGACTTGGTCTTGATCTGTGATTGGCTGGACGGATCTTCATAAGGCGAATCCGCGTCGCCCCCGATCTTCACTCTGAGTTTTGAACTTGTATTGAGCGCAGTCATGGCCTTGAGAGAGATTGGTTTACAAAACCATGTACCTAGAAAGCCCGAGGTTACGTATGAGGAAGCCATTGACCAAATGGAGGCACCCTGGACCCGATTCTATGAGGATATGAATTTTCCCATCCGGGATTTGTTGGTGGGCCGACGATGGCTGACACAACTCAAAGATTCTAGCCAGCTGGAGGTGATGTTACACCAGATCCTGTTTTTCATGGATGAGCAGAGAGAGAACTGGACCCGAAGTCATAGCAGGTACCGGAGAATCGAGAAGTGTTTCGGGAGAACTTTGTTTAACTCGATCCTGACCATACGTAAGAACCTTGTATGGGACGTGAAGGTGAAGCCGCCCGTGGACCGGATCACGTATCACAGACTGATGTTGTGCTACGGTTTCGAGCCTTTTCAGTCCACGTGGACTAGGAGACAAAAGAAGACAGCGAGACGCTATATCCTCACAATTGACTTTTATTACGGTACTTTTAACAAATGTACTCAAGTGACAATGAGAGCCATGATCGACGCGGAGGATAGATTACCCAACATGTAAATAGTGTGAAATAAAAATCGGAGTGTGTGTTTTACAAAAACTGTGTCTGTCTTTTTTTCTTAGTTTGGGTTCTGTCCATTGATCAGTATGGCTTCGGCGACTCCTCGCGGGTATTCGTCGATCCATTGAAAGAACTTGCAGGTACGCTTGGGACACTTGAGATAGAGCCTGTCCGGGTTGGACTGAGAGTGTGAGGTGGCTAAGACCAGGGATTTGCTGCATAGACATCGGAAACGAGCCGGGTCGATGTTCCTGTAGCAGGGGTGGGTCTGTTCTTCGACGCGTCTCAGGTAGGTGCCCACCTCTTTGACGCCACAGGTCACATAACACTTGGTGTAGAATCTGGAAGAGGGGCATCGGTAATACTCCCACCAGGTACTGCCGTCTGGGGTTTTCACTCTTCCATATTCCATGGGTACCATACAACGCGGGCAAGTGGGATCTTGTGGTTTCAGTTGGTTCAGGAACTGATCGGGGTCGAATTCCTCCAACACTTGGACTTCGGTGAATTCTCCTCGGTCGTCAACTTCAGGTGGTAATTCTACGAGGTCGTCTTTCTTGAATTTGTCGAGTCCCATGGCTTCCAGGACTTGCATGGTTCGAGGAGGTGAGTCTCTTATCAAGGTCATGCATCCGCCTTGAATGGCAGGTAGTTTTGAGTCTGTGAAGATAGAGAACGAGTTAGTATCCCAACAAGGTGTTTTCCCGTCGCATGGTTTCTAGGATGTGAGTGGTTTTTCGCACGTTCTTGGGGGTCAGTCTTTGCCTTCGCTTGTAATGGTTACTTTTCATTCGGCTTTTGACTTCTTGCCGTTGGATCGAAAAGGCGCTCCATGGCTGCGAGAAGCCTTTGAGAGGGACGGTGGTCCAACTGACGGAGTCAGGGGTGATCTCTTTGAAGAGGACGCGTTCGTTGAAACGTAGTCTGGTACGAGGTTTTTTGAATAACCATCTATCTAAGGTGGATTGTAGTTGTTTACCTCCTACTTCTCCTTCCACTCTCTGGGGCAAGAGCAGTTTCAGTTTCTTACGCGCCTCCTTCTTTTTCTTTTTCTTTTTCCTGTCGGGTTCGACGTGTGAATCCATGACGCCTGCTGAGAAAAAGTGACTCGTGATGGAATGCGTGGTTCGACTTTATGGCCGTTTTTGACGACCAATCGTATTCGGGTGGTGTGATGGGATCATGTGACGGTCTTCGTTCCGATTGGCGGGATCTGAAGTGGGCACGTGATCCGGGAAAGTACTGAGTGAAAGTGGATCCACGGCGTGGGTATAAAAGGAGCCCGTTGGACGCAGCGAATCATTCTCGACTTGCTCTTGACGCGGTGATGACTCATAGGATTTTGACTGACAAGGACTTTGAAGAGATCATTGAAGATCTGAGACGCTATTTGAATCGAGCTTCTGACAATTTGGATCTAATCGAAGAAGAAGGCAAGAAGTCACCCTATACGAGGATAATTAACTTAGAATTGCACGTGGTTGATCTCTTGTTCACTAGGCTTCGAAGACACCTGACTGACTGGGGAGACCCGAAGCACCATCCTGAATTGTCGTATCTCGGAAGAAAGAGGTTTGACGAGGCAAGAGATGACTTACTATAGCAACTCGAACCAGATTCGTGACCTCGTGGAGCAGATCGTGGATCAGAAGGTACACACTTTAAGAGATCTCGATGTCATTCCGGATGCCAAGGTGGACCTGTACATTTTTGACAATCTCTTCGAACCGTTAGGTCAAATACCCGATAGTCTGTGGTCTTTCGATCTCATGATGAGACGTCGTCCTGACTGGGGTGGTACGATTTTGGAGATGATGAAGAAGAACGAACATGTGTTTTTGTTCTGTGGTGAGTGGTGTCGCGTGATGTACAGAAGTGGTAGCGGTCAATTCAAATTCGTTCATTGTCGGGATCCCACCCTGGACACCGAGCGTGCCTGTTTGATCGCCACGGATAACCTCACGTACATGATGAGCGATGCCATCCGTGATCTGTTTGAACCCTTGCGGTTCGCTCGCGACCTGTCACGACGGGTGTTGGAGAACGACAAGAGTCCCAGGGTGGAGGAGATACTGAATTTCAACAGGTGCGCTCACAAGGAAACGTGTCTGAAATTGGAAGAGTTGATCTACGATATCATGCGTCAGCGTGATCTGTGGAAGGATCGGTTTTTCTTCCGCGCCCTCGAAGCCGATGAGGATGACCTGTGTGGTGAGTGTAGAGAGAGTATGCGACAAGCATTCTGTGTGAGGGGGAACGAGGAGGAAGCCCTGAAGTGGAGACCCGGTAAAGGGGATTGTGATTGGAGAAATTGTAAATATTATGCCATGGATACCTTTGAGGAGGACTGTGATAATGAGTACGGTCAAGAATGTAAGAACACGGAATGTGTTCAATACTTTTCAGATTCGGACTAGGTCTTTCTTGCCTTCTTTTTCGTTTTTAGCCAATCGGAGTCGATTTTTTCCTAAGAACCAATCAGGCACGACGTTTTTTGTACATATAAGAAAGTGTGAATAAAAATTGAGTTCAAATCATTATGTCTCATACCTTGAGTTGGTTGATCTCGAGAGTGTGTGCGACCATGGCCGATCGATGGAGTTGGACGACCTTGTGTTCCAAGTGCGATAGAGTCTACGAGCGATACGGTCAGGGTGAACCCATCCCGTACGACTTCGGTGATTCGCCCTTGGAGGTGTTTGACTATACCGACGTCGAACCCAACGTGATGCGTTTTGTGGTTTATATCTTGTGGTTGAAACGGCAACCCGATTCATTTAAGAAGTATCTGGAGGTACGTGAGCAGCGTTTCGAGTTGTGGAGACAGTGCATTTACAAACTTTATCGACTATGAAGAAAGGTCAAAAGAAGAAGCAAAAGCCGCTTTCGACCGGGACGTTACTGGGACGGTATCGGGATCCTTCTAGACCCGGTAGTCTGGGCGGTCTGACGCGATTCGCCCGGGCCAATAAGATCTCGGTACGACGCGCTCGCGAGGTCCTGCAACGGGATTTGAAGTACACGTTTCACAAACCCAGACGTCGTCGGTTTCCCACGGTCCCGGTGGTGGTGTTCGGCATCGACGAGCAGTGGACGGCCGACCTGATCGAGGTGATCAATATTTCGAGGTACAATCGAGGGTATCGTTATCTCTTGACGGTGGTGGACGTGTTTTCCAAGCACGCCTGGGTCCAGCCCTTGAAGAACAAGACGGGTAAAGCGGTGACGGAAGCCATGTCTAAGATCCTGAAAGGAGGTAGAAAACCCATCAATCTCCAGACGGACGACGGGAAGGAATTCTACAACAAGACGTTTCAGGATTTGATGAAGCAGAAAGGCATTCATCATTTTTCGACGCGCGGGGATACGAAATCCAGTGTGGTGGAACGGTTCAATCGGACCCTGAAGGAACGTATGTACCGGTACTTCACCGTGAAGAATACGATGACGTATGTGCCCGTGTTACAAGATTTGGTCCGAGGGTACAATCGATCGTATCATCGCAGTATCAAGATGGCTCCCGATCAAGTGACTTTGGGCAATAGCGAGGACGTGTGGGAGACTCTTTACGGAAAAAAGAAAAAAGGGAAATTGAAGAAACCGCAACTCAAAGTCGGGGATCGTGTGAGACTGAACAAGAAGTTCCGTCAGTTCAAGAAAGGGTATTTACCCGGATGGACCGAAGAGGTGTTTGTGATACGCCGGGTGCGTCCTGGGAGGGTCACCATGTACAAGGTGGAAGAATGGGACGGTACGGCGGTCGAGGGTACGTTTTACGCGCAGGATTTGCAAAAGGTGAACGTGAAAGACGACGATCTGTTCCGCATCGACAAGATCGTCAAACGAAAAGGGGATAAAGTCTTGGTGCGTTGGAAAGGTTGGCCAGTCAAGTACGACAGTTGGGTGGATAAAAGGGGCTTGTACGTGACCCAAAAGCCCAAGACCAAAAAATGAAAGACTTTTACGTGCAGTTGTTGAGCAATGCCAGCACGAGCGAGTTTGCGGACAACAAGGCCAACAGTTTCAAGAACCGTCTGCCGAACCCATTGCATTTGAGAGAACCTGACTGGAAAGTGGGTATCAGCGACCTCTCGTTTCCGTCCGCGACGCGTAAGATGGGTTTGAAGAATTCTCTTCTGTTTGAAATCTGGTGGATCGATATGGTGAACGCGTCTATAAACCTATACACGCGGGTCCCTGGAGTGACGCGAGAAGGCGATTTTGAATTCACGCCGAGGAGTGGTACCGAGTTAATGAACATGATACGTGATCGATACCTGCATAGGTTGGGAGATCGAACGGATGTCGACGTGACCCTGTACAAGAAAAAGAGCAAAGCCGACGATCCCACCGAATTGCTGTACACGGTCATGCGTCGGGCCGAGCATGGAGAATGCGTCCTGGACAACTCGAGAACGTGCCTCAGTCTCCTGATCAATGGTAAACGCGTCTACCCGCAGATGAACATCGTCATCGAATTGGCCAAGAAGATGAAATGGGTCAAGATGGGAAGATTACAGAACGGACAACCGGGTTACGTCTTGGGACCCCACCTGAGGAAAGAATTTCCCAAGGAAGTCGTACCCACGGCCACGGACTTGATCGTAGGACAGAACGACGGGGACGAACTATTTTACAAGATCGACCCTGACACCTTACATTTGAGTTGTTTCATCAATTGGGTCTTCACGGACCTGGATCGCAGTTACGCAGAAGCGTTTGGCGACAATCGTCGTTCCTTGTTCGTGTATTTGAATGTGGGACAGAGTATGGTGACGGGAAATCAAGTCACGGACATGTTGAAACAAGTGCGTTACGATCCGGACGTGGTCGACCTTCAACCGAGACACATCCTATATCTACCGGTGCGTACAGCCGTTTTGGACATTATCGAGACTGAAGTGTCCGAGGAAGACGGACAACTGGTGGAATTTGCGTCGGGTGTAACCACGATCACGTTGCATTTCAAGAGAGGATGAGTGATTTTTACATCAGCTTACCCAGTAACAGCAGTAAGAACGAGTTTCCGGAGAACAAGTCGAACAGTTTCAAGATCAGGTTACCCAATCCCATACGCCTGGAGGGAAATGGATGGAAAGTGGGGTTGTTTAGCATCTCCCTGCCAGATGCGCACGTGACGCTACCTTCCATCACCGATTCTGGGGGTGACATCACCTTGACTCATGTGGCCTGGAGGCGAAACGATTTGGATGGTAAAATTATTTATGCGGAAGCTTACTTCGCCCTTGAGGACCTCAAAAAGGTGTTCTACGACGTGGACGGTGTTGGACTCATGAAATCCATGATCGCCTTTTTCGAGCGACAACGCATCTTCACGTTCGGCGGTCCCAAAATGGGCTCCAAATATGTCGGAAACGACGGGAAAAGAACCTACATCAAGTTCAAGTGGGAGGGTGAAGACCTAGTCATGGACAATAAAGACATCTTACGTCCTCGCAGTATGATCCCCGAATTCAACATCAATGCTGAACTGGCTTTGAAAATGGGGTGGCTCGAAAAGAAAGACGGCGGTGGTTACGATCTGGGACCTAACTTGCAGATAGAATTTGTCGACGATGTCATTCCGGACATCAGCGCTGTCGGGGACATAAAAGACAAAGACGGAAAATATGTCTTTTGGAATGTTCACTCGGATAGAGGAGATGGAGATTTTTTAACACTCAGCATCCATTGCAATTGGCGTTTTATGAACCTGAACGAAGCCTTAGGGGTGGTGCGGGGAGACAGTTCGCGATCCGTGCTCGTCTACACTAACACGGGAGATGGAAATGTGGTGGGAAATCAAGTCACGGATTTACTGAGAGAGGTCAACTTGATTCGAAGAGGCAGAGGTACTCAGTACTTCGAACCCGTTCACGTTCAATATATTCCCGTGCGCAAGGAGGTACTGGACATTATAGAGGTGCAAGTGGCTGAGGCAACTGGAGAACTGACGACCTTTGGAGCCGGCAATACGATCGTGACGTTACACTTTATGAAATCATGATCGGGGGAACTTTGATACGGTTTCATCCCGACGGATACCAATCGGGGTCTGGCATATTCGGTCAGGTTTGGAAAGGCATCAAGAAACGAGGTCCCGGCATTCTCAAGGACGTTCTGAAAGAATCGGCCATGGAGGGTCTGAAAGGTTTAAAATCGGGTGGCGCGGGAGGAAAGCCCAATTGGAAAGGTGCACTCGCCGGGTTAAAGCGGGGGGCCATACGCTCCGGGAAACGTAAAGCGAAGCAAGAGCTCCAAAGCTTTTTGGGCAGTAAAAGAAGAAAAGACCTGTTTAGATCATGATTCCCATCTACTCGAGACGCGTGAGACGTCTCCCCGGAGGGATACGTACGTATAAAGGGGGTTCGCTCTTCCGGAGACGTTCAAAACTACCGGACTACCGTTGGGTACAGTCGGAACTGAGAAGGAGACGAAAAAGACGCCGTAGACGACGATGACGGACCTCGTGGCTCACGCCAGATCGGCAGGGGTTCGTAACCCTCGCCTGGACATGTTCACCACTCCTCCCACGGATCTCAGCATGTCGTCGCGACGTGAGGTGAGAATCAATCCGTTCAATACGGGGATCAACCCAGTGACCTTCCAAATCGATCCTCAAGAAGACTTCATCGACTTGAACGAGAGTTTCTTCGAAGTGGAGTTGGCCGTCAAGACAGCTGCCGGAGGTAATATAGCGCAAGCGACTACCGTCGGACTCGCCAACAATCTGGTCCACACCCTCTTCAAACAGATCAATGTGAGATTGAATGGGACTCTCATCAGCCCCCAGACCGATACTTACCACTACAAAGCCTACATCGAAGCGCTGTTGAACCATGACCGAGACGACGGTGAAACGATCCTGGCACCAGAGGGTTGGTACAATTGTCTTGGTGTACCCAGTCGCGGAGAAGGCGATGTGATGACAGGCAATAAGTTGGATCCTACTCACGACGATTACAAAGCTTTACCCCAAGATCTCAAGAACATGGTTCAAAGTCGAATTCAGTTTTTTGGTGGAAAGAGAGTGACCTTGAGGTTCAAACCTTACCTGGAAGTGTTTTATCTCAGCAAGTTACTGGTACCCGGTGTACAGATCCAGATTGACATGTACTTCAATGCCCCCGCTATGTGGACAGTCCAATGGGCCGGTGCCGATACTCTCAGACTGACTGAAGCCGACGTGAAAGTGAGATTGTTCCTATCTCAAGTGAGAGTGACTCCCTCGGTGTACCGAGAACTCATGACCAGCATGAAAGGCGGAAGAGTGGCCACTTACCCCACGGTGAGAGGTGAAATTCGCACTTACTCACATCCCAATGACAATCGTCATTTCGAGTGCAGCAATCCTTTCCACAGTAAGCTACCTAATCGGTTGGTGGTGGTGTTGATGAAACAAACAGCCTTCAATGGAACTGTGACGGTCAATCCGTTCAGTTTTGAACAATTCAATCTCGCTTCCATCAAACAACTGGTGAGAGGTGAAGAGTACCCCTACGAGACCTTGGAGCTCAAACACGACGATACCAGTAAAGATCTGAGAGGTTACCAAAGATTCCTCAAAGCCTCAGGAGCTTTGTGCAGAGGAAAAGGAAACATGGTCCGGAAAGAGGACTGGGGACACGACAAGAGATGCAACCTGTTTGTATTTGATAACACAGCCAATGGATGTTTGGACAGTCCAGTGTTGAACCCCCAGCAGGAAGGTGAACTGCGTCTGGTGATCGATTTTGCAGCCAATCCGGGATCAAACCTGACCATCTTGTTGTACGGTGAATTCGAGAACATGCTGGAGATCAACGAGAACCGAGTCGTCCTCTACGACGTGTATCAATGAGAAGAAAGAAGAAAAAAATGGAGACAGTAGCCTTGAATAATTTACAGTTGGATTATTTGGCACGGACGAATCCGTCACTCTGCTGTGTTTTTCACGGCACGGTCCCTTGCGATCGGCTTCCAAGAACAGTACCTCAAGAAGGACCGACCGCTTACATCGTGAACACGGACCCTCACGACAAACCGGGATTTCATTGGATCGCTTTGTGGGCCGACAAGAACAAGTGCGAGATCCTGGACAGTTACGGTCTACCGTTGGACACGTACGGAACCGCCGGACCGATCCAAGCCTGGTTGGACCGTCATTTCAAGTACCAGATTCACAACGGCAAGAGTCTACAGTCCCTGTTCAGTCAGAGTTGCGGTAGTTACGCCCTGATGTTCCTGATCGACCGAGCCAAAGGTCGTGACATGAACGAGTTCTTGAATCGTTTTAAGAAAAACGAGTTTGTGGAGAACGATCGTAAAGTAGGACAGATGTTAGAACGTTTGATCGTGGACGAGTTGGCCTGGCGCAAGATTTGTAAAACCCCGTGTCACCAGGACACGTGCGGTTCCTCCAGAGGAGTGCGTCATTTGTTATAAAGTAAGCTGTTCGAAATAAAAGAGGTTCATTTTTTCGAGAGAACAAGGATGTTGCGTAGTGAAGGCAGATGGTTCCGTCGATTCTTAGAACTGTGTCGAGAAGAGAGTACGAAATTGACCTCGGACGATCCTCTTCGACAGGTCATGGAACGCATTTTGGATTGCGACAGTTACCGTCGAGTCCGATTCATACTGGACCGGGAAAAAGATTATTGGCTTCGATACAACCTGTTCCACCTGAGTATCCGAGCCAGACTTCAAACGAACGCTAGTCGAGATTACAAGTGTTACCCTATTGGCACGTGCTTCGCTACGGCAATAAGTCCTTACGCCATCACTTTGTGAGTGCATAAAAAGGGGCGGAGGAAAATAAAACGGTTCATTGTGGATTCACTGACAAAACAAGACACATCATGGCTCTTCAGTTTCAAGGGCATAGACATTTGGACGACGTGATAGCCAGGTTAGAAAAACGCTATGGAAAAGCGGGTGGAAAAACGCCTCAACCCAGTGAGGCTCATTTCAAGAAAAACCAACTGCCAAAACGACAACTCAATCTGAAAATACTTCAACCCGCCAGAAGACAAGTGTCTTTTCAACCGCCGTCTGTCCTTGACACCGGCGAATTACCAGCGACCGTGACCACGCGCAGGAAACGCAAGAGAGCCGCCCCTGCCATGCCGAAGCTTTCCGAGAAGGAAGATAGGAAAAGAAGAATGAAAAAGAGGCATTGGTACGAGGACAAGTTCGGAGACTTGAGTAAATTCGCCAAGAAAAAACCTCGAAAAAAGAGATCGGCGCCTGCCAAGAAAAAAGGGCGTCCCAAGAGAGCCGCTGCCCAGAGGGCCATGGCCAAGATCAAGAGACGTGCCAAGAAAAAACCCATCTGTTTCAATCGTAAGGTCACCCTATTGGGTCTATTGAAACGCATCCCAGCCGTCAAGACCCCATTGGCCAAGTTGTTCGGATAAAAAACGGAGCGTCTCGAAACCCTGGACCATTTTTCAAGATCATGGAACGGCGCAAAGCGTTTCAATTTCACACTCCGTCGAGTTTGTTGATAGCGGGTCCGTCGGGTGCGGCAAGACGGTGTTCACGACCAAACTGCTCTTGGAGAACGGCGACTTGTTCCAACAAACACCGAAGAGTATTCATTACTGCTACGGATCGTGGCAAGACGGTTTCCAAAAGCTCAAGAAGGGCGGGGTCAAGTTTTACGAAGGCATCCCCGACAGCGAACAGTTACCCCGATGGTTTCCTGGAGGGGGCGTGTTGGTCTTGGACGATCTGATGGACGAGGGCGGTAACGACAAGCGCGTGTTGGATCTCTTCACCAAACACTCGCATCATCGGAACATCACGGTACTTTACTTGTGCCAGGATCTATTCCCTAACGGAAAATTCGCCAAGACCATTTCCCGAAACGCTCATTATATCGCGGCCTTCAAGAACCCTCGGGATCAGTTGGGGATACGAAATTTACTTCTGCAATCGTTTCCCACGCAATGGCAGGAGGTGTTGGACACGTTTCGAAAGGTCACCGATCGACCTTACGGTTACATGCTATTCGATCTTCATCCAGCCAGTCAGGACGATCAACGCGTCCTCAGCAATGTGCTAAAAGACGAAGGATTCGTACGATGCCATCAGTTTGCGACACCGTCATGCTGAGGAGCGAAGTCGAGTGGTTTCTGCTTTTCATCGTACTATGCAAGACCAGACTCAAATACTGCATGAATCCCCATGAGCTGGACTACGAACCGATGAGACAGGTCACGGAATGCGAGAGTTACCGTCAAGTGAGGTCCATCATAAACGCATATAACGGGGAAGGTTTCGATTATTTGGTTCATAAGCAACGAGAACTCGCGGAGAAGAAGATAGAAAGAGAGAGGGGAATGGATAAAGATGAGCTCTTATGGTAGTGACGAATTCAACTTCTCGGCTCTGGAGGATTATTCGCCTTGGAGTCCATTGCCTCGAGCGAGTACACCCGTTCTATCTGCAGCGGGTGTGGGTGCGAGTCTAAACACTCCTCCTTCACCGCTATCGTCCCTACCGACACCACCCCTGCCCAATGTCTCGCCCGTC
This sequence comes from Orbicella franksi, assembly GCF_964199315.1. NCBI lineage: Eukaryota > Metazoa > Cnidaria > Anthozoa > Scleractinia > Merulinidae > Orbicella > Orbicella franksi. The sequence continues at coordinate 508,469 of NC_138153.1, forward strand.
GGAGTAGGCACCGCAGGCTCGGGTGCGCCGCAGACCAACGTCACGGTGGGTGTCGGTAGCGCTGGATCCGTGTCGCGCGCCAATGTCACGACGGGTGTCGGTGCACCCCGAATAACATCCGCCACACCTTTGGCACACGCTGTTCGAGGAGGGAAACGACCGAGACGCGTCCCACGTCAAAACACACCGACGTCCTCCAGTGATTCCGGCAGTCGCAGAAGAAGTAGCGCTAGTGGTAGTGGTGGAAGAGGCAGAGGCAGAGGCAGAGGCAGAGGCAGAGGCAGAGGCAGAGGCAGAGGCAGAGGCAGAGGCAGAGGCAGAGGCAGAGGCAGAGGCAGAGGCAGAGGCAGAGGCAGAGGCAGAGGCAGAGGCAGAGGCAGAGGCGGAGGCGGAGGCGGAGGTGGAGGTGGAGGCGGAGGTGGAGGAGGTGGAGGTGGAAGTGGTGGTGACTCCACATCGCCTTCGTCGATTCGATCGGGTCGAGGAGGAAGAAGGCGAGGAGACCGTGTTCTCGATCAGGCCCAGATGCAGCAACAATTGGAGGAGATTTTGCGCCAACAACAACAGACGGCGGCGGGTCGACGAATCGCAGGCATCACGACCACGAATACGATCACGACTACCTATAAGAACGGACAACGTCCTACGGTGACTCGCAATTCGACCAGTGTGCGAAACTGAGAACATGCTGAGAAGCGAAGTCAAGTGGTTCCCCTACTTCCTACATCTATGTCGATGCTCCCGCTCTTACTGGGATGCGACCAGCATGGATCACGAAGACATGAAACGTATCGCGGACGAGTGCGATAGTTACAGACAAGTCCATGATATCCTGAACCAATCCGTAGAAACCGCCTTCAAGGACGAGATCTGGGAATACGAGCAACAAGCTAAAAGGATCGAACGTCCCGACAGAAAGTCAGACTACGTTTGGCACTGGTTGGAAAAGAGTCATGAGTACTTCGGTCTGTTTATTGGATGAACCTTTCACCTCTGTGGTGGATTTGGACGTGTTGAGACGTTTGGATGGACTGTACGCTTTCTACCACAAGTATTGGTGGTGTCGAAGGCAGATGTTCGGTTACTACAAATTGTGCAACGCCATTCTCAACGGACTGGCCTTACTGACCGCGGCATCGAGCATCGTCGTGGGATCCGTGTGGAAAGACGGGTACGTGGCAGTAGGATTGACGGCTTTCGCCGCCGCACTGAAAGGATGGAACGATTTAAAGAAGTATTCGCTCAAGATGGACATGACCCAATTCGCTTACACGACGTACGAAAAGACATTGACCGAACTGCGGAACTACGCTCTGGGCGGTGTGGAGGAATTGGATGGGTTTTTGATCAAGATGCAAACGTTGGACGACGTGGTGACGGATTTCACATCTCCCACGTACGACCGATACTTTCGAGACTACGAAACACGATTCGTTCACGCGCCTCTATAAAAACGGACATGTGATCCCTTCGTGAATCATTCAAGGTGGAAACCGGACATGAGGAGAAGGCGAAGGAGACGGCGAGTGGGAGTAGGAAGAAGGAGGACCCAAAGGGGAAACGGTTTTTTTGGCAATTTGAAAAAAGCATACAATCTGTATGTGGACGTCAACAGAAGAATGAGGCCGCAAAGGGGTGGTAGCGCGCTAGGCGACTTATTCGGTACGTTTGGACATTATTACGTAAGACGCTGACCGATACATGCCTCTATAAAAAGGACACGTGATCACTTGCCTACGTCATTCAATGGGAAAAGTGCGTGCGTGTCAGAACACGTCATGGTGAGGAGAAGGCGAAGGAGACGGCGAGTGGGATTACGTCAAGTGGGAGTAGGAAGAAGGAGGGTCCAAAGGGGAAAGGGTCTTGGTAAACTGGTCGGCGTCGTGGCCAAGACGGTGTTGAACCTTCTCGAAGACTTTTGAAATAAAAGAGCGTGACTAGTCAACCGGACGTTAGACGTGAACGATGAAGCGGTTGCGACGACAACGTCGTTTCTTGACGAGCGTCCTGAAAGAAGCCAATCGGAATAAACGTCAACGGATGTTGCATTACGCCGACAGAGATCAGATCAACGCCATCAGCGAGATGGTTCTCAATTTGCTGAAAAAGAGGATCCCCATCGGCGCGACGACTTATGGGAAACTGAAAAGACATAAAAAGGTTCTGCGCGAAGTGGGTAGACGCAAAAACTCTCTCAAGCGTCGAAGAGAGCATCTCCTGAGTCAGAACGGAGCGGGGTTCTGGAGCGGATTACACGGTTGCTTCAAAGCATGTTGTGTACGGTGAAAGGAAGCGGCGAAGACGGTTACCCTTTGGAGGGGATCGACGTCATACCCAATTTCCTGCCGAGAAAAGAAGACGAGTCCAATACCATTCCTAAACTCGTGCAGTTGTTGCAAGATGCCAATCGTCGCGAAGCCCGATGGAAAGACTCGTACGTGTTCTTGAACAAGAGGTACCACGACCTGTATCAAGAGTACATGGCTTTAAAGTTCGGTGACTTCTGCCAAACCTGTCAAACGAAACGAGATACCACACCGCCCAGTGGGTGCATCGAGTTGTGCAGGGAGTGCGGTAAAGGCAATCGAACCGTTCAAAGTCTTGAACTCGAGTTGGAAAAGAAAGACGAATCCATACGGTACTGGCAAGACTGTTACGAGACGGCCTTGAGAGAATTGTCCGAGTTTCCCGACACGACCCTGAGTCAGCAGAAGGCATGAACGAAGTCATGATGGTACCCGTTCACGAATTCAATCGTTTGCAAGATTATTACAAGGGGAAGATCACCCAGAGCGCCTTGTTGAGCAAAGCGGGACGTTTGGCCGCCGAAGAAGATCTCATCCTGAAAGACAAACGTATCCCCGCCAGCATGGCCGTCAAGATGACCAAACCCATGGCAAACGAAGAAGTCAAACTGGTGAAACGTATACGGACGGGCATACGCGGCACTCCCACGTACCAAGGAACGATAGAACCCGAAGGCATGGCTGACGCACCCGTCGAACGTCTGTTGAAACAGATCATGAAGGGAGTCAACCAACCCCCCGCAGCTCCCGTGGTCATCAAACAAGAACCCGCCACACCTTCCACGTCAGGTTTCAAAAAGGAATTTAAAAAACCAACTGCCAAATCAGCCCCAGGCAAGAAGCCAACCGTTCCACCCAAACCAACTGCCAAATCAGCCCCAGGTAAACTCATGACCGAAGCGCAAAAAGATTTCTTAAGATCCCTCGGTGTCGCCGAGAAATACATAGACGACGACGGTGGTTACAGTCCCAAAGGCAAGGGCAAGACGTACAAGAAGTCCAAGCAGACAGAAGCACAAAAGTTACAAGAAGGATGGGAAGATTTCGAACCTTGGAGAAAGGGACTGAAATACGACTCTGCCTGAGACAAGAAAAAACGTTGGAAATTTGTAAACTTTATTGTTGATGTAATTAAAGTTACACGCTTTGTTGTTTTTTTCAAAAAGAGTCTCTTTTGTTTTTCTTCTTCAAGTCTCGCACGCCATGCCATTGTGGTACAGAGTATCCGAGGCATTCGATGTCACAAACAAACGTTCGATCCTTATTTGGTCCCCGAACGTCGACGAAGATATGAATAACAACCGAAACCTAATTCTGGAGGTGAATTCGAACACCGAGAAAGGGGTGTTGAAATAAAACATGCGATACACCTCCATGCGTATATGATCGTACGAAATGACACTGAAGGGAAAGAACACGGTGCCGTGAATGTACATGGGACTTCGAAACTCCGAGGATCGCGCAAAGTTCTCCATCTCGCGGTAGTACTGGAACCACACCGTGACGGGAAGGTGATAAGGCAAATGATTCCAGGAACGCGTCAAGGAATTGTGCGTCTCGAAGGGTTTTCCGAGGTCCCTCATATTAGCAAGGTGGTCATGAATCATTCTGCGATGAGAGTCCACTGCGAAAAATGAAAAAAAGACAGTGTCAGGTCCATAGTCCGTCCTCGTTGTAAAACGAGGGGCCACCGGGAAAGGGTAAGAGACACAGCTCTCGAATCTCAATATCCCTTTGTCCCTCCACGCGTCTAAAGTAGAGTCTGAACCTTTGAATTCGGATCAAGTTATACGTATAGTACGGAGTGTTGTAAATGAACAGACGGTACAGATAACTTCTAATCTCTCGGGTCGGTTCCACGGGGAGACGCACACAACCGTGAATGTACAGGTCTCGATCCCGATACAGAGTCACGAAATTTCTGACAAAGGTATAATAACGTGTCCAAATGCCCGGGTCGATGGCATACGGTAAATCATTCCACAGGTACGATCCCTCGTGATGGCAGTGATAAGGTCTACCCTCACTACGATATCGCTCCAACTCTCGATCCATTCTAACTAAACGATCATTCGCACCTGCCGTTAACTGGTACTCCTCATCGTTATCATCTTCCTCCATTTCCTCGTCGGTTTCCAACACGACCTCAGGCTGAATGTCGTCGATCACGCGTCGGCAGTTGCCGCAGGTCATAACCCGTCTCTCCATCTCCTGGTAGCATCGCCGATGCATGAACACGCCGCAGCAAGGAGTACGTCGGCACGATGCCAGAGAATCAATGTGAATATCTCTCTGACAAATAAAACACACTTGTTGAATCGGTGTTTCTTCGGGTAGACGACCCTGAAGGCGACGACTGCGTCTCGGTGGTTCATCGTCATCGTGTGATCGGGCACGACGGCGCCGACGTCCTCGTCTCGGTGATCCTTCGGGGGACTGACTTCGAGTACGGCGGCGGCTGATGTGCCCAGATTCAGTCTCCATCACCAAAACCGAAAAAATGCCAAAGGCACACCTCGCTTTATGTCCATCATTAACCAATCAAACAAAAAAGCCGACATCACGTGATCTGGGTAGACCCGGGGGATAGGGGGTATCCCCCATCACGGTCGGAGACTGGGACCGGATCGCGTGTGAACCTGGGATCCAGTTTTTACCGTAAGTATAAAAAAGATCGGTTCGAACCGTTCAAGTCACTCTGAGTTTTTGACTTGTATCGAGCGCTTGAAAAAATCATGGCACAGGAGCTGACCGACGAGGAGATGAACCAACAGATGGATCAACATGAAGCAGTGAGTATAACATGCACCCTATGTGAGAAAGTCATCTTTAGAACCGAAACCTGCGCTCTTACCAAGTGCTGTCGTTACTACGTGCATTTCGATTGCTTCGCCAGGGCACTCGATGATCAGATGGTGAACAAGGGGGTGACACAGGAAAAGTTGCACTGTCAAATCTGTCGCACCCCGTGCTATCTAAGTACGGTCGTGGCTTCCCTAGACAACTGACCCATGGAACTGAGACTCGTCGTCACCTCCTTCATCCTAGAGTTCTACCTTCGTTTGGACTTGAGATTTTGTTTCGTCGTGTTTTGCGGTTACAAAGTCTCACGACATCTTTGTCACGCCTTGTTCATCACCTTCTTTTCATAGAGTTACTGGGATTGGTTGCCGCCCGAGATCCAAGTGTACATAATCTCGCTCGCGGAGTCGCAACTTGCCCTCGAAAGAGAAATGAGCTTCTCCCAATGGTTGGAGAGACCGAGTCCCGTCCCGTTCAAGCAACTCATGATCGATACCCTACCTCTCATTTCCGATTACAGAGCCACTGGGATCGTCTTCCCCCTGAGATGCAAGCCCACATCCTCCACTTAAGAGAGGCCCAGGCTCTCGTCGAGGCGCGCGAACGTGAAATGAGGTGAGAGCTCTGTAAGGAGATACGCGCCTTCGCCAATGTCCAAGCAGAATGGGGGTTAGGTCCAATCAAAGTGGTTCTAGAGACATGTCTGCTAGGTTATTGCCCCAAAGGAAGAATTCCAGGAATGGGAAATAGGCACATGGTCGTGTATGGGTGCTACACGGACGAACAAAACTTCAAGCGAGCCATGTATTTAGGGTACGGGTTAGATCATGCCTATCTCAGAATACCGGACGTTAAGAGAATATTATCCTCACCTCCCACAGAATAACAATGACTGGGATAGACTACCTCCTGAACTACAGGACTACATCATGCGTCTAGCCAGGAATCAAATCCTACTCGAGCGTAGACGAAACAAAAAGTTACGACGTCTTCTCAAGGAAATAGTAGAATACGGCAGACTGAAAGAACATTGGGGCATAGGACACATTAAGATTGTTCAATGTAGATGTAATTCACCGTGTTGTATAAAAAAGGAGAGAGTAGACAGATTTCCACATATGAGAATATACGGATGTTACATAGACATTGACGATAAACCCCAAAAAACGTATTTAGCTCCCACTATAAAAGAGGCCAAGAAACGCGCCTCCATAGAAAAGACTTTCATCTACCCCGTCGCTTATCGCTCCACTAAATACGCTCAAAATAGGTGGTTAAGAAAGCGTTCCAGCTCAACTTAGAATGTAAAAAGAGTCCCTTTGAGTATGTTAATTAAAAAGCGATGTTCGTAACATTTTGTCTCATTCATGTCCTTTCACAGAACAGACGGACACACGACGAAGCCTTCCCCTTCGACGACGATGACGATGACTGGATCTTTGATCCGGCTCTCGACCGAGTGATGATCCAAACAGGAGGTGGTAGTACAAGACCCCTCCTAGAATTTGAATTAAGACCCGTAGGCGCTCGACGTAACTGGAGAAACGTCCTCAACAAACAACGATTCGAAGCCACGCTCAGACAACACAGAGACGTGACTCCCAAGGACAATCTAGGCCAAGAATTGACTCAGGCCCTTCAACGATCCATCGAGCAACAAATCGCTCAGGATCCTACCCTGACACCCAACTCCACGGTCCATTTCACCATGCAGTCCAGTGCCTTCACGCACGCCTTTCAATCCACCACCTTCACCGTGCGCGAATTCGAAGAAGGGAGTGAAAGACTAGACACTTATCTCCAGTCTCTCGCGGCCAAACTCAACTCCAACGAAGAATTCACCCCCGACGACACGTTCACCATGGAAACCACCTTCATACGTACCCCAGGTCGTGGTAGCGGGCACGGAAAACGATACAATCCGAGTTGCGCCGCCGTACGGGGAATCGTCAAACGGTCGCGCGTGACCATCAAAAACAAAGACAATCTATGCTGCGCTCGCGCCATCGTCACCATGAAAGCCCTGGTAGACGCTGACATGAATCCGCGTGACCAAGATTACCACAACCTCAAACAGGGGCTGCCCGTCCAAGAGCGATTGGCCAAAGAACTCCACCGTCTGGCCCACGTCCCCGAAGGACCCTGCGGCATTCCACAACTGCAACAGTTTCAGGCCGCGTTACCTGGCTACCAACTCAAAGTCCTTTCCATCGATCCGCCCCACATGCTCATCTACGCGGGACCCGAACCCTCGGACAAGATCATCCGTCTCATCAAAGAAGACAGTCACTACGATGGATGCAACTCGTTCAGTGGGTTCCTCAACAAATCCTACTTCTGCGACAAATGCAATCGAGGATTCGATCACGACAACTTTCAACGTCATCCCTGCCACGGTAAATGGTGTCCCGCCTGCAAACGAAAGGACTGCCCCGATTTCATCGAAAAAAAACGACCCCTAGCACGTGGCAAGTTTCCCGCATCCACCCCCATATGCCGATTGTGTCACAGAAAATTCTTCGGAGACCAATGCTACAACTACCACTTCCAACGGCGGAGCTTGAACATTCCATCCATCTGCGACACTTACAAAAAGTGCCCGGACTGTTGCCACGTCTACGAACCTAAACACAGGACTGGACGAGGAGGTGACCGTCGTACCCACGATCACAAGTGCGGATGGGGCGAATGCCACATCTGCGAAAAGAAAGTCTTTCTGCAGACGCACCGATGTTACATCCAACGCATCCCCGAAGACGAAGACGAGCCCAAAAAGAAACGCGTGCCCCGCGACGAAGTCAAAGGTCGACCCTTCGAAGAACCCGAACCCAATGATCCAGACACACGCGTCCTGGTGGACCGAGATCCGCCCCTTCAAGTGTACTGCGACTACGAAGCCATCACCGACGCCGAAGGGAATCAGACACCCATTCTACTCTGCCTGGAAGACGATGAAGAGGATCAATTCTGCTCCTTCTACGGTCCCAACTGCACCGCCGACATGTTCGACCACCTCGAATCCCTCGCCGTCGACGTGGACGGAGACGATCGGGACGTCATCGTCCTCTTTCACAATCTCAAAGGCTACGACGGGATGTTCATCCTGCAACACTGTTACGCCACGCATCGAGAAGTCACAGACCAAATCACCGTTGGCACCAAGATACTGTCCCTAAAATCCGACAGACTGACTTTCAAAGATTCCCTATGCTTTCTCCCATTCCCGCTAGCCAACTTTCCAGCCACCTTCCGAATCCACGAACTGTGCAAAGGATTCTTCCCGCACAAATTCAACACCCTAGAAAATCAAGAGTACGAAGATCCCATGCCACCGCGAGACATGTACGATCCCGACGGCATGTCCGCCAAAAAGAAAGCCGAATTCGAACAGTGGTACCAAGAGAAAGTCAACGACAACTACCATTTCGTCTAACGGCAAGAAATGGAAGCTTACTGCGAGTCGGACGGCAAACTCCTCAAAGCAGGCTGTCAAAAGTTCCGGCAAGAATTCAAACAAAAAGCGGACTTTGACCCCATGGAGAAATGCGTCACCATCGCCTCCGCCTGCAACCGATTCTGGCGCAAGAAACTCGTCCCGCTCAACACCATCGCCTCCAGACCCCCTCGAGGATGGCTCGGCGCCCGATCCAATCAGTCCGTCAAAGCCCTGAAATGGCTAGCCTGGCAAGAACACTCGTTGAAACACACTGACCAAGGCGATCGTATACGCACCGTGCGAAACGGAGGTGAAATCCGACTAGCCAATCATCTCGTGGACGGATACGATCCTACCACTCGAACCGTCTACGAATTCCACGGATGTCTATGGCACGGATGTCCTCGCTGTTTCCCTCGAAAACGAGACAGATATCCCATCTGTCACACCGATCGCACCCTACAGGAAGTCTACGAGTCCACACTCCGCAAACACGACCTTCTCAGCCGCCAAGGCTACCAGCTCTGCGTCAAGTGGGAATGCGACTGGAACCTAGAAGTCAAAACCGACCCTGATCTCCGCCAGTTCCTAGACACGTTCGAAATCGTACACCCGCTCGATCCCAGAGAAGCCTTCTTCGGAGGGCGCACGAACGCCGTCAAACTACATCACGTGACCGACGTGGCTTAAGGAGAACAAACCAAGTACGTCGACGTGACGTCGCTCTACCCCTGGGTCAACAAGGAATGCGTATACCCCGTAGGACACCCACAAGTCATCGTCAACCCCGACGATCAAGACATACACCAGTACTTCGGCATGGCCAAAGTAGACATACTGCCGCCTCACGAACTATACCATCCCGTTCTACCTTTTCGACACGGAGGTAAACTCACCTTCCCACTCTGCCGATCGTGCGTGGAACACGAAATGACCAAACCCCTCCTAGAGAAATCACATCAATGCCCTCACACGGCCGAGCAACGCACGCTACGAGGGACCTGGTGCACACCCGAAATCCAGAAAGCCGTTGCCGTGGGATACACGCTCAACAAAATACACGAAGTCCACCATTTCCCACCAGAACAACGCCGTAAAGGACTCTTCGCCAATTACGTGAACACCTGGCTAAAAATCAAACAGGAATCCGCTGGCTACCCCAACTGGTGTAACACCCCCGAAGACAAGGCACGGTACGTGCAACAATACCAACAGAAAGAAGGCATCGCTCTCGATCCGACCATGATCCTGAAAAATCCAGGACGCAAAGCCACCGCCAAACTCATGCTCAACTCCTTCTGGGGCAAGTTCGGCGAAAACCTACACAAACCCACTACCCAAGTCGTCTACAACGCAACGCAACTCTTCGATCTCGTTTCCAATCCCTTCAACGACATACGACAAGTCAGAATCGCCAACGACGAAGCCCTAGAGGTCGTCCACGCCGAACTCAAAGACAATCAACCCGACAACGGACGAATCAACATCTTCGTCGCCGCTTTCACTACCTGCTGGGCGCGTCTCAAATTATACAGCTACCTGGAACTGTTAAAACAACAAGTTCTCTACTTTGACACTGACTCCGTCATCTACTCGCACAAACCAGGTCAAGCCGATGTCCCGCTAGGCGATTACCTGGGAGAGATGACCAACGAACTCGACCACAACGATTTCATCGTCGATTTCACCGCCGCTGGACCCAAAAATTACGGATACAGAACCCACCAAGGTAAAGTCTGCTGCAAAGTCCGAGGCTTCTCATTCAATGTACGAGGATCCAGACAACTCAATTATGACGTCATGCGACAAAATCTACTCGACGAACTCACACAACCTCTAGAGCAACGACACAACATCAATGTCGTCAACCCAAACTTCTTCTGGAGAAACCCAGCCACCAAACATCTCAAAGTCATCACAAGGACTAAACGATACGGACTCGTCTTCGACAAACGCGTCGTAGACACGAACACTTTCATGTCGTTTCCATACGGATACACACCAGTGTAATTTTTCACTTCCTGTAATCAATAAAAATCAATTTTTAAACTCACTTCCGGTCTATCTCCTTATTTGGGCCTGCACGTGACCTGTGACGTCACGGCGGCCATGTTTTGCACACCTGGGCGCCATCTTGGATTTTACAATTTAAGAGAATGTATGGGAAAACCTTGGTCACGTGGTATCATCCCTGCCTCCTGATTGGCTACTGCCCCAACAGGCGCTATTGACTACTTCTACGAACAGGCAAGATTGTCCGATAAACTCACAGTGCTTGTCAATGACATCGGTATCGCCATGAAGAGGCTGGGCTACGCTTTGTACGGTGGAAAAGTGTACAAGAAATGCGACAAGGCAAAGTACACCTATTCCTACAAGTGCGAGGTGGAGGTGTTCGTTAATAGTTTGGCGGCTAACGAATCCTTCAAGGCGCGACTTCTAAAGGACATGAAGAAAGTCATCGATATCCTAGCCAACCCGCACTGCGAGGTCATTCGACCACTTCGCGTAGATTATAATTTGATTGAGGTTAACGATGGCAAGTGCTGGTCAATCAAGGAGCGTCGCTTCCTGGAGAATGTGATCGCGGACAAGGACATTGATCATGTTACACCGCGAGCGTTTTCCCCGTACGATCCAACAAGAGAGCCAGAACCGAAGTATTTCAAAGAAATTTTGGAAAACAGCCTCACAGAAGCTGAAATTGAAGAATTTTGCGAAGATTTCTTGAGGCTCTTGAATCACAATCAAAAGAGACACAAAGACAAAGTTCCTTGCCTAATTGGCGCTGCTAATAGTGGAAAGACGAGTTTATTTCAACCAATTCTAGGCCTGGTACATCATGGCAACATAGCGACTATCACTAAACAGCGCGTCTTCAATAAGGCCATGATCAATCACTTCACAGAAGTAATCTTCGTGGACGAAGCGAATCCTTCCACACTAGATATAGATGACTGGAAAATCCTAACGCAGGGAGGTTACACGGCCTGTGACATCAAGTATCAAACAGCTAAGTCATTCATTAACCGTTGCCCGATGTTTTTAACAGCACAACAGAAACTTGAATTCGGACCAGAAGATCAACCAGCAATGGACCGTAGGCTAAGGAACTATGTCTTCAAGAGTCTGCCTAACCCAAGGAAGAAAGCTGCAGAGTGGCTCAGAAAGCACTCCATGGATTGTGTTGTGTGGGCCTCGACGAAAGCGCGTCCGACGACAGACCAAGAAGAAAGCTCCGACAGCAGCTTGGAAGAAGAGCAAATCGGTGACGGCGTTCTTAAAGACGAGGAGAAGGACGCTTTACGAGCGTTGCCTCTCGCAGACGTCTGGACTGACGCTCTTGAAGAGACGGGCGAGCCAGCCACAACAGCTGACGCTGCCAGTGACGATAAAGTGGACTCGGATGACGACCAGCCCATTCGTAACTTGAGGACAGCACTTGCTCTATCTTCCACAGGCTCCCTGAGACATAGACAAATTGCCAGCATCTTGCACACGCGCGTCAGAGAGAAGGAAGAAGAGAATCGGCGGAAACATGAACTACATGAAGCAAGAAGATCTTTCCTGAGAGAGAGGGGTGTCAGCAGCGAGATTGCCGAACTGTTGCCAGAAGACCCCGACGAAGCGATGCCAAGTCAAATTCAAAGACAACTGCAGGAGCACTGCGACGAACAAGAAGCGCACCAAGAGCAAGAAAGACGCGAGAAAGCCCGTCGAGCGTTCGAAGGCACCTGGATAAGAGCCACTGAGGTCGAGCTAAAGACCTGCTGCGACGAATATCAACGCAGTAGCGATCCCACGGTTCGCTTGAACGTCAAAGATTGGATGAAGGTCCTGTGCGACAAGTTAAAAATGCATCACTAGTCCTTGGGCACTTTCAACACTGCCGAGGCTGTCCAAGAACGAATCAAAGTGTGCACCGCTCTTGGACTGCTGAGAAAAGAGCAGCACCACCTAGTCACAAGCGTTGCTGAAAGGCTGCCTGTGTTGCCTGTCCTCAGTTCAGAAACCGAGGGAGTACAGCAACATGCACATGAGACGGATGACGAGCAGAGTCTTTTCATCACGCAGCAGTGTAATGGAGTGGATGAGACGGAAGAGGTACAGAGTATTTTCATCACTCCTCTTCCGAGCACAAGTGGTGCGTCTGTGCCTCATTCAAGCTTCGACGACTGTGCAGTCTCTGCTGAACTACTTCGAGCTAGTACTTCTAACAAAAAGAAGCGAAAGAGGCAATCCAGCAGTCAACGAGCAGTCAAAAAATCCCAGAACGTTCTAACTCGATACTTTACTAGTCAAAAGTAAAAGCGGTGTTTTTTCCTCGTAAGATAGGCCGTAGGGTGGTCTTTTTCAGTAGTTTGATAATTAGGATAGAATTAGAATTAATAATAGATAGGATAGAATTAGGCACTCAGAACGCTACATGTACCTACGATAACTCGTTACAAGAATAGACTTTTTTGTCCAAGAAATTAGAGTTTACTACACTTTATCATTTATAAAACGCGTTCCGTAGATGTGTTAACAGGCTAGCTGTTTGTCGAATTGCGATAATTAAATGGTCCAGTTTCCTCTGCATTTTAGTTGGTGTGCATTTGTTGTTTTTTGCTAGTTGAATTGCTAACCGAGTGGCATCTTCATTCCAGCCCTTTTCTTTAGAGAGTCCGCTGTTCTTCCGTCTTGAAATTGGAAATCGTCATCTCTCAAAATAGCAGTCCACTGTCCAAACCCGTGCTTAGTTATCCCTTCCTTTAGAAAATCGTCCTCTTCTTTTGTGAATTTCAAAACACGACGAATGTTCCTCTGAGAGCGCAAGATTCTTTTAGGCAGGGCGTCCCTATTGGGGGAGGAGTTGATATTTTGCACTCTTCCAACTGAAGGCCCGGCCTCGGAAGTTGAATCTCTGAGTCTTGCGTGGACGTCCTCGTCCACCTCTGAACCCTTGGCACCTTGAAGTTTTTGCAGGCACTCGTGACCCTTCAAAGCAACTTCACGGGATCGTTGCTTTTGATAGTGAACTTTGGCAACAGCAGAGCTGTGTTTTTGGTCTTCCGACAAAATCCTCTGCTCCTCGCTAGTGAGCTCATTGAGGCTCTGCGTTTCAACAATTTGGCGATAACGCGTGGGATGGATGTACTTTCCAATTGCATCGAACACCAGTTTGCTCATGATCTCCCCCAATTTACCATGTTGGCCCCCATTTCTGTTGACGAGAACGAAATCGCACTGGGGTTTAAGCAAAGGTCTGACGTTCGAGATGTAGCCATTGAGAACTTGCATGTTTGCATCGGTCAGAATCAAAGAATCAAATCCATACTTTCCAGCAGTCTTGAACGTTTTCTGATCAATGAATCCACCCTTTTCCTTAGCTGTAGCAATCATGTCCACCGTCAAATATTGATAAGTCATGGGACGCGACCCCTTCACTTTGATGAACAGATACATGGCAACGAATTTCGTGGCAAATGTCAAGTCTGAAGGGTTAACTTGAGTTGGACTCGATTTGCAAATCTTCACGGTATTCTCGTAGCGCGGCAGATGGAATTTCACCACCTCCAACAACTCCTCCATTGTTGCCCAATGGCCTCTCGCTTCTAGTGTTTCGATGTCTAAATATTGTGTCCACTGCAATCTCATCATCTTAGCAACCGTCTTTCGCGCTCTTTTGAGGTACAGCTCTGTTGCAGAGAACTTTCGAAAGACTGCCTCTGATGCGCCATGCAGCTTTCTGAAGTCGATCATTTCAGAAATGGCATCTATGTAGCCTAAACGTCCACCATGTCCAAGCTTGCATTCGTCTTGTAAGTAGTCGATAAACTTGAACAACAAATTTGGAGAACACAGACTAAAGTCCACCACGTCAAAAGTCAACTCTTCCTCGTCTTCACAACAAAATCTAAGAAACTTAAAGCATCTTGTCACTATTTGTTGAGCTGCGCGATCTTTCTTGCAACCGCCACCACTTCCAGTCAACCATCTCGTGAATACTTCGCCAATGTCACACGACAATGAAAATGAGGGAAGTAACTTTCCGGCATGTTTTGTAGTCTCACTTGTTTGATCTTGAATTGTGTTCACCATTGGAATATTTCTTGCTACCTTTAGCGAATCTGTGATTTCTTTCGAATTGGGCTTTTCATCGAAATAAAAGAACCAACTGTGCTTGGTATTAACGTGTTTTCTGCACCCTCTTTGACTTTGAAATCCACCATGGTCACACTCTTGTATTGGGCAGTGATACAAGCTGTCGGTTTCATCCTTTTCCAAGTGAAGCCGTTTTGGTTTGGGTGATGCTCCATCGATATCCGACCAATTGACCTTGCACTTCTTGCTCATTTTTGCCTTTTGAAGAGCATTTGGCCAACACGATCTCCTTTAAATCTGACCCATAACCAAGGAGCCGATGACAAGCAAAGGAACTGCATATATGTTTGTATTTGCCAAGTCATGCCCTTACTTGCCCGCCCTCATTACTATTGTGCAAAATTCATGACAGTGACATGCAACCAAACTTGCCCAAGCAGGTCTGAGCGCGCCCTATTGTTTGCCTTACAAAGTACACCTCCATTTGGGAACAAAATAGGAATGCGCAGAGAAATGGTCCGAAATCTGGTCCCAAATGACCAATTTGGGAACAATGTGTTCCATTCACAGAGAGGAACTCGGAAGAAAAGGTCCTAAATTATCAATTTGGGAACAATATGTTCCATTTACAGATAGGAACTCGGAACAAAACAGTGCTATATTTCGTAATAAGTGGCCAATTTGGGAACGAACTGTTCCATTCACAGATGGGAATTCGGAACAAAACAGTCCTAAATGACCAACTTGAGAACAACGTGTTCCATCAACAGATAGAAACTCGGAACAAAACAGTCCTAAATGACTAATTTGGGAACAATTTGTTCCATCAACAGATAGGAACTGGAACAAAACAGTCCTAAATGACCAATTTGGGAACAATGTGTTCCATCAACAGATAGCAACTCGGAACAAAACAGTCCTAAATGACCAATTTGGGAACAATGTGTTCCATTCACAGAGAGGAACTCGGAAGAAAAGGTCCTAAATTATCAATTTGGGAACAATATGTTCCATTTACAGATAGGAACTCGGAACAAAACAGTCCTATATTTCGTAATAAGTGGCCAATTTGGGAACGAACTGTTCCATTCACAGATGGGAATTCGGAACAAAAATATCAATTTGGGAACGGTATGTTCCATTGGCAGATGAGAATTCGGAACAAAACAGTCCTAATTTACCAATTTGGGAACAATGTGTTCCATCAACAGATAGAAACTCGGAACAAAACAGTCCAAAATGACCGATTTGGGAACAATGTGTTCCATTTACAGATAGGAACGCGGAGCAAAACAGTCCTAAATGACCAATTTGGGAACAATGTGTTCCATTTACAGATAGGAACTCGGAACAAAACAGTCCTAAATGACCAATTTGGGAACAATGTGTTCCATTTACAGATAGAAACTCGGAACAAAACAGTCCTAAATGACCAATTTGGGAACAATGTGTTCCATTTACAGATAGGAACTCGGAACAAAACAGTCCTAAATGACCAATTTGGGAACAATGTGTTCCATCAACTGATAGCAACTCGGAACAAAACAGTCCTAAATGACCAATTTGGGAATAATGTGTTCCATTTACAGAGGGGACCTCGGAACAAAACAGTCCTAGTTTATCAATTTCGGAACAATGTGTTCCATGCACAGAAAGGAACTCGGAACAAAACAGTCTTAATTTATCAGTTTGAGAACAATATGTTCCATTTACAGTTGGGAACTCGGAATGAAATGTTCCTCTTTTACACTAGAGTGAACGTTTTGTTCCTACCATGCAAAAAATCTGGTCCTCTTATAGTCAATAGGAACACAAAAACGAGGAACAGTCGATACTTGAGGAACGTTCCTTTTGGAATATGGGAACAGCCAACAAAACTTAAAATCAGCGAAAAAACGAGGCAAAGACTAAAGAAAAACTCAAAAAAGCGTAAATCGAGCGCTTAGGTGAAAAGGAAACAATCTTTAAAAACTGGTGAAGTTTGTTTCGCTCAAAGGCAGCGAAAAACGCCATGATAAATTTTTGGGAAATGTAAAGGAAGTTGGTCAAAATTACGATGGGGGTAAGGCGGTCTCGGCTACTCTTTCACTCTTAAAGTGAAGTGGAGCTATATTTCGGCCCAGAAGCTCAAAAGTGAGCGTTCAAAAAGTTTTGCTGTGTCCATTTTACTGCAGACCAAGGACGTCGGGGGTCAGTTTAGGGTCCCCGGCACTGGAAAATATCCCCCAAGTTCCGGGAAATTTAACTGAAGTTGGTCAAAATCATGACGCGCGTACGGCGGTCTCGGCTACTCTTTCAGTCTTAAAGTCAATTGGGGCAATATTTCGGCCCAGAAGCTCGAAACCGAGTGTTTAAAAAGTTTTCCTGTGTCCATTTCACTGGAAACCAAGGCAATCAGCAGTTAGTTTAGAGTCCCCGGGACTGGAATATATGCCTGAAGTTCCGGGAAATCGAACGGAAGTTGGTCAAAATCACGATGCGCGTAACACGGTCTCGGCTACTCTTTCAGTCTAAAAGTAAAGTGGGGCTATATTTCGGCCCAGAAGCTCGAAAGTGAACCTTTAAAAAGTTACGCTTTGTGCATTTAATTGCAAAACAAGGCCATCAGGAGTTACTTTAAAGTCCCCCGGACTGGAAAATATCCCCCAAGTTCCGGGAGATCGAGCTAAACTGGGTCAAAATCACGATGCTCGTAAAGAGGTCTCGGCTACTATTTAGGTCTTAAAGTAAAGTACGGTTGTATTTCGGCCCAGAAGCTCGAAACTGAGCGTTCAAAAAGTTTTCCTGCGTGCATTTCACATCAACCCAAGGCCATCAGGAGTTAGTTTAGAGTCCCCGGGACTTGAAAATATCGCCAAACTTCTAGAAAATCGAGCGGAAATCGCTCAAAATCACGATGCGCGTAAGGCGGTCTCGCCTACTCTTTCAGTCTTAAAGTGAAGTGGGGCTATATTTCATCCCAGAAGCTCGAAAATAAGCGTTCAATAAGTGTTACGTTGTTCATTTCACTGCAAACCAAGGCCATCAGGAGTTAGTTTAGACTGCTCGGGACTGGAAAATATCGCCCAAGTCCCGGGAAATCGAGCCGAAGTTTGTCAAAATCACGATGCGCGTAAAGCAGTCTCGGCTACTCTTTTAGTCTTAAAGTGACGTGGCTGTATATTTTGGCCCAGAAGCTCGAAAGTGAGCGTTCAAAAAGTTTTCCTCTCTCAATTTAACTGAAAACCAAGGCCATCATGAGTTAGTTTAGAGTCCACGGGACTAAAAAATATCCCTTAAGTTCTGGCAACTCAAGCCGAAGTTGGTCAAAATCACGATGCGCCTAAGGCGGCCTCGGCTACTCTTTCAGTCTTAAAGTGAAGTGGGGCTCTATTTCAGCCCAGAAGCTGCCAAGTGAGCGCTGCAAAAAATTTGCTGTGTCCATTTCACTGCAAACCAAGGCTATCAGGAGTTAGTGTAGAGTCCCCGGGACTGCAATATATTTCCCAAGTTCCGGAAAATCGAGAAGACGTTGGTCAAAATCACGATGCGCGCAAGACGGTCTTGGCTAGTCTTTCAGTCTTAATGTGAAGTGGGGCTATATTTCGGCCCAGAAGCTCAAAAGTGAGCTTCAAAAAGTTTTGCTGTATCCATTTCAATGCAAACGAAGGCCATCAGGGGTTACTTAAGAGTCTTCGGGACTGGAAAATATCCCCCCAAGTTCAGGGAAATTTAGCCGAAGTTGGTCAAAATCACGGTGCGCGTTAGGTGGTCTCGCTTACTGTTTCAGTCTTAAAGTGAAGTGAGGCTTTATTCCTGCCCAGGAGCTTGAAAGTGAGCGTTCAAAAAGTTTCCCTGTGTTTATTTGACTGCAAACCAAAGCCATGAGGAGCTAGTTTAGAGTCCCCGGGACTGGAAAATATGCCCCAACTTCCGGGAAATCGAGCCGAAGTTGGTCAAAATCACGATTTGCGTAAGGTAGTGTCGGCTACTCTTTCAGTCTTAGAGTGAAGTGGGGCTATATTTCGGGCGAGAAGCCCGAAAGTGAGCGTTCAAAAAGTTTTGCTGTGTTCATTTCACTGCAAACCAAGGCCATCAGGAGTTAGTTCAGCGTCCTCGGGACAAGAAAGTATGCCCCAAGGTCCGGGAAATTGAGGCGAGATTGGTTAAAATCACGATTCCCCTAAAGTGGTCTCGGCTACTCTTTCTGTCTTAAGGTGAAGTGGGGGCTATATTTCGGGCCAGAAGCCCGAAAGCGAGCGTTCAAAAAGTTTTGCTGTGTCCATTTCACTGCAAACCAAGGCCATCAGGGGTTAGTTTAGAGTCCCCGGGACTGAAAAATATTTCCCAAGTTCCGGGGAATCGAACCGAAGTTGATCAAAATCACGATGCGCGAAATGCGGTATCGGCTACTGTTTCAGTCTTAAAGTGAAGTGGGGCTATATTTCGGCCCAGAAGCCCGAAAGTGAGCCTTCAAAAAGTTTTGCTGTGTTCTTTGACTGAAAAACAAGGCCATCACGAGTTAGTTTAGCGTCCCTGGGACTTGAAAATATTCCACAAGTTCCGGTAAATCGAGGTGAAGTTGGTCAAAATCACGATGCTCCCAAAGCGGTCTCGGCTACCCTTTCAGTCTTAAAGTGAAGTGGGGCTATATTTCTGTCCAGAAGCTCCAAAATGAGCGTTCGAAAAGTTTTGCTGTGTGCATTTCACTGCAAACCAAAGCTATCAAAAGTTAGCTTAGGGTCCCCGGGACTGGAAAATATTCCCCAAGTTCCGGGAAAGCGAGCCGAAGTTGATCTAAATCACGATGCGCGAAATGCGGTCTCGGCTACCCTTTCAGTCTTAAAGTGAAGTGTGGCTATATTTCGGCCGAGAAGCTCGAAAGTAAGCGTTCAAAAAGTTTTGCTCTGTCCATTTCAATACAAAGCAAGGCGATCAGGAGTTAGTTTACAGTCCCCGGGACTGGAAAATATCCCCCAAGTTCCGAGAAATCGATCCGAAAATGGTCAAAATCACGATGCGCGTAAGGCGATCTCGGCTACTCTTTCAGTCTTAAAGTGCAGTGGGGCTATATTTCGGCCCAGAAGCTCCAAACTGGGTGTTCAAAAATTTATGCTGTGCGCATTTCAGTGCAAACCAAGGCCATCCGGAGTTAGTTTAGAGTCCCCCGGACTGGAAAATATCCCAAAAGTTGCGTGAAATCGAGCTGAACTTGGTCTAACTCACGATGCGCGTGAGGCAGTCTCGGCTACTATTTCAGTCTGAAAGTGAAGTGGGATTCTATTTCGGGCAAGAAGCTACAAAGAGAGTGTTCAAAAAGCTTTCCTTTGTCCATTTCACTGAAAACCAAGGCCATCAGGAGTTAGTTTAGAGCCCGCGGAAATGGAACATGTCCCCAAAGTTCCGGGAAACCGACCCGAAGTTGGTCAAAATCACGATTTGCACAAGACGGTCTCGGCTACTCTTTCAGTCTTAAAGTAAAGTGGGGCTATATTTCGGTCCAGAAGCTCGAGAGTGAGCGTTCAAAAAGTTTCGCTGTGTCTATTTCACTGAAAACCAAGACAATCAAGAGTTAGTTTAGAGTCCCCGGGACTGGAAAATATCCCCCAAGTTCCGGCAAATCGAGCCGAAGTTGGTCAAAATCACGCTGCGCTTAAGGCAGTGTCGGCTACTCCTTCAGTCTTAAAGTGAAGTGGGGCTCTATTTCGGCCCACAAGCTCAAAGCTCAAAAAAAATTCCTGTGTCTATGTCACTGCAAACCAAGGCTATCAGTAGTTAGTTTAGGATCCCCGGGAGTGGAATGTATTTCCCAAGTTCCGGAAAATCGAGAAGACGTTGGTCAAAATCACGATGCGCGTAAGACGGTCTCGGCTACTCTTTCAGTCTTAAAGTGAAGTGGGGCTATATTTCGGCCCAGAAGCTCAAAAGTGAGCGTTCAAAAAGTTTTGCTATATCCATTTTAATGTAAACGAAGGCCATCAGGGCTTACCTAAGAGACCTCGGGACTGGAAAATATCCCCCAAGTTCCGGGAAATCGAGCCGAAGTTGATCAAATTCATGATGCGCGTATTGTGGTCTCGGCTACTGTGTCAGTCCTAAAGTGAAGTGTGGCTATATTTCGGCCCACAAGCTAGAAAGTGACCGTTCAAAAAGTTTTGTGGTGTCCATTTTACTTCAAAACAAGGCCATCAGGACTTAGTTTAGCGTCCAAGGGACTGCAAAATATCCCCCAAGTTCCGGGAAATCCATTCGAAGTTGGTCAAAATTACGATGCGCGTTAAGCGGTCTCATCTACTCTTTCAGTCTTAAAGTGAAGTGGTGCTATATTTCTGTCCATTTCACTGAAAACCAAGGCCATCAGGAGTTACTGTAGAGTCCCTTTCACTGGAATATATCCCCCAAGTTTCGGGAAATAAAGGCGAAATTGGTCAAAATCACGATTCGCTCAAGACGGTCTCGCCTACTCTTTCAGACTTAAAGTAAAATGGGGCTCTATTTCGGCCCAGAAGCTCGAGAGTGAGCGTTCAAAAACTTTCGCTGTGTCCATTTCACTGCAAACCAAGACAAGCAGGAGTTAGTTGAGAGTCCCCGGGACTGGAAAATATCCCCCAATTTCCGGGAAATCAACCCCGAATCACGATGCACGTAAGGCGGTCTCGGCTACTCTTTCAGTGTTAAAGTAATGGGGGGCTATATTTTGGCCCAGAAGCTCGAAATTGAGCGTTCAAAAAGTTTTGCTGGCTCCATTTTACTGCAAACCAAGGCCATCAGGAATTAGTTTAGAGTCCTCAAAACTGGAATATATCGCCTTAGTTCCGGCAAATCGAGCCGAAGTTGCTCAAAATCACCATGCACGTAAGGCGGTCTCGGGTACTCTTTCAGTCTTCAAGTGAAGTGGAGTTCTATTTCGGTCCAGAAGCTCGAAAGTGTGCGTTCAAAAACGTTTTCTGTTTCCGTTTCACTGCAAACCAAGACCAGCACGAGTTAGTTTAGAGTCCCCGGGACTGGAAAATATTTCGCAAGTTCCGGCAAAGCGAGCCAAAGTTGATCAAAATCACGATGCGCGAAATGCGCTCTCGGCTAATGTTTCAGTCTTAAAGTGAAGTGTGGCTATATTTAGGTCCACAAGCTCGAAAGTGAGCGTTCAAAAAGTTTTGCTGTGTCCATTTGACTGCAAACCAAGGCAATCAGGAGTTAGTTTAGAGTCCCCGGAACTGGAAAATATTCTCCAAGTTCCAGAAAATGGCGCCGAAGTTGATGAAAATTACGATGCGCCTAACGGGCTCTCGATTATTCTTTCAGTCTTAAATTTAAGTAGGGCTATATTGCGGCACTGAAGCTCGAAGGTGAGCGTTCAGAATGTTTTGCTGTGTTCATTAAACTGCAAAGCAAGGTCATCGGGAGTTAGTTTAGCGTCCCCGTGACTTTACATTATTCGCCAACTTCCGGGAAATCGAGCAAACGTGGCCCAAAATCACAATGCGCGTAAGGCGGTCTCGGCTACTCTTTCAGTCTTAAAATTAAGGGGGGCTATATTTCGACCTAGAAGCTCGAGACCGGGCGTGCGCTAATTTTACCTGTGTCCATTTCACTGACATCTTAGGCCATCAGGAGTAAGTTTAGAGTCCTTGGGACTGGAAAATGTTTCCCAAATTCTGGCAGATCGAGCCAAAGTTGCTCAAATTCACGATGCGCGTAAGGCGGTCTCGGCTACTCTTTCAGTCTTAAAGTGAATTGGGGCAATATTTCGGCCCAGAAGCTCGAAACTGAGTCTTTAAAAAGTTTTGCTGTCTCCATTTCACTGCAAAACAAGGCCATCACGACTTAGTTTAGCGTCATAGGAACTGGAAATATCCCCCAAGTTACGGGAAATCCACCCGAAGTTAGTCAAAATCACCATGCGCTTAAGGGGGTCTCGGCTACTCTTTCAGTCTTAAGGTAAAGTGGGCTTAGATTTAACTCCAGAAGCGCGAAAGTAAGGGTTCAAAAATTTTTGTGTCTATTTCACTCACATCTTAGACAATCAGGAGTGAGTTTAGAGACTTTGGGACTGGAAAATATCTCCCAAGTTTCGCCAGATCGAGCCGAAGATCCTCAAAATCACAATGCGCGTAAGGCGCTCCCGCCTACTCTTTCAGTCTTAAAAAAAAGTAGGGCTATATTTCGGCCAGCAAGCTCGAAAGTGCGCGTTCAAAAAGTGTGCCTGTGTCCATTTCACTGGAAACCAAGGCCATCAGGAGTTAGTTTAGAGTCCCCGGGACTGGAAAATATCCCCCTATTTGCGGGAAATGGAGCCGAAGTATCCCAAAATCACGATGCGCGTAAGGCGGTCTCGGCTACTCTTTCAGTCTTAAAGTTAAGTGGGGCTTTATTTCGAGCCATAAGCTCGAAAGTGAGCGTTCAAAAAGTTTTGCCGTGTCCATTTAACTGCAAACTAAGGCCATCGGAAGTTAGTTTAGCTTCCCCGGAAATTGAAAATATTCGCCAACTTCTGGGAAATCGAGCCGAAGTTGGTCAAAATTACGATGCGCGTAAGGCGGTCTCGGCTACTCTTTCAGTCTTAAAGTGAAGTAGGGCTATATTTCGGCCGAGAAGCTCGAAAGTGAGCGTTCAAAAAAATGTGCTGTGTCCATTTCACTGCAACCAAGGCCATCAGCAGTTAGTTTAGAGTCCCCCGGACTGGAAAATATCCCCCAAGTTCCGGGAAATCGAGCTGAACTGGGTCAAAATCACCATGCTCGTAAGGAGGTCTCGGCTACTATTTCAGTCTTAAAGTGAAGTACGGTTGTATTTCGGCCCAGAAGCTCGAAACTGAGCGTTCAAAAAGTTTTCCTGCGTCCATTTCACATCAATCCAAGGCCATCAGGAGTTAGTTTAGAGTCCCTGGGACTTGAAAATATCGCCAAAATTCTAGAAAATCGAGCGGAAGTTGCTGAAAATCACGATGCGCGTAAGGCGGTCTCGCCTATTCTTTCAGTCTTAAAGTGAAGTGGGGCTATATTTCATCCCAGAAGCTCGAAAATAAGCGTTCAAAGAGTGTTACCTTGTTCATTTCACTGCAAACCAAGGCCATAAGGAGTTAGTTTAGACTACTCGGGACTGGAAAATATCGCCCAAGTTCGGAAAAATCGAGCCGAATTTTGTCAAAACCACGATGCGCGTAAGGCGGTCTCGGCTACTCTTTCATTCTTGAAGTGAACTGGGGCTATATTTCGGCCGAGAAGCTACAAAGTGAAAGTTCAAAAAGTTTATCTCTCTCAACTTAACTGAAAACCAAGGCCATCATGAGTTAGTTTGGAGTCCGCAGGACTAAAAAATATCTCTTAAGTTCTGGCAACCCAAGCCGAAGTTGGTCAAAATCACGATGCGTCTAAGGCGGTCTCGGCTACTGTTTCAGTCTTAAAGTGAAGTGGGGCTATATTTCGGCCCAGAATTTCGAAAGTAAGCGTTCAAAAAAATTTGCTGTGTCCATTTCACTGCAGACCAAGGCCATCAGGGGTTAGTTTAGAGTCCTTGGAACTTAAATATATCACCAAAGTTCCGGGAAATCGAGCCGAAGTTTGTCAAAATCACGACGCGCGTAAGACGGTCTCGGCTACTCTTTCAGTCTTAAACTGAAGTGGGGCTATATTTCGGCTCAGAAGCCCAAAAGGGAGCGTTGAAAAAGTTTTGCTCTCTCCATTTCAATGCAAACCAAGGCAATCACGAGTTACTTTAGAGTCCCCGGTACCCGAAAATATTCCCCATTTCCTTGGAAATCGAGCCAAAGTTGATCAAAATCACGATGCGCGTAAGGCGGTCTCGGCTATTCTTTCATTCTTAAAGTGAACTCGGGCTATATTTCGGCCCAGAAGCTCGAAAGTGAAAGTTCAAAAAGTTTTGCTGTGTCCATTTCACCGCGAACCAAGCCACATCAGGAGATAGTTTACAGTCTCCGGGACATCAAAATATCCCCCAAGTTCCGGGAAATCGAGCCGAAGTTTGTCAAAATCACGATGCGCGAAAAGCAGTCTCGGCTACTCTTTTAGTCTTAAAGTGACGTGGCTGTATATTTTGGCCCAGAAGCTCGAAAGTGAGCGTTCAAAAAGTTATGCTGTGCCCATTTCACTGCAAAGCAAGGCCCTCAGGAAGTAGTTTACAGTCCCCGGAACTGGAAAATATCCTCCAAGTTCTGCCAAATCGAGACGAAGTTGGTCAAAATAACGATTCGCGTAAGGCGGTCTCGGCTACTCTTTGAGTCTGAAAGTGAAGTAGGGCTATATTTCGGTCCAGAAGCTCGAAAGTGAGCGTTCAAAAAGTTTTCCTCTCTCAATTTCACTGAAAACCAAGGCCATCATGAGTTAGTTTAGGGTCCCCGGGAGTGGAAAATATCTTTTAAGTTCTGGCAACTCAAGCCGAAGTTGGTCAAAATCACGATGCGCCTAAGGCGGCCTCGGCTACTCTTTCAGTCTTACAGTGAAGTGGGGCTCTATTTCGGCCCAGAAGCTCCAAAGTGAGCGCTGCAAAAAATTTGCTGTGTCCATTTCACTGCAAACCAAGACCATCAGGAGTTAGTTTGGAGTCCCCGGGACTGCAATATATTTCCCAAGTTTCGGAAAATCGAGAAGACGTTGGTCAAAATCACGATGCGCGCAAGACGGTCTTGGCTAGTCTTTCAGTCTTAAAGTGAAGTGGGGCTATATTTCGGCCCAGAAGCTCAAAAGTGAGCTTCAAAAAGTTTTGCTGTATCCATTTCAATGCAAACGAAGGCCATCAGGGGTTACTTAAGAGTCTTCGGGACTGGAAAATATCCCCCCAAGTTCAGGGAAATTTAGCCGAAGTTGGTCAAAATCACGGTGCGCGTTAGGCGGTCTCGCTTACTGTTTCAGTCTTAAAGTGAAGTGAGGCTTTATTCCTGCCCAGGAGCTTGAAAGTGAGCGTTCAAAAAGTTTCCCTGTGTTTATTTGACTGCAAACCAAAGCCATCAGGAGCTAGTTTAGAGTCCCCGGGACTGGAAAATATGCCCCAACTTCCGGGAAATCGAGCCGAAGTTGGTCAAAATCACGATTTGCGTAAGGTAGTGTCGGCTACTCTTTCAGTCTTAGAGTGAAGTGGGGCTAGATTTCGGGCGAGAAGCGCGAAATTGAGCGTTGAAAAAGTTTTGCTGTGTTCATTTCACTGCAAACCAAGGCCATCAGGAGTTAGTTTAGCGTCCCCGGGACAAGAAAATATGCCCCAAGGTCCGGGAAATTGAGCCGAGGTTGGTCAAAAACACGATGCCCCTAAGGTGGTCTCGGCTACTCTTTCTGTCTTAAAGTGAAGTGGGGCTATATTTCGGCCCACAAGCTCGAAAGTGAGCGTTCAAAAAGTTTTGCTGTGTCCATTTCACTGCAAACCAAGGCCATCAGGGTTAGTTTAGAGTCCCCGGGACTGAAAAATATTGCCCAAGTTCCGGGGAATCGAACCGAAGTTGATCAAAATCACGATGCGCGAAATGCGGTATCGGCTACTGTTTCAGTCTTAAAGTGAAGTGGGGCTATATTTCGGCCCAGAAGCCCGAGAGTGAGCCTTCAAAAAGTTTTGCTGTGTTCTTTGACTGAAAAACAAGGCCATCACGAGTTAGTTTAGCGTCCCTGGCACTGGAAAATATTCCCCAAGTTCCGGTAAATCGAGGTGAAGTTGGTCAAAATCACGATGCTCCCAAAGCGTTCTCGGCTACCCTTTCAGTCGTAAAGTCAAGTGGGGCTTTATTTCTGTCCAGAAGCTCGAAAGTGAGCGTTTAAAAAGTTTTGCTGTGTCCATTTCACTGCAAAACAAGGCCATCAGGACTTAGTTTAGCGTCCAAGGGCCTGGAAAATGTCCCCCAAGTTTCGGGAGATCCACCCGAAGTTTGTCAAAATCACAATGCGCGTAAGGTGGTCTCGGTTACTCTTTAAGTCTTAAAGTAAAGTGGGGCTTTATTTCGGCCAGGAAGCTCGAAGGTGAATGTTCAAAAAGTTTTGCTCTGTCCATTTCACTGCAAACCAAGGCCATGAGGAGTTAGTTTAGAGCTTCTGGGACTGGAAAATATCCCCCAAGTTTCGGAATATCGACCGGAAGTTTCTTAAACTCACGATATGAGCAAGGCGGTCTCGGCTACTCTTTCAGTCTTAAGTGAAGTGGGGCTATATTTCTGCCCAGAATCTCGAAAGTGTGCGTTCAAAAAAGTGTGCTGCGTCCATTTCAATGCAAACCAAGGCCATCAGGAGTTAGTTTAGAGTCCCCGAGACTGGAACATATCCCCCAAGTCCCGGGAATTTGAGCCGAAGTTGATCAAATTCATGATGGGCGTAACGTGGTCTCGGCTACTCTTTCAGTCTTAAAGTGAAGTGTGCCTATATTTCGGCCCACAAGCTAGAAAGTGAGCGTTCAAAGAAGTTTTGCTGTGTCCATTTCACTTCAAAACGAGGCCATCAGGACTTAGTTTAGGGTCCCCAGGACTGGAAAATATTCCCCAAGTTCCGGGAAAGCGAGCCAATGTTGATCAAAATCACGATGCGCGAAATGCGGTCTCGGGTACTGTTTCAGTCTTAAAGTAAAGTGTGGCTATATTTCGGCCCACAAGCTCGAAAGTGAGCGTTCAAAAAGTTTTGCTGTGTCCATTTCAATGCAAAGCAAGGCGATCAGGAGTTAGTTTAGAGTCCCTGGGACTGGAAAATATTCCCCAAGTTCCGAGAAATCGATCCGAAAATGGTCAAAATCACGAAGCGCGTGAGGCGATCTCGGCTACTCTTTCAGTCTTAAAGTGAAGTGGGGCTATATTTCGGCCCAGAAGCTCCAAAGTGGGCGTTCAAAAATTTATGCTGTGCGCATTTCAGTGCAAACCAAGGCTACTCTTTCAGTCTTAAAGTGAAGTGGGGCTATATTTCGGCTCAGAAGCTCAAAAGTCAGCGTTCACAAAGTTTTGCTGTATCTATTTCAATGCAAACCAAGGCCATCAGGGGCTACTTAAGAGTCCTCGGCACTGGAAAATATCCCCCAAGTTCCGGTAAATCGAGCCGAAGTTGGTCAAAATTACGATGTGCGTAAGGTGGTCTCGGCTACTCTTTCAGTCTTAAAGTGAAGTGGGGCTATATTTCGGCCCAGAAGCTCGAAAGTGAGTGTTTAAAATGTTTTGCTCTCTCACTTTCAGTGCAAACCAAGGCCATCAGAAGTTAGTTTAGTGTCCCCGGGACTGGAGAGTATCCCCCAAGTCCCGGGAAATCGAGTCGAAGTTGATCAAGTTCATGATGCGCGTAACGTGGTCTCCGCTACTGTGTCAGTCCTAAAGTGAAGTGTGGCTATATTTCGGCCCACAAGCTCGAAAGTGAGCGTTCAAAAAGTTTTGTTGTGTCCATTTGACTTCAAAACAAGGCCATCAGGACTTAGTTTAGCGTCCAAGGGACTGCAAAATATCCCCCAAGTTCCGGAAAATCCATTGGAAGTTCGTCAAAATTATGATGCGCGTAAGGCGTTCTCATCTACTCTTTCAGTCTTAAAGTAAAGTGGGGCTATATTTCTGCCCAGAAGCTCCAAAGTTGTGCTCTGTCCATTTCACTGAAAACCAAGGCCATCAGGAGTTACTGTAGAGTCCCTTTGACTGGAATATATCCCCAAGTTTCGGGAAATAAACGCGAAATTGGTCAAAATCACGATTCGCTCAAGACGGTCTCGCCTACTCTTTCAGTCTTAAAGTAAAATGGGGCTCTATTTCGGCCCAGAAGCTCGAGAGTGAGCGTTCAAAAACTTTCGCTGTGTCCATTTCACTGCAAACCAAGACAAGCAGGAGTTAGTTGAGAGTCCCCGGGACTGGAAAATATCCCCCAAGTTCCGGGAAATCAACCCGAAGTTTGTCAAAATCACGATGCACGTAAGGCGGTCTCGGCTACTCTTTCAGTGTTAAAGTAATGGGGGGCTATATTTTGGCCCAGAAGCTCGAAATTGAGCGTTCAAAAAGTATTGCTGGCTCCATTTTACTGCAAACCAAGGCCATCAGGAATTAGTTTAGAGTCCTCGGAACTGGAATATATCCCCTTAGTTCCGGCAAATCGAGCCGAAGTTGCTCAAAATCACGATGCACGTAAGGCGGTCTCGGGTACTCTTTCAGTCTTAAAGTGAAGTGGGGTTCTATTTCGGTCCAGAAGCTCGAAAGTGTGCGTTCAAAAACTTTTTCTGTCTCCGTTTCACTGCAACCCAAGACCAGCACGAGTTAGTTTAGAGTCCTCGGGACTGGAAAATATTTCGCAAGTTCCGGGAAATCGAGCCGAAGTTGATCAAAATCACGATGCGCGAAACGTGGTCTCGGCTACTGTTTCAGTCTTAAAGTGAAGTATGGCTATATTTCGGCCCACAAGCTCGAAAGTGAGCCTTCAAAAAGCTTTGCTGTGTCCATTTCACTGCAAAACAAGGCCATCGGCAACTAGTTTACCGTCCAAGGGACTGGAAAATATCCCCCAAGCTCCGGGAAACCCACCCGAAGTTTGTCAAAATCACGATGCGCGTAAGGCGGTCTCGGCTACTTTTTCAGTATTAAACTAAAGTGGGGTATATTTCGGCCCAGAAGCTTGAAGGTGAGCGTTCAAAACGTTTTGGTGTCTCCATTTCACTGCAAACCAAGGCCATCAAGAGTTAGTTTAGAGTCCCTGGGACTGGAAAATATCCCCCAAGCTCCGGAATATCGACCCGAAGTTGGTCAAAACCACGATGCGCGGACGCCGGTCTCGGCTACTCTTTAAGTCGTAAGTGATGTGGGACTATATTTCGGCCTAAAAGCTCGAAAGTGTTCGTTCAAAAACTTGTGCTGTGTGAATTTCACTGCAAACCATGGCCATCAGGAGTTAGTTTAGAGTCCTCGGGACTGGAAAATATCCCCGAAGTTCCGGGAAATCGAACGGAAGTTGGTCAAAATCACGATGCGCGTAAGACGGTCTCGGCTACTCTTTCAGTCTTTAAGTAAACTGGGGCTATATGTCGGCCGAGAAGCTCGAAAGTGAGCGCTCCCCGGGAATTGAAAATATTCGCCAACTTCCGGCAAATGGAGCCGAAGTTGGCCAAAGTTACGATGGGTGTAAGGCGGTCTCGGCTACTCTTTCAGAATTAAAGTGAAGTAGGGCTATATTTCGGCCGAGAAGCTCGAAAGTGAGCGTTCAAAAAAATGTGCTGTGTCCATTTCACTGAAAACCAAGGCCATCAGCAGTTAGTTTAGAGTCCCCGGGACTGGAATATATCCCCGAAGTTCCGGGAAATCGAACGGAAGTTGGTCAAAATCACGATGCGCGTTAAACAGTCTCGGCTACTCTTTCAGTCTTTAAGTAAAGTGGGGCTATATTTCGGCCCAGAAGCTCGAAAGTGAACCTTTAAAAAGTTACGCTTTGTGCATTTAACTGGAAACCAAGGCCATCAGGAGTTAGCGTAAAGTCCCCCGGACTGGAAAATATCCCCCAAGTTCCGGGAAATCGAGCTGAACTGGGTCAAAATCACGATGCTCGTAAGGAGGTCTCGGCTACTATTTCAGTCTTAAAGTGAAGTACGGTTGTATTTCGGCCCAGAAGCTCGAAAGTGAAAGTTCGAAAAGTTTTGCTTTGTCCATTTCACCGCAAACCAAGCCACATCAGCAGATTGTTTACAGTGTCCGGGACATCAAAATATCCCCCAAGTCCCGGGAAATCGAGCCGAAGTTTGTGAAAATCACGATGCGCGTAAAGCAGTCTCGGCTACTCTTTTAGTCTTAAAGTGACGTGGCTGTATATTTCGGCCCAGAAGCTCGAAAGCGAGCGTTCAAAAAGTTTTGCTCTCTCAATTTAACTGAAAACCAAGGCCATCATGAGTTAGTTTAGAGTCCGCGGGACTAAAAAATATCCCTTAAGTTCTGGCAACTCAAGCCGAAGTTGGTCAAAATCACGATGCGTCTAAGGCGGTCTCGGCTACTATTTCAGTCTTAAAGTGAAGTGGGGCTATATTTCGGCCCAGAATTTCAAAAGTAAGCGTTCAAAAATATTTGCTGTGTCCATTTCACTGCAGACCAAGGCCATCAGGGGTTAGTTTAGAGTCCTTGGAACTTGAATATATCCCCGAAGTTGCGGGAAATCAGAGCCGAAGTTGGTCAAAATCCCGATGCGCGTAAGACGGTCTCGGCTACTCTTTCAGTCTTAAACTGAAGTGGGGCTATATTTCGGCTCAGAAGCCCGAAGGGGAGCGTTGAAAAAGTTTTGCTCTCTCCATTTCAATGCAAACCAAGGCAATCAGGAGTTACTATAGAGACCCCGGTACCGGAAAATATTCCCCGTTTCCTGGGAAATCGAGCCAAAGTTGATCAAAATCACGATGCGCGTAAGGCGGTCTCGGCTATTCTTTCATTCTTAAAGTGAACTCGGGCTATATTTCGGCCCAGAAGCTCGAAAGTGAAAGTTCAAAAAGTTTTGCTGTGTCCATTTCACCGCGAACCAAGCCACATCAGGAGATAGTTTACAGTCTCCGGGACATCAAAATATCCCCCAAGTTCCGGGAAATCGAGCCGAAGTTTGTCAAAATCACGATGCGCGAAAAGCAGTCTCGGCTACTCTTTTAGTCTTAAAGTGACGTGGCTGTATATTTTGGCCCAGAAGCTCGAAAGTGAGCGTTCAAAAAGTTATGCTGTGCCCATTTCACAACAAAGCAAGGCCCTCAGGAAGTAGTTTACAGTCCCCGGAACTGGAAAATATCCTCCAAGGTCCGCCAAATCGAGACGAAGTTGGTCAAAATAAGGATTCGCGTAAGGCGGTCTCGGCTACTCTTTGAGTCTGAAAGTGAAGTAGGGCTATATTTCGGTCCAGAAGCTCGAAAGTGAGCGTTCAAAAAGTTTTCCTCTCTCAATTTCACTGAAAACCAAGGCCATCATGAGTTAGTTTAGAGTCCCCGGGAGTGGAAAATATCTTTTAAGTTCTGGCAACTCAAGCCGAAGTTGGTCAAAATCACGATGCGCCTAAGGCGGCCTCGGCTACTCTTTCAGTCTTAAAGTGAAGTGGGGCTATATTTCGGCCCAGAAGCTCCAAAGTGAGCGCTGCAAAAAATTTGCTGTGTCCATTTCACTGCAAACCAAGACCATCAGGAGTTAGTTTAGAGTCCCCGGGACTGCAATATATTTCCCAAGTTTCGGAAAATCGAGAAGACGTTGGTCAAATCACGATGCGCGCAAGACGGTCTTGGCTAGTCTTTCAGTCTTAAAGTGAAGTGGGGCTACATTTCGGCCCAGAAGCTCAAAAGTGAGCTTCAAAAAGTTTTGCTGTATCCATTTCAATGCAAACGAAGGCCATCAGGGGTTACTTAAGAGTCTTCGGGACTGGAAAATATCCCCCCAAGTTCAGGGAAATTTAGCCGAAGTTGGTCAAAATCACGGTGCGCGTTAGGCGGTCTCGCTTACTGTTTCAGTCTTAAAGTGAAGTGAGGCTTTATTCCTGCCCAGGAGCTTGAAAGTGAGCGTTCAAAAAGTTTCCCTGTGTTTATTTGACTGCAAACCAAAGCCATCAGGAGCTAGTTTAGAGCCCCCGGACTGGAAAATATGCCCCAACTTCCGGGAAATCGAGCCGAAGTTGGTCAAAATCACGATTTGCGTAAGGTAGTGTC
The DNA here is from genome assembly GCF_964199315.1 of Orbicella franksi. NCBI lineage: Eukaryota > Metazoa > Cnidaria > Anthozoa > Scleractinia > Merulinidae > Orbicella > Orbicella franksi. Next base: position 540,677 of record NC_138153.1, read on the forward strand.
GGCTACTCTTTCAGTCTTAGAGTGAAGTGGGGCTAGATTTCGGGCGAGAAGCGCGAAATTGAGCGTTGAAAAAGTTTTGCTGTGTTCATTTCACTGCAAACCAAGGCCATCAGGAGTTAGTTTAGCGTCCCCGGGACAAGAAAATATGCCCCAAGGTCCGGGAAATTGAGCCGAGGTTGGTCAAAATCACGATGCCCCTAAGGTGGTCCCGGCTACTCTTTCTGTCTTAAAGTGAAGTGGGGCTATATTTCGGGCCAGAAGCCCGAAAGTGAGCGTTCAAAAAGTTTTGCTGTGTCCATTTCACTGCAAACCAAGGCCATCAGGGGTTAGTTTAGAGTCCCCGGGACTGAAAAATATTGCCCAAGTTCCGGGAAATCGAACTGAAGTTGATCAAAATCACGATGCGCGAAATGCGGTATCGGCTACTGTTTCAGTCTTAAAGTAAAGTGGGGCTATATTTCGGCCCAGAAGCTCGAAAGTGAACGTTCAAAAAGTTTTGCTGTGTCCATTTCACTGAAAACCAAGGCCGTCAGGAATTAGTTTAGAGTGCCGGGGACTGGGAATTATCTCCCAAGTTCCGGGAAATCGAGCCGAAGTAGCCCAAAATCACGATGCGCGTAAGGCGATCTCGGCTAGTTCTTCAGTCTTAAAGTAAAGTAGGGCTATGCTTCGGCCCAGAAGCTCAAAAGTGAGCGTTCAAAAAGTTGTGCTGTGTCCATTTCACTGCAAACCGAGGAAATCAGGAGTTACTTTAGAGTCCCTGGTACCGGAAAATATCCCCCATTTCCGGGGAAATCGAGCCAAAGTAGGTCAAAATCACGATGCGCGTAAGGCGGTCCCGGTTACTCTTTCATTCTTAAAGTGAACTGGGGCAATATTTCCCCCCAGAAGCTCGAAAGTGAGCGTTCAAAAAGTTGTGCTGTGTCCATTTCACTCCAGAGCAAGGCCATCAGGAGTTACTTTAGAGTCCACGGAACTGGAAAATATCCCCCAAATTCCGGGAAATCGAGCCGAAGTTGGTCAAAATTACGATGGGCGTAAGGCGGTCTCAGCTACTCTTTCACTCTTAAAGTGAAGTGGAGCTCTATTTCGGCCCAGAAGCTCAAAAGTGAGCGTTCAAAAAGTTTTGCTGTGTCCATTTTACTGCAGACCAAGGACGTCGGGGGCCAGTTTAGAGTCCCCGGGACTGGAAAATATACCCCAAGTTCCGGGAAATTTAACCGAAGTTGGTCAAAATCAGGACGCGCGTACGGCGGTCTCGGCTACTGTTTCAGTCTTAAAGTGAATTGGGGCAATATTTCGGCCCAGAAGCTCGAAACTGAGTGTTTAAAAAGTTTTGCTGTCTCCGTTTCACTGCAAAACAAGGCCATCACGACTTAGTTTAACGTCAAAGGAACTGGAAATATCCCCCAAGTTACGGGAAATCCACCCGAAGTTAGTCAAAATCACCATGCGCTTAAGGGGGTCTTGGCTACTCTTTCAGTCTTAAGGTAAAGTGGGCTTAGATTTAACTCCAGAAGCTCGAAAGTAAGGGTTGAAAAATTTTTGTGTCTATTTCACTCACATCTTAGACAATCAAGAGTGAGTTTAGAGACTTTGGGACTGGAAAATATCTCCCAAGTTTCGCCAGATCGAGCCGAAGATCCTCAAAATCACAATGCGCGTAAGGCGCTCCCGCCTACTCTTTCAGTCTTAAAAAGAAGTAGGGCTATATTTCGGCCGAGAAGCTCGAAAGTGCGCGTTCAAAAACTGTGCCTGTGTCCATTTCACTGGAAACCAAGGCAATCAGCAGCTAGTTTAGAGTCCCCGGGACTGGAATATATCCCCGAAGTTCCGGGAAATCCAACGGAAGTTAGTCAAAATCACGATGCGCGTAAGACGGTCTCGGCTACTCTTTCAGTCTTAAAGTAAAGTGGGGCTATATTTCGGCGCAGAAGCTCGAAAGTGAACCTTTAAAAAGTTACGCTTTGTGCATTTAACTGCAAACCAAGCCATCAGGAGTTAGTTTAAAGTCCGCCGGACTGGAAAATATCCCCCAAGTTCCGGGAAATCGAGCTGAACTGGGTCAAAATCACCATGCTCGTAAGAAGGTCTCGGCTACTATTTCAGTCTTAAAGTGAAGTACGGTTGTATTTCGGTCCAGAAGCTCGAAACTGAGCGTTCTAAAAGTTTTCCTGCGTCCATTTCACATCAAACCAAGGCCATCAGGAGTTAGGTTAAAGTCCCCGGGACTTGAAAATATCGCCAAAATTCTAGAAAATCGAGCGGAAGTTGCTGAAAATCACGATGCGCGTAAGGCGGTCTCGCCTACTCTTTCAGTCTTAAAGTGAAGTGGGGCTATATTTCATCCCAGAAGCTCGAAAGTGAGCGTTCAGAAAGTTTTGCTCTGTCCATTTCAATGCAAAGCAAGGCCATCAGGAGTTAGTTTAGACTGCTCGGGACTGGAAGATATCGCCCAAGTTCGGGGAAATCGAGCCGAATTTTGTCAAAATCACGATGCGCGTAAGGCGGTCTCGGCTACTCTTTGACTCTCAAAGTGAACTGGGGCTATATTTCGGCCGAGAAGCTAGAAAGTGAAAGTTCAAAAAGTTTTGCTGTGTTCATTTCACTGCAAACCAAGGCCATCAGGAGTTAGTTTAAACTCCTCGGGACTGGAAAATATCGCCCAAGTTCGGGTAAATCGAGCCGAATTTTGTCAAAATCACGATGCGCGTAAGGCGGTCTCGGCTACTCTTTGATTCTTAAAGTGAACTGGGGCTATATTTCGGCCCAGAAGCTCGAAAGTGAAAGTTCAAAAAGTTTTGCTGTGTCCATTTCACCGCAAACCAAGTCACATCAGCAGATTGTTTACAGTGTCCGGGACATCAAAATATCCCCCAAGTCCCGGGAAATCGAGCCGAAGTTTGGAGCTCGGAAAGTGTCGGCCACTCTTTCAGTCTTAGAGTGAAGTGGGGCTATATTTCGGGCGAGAAGCCCGAAAGTGAGCGTTCAAAAAGTTTTGCTGTGTTCATTTCACTGCAAACCAAGGCCATCAAGAGTTAGTTTAGTGTCCCCGGGACAAGAAAATATGCCCCAAGGTCCGGGAAATTGAGCCGAGGTTGGTCAAAATCACGATGCCCCTAAAGTGGTCTCGGCTACTCTTTCTGTCTTAAAGTGAAGTGGGGCTATATTTCGGGCCAGAAGCCCGAAAGTGAGCGTTCAAAAAGTTTTGCTGTGTCCATTTCACTGCAAACCAAGGCCATCAGGGCTTAGTCTAGAGTCCCTGGGACTGAAAAAGATTGCCCAAGTTCCGGGGAATCGAACCGAAGTTGAGCAAAATCACGATGCGCGAAATGCGGTATCGGCTACTGTTTCAGTCTTAAAGTGAAGTGGGGCTATATTTCGGCCCAGAAGCCCGAAAGTGAGCCTTCAAAAAGTTTTGCTGTGTTCTTTGACTGAAAAAAAAGGCCATCACGAGTTAGTCTAGCATCCCTAGGACTGGAAAATATTCCCCAAGTTCCGGTAAGTCGAGCTGAAGTTGGTCAAAATCACGATGCTCCCAAAGCGGTCTCGGCTACCCTTTCAGTCTTAAAGTCAAGTGGGGCTATATTTCTGTCCAGAAGCTCGAAAGTGAGCGTTCAAAAAGCTTTGCTGTGTCCATTTCACTGCAAAACAAAGCTATCAAAAGTTAGTTTAGGGTCCCCTGGACTGGAAAATATTCCCCAAGTTCCGGGAAAGCGAGCCGAAGTTGACCAAAATCACGATGCTCGAAATGCGCTCTCGGCTGCTGTTTCAGTCTTAAAGTAAAGTGTGGCTATATTTCGGCCCAGAAGCTCGAAAGTGAGCGTTCAAAAAGTTTTGCTGTGTCCCTTTCACTGCAAAACAAGGGCATCAGGACTTAGTTTAGCGTCCAAGGGACTGGAAAATGTTCCCCAAGTTCCGGGAGATCCACCCGAAGTTTGTCAAAATCACAATGCGCGTAACGTGGTCTCGGCTACTCTTTCAGTCTTAAAGTGAAGTGTGCCTATATTTCGGCCCACAAGCTAGAAAGTGAGCGCTCAAAAAGTTTTGCTGTGTCCATTTCACTTCAAAACAAGGCCATCAGGACTTAGTTTAGGTTCCTCGGAACTGGAAAATATTCCCCAAGATCCGGGAAAGCAAGCCAAAGTTCATCAAAATCACGATGCGCGCAATGCGGTCTCGGCTACTGTTTCAGTCTTAAAGTAAAGTGTGGCTATATTTCGGCCCACAAGCTCGAAAGTGAGCGTTCAAAAAGTTTTGCTCTGTCCATTTCAATGCAAAGCAAGGCGATCAGGAGTTAGTTTAGATTCCCTGGGACTGAAAAATATCCCCCAAGTTCCGAGAAATCGATCCGAAAATGGTCAAAATCACGATGGGCGTAAGGCGATCTCGGCTACTCTTTCAGTCTTAAAGTGAAGTGGGGCTATATTTCGGCCCACAAGCTCCAAAGTAAGCGTTCAAAAATTTATGCTGTGCGCATTTCAGTGCAAACCAAGGCAATCCGGAGTTAGTTTAGAGTCCCCCGGACTGGAAAATATCCCAAAAGTTGCGTGAAATCGAGCTGAACTTGGTCTAACTCACGATGCGCGTGAGGCAGTCTCGGCTACTATTTCAGTCTGAAAGTGAAGTGTGGCTATATTTCGGCCCACAAGCTAGAAAGTGACCGTTCAAAAAGTTTTGTTGTGTCCATTTTACTTCAAAACAAGGCCATCAGGACTTAGTTTAGCGTCCAAGGGACTGCAAAATATCCCCCAAGTTCCGGGAAATCCATTCGAAGGTCGTCAAAATTACGATGCGCGTAAGGCGGTCTCATCTACTCTTTCAGTCTTAAAGTAAAGTGGGGCTATATTTCTGCCCAGAAGCTCCAAAGTTGTGCTCATTCCATTTCACTGAAAACCAAGGCCATCAGGAGTTACTGTAGAGTCCCTTTGACTGGAATATATCTCCCAAGTTTCGGGAAATAAACGCGAAATTGGTCAAAATCACGATTCGCTCAAGACGGTGTCGCCTACTCTTTCAGTCTTAAAGTAAAATGGGGCTCTATTTCGGCCCAGAAGCTCGAGAGTGAGCGTTCAAAAACTTTCGCTGTGTCCATTTCACTGCAAACCAAGACAAGCAGGAGTTAGTTGAGAGTCCCCGGGACTGGAAAATATCCCCCAAGTTCCGGGAAATCAACCCGAAGTTTGTCAAAATCACGATGCACGTAAGGCGGTCTCGGCTACTCTTTCAGTGTTAAAGTAATGGGGGGCTATATTTTGGCCCAGAAGCTCGAAATTGAGCGTTCAAAAAGATTTTCTGGGTCCCTTTTACTGCAAACCAAGGCCATCAGGAAGTAGTTTAGAGTCCTCAGAACTGGAATATATCCCCTTAGTTCCGGCAAATCGAGCCGAAGTTGCTCAAAATCACGATGCACGTAAGGCGGTCTCGGCTACTGTTTCAGTCTTCAAGTGAAGTGGAGTTTTATTTCGATCCAGAAGCTCGAAAGTATGCGTTCAAAAACTTTTTCTGTTTCCCTTTCACTGCAAACCAAGACCAGCACGAGTTAGTTTAGAGTCCCCGGGACTGCAAAATATTTCGCAAGTTCCAGGAAATCGAGCCGAAGTTGGTCAAAATCACGATGCGCGAAACGTGGTCTCGGCTACTGTTTCAGTCTTAAAGTGAAGTATGGCTATATTTCGGCCCACAACCTCGAAAGTGAGCCTTCAAAAAGCTTTGCTGTGTCCATTTCACTGCAAAACAAGGCCATCGGCACCTAGATTAGCGTCCAAGGGACTGGAAAATATCCCCCAAGTTCCGGGAAATCCACCCGAAGTTTGTCAAAATCACGATGCGCGTAAGGCGGTCTCGGCTACTTTTTCAGTATTAAAGTAAAGTGGGCTATATTTCGGCTCAGAAGCTTGAAGGTGAGCGTTCAAAAAGTTTTGGTCTCCATTTCACTGCAAAAAAAGGCGATCAAGAGTTAGTTTAGAGTCCCTGGGACTGGAAAATATCCCCCAAGCTCCGGAATATCGACCCGAAGTTGGTCAAAATCACGATGCGCGCACGCCGGTCTCGGCTACTCTTTAAGTCTTAAGTGATGTGGGACTATATTTCGGCCTAAAAGCTCGAAAGTGTTCGTTCAAAAACTTGTGCTGTGTGAATTTCACTGCAAACCATGGCCATCAGGAGTTAGTTTAGAGTCCCCGGGACTGGAAAATATTCCCCAAGTTCCAGGAAAGCGAGCAGAAGTATCTCAAAATCACGATGCGCGTAACGCGGTCTCGGCTACTGCTTCAGTCGTAAAGTGAAGTGTGGCTATATTTAGGCCCACAAGCTCGAAAGTGAGCGTTCAAAAAGTTTTGCTGTGTCCATTTGCCTGCAAACCAAGGCAATCAGGAGTTAGTTTAGAGTCCCCGGAACTGGAAAATATTCTCCAAGTTCCAGGAAATGGCGCCGAAGTTGGTGAAAATTACGATCCGCGTAACGGGCTCTCGATTATTCTTTCAGTCTTAAATTTAAGTAGGGCTATATTGCGGCACTGAAGCTCGAAGGTGAGCGTTCAGAATGTTTTGCTGTGTTCATAAAACTGCAAAGCAAGGTCATCGGGAGTTAGTTTAGCGTCCCCGGGACTTTAAATTATTCGCCAACTTGCGGGAAATCGAGCAAAAGTGGCCCAAAATCACGATCCCAAAATCACGATGCGCGTAAGGCGGTCTCGGCTACTCTTTCAGTCTTAAAATTAAGGGGGGCTATATTTCGACCTAGAAGCTCGAGACCGGGCGTGCGCTAATTTTACCTGTGTCCATTTCACTGACATCTTAGGCCATCAGGAGTTAGCTTGAGTCCTTGGGACTGGAAAATATTTCCCAAATGTTGGCAGATCGACCCAAAGTTGTTCAAACTCACGCTGCGGGTAAGGCGGTCTCGGCTACTCTTTCAGTCTTAAAATGAAGTGGGGCTATATTTCGGCCGAGAAGCTCAACACCGAACGTGCGCTCCTTTTAACTGTGTACATATCACTGGAAACTAAGTTCATCAGGAGTTAACATAGAGTCCTCGGGACTAGAAAATATTGCCCGAATTCCGCCAAATCGAGCCAAAGATGCTCAAAATCACGATGCGCGTAAGGCGGTCTCGGCTACTCGTTTACTCCGAAAATGAAGTGGGGCTGTATTTCGGTTCTACAAGCTCGACACCGAGCGTGCGCTCCTTTTACCTGTGTCCCTTTCACTAAGAACTAAGTCTATCAGGAGATAGTTTAGAATCCTCGAGACTGGAAGCTATCCTCCAAGTTTCGGCAAATTGAGCCATACTTTCTTAAAATTACGATAGGCGTACGGCAGTTTCGTTTACTCTTTCAGTCTTAAAATGAACTGGGGCTACATTTCGGCCTAGAAGCTCGACACCGAGCGTGCGCTCCTGTTACCTGTGACCATTTTACTGAAAACTAAGGCCATCAAGAGTTAGGGTAGAGACCCCGGGACTGGAAAATATCCCCCAAGTTTTGGCATATCGAGCCATAGTGGCTAAAAATTTCGATTTGCTTAAGGCGGTTTCGTGTACACTTTCAGTCTTAAAATAAAGTGGGGCTATATTTCGGCCTACAACCTGGAAACCGAGCGTGCGGTCCTTTTACCTGTGTCCATTTCACTAAAAACCAAGGCATTCAGGAGTTAGTTTAGAGCTTCCAGGACTAGAAAATATCCCCCAAGTCCCAGGAAATCAAGCCAAAGTTCGACAAAATTAGCATGCGCGTAAGGCGGTCCCGGCTACTCTTTCAGTCTTAAAGTGAAGTGGGGCTATATTTCGGCCCAGAAGCTCGAAAGTGAACGTTCAAAAAGTTTGGCTGTGTCCATTTCACTAAAAACCAAGGCCATCAGGAATTAGTTTAGAGTGCCCGGGACTGGGAATTATCTCCCAAGTTCCCGGAAATCGAGCCGAAGTAGCCCAAAATCACGATGCGCGTAAGGCGGTCTCGGCTAGTCTTTCAGTCTTAAAGTGAAGTAGGGCTATATTTCGGCCCAGAAGCTCAAAAGTGAGCGTTCAAAAAGTTTTGCTGTGTCCATTTTACTGCAGACCAAGGACGTCGGGGGTCAGTTTAGAGTCCCCGGGACTGGAAAATATCCCCCAAGTTCCGGGAAATTTAACCGAAGTTCGTCAAACTGACGACGCGCGTACGGCGGTCTTGGCTACTCTTTCAGTCTTAAAGTGAATTGGGGCAATATTTCGGCCCAGAAGCTCGAAACTGAGTGTTTAAAAAGTTTTGCTGTGTCCATTTCACTGCAAAACAAGGCCATCACGACTTAGTTTAGCGTCAAAGGAAGTGGAAATATCCCCCAAGTTACGGGAAATTCATCCGATGTTAGTCAAAATCACCATGCGCTTAAGGGGGTCTCGGCTACTCTTTCAGTCTTAAGGTAAAGTGGGCTTAGATTTAACTCCAGAAGCTCGAAAGTAGGGGTTGAAAAATTTTTGTGTCTATTTCACTCACATCTTAGACAATCAGGAGTGAGTTTAGAGACTTTGGGACTGGAAAATATCTCCCAAGTTTCGCCAGATCGAGCCGAGGATCCTCAAAATCACAATGCGCGTAAGGCGCTCCCGCCTACTCTTTCAGTCTTAAAAAGAAGTAGGGCTATATTTCGGCCAGCAAGCTCGAAAGTGCGCGTTCAAAAAGTGTTCCTGTGTCCATTTCACTGGAAACCAAGGCCATCAGGAGTTAGTTTAGAGTCCCCGGGACTGGAATATATCCCCCTATTTCCGGGAAATCGAGCCGAAGTATCCCAAAATCACGATGCGCGTAAGGCGGTCTCGGCTACTCTTTCAGTCTTAAAGTTAAGTGGGGCTATATTTCGAGCCATAAGCTCGAAAGTGAGCGTTAAAAAAGTTTTGCCGTGTCCATTTAACTGCAAACTAAGGCCATCGGAAGTTAGGTTAGCTTCCGCGGGAATTGAAAATTTTCGCCAACTTCCGGCAAATCGAGCCGAAGTTGGTCAAAATTACGATGCGCGTAAGGCGGTCTCGGCTACTCTTTCAGTCTTAAAGTGAAGTAGGGCTATATTTCGGCCGAGAAGCTCGAAAGTGAGCGTTCAAAAAAATGTGCTGTGTCCATTTCACTGGAAACCAAGGCCATCAGCAGTTAGTTTAGAGTCCCCGGGACTGGAATATATCCCCGAAGTTCCGGGAATTCGAACGGAAGTTGGTCAAAATCACGATGCGCCTAAGACGGTCTCGGCTACTCTTTCAGTCTTAAAGTAAAGTGGGGCTATATTTCGGCCCAGAAGCTCGAAAGTGAACCTTTAAAAAGTTACGCTTTGTCCATTTAACTGCAAACCAAGCCCATCAGGAGTTAGTTTAACGTGCCCCGGACTGGAAAATATCCCCCAAGTTCCGGGAAATCGAGCTGAACTGGGTCAAAATCACGATGCTCGTAAGGAGGTCTCGGCTACTATCTCAGTCTTAAAGTGGAGTACGGTTGTATTTCGGCCCAGAAGCTCGAAACTGAGCGTTCAAAAAGTTTTCCTGCGTCCATTTCACATTAAACCAAGGCCATCAGGAGTTAGTTTAGAGTCCCCGGGACTTGAAAATATCGCCAAAATTCTAGAAAATCGAGCGGAAGTTGCTCAAAATCACGATGCGCGTAAGGCGGTCTCGCCTACTCTTTCAGTCTTAAAGTGAAGTGGGGCTATATTTCATCCCAGAAGCTCGAAAATAAGCGTTCAAAAAGTGTTACTTTGTTCATTTCACTGCAAACCAAGGCCATCAGAAGTTAGTTTAGACTGCTCGGGACTGGAAAATATCGTCCAAGTTCGGGGAAATCGAGCCGAATTTTGTCAAAATCACGATGCGCGTAAGGCGGTCTCGGCTACTCTTTGATTCTTAAAGTGAACTGGGGCTATATTTCGGCCGAGAAGCTCGAAAGTGAAAGTTCAAAAAGTTTTGCTGTGTTCATTTCACTGCAAACCAAGGCCATCAGGGGTTAGTTTAGACTCCTCGGGACTGGAAAATATCGCCCAAGTTCGGGGAAATCGAGCCGAAGTTTGTCAAAATCACGATGCGCGTAAGGCGGTCTCGGCTTATCTTTGATTCTTAAGGTGAACTGGGGCTATATTTCGGCCCAGAAGCTCGAAAGTGAAAGTTCAAAAAGTTTTGCTGTGTCCATTTCACCGCAAACCAAGCCACATCAGCAGATTGTTTACAGTGTCCGGGACATCAAAATATCCCCCAAGTCCCGGGAAATCGAGCCGAAGTTTGTCAAAATCACGATGCGCGTAAAGCAGTCTCGGCTACTCTTTTAGTCTTAAAGTGACGTGGCTGTATATTTCGGCCCAGAAGCTCGAGAGTGAGCGTTAAAAAAGTTTTCCTCTCTCAATTTCACTGGAAACCAAGGCCATCATGCGTTAGTTTAGAGTCCCCGGGAGTGGAAAATATCTTTTAAGTTCTGGCAACTCAAGCCGAAGTTGGTCAAAATCACGATGCGCCTAAGGCGGCCTCGGCTACTCTTTCAGTCTTAAAGTGAAGTGGGGCTCTATTTCGGCCCAGAAGCTCCAAAGTGAGCGCTGCAAAAAATTTCCTGTGTCCATTTCACTGCAAACCAAGGCCATCAGGAGTTAGTTTAGAGTCCCTGGGACTGCAATATATTTCCCATGTTCCGGAAAATCGAGAAGACGTTGGTCAAAATCACAATGCGCGCAAGACGGTCTTGGCTAGTCTTTCAGTCTTAAAGTGAAGTGGGGCTATATTTCGGCCCAGAAGCTCAAAAGTGAGCTTCAAAAAGTTTTGCTGTATCCATTTCAATGCAAACCAAGGCCATCAGGGGTTACTTAAGAGTCTTTGGGACTGGAAAATATCCCCCCAAGTTCAGGGACATTTAGCCGAAGTTGGTCAAAATCACGGTGCGCGTTAGGTGGTCTCGCTTACTGTTTCAGTCCTAAAGTGAAGTGAGGCTTTATTCCTGCCCAGGAGCTTGAAAGTGAGCGTTCAAAAAGTTTCCCTGTGTTTATTTGACTGCAAACCAAAGCCATCAGGAGCTAGTTTAGAGTCCCCGGGACTGGAAAATATCCCCCAACTTCCAGGAAATCGAGCCGAAGTTGGTCAAAATCACGATTTGCGTAAGGTAGTGTCGGCTACTCTTTCAGTCTTAGAGTGAAGTGGGGCTATATTTCGGGCGAGAAGCCCGAAAGTGAGCGTTCAAAAACTTTTGCTGTGTTCATTTCACTGCAAACCAAGGCCATCAGGAGTTAGTTTAGCGTCCTCGGGACAAGAAAATATGCCCCAAGGTCCGGGAAATTGAGCCGAGGTTGGTCAAAATCACGATGCCCCTAAGGTGGTCTCGGCTACTCTTTCTGTCTTAAAGTGAAGTGGGGCTATATTTCGGGCCAGAAGGCCGAAAGGGAGCGTTCAAAAAGTTTTGCTGTGTCCATTTCACTGCAAACCAAGGCCATTAGGGCTTAGTTTAGAGTCCCCGGGACTGATAATATTGCCCAAGTTCCGGGGAATCGAACCGAAGTTGACCAAAAATCACGATGCGCGAAATGCGGTATCGGCTACTGTTTCAGTCTTAAAGTAAAGTGTGCCTATATTTCGGCCCAGAAGCTCGAAAGTGAGCGTTCAAAAAGTTTTGCTGTGTCCATTTCGCTGCAAAACAAGGCCATCAGGACTTAGTTTAGCGTCCAAGGGACTGGAAAATGTTCCCCAAGTTCCGGGAGATCCACCCGAAGTTTGTCAAAATCACAATGCGCGTAACGTGGTCTCGGTCACTCTTTAAGTCTTAAAGTAAAGTGGGGCTTTATCTCGGCCAGCAAGCTCGAAGGTGAGCGTTCAAAAAGTTTTGCTCTGTCCATTTCACTGCAAACCAAGGCCATGAAGAGTTAGTTTAGAGTTCCTGCGACTGGAAAATATCCCCCAAGTTCCGGAATATCGACCGGAAGTTTGTCAAACTCACGATGCGAGCAAGGCGGTCTCGGCTACTCTTTGAGTCTTAAGTGAAGTGGTGCTATATTTCGGCCCAGAATCTCGAAAGTGTGCGTTCAAAAACTTGTGCTGTGTCCATTTCAATGCAAACCAAGGCCATCAGGAGTTAGTTTAGAGTCCCCGGGACTGGAACATATCCCCCAAGTCCCGGGAATTGGAGCCGAAGCTGATCAAATTCATGATGCGCGTAACGTGGTCTCGGCTACTGTTTCAGTCTTAAAGTCAAGTATGCCTATAATTCGGCCCACAAGCTAAAAAGTGAGCGTTAAAAAAGTTTTGCTGTGTCCATTTCACTTCAAAACAAGGCCATCAGGACTTAGTTTAGGGTCCCCGGGACTGGAAAATATTCCCCAAGTTCCGGGAAAGCGAGCCGAAGTTGATCAAAATCACGATGTGCGTAAGGTGGTCTCGGCTACTGTGTCAGTCGTAAAGTGAAGTGTGGCTATATTTCGCCCCACAAGCTAGAAAGTGAGCGTTCAAAAAGTTTTGTTGTGTCCATTTTACTTCAAAACAAGGCCATCAGGACTTAGTTTAGCGTCCAAGGGACTGCAAAATATCCCCCAAGTTCCGGGAAATCCATTGGAAGTTCGTCAAAATTACGATGCGCGTAAGGCGGTCTCATCTACTCTTTCATTCTTAAAGTAAAGTGGGGCTATATTTCTGCCCAGAAGCTGCAAAGTTGTGCTCTGTCCATTTCACTGAAAACCAAGGCTATCAGGAGTTACTGTAGAGTCCCTTTGACTGGAATATATCCCCCAAGTTTCGGGAAATAAAGGCGAAATTGGTCAAAATCACGATTCGCTCAAGACGGTCTCGCCTACTCTTTCAGTCTTAAAGTAAAATGGGGCTCTATTTCGGCCCAGAAGCTCGAGAGTGAGCGTTCAAAAACTTTCGCTGTGTCCATTTCACTGCAAACCAAGACAAGTAGGAGTTAGTTGAGAGTCCCCGGGACTGGAAAATATCCCCCAAGTTCCGGGAAATCAACCCGAAGTTTATCAAAATCACCATGCACGTAAGGCGGTCTCGGCTACTCTTTCAGTGTTAAAGTAATGGGGGGCTATGTTTTGGCCCAGAAGCTCGAAATTGAGCGTTCAAAAAGCTTTGCTGGGTCCCTTTTACTGCAAACCAAGGCCATCAGGAGTTAGTTTAGAGTCCTCAAAACCAGAATAAACCCCCTTAGTTCCGGCAAATCGAGCCGAAGTTGCTCAAAATCACGATGCACGTAAGGCGGTCTCGGCTACTGTTTCAGTCTTCAAGTGAAGTGGAGTTTTATTTCGATCCAGAAGCTCGAAAGTATGCGTTCAAAAACTTTTTCTGTTTCCCTTTCACTGCAAACCAAGACCAGCACGAGTTAGTTTAGAGTCCCCGGGACTGCAAAATATTTCGCAAGTTCCAGGAAATCGAGCCGAAGTTGGTCAAAATCACGATGCGCGAAACGTGGTCTCGGCTACTGTTTCAGTCTTAAAGTGAAGTATGGCTATATTTCGGCCCACAACCTCGAAAGTGAGCCTTCAAAAAGCTTTGCTGTGTCCATTTCACTGCAAAACAAGGCCATCGGCACCTAGTTTAGCGTCCAAGGGACTGGAAAATATCCCCCAAGCTCCGGGAAATCCACCCGAAGTTTGTGAAAATCACGATGCGCGTAAGGCGGTCTCGGCTACTTTTTCAGTATTAAAGTAAAGTGGGCTATATTTCGGCCCAGAAGCTTGAAGGTGAGCGTTCAAAAACTTTTGCTGTCTCCATTTCACTGCAAACCAAGGCCATCAAGAGTTAGTTTAGAGTCCCTGGGACTGGAAAATATCCCCCAAGCTCCGGAATATCGACCCCAAGTCGGTCAAAATAACGATGTGCGCACGCCGGTCTCGGCTACTCTTTAAGTCGTAAGTGATGTGGGACTATATTTCGGCCTAAAAGCTCGAAAGTGTTCGTTCAAAAACTTGTGCTGTGTGAATTTCACTGCAAACCATGGCCATCAGGAGTTAGTTTACAGTCCCAGGGACTGAAAAATATCCCCCAAGTTCCAGGAAAGCGAGCAGAAGTTGCTCAAACTCACGATGCGCGTAACGCGGTCTCGGCTACTGTTTCAGTCTTAAAGTGAAGTGCGGCTATATTTAGGCCCACAAGCTCGAAAGTGAGCGTTCAAAAAGTTTTGCTGTGTCCATTTGCCTGCAAACCAAGGCAATCAGGAGTTAGTTTAGAGTCCCCGGAACTGGAAAATATTCTCTAAGTTCCAGGAAATGGCGCCGAAGTTGATGAAAATTACGATGCGCGTAACGGGCTCTCGGTTATTCTTTCTGTCTTAAATTTAAGTAGGGCTATATTGCGCACTGAAGCTCGAAGGTGAGCGTTCAGAATGTTTTGCGGTGTTCATTAAACTGCAAACCAAGGTCATCGGGAGTTAGTTTAGCGTCCCCGGGACTTTAAATTATTCGCCAACTTGCGGGAAATTGAGCAAAAGTGGCCCAAAAGCACGATGCGCGTAAGGCGGTCTCGGCTACTCTTTCAGTCTTAAAATTAAGGGGGGCTATATTTCGACCTAGAAGCTCGAGACCGGGCGTGCGCTAATTTTACCTGTGTCAATGTCACTGACATCTTAGGCCATCAGGAGTTAGTTTAGAGTCCTTGGGACTGGAAAATATTTCCCAAATTCTGGCAGATCGAGCCAAAGTTGCTCAAAATCACGATGCGCGTAAGGCGGTCTCGGCTACTCTTTCAGTCTTAAAATGAAGTGGGGCTATATTTCGGCCGAGAAGCTCAACACCGAGCGTGCGCTCCTTTTGCCTGTGTACATATCACTGAAAACTAAGTTCATCAGGAGTTAACATAGAATCCTCGGGACTGGAAAATATTGCCCGAATTCCGGCAAATCGAGCCAAAGATGCTTAAAATCACGATGCGCGTAAGGCGGTCTCGGCTACTCGTTTACTCCGAAAATGAAGTGGGGCTGTATTTCGGTTCTACAAGCTCGACACCGAGCGTGCGCTCCTTTTACCTGTGTCCCTTTCACTAAGAACTAAGTCTATCAGGAGATAGTTTAGAATCCTCGAGACTGGAAGCTATCCTCCAAGTTTCGGCAAATTGAGCCATACTTTCTTAAAATTACGATAGGCGTACGGTAGTTTGGTTTACTCTCTCAGTCTTAAAATTGAACTGGGGCTACATTTCGGCCTAGAAGCTCGACACCGAGCGTGCGCTCCTGTTACCTGTGACCTTTTTACTGAAAACTAAGGCCATCAAGAGTTAGGGTAGAGTGCCCGGGACTGGAAACTATCCACCAAGTTTTGGCATATCGAGTCATAGTGGCTAAAAATTTCGATTTGCTTAAGGCGGTTTCGTGTACACTTTCAGTCTTAAAATAAAGTGGGGCTATATTCCGGCCTACAACCTGGAAACCGAGCGTGCGCTCCTTTTACCTGTGTCCATTTCACTAAAAACCAAGGCATTCAGGAGTTAGTTTAGAGCTTCCGGAACTGGAAAATATCCCCCAAGTCCCAGGAAATCAAGCCGAAGTTCGACAAAATTACCATTACCAAAATTACTCTTTCAGTCTTAAAGTGAAGTGGGGCTATATTTCGGCCCAGAAGCTCGAAAGTGAATGTTGAAAAAGTTTGGCTGTGTCCATTTCACTGAAAACCAAGGCCATCAGGAATTAGTTTAGAGTGCCCGGGACTGGGAATTATCTCCCAAGTTCCGGGAAATCGAGCCGAAGTAGCCCAAAATCACGATGCGCCTAAGGCGTTCTCGGCTAGTCTTTCAGTCTTAAAGTGAAGTAGGGCTATGCTTCGGCCCAGAAGCTCAAAAGTGAGCGTTCAAAAAGTTGTGCTGTGTCCATTTTACTGCAAACCGAAGAAATCAGGAGTTACTTTAGGGTCCCCGGTAGCGGAAAATATCCCCCATTTCCCGGGAAATCGAGCCAAAGTTGGTCAAAATCACGATGCGCGTAAGGCGGTCCCGGTTACTCTTTCATTCTTAAAGTCAACTGGGGCAATATTTCCCCCCAGAAGCTCGAAAGTGAGCGTCCAAAAAGTTGTGCTGTGTCCATTTCACTCCAGAGCAAGGCCATCAGGAGTTACTTTAGAGTTCGCGGGACTGGAAAATATCCCCCAAGTTCCGGGAAATTTAACCGAAGTTGGTCAAAATCACGACGCGCGTACGGCGGTCTCGGCTACTCTTTTAGTCTTAAAGTGACGTGGGGCTATATTTCGGCCCAGAATTTCGAAAGTAAGCGTTCAAAAAAATTTGCTGTGTCCATTTCACTGCAGACCAAGGCCATCAGGGGTTAGTTTAGAGTCCTTGGAACTTGAATATATCCCCGAAGTTTCGGGAAATCGAGGCGAAGTTGGTCAAAATCACGATGCGCGTAAGACGGTCTCGGCTACTCTTTCAGTCTTAAACTGAAGTGGGGCTATATTTCTGCTCAGAAGCTCGAAGGGGAGCGTTGAAAAAGTTTTGCTCTCTCCATTTCAATGCAACCCAAGGCAATCAGGAGTTACTTTAGAGTCCCCGGTACCGGAAAATATTTTCCATTTCCTGGGAAATGGAGCAAAAGTTGGTCAAAATCACGATGCGCGTAAGGCGGTCTCGGCTATTCTTTCATTCTTAAAGTGAACTCGGGCTATATTTCGGCCTAGAAGCTCGAAAGTGAAAGTTCAAAAAGTTTTGCTGTGTCCATTTCACCGCGAACCAAGCCACATCAGGAGATAGTTTACAGTCTCCGGGACATCAAAATATCCCCCAAGTTCCGGGAAATCGAGCCGAAGTTTGTGAAAATCAGGATGCGCGTAAAGCAGTCTCGGCTACTCTTTTAGTCTTAAAGTGACGTGGCTGTATATTTTGGCCCAGAAGCTCGAAAGTGAGCGTTCAAAAAGTTATGCTGTGCCCATTTCACAACAAAGCAAGGCCCTCAGGAAGTAGTTTACAGTCCCCGAAACTGGAAAATATCCTCCAAGTTCCGCCAAATCGAGACGAAGTTGGTCTAAATAACGATTCGCGTAAGGCGGTCTCGGCTACTCTTTGAGGTTGAAAGTGTAGTAGGGCTATATTTCGGTCCAGAAGCTCGAAAGTGAGTGTTCAAAAAGTTTTTCTCTCTCAATTTCACTGAAAACCAAGGCCATCATGAGTTAGTTTAGAGTCCGCGGGAGTGGAAAATATCTTTTAAGTTCTGGCAACTCAAGCCGAAGTTGGTCAAAATCACGATGCGCCTAAGGCGGCCTCGGCTACTCTTTCAGTCTTAAAGTGAAGTGGGGCTCTATTTCGGCCCAGAAGCTCCAAAGTGAGCGCTGCAAAAAAATTGCTGTGTCCATTTCACTGCAAACCAAGGCTATCAGGAGTTAGTGTAGAGTCCCCGGGACTGCAATATATTTCTCAAGTTCCGGAAAATCGAGAAGACGTTGGTCAAAATCACGATGCGCGCAAGACGGTCTTGGCTAGTCTTTCAGTCTTAAAGTGAAGTGGGGCTATATTTCGGCTCAAAAGCTCAAAAGTGAGCTTCAAAAAGTTTTGCTGTATCCATTTCAATGCAAACGGAGGCCAGCAGGGGTTACTTACGAGTCTTCGGGACTGGAAAATATCCCCCCAAGTTCAGGGAAATTTAGCCGAAGTTGGTCAAAATCACGCTGCGCGTTAGGCGGTCTCGCTTACTGTTTCAGTCTTAAAGTGAAGCGAGGCTTTATTCCTGCCCAGGAGCTTGAAAGTGAGCGTTCAAAAAGTTTCCCTGTGTTTATTTGACTGCAAACCAAAGCCATCAGGAGCTAGTTTAGAGTCCCCGGGACTGGAAAATATCCCCCAACTTCCGGGAAATCGAGCCGAAGTCGGTCAAAATCACGATTTGCGTAAGGTAATGTCGGCTACTCTTTCAGTCTTAGAGTGAAGTAGGGCTATATTTCGGGCAAGAAGCCCGAAAGTGAGCGTTCAAAAAGTTTTGCTGTGTTCATTTCACTGCAAACCAAGGCATTCAGGAGTTAGTTTAGCGTCCCCGGGACAAGAAAATATGCCCCAAGGTCCGGGAAATTGAGCCGAGGTTGGTCAAAATCACGATGCGCGTAAGGCGGTCCTACTTGCTCTTTTATTCTTAAAGTGAAGTGGGGCTATATTTCGGCCCAGAAGCTCGAAAGTGAACGTTCAAAAAGTTTTGCTGTGTCCATTTCACTGAAAACCAAGGCCATCAGGATTTAGTTCAGAGTGCCCGGGACTGGGAATTATCTCCCAAGTTCCGGGAAATCGAGCCGAAGTAGCCCAAAATCACGATGCGCGTAAGGCGGTCTCGGCTAGTCTTTCAGTCTTAAAGTGAAGTAGGGCTATGCTTCGGCCCAGAAGCTCAAAAGTGAGCGTTCAAAAAGTTGTGCTGTGTCCATTTCACTGCAAACCGAGGCAATCAGGAGTTAGTTTAGAGTCCCCGATACCGGAAAATATCCCCCAAGTTCCGGGAAATCGAGCCAAAGTTGGTCAAAATCACGATGCGCGTAAGGCGGTCCCGGTTGCTCTTTCATTCTTAAAGTGAACTGGGGCAATATTTCCCCCCAGAAGTTCGAAAGTGAGGGTTCAAAAAGTTGTGCTGTGTCCATTTCACTCCAGAGCAAGGCCATCAGGAGTTACTTTAGAGTTCGCGGGACTGGAAAATACCCCCCAAGTCCCGGGAAATCGAGCCGAAGTTGGTCAAAATTACGATGGGCGTAAGGCGGTCTCGGCTACTCTTTCACTCTTAAAGTGAAGTGGAACTATATTTCGGCCCAGAAGCTAAAAAGTGAGCGTTCAAAAAGTTTTGCTGTGTCCATTTTACTGCAGACCAAGGACGTCGGGGGTCACTTTAGAGTCCCTGGGACTGGAAAATATCGCCCAAGTTCCAGGAAAGCGAGCAGACGCTGCTCAAAATCACGATGCACGTAACGCGGTCTCGGCTACTGTTTCAGTCTTAAAGTGAAGTGTGGCTTTATTTAGGCCCACAAGCTCGAAAGTGAGGGTTCAAAAAGTTTTGTTGTGTCCATTTAGCTGCAAACCAAGGCAATCAGGAGTTAGTTTAGAGTCCCCGGAACTGGAAAATATTCTCCAAGTTCCAGGAAATGACGCTCTCGGTTATTCTTTCAGTCTTAAATTTAAGTAGGGCTATATTGCGGCACTGAAGTTCGAAGGTGAGCGTTCAGAATGTTTTGCTGTGTTCATTAAACTGCAAACTAAGGTCATCGGGACTTAGTCTGGCGTCCCCGGGACTTTAAATTATTCGCCAACTTCCAGGAAATCGAGCAAAAGTGGCCCAAAAGCACGATGCGCGTAAGGCGGTCTCGGCTACTCTTTTAGTCTTAAAATTAAGGGGGGCTATATTTCGACCTAGAAGCTCGAGACCGGGCGTGCGCTAATTTTACCTGTGTCAATGTCACTGACATCTTAGGCCATCAGGAGTTAGTTTAGAGTCCTTGGGACTGGAAAATATTTCCCAAATTCTGGCAGATCGAGCCAAAGTTGCTCAAAATCACGATGCGCGTAAGGCGGTCTCGGCTACTCTTTCAGTCTTAAAATGAAGTGGGGCTATATTTCGGCCGAGAAGCTCAACACCGAGCGTGCGCTCCTTTTGCCTGTGTAAATATCACTGAAAACTAAGTTCATCACGAGTTAACATAGAGTCCTCGGGACTGGAAAATATTGGCCGAATTCCGGCAAATCGAGCCAAAGATGCTCAAAATCACGATGCGCGTAAGACGGTCTCGGCTACTCGTTTACTCCGAAAATGAAGTGGGGCTATATTTCGGTTCTACAAGCTCGACACCGAGCGTGCGCTCCTTTTACCTGTGTCCCTTTCACTAAGAACTAAGTCCACCAGGAGAGAGTTTAGAATGCTCGAGACTGGAAGCTATCCTCCAAGTTTCGGCAAATTGAGCCATACTTTCTTAAAATTACGATAGGCGTACGGCAGTTTCGTTTACTCTTTCAGTCTTAAAATGAAGTGGGGCTACATTTCGGCCTAGAAGCTCGACACCGAGCGTGCGCTCCTGTTACCTGTGACCATTTTACTAAAAACTAAGGCCATCAAGAGTTAGGGTAGAGTCCCCGGGACTGGAAAATATCCCCCAAGTTTAGGCATATCGAGCCATAGTGGCTAAAAACTTCGATGCGCTTAAGGCGGTTTCGTGTACACTTTCAGTCCTAAAATAAAGTGGGGCTATATTTCGGCCTACAACCTTGAAACCGAGCGTGCGCTCCTTTTACCTGTGTCCATTTCACTAAAAACCAAGGCATTCAGGAGTTAGTTTAGAGCTTAGGGGACTGGAAAATATCCCCCAAGTCCCAGGAAATCAAGCCGAAGTTCGACAAAATTACCATGCGCGTAAGGCGGTCCCGGCTACTCTTTCAGTCTTAAGGTGAAGTGGGGCTATATTTCGGCCCAGAAGCTCGAAAGTGAACGTTCAAAAAGTTTGGCTGTGTCCATTTCACTGAAAACCAAGGCCATCAGGAATTAGTTTAGAGTGCCCGGGACTGGCAATTATCTCCCAAGTTCCGGGAAATCGAGCCGAAGTAGCCCAAAATCACGATGCGCGTAAGGCGGTCTCGGCTAGTCTTTCAGTCTTAAAGTGAAGTAGGGCTATGCTTCGGCCCAGAAGCTCAAAAGTGAGCGTTCAAAAAGTTGTGCTGTGTCCATTTCACTGCAAACCGAGGCAATCAGGAGTTAGTTTAGAGTCCCCGGTACCGGAAAGTATCCCCCAAGTTCCGGGAAATCGAGCCGAAGTTGGTCAAAGTTACGATTAGCGTAAGGCGGTCTCGGCTAGTCTTTCACTCTTAAAGTGAAGTGGAGCTATATTTCGGTCCAGAAGCTCAAAAAGTGAGCGTTCAAAAAGTTTTGCTGTGTCCATTTTACTGCAGACCAAGGACGTCGGTAGTCAGTTTAGAGTCCCCGGGACTGGAAAATATCCCCCAAGTTCCGGGAAATTTAACTCAAGTTGGTCAAAATCACGACGCGCGTAAGGCGGTCTCGGCAACTCTTTCAGTCTTAAAGTGAATTGGGGCAATATTTCGGCCCAGAAGCTCGAAACTGAGTGTTTAAAAAGTTTTGCTGTGTCCATTTCACTGCAAAACAAGGCCATCACGACTTAGTTTAGCGTCAAAGGAACTGGAAATATCCCCCAAGTTACGGGAAATCCACCCGAAGTTACTCAAAATCACTATTGGCTTAAGGGGGTCTCAGCTACTCTTTCAGTCTTAAGGTAAAGTGGGCTTAGATTTAACTCCAGAAGCTCGAAAGTAAAGGTTCAAAAATTTTTGTGTCTATTTCACTCACATCTTAGACAATCAGGAGTGAGTTTAGAGACTTTGGGACTGGAAAATATCTCCCAAGTTTCGCCAGATCGAGCCGAAGATCCCCAAAATCAGAATGCGCGTAAGGCGCTCCCGCCTACTCTTTCAGTCTTAAAAAGAAGTAGGGCTATATTTCGGCCAGCAAGCTCGAAAGTGCGCGTTCAAAAAGTGTTCCTGTGTCCATTTCACTGGAAACCAAGGCCATCAGGAGTTAGTTTAAAGTCCCCGGGACTGGAAAATATCCCCCTATTTCCGGGAAATCGAGCCAAAGTATCCCAAAATCACGATTCGCGTAAGGCGGTCTCGGCTACTCTTTCAGTCTTAAAGTTAAGTGGGGCTATATTTCGAGCCATAAGCTCGAAAGTGAGCGTTCAAAAAGTTTTGCTGTGTCCATTTAACGACAAACTAAGGCCATCGGAAGTTAGTTTAGCTTCCCCGGGAATTGAAAATATTCGCCAACTTCCGGCAAATCGAGCCGAAGTTGGTCAAAATTACGATGCGCGTAAGGCGGTCTCGGCTACTCTTTCAGTCTTAAAGTGAAGTAGGGCTATATTTCGGCCGAGAAGCTCGAAAGTGAGCGTTCAAAAAAATGTGCTGTGTCCATTTCACTGCAAACCAAGGCCATCAGCAGTTAGTTTACAGTCCCCGGGACTGGAATATATCCCCGAAGTTCCGGGAAATCCAACGGAAGTATGTCAAAATCACGATGCGCGTAAGACGGTCTCGGCTACTCTTTCAGTCTTAAAATAAAGTGGGGCTATATTTCGGCCCAGAAGCTCGAAAGTGAACCTTTAAAAAGTTACGCTTTGTGCATTTAACTGCAAACCAAGGCCATCAGGAGTTAGTTTAAAGTCCCCCGGACTGGAAAATATCCCCCAAGTTCCGGAAAATCGAGCTGAACTGGGTCAAAATCACGATGCTCGTAAGGAGGTCTCGGCTACTATTTTAGTGTTAAAGTGAAGTACGGTTGTATTTTATCCCAGAAGCTCGAAACTGAGCGTTCAAAAAGTTTTCCTGCGTCCATTTCACATCAAACCAAGGCAATCAGGAGCTAGTTAAGAGTCCCCGGGACTTGAAAATATCGCCAAAATTCTAGAAAATCGAGCGGAAATTGCTCAAAATGACGATGCGCGTAAGGTGGCCTCGCCTACTCTTTGAGTCTTAAAGTGAAGTGGGGCTATATTTCATCCCAGAAGCTCGAAAATAAGCGTTCAAAAAGTGTTACCTTGTTCATTTCACTGCAAACCAAGCCCATGAGGAGTTAGTTTAGACTGCTCGGGACTGGAAAATATCGCCCAAGTTCGGGGAAATCCAGCCGAATTTTGTCAAAATCACGATGCGCGTAAGGCGGTCTCGGCTATTCTTTGATTCTTAAAGTGAACTGGGCCTATATTGCGGTCCAGAAGGTCGAAAGTGAAGGTTCAAAAAGTTTTGCTGTGTCCATTCCACCGCAAACCAAGCCACATCAGCAGATTGTTTACAGTGTCCGGGACATCAAAATATCCCCCAAGTCCAGGGAAATCGAGCCGAAGTTTGTCAAAATCACGATGCGCGTAAAGCAGTCTCGGCTACCCTTTTAGTCTTAAAGTGACGTGGCTGTATATTTCGGCCCAGCAGCTCGAAAGTGAGCGTTCAAAAAGTTTTGCTCTCTCAATTTAGCTGAAAACCAAGGCCATCATGAGTTAGTTTAGAGTCCGCGGGACTAAAAAATATCCCTTAAGTTCTGGCAACTCAAGCCGAAGTTGGTCAAAATCACGATGCGTCTAAGGCGGTCTCGGCTACTATTTCAGTCTTAAAGTGAAGTGGGGCTATATTTCGGCCCAGAATTTCGAAAGTATGCGTTCAAAAAAATTTGCTGTGTCCATTTCACTGCAGACCAAGGCCATCAGAGGTTAGTTTAGAGTCCTTGGAACATGAATATATTCCCGAAGTCTCGGGAAATCGAGCCGAAGTTGGTCAAAATCACGATGCGCGTAAGACGGTCTCGGCTACTCTTTCAGTCTTAAACTGAAGTGGGGCTATATTTCGGCTCAGAAGCCCGAAGGGGAGCGTTGAAAAAGTTTTGCTCTCTCCATTTCAGTGCAAACCAAGGCAATCAGGAGTTACTTTAGAGTCCCTGGTACCGGAAAATATTCCCCATTTCCTGGGAAATCGAGCCAAAGCTGGTCAAAATCACGATTTGCGTAAGGTAGTGTCGGCTACTCTTTCAGTCTTACAGTGAAGTAGGCTATATTTCGAACGAGAAGCCCGAAAGTAGCGTTCAAAAAGTTTTCCTGTGTTCATTTCACTGCAAACCAAGGCCATCAGGAGTTAGTTTAGCGTCCCCGGGACAAGAAAATATGCCCCAAGGTCCGGGAAATTAAGCCGAGGTTGGTCAAAATCACGATGCCCCTAAAGTGGTCTCGGCTACTCTTTCTGTCTTAAAGTGAAGTGGGGCTATATTTCGGCCCAGAAGCCCGAAAGTGAGCGTTCAAAAAGTTTTGCTGTATTCTTTGACTGAAAAACAAGGCCATCACGAGTTAGTTTAGCGTCCCTGGCACTGGAAAATATTCCCCAAGTTCCGGTAAATCGAGCTGAAGTTGGTCAAAATCACGATGCTCCCAAAGCGGTCTCGGCGACCATTTCATTCCTAAAGTGAAGTGGGGCTATATTTCAGTCCAGAAGCTCGAAAGTGAGCCTTCAAAAAGTTTTGCTGTGTCAATTTCACTGCAAAACAAGGCCATCAGGATTTAGTTTAGCGTCCAAGGGACTGGAAAATGTTCCCCAAGATCCGGGAGATCCACCCAAAGTTTGTCAAAATCACAATGCGCGTAAGGTGGTCTCGGTTACTCTTTAAGTCTTAAAGTAAAGTGGGGCTTTATTTCGGACAGGAAGCTCGAAGGTGAGCGTTCAAAAAGTTTTGCTCTGTCCATTTCACTGCAAACCAAGGCTATGAGGAGTTAGTTTAGAGCTCCTGGGACTGGAAAATATCCCCCAAGTTCCGGAATATCGACCGGAAGTATGTCAAACTCACGATGCCAGCAAGGCGGTCTCGGCTACTCTTTCAGTCTTAAGTGAAGTGGGGCTATATTTCGGCCCAGAATCTCGAAAGTGTCCGTTCAAAAAATTGTGCTGTGTCCATTTCAATGCAAACCAAGCCCATCAGGAGTTAGTTTAGAGTCCCCGGGACTGGAATATATCCCCCAAGTCCCGGGAATTGGAGCCGAAGTTGATCAAATTCATGATGCGCGTAACGTGGTCTCGGCTACTGTTTCAGTCTTAAAGTCAAGTGTGCCTATATTTCGGCCCACAAGCTAGAAATTGAGCGTTCAAAAACTTTTGCTGTGTCCATTTAACTTCAAAACAAGGCCATCAGGACTTAGTTTAGGGTCCCCGGGACTGGAAAATATTCCCCAAGTTCCGGGAAAGCGAGCCGAAGTTGATCAAAATCACGATGCGCGCAATGCGGTCTCGGCTACTGTTTCAGTCTTAAAGTAAAGTGTGGCTATATTTCGGCCCACAAGCTCGAAAGTGAGCGTTCAAAAATTTATGCTGTGCGCATTTCAGTGCAAACCAAGGCCATCCGGAGTTGTTTTAGAGTCCCCCGGACTGGAAAATATCCCAAAAGTTGCGTGAAATTGAGCTGAACTTGGTCTAACTCACGATGCGCGTGAGGCGGTCTCGGCTGCTATTTCAGTCTGAAAGTGAAGTGGGATTCTATTTCGGCCAAGAAGCTACAAAGAGAGTGTTCAAAAAGCTTTCCTTTGTCCATTTCACTGAAAACCAAGGCCATCAGGAGTTAGTTTCGAGCCCGCGGAAATGGAATATATCCCCCAAGTTCCGGGAAACTGACTCGAAGTTGGTCAAAATCAGGATATGCGCAAGACGGTCTCGGCTACTCTTTCAGTCTTAAAGTAAAGCGGGGCTATATTTCGGTCCAGAAGCTCGAGAGTGAGCGTTCAAAAAGTTTCGCTGTGTCCATTTCACTGAAAAACAAGACAAGCAGGAGTTAGTTTAGAGTCCTCGGGACTGGAAAATATCCCCCAAGTTCCGGCAAATCGAGCCGAAGTTGGTCAAAATCACGATGTGCGTCAGGTGGTCTCGGCTACTCTTTCAGTCTTAAGGTGAAGTCGGGCTATATTTCGGCCCAGAAGCTCGAAAGTGAGTGTTTAGAAAGTTTTGCTCTTTCACTTTCAGTGCAAACCAAGGCCATCAGAAGTTAGTTTAGAGTCCCCGGGACTGGAGAATGTCCCTTAAGTCCCGGAAAATCGAGCCGAAGTTGATCAAATTCATGATGCGCGTAACGTGGTCTCGGCTACTGTGTCAGTCCTAAAGTGAAGTGTGGCTATATTTCGGCCCACAAGCTAGAAAGTGAGCGTTCAAAAAGTTTTGTTGTGTCCATTTCACTTCAAAACAAGGCCATCAGGACTTAGTTTAGCGTCCAAGGGACTGCAAAATATCCCCCAAGTTCCGGGAAATCCATTCGAAGTTCGTCAAAATTACGATGCGCGTAAGGCGGTCTCATCTACTCTCTCAGTCTTAAAGTAAAGTGGGGCTATATTTCTGCCCAGAAGCTGCAAAGTTGTGCTCTGTCCATTTCACTGAAAACCAAGGCCATCAGGAGTTACTCTAGAGTCCCTTTGACTGGAATATATACCCCAAGTTTGGAGAAATAAAGGCGAAATTGGTCAAAATCACGATTCGCTCAAGACGGTCTCGCCTACTCTTTCAGTCTTAAAGTAAAATGGGCCTCTATTTCGGCCCAGAAGCTCGAGAGTGAGCGTTCAAAAACTTTCGCTGTGTCCATTTCACTGCAAACCAAGACAAGCAGGAGTTAGTTGAGAGTCCCCAGGACTGGAAAATATCCCCCAAGTTCCGGGAAATCAACCCGAAGTTTGTCAAAATCACCATGCACGTAAGGCGGTCTCGGCTACTCTTTCAGTGTTAAAGTAATGGGGGGCTATATTTTGGCCCAGAAGCTCGAAATTGAGCGTTCAAAAAGTATTGCTGGCTCCATTTTACTGCAAACCAAGGCCATCAGGAATTAGTTTAGAGTCCTCAGAACTGGAATATATCCCATTAGTTCCGGCAAATCGAGCCGAAGTTGCTCAAAATCACCATGCACGTAAGGCGGTCTCGGCTACTCTTTCAGTCTTCAAGTGAAGTGGGGTTCTATTTCGGTCCAGAAGCTCGAAAGTATGCGTTCAAAAACTTTTTCTGTTTCCCTTTCACTGCAAACCAAGACCAGCACGAGTTAGTTTAGAGTCTCCGGGACTGGAAAATATTTCGCAAGTTCCGGGAAATCGAGCCGAAGTTGGTCAAAATCACGATGCGCGAAACGTGGTCTCGGCTACTGTTTCAGTCTTAAAGTGAAGTATGGCTATATTTCGGCCCACAACCTCGAAAGTGAGCCTTCAAAAAGCTTTGCTGTGTCTATTTCACTGCAAAACAAGGCCATCGGCACCTAGTTTAGCGTCCAAGGGACTGGAAAATATCCCCCAAGCTCCGGGAAATCCACCCGAAGTTTGTCAAAGTCACGATGCACGTAAGGCGGTGTCGGCTACTTTTTCAGTATTAAAGTAAAGTGGGCTATATTTCGGCCCAGAAGCTTGAAGGTGAGCGTTGAAAAAGTTTTCCTGTCTCCATTTCACTGCAAACCAAGGCCGTCAAGAGTTAGTTTAGAGTCCCTGGAACTGGAAAATATCCCCCAAGTTCGGAATATCGACCCGAAGTTGGTCAAAATCACGATGCGCGGACGCCGGTCTCGGCTACTCTTTAAGTCGTAAGTAATGTGGGACTATATTTCGGCCTAAAAGCTCGAAAGTGTTCGTTCAAAAACTTGTGCTGTGTGAATTTGACTGCAAACCATGGCCATCAGGAGTTAGTTTAGAGTCCCCGGGACAGGAAAATATTCCCCAAGTTGTAAGAAAGCGAGCAGAAGTTGCTCAAAATCACGATGCGCGGAACGCGGTCTGGGCTACTGCTTCAGTCTTAAAGTGAAGTGTGGCTATATTTAGGCCCACAAGCTCGAAAGTGAGCGTTCAAAAAGTTTTGCTGTGTCCATTTGACTGCAAACCAAGGCAATCAGGAGTTAGTTTAGAGTCCCCGGAACTGGAAAATATTCTCCAAGTTCCAGGAAATGGCGCCAAAGTAGTAGAAAATAACGATGCGCGTAACGGGCTCTCGGTTATTCTTTCAGTCTTAAATTTAAGTAGGGCTATATTGCGGCACTGAAGCTTGAAGGTGAGCGTTCAGAATGTTTTGCTGTGTTCATTAAACTGCAAAGCAAGGTCATCGGGAGTTAGTTTAGCGTCCCCGGGACTTTAAATTATTCGCCAACTTGCGGGAAATCGAGCAAAAGTGGCCCAAAATCACGATGCGCGTAAGGCGGTCTCGGCTACTCTTTCAGTCTTAAAATTAAGGGGGGCTATATTACGACCTACAAGCTCGAGACCGGGCGTGCGCTAATTTTACCTGTGTCCATTTCACTGACATCTTAGGCCATCAGGAGTTAGTTTAGAGTCCTTGGCACTGGAAAATATTTCCTAAATTCTGGGAGATCGAGCCAAAGTTGTTCAAAATCACGATGCGCGTAAGGCGGTCTCGGCTACTCTTTCAGTCTTAAAATGAAGTGGGGCTATATTTCGCCCGAGGAGCTCAACACCGAGCGTGCACTTCTTTTGCCTGTGTACATATCACTCAAAACTAAGTTCATCAGGAGTTAACATAGAGTCCTCGGGACTGGAAAATATTGCCCGAATTCCGGCAAATCGAGCCAAAGATGCTCAAAATCACGATGCGCGTAAGGCGGTCTCGGCTACTCGTTTACTCCGAAAATGAAGTGGGGCTATATTTCGGTTCTACAAGCTCGACACCGAGCGTGCTCTCCTTTTACCTGTGTCCATTTCACTAAGAACTAAGTCTATCAGGAGATAGTTTAGAATCCTCGAGACTGGAAGCTATCCTCCAAGTTTCGGCAAAGTGAGCCATACTTTCATAAAATTACGATAGGCGTAAGGCAGTTTCGTTTACTCTTTCAGTCTTAAAATGAACTGGAGCTACATTTCGGCCTAGAAGCTCGACACCGAGCGTGCGCTCCTGTTACCTGTGACCATTTTACTGAAAACTAAGGCCATCAAGAGTTAGGGTAGAGTCCCTGGGACTGGAAAATATCCCCCAAGTTTTGGCATATCGAGCCATAGTGGCTAAAAATTTCGATGCGCTTAAGGCGGTTTCGTGTACACTTTCAGTCTTAAAATAAAGTGGGGCTATATTTCGGCCTACAACCTGGAAACCGAGCGTGCGCTCCTTTTACCTGTGTCCATTTCACTAAAAGCCAAGGCATTCAGGAGTTAGTTTAGAGCTTAGGGGACTGGAAAATATCCCCCAAGTCCCAGGAAATCAAGCCGAAGTTCGACAAAATTACCATGCGCGTAAGGCGGTCCCGGCTACTCTTTCAGTCTTAAAGTGAAGTGGGGCTATATTTCGGCCCAGAAGCTCGAAAGTGAACGTTCAAAAAGTTTGGCTGTGTCCATTTCACTGAAAACCGAGGCCATCAGGAATTACTTTAGAGTGCCGGGGACTGGGAATTATCTCCCAAGTTCCGGGAAAGCGAGCCGAAGTAGCCCAAAATCACGATGCGCGTAAGGCGGTCACGGCTAGTCTTTCAGTCTTTAAGTGAAGTAGGGCTATGCTTCGGCCCAGAAGCTCAAAAGTGAGCGTTCAAAAAGTTGTGCTGTGTCCATTTCACTGCAAACCGAGGCAATCAGGAGTTAGTTTAGAGTCCCCGGTAGCGGAAAATATCCCCCATTTCCCGGGTAATGGAGCCAAAGTTGGTCAAAATCACGACGCGCGTAAGGCGGTACGGGTTACTCTTTCATTCTTAAAGTGAACTTGGGGAATATTTCCCCCCAGAAGCTCGAAAGTGAGCGTTCAAAAAGTTGTGCTGTGTCCATTTCACTCCAGAGCAAGGCCATTAGGAGTTACTTTAGAGTCCGCGGGACTTGAAAATATCCCCCAAGTTCCGGCAAATCGAGCCGAAGTTTGTCAAAATTACGATGGGCGTAAGGCGGTCTCGGCTATTCTTTCACTCTTAAAGTGAAGTGGAGCTATATTTCGGCCCAGAAGCTCAAAAGTGAGCGTTCAAAAAGTTTTGCTGTATCCATTTGACTGCAGACCAAGGACGTCGGGGGTCAGTTTAGAGTCCCCGGGACCGGAAAATATCCCCCAAGTTTCGGGAAATTTAACCGAAGTTGGTCAAAATCACGACGCGCGTACGGCGGTCTTGGCTACTCTTTCAGTCTTAAAGTGAATTGGGGCAATATTTCGGCCCAGAAGCTCGAAACTGAGTGTTTAAAAAGTTTTGCTGTGTCCATTTCACTGCAAAACAAGGCCATCACGACTTAGTTTAGCGTCAAAGGAACTGGAAATATCCCCCAAGTTACGGGAAATCCACCCGAAGTTACTCAAAATCGCGATCCACTTAATGGGGTCTCGGCTACTCGTTCAGTCTTATGGTAAAGTGGGCTTAGATTTAACTCCAGAAGCTCGAAAGTAAGGCTTCAAAAATATTTGCGTCTATTTCACTCACATCTTAGACAATCAGGAGTGAGTTTAGAGACTTTGGGACTGGAAAATATCTCCCAAATTTCGCCAGATCGAGCCGAAGATCCTCAAAATCACAATGCGCGTAAGGCGCTCCCGCCTACTCTTTCAGTCTTAAAAAGAAGTAGGGCTATATTTCGGCCAGCAAGCTCGAAAGTGCGCGTTCAAAAAGTGTTCCTGTGTCCATTTCACTGGAAACCAAGGCCATCAGGAGTTAGCTTAAAGTCTCCGGGACTGGAAAATATCCCCCTATTTCCGTTAAATCGAGCCGAAGTATCCCAAAATCACGATGCGCGTAAGGCGGTCTCGGCTACTCTTTCAGTCTTAAAGTTAAGTGGGGCTATATTTCGAGCCATAAGCTCGAAAGTGAGCGTTCAAAAAGTTTTGCTGTGTCCATTTAACTGCAAACTAAGGCCATCGGAAGTTAGTTTAGCTTCCCCGGGAATTGAAAATATTCGACAACTTCCGGCAAATCGAGCCGAAGTTGGTCAAAATTACGATGCGCGTAAGGCGGTCTCGGCTACTCTTTCAGTCTTAAAGTGAAGTAGGGCTATATTTGGGGCGAGAAGTTCGAAAGTAAGCGTTCAAACAAATGTGCTGTGTCCATTTCACTGCAAACCAAGGCCATCAGCAGTTAGTTTAGAGTCCACGGGACTGGAATATATCCCCGAAGTTCCGGGAAATCCAACGGAAGTTGGTCAAAATCACGATGCGCGTAAGACGGTCTCGGCTACTCTTTCAGTCTTAAAGTAAAGTGGGGCTATATTTCGGCCCAGAAGCTCGAAAGTAAACCTTTAAAAAGTTACGCTTTGTGCATTTAACTGGAAACCAAGGCCATCAGGAGTTAGTTTAAACTCCCCCGGACTGCAAAATATCCCCCAAGTTCCGGGAGATCGAGCTGAACTGGGTCAAAATCACGATGCTCGTAAGGAGGTGTCGGCTACTATTTCAGTCTTAAAGTGAAGTACGGTTGTATTTCGGCCCAGAAGCTCGAAACTGAGCGTTCAAAACGTTTTCCTGCGTGCATTTCACATCAAACCAAGGCCATCAGGAGTTAGTTTAGAGTCCCCGGGACTTGAAAATATCGCCAAACTTCTAGAAAATCGAGCGGAAGTTGCTCAAAATCACGATGCGCGTAAGGCGGTCTCGCCTACTCTTTCAGTCTTAAAGTGAAGTGGGGCTATATTTCATCCCAGAAGCTCGAAAATAAGCGTTCAAAAAGTGTTACTTTGTTCATTTCACTGCAAACCAAGGCCATCAGGAGTTAGTTTAGACTGCTCGGTACTGGAAAATATCGCCCAAGTTCGGGGAAATCGAGCCGAATTTGTCAAAATCACGATTCGCGTGAGGCGGTCTCGCCTACTCTCTCATTCTTAAAGTGAACTGGGGCTATATTTCCGCCCAGAAGCTCGAAAGTGAAAGTTGAAAAAGTTTTGCTGTGTTCATTTCACTGCAAACCAAGGCCATCAGCAGTTACTTTAGACTCCTCGGGACCGTAAAATATCGCCCAAGTTCGGGGAAATCGAGCCGAATTTTGTCAAAATCACGATGCGCGTAAGCCGGTCTCGCCTACTCTCTCATTCTTAAAGTGAACTGGGGCTATATTTCGGCCCAGAAGCTCGAAAGTGAGCGTTCAAAAAGTTTTGCCCTCTCAATTTAACTGAAAACCAAGGCCATCATGAGTTAGTTTAGAGTCCACGGGACTAAAAAATATCCCTTAAGTTCTGGCAACTCAAGCCGAAGTTGGTCAAATTCACGATGCGTCTAAGGCGGTCTCGGCTACTATTTCAGTCTTAAATTGAAGCGGGGCTATATTTCGGCCCAGAATTTCGAAAATAAGTGTTCAAAAAGTGTTACCTTGTTCATTTCACTGCAAACCAAGCCCATGAGGAGTTAGTTTGGACTACTCGGGACTGGAAAATAGCGCCCAAGTTCGGGGAAATCGAGCCGAAGTTGGTCAAAATCACGATGCGCGTAAGGCGGTCTCGGCTATTCTTTCTTTCTTAAAGTAAACTGCGGCTATATTTCGGCCGAGAAGCTAGAAAGTGAAAGTTCAAAAAGTTTTGCTGTGTCCATTCCACCGCAAACCAAGCCACATCAGCAGATTGTTTACAGTGTCCGGGACATCAAAATATCCCCCAAGTCCAGGGAAATCGAGCCGAAGTTTGTCAAAATCACGATGCGCGTAAAGCAGTCTCGGCTACTCTTTTAGTCTTAAAGTGACGTGGCTGTATATTTTGGCCCAGAAGCTCGAAAGTGAGCGTTCAAAAAGTTTTGCTCTCTCAATTTAACTGGAAACCAAGGCCATCATGAGTTAGTTTAGAGTCCGCGGGACTAAAAAATATCCCTTAAGTTCTGGCAACTCAAGCCGAAGTTGGTCAAAATCACGATGCGTCTAAGGCGGTCTCGGGTAATATTTCAGTCTTAAAGTGAAGTGGGGCTTTATTTTGGCCCAGAATTTCGAAAGTAAGCGTTCAAAAAAATTTGCTGTGTCCATTTCACTGCAGACCAAGGCCATCAGGGGTTAGTTTAGAGTCCTTGGAACTTGAATATATCCCCGAAGTTGCGGGAAATCGAGCCGAAGTTGGTCAAAATCACGATGCGCGTTAGACGGTCTCGGCTACTCTTTCAGTCTTAAACTGAAGTGGGGCTATATTTCTGCTCAGAAGCCCGAAGGGGAGCGTTGAAAAAGTTTTGCTCTCTCCATTTCAATGCAAACCAAGGCAATCACGAGTTACTTTAGAGTCCCCGGTACTGGAAAATATTTTCCATTTCCTGGGAAATCGAGCCAAAGATGGTCAAAATCACGATGCGCGTAAGGCGGTCTCGGCTATTCTTTCATTCTTAAAGTGAACTCGGGCTATATTTCGGCCCAGAAGCTCGAAAGTTAAAGTTCAAAAAGTATTGCTGTGTCCATTTCACCGCGAACCAAGCCACATCAGGAGATAGTTTACAGTCTCCGGGACATCAAAATATCCCCCAAGTTCCGGGAAATCGAGCCGAAGTTTGTGAAAATCAGGATGCGCGTAAAGCAGTCTCGGCTACTCTTTTAGTCTTAAAGTGACGTGGCTGTATATTTTGGCCCAGAAGCTCGAAAGTGAGCCTTCAAAAAGTTATGCTGTGCCCATTTCACAACAAAGCAAGACCCTCAGGAAGTAGTTTACAGTCCCCGGAACTGGAAAATATCCTCCAAGTTCCGCCAAATCGAGACGAAGTTGGTCAAAATAACGATTCGCGTAAGGCGGTCTCGGCTACTCTTTGAGTCTGAAAGTGAAGTAGGGCTATATTTCGGTCCAGAAGCTCGAAAGTGAGCGTTCAAAAAGTTTTCCTCTCTCAATTTCACTGAAAACCAAGGCCATCATGAGTGAGTTTAGAGTCCCCGGGAGTGGAAAATATCTTTTAAGTTCTGGCAACTCAAGCCGAAGTTGGTCAAAATCACGATGCGCCTAAGGCGGCCTCGGCTACTCTTTTAGTCTTAAAGTGAAGTGGGGCTCTATTTCGGCCCAGAAGCTCCAAAGTGAGCGCTGGAAAAAATTTGCTGTGTCCATTTCACTGCAAACCAAGGCTATCAGGAGTTAGTGTAGAGTCCCCGGGACTGCAATATATTTCCCAAGTTCCGGAAAATCGAGAAGACGTTGGTCAAAATCACGATGCGCGCAAGACGGTCTTGGCTAGTCTTTCAGTCTTAAAGTGAAGTGGGGCTATATTTCGGCCCAGAAGCTCAAAAGTGAGCTTCAAAAAGTTTTGCTGTATCCATTTCAATGCAAACGAAGGCCATCCGGGGTTACTTAAGAGTCTTCGGGACTGGAAAATATCCCCCCAAGTTCAGGGAAATTTAGCCGAAGTTGGTCAAAATCACGCTGCGCGTTAGGCGGTCTCGCTTACTGTTTCAGTCTTAAAGTGAAGCGAGGCTTTATTCCTGCCCAGGAGCTTGAAAGTGAGCGTTCAAAAAGTTTCCCTGTGTTTATTTGACTGCAAACCAAAGCCATCAGGAGCTAGTTTAGAGTCCCCGAGACTGGAAAATATCCCCCAACTTCCGGGAAATCGAGCCGAAGTTGGTCAAAATCACGATTTGCGTAAGGTAGTGTCGGCTACCCTTTCAGTCTTAGAGTGAAGTGGGGCTATATTTCGGGCGAGAAGCCCGAAAGTGAGCGTTCGAATAGTTTTCCTGTGTTCATTTCACTGCAAACCAAGGCCATCAGGAGTTAGTTTGACGTCCCCGGGACAAGAAAATATGCCCCAAGGTCCGGGAAATTGAGCCGAGGTTGGTCAAAATCACGATGCGCGTAAGGCGGTCCCGCTTGCTCTTTTATTGTTAAAGTGAAGTGGGGTTATATTTCGGCCCAGAAGCTCGAAAGTGAACGTTCAAAAAGTTTGGCTGTGTCCATTTCACTGAAAACCAAGGCCATCAGGATTTAGTTCAGAGTGCCCGGGACTGGGAATTATCTCCCAAGTTCCGGGAAATCGAGCCGAAATAGCCCAAAATCACGATGCGCGTAAGGCGGTCTCGGCTACTCTTTCAGTCTTAAAGTGAAGTAGGGCTATGCTTCGGCCCAGAAGCTCAAAAGTGAGCGTTCAAAAAGTTGTGCTGTGTCCATTTCACTGCAAACCGAGGCAATCAGGAGTTAGTTTAGAGTCCCCGGTACCGGAAAATATCCCCCAAGTTCCGGGAAATCGAGCCAAAGTTGGTCAAAATCACGATGCGCGTAAGGTGGTCCCGGTTGCTCTTTCATTCTTTAAGTGAACTGGGGCAATATTTCCCCCCAGAAGTTCGAAAGTGAGGGTTCAAAAAGTTGTGCTGTGTCCATTTCACTCCAGAGCAAGGCAATCAGGAGTTACTTTAGAGTCCGCGGGATTGGAAAATATCCCCCAAGTTCCGGGAAATCGAGCCGAAGTTGGTCAAAATTACGATGGGCGTAAGGCGGTCTCGGCTCCTCTTTCACTCTTAAAGTGAAGTGGAACTATATTTCGGCCCAGAAGCTAAAAAGTGAGCGTTCAAAAAGTTTTGCTGTGTCCATTTTACTGCAGACCAAGGACGTCGGGGTTCACTTTAGAGTCCCCGGGACTAGAAAATATCCCCCAAGTTCCACGAAAGCGAACAGACGCTGCTCAAAATCACGATGCGCGTAACGCGGTCTCGGCTACTGTTTCAGTCTTAAAGTGAAGTGTGGCTTTATTTAGGCCCACAAGCTCGAAAGTGAGCGTTCAAAAAGTTTTGTTGTGTCCATTTGACTGCAAACCAAGGCAATCAGGAGTTAGTTTAGAGTCCCCGGAACTGGAAAATATTCTCCAAGTTCCAGGAAATGACGCTCTCGGTTATTCTTTCAGTCTTAAATTTAAGTAGGGCTATATTGCGGCACTGAAGTTCGAAGGTGAGCTTTTAAAATGTTTTGCTGTGTTCATTAAACTGCAAACTAAGGTCATCGAGACTTAGTCTGGCGTCCCCGGGACTTTAAATTATTCGCCAACTTCCAGGAAATCGAGCAAAAGTGGCCCAAAATCGCGATGCACGTAAGGCGGTCTCGGCTACTCTTTTAGTCTTAAAATTAAGGGGGGCTATATTTCGACCTAGAAGCTCGAGACCGGGCGTGCGCTAATTTTACCTGTGTCAATTTCACTGACATCTTAGGCCATCAGGAGTTAGTTTAGAGTCCTTGGGACTGGAAAATATTTCCCAAATTCTGGCAGATCGAGCCAAAGTTGCTCAAAATCACGATGCGCGTAAGGCGGTCTCGGCTACTCTTTCAGTCTTAAAATGAAGTGGGGCTATATTTCGGCCGAGAAGCTCAACACCGAGCGTGCGCTCCTTTTGCCTGTGTAAATATCACTGAAAACTAAGTTCATCACGAGTTAACATAGAGTCCTCGGGACTGGAAAATATTGGCCGAATTCCGGCAAATCGAGCCAAAGATGCTCAAAATCACGATGCGCGTAAGGCGGTCTCGGCTACTCGTTTACTCCGAAAATAAAGTGGGGCTATATTTCGGTTCTACAAGCTCGACAGCGAGCGTGCGCTCCTTTTACCTGTGTCCATTTCACTAAGAACTAAGTCCACCAGGAGAGAGTTTAGAATCCTCGAGACTGGAAGCTATCCTTCAAGTTTTGGCAAATTGAGCCATACTTTCTTAAAATTACGATAGGCGTACGGCAGTTTAGTTTGCTCTTTAAGTCTTAAAATGAACTGGGGCTACATTTCGGCCTAGAAGCTCGACACCGCGCGTGCGCTCCTGTTACCTGTGACCATTTTACTGAAAACTAAGGCCATCAAGAGCTAGGGTAGAGTCCCCGGGACTGGAAAATATCCCCCAAGTTTAGGCATATCGAGTCATAGTGGCTAAAAATTTCGATGCGCTTAAGGCGGTTTCGTGTACACTTTCAGTCTTAAAATAAAGTGGTGCTATATTTCGGCCTACAACCTTGAGACCGAGCGTGCGCTCCTTTTACCTGTGTCCATTTCACTAAAAACCAAGGCATTCAGGAGTTAGTTTAGAGCTTAGGGGACTGGAAAATATCCCCCAAGTCCCAGGAAATCAAGCCGAAGTTCGACAAAATTACCATGCGCGTAAGGCGGTCCCGGCTACTCTTTCAGTCTTTAGGTGAAGTGGGGCTATATTTCGGCCCAGAAGCTCGAAAGTGAACGTTCAAAAAGTTTGGCTGTGTCCATTTCACTGAAAACCAAGGCCATCAGGAATTAGTTTAGAGTGCCCGGGACTGGTAATTATCTCCAAAGTTCCGGGAAATCGAGCCGAAGTAGCCCAAAATCACGATGCGCGTAAGGCGGTCTCGGCTAGTCTTTCAGTCTTAAAGTGAAGTAGGGCTATGCTTCGGCCCAGAAGCTCAAAAGTGAGCGTTCAAAAAGTTGTGCTGTGTCCATTTCACTGCAAACCGAGGCAATCAGGAGTTAGTTTAGAGTCCCCGGTACCAGAAAATATCCCCCAAGTTCCGGGAAATCGAGCCGAAGTTGGTCAAAGTTACGATGGGCGTAAGGCGGTCTCGGCTACTCTTTCACTCTTAAAGTGAAGTGGAGCTATATTTCGGTCCAGAAGCTCAAAAGTGAGCGTTCAAAAAGTTTTGCTGTGTCCATTTTACTGCAGACCAAGGACGTCGGTAGTCAGTTTAGAGTCCCCGGGACTGGAAAATATCCCCCAAGTTCCGGGAAATTTAACTGAAGTTGGTCAAAATCACGACGCGCGTACGGCGGTCTCGGCAACTCTTTCAGTCTTAAAGTGAATTGGGGCAATATTTCGGCCCAGAAGCTCGAAACTGAGTGTTTAAAAAGTTGTGCTGTGTCCATTTCACTGCAAAACAAGGCCATCACGACTTAATTTAGCGTCAAAGGAACTGGAAATATCCCCCAAGTTACGGGAAATCCACCCGAAGTTAGTCAAAATCACTATTGGCTTAAGGTGGTCTCGGCTACTCTTTCAGTCTTATGGTAAAGTGGGCTTAGATTTAACTCCAGAAGCTCGAAAGTAAAGGTTCAAAAATTTTTGTGTCTATTTCACTCACATCTTAGACAATCAGGAGTGAGTTTAGAGACTTTGGGACTGGAAAATATCTCCCAAGTTTCGCCAGATCGAGCCGAAGATCCTCAAAATCAGAATGCGCGTAAGGCGCTCCCGCCTACTCTTTCAGTCTTAAAAAGAAGTAGGGCTATATTTCGGCCAGCAAGCTCGAAAGTGCGCGTTCAAAAAGTGTTCCTGTGTCCATTTCACTGGAAACCAAGGCCGTCAGGAGTTAGCTTAAAGTCTCCGGGACTGGAAAATATCCCCCTATTCCGTTAAATCGAGCCGAAGTATCCCAAAATCACGATGCGCGTAAGGCGGTCTCGGCTACTCTTTCAGTCTTAAAGTTAAGTGGGGCTATATTTCGAGCCATAAGCTCGAAAGTGAGCGTTCAAAAAGTTTTGCTGTGTCCATTTAACTGCAAACTAAGGCCATCGGAAGTTAGTTTAGTTTCCCCGGGAATTGAAAATATTCGACAACTTCCGGCAAATCGAGCCGAAGTTGGTCAAAATTACGATGCGCGTAAGGCGGTCTCGGCTACTCTTTCAGTCTTAAAGTGAAGTAGGGCTATATTTCGGCCGAGAAGCTCGAAAGTGAGCGTTCAAAAAAATGTGCTGTGTCCATTTCACTGCAAACCAAGGCCATCAGCAGTTAGTTTACAGTCCCCGGGACTGGAATATATCCCCGAAGTTCCGGGAAATCCAACGGAAGTATGTCAAAATCACGATGCGCGTAAGACGGTCTCGGCTACTCTTTCAGTCTTAAAATAAAGTGGGGCTATATTTCGGGCGAGAAGCTAAAAAGTGAGCGTTCAAAAAGTTTTGCTGTGTCCATTTTACTGCAGACCAAGGACGTCGAGGGTCACTTTAGAGTCCCCGGGACTGGAAAATATCCCCCAAGTTCCAGGAAAGCGAGCAGACGCTGCTCAAAATCACGATGCGCGTAACGCGGTCTCGGCTACTGTTTCAGTCTTAAAGTGAAGTGTGGCTATATTTAGGCCCACAAGCTCGAAAGTGAGCGTTCAAAAAGTTTTCCTGCGTCCATTTCACATCAAACCAAGGCAATCAGGAGCTAGTTAAGAGTCCCCGGGACTTGAAAATATCGCCAAAATTCTAGAAAATCGAGCGGAAATAGCTCAAAATGACGATGCGCGTAAGGTGGCCTCGCCTACTCTTTGAGTCTTAAAGTGAAGTGGGGCTATATTTCATCCCAGAAGCTCGAAAATAAGCGTTCAAAAAGTGTTACCTTGTTCATTTCACTGCAAACCAAGCCCATGAGGAGTTAGTTTAGACTGCTCGGGACTGGAAAATATCGCCCAAGTTCGGGGAAATCGAGCCGAATTTTGTCAAAATCACGATGCGCGTAAGGCGGTCTCGGCTACTCTTTGATTCTTAAAGTGAACTGGGGCTATATTTCGGTCCAGAAGGTCGAAAGTGAAAGTTCAAAAAGTTTTGCTGTGTCCATTCCACCGAAAACCAAGCCACATCAGCAGATTGTTTACAGTGTCCGGGACATCAAAATATCCCCCAAGTCCAGGGAAATCGAGCCGAAGTTTGTCAAAATCACGATGCGCGTAAAGCAGTCTCGTCTACCCTGTTAGTCTTAAAGTGACGTGGCTGTATATTTCGGCCCAGAAGCTCGAAAGTGAGCGTTCAAAAAGTTTTGCTCTCTCAATTTAGCTGAAAACCAAGGCCATCATGAGTTAGTTTAGAGTCCGCGGGACTAAAAAATATCCCTTAAGTTCTGGCAACTCAAGCCGAAGTTGGTCAAAATCACGATGCGTCTAAGGCGGTCTCGGCTACTATTTCAGTCTTAAAGTGAAGTGGGGCTATATTTCGGCCCAGAATTTCGAAAGTATGCGTTCAAAAAAATTTGCTGTGTCCATTTCACTGCAGACCAACGCCATCAGAGGTTAGTTTAGAGTCCTTGGAACATGAATATATTCCCGAAGTCTCGGGAAATCGAGCCGAAGTTGGTCAAAATCACGATGCGCGTAAGACGGTCTCGGCTACTCTTTCAGTCTTAAACTGAAGTGGGGCTATATTTCGGCTCAGAAGCCCGAAGGGGAGCGTTGAAAAAGTTTTGCTCTCTCCATTTCAGTGCAAACCAAGGCAATCAGGAGTTACTTTAGAGTCCCCGGTACCGGAAAATATATCCCATTTCTTTGGAAATCGAGCCAAAGTTGGTCAAAATCACGATGCGCGTAAGGCGGTCTCGGCTATTTTTTCATTCTTAAAGTGAACTCGGGCTATATTTCAGCCCAGAAGCTGGAAAGTGAAAGTTCAAAAAGTTTTGCTGTGTCCATTTCACCGCGAACCAAGCCACATCAGGAGATAGTTTACAGTCTCCGGGACATCAAAATATCCCCCAAGTTCCGGGAAATCGAGCCAAAGTTTGTGAAAATCACGATGCGCGTAAAGTATTCTCGGCTACTCTTTTAGTCTTAAAGTGACGTGGCTGTATATTTTGGCCCAGAAGCTCGAAAGTGAGCCTTCAAAAAGTTATGCTGTGCCCATTTCACAACAAAGCAAGACCCTCAGGAAGTAGTTTACAGTCCCCGGAACTGGAAAATATCCTCCAAGTTCCGCCAAATCGAGACGAAGTTGGTCAAAATAACGATTCGCGTAAGGCGGTCTCGGCTACTCTTTGAGTCTGAAAGTGAAGTAGGGCTATATTTCGGTCCAGAAGCTCGAAAGTGAGCGTTCAAAAAGTTTTCCTCTCTCAATTTCACTGAAAACCAAGGCCATCATGAGTGAGTTTAGAGTCCCCGGGAGTGGAAAATATCTTTTAAGTTCTGGCAACTCAAGCCGAAGTTAATCAAAATCACGATGCGCTTAAGGCGGCCTCGGCTACTCTTGCAGTCTTAAAGTGAAGTGGGGCTCTATTTCGGCCCAGAAGCTCCAAAGTGAGCGCTGCAAAAAAATTGCTGTGTCCATTTCACTGCAAACCAAGGCCATCAGGAGTTAGTTTAGCGTCCCCGAGACTGCAATATATTTCCCAAGTTGCGGAAGATCGAGAAGACGTTGGATAAAATCACGATGCGCGCAAGACGGTCTTGGCTAGTCTTTCAGTGTTAAAGTGAAGTGGGGCTATATTTCGGCCCAGAAGCTCAAAAGTGAGCTTCAAAAAGTTTTG
The DNA here is from genome assembly GCF_964199315.1 of Orbicella franksi. NCBI lineage: Eukaryota > Metazoa > Cnidaria > Anthozoa > Scleractinia > Merulinidae > Orbicella > Orbicella franksi. Next base: position 581,134 of record NC_138153.1, read on the forward strand.
CTGTATCCATTTCAATGCAAACGAAGGCCATCAGGGGCTACTTAAGACTCTTCGGGACTGGAAAATATCTCCCTAAGTTCCGGGAAATTTAGCCGAAGTTGGTCAAAATCACGGTGCGCGTTAGGCGGTCTCGCTTACTGTTTCAGTCTTAAGGTGAAGTGAGGCTTTATTCCTGCCCAGGAGCTTGAAAGTGAGCGTTCAAAAAGTTTCCCTGTGTTTATTTGACTGCAAACCAAAGCCATCAGGAGCTAGTTTAGAGTCCCCGGGACTGTAAAATATCCCCCAACTTCCGGGAAATTGAGCCAAAGTTGGTCAAAATCACGACTTGCGTAAGGTAGTGTCGGCTACTCTTTCAGTCTTAGAGTGAAGTAGGCTATATTTCGAATGAGAAGCCCGAAAGTGAGCGTTCAAAAACTTTTGCTGTGTTCATTTCACTGCAAACCAAGGCCATCAGGAGTTAGTTTAGCGTCCCCGGGACAAGAAAATATGCCCCAAGGTCCGGGAAATTAAGCCGAGGTTGGTCAAAATCACGATGCCCCTAAAGTGGTCTCGGCTACTCTTTCTGTCTTAAAGTGAAGTGGGGCTATATTTCGGCCCAGAAGCCCGAAAGTGAGCGTTCAAAAAGTTTTGCTGTATTCTTTGACTGAAAAACAACGCCATCACGAGTTAGTTTAGCGTCCCTGGCACTGGAAAATATTCCCCAAGTTCCGGTAAATCGAGCTGAAGTTGGTCAAAATCACGATGCTCCCAAAGCGGTCTCGGCGACCATTTCATTCCTAAAGTAAAGTGGGGCTATATTTCAGTCCAGAAGCTCGAAAGTGAGCCTTCAAAAAGTTTTGCTGTGTCCATTTCACTGCAAAACAAGGCCATCAGGACTTAGTTTAGCGTCCAAGGGACTGGAAAATGTTCCCCAAGATCCGGGAGATCCACCCAAAGTTTGTCAAAATTACAATGCGCGTAAGGTGGTCTCGGTTACTCTTTAAGTCTTAAAGTAAAGTGGGGCTTTATTTCGGACAGGAAGCTCGAAGGTGAGCGTGCAAAAAGTTTTGCTCTGTCCATTTCACTGCAAACCAAGGCTATGAGGAGTTAGTTTAGGGCTCCTGGGACTGGAAAATATCCCCCAAGTTCCGGAATATCGACCGGAAGTTTGTCAAACTCACGATGCCAGCAAGGCGGTCTCGGCTACTCTTTCAGTCTTAAGTGAAGTGGGGCTATATTTCGGCCCAGAATCTCGAAAGTGTCCGTTCAAAAAATTGTGCTGTGTCCATTTCAATGCAAACCAAGCCCATCAGGAGTTAGTTTAGAGTCCCCGGGACTGGAATATATCCCCCAAGTCCCGGGAATTGGAGCCGAAGTTGATCAAATTCATGATGCGCGTAACGTGGTCTCGGCTACTGTTTCAGTCTTAAAGTCAAGTGTGCCTATATTTCGGCCCACAAGCTAGAAAGTGAGCGTTCAAAAACTTTTGCTGTGTCCATTTAACTTCAAAACAAGGCCATCAGGACTTAGTTTAGGGTCCCCGGGACTGGAAAATATTCCCCAAGTTCCGGGAAAGCGAGCCGAAGTTGATCAAAATCACGATGCGCGAAATGCAGTCCCGGCTACTGTTTCAGTCTTAAAGTAAAGTGTGGCTATATTTCGGCCCACAAGCTCGAAAGTGAGCGTTCAAAAATTTATGCTGTGCGCATTTCAGTGCAAACCAAGGCCATCCGGAGTTAGTTTAGAGTCCCCCGGACTGGAAAATATCCCAAAAGTTGCGTGAAATTGAGCTGAACTTGGTCTAACTCACGATGCGCGTGAGGCGGTCTCAGCTGCTATTTCAGTCTGAAAGTGAAGTGGGATTCTATTTCGGCCAAGAAGCTACAAAGAGAGTGTTCAAAAAGCTTTCCTTTGTCCATTTCACTGAAAACCAAGGCCATCAGGAGTTAGTTTCGAGCCCGCGGAAATGGAATATATCCCCCAAGTTCCGGGAAACTGACTCGAAGTTGGTCAAAATCAGGATATGCGCAAGACGGTCTCGGCTACTCTTTCAGTCTTAAAGTAAAGCGGGGCTATATTTCGGTCCAGAAGCTCGAGAGTGAGCGTTCAAAAAGTTTCGCTGTGTCCATTTCACTGAAAAACAAGACAATCAGGAGTTAGTTTAGAGTCCCCGGGACTGGAAAATATCCCCCAAGTTCCGGCAAATCGAGCCGAAGTTGGTCAAAATCACGATGTGCGTAAGGTGGTCTCGGCTACTCTTTCAGTCTTAAAGTGAAGTCGGGCTATATTTCGGCCCAGAAGCTCGAAAGTGAGTGTTTAGAAAGTTTTGCTCTGTCACTTTCAGTGCAAACCAAGGCTATCAGAAGTTAGTTTAGAGTCCCCGGGACTGGAGAATGTCCCCCAAGTCCCGGAAAATCGAGCCGAAGTTGATCAAATTCATGATGCGCGTAACGTGGTCTCGGCTACTGTGTCAGTCCTAAAGTGAAGTGTGGCTATATTTCGCCCCACAAGCTAGAAAGTGAGCGTTCAAAAAGTTTTGTTGTGTCCATTTTACTTCAAAACAAGGCCATCAGGACTTAGTTTAGCGTCCAAGGGACTGCAAAATATCCCCCAAGTTCCGGGAAATCCATTCGAAGTTCGTCAAAATTACGATGCGCGTAAGGCGGTCTCATCTACTCTCTCAGTCTTAAAGTAAAGTGGGGCTATATTTCTGCCCAGAAGCTGCAAAGTTGTGCTCTGTCCATTTTACTGAAAACCAAGGCTATCAGGAGTTACTCTAGAGTCCCTTTGACTGGAATATATACCCCAAGTTTGGAGAAATAAAGGCGAAATTGGTCAAAATCACGATTCGCTCAAGACGGTCTCGCCTACTCTTTCAGTCTTAAAGTAAAATGGGCCTCTATTTCGGCCCAGAAGCTCGAGAGTGAGCGTTCAAAAACTTTCGCTGTGTCCATTTCACTGCAAACCAAGACAAGCAGGAGTTAGTTGAGAGTCCCCAGGACTGGAAAATATCCCCCAAGTTCCGGGAAATCAACCCGAAGTTTGTCAAAATCACGATGCACGTAAGGCGGTCTCGGCTACTCTTTCAGTGTTAAGGTAATGGGGGGCTATATTTTGGCCCAGAAGCTCGAAATTGAGCGTTCGAAAAGTATTGCTGGCTCCATTTTACTGCAAACCAAGGCCATCAGGAATTAGTTTAGAGTCCTCAGAACTGGAATATATCCCATTAGTTCCGGCAAATCGAGCCGAAGTTGCTCAAAATCACCATGCACGTAAGGCGGTCTCGGCTACTCTTTCAGTCTTCAAGTGAAGTGGGGTTCTATTTCGGTCCAGAAGCTCGAAAGTATGCGTTCAAAAACTTTTTCTGTTTCCCTTTCACTGCAAACCAAGACCAGCACGAGTTAGTTTAGAGTCTCCGGGACTGGAAAATATTTCGCAAGTTCCGGGAAATCGAGCCGAAGTTGATCAAAATCACGATGCGCGAAACGTGGTCTCGGCTACTGTTTCAGTCTTAAAGTGAAGTATGGCTATATTTCGGCCCACAACCTCGAAAGTGAGCCTTCAAAAAGCTTTGCTGTGTCTATTTCACTGCAAAACAAGGCCATCGGCCCCTAGTTTAGCGTCCAAGGGACTGGAAAATATCCCCCAAGCTCCGGGAAATCCACCCGAAGTTTGTCAAAGTCACGATGCACGTAAGGCGGTCTCGGCTACTTTTTCAGTATTAAAGTAAAGTGGGCTATATTTCGGCCCAGAAGCTTGAAGGTGAGCGTTGAAAAAGTTTTCCTGTCTCCATTTCACTGCAAACCAAGGCCGTCAAGAGTTAGTTTAGAGTCCCTGGAACTGGAAAATATCCCCCAAGTTCGGAATATCGACCCGAAGTTGGTCAAAATCACGATGCGCGCACGCCGGTCTCGGCTACTCTTTAACTCGTAAGTAATGTGGGACTATATTTCGGCCTAAAAGCTCGAAAGTGTTCGTTCAAAAACTTGTGCTGTGTGAATTTGACTGCAAACCATGGCCATCAGGAGTTAGTTTAGAGTCCGTGGGACAGGAAAATATTCCCCAAGTTGCAAGAAAGCGAGCAGAAGTTGCTCAAAATCACGATGCGCGTAACGCGGTCTGGGCTACTGCTTCAGTCTTAAAGTGCAGTGTGGCTATATTTAGGCCCACAAGCTCCAAAGTGAGCGTTCAAAAAGTTTTGCTGTGTCCATTTGACTGCAAACCAAGGCAATCAGGAGTTAGTTTAGAGTCCCCGGAACTGGAAAATATTCTCCAAGTTCCAGGAAATGGCGCCAAAGTTGATGAAAATTACGATGCGCGTAACGGGCTCTCGGTTATTCTTTCAGTCTTAAATCTAAGTAGGGCTATATTGCTGCACTGAAGCTTGAAGGTGAGCGTTCAGAATGTTTTGCTGTGTTCATTAAACTGCAAAGCAAGGTTATCGGGAGTTAGTTTAGCGTCCCCGGGACTTTAAATTATTCGCCAACTTCCGGGAAATCGAGCAAAAGTGGCCCAAAATCACGATGCGCGTAAGGCGGTCTCGGCTGCTCTTTCAGTCTTAAAATTAATGGGGGCTATATTACGACCTACAAGCTCGAGACCGGGCGTGCGCTAATTTTACCTGTGTCCATTTCACTGACATCTTAGGCCATCAGGAGTTAGTTTAGAGTCCTTGGCACTGGAAACTATTTCCCAAATTCTGGCAGATCGAGCCAAAGTTGCTCAAAATCACGATGCGCGTAAGGCGGTCTCGGCTACTCTTTCAGTCTTAAAGTGAAGTGGGGCTATATTTCGGCCGAGGAGCTCAACACCGAGCGTGCACTCCTTTTGCCTGTGTACATATCACTGAAAACTAAGTTCATCAGGAGTTAACATAGAGTCCTCGGGACTGGAAAATATTGCCCGAATTCCGGCAAATCGAGCCAAAGATGCTCAAAATCACGATGCGCGTAAGGCGGTCTCGGCTACTCGTTTACTCCGAAAATGAAGTGGGGCTATATTTCGGTTCTACAAGCTCGACACCGAGCGTGCTCTCCTTTTACCTGTGTCCATTTCACTAAGAACTAAGTCTATCAGGAGATAGTTTAGAATCCTCGAGACTGGAAGCTATCCTCCAAGTTTCGGCAAATTGAGCCATACTTTCTTAAAATTACGATAGGCGTACGGCAGTTTCGTTTACTCTTTCAGTCTTAAAATGAACTGGAGCTACATTTCGGCCTAGAAGCCCGACACCGAGCGTGCGCTCCTGTTACCTGTGACCATTTTACTGAAAACTAAGGCCATCAAGAGTTAGGGGAGAGTCCCCGGGACTGGAAAATATCCCCCAAGTTTTGGCATATCGAGCCATAGTGGCTAAAAATTTCGATGCGCTTAAGGCGGTTTCGTGTACACTTTCAGTCTTAAAATAAAGTGGGGCTATATTTCGGCCTACAACCTGGAAACCGAGCGTGCGCTCCTTTTACCTGTGTCCATTTCACTAAAAACCAAGGCATTCAGGAGTTAGTTTAGAGCTTAGGGGACTGGAAAATATCCCCCAAGTCCCAGGAAATCAAGCCGAAGTTCGACAAAATTAGCATGCGCGTAAGGCGGTCCCGGCTACTCTTTCAGTCTTAAAGTGAAGTGGGGCTATATTTCGGCCCAGAAGCTCGAAAGTGAACGTTCAAAAAGTTTGGCTGTGTCCATTTCACTGAAAACCGAGGCCATCAGGAATTACTTTAGAGTGCCGGGGACTGGGAATTATCTCCCAAGTTCCGGGAAAGCGAGCCGAAGTAGCCCAAAATCACGATGCGCGTAAGGCGGTCACGGCTAGTCTTTCAGTCTTTAAGTGAAGTAGGGCTATGCTTGGGCCCAGAAGCTCAAAAGTGAGCGTTCAAAAAGTTGTGCTGTGTCCATTTCACTGCAAACCGAGGCAATCAGGAGTTAGTTTAGAGTCCCCGGTACCGGAAAATATCCCCCATTTCCCGGGTAATCGAGCCAAAGTTGGTCAAAATCACGACGCGCGTAAGGCGGTACGGGTTACTCTTTCATTCTTAAAGTGAACTGGGGCAATATTTCCCCCCAGAAGCTCGAAAGTGAGCGTTCAAAAAGTTGTGCTGTATCCATTTCACTCCAGAGCAGGGCCATCAGGAGTTACTTTAGAGTCCGCGGGACTTGAAAATATCCCCCAAGTTCCGGGAAATCGAGCCGAAGTTTGTCAAAATTACGATGGGCGTAAGGCGGTCTCGGCTACTCTTTCACTCTTAAAGTGAAGTGGAGCTATATTTCGGCCCATAAGCTCAAAAGTGAGCGTTCAAAAAGTTTTGCTGTATCCATTTGACTGCAGACGAAGGACGTCGGGGGTCAGTTTAGAGTCCCCGGGACTGGAAAATATCCCCCAAGTTCCGGGAAATTTAAGCGAAGTTGGTCAAAATCACGACGCGCGTACGGCGGTCTTGGCTACTCTTTCAGTCTTAAAGTGAATTGGGGCAATATTTCGGCCCAGAAGCTCGAAACTGAGTGTTTAAAAAGTTTTGCTGTGTCCATTTCACTGCAAAACAAGGCCATCACGACTTAGTTTAGCGTCAAAGGAACTGGAAATATCCCCCAAGTTACGGGAAATCCACCCGAAGTTACTCAAAATCGCGATCCACTTAAGGGGGTCTCGGCTACTCGTTCAGTCTTATGGTAAAGTGGGCTTAGATTTAACTCCAGAAGCTCGAAAGTAAGACTTCAAAAATTTTTGTGTCTATTTCACTCACATCTTAGACAATCAGGAGTGAGTTTAGAGACTTTGGGACTGGAAAATATCTCCCAAGTTTCGCCAGATCGAGCCGAAGATCCTCAAAATCACAATGCGCGTAAGGCGCTCCCGCCTACTCTTTCAGTCTTAAAAAGAAGTAGGGCTATATTTCGGCCAGCAAGCTCGAAAGTGCGCGTTCAAAAAGTGTTCCTGTGTCCATTTCACTGGAAACCAAGGCCGTCAGGAGTTAGCTTAAAGTCTCCGGGACTGGAAAATATCCCCCTATTCCGTTAAATCGAGCCGAAGTATCCCAAAATCACGATGCGCGTAAGGCGGTCTCGGCTACTCTTTCAGTCTTAAAGTTAAGTGGGGCTATATTTCGAGCCATAAGCTCGAAAGTGAGCGTTCAAAAAGTTTTGCTGTGTCCATTTAACTGCAAACTAAGGCCATCGGAAGTTAGTTTAGCTTCCCCGGGAATTGAAAATATTCGACAACTTCCGGCAAATCGAGCCGAAGTTGGTCAAAATTACGATGCGCGTAAGGCGGTCTCGGCTACTCTTTCAGTCTTAAAGTGAAGTAGGGCTATATTTCGGGCGAGAAGTTCGAAAGTAAGCGTTCAAACAAATGTGCTGTGTCCATTTCACTGCAAACCAAGGCCATCAGCAGTTAGTTTAGAGTCCACGGGACTGGAATATATCCCCGAAGTTCCGGGAAATCCAACGGAAGTTGGTCAAAATCACGATGCGCGTAAGACGGTCTCGGCTACTCTTTCAGTCTTAAAGTAAAGTGGGGCTATATTTCGGCCCAGAAGCTCGAAAGTAAACCTTTAAAAAGTTACGCTTTGTGCATTTAACTGGAAACCAAGGCCATCAGGAGTTAGTTTAAACTCCCCCGGACTGCAAAATATCCCCCAAGTTCCGGGAGATCGAGCTGAACTGGGTCAAAATCACGATGCTCGTAAGGAGGTCTCGGCTACTATTTCAGTCTTAAAGTGAAGTACGGTTGTATTTCGGCCCAGAAGCTCGAAACTGAGCGTTCAAAACGTTTTCCTGCGTGCATTTCACATCAAACCAAGGCCATCAGGAGTTAGTTTAGAGTCCCCGGGACTTGAAAATATCGCCAAACTTCTAGAAAATCGAGCGGAAGTTGCTCAAAATCACGATGCGCGTAAGGCGGTCTCGGCTACTCTTTCAGTCTTAAAGTTAAGTGGGGCTATATTTCGAGCCATAAGCTCGAAAGTGAGCGTTCAAAAAGTTTTGCTGTGTCCATTTAACTGCAAACTAAGGCCATCGGAAGTTAGTTTAGCTTCCCCGGGAATTGAAAATATTCGACAACTTCCGGCAAATCGAGCCGAAGTTGGTCAAAATTACGATGCGCGTAAGGCGGTCTCGGCTACTCTTTCAGTCTTAAAGTGAAGTAGGGCTATATTTCGGGCGAGAAGTTCGAAAGTAAGCGTTCAAACAAATGTGCTGTGTCCATTTCACTGCAAACCAAGGCCATCAGCAGTTAGTTTAGAGTCCACGGGACTGGAATATATCCCCGAAGTTCCGGGAAATCCAACGGAAGTTGGTCAAAATCACGATGCGCGTAAGACGGTCTCGGCTACTCTTTCAGTCTTAAAGTAAAGTGGGGCTATATTTCGGCCCAGAAGCTCGAAAGTAAACCTTTAAAAAGTTACGCTTTGTGCATTTAACTGGAAACCAAGGCCATCAGGAGTTAGTTTAAACTCCCCCGGACTGCAAAATATCCCCCAAGTTCCGGGAGATCGAGCTGAACTGGGTCAAAATCACGATGCTCGTAAGGAGGTCTCGGCTACTATTTCAGTCTTAAAGTGAAGTACGGTTGTATTTCGGCCCAGAAGCTCGAAACTGAGCGTTCAAAACGTTTTCCTGCGTGCATTTCACATCAAACCAAGGCCATCAGGAGTTAGTTTAGAGTCCCCGGGACTTGAAAATATCGCCAAACTTCTAGAAAATCGAGCGGAAGTTGCTCAAAATCACGATGCGCGTAAGGCGGTCTCGCCTACTCTTTCAGTCTTAAAGTGAAGTGGGGCTATATTTCATCCCAGAAGCTCGAAAATAAGCGTTCAAAAAGTGTTACTTTGTTCATTTCACTGCAAACCAAGGCCATCAGGAGTTAGTTTAGACTGCTCGGTACTGGAAAATATCGCCCAAGTTCGGGGAAATCGAGCCGAATTTGTCAAAATCACGATTCGCGTGAGGCGGTCTCGCCTACTCTCTCATTCTTAAAGTGAACTGGGGCTATATTTCCGCCCAGAAGCTCGAAAGTGAAAGTTGAAAAAGTTTTGCTGTGTTCATTTCACTGCAAACCAAGGCCATCAGCAGTTACTTTAGACTCCTCGGGACCGTAAAATATCGCCCAAGTTCGGGGAAATCGAGCCGAATTTTGTCAAAATCACGATGCGCGTAAGCCGGTCTCGCCTACTCTCTCATTCTTAAAGTGAACTGGGGCTATATTTCGGCCCAGAAGCTCGAAAGTGAGCGTTCAAAAAGTTTTGCCCTCTCAATTTAACTGAAAACCAAGGCCATCATGAGTTAGTTTAGAGTCCACGGGACTAAAAAATATCCCTTAAGTTCTGGCAACTCAAGCCGAAGTTGGTCAAATTCACGATGCGTCTAAGGCGGTCTCGGCTACTATTTCAGTCTTAAATTGAAGTGGGGCTATATTTCGGCCCAGAATTTCGAAAATAAGTGTTCAAAAAGTGTTACCTTGTTCATTTCACTGCAAACCAAGCCCATGAGGAGTTAGTTTGGACTACTCGGGACTGGAAAATAGCGCCCAAGTTCGGGGAAATCGAGCCGAAGTTGGTCAAAATCACGATGCGCGTAAGGCGGTCTCGGCTATTCTTTCTTTCTTAAAGTAAACTGCGGCTATATTTCGGCCGAGAAGCTAGAAAGTGAAAGTTCAAAAAGTTTTGCTGTGTCTATTTCACCGCAAACCAAGCCACATCAGCAGATTTTTACAGTGTCCGGGACATCAGAATGTCCCCCAAGTCCCGGGAAATCGAGCCGAAGTTTGTCAAAATCACGATGCGCGTAAAGCAGTCTCGGCTACTCTTTTAGTCTTAAAGTGACGTGGCTGTATATTTTGGCCCAGAAGCTCGAAAGTGAGCGTTCAAAAAGTTTTGCCCTCTCAATTTAACTGAAAACCAAGGCCATCATGAGTTAGTTTAGAGTCCACGGGACTAAAAAATATCCCTTAAGTTCTGCAACTCAAGCCGAAGTTGGTCAAATTCACGATGCGTCTAAGGCGGTCTCGGCTACTATTTCAGTCTTAAAGAGAACTCGGGCTATATTTCGGCCCAGAAGCTCGAAAGTGAAAGTTCAAAAAGTTTTGCTGTGTCCATTCCACCGCAAACCAAGCCACATCAGCAGATTGTTTAAAGTGTCCGGGACATCAAAATATCCCGCAAGTCCCGGAAAATCGAGCCGAAGTTTGTGAAAATCACGATGCGCGTAAAGCAGTCTCGGCTACTCTTTTAGTCTCAAAGTGACGTGGCTGTATATTTCGGGCCAGAAGCTCGAAAGTGAGCATTCAAAAAGTTTTGCTCTCTCAATTTAACTGACAACCAAGGCCATCATGAGTTAGTTTAGAGTCCGCGGGACTAAAAAATATCCCTTAAGTCCCTTGGGGGACATTCTCCAGTCCCGGGGACTCTAAACTAACTTCTGATAGCCTTGGTTTGCACTGAAAGTGACAGAGCAAAACTTTCTAAACACTCACTTTCGAGCTTCTGGGCCGAAATATAGCCCGACTTCACTTTAAGACTGAAAGAGTAGCCGAGACCACCTTACGCACATCGTGATTTTGACCAACTTCGGCTCGATTTGCCGGAACTTGGGGGATATTTTCCAGTCCCGGGGACTCTAAACTAACTCCTGATTGTCTTGTTTTTCAGTGAAATGGACACAGCGAAACTTTTTGAACGCTCACTCTCGAGCTTCTGGACCGAAATATAGCCCCGCTTTACTTTAAGACTGAAAGAGTAGCCGAGACCGTCTTGCGCATATCCTGATTTTGACCAACTTCGAGTCAGTTTCCCGGAACTTGGGGGATATATTCCATTTCCGCGGGCTCGAAACTAACTCCTGATGGCCTTGGTTTTCAGTGAAATGGACAAAGGAAAGCTTTTTGAACACTCTCTTTGTAGCTTCTTGGCCGAAATAGAATCCCACTTCACTTTCAGACTGAAATAGCAGCTGAGACCGCCTCACGCGCATCGTGAGTTAGACCAAGTTCAGCTCAATTTCACGCAACTTTTGGGATATTTTCCAGTCCGGGGGACTCTAAACTAACTCCGGATGGCCTTGGTTTGCACTGAAATGCGCACAGCATAAATTTTTGAACGCTCACTTTCGAGCTTGTGGGCCGAAATATAGCCACACTTTACTTTAAGACTGAAACAGTAGCCGGGACTGCATTTCGCGCATCGTGATTTTGATCAACTTCGGCTCGCTTTCCCGGAACTTGGGGAATATTTTCCAGTCCCGGGGACCCTAAACTAAGTCCTGATGGCCTTGTTTTGAAGTTAAATGGACACAGCAAAAGTTTTTGAACGCTCACTTTCTAGCTTGTGGGCCGAAATATAGGCACACTTGACTTTAAGACTGAAACAGTAGCCGAGACCACGTTACGCGCATCATGAATTTGATCAACTTCGGCTCCAATTCCCGGGACTTGGGGGATATATTCCAGTCCCGGGGACTCTAAACTAACTCCTGATGGGCTTGGTTTGCATTGAAATGGACACAGCACAATTTTTTGAACGGACACTTTCGAGATTCTGGGCCGAAATATAGCCCCACTTCACTTAAGACTGAAAGAGTAGCCGAGACCGCCTTGCTGGCATCGTGAGTTTGACAAACTTCCGGTCGATATTCCGGAACTTGGGGGATATTTTCCAGTCCCAGGAGCCCTAAACTAACTCCTCATAGCCTTGGTTTGCAGTGAAATGGACAGAGCAAAACTTTTTGAACGCTCACCTTCGAGCTTCCTGTCCGAAATAAAGCCCCACTTTACTTTAAGACTTAAAGAGTAACCGAGACCACCTTACGCGCATTGTAATTTTGACAAACTTTGGGTGGATCTCCCGGATCTTGGGGAACATTTTCCAGTCCCTTGGACGCTAAACTAAGTCCTGATGGCCTTGTTTTGCAGTGAAATGGACACAGCAAAACTTTTTGAAGGCTCACTTTCGAGCTTCTGGACTGAAATATAGCCCCACTTTACTTTAGGAATGAAATGGTCGCCGAGACCGCTTTGGGAGCATCGTGATTTTGACCAACTTCAGCTCGATTTACCGGAACTTGGGGAATATTTTCCAGTGCCAGGGACGCTAAACTAACTCGTGATGGCGTTGTTTTTCAGTCAAAGAATACAGCAAAACTTTTTGAACGCTCACTTTCGGGCTTCTGGGCCGAAATATAGCCCCACTTCACTTTAAGACAGAAAGAGTAGCCGAGACCACTTTAGGGGCATCGTGATTTTGACCAACCTCGGCTTAATTTCCCGGACCTTGGGGCATATTTTCTTGTCCCGGGGACGCTAAACTAACTCCTGATGGCCTTGGTTTGCAGTGAAATGAACACAGCAAAAGTTTTTGAACGCTCACTTTCGGGCTTCTCATTCGAAATATAGCCTACTTCACTCTAAGACTGAAAGAGTAGCCTACACTACCTTACGCAAGTCGTGATTTTGACCAACTTTGGCTCAATTTCCCGGAAGTTGGGGGATATTTTACAGTCCCGGGGACTCTAAACTAGCTCCTGATGGCTTTGGTTTGCAGTCAAATAAACACAGGGAAACTTTTTGAAAGCTCACTTTCAAGCTCCTGGGCAGGAATAAAGCCTCACTTCACCTTAAGACTGAAACAGTAAGCGAGACCGCCTAACGCGCACCGTGATTTTGACCAACTTCGGCTAAATTTCCCGGAACTTAGGGAGATATTTTCCAGTCCCGAAGAGTCTTAAGTAGCCCCTGATGGCCTTCGTTTGCATTGAAATGGATACAGCAAAACTTTTTGAAGCTCACTTTTGAGCTTCTGGGCCGAAATATAGCCCCACTTCACTTTAACACTGAAAGACTAGCCAAGACCGTCTTGCGCGCATCGTGATTTTATCCAACGTCTTCTCGATTTTCCGCAACTTGGGAAATATATTGCAGTCTCGGGGACGCTAAACTAACTCCTGATGGCCTTGGTTTGCAGTGAAATGGACACAGCAATTTTTTTGCAGCGCTCACTTTGGAGCTTCTGGGCAGAAATAGAGCCCCACTTCACTTTAAGACTGCAAGAGTAGCCGAGGCCGCCTTAAGCGCATCGTGATTTTGATTAACTTCGGCTTGAGTTGCCAGAACTTAAAAGATATTTTCCACTCCCGGGGACTCTAAACTCACTCATGATGGCCTTGGTTTTCAGTGAAATTGAGAGAGGAAAACTTTTTGAACGCTCACTTTCGAGCTTCTGGACCGAAATATAGCCCTACTTCACTTTCAGACTCAAAGAGTAGCCGAGACCGCCTTACGCGAATCGTTATTTTGACCAACTTCGTCTCGATTTGGCGGAACTTGGAGGATATTTTCCAGTTCCGGGGACTGTAAACTACTTCCTGAGGGTCTTGCTTTGTTGTGAAATGGGCACAGCATAACTTTTTGAACGCTCACTTTCGAGCTTCTGGGCCAAAATATACAGCCACGTCACTTTAAGACTAAAAGAGTAGCCGAGAATACTTTACGCGCATCGTGATTTTCACAAACTTTGGCTCGATTTCCCGGAACTTGGGGGATATTTTGATGTCCCGGAGACTGTAAACTATCTCCTGATGTGGCTTGGTTCGCGGTGAAATGGACACAGCAAAACTTTTTGAATTTTCACTTTCCAGCTTCTGGGCTGAAATATAGCCCGAGTTCACTTTAAGAATGAAAAAATAGCCGAGACCGCCTTACGCGCATCGTGATTTTGACCAACTTTGGCTCGATTTCCAAAGAAATGGGATATATTTTCCGGTACCGGGGACTCTAAAGTAACTCCTGATTGCCTTGGTTTGCACTGAAATGGAGAGAGCAAAACTTTTTCAACGCTCCCCTTCGGGCTTCTGAGCCGAAATATAGCCCCACTTCAGTTTACGACTGAAAGAGTAGCCGAGACCGTCTTACGCGCATCGTGATTTTGACCAACTTCGGCTCGATTTCCCGAGACTTCGGGAATATATTCATGTTCCAAGGACTCTAAACTAACCTCTGATGGCGTTGGTCTGCAGTGAAATGGACACAGCAAATTTTTTTGAACGCATACTTTCGAAATTCTGGGCCGAAATATAGTCCCACTTCACTTTAAGACTGAAATAGTAGCCGAGACCGCCTTAGACGCATCGTGATTTTGACCAACTTCGGCTTGAGTTGCCAGAACTTAAGGGATATTTTTTAGTCCCGCGGACTCTAAACTAACTCATGATGGCCTTGGTTTTCAGCTAAATTGAGAGAGCAAAACTTTTTGAACGCTCACTTTCGAGCTTCTGGGCCGAAATATACAGCCACGTCACTTTAAGACTAACAGGGTAGACGAGACTGCTTTACGCGCATCGTGATTTTGACAAACTTCGGCTCGATTTCCCTGGACTTGGGGGATATTTTGATGTCCCGGACACTGTAAACAATCTGCTGATGTGCCTTGGTTTGCGGTGGAATGGACACAGCAAAACTTTTTGAACTTTCACTTTCGACCTTCTGGACCGAAATATAGCCCCAGTTCACTTTAAGAATCAAAGAGTAGCCGAGACCGCCTTACGCGCATCGTGATTTTGACAAAATTCGGCTCGATTTCCCCGAACTTGGGCGATATTTTCCAGTCCCGAGCAGTCTAAACTAACTCCTCATGGGCTTGGTTTGCAGTGAAATGAACAAGGTAACACTTTTTGAACGCTTATTTTCGAGCTTCTGGGATGAAATATAGCCCCACTTCACTTTAAGACTCAAAGAGTAGGCGAGGCCACCTTACGCGCATCGTCATTTTGAGCTATTTCCGCTCGATTTTCTAGAATTTTGGCGATATTTTCAAGTCCCGGGGACTCTTAACTAGCTCCTGATTGCCTTGGTTTGATGTGAAATGGACGCAGGAAAACTTTTTGAACGCTCACTTTCGAGCTTGTGGGCCTAAATATAGCCACACTTCACTTTAAGACTGAAACAGTAGCCGAGACCGCGTTACGCGCATCGTGATTTTGAGCAGCGTCTGCTCGCTTTCCTGGAACTTGGGGGATATTTTCCAGTCCCGGGGACTCTAAAGTGACCCCCGACGTCCTTGGTCTGCAGTAAAATGGACACAGCAAAACTTTTTGAACGCTCACTTTTTAGCTTCTCGGCCGAAATATAGCCCCACTTTATTTTAAGACTGAAAGAGTAGCCGAGACCGTCTTACGCGCATCGTGATTTTGACATACTTCCGTTGGATTTCCCGGAACTTCGGGGATATATTCCAGTCCCGGGGACTGTAAACTAACTGCTGATGGCCTTGGTTTGCAGTGAAATGGACACAGCACATTTTTTTGAACGCTCACTTTCGAGCTTCTCGGCCGAAATATAGCCCTACTTCACTTTAAGACTGAAAGAGTAGCCGAGACCGCCTTACGCGCATCGTGATTTTGACCAACTTCGGCTCGATTTGCCGGAAGTTGGCGAATATTTTCAATTCCCGGGGAAGCTAAACTAACTTCCGATGGCCTTAGTTTGTCGTTAAATGGGCACAGCAAAACTTTTTGAACGCTCACTTTCGAGCTTATGGCTCGAAATATAGCCCCACTTAACTTTAAGACTGAAAGAGTAGCCGAGACCGCCTTACGCGAATCGTGATTTTGGGATACTTTGGCTCGATTTCCCGGAAATAGGGGGATATTTTCCAGTCCCGGGGACTTTAAACTAACTCCTGATGGCCTTGGTTTCCAGTGAAATGGACACAGGAACACTTTTTGAACGCGCACTTTCGAGCTTGCTGGCCGAAATATAGCCCTACTTCTTTTTAAGACTGAAAGAGTAGGCGGGAGCGCCTTACGCGCATTCTGATTTTGGGGATCTTCGGCTCGATCTGGCGAAACTTGGGAGATATTTTCCAGTCCCAAAGTCTCTAAACTTACTCCTGATTGTCTAAGATGTGAGTGAAATAGACACAAAAATTTTTGAACCTTTACTTTCGAGCTTCTGGAGTTAAATCTAAGCCCACTTTACCATAAGACTGAAAGAGTAGCCGAGACCACCTTAAGCCAATAGTGATTTTGACTAACTTCGGGTGGATTTCCCGTAACTTGGGGGATATTTCCAGTTCCTTTGACGCTAAATTAAGTCGTGATGGCCTTGTTTTGCAGTGAAATGGACACAGCAAAACTTTTTAAACACTCAGTTTCGAGCTTCTGGGCCGAAATATTGCCCCAATTCACTTTAAGACTGAAAGAGTTGCCGACACCGCCGTACGCGCGTCGTGATTTTGACCAACTTCAGTTAAATTTCCCGGAACTTGGGGGATATTTTCCAGTCCCGGGGACTCTAAACTGACTACCGACGTCCTTGGTCTGCAGTAAAATGGACACAGCAAAACTTTTTGGACGCTCACTTTTGAGCTTCTGGACCGAAATATAGCTCCACTTCACTTTAAGAGTGAAAGAGTAGCCGAGACCGCCTTACGCCCATCGTAACTTTGACCAACTTCGGCTCGATTTCCCGGAACTTGGGGATATTTTCTGGTACCGGGGGCTCTAAACTAACTCCTGATTGCCTCGGTTTGCAGTGAAATGGACACAGCACAACTTTTTGAACGCTCACTTTTGAGCTTCTGGGCCGAAGCATAGCCCTACTTCACTTTAAGACTGAAAGACTAGCCGAGACCGCCTTACGCGCATCGTGATTTTGGGCTACTTCGGCTCGATTTCCCGGAACTTTGGAGATAATTGCCAGTCCCGGGCACTCTAAACTAATTCCTGATGGCCTTGGTTTTCAGTGAAATGGACACAGCCAAACTTTTTGAACGTTCACTTTCGAGCTTCTGGGCCGAAATATAGCCCCACTTCACCTAAAGACTGAAAGAGTAGCCGGGACCGCCTTACGCGCATGCTAATTTTGTCGAACTTCGGCTTGATTTCCTGGGACTTGGGGGATATTTTCCAGTCCCCTAAGCTCTAAACTAACTCCTGAATGCCTTGGTTTTTAGTGAAATGGACACAGGTAAAAGGAGCGCACGCTCGGTCTCAAGGTTGTAGGCCGAAATATAGCCCCACTTTATTTTAAGACTGAAAGTGTACACGAAACCGCCTTAAGCGCATCGAAAGTTTTAGCCACTATGACTCGATATGCCTAAACTTGGGGGATATTTTCCAGTCCCGGGGACTCTACCCTAACTCTTGATGGCCTTAGTTTTCAGTAAAATGGTCACAGGTAACAGGAGCGCACGCTCGGTGTCGAGCTTCTAGGCCGAAATGTAGCCCCAGTTCATTTTAAGACTTAAAGAGCAAACTAAACTGCCGTACGCCTATCGTAATTTTAAGAAAGTATGGCTCAATTTGCCAAAACTTGAAGGATAGCTTCCAGTCTCGAGGATTCTAAACTCTCTCCTGGTGGACTTAGTTCTTAGTGAAATGGACACAGGTAAAAGGAGCGCACGCTCGCTGTCGAGCTTGTAGAACCGAAATATAGCCCCACTTTATTTTCGGAGTAAACGAGTAGCCGAGACCGCCTTACGCGCATCGTGATTTTGAGCATCTTTGGCTCGATTTGCCGGAATTCGGCCAATATTTTCCAGTCCCGAGGACTCTATGTTAACTCGTGATGAACTTAGTTTTCAGTGATATTTACACAGGCAAAAGGAGCGCACGCTCGGTGTTGAGCTTCTCGGCCGAAATATAGCCCCACTTCATTTTAAGACTGAAAGAGTAGCCGAGACCGCCTTACGCGCATCGTGATTTTGAGCAACTTTGGCTCGATGTGCCAGAATTTGGGAAATATTTTCCAGTCCCAAGGACTCTAAACTAACTCCTGATGGCCTAAGATGTCAGTGAAATGGACACAGGTAAAATTAGCGCACGCCCGGTCTCGAGCTTCTAGGTCGAAATATAGCCCCCCTTAATTTTAAGACTAAAAGAGTAGCCGAGACCGCCTTACGTGCATCGCGATTTTGGGCCACTTTTGCTCGATTTCCTGGAAGTTGGCGAATAATTTAAAGTCCCGGGGACGCCAGACTAAGTCTCGATGACCTTAGTTTGCAGTTTAATGAACACAGCAAAACATTTTAAAAGCTCACCTTCGAACTTCAGTGCCGCAATATAGCCCTACTTAAATTTAAGACTGAAAGAATAACCGAGAGCGTCATTTCCTGGAACTTGGAGAATATTTTCCAGTTCCGGGGACTCTAAACTAACTCCTGATTGCCTTGGTTTGCAGTCAAATGGACACAACAAAACTTTTTGAACGCTCACTTTCGAGCTTGTGGGCCTAAATAAAGCCACACTTCACTTTAAGACTGAAACAGTAGCCGAGACCGCGTTACGCGCATCGTGATTTTGAGCAGCGTCTGTTCGCTTTCGTGGAACTTGGGGGATATTTTCTAGTCCCGGGGACTCTAAAGTGAACCCCGACGTCCTTGGTCTGCAGTAAAATGGACACAGCAAAACTTTTTGAACGCTCACTTTTTAGCTTCTGGGCCGAAATATAGTTCCACTTCACTTTAAGAGTGAAAGAGGAGCCGAGACCGCCTTACGCCCATCGTAATTTTGACCAACTTCGGCTCGATTTCCCGGAACTTGGGGGATATTTTCCAATCCCGCGGACTCTAAAGTAACTCCTGATTGCCTTGCTCTGGAGTGAAATGGACACAGCACAACTTTTTGAACCCTCACTTTCGAACTTCTGGGGGGAAATATTGCCCCAGTTCACTTAAAGAATGAAAGAGCAACCGGGACCACCTTACGCGCATCGTGATTTTGACCAACTTTGGCTCGATTTCCCGGAACTTGGGGGATATTTTCCGGTACGGGGGACTCTAAACTAACTCCTGATTGCCTCGGTTTGCAGTGAAATGGACACAGCACAACTTTTTGAACGCTCACTTTTGAGCTTCTGGGCCGAAGCATAGCCCTACTTCACTTTAAGACTGAAAGAGTAGCCGAGACCGCCTTACGCGCATCGTGATTTTGGGCTATTTCGGCTCGATTTCCCGGAACTTGGGAGATAATTCCCAGTCCCGGGCACTCTGAACTAAATCCTGATGGCCTTGGTTTTCAGTGAAATGGACACAGCCAAACTTTTTGAACGTTCACTTTCGAGTTTCTGGGCCGAAATATAACCCCACTTCACTTTAAGAATGAAAGAGCAAGCGGGACCGCCTTACGCGCATCGTGATTTTGACCAACCTCGGCTCAATTTCCCGGACCTTGGGGCATATTTTCTTGTCCCGGGGACGTCAAACTAACTCCTGATGGCCTTGGTTTGCAGTGAAATGAACACAGGAAAACTATTCGAACGCTCACTTTCGGGCTTCTCGCCCGAAATATAGCCCCACTTCACTCTAAGACTGAAAGGGTAGCCGACACTACCTTACGCAAATCGTGATTTTGACCAACTTCGGCTCGATTTCCCGGAAGTTGGGGGATATTTTCCAGTCCCGGGGACTCTAAACTAGCTCCTGATGGCTTTGGTTTGCAGTCAAATAAACACAGGGAAACTTTTTGAACGCTCACTTTCAAGCTCCTGGGCAGGAATAAAGCCTCGCTTCACTTTAAGACTGAAACAGTAAGCGAGACCGCCTAACGCGCAGCGTGATTTTGACCAACTTCGGCTAAATTTCCCTGAACTTGGGGGGATATTTTCCAGTCCCGAAGACTCTTAAGTAACCCCGGATGGCCTTCGTTTGCATTGAAATGGATACAGCAAAACTTTTTGAAGCTCACTTTTGAGCTTCTGGGCCGAAATATAGCCCCACTTCACTTTAACACTGAAAGACTAGCCAAGACCGTCTTGCGCGCATCGTGATTTTCACCAACGTCTTCTCGATTTTCCGGAACTTGGGAAATATATTGCAGTCCCGGGGACTCTACACTAACTCCTGATAGCCTTGGTTTGCAGTGAAATGGACACAGCAAATTTTTTGCAGCGCTCACTTTGGAGCTTCTGGGCCGAAATAGAGCCCCACTTCACTTTAAGACTAAAAGAGTAGCCGAGGCCGCCTTAGGCGCATCGTGATTTTGACCAACTTCGGCTTGAGTTGCCAGAACTTAAAAGATATTTTCCACTCCCGGGGACTCTAAACTAACTCATGATGGCCTTGGTTTTCAGTGAAATTGAGAGAGGAAAACTTTTTGAACGCTCACTTTCGAGCTTCTGGACCGAAATATAGCCCTACTTCACTTTCAGACTCAAAGAGTAGCCGAGACCGCCTTACGCGAATCGTTATTTTGACCAACTTCGTCTCGATTTGGCGGAACTTGGAGGATATTTTCCAGTTCCGGGGACTGTAAACTACTTCCTGAGGGTCTTGCTTTGTTGTGAAATGGGCACAGCATAACTTTTTGAACGCTCACTTTCGAGCTTCTGGGCCAAAATATACAGCCACGTCACTTTAAGACTAAAAGAGTAGCCGAGACTGCTTTACGCGCATCCTGATTTTCACAAACTTCGGCTCGATTTCCCGGAACTTGGGGGATATTTTGATGTCCCGGAGACTGTAAACTATCTCCTGATGTGGCTTGGTTCGCGGTGAAATGGACACAGCAATACTTTTTGAACTTTCACTTTCGAGCTTCTGGGCCGAAATATAGCCCGAGTTCACTTTAAGAATGAAAGAATAGCCGAGACCGCCTTACGCGCATCGTGATTTTGACCATCTTTGGCTCGATTTCCCAGGAAATGGAAAATATTTTCCGGTACCGGGGACTCTAAAGTAACTCGTGATTGCCTTGGTTTGCATTGAAATGGAGAGAGCAAAACTTTTTCAACGCTCCCCTTCGGGCTTCTGAGCAGAAATATAGCCCCACTTCAGTTTAAGACTGAAAGAGTAGCCGAGACCGTCTTACGCGCATCGTGATTTTGACCAACTTTGGCTCGATTTCCCGCAACTTCGGGGATATATTCAAGTTCCAAGGACTCTAAACTAACCCCTGATGGCCTTGGTCTGCAGTGAAATGGACACAGCAAATTTTTTTGAACGCTTACTTTCGAAATTCTGGGCCGAAATAAAGCCCCACTTCACTTTAAGACTGAAATATTACCCGAGACCGCCTTAGACGCATCGTGATTTTGACCAACTTCGGCTTGAGTTGCCAGAACTTAAGGGATATTTTTTAGTCCCGCAGACTCTAACCTAACTCATGATGGCCTTGGTTTCCAGTTAAATTGAGAGAGCAAAACTTTTTGAACGCTCACTTTCGAGCTTCTGGGCCAAAATATACAGCCACGTCACTTTAAGACTAAAAGAGTAGCCGAGACTGCTTTACGCGCATCGTGATTTTGACAAACTTCGGCTCGATTTCCCGGGACTTGGGGGACATTCTGATGTCCCGGACACTGTAAAAATCTGCTGATGTGGCTTGGTTTGCGGTGAAATAGACACAGCAAAACTTTTTGAACTTTCACTTTCTAGCTTCTCGGCCGAAATATAGCCGCAGTTTACTTTAAGAAAGAAAGAATAGCCGAGACCGCCTTACGCGCATCGTGATTTTGACCAACTTCGGCTCGATTTCCCCGAACTTGGGCGCTATTTTCCAGTCCCGAGTAGTCCAAACTAACTCCTCATGGGCTTGGTTTGCAGTGAAATGAACAAGGTAACACTTTTTGAACACTTATTTTCGAAATTCTGGGCCGAAATATAGCCCCACTTCAATTTAAGACTGAAATAGTAGCCGAGACCGCCTTAGACGCATCGTGAATTTGACCAACTTCGGCTTGAGTTGCCAGAACTTAAGGGATATTTTTTAGTCCCGTGGACTCTAAACTAACTCATGATGGCCTTGGTTTTCAGTTAAATTGAGAGGGCAAAACTTTTTGAACGCTCACTTTCGAGCTTCTGGGCCGAAATATAGCCCCAGTTCACTTTAAGAATGAGAGAGTAGGCGAGACCGGCTTACGCGCATCGTGATTTTGACAAAATTCGGCTCGATTTCCCCGAACTTGGGCGATATTTTACGGTCCCGAGGAGTCTAAAGTAACTGCTGATGGCCTTGGTTTGCAGTGAAATGAACACAGCAAAACTTTTTCAACTTTCACTTTCGAGCTTCTGGGCGGAAATATAGCCCCAGTTCACTTTAAGAATGAGAGAGTAGGCGAGACCGCCTCACGCGAATCGTGATTTTGACAAATTCGGCTCGATTTCCCCGAACTTGGGCGATATTTTCCAGTACCGAGCAGTCTAAACTAACTCCTGATGGCCTTGGTTTGCAGTGAAATGAACAAAGTAACACTTTTTGAACGCTTATTTTCGAGCTTCTGGGATGAAATATAGCCCCACTTCACTTTAAGACTGAAAGAGTAGGCGAGACCGCCTTACGCGCATCGTGATTTTGAGCAACTTCCGCTCGATTTTCTAGAAGTTTGGCGATATTTTCAAGTCCCGGGGACTCTAAACTAACTCCTGATGGCCTTGGTTTGATGTGAAATGCACGCAGGAAAACGTTTTGAACGCTCAGTTTCGAGCTTCTGGGCCGAAATACAACCGTACTTCACTTTAAGACTGAAATAGTAGCCGACACCTCCTTACGAGCATCGTGATTTTGACCCAGTTCAGCTCGATCTCCCGGAACTTGGGGGATATTTTGCAGTCCGGGGGAGTTTAAACTAACTCCTGATGGCCTTGGTTTCCAGTTAAATGCACAAAGCGTAACTTTTTAAAGGTTTACTTTCGAGCTTCTGGGCCGAAATATAGCCCCACTTTACTTTAAGACTGAAAGAGTAGCCGAGACCGTCTTACGCGCATCGTGATTTTGACCAACTTCCGTTGGATTTCCCGGAACTTCGGGGATATATTCCAGTCCCGGGGACTCTAAACTAACTGCTGATGGCCTTGGTTTGCAGTGAAATGGACACAGCACATTTGTTTGAACGCTTACTTTCGAACTTCTCGCCCCAAATATAGCCCTACTTCACTTTAAGACTGAAAGAGTAGCCGAGACCGCCTTACGCGCATCGTAATTTTGACCAACTTCGGCTCGATTTGCCGGAAGTTGTCGAATATTTTCAATTCCCGGGGAAGCTAAACTAACTTCCGATGGCCTTAGTTTGCAGTTAAATGGACACAGCAAAACTTTTTGAACGCTCACTTTCGAGCTTATGGCTCGAAATATAGCCCCACTTAACTTTAAGACTGAAAGAGTAGCCGAGACCGCCTTAAAAAAGTTCTGCTCTGTGTATTTCACTGCAAACCAAGGCAATCAGGAGTTAGTTTTGAGTCCCCCGGACTGGAAAATATCCCCCAAGTTCCGGGAAATCGAGCTGAACTTGGTCAAAATCACGATGCGCGTAAGGCGGTCTCGGCTACTATTTCAGGGTTAAAGTGAAGTGTGCTTCTATTTAAGCCCACAAGCTAGAAGGTGAGTGTTAAAAAAGTTCTGCTCTGTCCATTTCTCCGAAAACCAAGGCAAAAAGGAGTTAATTTAGAGCTAGCGGGACTCGAATATATCCGCCAAGCTCCGGGAAATCGACCCGAATTTGGTCAAAATGACGATTCGAGCAAGACGGTTTCGGCTACTCTTTCAGTCTTAAAGTAAAGTGGGCTATATTTCGGGCCAGAAGCTCGAAAGTGAGCGTTCAAAAAGTTTGGCTGTGTCTATTTCAATGCAAAGCAAGACGATCGGGAGTTAGTTTAGAGTCTCTGGCACTGGAAAATATCCGCCAAATTCCCGGAAATGGAGCCGAAGGTGGTCAAAATCACGATGCACGTAAGGCGCTCTCGCTTACTCTTTCAGACTTTAAGTGAAGTGGGGCTATATTTGGGCCAAGAAGCTCGAAAGTGAACGTTGAAAGAGTTTTGCTGTGTCCATTTCAATGCGAACCAACGCCATCAGGACGTACTTTAGAGTCCGCGGGACTGAACAATATTCCCCAAGTTCCGGGAAACCGAGCCGAAGTTGGTCAAAATCACGATGCGCGTAAGGCGGGCTCGGCTACTCTTTTAGTCTTAAAGTAAAGTGGGGCTATATCTCGTCCCAGAAGCTCGAAAATGAGCGTTCAAAAAGCCTTGCTGTGTCCAGTTTACTGCAGACCAAGGACTTCGGGGGCCAGTTTAGAGTCCCCGGGAATGGAAAATATCCCCGAAGTTCCGGGAAATTTAGCCGAAGTTGGTCCAAATCACGACGCGCGTACGGCGGTCTCGGCTACTCTTTCAGTCTTAAAGTGAAGTGGGGCAATATTTCGCCCCAGAAGCTCCAAACTGAGTGTTTAAAAAGTTTTGCTGTGTCAATTTCACTGCAAACCAAGGCCATCAAGAGTTAGTATAGAGACCTAGGGAGTGGAAAATATCCCCCAAATTCCGGCAAATTTAGCCTAAGTTTGTCAAAATCACTATGGGCGTAAGACGGTCTTGGCTAATCTTTCAGTCTTAAAATGAAGTGGGGCTATATTTCGCCTCAGAAGCTCGAAAGTGAGCGTTCAAAAAGTTTTCCCTTGTCAAGTTCACTTCAAACCAAGGTGATCAGGAGTTAGTTTAGGGTCCCCAGGACTGGAAAATATCCCCCAAGTTCCGGGATGTCGATCCGAAGTTGGTCAAAATCACGATTCGCGAAACGCGGGTCGGCTATTGTTGCAGTCTAAAACTGAAGTGGGGCTATATTTCAGCCCAGAAGCTCGAAAGTGACGGTTTAAAAAGTTACGCTTCGTGCCTTTAACTGGAATAAAAGGCCATCAGGAGTTTTTTAAAGTCCCCCGGACTGGAAAATATCCCCCAAGTTCCGGGAAATCGAGCTGAACTTGGTCAAAATCACAATGTCTCTAAGGCGGTCTCGGCTATTCTTTCAGTCTTAAAGTGAAGTGGGGCTATATTTTGGCGCAGAAGCTCGAAGATGAGCGTGGAAAAAGTTTTGCTTTGTCCATTCAGTTGCAAACCAAGGCCATCAGGAATTAGTTTAGAGTCCACAGAACTGCAAAATATTCCCTAAGTTCCGGCCAATCGAGCCGAAGTTGGTCAAAATCACGATGCGCGTAAGGCGGACTCGGCTCATCTTTCACTCCTCAAGTGAAGTGGGGCTATACTTCGGCCCAGAAGCTCGAAACTCTGCTTTCAAAAACTTTTGCTGTTTCAATTTCACTGCAAAACAAGGTCATCAGGACTTAGTTTATAGTCCCCGGGACTAGAAAATATCCCCCAAGTCCCGAGAAATCAAGCCGAAGATGGCCAAAATCACGATGTGGGTGAAGCGGTCTCGGCAACTCTTTAAGTCTTAAAGTGAAGTGGGGTTATATTTCGGCCCAGAAGGTCCAAAGTGGGCGTTCAAAAAGTTTTGCTGTGTCCATTTCACTGCAAAGCAAGGCCATCAGGAGTTAGTTGAGAGTCCCCGGGACTGGAAAATATCCCCCAAGTTCCGGAAAATCAAACCAAAGTTGGTCAAAATCACGATGCGCGTAAGACGGTCTCGGCTACTCTTTCAGGCTTAAAGTGAAGTGGGGGTATATTCGGCTCAGAAGATTGAAGGTGAGCGTTTAAAATGTTTTGCTCTGTCCATTTCAATGCAAACGAAGGCGATCGGGAGTTAGAAAAATATCCCACAAGTTCCGGCAAATTGAGCCAGAGTTGCTCAAAATCACGATGCGCGTAAGGCCGTTTCGTCTATTTTTTCAGTCTTAAAATGAAGTGGGGCTATATTTCCACCTAGAAGCTCGGCACCGAGCGTGCGCTAATTTAATCTGTGTCGATTTCACTGAAAACTAAGGCAATCAGGAGTTAGTTTAGAGCTCCCAAAGCTGGAAACTATCCCTCAAGTTCCGGGAAATCGAGCCATAGAGGCTCAAAATCACGATGCGCGTAAGGCGGTCTCGTCTACTCTTTGAGCCTTAAAATGAAATGGGCTATATTTCGGCCCGAACGCTCGAAAGTGAGCGTTCAAAAAGTTTTCCTGTGTCCATTTCACTGCAAACCAAGGCAAGGAGGAAATACGTTAGAGTCCCCGGGACTGGAAAATATCCCTCACGTTCCGAGAAATCAAGCGGAAGTTGGTCAAAATCACGTTGCGCGCAAGGCGGTCTCGGCTACTCTTTCAGTTTTAAAGTCAAGTGGGGCTATATTTCGACCCAGCAGCTCGAAAGTGAGCGTTCAAAACGTTTTCCTGTGTGCATTGCTCGGCCAACCAAGGCAATCAGGAGTTAGTCTAGAGTCCTCGGGACTGGAAAATATCTCCCCAGTTCCGGGTAATGGAGCCGAACTTGGTCAAAATCACGATGCGCTTAAGACGGTCTCGGCTACTCTTTAAGTCGTAAAGTGTAGTGGGGCTATGTGTTGGCCCAGAAGCTTTAAAGTGAGCGTTGAAAAACTTTTGCCGTTTCCATTTTACTGCAAACCAAGGCAATCAGGAGTTAGTTTAATGTTCCCGGGTCCGGAAAATATTCCCCAAGTTTCGGGAAATCGAGGCGTACTTTGTCAAAATCACGATTCGCATAAGGCGGTCTCGGCTACTCTTTCAGTCTTAAAGTGAAGTGTGGCTATATTTTGGCCCAGAAGCTCGCACACGAGCGTTAAAAAAGTTTCTTGTGTCCATTTCACTCCAAAGCAAGGCCATCAGGAGTTAGTTTAGAGTGCCCGGGACTGGAAAATATCCCCCAAGTTTCCGAAAATCGAGCTTAAGTTAGTCAAAATTACGATGCGCGTAAGGCGACCTCGGCTACTCTTTCAATCTTAAAATGAAGTGGGGCTAAACTTTTGGGCCCAGAAGCTGGAAAGTCAGCGTTCAAAAAGTTTTGCTGTTTCCATTTCACTCCAAACCAAGACAAGCGGGACTTAGTTTAGAGTCCCCGGGACTGGAAAATATCCCCTAAGTTCCGGGAAAATCAACCCGAAGTTTGTCAAAATCACGATGCGCGTAAGGCGGTCTCGGCTACCCTTTTAGTGTTAAAGTAAAGTGGGGCTATATTTTGGCCCAAAAGCTCGAAAGTGAGCGTTCAAAAAGTTTTCCTGTGTCAATTTCACTTCGAACCAAAACCATCAAGAGTTAGGTTAGAGTCCCAGGGACTGGAAAATATCCCGTAAGTGCCGAAAAATCGAGACAAAGTTTGGCAAAATAAATAAGCGCGTAAGGCCGTCTCGGCTACTCTTTTAGTGTTAAAATAAAGTGGGGCTCTATTTCGGCCCAGAAGCTCCAAAGTAAGGGTTCAAAAAAATTTGCTGTGTCCATTTCACTGGAAACCAAGGCCATCAGGAGTTAGTTTAGTGTTCCCGGAACTGGAATATATTCCCCAGGTTCCGAGAAATCGAGCCGAAGTTAGTCAAAATCACGATTTGCGTAAGACAGACTCGGCTACTCTTACTCTTAAAAAGAAGTGGGGCTATATTTCGGCCCAGAAGCTCGAAGGTGAGTCTTCACAACGTTTTGCTCTGTCAGTTTCAATGCAAAGCAAGGCGATCAGGAGTTAGTCTAGAGTCCCCGGGACTGGAAAATATCCCCCAAGTTCCGGGATATCGATCCGAGGTTGGTCAAAATCACGATGCGCGAAACGCGATCTCGGCTGTTGTTTCAGTCTTAAAGTGAAGTGGGGCTATATTTCGGCCCAGAAGCTCGAAAGTGACGGTTTAAAAAGTTACGCTTTGTGCATTTAACTGCAAACAAAGGCCATCAGGAGTTAGTTTAAAGTCCCCCGGACTGGAAAATGTCCGCCAAGTTCCGGGATATCGATCCGAAGTTGGTCAAAATCACGATGCGCGAAACGCGATCTCGGCTGTTGTTTCAGTCTTAAAGTGAAGTAGGGCTATATTTCGGCCCAGAAGCTCGAAAGTGACGGTTTAAAAAGTTACGCTTTGTGCATTTAACTGCAAACAAAGGCCATCAGGAGTTAGTTTAAAGTCCCCCGGACTGGAAAATATCCGCCAAGTTCCGGGAAATCCAGCTGAAGTTGGTCAAAATCAGGATGCCTGTAAGGCGGTCTCCGCTACTCTTTCAGTGTTAAAGTGAAGTGGGGCTATATTTCGGCCCAGAAGCTGCAAAGTGATCGTTAAAAAAGTTCTGCTCTGTGTATTTCACTGCAAACCAAGGCAATCAGGAGTTAGTTTGGAGTCCCGCGGACTGGAAAATATCCCCCAGGTTCCAGGAAATCGAGCTGAACTTGGTCAAAATCACGATGCGCGTAAGGCGGTCTCGGCTACTATTTCAGGGTTAAAGTGAAGTGGGCTTCTATTTAAGCCCACAAGCTAGAAGGTGAGTGTTAAAAAAAGTTCTGCTCTGTCCATTTCTCCGAAAACCAAGGCCATAAGGAGTTAATTTAGAGCTAGTGGGACTCGAATATATCCCCCAAGCTCCGGGAAATCGACCCGAATTTGGTCAAAATGACGATTCGAGCAAGACGGTTTCGGCTACTCTTTCAGTCTTAAAGTAAAGTGGGCTATATTTCAGGCCACAAGCTCGAAAGTGAGCGTTCAAAAAGTTTCGCTGTGTCCATTTCCATGCAAACCACGACGATCAGAAGTTACTCTAGAGTCTCGGGGAATGGAAAATATCTCCCAAATTCTGGGAAATCGAGCCGAAGTTTGTCAAAATCACGATGCGCGCAAGGCGGTCTCAGCTATTCTTTCAGTCTTAAAGTGAAGTTGGGCTATATTTTAGGCCAGAAGCTCGAAGATAAGCGCTGAAAAAGTTTTGCTGTGTTCATTTCACTGCAAACCAAGGCCATCAGGAATAAGTTTAGAGTCCAGAGAACTGGAAAATATTCCCTAATTTCCGGCAAATCGAGCCTAAGTTGGTCAAAATCACGATGCGCGTAAGGCGGACTCGGTTCATCTTTCACTCTTCAAGTGAAGTGGGGCTATATTTCTGCCTAGAAGCTCGAAACTTTGCTTTCAAAAAGTTTGGCTGTTTATATTTCACTCCAAAACAAGGCCATCCGGACTTAGTTTAGAATCCCCCTGACTAGAAAATATCCCTTAAGTCCCGCGAAATCAAGCCGAAGATGGTCAAAATCACGATGCGCGTAAGGCGGTCTCGGCTACTCTTTAAGTCTTAAAGTGAAGTGGGGCTATGTTTCGTCCCAGAAGCTCGAAAGGAAGCGTTCAAAAACTTTTCCTGTGTCCATTTCACTGCAAACCCAGGCCTTCAGGAGTAAGTTTAGAGTCCCCGGGACTGGAATATATCCCCCAAGTTCCGGGAAATCGAGCCAAATTCGGTCAAAATCACCATGCGCGTAAGCCGGTCTCGGCTACTCTATCAGTCTTAAAGTAAAGTTGGGCTATATTTTGTTCCACCAACTCACAAGTGAGCGTTTAAAAAGTTCTGCTAAGTCCACTTCACTGCAAACCACGACAATAAGGAGTTAGTTTAGAAATCCCGGGACTGGAAAATATCCTCGAAGTTGCGGGAAATCGAGCCGAAGTTGCTATTCTTTCCGTCTTAAAGTGAAGTGGGGCTATATTTCGGCCTAGAAGCTCGACACCGAGCGAGCGCTCCTTTTATCTGTGTCCATTTTAGTAAAAATTAAGGCCATCAGAAGTTAGTTTAGAGTCCCCGGGACTGTAAAATATCAACCAAAATCCGGCAAATCAACCAAAGTTGCTGAACATCACGATGTGCGTAAGAGTTTATGGTACTCTTACCGTCTTAAATTAAAGTGGGGCTATATTTCGGCCTAGAAGCTCCACGCCTAGCGTCCGCTTCGTTAACCTCTGTCCTTTTCATTTAATAATACGGCAATAAGGAGTTAGTTTAGAGTCCCCGGGACTGAAAAATATCCCCCTAGTCCCCTCAAATCCAGCCAAAGATGCTCAAAAATCACCATTCGCGTAAGGCGGTCTCGGCTACTCTTTTAGTCTTAAAATGCAGTGGGGCTATATTTCGGCCTAGAAGCTCGACACCTAGCTTGCGCTTCTTTAACCTGTGTCCATTTCAGCAAAAAATAAAGACATCAGGGTTTAGTTTAGAGATTGCGGCAGTGGAAAATATCCCCCAATTTCCGGAAAATCGAGCCGAAGTTGATCCAAATCACCATGCGCGTAAGGCGGTCTCGGGTATTCTTTCAGTCTTGAAGTGAAGTGGGGCTACATTGCTGCCCAAGAGCTTGAAAGTGAGCGTTTAAAAAGTTTTGCTCTGTCTATTTCACTGCAAACCAAAGCCATCAGGAATTGGTTTACAGACCCAGGGAGTGGAAAATATCCCCCAAATTCCGCGAAATTTAGCCGAAGTTGGTCAAAATCACCATGTGCGTAAGGCGCTCTCGGCTAATCTTTCACTCTTAAAGTGAAGTGGGGCTATATTTCTGCCCATAAGCTCGAAAGTGACTGTTCAAAAGGTCTTCCTGTGTCAATTTTACTGGAAACAAAGGCGAGCAGAAGTTAGGGTAGAGTCCCAGGGACTGGAAAATATCCTGTAAGTGCGGGAAAATGGGTACAAGGGTTGTCAAAATGAAGATACGCTTAAGGCCCTCTCGGCTATTCGTTCAGTCTTAAAGTGAAGTGAGGCTCTACTTCGGCCCAGAAGGTCCAAAGTGAGCGTTCAAACAAAATTGCTGTGTCCATTTCACTGCAAACCAAGGCAATCAGGAGATAGTTTAGAGTCCCCGAGACTTGAATATATCCCCTAAGTTCCGGGAAATCGAGCCAAAGTTTGTCAAACTCACGATGCGCGTAAGAGGGACTCGGCTACTCTTTTAATCGTAAAGTAGAGTGGGGCTATATTTCGGCCCAGAAGCTCGAAGGTGACCGTTCAAAATGTTTTCCTCTGTCCATTTCAATACAAACCAAGGAGATCAGGGGTTAGTTTAGAGTCCCCGGGACTGGAAACTACCCCCCAAGTTCCTATAAATCGATCCGAAGTTGGTCAAAATCACGATGCGCGTAAGGCGGTCTCGGCTACTCTTTCAGTCTTAAATAAAGTGTGGCTATATTTCGGCAAAGAAGGTCGAAAGTGAGCGTTGAAAAAGTTATGCTGTGTCCAATTCACTGCAAAGCAAGGCAATCAGGTTTTAGTTTAGAGTCCGCCGGATTTGAAAATATCCCCCAAGTTCCGGGAAATCAAGCCTAACCTCCTCAAAATCAGGATGCGCGTAAGGCGCTCTCGGCTACTCTTAAAGTCTTAAAGTGAAGTGGGGCTATATTTGGGCCCAGAAGCTCGAAGGTGAGCGTTCAAAATGTTTTCCTATGTCCATTTCAATGCAAACCAAGGCCATCAGGAGTTAGTTTAGAGTCCCCGCGACTAAAAAAATATTCCGCAAGTTCCGGGAAATCGAGCCGAAGTTGGTCAAAATCACGATGCGCATAAGGCGCTCTCTCTTACTCTTTCAGTCTTTAAGTGAAGTGGGGCTACATTTGGGCCAAGAAGCTCGAAAGTGAATGTTCAAAAAGTTTTGCTGTGTCCATTTCAATGCGAACCAGGGCCATCCGGAGTTACTTTAGAGTCTTTGGGACTAAAAAATATTCCGCAAGTTCCGGGAAACCGAGCCGAAGTTGGTCAAAATCACGATGCGCGTAAGGCGGGCTCGGCTACTCTTTTAGTCTTAAAGTAAAGTGGGGCTATATCTCGTCCCAGAAGCTCGAAAATGAGCGCAGAAAAAGCCTTGCTGTGTCCAGTTTACTGCAGACCAAGGACGTCGGGGGCCAGTTTAGAGTCCTCGGGAATGGAAAATATCCCCGAAGTTCCGGGAAATTTAACCGAAGTTGGTCAAAATCACGACACGGGTACGGCGGTCTCGGCTACTCTTTCAGTCTTAAAGTGAAGTGGGGCAATATTTCGGCCCAGAAGCTCGAAAGTGAGCGTTCAAAAAGTTTTCCCTTGTCAAGTTCACTTCAAACCAAGGTGATCAGGAGTTAGTTTAGGATCCCCAGGACTGGAAAATACCCCCAAGTTTCGGGATATCGATCCGAAGTTGGTGAAAATGACGATTTGCGAAACGCGGGTCGGCTATTGTTGCAGTCTTAAAGTGAAGTGGGGCTATATTTCAGCCCAGGAGCTCTTTGCCCTAAGTTCCGGCAAATCCAGCCGAAGTTGGTCAAAATCACGATGCGCGTAAGGCGGACTCGGCTCATCTTTCACTTCTCAAATGAAGTGAGGCTATATTTCGGCCCAGAAGCTCGAAACTCTGCTTTGAAAAACTTTTGCTGTTTCAATTTCACTGCAAAACAAGGTCATCAGGACTTAGTTTAGAGTTCCCGGGACTAGAAAATATGCCCTAAGTCCCGGGAAATGAAGCCGAAGATGGTCAAAATCACGATGCGCGTAAAGCGCTCTCGGTAACTCTTTAAGTCTTAAAGTAAAGTGGGGTTATATTTCGGCCCAGAAGGTCCAAAGTGAGCGTTCAAAAAGTTTTAATGTGTCCATTTCACTGCAAAGCAAGTCCATCAGGAGTTAGTTTAGAGTCCCCGGGACTGGAAAATATCCCCCAAGTTCCGGAAAATCAAGCCAAAGTTGGTCAAAATCACGTTGCGCGCAAGGCGGTCTCGAATACCCTTTCAGTGTTAAAGTGAAGTGGAGCTATATTTCGACCCAGCAGCTCGAAAGTGAGCGTTCAAAAAGTTTTCCTGTGTCCATTGCTCGGCCAACCAAGGCAATCAGGAGTTAATTTAGAGTCCCCGGGACTGGAAAATATCCCCCCAGTTCCGGGAAATGGAGCCGAACTTGGTCAAAATCACGATGCGCGTAAAGCGCTCTCGGTAACTCTTTAAGTCTTAAAGTAAAGTGGGGTTATATTTCGGCCCAGAAGGTCCAAAGTGAGCGTTCAAAAAGTTTTAATGTGTCCATTTCACTGCAAAGCAAGTCCATCAGGAGTTAGTTTAGAGTCCCCGGGACTGGAAAATATCCCCCAAGTTCCGGAAAATCAAGCCAAAGTTGGTCAAAATCACGTTGCGCGCAAGGCGGTCTCGAATACCCTTTCAGTGTTAAAGTGAAGTGGAGCTATATTTCGACCCAGCAGCTCGAAAGTGAGCGTTCAAAAAGTTTTCCTGTGTCCATTGCTCGGCCAACCAAGGCAATCAGGAGTTAGTTTAGAGTCCCCGGGACTGGAAAATATCCCCCCAGTTCCGGGAAATGGAGCCGAACTTGGTCAAAATCACGATGCGCTTAAGACGGTCTCGGCTACTCTTTATGTCTTACAGTGAAGTGGGGCTATGTGTTGGCCAAGGAGCTTTAAAGTGAGCGTTCAAAAAGTTTTGCCGTTTCCATTTCACTGCAAACCAAGGCAATCAGGATTTAGTTCCCGGGTTTGGAAAATATCCCCCAAGTTCCGGGAAATCGATGCGCAGTTTGTCAAAATCACGATTCGCATTAGGCGGTCTCGGCTACTCTTTCAGTCTTAAAGTGAAGTGTGGCTATATTTTGGCCCAGAAGCTCGCACAAGAGCGTTAAAAAAGTTTTCCTGTGTCTATTTCACTGCAAAGCAAGTCCATCAGGAGTTAGTTTAGAGTCCCCGGGACTGGAAAATATCCCCCAAGTTCCGGAAAATCAAGCCAAAGTTGGTCAAAATCACGTTGCGCGCAAGGCGGTCTCGAATACCCTTTCAGTTTTAAAGTGAAGTGGAGCTATATTTCGACCCAGCAGCTCGAAAGTGAGCGTTCAAAAAGTTTTCCTGTGTCCATTGCTCGGCCAACCAAGGCAATCAGGAGTTAATTTAGAGTCCCCGGGACTGGAAAATATCTCCCCAGTTCCGGGAAATGGAGCCGAACTTGGTCAAAATCACGATGCACTTAAGACGGTCTCGGCTACTCTTTATGTCTTACAGTGAAGTGGGGCTATGTGTTGGCCAAGGAGCTTTAAAGTGAGCGTTCAAAAAGTTTTGCCGTTTCCATTTCACTGCAAACCAAGGCAATCAGGATTTAGTTCCCGGGTTTGGAAAATATCCCCCAAGTTCCGGGAAATCGATGCGCAGTTTGTCAAAATCACGATTCGCATTAGGCGGTCTCGGCTACTCTTTCAGTCTTAAAGTGAAGTGTGGCTATATTTTGGCCCAGAAGCTCGCACAAGAGCGTTAAAAAAGTTTTCCTGTGTCCATTTCACTGCAAAGCAAGTCCATCAGGAGTTAGTTTAGAGTCCCCGGAACTGGAAAATATCCCCCAAGTTTCCGAAAATCGAGCTTAAGTTAGTCAAAATTACGATGCGCGTAAGGCGGCCTCGGCTACTCTTTCAATCTTAAAATGAAGTGGGGCTAAACTTTTGGGCCCAGAAGCTGGAAAGTCAGCGTTCAAAAAGTTTTGCTGTTTCCATCTCACTCCAAACCAAGACAAGCAGGAGTTAGTTTAGAGTCCCCGGGACTGGAAAATATCCTGCAAGTTCCCGGAAATCAACCCGAAGTTTGTCAAAATCACCATGCGCGTAAGGCGGTCTCGGCTACCCGTTTAGTGTTAAAGTAAAGTAGGGCTATATTTTGGCCCAGAAGCTCGAAATTCAGCGTTCAAAAAGTTTTGCTGTGTCCATTTTACTGCAAACCAAGGCCATCAGGAATTAGTTTAGAGTCCTCAGAACTGGAATATATCCCCTAAGTTCCGGCCAATCGAGCCGAAGTTGCTCAAAATCAGGATGCGTAAGTCGGTCTCGGCTACTCTTTCAGTCTTCAAGTGAAGTTGGGCTCTATTTCGGTATAGAACCTCGAAAGTGTGCGTTCAAAAACTTGTGCTGTGTAAATTTCACTGCAAACCATGGCCATCAGGAGTTAGTTTAGAGTCCCCGGGAGTGGAAAATATTCCCCAAGTTCCGGGAAATCGAGCAGAAGTTGATCAAAATCACGATGCGCGTAACGCGGTCTCGGCTACTGTTTGAGTCTTAAAGTGAAGTGTGGCTGTATTTCGGCCCACAAGCTCGAAAGTGAGCGTTAACAATGTTTTGCTGTGTTCATTAAATTGGAAACCAAGGTTATCGGGAGTTAGTTTAGCGTCCCCGGGACTTTAAATTATTCGCCAACTTCCGGGAAATCGAGAAAAACTGGCCCAAAATCACGATGCGCGTACGGCGGGCTCGGCTACTCTTTCAGTTTTAAAATTAAGGGGGGTATATTTCGACCTAGAAGCTCGAGACCGGGCGTGCGCTAATTTTACCTGTGTCCATTTCACTGACATCCTAGGCGATCAGGTGTTAGTTTAGAGTCCTTGGGACTGGAAAATATTTCCCAAATTCTGGCAGATCGAGCCAAAGTTGCTCAAAATCACGATGGGCGTAAGGCGGTCTCGGCTACTCTTTCAGTCTTAAAATGAAGTGGGGCTATATTTCGGCCGAGAAGCTCGACACCGAGCGTGCGCTCCTTTTGCCTGTGTACATATCACTGAAAACTAAGTTCATCATGAGTTAGCATAGAGTCCTCGGGACTGGAAAATCTTCCCCGAATTCCGGCAAATCGAGCCAAAGATGCTCAAAATCAAGATGCGAGTAAGGCGGTCTCGGCTACTCTTTCACTCTGAAAATGAAGTGGGGCCATATTTCGGTTCTACAAGCTTGACACCGAGCGTGCGCTCCTTTTGCCTGTGTCCTTTTCACTATGAACTAAGTCCATCAGGAGATGGTTTAGAGTCCTCGAGACTGGAAACTATCGTGCAAGTTTCGGCAAATTGAGCCATAGTTTCTTAAAATTACGATAAGCGTACGGTAGTTTCGTGTACTCTTTCAGTCTTAAAATAAAGTGGGGCTTTATTTCGACCTAGAAGCTCAACAGGGAGCGTGCGCTCCTGTTCCCTGTGACCATTTTACTGAAAACTAAGGTTATCAGAAGTTAGCTTAGAGTCCCCGGGACTGGAAAATATCCCCCAAGTTTTGGCAGATCGAGCCATAGTGGCTAAAAATTTCGATGCGCTTAAGGCGGTTTCGTCTACCGTTTCAGTCTTAAAATAAAGTGGGGCTACATTTCGGCCTACAACCTGGAAATCTAGCGTGCGCTCCTTTTACCTGTGTCCATTTCACTGAAAACCAAGGCAATCAGGAGTTAGTTTAGAGCTTCCGGGACTGGAAAATATCCCCCAAACCCCGAGAAATCAAGCCGAAGTTGGACAAATTTACCATGCGCGTAAGGCGGTCTCGGCTACTGTTTCAGTCTTAAAGTGAAGTGGGGCTATATTTCGGCCCAGAAGCTCGAAAGTGAACGTTCAAAAAGTTTGGCTGTGTCCATTTCACTAAAAACCAAGGGCATCATGAATTAGTTTAGAGTGCCCGGGACTGGGAATTATTTCCCAAGTTCCGGCAAATCGAGCCGAAGTAACCCAAAATCACGATGCGCTTAAGGCAATCTCAGCTACTCTTTCAGTCTTAAAGTGAAGTAGGGTTATGCTTCGGGCCAGAAGCTCGAAAGTGAGCGTTCTAAAAGTTATCCTGTGTCCATTTCACTGCAAACCAAAGCCATCAGCAGTTAGTTTAGAGTCCCCGGAACTGGAAAATAACCCGCAAGTTTCGCGAAATCGAGATGAAGTTGGTCAAAATCACAATGCGCGTAAGGCGGTCTCGGCTACTCTTTCAGTCTTAAAGTGAAGTAGAGCTATATCTCGGTCCAGAAGCTCAAAAGTGAGCGTTCAAAAAGTTTTGCTCTCTCAATTTAACTGAAAACCAAGGCTATCGTGAGTTAGTCTAGAGTCCCCGGGACTGAAAAATATCAATTAAGTTTCGGAAACCCGAGCCGAAGGTTGTCAAAATCACGATGCGCGTAAGGCGGTCTCGGCTACTCTTTAAGTCTTAAAGTGAAGTGGGGCTTTGTTTCGGCCCAGAAGCTCGGAAGGAAGCGTTCAAAAACTTTTCCTGTGTCTATATCACTGCAAACCCAGGTCATCAGGAGTTAGTTTAGAGTCCCCGGGACTGGAATATATCCCCCAAGTTCCGGGAAATCGAGCCAAATTCGGTCAAAATCACTATGCGCGTAAGCCGGTCTCGGCTACTCTATCAGTCTTAAAGTAAAGTTGGGCTATATTTTGTTCAAGAAACTCACAAGTGAGCGTTTAAAAAGTTCTGCTAAGTCTACTTCACTGCAAAACACGACAATGAGGAGTTAGTTTAGAAATCCCGGGACTGGAAAATATCCTCGAAGTTGCGAGAAATCGAGCCGAAGTTGGTGAAAATCACGATGCGCGGAAGGCGTTCTTTGCTACTCTTTCCGTCTTAAAGTGAAGTGGGGCTATATTTCGGCCTAGAAGCTCGACACCGAGCGAGCGCTCCTTTTATCTGTGTCCATTTTAGTAAAAATTAAGGCCATCAGAAGTTAGTTTAGAGTCCCCGGGACTGTAAAATATCAACCAAAATCCGGCAAATCAACCAAAGTTGCTGAAAATCACGATGTGCGTAAGAGTTTATGGTACTCTTACCGTTTTAAATTAAAGTGGGGCTATATTTCGGCCTAGAAGCTCCACACCTAGCGTCCGCTTCGTTTACCTCTGTCCTTTTCACTTAATAATACGGCAATCAGGAGTTAGTTTAGAGTCCCCGGGACTGAAAAATATCCCCCTAGTCCCCGCAAATCCAGCCAAAGATGCTCAAAAATCACCATTCGCGTAAGGCGGTCTCGGCTACTCTTTTAGTCTTAAAATGAAGTGGGGCTATATTTCGGCCTACAAGCTCGACACCTAGCTTGCGCATCTTTAACCCGTGTCCATTTCATCAAAAAATAAAGAAATCAGGGTTTAGTTTAGAGATTCCGGCACTGGAAAATATCACTCAATTTCCGGAAAATCGAGCCGAAGTTGATCAAAATCACCATGCGCGTAAGGCGGTGTCGGCTACTCTTTCAGTCTTGAAGTGAAGTGGGGG
This sequence comes from Orbicella franksi, assembly GCF_964199315.1. NCBI lineage: Eukaryota > Metazoa > Cnidaria > Anthozoa > Scleractinia > Merulinidae > Orbicella > Orbicella franksi. Next base: position 618,703 of record NC_138153.1, read on the forward strand.
AATATTTCGGCCCAGAAGCTCTAAAGTGAGTGTTTAAAAAGGTTTTGCTGTGTCAATTTCACTGCAAACCAAAGCCATCAGGAATTAGTTTAGAGACCCAGGGAGTGGAAAATATCCCCCAAACTCCGGGAAACTTAGCCGAAGTTGGTCAAAATCACCATGTGCGTAAGGCGGTCTCGGCTAATCTTTCAGTCTTAAAATGAAGTGGGGCTATATTTCTGCCCAGAAGCTCGAAAGTGACCGTTCAAAAGGTCTTCCTGTGTCAATTTCACTGCAGACAAAGGCGAGCAGAAGTTAGGTTAGAGTCCCAGGGACTGGAAAATATCCTGTAAGTGCGGGAAAATGGGGACAAAGGTTGTCAAAATGAAGATACGCGTAAGGCCGTCTCCGCTATTCGTTCAGTCTTAAAGTGAAGTGAGGCTCTACTTCGGCCCAGAAGGTCCAAAGTGAGCGTTCAAAAAAAATTGCTGTGTCCATTTCACTGCAAACCAAGGCAATCAGGAGATAGTTTAGAGTCCCCGAGACTTGAATATATCCCCTTAGTTCCGGGAAATCGAGCCAAACTTTGTCAAACTCACGATGCGCGTAAGACGGACTCGGCTACTCTTTCAATCTTAAAGTAGAGTGGGGCTATATTTCGGCCCAGAAGCTCGAAGGTGACCTTTTAAAATGTTTTCCTCTGTCCATTTCAATACAAACCAAGGCGATCAGGGGTTAGTTTAGAGTCCTCGGGACTGGAAAATACCCCCCAAGTTCCTATAAATCGATCCGAAGTTGGTCAAAATCACGATGCGCGTAAGGCGGTCTCGGCTACTCTTTAAGTCTTAAAGTGAAGTGGGGTTATATTTCGGCCCAGAAGGTCCAAAGTGAGCGTTGAAAAAGTTATGCTGTGTCCATTTCACTGCAAAGCAAGGCCATCAGGAGTTAGTTGAGAGTCCCCGGGACTGGAAAATATCCCCCAAGTTCCGGGAAATCAAGCCAAAGTTGGTCAAAATCACGATGCGCGTAAGGCGGTCTCGGCTACCCTTTTAGTGTTAAAGCAAAGTAGGGCTATATTTTGGCCCAGAAGCTCGAAATTCAGCGTTCAAAAAGTTTTGCTGAGTCCATTTTACTGCAAGCCAAGGCCATCAGGAATTAGTTTAGAGTCCTCAGGACTGGAATATATCCCCTAAGTTCCGGCAAATCGAGCCGAAGTTGCTCAAAATCAGGATGCGCGTAAGTCGGTCTCGCCTACTCTTTCAGTCTTCAAATGAAGTGGGGCTCTATTTCGGTATAGAACCTCGAAAGTGTGCGTTCAAAAACTTGTGCTGTGTAAATTTCACTGCAAACCAAGGCCATCAGGCGTTAGTTTAGAGTAAGCGGAAGTAGAAAATATCCCCCCAGTTCCGGGAAATCGAGCCCAAGTTGGTCAAAATCGCGATGCGCGCAAGGCGCTCCCGGCTACTCTTTCAGTCTTAAAGTGAAGTTGCGCTATATTTCGGCCCAGAGGCTCGAAAGTGCGCATTCGGAAAGGTTTGCTGTGTCCATTTCACTGCAAAGCAATTCCATCAGGAGTTAGTTTAGAGCCCTTGGGACTAGAAAATATTTCCCAAGTTCCGCCAGATCGAGCCGAAGTTGGTCAAAGTCACGATGCGCGTAAGGCGCTCTCGGTTAGTCTTTTCGTCTTAAAGTGAAGTTGGGCTATAGTTCGGCCAAGAAGCTCGAAAGTGCGCGTTCAAAAAGTTTTGTTCTGTCCCTTTCACTGGAAACCAAGGCTGTCAGGAGTTAGTTTAGAGTGCCCGGGAGTGGAAAATATTCTCCAAGTTCCAGGGAATCGCGCCGAAGTTGATCAAAATCACGATGTAGGTAACGGGCTCTCGGCTATTCTTTCAGTCTTAAATTTAAGTAGGGCTATATTTCGGCCCTGAAGCTCGAAGGTGAGCGTTCAGAATTTTTTGCTGTGTTCCTTAAATTGGAAACCAAGGTCATCGGGAGTTAGTTTAGCGTCCCCGGGAATTGAAATTATTCGCCAACTTCCGGGAAATCGAGCAAAAGTGGCCCAAAATCACGATGCGCGTAAGGCGACCTCGGCTATTCTTTCAGTCTTAAAATGAAGTGGGACTATATTTCGACTTAGAAGCTCGAGACCGGGCGTGCGCTAATTTTACCTGTGTCCATTTCACTGACATCTTAGGCGATCAGGTGTTAGTTTAGAGTCCTTGGGACTGGAAAATATTTCCCAAATTCTGGCAGATCGAGCCAAAGTTGCTCAAAATCACGATGGGCGTAAGGCGGTCTCGGCTACTCTTTCAGTCTTAAAATGAAGTGGGGCTATATTTCGGCCGAGAAGCTCGACACCGAGCGTGCGCTCCTTTTGCCTGTGTACATATCACTGAAAACTAAGTTCATCATGAGTTAGCATAGAGTCCTCGGGACTGGAAAATATTCCCCGAATTCCGGCAAATCGAGCCAAAGATGCTCAAAATCAAGATGCGAGTAAGGCGGTCTCGGCTACTCTTTCACTCTGAAAATGAAGTGGGGCCATATTTCGGTTCTACAAGCTTGACACCGAGCGTGCGCTCCTTTGGCCTGTGTCCTTTTCACTAAGAACTAAGTCCATCAGGAGATAGTTTAGAGTCCTCGAGACTGGAAACTATCGTGCAAGTTTCGGCAAATTGAGCCATAGTTTCTTAAAATTACGATAAGCGTACGGCAGTTTCGTTTACTCTTTCAGTCTTAAAATGAAGTGGGGCTTTATTTCGACCTAGAAGCTCGACAGGGAGCGTGCGCTCCTGTTCCCTGTGACTATTTCACTGAAAACTAAGGTTATCAGGAGTTAGCTTAGAGTCCCCGGGACTGGAAAATATCCCCCAAGTTTTGGCAGATCGAGCCATAGTGGCTAAAAATTTCGATGCGCTTAAGGCGGTTTCGTCTACCCTTTCAGTCTTAAAATAAAGTGGGGCTAGAATTCGGCCTACAACCTGGAAACCTGGCGTGCGCTCCTTTTATCTGTGTCCATTTAACTGAAAACCAAGGCAATCAGGAGTTAGTTTAGAGCTTCCGGGACTGGAAAATATCCCCCAAAGCCCGAGAAATCAAGCCGAAGTTGGACAAATTATTATGCGCGAAGGCGGTCTCGGCTACTCTATGAGTCTTAAAGTGAAGTGGGGCTATATTTCGGCCCAGAAGCTCTAAAGTGAACGTTCAAAAAGGTGGGCCTGTCCATTTCACTGAAAACCAAGGCCATCAAGAATTAGTTTAGAGTGCCCGGGACTGGGAATTATTTCCCATGTTCCGGAAAATTGAGCCGAAGTAACCCAAAATCACGATGCGCGTAAGGCAATCTCAGCTACTCTTTCAGTCTTAAAGTGAAGTAGGGCTATGCTTCGGCCCAGAAGCGCGAAAGTGAGCGTTCAAAAAGTTATCCTGTGTCCATTTCACTGCAAAATAAAGGCATCAGGAGTTAGTTTAGAGTCCCCGGAACTGGAAAATATTCCCCAAGTTCCGCGAAATCGAGACGAAGTTGGTCAAAATCACGATGCGCCTAAGGCGGTCTCGGCTACTCTTTCAGTTTTAAAGTGAAGTGGGGCTATATTTCTCCCCAGAATTTCGAAAGTATCCGTTTAAAAAAATTGGCTGTGTCCATTTCACTACAAACCAAGGCCATCAGGAATTACTTTAGAGTCCTTGGGACTGGAATATATCCCCGAAGTTTCCGGAAATCTAGCCGAAGTTGTTCAAAACCACGATGCGCGTAAGACGCTCTCGGCTACTCTTTCAGTCTTACAGTGAAGGGGGGGCGATATTTCGGCTCAGAAGCTCGAAGGGGAGCGTTCAAAAAGTTTTGCTCTCCCCATTTCAATGCAAACCAAGGCAATCAGGAGTTACTTTAGAGTCCCCGGTACCGGAAAATATCCCCCATTTCCCGGGAAATCGAGCCAAAGTTGGTCACAATCACGATAAACGTAAGGCGGTCTCGGCTACTCTTTCATTCTTAAAGTGAACTGGGGCAATATTTCCGCCCAGAAGCTTGAAAGTGAGCGTTCAGAAAGTTTTGCTGTGTCCGTTTCACTCCAAAGCAAGGCCATCAGGAGTTATGTTAGAGTCCGCGCGACTGTAAAATATCCCCCAAGTTCCGGGAAATCGAGCCGAAGTTGGTCAAAGTTACGATGCGCGTAAGCCGGTCTCGGCTACTCTTTCAATCTTAAAGTAAAGTGGAGCTATATTTCGGCCCAGAAGCTCGAAAGTGAGCGTTCAAAAAGTTTTGCTGTGTCCATTTTACTGCAGACCAAGGACGTCGGGAACCAGTTTAGAGTCTCCGGGAATGGAAAATATACCCTAAGTTCCGGGAAATTTAGCCGAAGTTCGTCAAAATCACGACGCGCGTACGGCGGTCTCGGCTACTCTTTCAGTCTTAAAGGAAAGTGGGGCAATATTTCGGCCCAGAAGCTCCAAACTGAGTGTTTAAAAAGTTTTGCTGTGTCAATTTCACTGCAAACTAAGGCCATCAGGAGTTAGTTTAGAGACCCTGGGAGTGGAAAATATCCCCCAAATTCCGGGAAATTTAGCCACAGTTTTTCAAAATCACCAGGGCCTAAGGCGGTCTTGGCTAATCTTTCAGTCTTAAAGTGAAGTGGGGCTATATTTCGCCCTGGAAGCTCGAAAGTGAGCGTTCAAAAAGTTTTCCTGTGTCAATTTCACTTCGAAGCAAAGCCATCAAGAGTTACTTTAGAGTCCCAGGGACTGGAAAATATCCCGTAAGTGCTGACAAATCGAGACAAAGTTTGGCAAAATAAATAAGCGCGTAAGGCCGTCTTGGCTACTATTTTAGTGTTTAAATAAAGTGGGGCTCTACTTCGGCCCAGAAGCTCCAAAGTAAGGGTTCAACAAAATTTGCTGTGTCCATTTCACTGGAAACCAAGGCCATCAGCAGTTAGTTTAGTGTTCCCGGGACTGGAATATATCCCCCAGGTTCCGGGAAATCGAGCCGAAGTTAGTCAAAATCACGATTTGCGTAAGACAGACTCGGCTACTCTTACTCTTAAAAAGAGGTGGGGCTATATTTCGGCCCAGAAGCTCGAAGGTGAGTCTTCACAACGTTTTGCTCTGTCAGTTTCAATGCAAAGCAAGGCGATCAGCAGTTAGTCTAGAGTCCCCGGTACTGGAAAATATCCCCCAAGTTCCGGGATATCACTCCAAAGTTGGTCAAAATCATGATGCGCGAAACGCGATCTCGGCTATTGTTTCAGTCTTAAAGTGAAGTGGGGCTATATTTCGGCCCAGAAACTCCAAAGTGACCGTTTAAAAAGTTACGCTTTGTGCATTTAACTGCAAACAAAGGCCATCAGGAGTTAGTTTAAAGTCCCCCGGACTGGAAAATATCCGCCAAGTTCCGGCAAATCAAGCTGAACTTGGTCAAAATCACGATGCCTGTAAGGCGGTCTCCGCTACTCTTTCAGTGTTAATGTGAAGTGGGGCTATATTTCAGCCCAGAAGCTGCAAAGTGATCGTTAAAAAAGTTATCCTCTGTGCATTTCACTGCAAACCAAGGCCATCAGGAGTTAGTTTAGAGTCCCCCGGACTGGAAAATATCTCCCAAGGTCCGGGAAATCGAGCTGAACTTGGCCAAAATCACGATGCGCGTAAGGCGGTCTCTGCTAATATTTCAGGGTTAAAGTGAAGTGGGCTTCTATTTAAGCCAACAAGCTAGAAGGTGAGTGTTAAAAAAGTTCTGCTCTGTCCATTTCTCCAAAAACCAAGGCCATAAGGAGTTAATTTAGAGCTAGCGGGACTCGAATATATCCGCCAAGCTCCGGGAAATCGACCCGAAGTTGGTCAAAATCACGATTCGCGCAAGACGGTTTCGGCTACTCTTTCAGTCTTAAAGTAAAGTGGGCTATATTTCGGGCCAGAAACTCGAAAGTGAGCGTTCAAAAAGTTTGGCTGTGTCCATTTCCATGCAAACCAAGACGATCAGGAGTTAGTTTAGAGTCTCCGGGCCTGGAAAGTATCCCCCAAATTCCGGGAAATCGAGCCGAAGTTGGTCAAAATCACGATGCGCGCAAGGCGGTCTCAGCTATTCTTTCAGTCTTAACGTGAAGTTGGGCTATATTTTAGGCCAGAAGCTCGAAGATAACCGTTCAAAAAGTTTTGCTGTGTCCATTTCAATGCAAACCAAGTCTATCAGGAAATAGTTTAGACTCCCCGGGACTGGAAAATATCCCCCAAGTTTCGGGAAATCGAGCCGAAGTTGGTCAAAATCAGGATGCGCGGAAGGCGCTCTCGCTTACTCTTTCAGTCTTTAAGTGAGGTGGGGCTATATTTGGGCTAAGAAGCTCGAAAGTGAACGTTCAAAAAGTTTTGCTGTGTCCATTTCAACGCGAACCAAGGCCATCAGGAGTTACTTTAGAGTCCGCGGGACTAAAAAATATTCCCAAGTTCCGGGAAACCGAGCCCAAGTTGGTCAAAATCACGATGCGCGTAACTTGGGCTCGGCTACTCTTTTAGTCTTAAAGTAAAATGGGGCTATATCTCGTCCGAGAAGCTCGAAAATGAGCGTAGAAAAAGCCTTGCTGTGTCCAGTTTACTGCAGACCAAGGACGTCGGGGATCAGTTTAGAGTCCCCGGGAATGGAAAATATACCCCAAGTTCCGGGAAATTTAGCCGAAGTTGGTCAAAATCACGACGCGCGTACGCGGTCTCGGCTACTCTTTCAGTCTTAATGCGAAGTGGGGCAATATTTCGGCCCAGAAGCTCCAAACTGAGTGTTTAAAAAGTTTTGCTGTGTCAATTTCACTGCAAACCAAGGCCATCAGGAGTTAGTATAGAGACCCAGGGAGTGGAAAATATCCCCCAAATTCCGGGAAATTTAGCCGAAGTTTGTCAAAATCACCATGGGCGTAAGACGGTCTTGGCTAATCTTTGAGTCGTAAAGTGAAGTGGGGCTATATTTCGCCTCAGAAGCTCGAAAGTGAGCGTTCAGAAAGTTTCCCTTGTTAAGTTCACTTCAAAGCAAGGTGATCAGGAGTTAGTTTAGGGTCCCCAGGACTGGAAAATATCCCCCAAGTTCCGGGATATCGATCCGAAGTTGGTCAAAATCACGATTCGCGAAACGCGGGTTGGCTATTGTTGCAGTCTTAAAGTGAAGTGGGGCTATATTTTAGCCCAAAAGCTCGAAAGTGACCGTTTAAACAGTTACGCTTCGTGCATTTAACTGCAAAAAAGGCCATCAGGAGTTATTTTAAAGTCCCCCGGACTGGAAAATATCCGCCAAGTTCCGGGAAATTGAGCTGAACTTGGTCAAAATCACGATGTCTGTAAGGCGATCTCGGCTATTCTTTCAGTCTTCAAGTGAAGTGGGGCTATATTTTGGCGCCAGAAGCTCGAAGATGAGTGTTCAAAAAGTTTTGCTGTGTCGATTTCATTGCAAACCAAGGCCATCAGGAATTAGTTTAGAGTCCACAGAACTGGAAAATATTCCCTAAGTTCCGGCCAATCGAGCCGAAGCTGGTCAAAATCACGATGGGCGTAAGGCGGACTCGGCTCATCTTTCACTCCTCAAGTGAAGTGGGGCTATATTTCGGCCCAGAAGCTCGAAACTCTGCTTTCAAAAACCTTTGCTTTTTCAATTTCACTTCGAAACAAGGTCATCAGGACTTAGTTTAAAGTCCCCGAGACTAGAAAATATCCCCTAAGTCCCGGGAAATCAAGCCGAAGATGGTCAAAATCACGATGCGCGTAAAGCGTTCTCGGCAACTCTTTAAGTCTTAAAGTGAAGTGGGGTTATATTTCGGCCCAGAAGGTAAAAAGTGAGCGTTCAAAAAGTTTTGCTGTGTCCATTTCACTGCAAAACAAGGCCATCAGGAGTTAGTTTAGAGTCCCCGGGACTGGAAAATATCCCCCAAGTTCCGGAAAATCAAGCCAAAGTTGGTCAAAATCACGATGCGCGTGAGACGGTCTCGGCTACTCTTTCAGGCTTAAAGTGAAGTGGGGCTATATTCGGCTCAGAAGCTTGAAGGTGAGCGTTTAAAATGTTTTCCTCTGTCTATTTCAATGCAAACCAAGACGATCGGGAGTTAGTTTACAGTCCCTGGGACTGAAAAAAATCGCACAAGTTACCGGCAAATTGAGCCAAAGTTGCTCAAAATCACGATGCGCGTAAGGCCGTTTCGTCTATTTTTTCAGTCTTAAAATGAAGTGGGGCTATATTTCGAGGTAGAAGCTCGGCACCGAGCGTGCGCTAATTTAATCTGTGTCGAATTCACTGAAAACTAAGGCAATCAGGAGTTAGTTTAGAGCTCCCAAAGCTGGAAACTATCCCCCAAGTTCCGGAAAAGCGAGCCATAGAGGCTCAAAATCACGATGCGCGTAAGGTGGTCTAGGCTACTCTTTCAGTCTTAAAATGAGGCAAGGCTACATTTCCGGCTAGAAACTTGACACCGAGCGTGCGCTCCTTTTACCTGTGTCTATTTCACTGAAACCTAAGGCAATCAGGAGTTAGTTTAGAGCTCCCAAAGCTGGAAACTATCCCCCACGTTTCGGGAAATCGAGCCATAGAGGCTCAAAATCACGATGCGCGTAAGGCGGTCTCGTCTACTCTTTCAGCCTTAAAATTAAATGGGCTATATTTCGAGCCAAAGGCTCGAAAGTGAGCGTTCAAAAAGTTTTCCTGTGTCCATTTCACTGCAAACCAAGGCCAAGAGGAAATACGTTACAGTCCTCTGGACTGTAAAATATCCCCCAAGTTCCGGGAAATCAAGCGGAAGTTAGTCAAAATCACGCTGCGTGCAAGCTGGTCTCGGCTACTCTTTCAGTTTTCAAGTGAAGTGGGGCTATATTTCGACCCAGCAGCTCGAAAGTGAGCGTTCAAAAAGTTTTCCTCTGTCCATTGCTCGGCCAACCAAGGCAATCAGGAGTTAGTTTAGAGTCCCCGGGACTGGATAATATCCCCCCAGTTCCGGGAAATGGAGCCGAACTTGGTCAAAATCACGATGCGCTTAAGACGGTCTCGGCTATTCTTTAAGTCTTAAAGTGAAGTGGGGCTATGTGTTGGCCCAGAAGCTTTAAAGTGAGCGTTGAAAAAGTTTTCCCGTTTCCATTTTACTGCAAATCAAGGCAATCAGGAGTTAGTTTAAAGTTCCCGGGTCTGGAAAATATCCCCCAAGTTCCGGGAAATCGAGGCGTAGTTTGTCAAAATCACGATTCGCATAAGGCGGTCTTGGCTACTCTTTCAGTCTTAAAGTGAAGTGTGGCTATATTTTGGCCCAGAAGCTCGACCAAGAGCGTTAAAAAAGTTTCCCTGTGTCCATTTCACTGCAAAGCAAGGCCATCAGGAGTTAGTTTAGAGTCTCCGGGACTGGAAAATATCCCCCAAGTTTCCGAAAATCGAGCTTAAGTTAGTCAAAATTACGATGCGCGTAAGGCGGCCTCGGCTTCTCTTTCAATCTTAAAATGAAGTGGGGCTAAACTTTTGGGCCCAGAAGCTGGAAAGTCAGCGTTCAAAAAGTTTTGCTGTTTCCATTTCACTCCAAACCAAGACAAGCAGGAGTTAGTTTAGAGTCCCCGGGACTGGAAAATATCCCCCAAGTTCCGGGAAATCAACCCGAAGTTTGTTAAAATCACGATGCGCGTAAGGCGGTCTCGGCTTCCCTTTTAGTGTTAAAGTAATGTGGGGCTATATTTTGGCCCAGAAGCTCGCACAAGAGCGTTCAAAAAGTTTTGCTGGGTCCATTTTACTGCAAACCAAGGCCATCAGGAATTAGTTTAGAGTCCTCAGAACTGGAATATATCCCCTAAGTTCCGGCAAATGGAGTCGAAGTTGCTCAAAATCAGGATGCGCGTAAGTCGGTCTCGGCTACTCTTTCAGTCTTCAAGTGAACTGGGGCTCTATCTCGGTGCAGAACCTCGAAAGGGTGCGTTCAAAAACTTGTGCTGTGTAAATTTCACTGCGAAGCATGGCCATCAGGAGTTAGTTTAGAGTCCCCGGGACTGGAAAATATTTCCCAAGTTCCGGGAAATCGAGCAGAAGTTAATCAAAATTACGATGCGCGTAACGCGGTCTCGGCTACTGTTTCAGTCTTAAAGTGAAGTGTGGCTGTATTTCGGCCCACAAGCTCGAAAGTGAGCGTTCAAAAAGTTTTGCTGTGTCCATTTCACTGCAAACCAAGGCCATCAGGGGTTAGTTTAGAGTACGCGGAAGTAGAAAATATCCCCCCAGTTCCGGGAAATTGAGCCCAAGCTGGTCAAAATCACAATGCGCGCAAGGCAGTCCCGGCTACTCTTTCAGTCTTAAAGTGAAGTTGCGCTATATTTCGGCCCAGAGGCTCGAAAGTGCGCATTCGAAAAGTTTTGCTGTGTCCATTTCACTGCCAAGCAAGGCCATCAGGAGTCAGTTTAGAGCCGTTGGGACTAGAAAATATTTCCCAAGTTCCGGAAACTCGAGCCGAAGTTGGTCAAAATCACGATGCGCCTAGGGCGGTCTCGGCTACTCTTTCAGCTTCAAAGTGAAGTGGGGCTATATTTCTCCTCAGAATTTCGAAAGTATGCGTTCAATAAATTTGGCTGTGTCCATTTCACTGCAAACCAAGGCCATCAGGAATTACTTTAGAGTTCTTGGGAGTGGAATATATCCCCGAAGTTTCGGGAAATCTAGCCGAAGTTGGTCAAAACCACGATGCGCGTAAGACGGTCTCGGCTACTCTTTCAGTCTTAAAGTGAAGTGGGGCTATATTTCGGCTTAGAAGCCTCGAAGGGGAGCGTTCAAAAAGTTTTGTTCTCTCCATTTCAATGCAAACCAAGGCAATCAGGAGTTACTTTAGAGTCCCCGGTACCGGAAAATATCCCCCATTTCCCGGGAAATCGAGCCAAAGTTGGTCAAAATAACGATGCGCGTATGGCGGTCTCGGCTAGTCTTTCATTCTTCAAGTGAACTGGGGCAATATTTCCGCCCAGAAGCTTGAAAGTGAGCGTTCAGAAAGTTTTGCTGTCTCCATTTCACTCCAAAGCAAGGCCATCACGAGTTACCTTAGAGTCCGCGGGACTGTTAAATAACCCCCAAGTTCCGGGAAATCGAGCCGAAGTTGGTCAAAATTACGATGCGCGTAAGCCGGTCTCGGCTACTCTTTCAATCTTAAAGTAAAGTGGAGCTATATTTCGGGCCAGAAGCTCGAAAGTGAGCGTTCAAAAAGTTTTGCTGTGTCCATTTTACTGCAGACCAAGGCCGTCGGGGGCCAGTTTAGAGTCTCCGGGAATGGAAAATATGCCCCAAGTTCCGGGAAATTTAGCCGAAGTTTGTCAAAATCACCAGGGCGTAAGGCGGTCTTGGCTAATCTTTTAGTCTTAAAGTGAAGTGGGGCTATATTTCACCCCAGAAGCTCGAAAGTGAGCGTTCAAAAAGTTTTCCTGTGTCAATTTCACTTCGAACCAAAGCCATCAAGAGTTAGTTTACAGTCCCAGCGACTGGAAAATATCCCGTAAGGGCCGAAAAATCGAGACAAAGTTTGGCAAAATAAATAAGCGCGTAAGGCCGTCTCGGCTACTCTTTTAGTGTTAAAATAAAGTGGGGCTCTATTTCGGCCCAGAAGCTCAAAAGTAAGGGTTCAAAAAAATTTGCTGTGTCAATTTCACTGGAAACCCAGGCCATCAGGAGTTAGTTTAGTGTTCCCGGGACTGGAATATATCCCCCAGGTTCCGAGAAATCGAGCCGAAGTTAGTCAAAATCACGATTTGCGTAAGACAGACTCGGCTACTCTTACTCTTAAAAAGAAGTGGGGCTATATTTCGGCCCAGAAGCCGAAGGTGAGTCTTCACAACGTTTTGCTCTGTCAGTTTCAATGCAAAGCAAGGTGATCAGGAGTTCGTTTAGAGTCCCCGGGACTGGATAATATCCCCCAAGTTTCGGGATATCGATCCGAAGTTGGTCAAAATCATGATGCGCGAAACGCGATCTCGGCTATTGTTTCAGTCTTAAAGTGAAGTGGGGCTATATTTCGGCCCAGAAGCTCGAAAGTGACCGTTTAAAAAGTTACGCTTTGCGCATTTAACTGCAAACAAAGGCCATCAGGAGTTAGTTTAAAGTCCCCCGGACTGGAAAATGTCCGCTAAGTTCCGGGAAATCGAGCTGAAGTTGGTCAAAATCACGATGCCTGTAAGGCGGTCTCCGCTACTCTTTCAGTCTCAAAGTGAAGTGGGGCTATATTTCGGCCCAGAAGCTGCAAATTGATCGTTAAAAAAGTTATCCTCTGTGCATTTCACTGCAAACCAAGGCCATTAGGAGTTAGGGTAGAGACCCAGGGAGTGGAAAATATCCCCCAAATTCCGGGAAATTTAGCCGAAATTTGTCAAAATCACCATGGGCGTAAGACGGTCTTGGCTAATCTTTCGGTCTTAAAGTGAAGTGGGGCTATATTTCGCCCCAGAAGCTCGAAAGTGAGCGTTCAAAAAGTTTTCCCTTGTCAAGTTCACTTCAAACCAAGGTGATCAGGAGTTAGTTTAGGGTCCCCAGGACTGGAAAATATCCCCCAAGTTTCGGGATATCGATCCGAAGTTGGTCAAAATCACGATTCGCGAAACGCGGGTCGGCTATTGTTGCAGTCTTAAAGTGAAGTGGGGCTATATTTCATCCCAAAAGCTCGAAAGTGACCGTTTAAACAGTTACGCTTCGTGCCTTGAACTGCAAAAAAAGGCCATAACGAGTTATTTTAAAGTCCCCCAGACTGGAAAATATCCCCCAAGTTCCGGGAAATTGAGCTGAACTTGGTCAAAATCACGATGTCTGTAAGGCGGTCTCGGCTATTCTTTCAGTCTTCAAGTGAGGTGGGGCTATATTTTGGCGCAGAAGCTCGAAGATGAGCTTTCAAAAAGTTTTTCTGTCCATTTCATTGCAAACCAAAGGCATCAGGAATTAGTTTAGAGTCCACAGAACTGGAAAATATTCCCTAAGTTCCGGCCAATCGAGCCAAAGTTGGTCAAAATCACGATGCGCGTAAGGCGGACTCGGCTCATCTTTCACTCCTCAAGTGAAGTGGGGCTATATTTCGGCCCAGAAGCTCGAAACTCTGCTTTCAAAAACTTTTGCTGTTTCAATTTCACTGCAAAACAAGGTCATCAGGACTTAGTTTATAGTCCCCGGGACTAGAAAATATCCCCCAAGTCCCGGGAAATCAAGCCGAAGATGGTCAAAATCACGATGCGCGTAAAGCGTTCTCGGCAACTCTTTAAGTCTTAAAGTGAAGTGGGGTTATATTTCGGCCCAGAAGGTCCAAAGTGAGCGTTCAAAAAGTTTTGCTGTGTCCATTTCACTGCAAAGCAAGGCCATCAGGAGTTAGTTTAGAGTCCCCGGGAGTGGAAAATATCCCCCAAGTTCCGGAAAATCAAGCCAAAGTTTGTCAAAATTACGATGCGCGTATGACGGTCTCGGCTACTCTTTCAGGCTTAACGTGAAGTGGGGCTATATTCGGCTCAGAAGCTTGAAGGTGAGCGTTTCAAATGTTTTGCTCTGTCCATTTCAATGCAAACCAAGGCGATCGGGAGTTAGTTTACAGTCCCTGGGACTGAAAAATATCCCACAAGTTCCGGCAAATTGAGCCAAAGTTGCTCAAAATCACGATGCGCGTAAGGGCGTTTCGTCTATTTTTTCAGTCTTAAAATGAAGTGGGGCTATATTTCGAGCTAGAAGCTCGGCACCGAGCGTGCGCTAATTTAATCTGTGTCGATTTCACTGAAAACTAAGGCAATGAGGAGTTAGTTTAGAGCTCCCAAAGCTGGAAACTATCCCCCAAGTTCCGGGAAATCGAGCCATAGAGGCTCAAAATCACGATGCGTTTAAGGCGATCTCGTCTACTTTTTCAGCCTTAAAATGAAATAGGCTATATTTCGGCCCAAAGGCTCGAAAGTGAGCGTTCAAAAAGTTTTCCTGTGTCCATTTCACTGCAAACCAAGGCCAAGAGGAAATACGTTACAGTCCCCGGGACTGTAAAATGTCCCCCAAGTTCCGGGAAATCAAGCGGAGGTTGGTCAAAATCACGTTGCGCAAGGCGGTCTCGGCTACTCTTTCAGTTTTGAAGTGAAGTGGGGCTATATTTCGACCCAGCAGCTCGAAAGTGAGCGTTCAAAAAGTTTTCCTGTGTCCATTGCTCGGCCAACCAAGGCAATCAGGAGTTAGTTTAGAGTCCCCGGGACTGGAAAATATCCCCCCAGTTCCGGGAAATGGAGCCGAACTTGGTCAAAATCACGATGCGCTTAAGACGGTCTCGGCTACTCTTTAAGTCTCAAGGTGAAGTGGGGCTATGTGTTGGCCCAGAAGCTTTAAAGTGAGCGTTGAAAAAGTTTTGCCGTTTCCATTGTACTGCAAACCAAGGCAATCAGAAGTTAGTTTAAAGTTCCCGGGTCTGGAAAATATCCCCCAAGTTCCGGGAAATCGAGGCGTAGTTTGTCAAAATCACGATTTGCATAAGGCGGTCTCGGCTACGCTTTCAGTCTTAAAGTGAAGTGTGGCTATATTTTGGCCCAGAAGCTCGCACAAGAGCGTTAAACAAGTTTTCCTGTGTCAATTTCACTGCAAAGCAAGGCCCTCAGGAGTTAGTTTAGAGTCCCCGGGACTGGAAACTGTCCCCCAAGTTCCGCGAAATCGAGACGAAGTTGGTCAAAACCACGATGCGGGTAAGACGGTTTCGGCTACTCTTTCAGTCTTAAAGTGAAGTGGGGCTATATTTCGGCTCAGAAGCTCGAAGGGGAGCGTTCAAAAAGTTTTGCTCTCTCCATTTCAATGCAAACCAAGGCAATCAGGAGTTACTTTAGAGTCCCCGGTAACAGAAAATATCCCCCATTTCCCGGAAAATCGAGCCAAAGTTGGTCAAAATAACGATGCGCGTATGGCGGTCTCGGCTAGTCTTTCAGTCTTAAAGTGAAGTAGGACTATGCTTCGGCCCAGAAGCTCAAAAGTGAGCGTTGAAAAAGTTGTGCTGTGTCCATTTCACAGCAAACCAAGGCAATCAGGAGTTACTTTAGAGTCCCCAGTACCGGAAAAATATCCCCCATTTCCCGGGAAATCGAGCCAAAGTTGGTCACAATCACGATAAGCGTAAGGTGGTCACGGCTACTCTTTCATTCTTAAAGTGAACTGGAGCAATATTTCCGCCCAGAAGGTTGAAAGTGAGCGTTTAGAAAGTTTTGCTGTGTCCATTTCACTCCAAAGCAAGGCCAACAGGAGTTACTTTAGAGTCCGCGAGACTCTAAAATATCCCCCAAGTTCCCGGAAATCGAGCCGAAGTTGGTCAAAATTACGATGCGCGTAAGCCGGTCTCGGCTACTCTTTCCATCTTAAAGTAAAGTGGAGCTATATTTCGGCCCAGAAGCTCGAAAGTGAGCGTTCAAAAAGTTTTGCTGTGTCCATTTTACTGCAGATCAAGGACGTCGGGGGCCAGTTTAGAGTCCGCGGGAATGGCAAATATCCCCCAAGTTCCGGGAAATTTAGCCATAGTTGGTCAAAATCACGACGCGCGTACGGCGGTCTCGGCTACTCTTTCAGTCTTAAAGTGAAGTGGGGCAATATTTGGGCTCAGAAGCTCGAAACTGAGTGTTTAAAAAGTTTTGCTGTCTCAATTTCACTGCAAACCGAGGCCATCAGGAGTTAGTTTAGAGACCCAGGGAGTAGAAAATATTCCCGAAATTCCGAGAAATTTAGCCGAAGTTTGTCAAAATCACCAGGGTGTAAGGCGGCCTTGGCTAATCTTTCAGTCTTAAAGTGAAGTGGGGCTATATTTCGCCCCAGAAGCTCGAAAGTGAGCGTTCAAAAAGTTTTCCTGTGTCAAGTACCCTTCAAACCAAAGCCATGAAGAGTTAGTTTACAGTCCCAGGGAGTGCAAAATATCCCATAAGTGCCGAAAATCGAGACAAAGTTTGGCAAAGTAAATCAGCGCGTAAGGCCGTCCCGGCTACTCTTTTAGTGTTAAAATAAAGTGGGGCTCTATTTCGGCCCAGAAGCTCAAAAGTAAGGGTTCAAAAAAATTTGTTGTGTCCATTTCACTGGAAACCAAGGCCATCAGGAGTTAGTTTAGTGTTTCTGGGACTGGAATATATCCCCCAGGTTCCGGGAAATCGAGCCGAAGTTAGTCAAAATCACGATTTGCGTAAGACAGACTCGGCTACTCTTACTCTTAAAAAGAAGTGGGGCTATATTTCGGCCCACAAGCTCGAAGGTGAGTCTTCACAACGTTTTGCTCTGTCAGTTTCAATGCAAAGCAAGGCGATCAGAAGTTAGTTTAGAATGGCCGGGACTGGAAAATATCCCCCAAGTTCCGGGATATCGATCCGAAGTTGGTCAAAATCACGATGCTCGAAACGCGATCTCGGCTATTGTTTCAGTCTTAAAGTGAAGTGGGGCTATATTTCGGCCCAGAAGCTCGAAACTGACCGTATAAAAAGTTACGCTTTGTGCATTTAACTGCAAAAAAAGGCCATCAGGAGTTAGTTTAAAGTCCCCCGGACTGGAAAATATCTGGCAAGTTCCGGGAAATCGAGCTGAAGTTGGTCAAAATCACGATGCCTGTAAGGCGGTCTCCGCTACTCTTTCAGTCTTAAGGTGAGGTGGGGCTATATTTCGGCCCAGAAGCTCCAAAGTGATCGTTAAAAAAGTTATGCTCTGTGCATTTCACTGGAAACCAAGGCCATCAGGAGTTAGTTTAGAGTCCCGCGGACCGGAAAATATCCCCCAAGTTCCGAGAAATCGAGCTGAACTTGGTCAAAATCACGATGCGCGTAAGGCGGTCTCGGCTAATATTTCAGGGTTAAAGTGAAGTGGGCTTCTATTTAAGCCCACAAGCTAGAAGGTGAGTGTTAAAAAAGTTCTGCTCTGTCCATTTTTCCGAAAACCAAGGCTATAAGGAGTTCATTTAGAGCTCGCGGGACTCGAAAATATCCGCCAAGCTCCGAGAAATCGACCCGAAGTTGGTAAAAATCACGATTCGCGCAAGACGGTTTCGGCTGCTCTTTCAGTCTATATTTCGGGCGAGAAGCTCGAGCGTTCAAAACGTTTGGCTGTGTCTATTTCAATGCAAACCAAGACGATCAGGAGTTGGATTAGAGTCTCCGGGACTGGAAAATATCCCCCAAATTCCTGGAAATCGAGCCGAAGTTGGTCAAAATCACGATGCGCGCAAGGTGGTCTTAGCTATTCTTTCAGTCTTAAAGTGAAGTTGGGCTATATTTTAGGCCAGAATCTCGAGGATAAGCGTTCAAAAAGTTTTGCTGTGCCCATTTCACTGCAAACCAAGGCCATCAGGAATAAGTTTAGAGTCCAGAGAACTGGAAAATATTCTTTAAGTTCCTGCAAATCGAGCCGAAGTTCGTCAAAATCACGACGCGCGTAAGGCGGACTCGGCTCATCTTTCACTCTTCAAGTGAAGTGGGGCTATATTTCGGCCTAGAAGCTCGAAACTCTGCTTTCAAAAAGTTTGGCTGTTTCAATTTCACTGCAAAACAAGGCCATCCGGACTTAGCTGAGAATCCCCGGGACTAGAAAATATCCCCCAAGTCCCGCGAAATCAAGCCGAAGATGGTCAAAATCACGATGCGCGTAAGGCGGTGTCGGCTACTCTTTAAGTCTTAAAGTGAAGTGGGGCTATGTTTCGGCCCAGAAGCTCGAAAGGAAGCGTTCAAAATGTTTTCCTGTGTCCATTTCACTGCAAACCCAGGCCATCAGGAGTTAGTTTAGCGTCCCCGGGACTTTAAATTATTCGCCAACTTCCGCGAAATCAAGCAAAAGTGGCCCAAAATCACGATGCGCGTAAGACGGTCTCGGCTACTCTTTCAGTCTTAAAATGAAGTGGGGCTATATTTCGACCTAGAAGCTCGAGACCGGGCGTGCGCTAATTTTACCTGTGTCCATTTCACTGACATCTTAGACGATCAGGTGTTAGTTTAGAGTCCTTGGGACTGGAAAATATTTCCCAAACTCTTTCAGATCGAGCCAAAGTTCCTCAAAATCACGATGCGCGTAAGGCGGTCTCGGCTACTCTTTCAGTCTTAAAATGAAGTGGGGCTATATTTCGACCGAGAAGCTCGACACCGAGCGTGCGCTCCTTTTGCCTGTGTACATATCACTGAAAACTAAGTTCATCAGGAGTTAGCATAGAGTCCTCGGGACTGGAAAATCTTCCCCGAATTCCGGCAAATCGAGCCAAAGATGCTCAAAATCAAGATGCGAGTAAGGCGATCTCGGCTACTCTTTCACTCTGAAGATGAAGTGGGGCCATATTTCGGTTCTACAAGCTTGACACCGAGCGTGCGCTCCTTTTGCCTGTATCCTTTTCACTAAGAACTAAGTCCATCAGGAGATAGTTTAGAGTGCTCGAGACTGGAAACTATCGTGCAAGTTTCGGCAAATTGAGCCATAGTTTCTTAAAATTACGATAAGCGTACGGCAGTTTCGTTTACTCTTTCAGTCTTAAAATGAAGTGGGGCTTTATTTCGACCTAGAAGCTCGACAGGGAGCGTGCGCTCCTGTTACCTGTGACCATTTTACTGAAAACTAAGGTTATCAGGAGTTAGCTTAGAGTCCCCGGGACTCGAAAATATCCCCCAAGCTTTGGCAGATCGAGCCATAGTGGCTAGAAATTTCGATGCGCTTGAGGCGGTTTCGTCTACCCTTTCAGTCTTAAAATAAAGTGGGGCTACATTTCGGCCTACAACCTGGAAACCTAGCGTGCGCTCCTTTTACCTGTGTCCATTTCACTGAAAACCAGGGCAATCAGGAGTTAGTTTAGAGCTTCCGGGACTGGAAAATATCCACCAAACCCCGAGAAATCAAGTCGAAGTTGGACAAATTTACCATGCGCGTAAGGCGGTCTCGGCTACTCTTTCAGTCTTAAAGTGAAGTGGGGCTATATTTCGGCCCAGAAGCTCGAAAGTGAACGTTCAAAACGTTTTGCTCTTTCAATTTCACTTCGAAGCAAAGCCATCAAAAACCAAGGCCATCGGGAATTAGTTTAGAGTGTCCGGGACTGGGATTTATTTCCCAAGTTCCGGGAAATCGAGCCGAAGTACCCCCAAAATCACGATGCGCGTAAGGCAATCTCAGCTGCTCTTTCAGTCTTAAAGTGAAGTAGGGCTATGCTTCGGCCCAGAAGCTCGAAAGTCAGCGTTGAAAAAGTTTTGCTCTCTTAATTTAACTTAAAACCAAGGCCATCGTGAGTTAGTTTAGAGTCCCCGAGACTGAAGAATATCCCTTAAGTTCCGGAAACTCGAGCCGAAGTTGGTCAAAATCACGATGCGCCTAAGGCGGTCTCGGCTACTCTTTCAGTTTTAAAGTGAAGTGAGGCTATATTTCTCCCCAGAATTTCGAAAGTATGCGTTCAAAAAAATTGGCTGTGTCCATTTCACTGCAAACCAAGGCCATCACGAATTACTTTAGAGTCCTTGGGACTGGAATATATCCTCGAAGTTTCGGGAAATCTAGCGGAAGTTGGTCAAAACCACGATGCGCGTAAGACGGTCTCGGCTACTCTTTCAGTCTTAAAGTGAAGTGGGGCTATATTTCGGCTCAGAAGCTCAAAGCGGAGCGTTCAAAAAGTTTTGCTCTCTCCATTTCAATGCAATCCAAGGTAATCAGGAGTTACTTTAGAGTCCCCGGTACCGGAAAATATCCCCCATTTCCCGGGAAATCGAGCCAAAGTTGGTCACAATCACGATAAGCGTAAGGCGGTCTCGGCTACTCTTTCATTCTTAAAGTGAAGTGGGGCTATATTTCCGCCCAGAAGCTTGAAAGTGAGCGTTTAAAAAGTTTTGCTGTCTCAATTTCACTGCAAACCAAGGCCATCATAAGTTAGTTTAGAGACCCACGGAGTGGAAAATATTCCCCAAATTCCGGGAAATTTAGCCGAAGTTTGTCAAAATCACCATGGGCGTAAGGCGGTCTTGGCTAATCTTTTAGTCTTAAAGTGAAGTGGGGCTATATTTCGCCCCAGAAGCTCGAAAGTGAGCGTTCAAAAAGTTTTCCTGTGTCAATTTCACTTCGAACCAAAGCCATCAAGAGTTAGTTTAGAGTCCCAGGGACTGGAAAATATCCTGTAAGTACCGAAAAATCGAGACAAAGTTTGGCAAAATAAATAAGCGTGTAAGGCCGTCTCGGCTACTCTTTTAGTGTTAAAATAAAGTGGGGCTCTATTTCGGCCCAGAAGCTCCAAAGTAAGGGTTCAACAAAATTTGCTGTGTCCATTTCACTGGAAACCAAGGCCATCAGGAGTTAGTTTAGTGTTCCCGGGACTGGAATATATCCCCCAGGTTCCGGGAAATCGAGCCGAAGTTAGTCAAAATCACGATTTGCGTAAGACAGACTCGGCTACTCTTACTCTTAAAAAGAAGTGGGGCTATATTTCAGCCCAGAAGCTCGAAGGTGAGTCTTCACAACGTTTTGCTCTGTCAGTTTCAATGCAAAGCAAGGCGATCAGGAGTTAGTTTAGAATGGCCGGGACTGGAAAATATCCCCCAAGTTCCGGGATATCGATCCGAAGTTGGTCAAAATCACGATGCGCGAAACGCGATCTCGGCTATTGTTTCAGTCTTAAAGTGAAGTGGGGTTATATTTCGGCCCAGAAGCTCGAAAGTGACCGTTTAAAAAGTCACGCTTTGTGCATTTAACTGCAAAAAAAGGCCATCAGGAGTTAGTTTAAGGTCCCCCGGACTGGTAAATATCTGGCAAGTTCCGGGAAATCGAGGTCAAGTTGGTCAAAATCACGATGCCTGTAAGGCGGTCTCCGCTACTCTTTCGGTCTTAAATTGAAGTGGGGCTATATTTCGGCCCAGAAGCTGCAAAGTGATCGTTAAAAAAGTTATGCTCTGTGCATTTCACTGCAAACCAAGGCCATCAGGAATTAGTTTAGTCCCCCGGACTGGAAAATATCCCCCAAGGTCCGGGAAATCGACCCAAAGTTGGTGAAAATCACGATTCGCGCAAGACGGTTTCGCCTACTCTTTCAGTCTATATTTCGGGCCAAAGCTCGAAAGTGAGCGTTCAAAAAGTTTGGCTGTGTCTATTTCAATGCAAACCAAGACGATCAGGAGTTAGCTTAGAGTCTCCGGGACTGGAAAATATCCCCCAAATTCCGGGAAATCGAGCCGAAGTTAATCAAAATCACGATGCGCGCAAGGCGGTCTCAGCTATTCTTTCAGTCTCAAAGTGAAGTTGGGCTATATTTTGGGCCAGAAGCTCGAAGATTAGCGTTCAAAAAGTTTTGCAGTATCCATTTCACTGCAAACCAAGGCCAGAAGTAATTAGTTTAGAGACCCAGGGAGTGGAAAATATCCCCCAAATTCCGCGAAATTTAGCCGAAGTTGGTCAAAATCACCATGTGCGTAAGGCGGTCTCGGCTAATCTTTCAGTCTTAAAGTGAAGTGGGGCTATATTTCTGCCCAGAAGCTCGAAAGTGACCGTTCAAAAGGTCTTCCTGTGTCAATTTCACTGCAAACAAAGGCGAGCAGAAGTTAGGTTAGAGTCCCAGCGACTGGAAAATACCCTGTAAGTGCTGGAAAATGGGGACAAAGGTTGTCAAAATGAAGATACGCGTAAGGCCGTCTCGGCTATTCGTTCAGTCTTAAAGTGAAGTGAGGCTCTACTTCGGCCCAGAAGGTCCAAAGTTAGCGTTCAAAAAAAATTGCTGTGTCCATTTCACTGCAAACCAAGGCAATCAGGAGATAGTTTAGAGTCCCCGAGACTTGAATATATCCCCTAAGTTGCGGGAAATCGAGCCAAAGTTTGTCAAACTCACGATGCGCGTAAGACGGACTCGGCTACTCTTTCAATCTTAAAGTAGAGTGGGGCTATATTTCGGCCCAGCAGCTCGAAGGTGAGCGTTCAAAATGTTTTCCTCTGTCCATTTCAATACAAACCAAGGCGACCAGGAATTAGTTTAGAGTCCTCGGGACTGGAAAATACCCCCCAAGTTCCTAGAAATCGATCCGAAGTTGGTCAAAATCACGATGCGCGTAAAGCGGTCTCGGCTACTCTTTCAGTCTTAAAGTGAAGTGTGGCTATATTTCGGCAAAGAAGGTCGAAAGTGAGCGTTGAAAAAGTTAGGCTGTGTCCAATTCACTGCAAAGCAAGGCAAACAGGTGTTAGTTTAGAGTCCCCCGGATTTGAAAATATCCCCCAAACTCCGGGAAATCGAGCCTAAGCTGGTCAAAATCACGATGCGCGTAAGGCGGTCTCGGCTACTCTTAAAGTCTTAAAGTGAAGTGGTGCTATATTTGGGCCCAGAAGCTCGAAGGTGAGCGTTCAAAATGTTTTCCTATGTCCATTTCAATGCAAACCAAGGCCATCAGGAGTTAGTTTAGAGTCCCCGGGACTAAAAAAATATCCCCCAAGTTGTGGGAAATCGAGCCAAGATGGTCAAAATCACGATGCGCCTAAGGCGCTCTCGCTTACTCTTTCAGTCTTTAAGTGAAGTGGGGCTACATTTGGGCCAAGAAGCTCGAAAGTGAACGTTCAAAAAGTTTTGCTTCGTCCATTTCAATGCGAACCAATGCCATCAGGAGTTACTTTAGAGTCCGCGGGACTAAAAAATATTCCCCAAGTTCCGCGAAACCGAGCCGAAGTTGGTCAAAATCACGATGCGCGTAAGGCGGGCTCGGCTACTCCTTTAGTCTTAAAGTAAAGTGGGGCTATATCTCGTCCCAGAAGCTCGAAAATGAGCGTTCAAAACGCCTTGCTGTGTCCAGTTTACTGTAGACCAAGGACGTCGGGGGTCAGTTTTGAGTCCCCGGGAATGGAAAATATCCCCCAAGTTCCGGGAAATTTAGCCGAATGTGGTCAAAATCACGACGCGCGTACGCGGTCTCGGCTACTCTTTCAGTCTTAAAGTGAAGTTGGGTAATATTTCGCCCCAGAAGCTCGAAACTGAGTGTTTAAAAAGTTTTGCTGTGTCAATTTCACTGCAAACCAAGGCCATCAGGAGTTAGTGTAGAGACCCAGGGAGTGGAAAATATCCCCCAAATTCCGGGAAATTTAGCCTAAGTTTGTCAAAATCACCATGGGCGTAAGACGGTCTTGGCTAATCTTTCAGTCTTAAAATGAAGTGGGGCTATATTTCGCCTCAGAAGCTCGAAAGTGAGCGTTCAAAAAGTTTTCCCTTGTCAAGTTCACTTCAAACCAAGGTGATCAGAAGTTAGTTTAGGGTCCCCAGGACTGGAAAATATCCCCCAAGTTCTGGGATATCGATCCGAAGTTGGTCAAAATCACGATTCGCGAAACGCGGGTCGGCTATTGTTGCAGTCTTAAAGTGAAGTGGGGCTATATTTCAGCCCAAAAGCTCGAAAGTGACCGTTTAAACAGTGACGCTTCGTGCATTTAACTGCAAAAAAAGGCCATCAGGAGTTATTTTAAAGTCCCCCGGACTGGAAAATATCCCCCAAGTTCCGGGAAATCGAGCTGAACTTGGTCAAAATCACAATGTCTGTAAGGCGGTCTCGGCTATTCTTTCAGTCTTCAAGTGAGGTGGGGCTACATTTTGGCGCAGAAGCTCGAAGATGAGCGTTCAAAAAGTTTTGTTGTGTCCATTTCATTGCAAACCAAGGCCATCAGGAATTAGTTTAGGGTCCACAGAACTGGAAAATATTTCCTAAGTTCCGGCCAATCGAGCCGAAGCTGGTCAAAATCACGATGGGCGTAAGGCGGACTCGGCTCATCTTTCACCCCTCAAGTGAAGTGGGGCTATATTTCGGCCCAGAAGCTCGAAACTCTGCTTTCAAAAACTTTTGCTGTTTGAAATTCACTTCGAAACAAGGTCATCAGGACTTAGTTTATAGTCCCCGGGACTAGGAAATATCCCCCAAGTCCCGGGAAATCAAGCCGAAGATGGTGAAAATCACGATGCGCGTAAAGCGATCTCGGCAACTCTTTAAGTCTTAAAGTGAAGTGGGGTTATATTTCGGCCCAGAAGATCCAAAGTGAGCGTTCAAAAAGTTTTGCTTTGTCCATTTCACTGCAAAGCAAGGCCATGAGGAGTTAGTTGAGAGTCCCCGGGACTGGAAAATATCCCCCAAGTTCCGGAAAATCAAGCCAAAGTTGGTCAAAATCACGATGCGCGTAAGACGCTCTCGGCTACTCTTTCAGGCTTAAAGTGACGTGGGGCTATATTCGGCTCAGAAGCTTGAGGGTGAGCGTTGAAAATGTTTTGCTCTGTCCATTTCAATGCATCCAAGGCGATCGGGAGTTAGTTTACAGTCCCTGGGATTGAAAAATATCCCACAAGTTCCGGCAAATTGTCCCAAAGTTGCTTAAAATCACGATGCGCGTAAGGCCGTTTCGTCTATTTTTTCAGTCTTAGAATGAAGTAGGGCTATATTTCGACCTAGAAGCTCGGCACCGAGCGTGCGCTAATTTAATCTGTGTCGATTTCACTGAAAACTAAGGCAATCAGGAGTTAGTTTAGAGCTACCAAAGCTAGAAACTATCCCCCAAGTTCCGGGAAATCGAGCCATAGACGCTCAAAATCACGATGCGCGTAAGGCCGTCTCGTCTACTCTTTCAGCCTTAAAATGAAATAGGCTATATTTCGGCCCAAAGGCTCGAAAGTGAGCGTTCAAAAAGTTTTACTGTGTCCATTTCACTGCAAACCAAGGCCAAGAGGAAATACGTTAGAGTCCCCGGGACTAAAAAATATCCCCCAAGTTCCGGGAAATCAAGCGGAAGTTAGTCAAAATCACGATGCGCGAAAGGCGGTCCCGGCTACTCTTTCAGTCTTAAAGTGAAGTTGCGCTATATTTCGGCCCAGAGGCTCGAAAGTGCGCATTCGAAAAGTTTTGCTGTGTCCATTTCACTGCAAAGCAAGGCCATCAGGAGTTAGTTTAGAGCCCTTGGGACTAGAAAATATTTCCCAAGTTCCGCCAGATCGAGCCGAAGTTGGTCAAAGTCACGATGCGCGTAAGGCGCTCTCGGTTAGTCTTTCATTCTTAAAGTGAAGTTGGGCTATAGTTCGCCCAAGAAGCTCGAAAGTGCGCGTTCAAAAAGCTTTGCTCTGTCCCTTTCGCTGGAAACCAAGGCCGTCAGGAGTTAGTTTAGAGTCCCCGGGAGTGGAAAATATTCTCCAAGTTCCAGGAAATCACGCCGAAGTTGATCAAAATCACCATGCGGGTAACGGGCTCTCTGCTATTCTTTCAGTCTTAAATTTAAGTAGGGCTCTATTTCGGCCCTGAAGCTCGAAGATGAGCGTTCAGAATGTTTTGCTGTGTTGATTAAATTGGAAACCAAGGTCATCGGGAGTTAGTTTAGCGTCCCCGGGACTTTAAATTATTCGCCAACTTCCGGGAAATCGAGCAAAAGTGGCCCAAAATCACGATGCGCGTAAAGCGCTCTCGGTTAGTCTTTCAGTCTTAAAGTGAAGTTGGGCTATAGTTCGCCCAAGAAGCTCGAAAGTGCGTGTTCAAAAAGTTTTGCTCTGTCCCTTTCACTGGAAACCAAGGCCTTCAGGAGTTAGTTTAGAGTCCCCGGGAGTGGAAAATATTCTCCAAGTTCCAGGAAATCACGACGAAGTTGATCAAAATCACCATGCGCGTAACGGGCTCTCGGCTATTCTTTCAGTCTTAAATTTAAGTAGGGCTATATTTCGGCCCTGAAGCTCGAAGGTGAGCGTTCAGAATGTTTTGCTGTGTTGATTAAATTGGAAACCAAGGTCATCGGGAGTTAGTTTAGCGTCCCCGGGACTTTAAATTATTCGCCAACTTCCGGGAAATCGAGCAAAAGTGGCCCAAAATCACGATGCGCGTAAGACGATCTCGGCTACTCTTTCAGTCCTAAAATTAAGGGGGGCTATATTTCGACCTAGAAGCTCGAGACCGGGCGTGCGCTAATTTTACCTGTGTCCATTTCACTGACATCTTAGGCGATCAGGTGTTAGTTTAGAGTCCTTGGGACTGGAAAATATTTTCCAAATTCTGGCAGATCGAGCCAAAGTTGCTCAAAATCACGATGCGCGTAAGGCGGTCTCGGCTACTCTTGCAGTCTTAAAATGAAGTGGGGCTATATTTCGGCCGACAAGCTCGAAACCGAGCGTGCGCTCCTTTTGCCTGTGTACATATCACTGAAAACTAAGTTCATCAGGAGTTAGCATAGAGTCCTCGGGACTGGAAAATCTTCCCCGAATTTCGGCAAATCGAGCCAAAGATGCTCAAAATCAAGATGCGAGTAAGGCGGTCTCGGCTACTCTTTCACTCTGAAAACGAAGTGGGGCCATATTTCGGTTCTACAAGCTTGACACCGAGCGTGCGCTCCGTTTGCCTGTGTCCTTTTCACTAAGAACTAAGTCCATCAGGAGATAGTTTAGAGTCCTCGAGACTGGAAACTTTCCTCCAAGTTTCGGCAAGTTGAGCCATAGTTTCTTAAAATTACGATAAGCGTACGGCAGTTTCGTTTACTCTTTCAGTCTTAAAATGAAGTGGGGCTTTATTTCGACCTAGAAGCTCGACAGGGAGCGTGCGCTCCTGTTACCTGTGACCATTTTACTGAAAACTAAGGTTATCAGGAGTTAGCTTAGAGTCCTCGGGACTGGAAAATATCCCCCAAGTTTTGGCAGATCGAGCCATGGTGGCTAAAAATTTCGATGCGCTTAAGGCGGTTTCGTCTACCCTTTCAGTCTTAAAATAAAGTGGTGCTACATTTCGGCCTACAACCTGGAAACCTAGCGTGCGCTCCTTTTACCTGTGTCCACTTCACTGAAAACCAAGGTAGTCAGGAGTTAGTTTAGAGCTTGCGGGACTGGAAAATATCCCCCAAACCCCGAGAAATAAAGCCGAAGTTGGACAAATTTACCATGCGCGTAAGGCGGCCTCGGCTAATCTTTCATTATTAAAGTGAAGTGGGGCTATATTTCGGCCCAGAAGCTCGAAAGTGAGCGTTCAGAAAAATTTGCTCCGTCCATATCACTCCAAAGCAAGGCCATCAGGAGTTACTTTAGAGTCCGCGGGACTGTAAAATATTCCCCAAGTTCCGGGAAATCGAGCCGAAGTTGGTCAAAATTACGATGCGCATAAGTCGGTCTCGGCTACTCTTTCAATGTTAAAGTAAAGTGGAGCTATATTTCGGCCCAGAAGCTCGAAAGTGAGCGTTGAAAAAGTTTTGCTCTGTCCAGTTTACTGCAGACTTAGGACGTCGGGGGCCAGTTTAGAGTCCCCAGGAATGGAAAATATCCCCCAAGTTCCGGGAAATTTAGCCAAAGTCGCTCAAAATCACGACGCGCGTACGGTGGTCTAGGCTACTCTTTCAGTCTTAAAGTGAAGTGGGGCAATATTTCGGCCCAGAAGCTCGAAACTGAGTGTTTAAAAAGTTTTGCTGTCTCAATTTCACTGCAAAGCAAGGCCATCAGGAGTTAGTTTAGAGACCCAGGGAGTTGAAAATATTCCCCAAATTTCGGGATATTTAGCCGAAGCTTGTCAAAATCACCATGGGCGTAAGGCGGTCTTGGCTAATCTTTCAGTCTTAAAGTGAAGTGGGGCTATATTTCCCCCCAGAAGCTCGAAAGTGAGCGTTCAAAAAGTTTTTCTGTGTCAATTTCACTTCCAACCAAAGGCATCAAGAGTTAGTTTAGAGTCCCAGGGACTGGAAAATATCCCGTAAGTGCCGAAAATCGAGACAAAAGTTTGGCAAAATAAATAAGCGCGTAAGGCCGTCTCGGCTACTCTTTTAGTGTTAAAATAAAGTCGGGCTCTATTTCGGCCCAGAAGCTCCAAAGCAAGGGTTCAAAAAA
Source organism: Orbicella franksi (assembly GCF_964199315.1). Taxonomy (NCBI): domain Eukaryota; kingdom Metazoa; phylum Cnidaria; class Anthozoa; order Scleractinia; family Merulinidae; genus Orbicella; species Orbicella franksi. Next base: position 646,413 of record NC_138153.1, read on the forward strand.
ATTTGCTGTGTCCATTTCACTGGAAACCAAGGCCATCAGGAGTTAGTTTAGTGTTCCCGGGACTGGAATATATCCCCCAGGTTCCGGGAAATCGAGCCGAAGTTAGTCAAAATCACGATTTGCGTAAGACAGACTCGACTACTCTTACGCTTAAAAAGAAGTGGGGCTATGTTTCGGCCCAGAAGCTCGAAGGTGAGTCTTCACAACGTTTTGCTCTGTCAGTTTCCATGCAAAGCAAGGCGATCAGGAGTTAATTTAGAGTCCCCGGGACTGGAAAATATCCCCCAAGTTCCGGGATATCGATCCGAAGTTGGTCAAAATCACGATGCGCGAAACGCGATCTCGGCTATTGTTTCAGTCTTAAAGTGAAGTGGGGTTATATTTCGGCCCAGAAGCTCGAAAGTGACCGTTTAAAAAGTCACGCTTTGTGCATTTAACTGCAAACAAAGGCCATCAGGATTTAGTTTAAAGTCCCCCGGACTGGAAAATATCCGCCAAGTTCCGGGAAATCCAGCTGAAGTTGGTCAGAATCATGATGCCTGTAAGGCGGTCTCCGCTACTCTTTGAGTCTTAAAGTGAAGTGGGGCTATATTTCGGCCCAGAAGCTGCAAAGTGATCATTAAAAAAGTTATGCTATGTGCATTTCACTGCAAACCAAGGCCATCAGGAGCTAGTTTAGAGTCCCCAGGACTGCAAAATATCCCCCAAGTTCCAGGAAATCGAGCTTAACTCTGTGAAAATCACGATTCGCGTAAGGCGGTCTCGGCTACTATTTCAGGGTTAAAGTAGAGTGGGCTTGTATTTAAGCCCACAAGCTGGAAGGTGAGTGTTAAAAAAGTTCTGCTCTCTCCATTTCTCCGAAACCTAAGGCCATAAGGAGTTAATTTAGAGCTCGCGGGACTCGAATATCTCCCCGAAGCTCCGGGAAATCGACCCGAAGTTGGTCAAAATCACGATTCGCGGAAGACGGTTTCGGCTACTCTTTCAGTCTTAAAGTAAAGTGGGCTATATTTCGGGCCAGAAACTCGAAAGTGAGCGTTCAAAAAGTTTTGCTGTGTCTATTTCAATGCAAACCAAGACGATCAGGAGTTAGTTTAGAGTCTCCGGGACTGGAAACTATCCCCCAAATTCCGGGAAATCGAGCCGAAGTTGGTCAAAATCACGATGCGCGCAAGGCGGTCTCAGCTATTTTTTCAGTCTTAAAGTGAAGTTGGGCTATATTTTAGGCCAGAAGCTGGAAGATAAGCGTTCAAAAAGTTTTGCTGTGTCCATTTCACTGCAAACCAAGGCCATCAGCAATTAGTTTAGAGACCCAGGGAGTGGAAAATATCACCCAAATTCCGGGAAATTTAGCAGAAGTTGGTCAAAATCACCATGTGCGGAAGGCGGTCTCGGCTAATCTTTCAGTCTTAAAGTGAAGTGGGGCTATATTTCTAACCAGAAGCTCGAAAGTGACCGTTCAAAAGGTCTTCCTGTGTCAATTTCACTGCAAACAAAGGCAGGCAGAAGTTAGGTTAGAGTCCCAGGGACTGGAAAATACCCTGTAAGTGCTGGAAAATGGGGACAAAGGTTGTGAAAATGAAGATACGCGTAAGGCCGTCTCGGCTATTCGTTCAGTCTTAAAGTGAAGTGAGGCTCTACTTCGGCCCAGAAGGTCCCAAGTGAGCGTTCAAAAAAAATTGCTGTGTCCATTTCACTGCAAACCAAGGCAATCAGGAAATAGTTTAGAGTCCCCGAGACTTGAATATATCCCCTAAGTTGCGGGAAATCGAGCCAAAGTTTGTCAAACTCACGATGCGCGTAAGACGGACTCGGCTACTCTTTCAATCTTAAAGTAGAGTGGGGCTATATTTCGGCCCAGAAGCTCGAAGGTGAGCGTTCAAAATGTTTTCCTCTGTCCATTTCAATACAAATCAAGGCGACCAGGAATTAGTTTAGAGTCCTCGGGACTGGAAAATACCCCCAAATTCCTAGAAATCGATCCGAAGTTGGTCAAAATCACGATGGGCGTAAGGCGGTCTCGGCTACTCTTTCAGTCTTAAAGTGAAGTGTGGCTATATTTCGGCAAAGAAGGTCGAAAGTGAGCGTTGAAAAAGTTATGCTGTACCCAATTCACTGCAAAGCAAGGCAATCAGGTGTTAGTTTAGAGTCCGCCGGATTTGAAAATATCCCCCAAATTCCGGGAAATCGAGCCTAAGCTGGTCGAAATCACGATGCGCGTAAGGCGGTCTCGGCTACTCTTAAAGTCTTAAAGTGAAGTGGGGCTATATTTGGGCCCAGAAGCTCGAAGGTGAGCGTTCAAAATGTTTTCCTATGTCCATTTCAATGCAAACCAAGGCCATCAGGAGTTAGTTTAGAGTCCCCGGGACTAAAAAAATATCCCCCAAGTTGCGGGAAATCGAGCCGAAGTTGGTCAAAATCACGATGCGCGTAAGACGGGCTCGGCTACTCTTTTAGTCTTAAAGTAAAGTGGGGCTAGGTCTCGTCCCAGAAGCTCGAAAATGAGCGTTCAAAAAGCCTTGCTGTGTCCAGTTACTCTAGACCAAGGACGTCGGGGGTCTGTTTAGAGTCCCCGGGAATGGAAAATATCCCCCAAGTTCCGGGAAATTTAGCCGAAGTTGGTCAAAATCACGACGCGCGTACGCGGTGTTGGCTACTCTTTCAGTCTTAAAGTGAAGTGGGGCAATATTTCGGCCCAGAAGCTCGAAACTGAGTGTTTAAAAAGTTTTGCTGTGTCAATTTCACTGCAAACCAAGGCCATCAGGAGTTAGTATAGAGACCCAGGGAGTTGAAAATATCCCCCAAAATCCGGCAAATTTAGCCTAAGTTTGTCAAAATCAACATGGGCGTAAGACGGTCTTGGCTAATCTTTCAGTCTTAAAGTGAAGTGGGGCTATATTTCGGCAAAAAAAGGTCGAAAGTGAGCGTTGAAAAAGTTATGCTGTGCCCAATTCACAACAAATCAAGGCAATCAGGTGTTAGTTTAGAGTCCGCCGGATTTGAAAATATCCCCCAAATTCCGGGAAATCGAGCCTAAGCTGGTCAAAATCACGATGCGCGTAAGGCCGACTCGGCTACTCTTAAAGTCTTAAAGTGAAGTGGGGCTATATTTGGGCCCAGAAGCTCGAAGGTGAGCGTTCAAAATGTTTTCCTATGTCCATTTCAATGCAAACCAAGGCCATCAGGAGTTAGTTTAGAGTCCCCGGGACTAAAAAAGTATTCCCCAAGTTGCGGGAAATCGAGCCGAAGTTGGTCAAAATCACGATGCGCCTAAGGCGCTCTCGCTTACTCTTTCAGTCATTAAGTGAAGTGAGGCTATATTTGGGCCAAGAAGTTCGAAAGTGAACGTTCAAAAAGTTTTGCTGTGTCCATTTCAATGCGAACCAAGGCTATCAGGAAGTACTTTAGAGTCCGCGGGACTAACAAATATTCCCCAAGTTCCGGGAAACCGAGCCGAAGTTGGTCAAAATCTCGATGCGGGTAAGGCGGGCTCGGCTACTCTTTAAGTCTTAAAGTAAAGTGGGGCTATACCTCGTCCGAGAAGCTCGAAAATGAGCGTTCAAAAAACCTTGCTGTGTCCAGTTTACTGTAGACCAAGGACATCGCGGGTCAGTTTAGAGTCCCCGGGAATGGAAAATATCCCCCATGTTCCGGGAAATTTAGCCGAATGTGGTCAAAATCACGACGCGCGTACGCGGTCTCGGCTACTCTTTCAGTCTTAAAGTGAAATGGGGCAATATTTCGCCCCAGAAGCTCGAAACTGAGTGTTTAAAACGTTTGGCTGTGTCAATTTCACTGCAAACCGAGGCCATCAGGAGTTAGTATAGAGACCCAGGGAGTTGAAAATATCCCCCAAATTCCGACAAATTTAGCCTAAGTTTGTCAAAATCACCATGGGCGTAAGACGGTCTTGGCTAATCTTTCAGTCTTAAAGTGAAGTAGGGCTATATTTCAGCCCAGAAGCTCGAAAGTGAGCGTTCAAAAAGTTTTCCCTTGTCAAGTTCACTTCAAACCAAGGTGATCAGGAGTTAGTTTAAGGTCCCCAGGACTGGAATATATCCCCCAAGTTGCGGGATATCGATCCGAAGTTGGTCAAAATCACGATTCGCGAAACGCGGGTCGGCTATTGTTGCAGTCTTAAAGTGAAGTGGGGCTATATTTTGGCGCAGAAGCTCGAAGATGAGCTTCAAAAAGTTTTGCTGTGTCCATTTAATTGCAAACCAAGGCCATCAGGAATTAGTTTAGAGTCCACAGAACTGGAAAATATTCGCTAAGTTCCGGCCAATCAAGCCGAAAAAGGTGGAAATCACGATGCGCGTAAGGCGGACTCGGCTCATCTTTCACTCCTCAAGTGAAGTGGAGCTATATTTCGGCCAAGACGCTCGAAACTCTGCTTTCAAAAACCTTTTGCTGTTTCAATTTCACTGCAAAACAAGGTAATCAGGACTTAGTTTATAGTGCCCGGGACTAGGAAATATCCCCCAAGTCCCGGGAAATCAAGCCGAAGATGGTCAAAATCACGATGCTCGTAAAGCGATCTCGGCAACTCTTTAAGTCTTAAAGTGAAGTGGGGTTATATTTCGGCCCAGAAGGTCCAAAGTGAGCGTTCAAAAAGTTTTGCTGTGTCCATTTCACTGCAAAGCAAGGCCATGAGGAGTTAGTTGAGAGTCCCCGGGACTGGAAAATATCCCCCAAGTTCCGGAAAATCAAGCCAAAGTTGGTCAAAATCACGATGCGCGTAAGACGGTCTCGGCTACTCTTTCAGGCTTAAAGTGAAGTGGGGCTATATTCGGCTCAGAAGCTTGAAGGTGAGCATTTAAAAGGTTTTGCTCTGTCCATTTCAATGGAAACCAAGACGATCGGGAGTTAGTTTACAGTCCCCGGGACTGCAAAATATCCCACAAGTTCCGGCAAATTGAGCCAAAGTTGCTCAAAATCACGATGCGCGTAAGGCCGTTTCGTCTATTTTTTCAGTCTTAAAATGAAGTAGGGCTTTATTTCGACCTAGAAGCCCGGCACGGAGCGTGCGCTAATTTAATCTGTGTCGATTTCACTGAAAACTAAGGCAATCAGGAGTTAGTTTAAAGCTCCCAAAGCTGGAAACTATCCCCCAAGTTCCGGGAAATCGAGCCATAGAGGCTCAAAATCACGATGCGCGTAAGGCGGTCTCGTCTACTCTTTCAGCCTTAAAATGAAATGGGCTATATTTCGGCCCAAAGGCTCGAAAGTGAGCGTTCAAAGAGTTTTCCTGTGTCCATTTCACTGCAAACCAAGGTCAAGAGGAAATACGTTAGCGTCCCCGGGACTGTAAAATATCCCTCAAGTTCCGGGAAATCAAGCGGAAGTTGGTCAAAATCACGTTGGGCGCAAGGCGGTCTCGGCTACTCTTTCAGTTTTAAAGTGAAGTGGGGCTATATTTCGACCCAGCAGCTCGAAAGTGAGCCTTCAAAAAGTTTTCCTGTGTCCATTGCTCGGCCAACCAAGGCAATCAGGAGTTAGTTTAGAGTCCCCGGCACTGGAAAATATCCCCGCAGTTCCGGGAAATGGAGCCGAACTTGGTCAAAATCACGATGCGCTTAAGACGGTTTCTGCTACTCTTTAAATCTTAAAGTGAAGTGGGGCTATGTGTTGGCCCAGAAGCTTTAAAGTGAGCGTTGAAAAAGTTTTGCCGTTTCCATTTTACTGCAAACCAAGGCAATCACGAGTTAGCATAAAGTTCCCTGGTCTGGAAAATGTCCCCCAAGTTCCGGGAAATCGAGGCGTAGTTTGTCAAAATCACGATTCGCATAAGGCGGTCTCGGCTACTCTTTCAGTCTTAAAGTGAAGTGTGGCTATATTTTGGCCCAGACGCTCGCACAAGAGCGTTCAGAAAGTTTTCCTGTGTCCATTTTACTAGAAACCAAGGCCATCAGGAATTAGTTTAGAGTCCTCAGAACTGGAATATATCCCCTAAGTTCCGGCAAATCGAGCCGAAGTTGCTCAAAATCAGGATGCGCGTAAGTCGGTCTCGGCTATTCTTTCAGTCTTCAAGTGAAGTGGGGCTCTATTTCGGTCCAGAACCTCGAAAGTGTGCGTTCAAAAACTTGTGCTGTGTAAATTTCACTGCAAACCAAGGCCATCAGGAGTTATTTTAGAGTCCCCGGGACTAGAAAATATTCCCCAAGTTCCGGGAAATCGAGCCCAAGTTGGTCAAAATCACGATGCGCGCAAGGCGGTCCCGGCTACTCTTTCAGTCTTAAAGTGAAGTTGCGCTATATTTCGGCCCAGAGGCTCGAAAGTGCGCATTCGAAAAGTTTTGCTGTGTCCATTTCACTGCAAAGCAAGGCCATCAGGAGTTAGTTTAGAGTCCCCGGGACTAGAAAATATTCCCCAAGTTCCGGGAAATCGAGCCCAAGTTGGTCAAAATCACGATGCGCGCAAGGCGGTCCCGGCTACTCTTTTAGTCTTAAAGTGAAGGTGCGCTATATTTCGGCCCAGAGGCTCGAAAGTGCGCATTCGAAAAGTTTTGCTGTGTCCATTTCACTGCAAAGCAAGGCCATCAGGAGTTAGTTTAGAGCCCTTGGGACTAGAAAATATTTCCCAAGTTCCGCCAGATCGAGCCGAAGGTGGTCAAAGTCACGATGCGCGTAAGGCGCTCTTGGTTAGTCTTTCATTCTTAAAGTGAAGTTGGGCTATAGTTCGGCCAAGAAGCTCGAAAGTGCGCGTTCAAAAAGTTTTGTTCTGTCCCTTTCACTGGACACCAAGGCCGTCAGGAGTTATTTTAGAATCCCCGGGACTGGAAAATATTCTCCAAGTTCCAGGAAATCGCGCCGAAGTTGATCAAAATCACCATGCGCGTAACGGGCTCTGGGCTATTCTTTCAGTCTTAAATTTAAGTAGGGCTATATTTCGGCCCTGAAGCTCGAAGGTGAGCGTTCAAGTGATTTGCTCTGCTCATTAGATTGGAAACCAAGGTCATCGGGAGTTAGTTTAGCGTCCCCGGGACTTTAAATTATTCGCCAACTTCCGGGAAATCGAGCAAAAGTGGCCCAAAATCACGATGCGCGTAAGGCGGTCTCGGCTACTCTTTCAGTCTTAAAATTAAGGGGGTCTATATTTCGACCTAGAAGCTCGAGACCGGGCGTGCGCTAATTTTACCTGTGTCCATTTCACTGACACCTTAGTCGTCAGGTGTTAGTTTAGAGTCCTTGGGACTGGAAAATATTCCCCAAATTCTGGCAGATCGAGCCAAAGTTGCTCAAAATCACGATGCGCGTAAGGCGGTCTCGGCTACTCTTTCAGTCTTAAAATGAAGTGGGGCTATATTTCGGCCGAGAAGCTCGAGACCGAGCGTGCGCTCCTTTTGCCTGTGTACATATCACTGAAAACTAAGTTCATCATGAGTTAGCATAGAGTCCTCGGGACTGGAAAATATTCCCCGAATTCCGGCAAATCGAGCCAAAGATGCTCAAAATCAAGATGCGAGTAAGGCGGTCTCGGCTACTCTTTCACTCTGAAAATGAAGTGGGGCCATATTTTGGTTCTATAAGCCTGAAACCGAGCGTGCGCTCCTTTTGCCTGTGTCCTTTTCACTAAGAACTAAGTCCATCAGGAGGTAGTTTAGAGTCCTCGAGACTGGAATCTATCCTCCAAGTTTCGGCAAATTGAGCCATAGTTTCTTAAAATTACGATAAGCGTACGGCAGTTTCGTTTACTCTTTCAGTCTTAAAATGAAGTGGGGCTTTATTTCAACCTAGAAGCTCGGCAGCGAGCGTGCGCTCCTGTTACCTGTGACCATTTTACTGAAAACTAAGGTTATCAGGAGTTAGCTTAGAGTCCCCGGGACTCGAAAATATCCCCCAAGTTTTGGCAGATCGAGCCATAGTGGCCAAAAATTTCGATGCGCTTAAGGCGGTTTCGTCGACCCTTTCAGTCTTAAAATAAAGTGGTGCTACATTTCGGCCTACAACCTGGAAACCTAGCGTGCGCTCCTTTTACCTGTGTCCATTTCACTGAAAACCAAGGCAATCAGGAGTTAGTGTAGAGCTTGCGGGACTGGAAAATATCCCCCAAAGCCCGAGAAATCAAGCCGAAGTTGGACAAATTTACCATGCGCGTAAGGCGGTCTCGGCTACTCTTTCAGTATTAAAGTGAAGTGGGGCTATATTTCGGCCCAGAAGCTCGAAAGTGAACGTTCACAAAGTTTGGCTGTGTCCATTTCACTGGAAACCAAGGCCATCAGGAATTAGTTTAGAGTGCCCGGGAGTGGGAATTATTTCCCAAGTTCCGCGAAATCGAGCCGAAGTAACCCAAAATCACGATGCGTGTAGGGCAATCTCAGCTACTCTTTCAGTCTTAAAGTAAAGTAGGGCTATGCTTCGGCCCAGAAGCTCGAAAGTGAGCGTTCAACAGGTTATCCTGTGTCCATTTCACTGTAAACCAAAGTCACCAGAGGTTAGTTTAGAGTCCCCGGAACTGGAAAATATCCCCCAAGTTCTGCGAAATCGAGACGAAGTTGGTCAAAATCACGATGCGCGAAAGGCTGTCGCGGCTACTCTTTCAGTCTTAAAGTGAAGTAGGGCTATATTTCGGTCCAGAAGCTCGAAAGTGAGCGCTCAAAAAGTTTTGCTCTCTCAATTTAACTGAAAACCAAGGCCATCGTGAGTTAGTTTAGAGTCCCCGGGACTGAAAAATATCCCTTAAGTTCCGGAAACTCGAGCCGAAGTTGGTCAAAATCACGATGCGCCTAAGGCGGTCTCGGCTACTCTCTCAGGTTTAAAGTGAAGTGGGGTTATATTTCTCTCCAGAATTTCGAAAGTATGCGTTCAAAAAAATTGGCTGTGTCCATTTGACTGCAAACCAAGGCCATCAGGAATTACTTTAGAGTCCTTGGGACTGGAATATATCCCCGAAGTTTCGGGAAATCTAGCGGAAGTTGGTCAAAACCACGATGCGCGTAAGACGATCTCGGCTACTCTTTCAGTCTTAAATTGAAGTGAAGCTATATTTCGGCTCAGAAGCTCGAAGGGGAGCGTTCGAAAAGTTTTGCTCTCTCCATTTCAATGCAAACCAAGGCAATCAGGAGTTACTTTAGAGTCCCCGGTACCGGAAAATATCCCCCATTTCCCGGGAAATCGAGCCAAAGTTGGTCACAATCACGATAAGCGTAAGGCGGTCTCGGCTACTCTTTCATTCTTAAAGTGAACTGGGGCAATATTTCCGCCGAAAAATTTGAAAGTGAGCATTCAGAAAGTTTTGCTGTGTCCATTTCACTCCAAAGCAAGGCCAACAGGAATTACTTTAGAGTTCGCGGGACTGTAAAATATCCCCCAAGTTCCGGGAAATCGAGCCGACGTTGGTCAAAATTACGATGCGCGTAAGCCGGTCTCGGCTACTCTTTCAATCTTAAAGTAAAGTGGAGCTATATTTCGGCCCAATAGCTCGAATTTGAGCGTTGAAAAAGTTTTGCTCTGTCCATTTCACTGCAGACCAAGGACGTCAGGGGCCAGTTTAGAGTCCCCGGGACTAAAAAATATCCCCCAAGTTCCGGGAAATCAAGCGGAAGTTAGTCAAAATCACGATGCGCGAAAGGCGGTCCCGGCTACTCTTTCAGTCTTAAAGTGAAGTTGCGCTATATTTCGGCCCAGAGGCTCGAAAGTGCGCATTCGAAAAGTTTTGCTCTGTCCATTTCACTGCAGACCAAGGACGTCAGGGGCCAGTTTAGAGTCCCCGGGACTAAAAAATATCCCCCAAGTTCCGGGAAATCAAGCGGAAGTTAGTCAAAATCACGATGCGCGAAAGGCGGTCCCGGCTACTCTTTCAGTCTTAAAGTGAAGTTGCGGTATATTTCGGCCCAGAGGCTCGAAAGTGCGCATTCGAAAAGTTTTGCTGTGTCCATTTCACTGCAAAGCAAGGCCATCAGGAGTTAGTTTAGAGCCCTTGGGACTAGAAAATATTTCCCAAGTTCCGCCAGATCGAGCCGAAGGTGGTCAAAGTCACGATGCGCGTAAGGCGCTCTCGGTTAGTCTTTTAGTCTTAAAGTGAAGTTGGGCTATAGTTCGCCCAAGAAGCTCGAAAGTGCGCGTTCAAAAAGTTTTGCTCTGTCCCTTTCACTGAAAACCAAGGCCGTCAGGAGTTACTTTAGAGTCCCCGGGAGTGGAAAATATTCTCCAAGTTCCAGGAAATCGCGCCGAAGTTGATCAAAATCACCATGCGCGTAACGGGCTCTCGGCTATTCTTTCAGTCTTAAATTTAAGTAGGGCTATATTTCGGCCCTGAAGCTCGAAGGTGAGCGTTCAGAATGTTTTGCTGTGTTGATTAAATTGGAAACCAAGGTCATCGGGAGTTAGTTTAGCGTCCCCGGGACTTTGAATTATTCGCCAACTTCCGGGAAATCGAGCAAAAGTGGCCCAAAATCACGATGCGCGTAAGGCGGTCTCGGCTACTCTTTCAGTCCTAAAATTAAGGGGGGCTATATTTCGACCTAGAAGCTCGAGACCGGGCGTGCGCTAATTTTACCTGTGTCCATTTCACTGACATCTTAGGCGATCAGGTGTTAGTTTAGAGTCCTTGGGACTGGAAAATATTTTCCAAATTCTGGCAGATCGAGCCAAAGTTGCTCAAAGTCACGATGCGCGTAAGGCGGTCTCGGCTACTCTTGCAGTCTTAAAATGAAGTGGGGCTATATTTCGGCCGACAAGCTCGACACCGAGCGTGCGCTCCTTTTGCCTGTGTACATATCACTGAAAACTAAGTTCATCAGGAGTTAGCATAGAGTCCTCGGGACTGGAAAATCTTCCCCGAATTTCGGCAAATCGAGCCAAAGATGCTCAAAATCAAGATGCGAGTAAGGCGGTCTCGGCTACTCTTTCACTCTGAAAACGAAGTGGGGCCATATTTCGGTTCTACAAGCTTGACACCGAGCGTGCGCTCCGTTTGCCTGTGTCCTTTTCACTAAGAACTAAGTCCATCAGGAGATACTTTAGAGTCCTCGAGACTGGAAACTTTCCTCCAAGTTTCGGCAAGTTGAGCCATAGTTTCTTAAAATTACGATAAGCGTACGGCAGTTTCGTTTACTCTTTCAGTCTTAAAATGAAGTGGGGCTTTATTTCGACCTAGAAGCTCGACAGGGAGCGTGCGCTCCTGTTACCTGTGACCATTTTACTGAAAACTAAGGTTATCAGGAGTTAGCTTAGAGTCCTCGGGACTGGAAAATATCCCCCAAGTTTTGGCAGATCGAGCCATGGTGGCTAAAAATTTCGATGCGCTTAAGGCGGTTTCGTCTACCCTTTCAGTCTTAAAATAAAGTGGTGCTACATTTCGGCCTACAACCTGAATACCTAGCGTGCGCTCCTTTTACCTGTGTCCACTTCACTGAAAACCAAGGTAGTCAGGAGTTAGTTTAGAGCTTGCGGGACTGGAAAATATCCCCCAAAGCCCGAGAAATCAAGCCGAAGTTGGACAAATTTACCATGCGCGTAAGGCGGCCTCGGCTAATTTTTCATTATTAAAGTGAAGTGGGGCTATATTTCGGCCCAGAAGCTCGAAAGTGAGCGTTCAGAAAAATTTGCTCCGTCCATATCACTCCAAAGCAAGGCCATCAGGAGTTACTTTAGAGTCCGCGGGACTGTAAAATATTCCCCAAGTTCCGGGAAATCGAGCCGAAGTTGGTCAAAATTACGATGCGCATAAGTCGGTCTCGGCTACTCTTTCAATGTTAAAGTAAAGTGGAGCTATATTTCGGCCCAGAAGCTCGAAAGTGAGCGTTGAAAAAGTTTTGCTCTGTCCAGTTTACTGCAGACTTAGGACGTCGGGGGCCAGTTTAGAGTCCCCAGGAATGGAAAATATCCCCCAAGTTCCGGGAAATTTAGCCAAAGTCGCTCAAAATCACGACGCGCGTACGGTGGTCTAGGCTACTCTTTCAGTCTTAAAGTGAAGTGGGGCAATATTTCGGCCCAGAAGCTCGAAACTGAGTGTTTAAAAAGTTTTGCTGTCTCAATTTCACTGCAAAGCAAGGCCATCAGGAGTTAGTTTAGAGACCCAGGGAGTTGAAAATATTCCCCAAATTTCGGGAAATTTAGCCGAAGCTTGTCAAAATCACCATGGGCGTAAGGCGGTCTTGGCTAATCTTTCAGTCTTAAAGTGAAGTGGGGCTATATTTCCCCCCAGAAGCTCGAAAGTGAGCGTTCAAAAAGTTTTCCTGTGTCAATTTCACTTCGAACCAAAGCCATCAAGAGTTAGTTTAGAGTCCCAGGGACTGGAAAATATCCCGTAAGTGCCGAAAATCGAGACAAAAGTTTGGCAAAATAAATAAGCGCGTAAGGCCGTCTCGGCTACTCTTTTAGTGTTAAAATAAAGTGGGGCTCTATTTCGGCCCAGAAGCTCCAAAGCAAGGGTTCAAAAAAATTTGCTGTGTCCATTTCACTGGAAACCAAGGCCATCAGGAGTTAGTTTAGTGTTCCCGGGACTGGAATATATCCCCCAGGTTCCGGGAAATCGAGCCGAAGTTAGTCAAAATCACGATTTGCGTAAGACAGACTCGACTACTCTTACGCTTAAAAAGAAGTGGGGCTATGTTTCGGCCCAGAAGCTCGAAGGTGAGTCTTCACAACGTTTTGCTCTGTCAGTTTCCATGCAAAGCAAGGCGATCAGGAGTTAATTTAGAGTCCCCGGGACTGGAAAATATCCCCCAAGTTCCGGGATATCGATCCGAAGTTGGTCAAAATCACGATGCGCGAAACGCGATCTCGGCTATTGTTTCAGTCTTAAAGTGAAGTGGGGTTATATTTCGGCCCAGAAGCTCGAAAGTGACCGTTTAAAAAGTCACGCTTTGTGCATTTAACTGCAAACAAAGGCCATCAGGATTTAGTTTAAAGTCCCCCGGACTGGAAAATATCCGCCAAGTTCCGGGAAATCCAGCTGAAGTTGGTCAGAATCATGATGCCTGTAAGGCGGTCTCCGCTACTCTTTGAGTCTTAAAGTGAAGTGGGGCTATATTTCGGCCCAGAAGCTGCAAAGTGATCGTTAAAAAAGTTATGCTATGTGCATTTCACTGCAAACCAAGGCCATCAGGAGCTAGTTTAGAGTCCCCAGGACTGCAAAATATCCCCCAAGTTCCAGGAAATCGAGCTTAACTCTGTGAAAATCACGATTCGCGTAAGGCGGTCTCGGCTACTATTTCAGGGTTAAAGTAGAGTGGGCTTGTATTTAAGCCCACAAGCTGGAAGGTGAGTGTTAAAAAAGTTCTGCTCTCTCCATTTCTCCGAAACCTAAGGCCATAAGGAGTTAATTTAGAGCTCTCGGGACTCGAATATCTCCCCGAAGCTCCGGGAAATCGACCCGAAGTTGGTCAAAATCACGATTCGCGGAAGACGGTTTCGGCTACTCTTTCAGTCTTAAAGTAAAGTGGGCTATATTTCGGGCCAGAAACTCGAAAGTGAGCGTTCAAAAAGTTTCGCTGTGTCTATTTCAATGCAAACCAAGACGATCAGGAGTTAGTTTAGAGTCTCCGGGACTGGAAACTATCCCCCAAATTCCGGGAAATCGAGCCGAAGTTGGTCAAAATCACGATGCGCGCAAGGCGGTCTCAGCTATTTTTTCAGTCTTAAAGTGAAGTTGGGCTATATTTTAGGCCAGAAGCTGGAAGATAAGCGTTCAAAAAGTTTTGCTGTGTCCATTTCACTGCAAACCAAGGCCATCAGCAATTAGTTTAGAGACCCAGGGAGTGGAAAATATCACCCAAATTCCGGGAAATTTAGCAGAAGTTGGTCAAAATCACCATGTGCGGAAGGCGGTCTCGGCTAATCTTTCAGTCTTAAAGTGAAGTGGGGCTATATTTCTAACCAGAAGCTCGAAAGTGACCGTTCAAAAGGTCTTCCTGTGTCAATTTCACTGCAAACAAAGGCAGGCAGAAGTTAGGTTAGAGTCCCAGGGACTGGAAAATACCCTGTAAGTGCTGGAAAATGGGGACAAAGGTTGTGAAAATGAAGATACGCGTAAGGCCGTCTCGGCTATTCGTTCAGTCTTAAAGTGAAGTGAGGCTCTACTTCGGCCCAGAAGGTCCCAAGTGAGCGTTCAAAAAAAATTGCTGTGTCCATTTCACTGCAAACCAAGGCAATCAGGAGATAGTTTAGAGTCCCCGAGACTTGAATATATCCCCTAAGTTGCGGGAAATCGAGCCAAAGTTTGTCAAACTCACGATGCGCGTAAGACGGACTCGGCTACTCTTTCAATCTTAAAGTAGAGTGGGGCTATATTTCGGCCCAGAAGCTCGAAGGTGAGCGTTCAAAATGTTTTCCTCTGTCCATTTCAATACAAATCAAGGCGACCAGGAATTAGTTTAGAGTCCTCGGGACTGGAAAATACCCCCCAAGTTTCTAGAAATCGATCCGAAGTTGGTCAAAATCACGATGGGCGTAAGGCGGTCTCGGCTACTCTTTCAGTCTTAAAGTGAAGTGTGGCTATATTTCGGCAAAGAAGGTCGAAAGTGAGCGTTGAAAAAGGTATGCTGTGTCCAGTTACTCTAGACCAAGGACGTCGGGGGTCTGTTTAGAGTCCCCGGGAATGGAAAATATCCCCCAAGTTCCGGGAAATTTAGCCGAAGTTGGTCAAAATCACGACGCGCGTACGCGGTGTCGGCTACTCTTTCAGTCTTAAAGTGAAGTGGGGCAATATTTCGGCCCAGAAGCTCGAAACTGAGTGTTTAAAAAGTTTTGCTGTGTCAATTTCACTGCAAACCAAGGCCATCAGGAGTTAGTATAGAGACCCAGGGAGTTGAAAATATCCCCCAAAATCCGGCAAATTTAGCCTAAGTTTGTCAAAATCAACATGGGCGTAAGACGGTCTTGGCTAATCTTTCAGTCTTAAAGTGAAGTGGGGCTATATTTCGGCAAAAAAAGGTCGAAAGTGAGCGTTGAAAAAGTTATGCTGTGCCCAATTCACAACAAATCAAGGCAATCAGGTGTTAGTTTAGAGTCCGCCGGATTTGAAAATATCCCCCAAATTCCGGGAAATCGAGCCTAAGCTGGTCAAAATCACGATGCGCGTAAGGCCGACTCGGCTACTCTTAAAGTCTTAAAGTGAAGTGGGGCTATATTTGGGCCCAGAAGCTCGAAGGTGAGCGTTCAAAATGTTTTCCTATGTCCATTTCAATGCAAACCAAGGCCATCAGGAGTTAGTTTAGAGTCCCCGGGACTAAAAAAATATTCCCCAAGTTGCGGGAAATCGAGCCGAAGTTGGTCAAAATCACGATGCGCCTAAGGCGCTCTCGCTTACTCTTGCAGTCATTAAGTGAAGTGGGGCTATATTTGGGCCAAGAAGCTCGAAAGTGAACGTTCAAAAAGTTTTGCTGTGTCCATTTCAATGCGAACCAAGGCTATCAGGAAGTACTTTAGAGTCCGCGGGACTAACAAATATTCCGCAAGTTCCGGGAAACCGAGCCGAAGTTGGTCAAAATCTCGATGCGGGTAAGGCGGGCTCGGCTACTCTTTAAGTCTTAAAGTAAAGTGGGGCTATACCTCGTCCGAGAAGCTCGAAAATGAGCGTTCAAAAAACCTTGCTGTGTCCAGTTTACTGTAGACCAAGGACATCGGGGGTCAGTTTAGAGTCCCTGGGAATGGAAAATATCCCCCATGTTCCGGGAAATTTAGCCGAAGTTGGTCAAAATCACGACGCGCGTACGCGGTCTCGGCTACTCTTTCAGTCTTAAAGTGAAATGGGGCAATATTTCGCCCCAGAAGCTCGAAACTGAGTGTTTAAAACGTTTGGCTGTGTCAATTTCACTGCAAACCGAGGCCATCAGGAGTTAGTATAGAGACCCAGGGAGTTGAAAATATCCCCCAAATTCCGACAAATTTAGCCTAAGTTTGTCAAAATCACCATGGGCGTAAGACGGTCTTGGCTAATCTTTCAGTCTTAAAGTGAAGTAGGGCTATATTTCAGCCCAGAAGCTCGAAAGTGAGCGTTCAAAAAGTTTTCCCTTGTCAAGTTCACTTCAAACCAAGGTGATCAGGAGTTAGTTTAAGGTCCCCAGGACTGGAATATATCCCCCAAGTTGCGGGATATCGATCCGAAGTTGGTCAAAATCACGATTCGCGAAACGCGGGTCTGCTATTGTTGCAGTCTTAAAGTGAAGTGGGGCTATATTTTGGCGCAGAAGCTCGAAGCTGAGCTTCAAAAAGTTTTGCTGTGTCCATTTAATTGCAAACCAAGGCCATCAGGAATTAGTTTAGAGTCCACAGAACTGGAAAATATTCGCTAAGTTCCGGCCAATCAAGCCGAAAAAGGTGGAAATCACGATGCGCGTAAGGCGGACTCGGCTCATCTTTGACTCCTCAAGATAAGTGGGGCTATATTTCGGCCAAGACGCTCGAAACTCTGCTTTCAAAAACCTTTTGCTGTTTCAATTTCATTGCAAAACAAGGTAATCAGGACTTAGTTTATGGTCCCCGGGACTAGGAAATATCCCCCAAGTCCCGGGAAATCAAGCCGAAGATGGTCAAAATCACGATGCTCGTAAAGCGATCTCGGCAACTCTTTAAGTCTTAAAGTGAAGTGGGGTTATATTTCGGCCCAGAAGGTCCAAAGTGAGCGTTCAAAAAGTTTTGCTGTGTCCATTTCACTGCAAAGCAAGGCCATGAGGAGTTAGTTGAGAGTCCCCGGGACTGGAAAATATCCCCCAAGTTCCGGAAAATCAAGCCAAAGTTGGTCAAAATCACGATGCGCGTATGACGGTCTCGGCTACTCTTTCAGGCTTAAAGTGAAGTGGGGCTATATTCGGCTCAGAAGCTTGAAGGTGAGCATTTAAAAGGTTTTGCTCTGTCCATTTCAATGGAAACCAAGACGATCGGGAGTTAGTTTACAGTCCCCGGGACTGCAAAATATCCCACAAGTTCCGGCAAATTGAGCCAAAGTTGCTCAAAATCACGATGCGCGTAAGGCCGTTTCGTCTATTTTTTCAGTCTTAAAATGAAGTAGGGCTTTATTTCGACCTAGAAGCCCGGCACGGAGCGTGCGCTAATTTAATCTGTGTCGATTTCACTGAAAACTAAGGCAATCAGGAGTTAGTTTAAAGCTCCCAAAGCTGGAAACTATCCCCCAAGTTCCGGGAAATCGAGCCATAGAGGCTCAAAATCACGATGCGCGTAAGGCGGTCTCGTCTACTCTTTCAGCCTTAAAATGAAATGGGCTATATTTCGGCCCAAAGGCTCGAAAGTGAGCGTTCAAAGAGTTTTCCTGTGTCCATTTCACTGCAAACCAAGGTCAAGAGGAAATACGTTAGCGTCCCCGGGACTGTAAAATATCCCTCAAGTTCCGGGAAATCAAGCGGAAGTTGGTCAAAATCACGTTGGGCGCAAGGCGGTCTCGGCTACTCTTTCAGTTTTAAAGTGAAGTGGGGCTATATTTCGACCCAGCAGCTCGAAAGTGAGCCTTCAAAAAGTTTTCCTGTGTCCATTGCTCGGCCAACCAAGGCAATCAGGAGTTAGTTTAGAGTCCCCGGCACTGGAAAATATCCCCGCAGTTCCGGGAAATGGAGCCGAACTTGGTCAAAATCACGATGCGCTTAAGACGGTTTCTGCTACTCTTTAAATCTTAAAGTGAAGTGGGGCTATGTGTTGGCCCAGAAGCTTTAAAGTGAGCGTTGAAAAAGTTTTGCCGTTTCCATTTTACTGCAAACCAAGGCAATCACGAGTTAGCATAAAGTTCCCTGGTCTGGAAAATGTCCCCCAAGTTCCGGGAAATCGAGGCGTAGTTTGTCAAAATCACGATTCGCATAAGGCGGTCTCGGCTACTCTTTCAGTCTTAAAGTGAAGTGTGGCTATATTTTGGCCCAGACGCTCGCACAAGAGCGTTCAGAAAGTTTTCCTGTGTCCATTTTACTAGAAACCAAGGCCATCAGGAATTAGTTTAGAGTCCTCAGAACTGGAATATATCCCCTAAGTTCCGGCAAATCGAGCCGAAGTTGCTCAAAATCAGGATGCGCGTAAGTCGGTCTCGGCTACTCTTTCAGTCTTCAAGTGAAGTGGGGCTCTATTTCGGTCCAGAACCTCGAAAGTGTGCGTTCAAAAACTTGTGCTGTGTAAATTTCACTGCAAACCAAGGCCATCAGGAGTTAGTTTAGAGTCCCCGGGACTAGAAAATATTCCCCAAGTTCCGGGAAATCGAGTCCAAGTTGGTCAAAATCACGATGCGCGCAAGGCGGTCCCGGCTACTCTTTCAGTCTTAAAGTGAAGTTGCGCTATATTTCGGCCCAGAGGCTCGAAAGTGCGCATTCGAAAAGTTTTGCTGTGTCCATTTCACTGCAAAGCAAGGCCATCAGGAGTTAGTTTAGAGCCCTTGGGACTAGAAAATATTTCCCAAGTTCCGCCAGATCAAGCCGAAGTTGGTCAAAGTCACGATGCGCGTAAGGCGCTCTCGGTTAGTCTTTCATTCTTAAAGTGAAGTTGGGCTATAGTTCGGCCAAGAAGCTCGAAAGTGCGCGTTCAAAAAGTTTTGTTCTGTCCCTTTCACTGGACACCAAGGCCGTCAGGAGTTATTTTAGAATCCCCGGGACTGGAAAATATTCTCCAAGTTCCAGGAAATCGCGCCGAAGTTGATCAAAATCACCATGCGCGTAACGGGCTCTGGGCTATTCTTTCAGTCTTAAATTTAAGTAGGGCTATATTTCGGCCCTGAAGCTCGAAGGTGAGCGTTCAAGTGATTTGCTCTGCTCATTAGATTGGAAACCAAGGTCATCGGGAGTTAGTTTAGCGTCCCCGGGACTTTAAATTATTCGCCAACTTCCGGGAAATCGAGCAAAAGTGGCCCAAAATCACGATGCGCGTAAGGCGGTCTCGGCTACTCTTTCAGTCTTAAAATTAAGGGGGTCTATATTTCGACCTAGAAGCTCGAGACCGGGCGTGCGCTAATTTTACCTGTGTCCATTTCACTGACACCTTAGTCGTCAGGTGTTAGTTTAGAGTCCTTGGGACTGGAAAATATTCCCCAAATTCTGGCAGATCGAGCCAAAGTTGCTCAAAATCACGATGCGCGTAAGGCGGTCTCGGCTACTCTTTCAGTCTTAAAATGAAGTGGGGCTATATTTCGGCCGAGAAGCTCGACACCGAGCGTGCGCCCCTTTTGCGTGTGTACATATCACTGAAAACTAAGTTCATCATGAGTTAGCATAGAGTCCTCGGGACTGGAAAATATTCCCCGAATTCCGGCAAATCGAGCCAAAGATGCTCAAAATCAAGATGCGAGTAAGGCGGTCTCGGCTACTCTTTCACTCTGAAAATGAAGTGGGGCCATATTTTGGTTCTATAAGCCTGAAACCGAGCGTGCGCTCCTTTTGCCTGTGTCCTTTTCACTAAGAACTAAGTCCATCAGGAGGTAGTTTAGAGTCCTCGAGACTGGAATCTATCCTCCAAGTTTCGGCAAATTGAGCCATAGTTTCTTAAAATTACGATAAGCGTACGGCAGTTTCGTTTACTCTTTCAGTCTTAAAATGAAGTGGGGCTTTATTTCAACCTAGAAGCTCGGCAGCGAGCGTGCGCTCCTGTTACCTGTGACCATTTTACTGAAAACTAAGGTTATCAGGAGTTAGCTTAGAGTCCCCGGGACTCGAAAATATCCCCCAAGTTTTGGCAGATCGAGCCATAGTGGCTAAAAATTTCGATGCGCTTAAGGTGGTTTCGTCGACCCTTTCAGTCTTAAAATAAAGTGGTGCTACATTTCGGCCTACAACCTGGAAACCTAGCGTGCGCTCCTTTTACCTGTGTCCATTTCACTGAAAACCAAGGCAATCAGGAGTTAGTGTAGAGCTTGCGGGACTGGAAAATATCCCCCAAAGCCCGAGAAATCAAGCCGAAGCTGGACAAATTTACCATGCGCGTAAGGCGGTCTCGGCTACTCTTTCAGTATTAAAGTGAAGTGGGGCTATATTTCGGCCCAGAAGCTCGAAAGTGAACGTTCACAAAGTTTGGCTGTGTCCATTTCACTGGAAACCAAGGCCATCAGGAATTAGTTTAGAGTGCCCGGGAGTGGGAATTATTTCCCAAGTTCCGCGAAATCGAGCCGAAGTAACCCAAAATCACGATGCGTGTAGGGCAATCTCAGCTACTCTTTCAGTCTTAAAGTAAAGTAGGGCTATGCTTCGGCCCAGAAGCTCGAAAGTGAGCGTTCAACAGGTTATCCTGTGTCCATTTCACTGTAAACCAAAGTCACCAGAGGTTAGTTTAGAGTCCCCGGAACTGGAAAATATCCCCCAAGTTCTGCGAAATCGAGACGAAGTTGGTCAAAATCACGATGCGCGAAAGGCTGTCGCGGCTACTCTTTCAGTCTTAAAGTGAAGTAGGGCTATATTTCGGTCCAGAAGCTCGAAAGTGAGCGCTCAAAAAGTTTTGCTCTCTCAATTTAACTGAAAACCAAGGCCATCGTGAGTTAGTTTAGAGTCCCCGGGACTGAAAAATATCCCTTAAGTTCCGGAAACTCGAGCCGAAGTTGGTCAAAATCACGATGCGCCTAAGGCGGTCTCGGCTACTCTCTCAGGTTTAAAGTGAAGTGGGGTTATATTTCTCTCCAGAATTTCGAAAGTATGCGTTCAAAAAAATTGGCTGTGTCCATTTGACTGCAAACCAAGGCCATCAGGAATTACTTTAGAGTCCTTGGGACTGGAATATATCCCCGAAGTTTCGGGAAATCTAGCGGAAGTTGGTCAAAACCACGATGCGCGTAAGACGATCTCGGCTACTCTTTCAGTCTTAAAGTGAAGTGAAGCTATATTTCGGCTCAGAAGCTCGAAGGGGAGCGTTCGAAAAGTTTTGCTCTCTCCATTTCAATGCAAACCAAGGCAATCAGGAGTTACTTTAGAGTCCCCGGTACCGGAAAATATCCCCCATTTCCCGGGAAATCGAGCCAAAGTTGGTCACAATCACGATAAGCGTAAGGCGGTCTCGGCTACTCTTTCATTCTTAAAGTGAACTGGGGCAATATTTCCGCCGAAAAATTTGAAAGTGAGCATTCAGAAAGTTTTGCTGTGTCCATTTCACTCCAAAGCAAGGCCAACAGGAATTACTTTAGAGTTCGCGGGACTGTAAAATATCCCCCAAGTTCCGGGAAATCGAGCCGACGTTGGTCAAAATTACGATGCGCGTAAGCCGGTCTCGGCTACTCTTTCAATCTTAAAGTAAAGTGGAGCTATATTTCGGCCCAATAGCTCGAAGTTGAGCGTTGAAAAAGTTTTGCTCTGTCCATTTCACTGCAGACCAAGGACGTCAGGGGCCAGTTTAGAGTCCCCGGGACTAAAAAATATCCCCCAAGTTCCGGGAAATCAAGCGGAAGTTAGTCAAAATCACGATGCGCGAAAGGCGGTCCCGGCTACTCTTTCAGTCTTAAAGTGAAGTTGCGCTATATTTCGGCCCAGAGGCTCGAAAGTGCGCATTCGAAAAGTTTTGCTCTGTCCATTTCACTGCAGACCAAGGACGTCAGGGGCCAGTTTAGAGTCCTCGGGAATGGAAAATATCCCCCAAGTTCCGGGAAATTTAGCCAAAGTTGGTCAAAATCACGACGCGTGTACGGCGGTCTCGGCTACTCTTTCAGCCTTAAAGTGAAGTGGGGCAATATTTCGGCCCAGAAGCTCGAAACTGAGTGTTTAAAAAGTTTTGCTGTGTCAATTTCACTCCAAACCAAGGCCATCAGGAGTTAGTTTAGAGTCCCAGGGAGTGGAAAATATCACCCAAATTTCGGGAAATTTAGCCGAAGTTTGTGAAAATCACCAGGGCGTAAGGCGGTCTTGGCTAATCTTTGAGTCGTAAAGTGAAGTGGGGCTATATTTCGGCCCAGAAGCTCGAAATTGAGTGTTCAAAAAGTTTTCCTGTGTCAATTTCACTTCGAAGCAAAGCCATCAAGAGTTAGTTTAAAGTCCCAGGGACTGGAAAATATCCCGTAAGTGCCGAAAAATCGAGACAAAGTTTGGCGAAATAAATAAGCGCGTAAGGCCGTCTCGGCTACTCTTTTAGTGTTAAAATAAAGTGGGGCTCTATTTCGGCCCAGAAGCTCCAAAGTAAGGGTTCAAAAAAATTTGCTGTGTCCATTTCACTGGAAACCAAGGCCATCAGGAGTTAGTTTAGTGTTCCCGGGACTGGAATATATCCCCCAGGTTCCGGGAAATCGAGCCGAAGTTAGTCAAAATCACGATTTGCGTAAGACAGACTCGGCTACTCTTACTCTTAAAAAGAATTGGGGCTGTGTTTCGGCCCAGAAGCTCGAAGGTGAGTCTTCACAACGTTTTGCTCTGTCAGTTTCAATGCGAAGCAAGGCGATCAGGAGTTAGTTTAGAGTCCCCGGGACTGGAAAATATCCCCCAAGTTCCGGGATATCGATCCGAAGGTTGTCAAAAGCACGATACGCGAAACGCGATCTCGGCTATTGTTTCAGTCATGAGGAGTTAGTTTAAAGTCCCGCGGACTGGAAAATATCCGTCAAGTTCCGGGTAATCCAGCTCAAGTTTGTCAAAATCACGATGCCTGTAAGGCGGCCTCTGCTACTCTTTCAGTCTTAAAGTGAAGTGGGGCTATATTTCGGCCCAGAAGCTGCAAAGTGATCGTTAAAAAAGTTATGCTCTGTGCATTTCACTGGAAACCAATGCCATCAGGAGTTAGTTTAGAGTCCCGCGGACCGGAAAATATCCCCCAAGTTCCGGGAAATCGAGCTGAACTCTGTGAAAATCACGATGCGCGTAAGGCGGTCTCGTCTACTATTTCAGGGTTAAAGTGAAGTGGGCTTCTATTTAAGCCCGCAAGCTAGAAGGTGAGTGTTAAAAAAGTTCTGCTCTGTGCATTTCTCTGAAAACCAAGGCCAAAAGGAGTTAATTTAGAGCTAGCGGGACTCGAATATATCCGCCAAGCTTCGGGAAATGGACCCGAAGTTGGTCAAAATCACGATTTGCGCAAGACGGTTTCAGCTACTCTTTCAGTCTTAAAGTAAAGTGGGCTATATTTCGGGCCAGAAACTCGAAAGTGAGCGTTCAAGAAGTTTCGCTGTGTCTATTTCAATGCAAACCAAGACGATCAGGAGTTAGTTTAGAGTCTCCGGGACTGGAAACTATCCCCCAAATTCCGGGAAATCGAGCCGAAGTTGGTCAAAATCACGATGCGCGAAAGGCGGTCTCAGGTATTCTTTCAGTCTTAAAGTGAAGTTGGGCTATATTTTAGGGCAGAAGCTCGAAGATAAGCGTTCAAAAAGTTTTGCTGTGTCCATTTCACTGCAAACCAAGGCCATCAGGAATAAGTTTAGAGTCCACAGAACTGGAAAATATTCCCTAATTTCTGGCAAATCGAGCCGAAGTTGGTCAAAATGACGATGCGCGTAAGGCGGACTCGGCTCATCTTTCACTCTTCAAGTGAAGTGGGGCTATATTTCTGCCTAGAAGCTCGAAACTTTTCTTTCAAAAAGTTTGGCTGTTTCAATTTCACTATAAAACAAGGTCATCCGGACGTAGTTTAGAATCCCTGGGACTAGAAAATATGCCCAAAGTCCCGCGAAATCAAGCCGAAGATGGTCAAAATCACGATGCGCGTAAGGCGGTCTCGGCTACTCTTTAAGTCTTAAAGTGAAGTGGGGCTATGTTTCTTTTTTTAAACAATTTTTTTTAATTTTTTTTTAAATAATACTGGTGAGCAGCACTTCAGCAACAGATCTTGTCAACTTGCTTTATTTTCTCCGACCGGTTTCGTCTGATCATACAGACTTCATCAGGGAGTTTGAACAAGATACATAAAGGAACTTATTTTATACTTATTCTTTAGAGTACAAATCACGTTCCGACTAGGGTGTGAACAGCAAAAAACACCTACAAAATTGCGTGCGGGATATGACTAAAATCCTGCGAATGTGCAATGTTTAATTTTGGGGCTCACGGATTTAACGTTAAATCCGTGAGCCCCAAAAAAACGTTTACTTACATAGATGTGCTAACGTATTGGTAGATTTATAACTAACAATAGAAGTAAGGTTAGGTAAATGCTTAAGAATAACTTTTTTGATTCCAACATGACTGCAGTTAAACGTGGATTTGAACACCACTGCCCTATGTCTAGATAACCGACCAGGCTTAGAGAACCATTTACTCCTGTTACTATAGTTTATCTCCCTGAAAACGGGTAGTAAAAACCTAGCTGGATAACCCCGAAGGCGTAAGCGCTTCCAGAATAGTTGACGTGTCTCATCGAACGAGCGAAAAGTCGAGCTATTTCTGGCGTAACGCATGAGCTCGCCTTTGATAAAAGCTTTCTTGTTGCTAGCGGGGTGAAATGACTCATATGGTATATACAGATACTTGTTAAGCGGTTTCTGAAAAGTAGAGTATTGCAGTTTGTTTATGACAGAATCTTTGAAAAGTAGCAAGTCTAGAAAGGAAATCTTAGAATCGCTAATTTCGTAAGTTATCTTAATGCGTTCATCCTTAGTATTAATGGCACTGAGAAATTCAAGGAGGGTCTCCCGACGGCCTTCCCAGATGACAAAAATATCATCGATAAAACGCTTGTAGAGGGTTAAATTTCGAGAATACAATTCAATAATATCCCTCTCGTGATAATACATAAAAGCGTTTGCGGCTGTAACCGCGAAGGGAGTACCCATGGCGATACCAAACGTTTGATGGTATATATCGCTACTAAATTCAGATTTAAGGAAATTATTTTCAAAGATTACACGAGTTAACTGAACCAAAAGAGGTGTTTGCGCTACCTTGCCCTCTCTAAGCAAGAGGTCAAGAGCAATAATTGCTTTCTTTGTGTCAATGTTTGGATAGAGTGATGACACATCCGCCGTAACAAGAAGGCAATTTGCGGGTAGCTCAACTTTCTCTAAACATTGGATCAGTTCACCCGAGTCACGCAAAACGTAGGCATAGTAATGTTTGGTTTGACTAATTCGTCAACAAAAATACTAATGGGCCTAGTGATATAAGAGTGAGAAGCCGCTATAGGCCTCCCAGCTATAGGTGACTTATGAATCTTAGGAATAATATAAAATTTAGCAGGATCGATACTCCTAGGACTGTCGTCTAGGCTACGGAGGAACTTGAGAGAGTTGGGTGGTAAAAATCTAGAGTAAGTATTTACAAGTTTATCTCTGGTCTCAATTACCTTTTGACGTCTAAATGTCCAGTCATCTTTTGTGACTTTAGCATACGATTTAGTGTCATTGAGGTGTTTAAGAGTCTCTTTTTCTACCCAGTCTGTGGATACGAGAGCAGGTCCGAGGTTTTTGTCTGTGGCTAAGACGCGAACCGTGGGGTTTTCCTTGAGCTCGCGTAATCCTCTCCGTTCGCCAAACGTCAGATTGTTTGTCCAACGCGGCGGGGTCTGGTTAAAGGTTTCCAGTAGCTCTAGACGGATTTTATACAGGTTTTCTTCGAGGTCAGGATCTTCCCGAGACGGATTCCATCCTGTTTTAACATACAGTTTAGGATTGAAGTCCGGGTCATCAGGTTGATCAGCAAATTTGTAATGCAGACGGACGCTACGACAGAAATCCTGTATTTGATTGTCAAAAACACAAACGGCAGGCGGTCTAAGCGTAGGTCTAAATTTAAGACCTAAGCCAAGAGTTCGTGACTGCTCTGGGGTGAGAGTGACATTTGAAAGATTGTGAAATTCCAAATTCCGTGGTAAAAGGTCCAAAATCGGTTTTTTTGCCATTTTGTCAAGCCATTTAGAGTAACTGTCTCTCGCATCTATTTTACGACGCCGTTTCCGCGGCCTTTCCCGTTTTTTGATTTCTGGCGACGAGAAACAGAGGGAGAGCGGCTATCAGAAAACCTGACATTGGGTTTTTTGGGCTGTCTCCGCTGTTTAGATCGACTTCGTCTCCCTTGTGCACTTTTGGCTGCGGGCGAGGGGTTACGCGGGTTACGGGCATCCTGGCTCGAATCTTGACGGCGTTGTTGTTTCCGATTTCTGGAGCTTGATCTATTTTTACCACGGCTTTTGGAATTTTTTCGGGGCCATGGAGCTGTATTTCCTGGCGGAGAAGCTGGGTTGAGCTTAGAAACTTCCTGTCGCACGGCACGTTGCACCATGTCGCGGACAGACTGTTCGTTAATGGTAAATTGGGTATCCATTTGCTCTGTTCTTTTGGCCTCTTTAGAAGCTTTTTTAATGTTCTCCGCTACCCGTTTAGAAGCTCGTGTTGCGGCACACTCGAAATAGAAGCTGTCGGCAAAACATTTTGCCGACTTGACATATTCGTCTGCTTCGGTGTTAAGAGAAGAATCACTAGATTGAAAGGAATTCCTCCAGGTCTCAATGGCAGTGAAGACGCTCTTCTTCTCTTCAGCGCACCGTACTTTTGCTTGCTGTTCTTCAGTTTTTAGGGAGTCGATAGTGGCGTCTAGAAGCTTTAATTCAGCTTCTTTGGTGATGTTGTTGAATATTTCTTGAAGAAGCTGGGTATTACGGCCTTTAGCGGTTACACAGCGAATCTTCAAACCACTGGGTACCTTCCCGTTGCTCTTGTTGGATTCAAGTCTCTGTATGCGTTCCTGTAGACCATGAAGCTGATTTTCAGCCTCGATGAAGCTACGGACAAGATTTTTTAGCACGCGTTGAAAGTGGTCATCGATCCATATTTCGGATTCAGGTGATTCTTCGGCTGTTGTCGCTCGATGATCTTCTACGACCTCCTCACGCGCCTGACTTTGTCTATCTGTAGATTCTTGCCGTTTTTTAAGTTTTAAAGCACTTTTGGTCATCTTGAATCCAGAGCGATCTGAAGTGTTGCTGAACATATTGTGGCTTCTGCTAGCTGTGACTTAGACAATTTTTTTAAAATAATACTAGTGAGCAGCACTTCAGCAACAAATCTTGTCAACTTGCTTTATTTTCTCCGACCGGTTTCGTCTGATCCAGGAAGTGGAAAATATCCCCCAAATTCCGGGAAATTTAGCCGAACTTTGTCAAAATCACCATGTGCGTAAGGCGATCTCGGCTAATCTTTCAGTCTTAAAGTGAAGTGGGGCTATATTTCTAGCCAGAACCTCGAAAGTGACCGTTCAAAAGGTCTTCCTGTGTCAATTTCACTGCAAACAAAGGCGAGCAGAAGTTAGGTTAGAGTCCCAGGGACTGGAAAATACCCTGTAAGAGCGGGAAAATGGGGACAAAGGTTGTGAAAATGAAGATACGCGTAAGGCCGTCTCGGCTATTCGTTCAGTCTTAAAGTGAAGTGAAGCTCTACTTCGGCCCAGAAGGTCCAAAGTGAGCGTTCAAAAAAAATTGCTGTGTCCATTTCACTGCAAACCAAGGCAATCAGGAGATAGTTTAGAGTCCCCGAGACTTGAATATATCCCCTAAGTTGCGGGAAATCGAGCCAAAGTTTGTCAAACTCACGATGCGCGTAAGACGGACTCGGCTACTCTTTCAATCTTAAAGTAGAGTGGGGCTATATTTCGGCCCAGAAGCTCGAAGGTGAGCGTTCAAAATGTTTTCCTCTGTCTTTTTCAATACAAACCTAGGCGACCAGGGGTTAGTTTAGAGCCCTCGGGACTGGAAAATACCCCCAAATTCCTAGAAATCGATCCGAAGTTGCTCAAAATCACGATGCGCGTAAGGCGGTCTCGGCTACTCTTTCAGTCTTAAAGTGAAGTGTGGCTATATTTCGGCAAAGAAGGTCGAAAGTGACCGTTGAAAAAGTTATGCTGTGCCCAATTCACTGCAAAGCAAGGCAATCAGGTGTTAGTTTAGAGTCCGGCGGATTTGAAAATAACCCCCATGTTCCGGGAAATCGAGCCTAAGCTGGTCAAAATCACTATGCGCGTAACGCGGTCTCGGCTACTCTTAAAGTCTGAAAGTGAAGTGGGACTATATTTGGGCCCAGAAGCTCGAAGGTGAGCGTTCAAAATGTTTTCCTTTGTCCATTTCAATGCAAACCAAGGCCATCAGGAGTTAGTTTAGAGTCCCCGGGACTAAAAAAATATCCCCCAAGTTGCGGGAAATCGAGGCGAAGTTGGTCAAAATCACGATGCGCGTAAGGCGCTCTCGCTTACTCTTTCAGTCTTTAAGTGAAGTGGGGCTATATTTGGGCCAAGAAGCTCGAAAGTGAACGTTCAAAAAGTTTTGCTGTGTCCATTTCAATGCGAACCAAGGCTATCAGGAGTTACTTTAGAGTCCGCGGGACTAAAAAATTTTCCCCAAGTTCCGGGAAACCGAGCCGAAGTTGGTCAAAATCACGATGCGCGTAAGGCGGGCTCGGCTACTCTTTTAGTCTTAAAGTAAAGTGGGGCTATACCTCGTCCCAAAAGCTCGATACTGAGCGTTCAAAAAGCCTTGCTGTGTCCAGTTTACTGCAGACCAAGGACGTCGGGGGTCAGTTTAGAGTCCCCGGGAATAGAAAATATCTCCCAAGTTCCGGGAAATTTAGCCAAAGTTAGTCAAAATCACGACGCGCGTACGCGGTCTCGCGTACTCTTTCAGTCTTAAAGTGAAGTGGGGCAATATTTCGGCCCAGAAGCTCGAAAGTAAGTGTTTAGAAAAGTTTTGCTGTGTCAATTTCACTGCAAACCAAGGCCATCAGGAATTAGTATACAGACCCAGGGAGTGGAAAATATCCCCCAAATTCCGGGAAATTTAGCCGAAGTTTGTCAAAATCACCATGGGCGTAAGACGGTCTTGGCTAATCTTTCAGTCTTAAAGTGAAGTGGGGCTATATTTCGCCCCAGAAGCTCGAAAGTGAGCGTTCAAAAAGATTTCCCTTGTCAAGTTCACTTCAAACCAAGGTGATCAGGAGTTAGTTTAGGGTCCCCAGGACTGGAAAATATCCCCCAAGTTCCGGGATAACGATCCGAAGTTGGTCAAAATCACGATTCGCGAAACGCGGGTCGGCTATTGTTGCAGTCTTAAAGTGAAGTGGGGCTATATTTCAGCCCAAAAGCTCGAAAGTGACCGTTTAAACAGTTACGCTTCGTGCATTTAACTGCAAAAAAAGGCCATCAGGAGTTATTTTAAAGTCCCCCGGACTGGAAAATATCCCCCAAGTTCCGGGAAATCGAGCTGAACTTGGTCAAAATCACGATGTCTGTAAGGCGGTCTCGGCTATTCTTTCAGTCTTCAAGTGAAGTGGGGCTATATTTTGGCGCAGAAGCTCGAAGATGAGCGTTCAAAAAGTTTTGCTGTGTCCATTTCATTGCAAACCAAGGCCATCAGGAATTAGTTTAGAGTCCACAGTACTGGAAAATATTCCCTAAGTTCCAGCCAATCGAGGCGAAGTTGGTCAAAATCACGATGCGCGTAAGGCGGACTCGGCTCATCTTTCACTCCTCAAGTGAAGTGGGGCTATATTCCTGCCCAGAAGCTCGAAACTCTGCTTTCAAAAACTTTTGCTGTTTCAATTTCACTGCAAAACAAGGTCATCAGGACTTAGTTTAAAATCGCCGGGACTAGAAAATATCCCCAAAGTCCCGGGAAATCAAGCCGAAGATGGTCAAAATCACGATGCGCGTAAAGCGGTCTCGGCAACTCCTTAAGTCTTAAAGTGAAGTGGGGTTATATTTCGGCCCAAAAGGTCCAAAGTGAGCGTTCAAAACGTTTTGCTGTGTCCATTTCACTGCAAAGCAAGGCTATCAGGAGTTAGTTGAGAGTCCCCGGGACTGGAAAATATCCCCCAAGTTTCCGAAAATCGAGCTTAAGTTAGTCAAAATTACGATGCGCGTAAGGCGGCCTCGGCTACTCTTTCAATCTTAAAATGAAGTGTGGCTAAACTTTTGGGCCCAGAAGCTGGAAAGTCAGCGTTCAAAAAGTTTTGCTGTTTCCATTTCACTCCAAACCAAGACAAGCAGGAGTTAGTTTAGAGTCCCCGGGACTAGAAAATATCCCCCAATTTTCGGGAAATCAACGCGAAGTTTGTCAAAATCACGATGCGCGTAAGGCGGTCTCGGCTACCCTTTTAGTGTTAAAGTAAAGTGGGGCTATATTTTGGCCCAGAAGCTCAAAATTGAGCGTTCAAAAAGTTTTGCTGTGTCCATTTTACTGCAAACCAAGGCCATCAGGAATTAGTTTAGAGTCCTCAGAACTGGAATATAACCCCTAAGTTCCGGCAAATCGAGCCCAAGTTGCTCAAAATCAGGATGCGCGTAAGTCGCTCTCGGCTACTCTTTCAGTCTTCAAGTGAAGTGGGGCTCTATCTCGGTCCAGAACCTCGAAAGTGTGCGTTCAAAAACTTTTGCTGTGTAAATTTCACTGCAAAGCATGGCCTTCAGGAGTTAGTTTAGAGTCCCCGGGACTGGAAAATAATTCCCAAGTTCCGGGAAATCGAGCAGAAGTTGATCAAAATTACGATGCGCGTAACGCGGTCTCGGCTACTGTTTCAGTCTTAAAGTGAAGTGTGGCTGTATTTCGGCCCACAAGCTCGAAAGTGAGCGTTCGAAAAGTTTTGCTGTGTCCATTTCACTGCAAACCAAGGCCATCAGGCGTTAGTTTAGAGTACGCGGAAGTAGAAAATATCCCTCCAGTTCCGGGAAATCGAGCCCAAGTTGGTCAAAATCACGATGCGCGCAAGGCGGTCCCGGCTACTCTTTCAGTCTTAAAGTGAAGTTGCGCTATATCTCGGCCCAGAGGCTCGAAAGTGCGCATTCGAAAAGTTTTGCTGTGTCCATTTCACTGCAAAGCAAGGCCATCAGGATTTAGTTTAGAGCCCTTGGGACTAGAAAATACTTCCCAAGTTCCGCCAGATCGAGCCGAAGTTGGTCAAAGTCACGATGCGCGTAAGGCGCTCTCGGTTAGTCTTTCAGTCCTAAAGTGAAGTTGGGCTATAGTTCGCCCAAGAAGCTCGAAAGTGCGCGTTCAAAAAGTTTTGTTCTGTCTCTTTCACTGGACACCAAGGCCGTCAGGAGTTAGGTTAGAGTCTCCGGGACTGGAAAATATTCTCCAAGTTCCAGGAAATCGCGCCGAAGTTGATCAAAATCACCATGCGCGTGACGGGCTCTGGGCTATTCTTTCAGTCTTAAATTTAAGTAGGGCTATATTTCGGCCCTGAAGCTCGAAGGTGAGCGTTCAGAATGTTTTGCTGTGTTGATTAAATTGGAAACCAAGGTCATCGGGAGTTAGTTTAGCGTCCCCGGGACTTTAAATTATTCGCCAACTTCCCGGAAATCGAGCAAAAGTGGCCCAAAATCACGATGCGCGTAAGGCGGTCTCGGCTACCCTTTCAGTCTTAAAGTTAAGGGGGGCTATATTTCGACCTAGAAGCTCGAGACCGGGCGTGCGCTAATTTTACCTGTGTCCATTTCACTGACATCTTAGCCGATCAGGTGTTAGTTTAGAGTCCTTGGGACTGGAAAATATTTCCCAAATTCTGGCAGATCGAGCCAAAGTTGCTCAAAGTCACGATGCGCGTAAGGCGGTCTCGGCTAATCTTTCAGTCTTAAAATGAAGTGGGGCTATATTTCGGCCGAGAAGCTCGACACCGAGCGTGCGCTCCTTTTGCCTGTGTACATATCACTGAAAACTAAGTTCATCAT
Source organism: Orbicella franksi (assembly GCF_964199315.1). NCBI lineage: Eukaryota > Metazoa > Cnidaria > Anthozoa > Scleractinia > Merulinidae > Orbicella > Orbicella franksi. The sequence goes on from NC_138153.1 coordinate 677,884, forward strand.
GAGTTAGCATAGAGTCCTCGAGACTGGAAAATCTTCCCCGAATTCCGGCAAATCGAGCCAAAGATGCTCAAAATCAAGATGCGAGTAAGGCGGTCTCGGCTACTCTTTCACTCTAAAAATGAAGTGGGGCCATATTTCGGTTCTACAAGCTTGACACCGAGCGTGCGCTCCTTTTGCCTGTGTCCTTTTCACTAAGAACTAAGTCCATCAGGAGATAGTTTAGAGTCCTCGAGACTGGAAACTATCCTGCAAGTTTCGGCAAATTGAGCCATAGTTTCTTAAAATTACGATAAGCGTACGGCAGTTTCGTTTACTCTTTCAGTCTTAAAATGAAGTGGGGCTTTATTTCGACCTAGAAGCTCGACAGGGAGCGTGCGCTCCTGTTCCCTGTGACCATTTTACTGAAAACTAAGGTTATCAGGAGTTAGCTTAGAGTCCCCGGGACTCGAAAATATCCCCCAAGTTTTGGCAGATCGAGCCATAGTGGCTAAAAATTTCGATGCGCTTAAGGCGGTTTCGTCTACCTTTTCAGTCTTAAAATAAAGTGGGGGTAGATTTCGGCCTACAACCTGGAAACCTAACGTGCGCTCCTTTTACCTGTGCCCATTTCACTGAAAACCAAGGCAATCAGAAGTTAGTTTAGAGCTTCCGGGACTGGAAAATATCCCCCAAACCTCGAGAAATCAAGCCGAAGTTGGACAAATTTACCATGCGCATAAGGCGGTCTCGGCTACTCTTTCAGTCTTAAAGTGAAGTGGGGCTATATTTCGGCCCAGAAGCTCGAAAGTGAACGTTCAAAAAGTTTGGTTGTGTCCATTTCACTGAAACCCAAGGCCATCAGGAATTAGCTTAGAGTGCCCGGGACTGGGAATTATTTCCCAAGTTCCGGGAAATCGAGCCGAAGTAACCCAAAATCAAGATGCGCGTAAGGCAATCTCAGCTACTCTTTCAGTCTTAAAGTGAAGTAGGGCTATGCTTCGGCCGAGAAGCTCGAAAGTGAGCGTTCAACAGGTTATCCTGTGTCCATTTCACTGCAAACCAAAGCCATCAGGAGTTAGCTTAGAGTCCCCGGAACTGGAAAATATCCCCTAAGTTCCGCGAAATCGAGACGAAGTTGGTCAAAATCACGATGCGCCTAAGGCGGTCTCGGCTACTCTTTCAGTCTTAAAGTGAAGTAGGGTTATATTTCGGTCCAGAAGCTCGAAAGTGAGCGTTCAAAGAGTTTTGCTCTCTCAATTTAACTGAAAACCAAGGCAATCGTGAGTTAGTTTAGAGTCCCCGGGACTGAAAGATATCCCTTAAGTTCCGGAAACTCGAGCCGGTTGGTCAAAATCACGATACGCCTAAGGCGGTCTCGGCCACTCTTTCAGTTTTAAAGTGAAGTGGGACTATATTTCTCCCCAGAATTTCGAAAGTATGCGTTCAAAAAAATTGGCTGTGTCCATTTCACTGCAAACCAAGGCCATCAGGAATTACTTTAGAGTCCTTGGGACTGGAATATATACCCGAAGTTTCCGGAAATCTAGCCGAAGTTGGTCAAAACCACGATGCGCGTAAGACGGTCTCGGCTACTCTTTCAGTCTTAAACTGAAGTGGGGCTATATTTCGGCTCAGAAGCTCGAAGGGGAGCGTTCAAAAAGTTTTGCTCTCTCCATTTTAATGCAAACCAAGGCAATCAGGAGTTACTTTAGAGTCCCCGGTACCGGAAAGTATCCCCCATTTCCCGGGAAATCGAGCCAAAATTGGTCACAATCACGATGCGCGTAAGGCGGTCTCGGCTAGTCTTTCATTCTTAAAGTGAAGTAGGGCTATGCTTCGGCCCAGAAGCTTAAAAGTGAGCGTTGAAAAAGTTGTGCTGTGTCCATTTCACTGCAAACCAAGGCAATCAGGAGTTACTTTAGAGTCCCCAGTACCGGAAAATATCCCCCATTTCTCTGGAAATCGAGCCAAAGTTGGTCACAATCACGATAAGCGTAAGGCGGTCTCGGCTACTCTTTCATTCTTAAAGTGAACTGGAGCAATATTTCCGCCCAGAAGCTTCAACGTGAGCGTTCAGAAAGTTTTGCTGTGTCCATTTCACTCCAAAGCAAGGCCATCAGGAGTTACTTTAGAGTCCGCGGGACTGTAAAATATCCCCCAAGTTCCGGGAAATCGAGCCGAAGTTGGTCAAAATTACGATGCGCGTAAGCCGGTCTCGGCTACTCTTTCAATCTTAAAGTAAGGTGGAGCTATATTTCGGCCCAGAGGCTCGAAAGTGAGCGTTGAAAAAGTTTTGCTTTGTCCATTTTACTGCAGACCAAGGACGTCGGGGGCCAGTTTAGAGTCCCCGGGAATGGAAAATATCCCCCAAGTTCCGGGAAATTTAGCCAAAGTTGGTCAAAATCACGACGCGCGTACGACGGACTCGGCTACTCTTTCAGTCTTAAAGTGAAGGGGGGCAATATTTCGGCCCAGAAGCTCGAAACTGAGTGTTTAAAAAGTTTTGTTGTGTCAATTTCACTGCAAACCAAGGCCAACAGGAGTTAGTACAGAGACCCAGGGAGTGGAAAATATCCCCCAAATTCCGGGAAATTTAGCCGAAGTTTGTCAAAATCACCATGGGCGTAAGACGGTCTTGGCTAATCTTTCAGTCTTAAAGTGAAGTGGTGATGTATTTCGCCCCAGAAGCTCGAAAGTGAGCGTTCAAAAAGTTTTCCCTTGTCAAGTTCACTTCAAACCAAGGTGATCAGGAGTTAGTTTAGGGTCCCTAGGACTGGAAAATATCCCCCAAGTTTCGGGATATCGGTCCGAAGTTGGTCAAAATCACGATTCGCGAAACGCGGGTCGGCTATTGTTGCAGTCTTAAAGTGAAGTGGGGCTATATTTCAGCCCAAAAGCTCGAAAGTTACCGTTTAAAAAGTTCCGCTTCGTGCCTTTAACTGCAAAAAAAGGCCATCAGGAGTTATTTTAAAGTCCCCCGGACTGGAAAATATCCCCCAGGTTCCGGGAAATCGAGCTGAACTTAGTCAAAATCACGATGTCTTTAAGGCGGTCTCGGCTATTTTTTCAGTCTTCAAGTGAAGTGGGGCTATATTTTGGCGCAGAAGCTCGAAGATGAGCTTTCAAAAAGTTTTGCTGTGTCCATTCAATTGCAAACAAAGGCCATCAGGAATTAGTTTAGAGTCCACAGAACTGGAAAATATTCTCTAAGTTCAGGCCAATCAAGCCAAAGTTGGTCAAAATCACGATGCGCGTAAGACGGTCTCGGCTACTCTTTCAGGCTTAAAGTGAAGTGGGGCTATATTCGGCTCAGAAGCTTGAAGGTGAGCGTTTAAAATGTTTTGCTCTGTCCATTTCAATGCAAACCAAGGCGATCGGGACGTAGTTTACAGTCCCCGGGAATGAAAAATATCCACAAGTTCCGGCAAATTGAGCCAAAGTTGCTCAAAATCACGATGCGCGTAAGGCCGTTTCGTCTATTTTTTCAGTCTTAAAATGAAGTGGGGCTGTATTTCGACCTAGAAGCTCGGCACCGAGCGTGCGCTTATTTAATCTGTGTCGATTTCACTGAAAACTAAGGCAATCAAGAGTTAGTTTAGAGTTTCCGGGACTGAAAAATATTCCCTAAATTAAGGCAAATCGAGCCAAAGTTCCATAAAATCACGATGTGCGTAAGGCGGTCTCGGCTACTCTTTCAGTCTTAAAGTGAAGTGGGGCTATATTTCGGCCCAGAAGCTCGAAAGTGAACGTTCAAAAAGTTTGGCTGTGTCCATTTCACTGAAAACCAAGGCCATCAGGAATTAGTTTAGAGTGCGCGGGACTGGGAATTATTTCCCAAGTTCCGGAAAATCGAGCCGAAGTAACCCAAAATCACGATGCGCGTAAAGCAATCTCAGCTACTCTTTCAGTCTTAAAATGAAGTAGGGCTATGCTTCGGCCCAGAAGCCCGAAAGTGAGCGTTCAAAAAGTTATCCTGTGTCCATTTCACTGCAAACCAAAGCCATCAGGAGTTAGTTTAGAGTCCCCGGAACTGAAAAATATCCCCCAAGTTCCGCGAAATCGAGACGAAGTTGGTCAAAATCGCGATGCGCCTAAGGCGGTCTCGGCTACTCTTTCAGTTTTAAAGTGAAGTGGGACTATATTTCTCCCCAGAATTTCGAAAGTATGCGTTCAAAAAAATTGGCTGTGTCCATTTGACTGCAAACCAAGGCAATCAGGAATTACTTTAGAGTCTTTGGGACTGGAATATATCGCCGAAGTTTCGGGAAATCTAGCCGAAGTTGGTCAAAACCACGATGCGCGTAGGACGGTCTCGGCTACTCTGTCAGTCTTAAAGTGAAGTGGGGCTATATTTCGGCTCAGAAGCTCAAAGGGGAGCGTTCAAAAAGTTTTGCTCTCTCCATTTTAATGCAAACCAAGGCAATCAGGAGTTACTTTAGAGTCCCCGGTACCGGAAAATATCCCCCATTTCGCGGGAAATCGAGCCAAAGTTGGTCACAATCACGATAAGCGTAAGGCGGTCTCAGCTACTCTTCCATTCTTAAAGTGAACTGGGGCAATATTTCCGCCCAGAAGCTTGAAAGTGAGCGTTTAGAAAGTTTTGCTGTGTCCATTTCACTCCAAAGCAAGGCCATCAGGAGTTACGTTAGAGTCCGCGGGATTGTAAAATATCCCCCACTTCCCGGGAAATCGAGCCGAAGTTGGTCAAAATTACGATGCGCGTAAGCCGATCTCGGCTACTCTTTCAATCTTAAAGTAAAGTGGAGCTATATTTCGGCCCAGAAGCTCGAAAGAGAGCGTTCAGAAACTTTTGCTGTGTCCATTTTACTGCAGACCAAGGACGTCGGGGGCCAGTTTAGAGTCCGCGGGAATGGAAAATATCCCCCAAGTTCCGCGAAATTTAGCCAAAGTTGGTCAAAATCACGACGCCCGTACGGCGGTCTCGGCCACTCTTTCAGTCTTAAAGTGAAGGGGGGCAATATTTCGGCCCAGAAGCTCGAAACTGAGTGTTTAAAAAGTTTTGCTGTGTCAATTTCAATGCAAACCAACGCCAACAGGAGTTAGTATAGAGACCCAGGGAGTGGAAAATATCACCCAAATTCCGGGAAATTTAGCCGAAGTTTGTCAAAATCACCATGGGCGTCACACGATCTTGGCTAATCTTTCAGTCTTAAAGTGAAGTGGGGATGTATTTCGCCCCAGAAGCTCGAAAGTGAGCGTTCAAAAAGTTTCGCTTTGTCTATTTCAATGCAAACCAAGACGATCAGGAGTTAGTTTAGAGTCTCCGGGACTGGAAAATATCTCCCATAATTCCGGGAAATCGAGCCGAAGTCGGTCAAAATCACGATGCGCGCAAGGCGGTCTCAGGTATTCTTTCAGTCTCAAAGTGAAATTGGGCTATATTTTAGGCGAGAAGCTCGAAGATAAGCGTTCAAAAAGTTCTGCAGTCTCCATTTCACTGCAAACCAAGGCCATCAGTAATTAGTTTAGAGACCCAGGGAGTAAAAAATATCCCCCAAATTCCGGGAAATTTAGCCGAAGTTGGTCAAAATCACCATGTGCGTAAGGCAGTCTCGGCTAATCTTTCAGTCTTAAAGTGAAGTGGGGCTATATTTCTGCCAGGAAGCTCGAAAGTCACCGTTCAAAAGGTCTTCCTGTGTCAATTTCACTGAAAACAAAGGCAAGCAGAAGTTAGGTTAGAGTCCCAGGGCCTGGAAAATACGCTGTAAGTGCGGGAAAATGGGGACAAAGGTTGTCAAAATGAAGATACGCGTAAGGCCGTCTGGGCTATTCGTTCAGTCTTAAAGTGAAGTGAGGCTCTACTTCGGCCCAGAAGGTCCAAAGTGAGCGTTCAAAAAAATTGCTGTGTCCATTTCACTGCAAACCAAGGCAATCAGGAGATAGTTTAGAGTGCCCGAGACTTATCCCCTAAGTTCCGGGAAATCGAGCCAAAGTTTGTCAAACTCACGATGCCCGTAAGACGGACCCGGCTACTCTTTCAATCTTAAAGTAGAGTGGGGCTATATTTCGGCCCAGAAGTTCGAAGGTGAGCGTTCAAAATGTTTTCCTCTGTCCATTTCAATACAAACCAAGGCGATCAGGGGCTAGTTTAGAGTCCACGGGACCGGAAAATACCCCCCAAATTCCTAGAAATCGATCCGAAGTTGGTCAAAATCACGATGCGCGTAAGGCGGTCTCGGCTACTCTTTCAGTCTTAAAGTGAAGTGTGGCTATATTTTGGCAAAGAAGGTCGAAAGTGAGCGTTGAAAAAGTTATGCTGTGCCCAATTCACTGCAAAGCAAGGCAATCAGGTGTTAGTTTAGAGTCCGGCGGATTTAAAAATATCCCCCAAGTTCCGGGAAATCGAGCCTAAGCTGGTCAAAATCACGATGCGCGTAAGGCGGTCTCCGCTACTCTTAAAGTCGTAAAGTGAAGTGGGGCTATATTTGGGCCCAGAAGCTCGAAGGTGAGCGTTCAAAATGTTTTCCTTTGTCTATTTCAATGCAAACCAAGGCTATCAGGAGTTAGTTTAGAGTCCCCGGGACTAAAAAAATATCCCCCAAGTTGCGGGAAATCGAGGCGAAGTTGGTCAAAATCACGATGCGCGTAAGGCGCTCTCGCTAACTCTTTCAGTCTTTAAGTGAAGTGGGGCTATATTTGGGCCAAGAAGCTCGAAGGTGAGCGTTCAAAAAGTTTTGCTGTGTCCATTGCAATGCGAACCAAGGCCATCAGGAGTTACTTTAGAGTCCGCGGGACTAAAAAATATTCCCCAAGTTCCGGGAAACCGAGCCGAAGTTGGTCAAAATCACGATGCGCGTTAGGCGGGCTCGGCTACTCTTTTAGTCTTAAAGTAAAGTGGGGCTATATCTCGTCCCAGAAGCTCGAAAATGAGCGTTCAAAAAGCCTTGCTGTGTCCAGTTTACTGCAGACCAAGGACGTGGGGGGTCAGTTTAGAGGCCCCGGGAATGGAAAATATCCCCCAAGTTCCGGGAAATTTAGCCGAAGTTGGTCAAAATCACGACGCGCGTACGCGGTCGCGGCTACTCTTTCAGCCTTAAAGTGAAGTGGGGCAATATTTCGCTCCAGAAGCTCGAAACTGAGTGTTTAAAAAGGTTTGCTGTCTCAATTTCACTGCAAACCAAGGGCATCAGGAGTTAGTATAGAGACCCAGGGAGTGGTAAATATCCCCCAAATTCCGGGAAATTTAGCCTAAGTTTGTCAAAATCACCATGGGCGTAAGACGCTCTTGGCTAATCTTTCAGTCTTAAAGTGAAGTGGGGATGTATTTCGCCCCAGAAGCTCGAAAGTGAGCGTTCAAAAAGTTTTCCCTTGTCAAGTTCACTTCAAACCAAGGTGATCAGAAGTTAGTTTAGGGTCCCCAGGACTGGAAAATATCCCTTAAGTTCCGGGATATCGAGCTGAACTTGGTCAAAATCACAATGTCTGTAAAGCGGTCTCGGCTATTCTTTCAGTCTTCAAGTGAAGTGGGGCTAAATTTTGGCACAGAAGCTCGAAGATGAGCGTTCAAAAAGTTTTGCTGTGTCCATTTCATTGCAAACCAAGGCCACCAGGAATAAGCTTAGAGTCCACAGAACTGGAAAATATTCCCTAAGTTCCGGCCAATCGAGCCGAAGTTGGTCAAAATCACGATGCGCGTAAGGCGGACTCGGCTCATCTTTCACTCCTCAAGTGAAGTGGGGCTATATTCCTGCCCAGAAGCTCGAAACTCTGCTTTCAAAAACTTTTGCTGTTTCAATTTCACTGCAAAACAAGGTCGTCAGGACTTAGTTTAAAGTCCCCGGGACTAGAAAATATCTCTCAAGTCCCGGGAAATCAAGCCGAAGATGGTCAAAATCACGATGCGCGTAAAGCGGTCTCGGCAACTGTTTAAGTCTTAAAGTGAAGTGGGGTTATATTTCGGCCCAGACGGTCCAAAGTGAGCGTTCAAAAAGTTTTGCTGTGTCCATTTCACTGCAGAGCAAGGACATCAGGATTTAGTTTAGAGTCCCCGGGACTGGAAAATATCCCCCAAGTTCTGGAAAATCAAGCCAAAGTTGGTCAAAATCACGATGCGCGTATGACGGTCTCGGCTACTCTTTCAGGCTTAAAGTGAAGTGGGGCTATATTCGGCTCAGAAGCTTGAAGGTGAGCGTTTAAAATGTTTTGCTCTGTCCATTTCAATGCAAACCAAGGCGATCGGGAGTTAGTTTAGAGTCCCTGGGATTGAAAAATATCCCACAAGTTGCGGCAAATTGAGCCAAAGTTGCTCAAAATCACGATGCGCGTAAGGCCGTTTCGTCTATTTTTTCAGTCTTAAAATGAAGTAGGGCTATATTTCGACCTAGAAGCTCGGCACCGAGCGTGCGCTAATTTAATCTGTGTCGATTTCACTGAAAACTAAGGCAATTAGGAGTTAGTTTAGAGCTCCCAAAGCTGGAAACTATCCCCCAAGTTCCGGGAAATCGAGCCATAGAGGCTCAAAATCACGATGCGCGTAAGGCGGTCTCGTCTACTCTTTCAGCCTTAAAATGAAATGGGTTATATTTCGGCCCAAAGGCTCGAAAGTGAGCGTTCAAAAAGTTTTCCTGTGTCCATTTCACTGCAAACCAAATCCAAGAGGAAATACGTTAGAGTCCCCGGGACTGTAAAATATCCCCCAAGTTCCGGGAAATCAAGCGGAAGTTGGTCAAAATCACGTTGCGCGCAAGGCGGTCTCGGCTACTCTTTCAGTTTTAAAGTAAAGTGGGGCTATATTTCGACCCAGCAGCTCGAAAGTGAGCGTTCAAAAAGTTTTCCTGTGTCCATTGCTCGGCCAACCAAGGCAATCAGGAGTTAGTTTAGAGTGCGCGGGACTGGAAAATATATACCCAGTTCCGGGAAATGGAGCCAAACTTGGTCAAAATCACGATGTGCTTAAGACAGTCTCGGCTACTCTTTAAGTCTTAAAGTGAAGTGGGGCTATGTGTTGGCCCAGAAGCTTTAAAGTGAGCGTTGAAAAGGTTTTGCCGTTTCCATTTTACTGGAAACCAAGGCAATCAGGAGTTAGTTTAAAGTTCCCGGGTCTGGAAAATATCCCCCAAGTTCCGGGAAATCGAGGCGTAGTTTGTCAAAATCACGATTCGGAAAAGGCGCTCTCGGTTAGTCTTTCAGTCTTAAAGTGAAGTTGGGCTATAGTTCGGCCAAGAAGCTCGAAAGTGCGCGTTCAAAAAGTTTTGCTCTGTCCCTTTCGCTGGAAACCAAGGCCGTCAGGAGTTAGTTTAGAGTCCCCGGGACTGTAAAATATTCTCCAAGGTTCAGGAAATCGCGCCGAAGTTGATCAAAATCACCATGCGGGTAACGGGCTCTCGGCTATTCTTTCAGTCTTAAATTTAAGTAGGGCTATATTTCGGCCCTGAAGCTCGAAGGTGAGCGTTCAAGTGATTTGCTCTGTTCCTTAGATTGGAAACCAAGGTCACCGGGAGTTAGTTTAGCGTCCCCGGGACTTTAAATTATTCGCCAACTTCCGGGAAATCGAGCAAAAGTGGCCCACAATCATGATGCGCGTAAGGCGGTCTCGGCTACCCTTTCAGTCTTAAAATTAAGGGGGGCTATATTTCGACCTAGAAGCTCGAGACCGGGCGTGCGCTAATTTTACCTGTGTCCATTTCACTGACATCTTAGGCGATCAGGAATTAGTTTAGAGTCCTTGGGACTGGAAAATATTTCCCAAATTCTGGCAGATCGAGCCAAAGTTGCTCAAAATCACGATGCGCGTAAGGCGGTCTCGGCTACTCTTTCAGTCTTAAAATGAAGTGGGGCTATATTTCGGCCGACAAGCTCGACACCGAGCGTGCGCTCCTTTTGCCTGTGTACATATCACTAAAAACTAAGTTCATCATGAGTTAGCATAGAGTCCTCGGGACTGGAAAATATTCCCCGAATTCCGGCAAATCGAGCCAAAGATGCTCAAAATCAAGATGCGAGTAAGGCGGTCTCGGCTACTCTTTCACTCTGAAAATGAAGTGGGGCCATATTTCGGTTCTACAAGCTTGACACCGAGCGTGCGCTCCTTTTGCCTGTGTCCTTTTCACTAAGAACTAAGTCCATCAGGAGATAGTTTAGAGTCCTCGAGACTGGAAACTATCCTGCAAGTTTCGGCAAATTGAGCCATAGTTTCTTAAAATTACGATAAGCGTACGGCAGTTTCGTTTACTCTTTCAGTCTTAAAGTGAAGTAGGGCGTTATTTCGACCTAGAAGCTCGACAGGGAGCGTGCGCTCCTGTTACCTGTGACCATTTTACTGAAAACTAAGGTTATCAGGAGTTAGCTTAGAGTCCGCGGGACTCGAAAATATCCCCCAAGTTTTGGCAGATCGAGCCATAGTGGCTAAAAATTTCGATGCGCTTAAGGCGGTTTCGTCTACCCTTTCAGTCTTGAAATAAAGTGGGCCTACATTTCGGCCTACAACCTGGAAACCTAGCGTACGCTCCTTTTACCTGTGTCCATTTCACTGAAAACCAAGGCAATTAGGAGTTAGTTTAGAGCTTCCGGGACTGGAAAATATCCCCCAAACCTCGAGAAATCAAGCCGAAGTTGGACAAATTTACCATGCGCGTAAGGCGGTCTCGGCTACTCTTTCAGTATTAAAGTGAAGTGGGGCTATATTTCGGCCCAGAAGCTCGAAAGTGAACGTTCAAAAAGTTTGGCTGTGTCCATTTCACGGAAAACCAAGGCCATCAGGAATTAGTTTAGAGTGCCCGGGACTGGGAATTATTTCCCAAGTTCCGGGAAGTCGAGCCGACGTAACCCAAAATCACGATGGGCTTAAGGCAATCTCAGCTACTCTTTCAGTCTTAAAGTGAAGTAGGGCTATGCTTCGGCCGAGAAGCTCGAAAGTGAGCGTTCAAAAAGTTATCCTGTGTCCATTTCACTGCAAACCAAAGCCATCAGGAGTTAGTTTAGAGTCCCCGGAACTGGAAAATATCCCCCAAGTTCCGCGAAATCGAGACGAAGTTGGTCAAAATCGCGATGCGCGTAAGGCGGTCTCGGCTACTCTTTCAGTCTTAAAGTGAAGTAGGGCTATATTTCGGTCCAGAAGCTCGAAAGTGAGCGTTCAAAGAGTTTTGCTCTCTCAATTTAACTGAAAACCAAGGCCATCGTGAGTTAGTCTAGAGTCCCCGGGACTCAAAGATATCCCTTAAGTTCCGGAAACTCGAGCCGAAGTTGGTCAAAATCGCGATGCGCCTAAGGTGGTCTCGGCTACTCTTTCAGTTTTAAAGTGAAGTGGGACTATATTTCTCCCCAGAATTTCGAAAGTATGCGTTCAAAATAATTGGCTGTGTCCATTTGACTGCAAACCAAGGCCATCAGGAATTACTTTAGAGTCCTTGGGACTGGAATATATCACCGAAGTTTCGGGAAATCTAGCCGAAGTTGGTCAAAACCACGATGCGCGTAAGACGGTCTCGGCTACTCTTTCAGTCTTAAAGTGAAGTGGGGTTATTTTTCGGCTCAGAAGCTCGAAGGGGAGCGTTCAAAAAGTTTTGCTCTCTCCATTTCAATGCAAACCAAGGCAATCAGGAGTTACTTTAGAGTCCCCGGTACCGGAAAATATCCCCCATTTCTCGGGAAATCGAGCCAAAGCTGGTCACAATCACGATAAGCGTAAGGCGGTCTCGGCTACTCTTTCATTCTTAAAGTGAAGTGGGGCAATATTTCCGCCCAGAAGCTTGAAAGTGAGTGTTCAAAAAGTTTTGCTGTGTCCATTTTACTGCAGACCAAGAACGTCGGGGGCCAGTTAAGAGTCCCCGGGAATGGAAAATATCCCCCAAGTATGGGGAAATTAAGCCAAATTTGGTCAAAATCACGACGCGCGTACGGCGGTCTCGTCTACTCTTTCAGTCATAAAGTGAAGTGGGGATATATTTCGGCCCAGAAGCTCGAAACTGAGTGTTCAAAAAGTTTTGCTGTGTCCATTTTACTGCAGACCAAGAACGTCGGGGGCCAGTTAAGAGTCCCCGGGAATGGAAAATATCCCCCAAGTATGGGGAAATTTAGCCAAATTTGGTCAAAATCACGACGCGCGTATGGCGGTCTCGTCTACTCTTTCAGTCATAAAGTGAAGTGGGGATATATTTCGCCCCAGAAGCTCGAAACTGAGTGTTCAAAAAGTTTTGCTGTGTCAATTTCACTGCAAGCCAAGACGATCAGGAGTTAGTTTAGAGTCTCCGGGACTGGAAACTATCCCCCAAATTCCGTTAAATCGAGCCGAAGTTGGTCAAAATCACGATGCGCGCAAGGCGGTCTCAGCTATTCTTTTAGTCTTAAAGGGAAGTTGGGCTATATTTTAGGACAGAAGCTCGAAGATAAGCGTTCAAAAAGTTATGCTGTGTCCATTTCACTGCAACCCAAGGCCATCAGGAATAAGTTTAGAGTTCACAGGACTGGTAAATATTCCCTAATTTCCGGCAAATCGAGCCGAAGTTGGTCAAAATCACGATGCGCGTAAGGCCGACTCGGCTCATCTTTCACTCTTCAAGTGAAGTGGGGCTATATTTCGGGCTAGAAGCTCGAAACTTTGCTTCAATTTCACTGCAAAACAAGGCCATCCGTACTTAGTTTAGAATCCCCGGGACTAGAAAATATCCCCCAAGTTCCGGGAAATCAAGCCGAAGATGGTCAAAATCACGATGCGCGTAAGGCGGTGTCGGCTACTCTTTAAGTCTTAAAGTGAAGTGGGGCTATGTTTCGGCCCAGAAGCTCGAAAGGAAGCGTTGAAAAAGTTTTACTGTGTCCATTTCACTGCAAACCCAGGCCATCAGGAGTTATTTTAGAGTCCCCGGGACTGAAATATATCCCCCAAGTTCGGGGAAATCGAACCAAATTCGGTCAAAATCACCATGCGCGTAAGCCGGTCTCGGCTACTCTATCAGTCTTAAAGTAAAGTTGGGCTATATTTTGTTCCAGAAACTCACAAGTGAGCGTTTAAAAAGTTCTGCTAAGTCCACTTCACTGCAAACCACGACAATGAGGAGTTAGTTTAGAAATCCCGGGACTGGAAAATATCCTCGAAGTTGCGGGAAATCGAGCCGAAGTTGGTGAAAATCACGATGCGCGGAAGGCGTTCTTTGTTACTCTTTCCGTCTTAAAGTGAAGTGGGGCTATATTTCGGCCTAGAAGCTCGACACCGAGCGAGCGCTCCTTTTATCTGTGTCCATTTTAGTAAAAATTAAGGCCATCAGAAGTTAGTTTAGAGTCCCCGGGACTGTAAAATATCAACCAAAATCCGGCAAATCAACCAAAGTTGCTGAAAATCACGATGTGCGTAGGAGTTTATGCTACTCTTACCGTTTTAAATTAAAGTGGGGCTATATTTCGGCCTAGAAGCTCCACACCTAGCGTCCGCTTCGTTTACCTCTGTCCTTTTCACTTAATAATACGGCAATCAGGAGTTAGTTTAGAGTCCCCGGGACTGAAAAATATCCCCCTAGTTCCCGCAAATCCAGCCAAAGATGCTCAAAAATCACCATTCGCGTAAGGCGGTCTCGGCTACTCTGTTAGTCTTAAAATGAAGTGGGGCTATATTTCGGCCTACAAGCTCGACACCTAGCTTGCGCTTCTCTAACCTGTGTCCATTTCAGCAAAAAATAAAGACATCAGGGTTTAGTTTAGAGATTCCGGCACTGGAAAATATCACCCCATTTCCGGAAAATCGAGCCGAAGTTGATCAAAATCACCATGCGCGTAAGGCGGTCTCGGCTACTCTTTCAGTCTTGAAGTGAAGTAGGGCTACATTGCTGCCCAAGAGCTTGAAAGTGAGCGTTTAAAAAGTTTTGCTCTGTCTATTTCACTGCAAACGAAGGCCTTCAGGAGTTAATTTAGAGTTTGCGGGAGTAGAAAATATCCCCCAACTTCCTGGCAATCGAGCTGAGGTTGGTTAAAATCACCATGCCCGTAAGGCGGTCTCGGCTACTCTTTCAGTCTTAAAGTTAAGTGGGGCAATATTTCGGCCCAGAAGCTCGAAAGTGACCGTTCAAAAGGTCTTCCTGTGTCAATTTCACTGCAAACAAAGGCGAGCAGAAGTTAGGTTAGAGTCCCAGGGAGTGGAAAATATCCTGTAAGTGCGGGAAAATGGAGACAAAGGTTGTCAAAATGAAGATACGCGTAAGGCCGTCTCGGCTATTCGTTCAGTCTTAAAGTGAAGTGAAGCTCTACTTCGGCCCAGAAGGTCCAAAGTGAGCCTTCAAAAAAAATTGCTGTGTCCATTTCACTGCAAACCAAGGCAATCAGGAGATAGTTTAGAGTCCCCGAGACTTGAATATATCCCCTAAGTTGCGGGAAATCGAGCCAAAGTTTGTCAAACTCACGATGCGCGTAAGACGGACTCGGCTACTCTTTCAATCTTAAAGTAGAGTGGGGCTATATTTTGGCCCAGAAGTTCGAAGGTGAGCGTTCAAAATGTTTACCTCTGTCCATTTCAATACAAACCAAGGCGATCAGGGGTGAGTTTAGAGTCCTCGGGACTGGAAAATACCCCCCAAGTTCCTAGAAATCGATCCGAAGTTGGTCAAAATCACGATGCGCGTAAGGCGGTCTCGGCTACTCTTTCAGTCTTAAGAGTGAATGCCTATGAAAATGGACCTAAATCGCCTATCAATGGCACAAGTCGAAAAACTGACTTCGGTTGTATTTCGTCCATAGATAGGTCCTAGTAAGAATAGAAATGGACCATAGTTAGTTTCTGCTAATGGAGCTTTTTTGGGGACAAATTTGCGAAAAACGATTTCGCCCCAATTGAGCTCAAAATCTACTTCCGGTTTTGCTGAATTTTCCGAATATTTGATTGCTTCGCACTCTGCAGAATAGCTACTTGAGAATCTTTCAATGGATTTTATATTCAGTTCAGGTCTTCATGGTATGACTGAGCGAAATATAAAATAAATCAAAGTTAGTTTTGAGCCCGAAATGAGATCAAACTGACACGCAAAAAAAACATCGCCACATTTTTCTATGGGCTATAACTTTAAATACCATAAAAACACTTTCTACGGGTTAAATATACACCCACCTGTTAAGATATGGAAAAATATCTCTGGGCAAATGGTTTCAAGTCGCCCGCCTTGGCCTGTGTTTCTCATAGATTTTGCCCAAAATCCGCCGTTGGAATGTAACAATTGTGTGACGCGGATAGCCACTCTCGATTAAATATTCGTTTCCAGCAATCCGATGAAAGCAATTTTTGAAACGTTGTGTGGATAAAATAATGGAATTTTTTTTGTTTGTGTTTTTTATTTAAGTTAGTATATATACATATATATTTTTTTCATTTGCATTGCAACACCCACGACATCCCCGATAAAGAACGTTACTACAGTACTCCGTGAAATGATTTTAACACTTGTTTATTTTATTGATTTCACTGATAACTTACAATACAGTGGCAGTTTTAAAGATACACTTAACCAATCCTCTATAGTTTATGGCAATTGAATCATTGACTGACAAATAAAGTCAAGTGGAAATACCATAAATTCTATAAACTACTAACTGCGTGACGGCATCTCAGCTCTTCTAGCTGTGTAGAAAATTTGTACCTATACAATATGCTCAAACTCAGCTGGAAAACCAGGAATTTCTTGAATTGAATTAGCCGAGGAAGAAATTGCGTTTAAGTTTCAATCATACTGGAAAAAAATCCATCCTTTCTACTTTGGTTGTTTGATCAATTAACTGAAATTTGCAGATCATAACACTGGTGGACAAATAAATATTACAGTGGTCGATCTAGGACTAGGTCGGTTTACACTAAAGGAGTTTTTTTGGACTCGTAAAAGTTCCCGGATTCATCAATTTCAGAGTATTCGGATTATTAGGGGTTTACAGTGAAAGGATATTCAGATTCTTAACCGTTTACACACGACGATAACTCCGGGAACATTCATGATGGAATGGTTAACAAGCAGTTTGTTGCCTCGACAACGAGAAACAACATAGGCACGCAAGGCGTGCAAGAGTTATTTTTTTGTGTGACGTGTCGGAGATAGAAGCATTCATGGTACAGTGATGATTTGGTTAATTTGACAAGTTTTTATGGTTGCGATGTTACATCGGTTATAGTAAGATAGCTAAATAGTAAGCCATAAAATGTTTGACTGAACAAACTACAGTAATCTGACACGTCTCCAGATTGATGTAGATGCCATCTTATTTTCTAACAGGAAATTTGATTCGTTCTTTGATACAACCCGCACTGTGATCGGTGTGACACACGCACATGCATAACTCCCTCTCTCACCGATCACATAGCCCTTCCAACCCCTGAGGGGAATTTTTGCTCAAAAATACTCAAGAGAACTTTTCGCATTTTAGACAAGTCGTAAGTTTACCCTTTTTACACAACACAACGCAACAACACTACTTCACCAAAAATAGAAAGAAAGAAAAAAACCTCTCTGACACGTTGAAAGTCTTATTTAATTAAATGCACTTTAACTTGCCGCCACGCAGTCTTCAGAGAACGTTTGAACAGTTTTTATACTTTTTACCTTTAAAAATATCGGACTAAAATTAATATCATCAAATAAAACTATTAAACTGCTACTGCAGAGACGTAGAAACATTCTAGAAATGAAAGCTTCTGTTTTGTTTAATATCTTGGGAACAATAGCGGATAACTTGTAAGCTTTAATTGAATTTACTCCCATATGAAAAACAGAAGTGTCGAGTTACCATTTGTAACTAAAAATAGCAAACATCTCGTGGGAACAAGTGGTGACGATTCGTCAGCTCTAATTGAATTTACTACCTTGTGAAAAACAAGAGTTTCAAATTACCCATTGTAACTAAAAAATAAAAATATCTCGTTATATTTGCATGCAATAAGAACAAAACAATCGTTACCTGCACTTACTATTGTAAACGTTAGAAATGCTTCAAATCTAAATAGTCTCGTCTCCTCTAAAACATGTCCTAAGAACTAGAACCGACGATTCGTGACCTCTAATTGAATTAACTCCTTGTGAAAAACAAAAGTATCAAGTTACCCTTTGTAATTAAAAATAAAAATATCTCGTGTCATTTGCCTACTACTAACTCATGAACTGCTTCAAAACTCAAGACTCATCTCGTTCGTAACTAGCCACCATTACACTGAAAATTATGCACTCTAAACCAACCCAATGTAGGTATCTAACTGTCACACTTCCCTCCAAACCGGACTGAAAATCACAAACCGGCAACATACACGTCACTCTTTATTTTTCAATTACCATAGTCCTTGTGTTTATACACACCTTGTGTTTCTCACGTACCATTTACCTTTACAACAAGAAATTTGATTGGCTATTCATAGTAGATCCAATCTGATTGGTGTGACATACATACATCTCTCACTCACTCACTCACTCACCCATTGACCCGTCCATAACATACCCGACGCGCCGACTAAGAGATATTTTTTTTTACAAAAAAATAACCCAAAAATGGCTCCAAAAGTGAGGCTAGGGGTAGGTTGAGACAGTCTGAAGTTTTCTTTCAACTCGCTGACCACGGTACTGTTGTCCATCATGTCAGGTCCCTCCAGGTATTTATTCTGGTCTTTACTTAATATCTAGAACTGTCGAGGTTTTCGATCGTGCCATCGTCGTCATCTGCGCAGTAAAGCATGAATTGGGTTTCTGAGGAATATGGCATTACCCATTATAAAAGTGATTACCTACACCTGAAACAGCTCGAGGTAATCACCCAGCGACCGCCATCAAATGGCCATCAATGAGCCTACAACTCGACTACGACTGGATCATGTAATCCGCCATTTTCGTTCCACCGCAAACTCAAACGATCACAGGCGGAAAAATATCCGGATTCGAGAGAAAATCGTTTACACGACAAAACTCTCCGGACTCAAAAGTTTTCGGATTCAAAGTTCCCACTTTAAATTCCGGACTTCGCTGATCGGTCTTTCAGTTTTAAATAAAGTTTTTATTATTATTATTAAAATCTCCGGAAATCTTCGGAGACACGACCAAACCGGGGAGTTTTTATTTCGGATTCGTCCACTTTTGTGTAAACGGCAAATCAATCCGGCACAAAAACGTTCCGGATTCATCACGAATCCGGAACAATTTCCTCTAGTGTAAACCTGCAATCCTGGCCATAAGTTGCTGGGACACCTCCCCTTTTTGCGCGTTAAAACCCACGATTTCAACTACGTCCTTAACGTTTTAGAACAAAAGATGAATAAAAGCAAGTACAATTCACCCTCCCCCCCCCCTAGCAATGTTGCAAGAAAATGAAGCTATTCTGAAGACTAGATCGGATGTGGGAAGAAAGGAAAAAGGGACAACAGAAAGTGGTTAGACAGTTGTGTTGGAACCGAATGCGATTGCTGAAAAATCGTTATTATTGGAATAAGACGTGAATATCTATCTTATCGTCTCTTTAGTTCGAGAATACTGTTCTAGGAGGCGAACAATTCTTGAAACGTGGCTATTCTGAAGCTATTGTCAAGGATTTTTTTTCTTCAAGACTTTTATCAACATTAACAGGGGGAGGGGGGTAGGCGGGCTTGCGCGGTTTTGGTCTTAAGAGAGGCTGCCTGTGAAGTCATCTGCCGTAACTGTCCCAACACTTTTGACCAGGATTGTAGTCTTAAATGAACAGCGAACATCCATCTTGTTTTGTTCGCGGAAGTCGGTCACGGAAGAGCGAATTTCAATGAAATATATATATAATTTGATTAAGCAATTAGCCAAAAATAGGTTGGCCGCCAAAACAGTTTAGGGCTTAGCCTAACTCTAACAATAAGTTTTAAGACTGAAGAAAAAAATAGAAAAAGCATTGAGCATTTCAGTTGTTTGAAACAGAAACATTCGCGCACAATGAACTATATGTATAGTATGTGCGTAACCTGGAAAGCAATCCGTCCAGCACAGTAATTGTTCAAATTAACAGCTTACCGAGACACTCGCACTGTCGATGCCTCTTATTTATGATTTAAACTTTTAGGATTTGTTTACTTTACTTTTTCCGACTTTTTAGCAGAAGAAAAGGCAGTAAATGTGCTGGTACAAATAGAAAGGTTTAACCGAAAATCGATCCGTCGAAATCAACAAATACAATTTTAATCACTGTAGTGTTCCTTCAGATCACGTAAGGCTACAAACCAACAATATCAACTTGTCATTACGCTTAACAAATGAACTTAGAACGATTTTCTTTCTAGAACTCGTTCTTGTTATTAAAATGATCAAAGAAAGAACGACAGCTTAAAACAACATAGCAATAACACCCGAACTCCAAGTAAATTGCCTTTAATTGGCGTTTTTAATTAACGAAATTTCCAAAGCGATGACTTTCAAAATATTAAAGTTAAAAGTGGTCGATTGTGTTTTTCTTTTTTCACCCAAATGTTCTAAGATAGCCATCTGCAGTTTGTTGGAAACGAATTATGTCTTCAGGGTGGCTGCCCGCGTCACGCAACTGTTTACATTCTCACGGCGGTTCAGGGAAAAATTATGAGAAGCACAGGCCAAGGCGGGCGACTTGAAACCATTTGCCCAGAGATGTTTTTTGATTTTCAAACAGGTGGGCGTACAGTTAACCCGTAGAAAGTGTTTTTGTGGTATTTTTAAGTTATAGCCCATAGAAAAATATGGCGATATTTTAGTGCTCTAATTCGTTTGCAACACATTCTAATATTTTGCGTTTCTGTTCGATCTTGTTTCGGGCTCAAAACAAACCTCGATTTATTTTATTTTTCGCTCAGTCATACCATGAAGACCTGAGCTGAATGTAAAGACCATTGAAAGATTCTCAAGTAGCTGCTGTGCGACGCGCAAAGCAATCAAATTTTCAGAAAATTTAGCATAACAGGAAGTAGATTTTAAGCTCAATTGGGGCGAAATCGTTTTTCGCAAATTTCTCCCCAAAAAAGCTCCATTAGCAGAAACCAACTATGGTCCGTTTGTTTACTAGCTAGGGCCAATCTATGGGCAAAAAATGAGCAAAATCGATTTTTCGAGTTGTGCCGTTGTTTGTTCCATAGTTATGAGCACTGGTTCTTAAAGTGAAGTGTGCCTATATTTCGGCAAAGAAGGTCGAAAGTGAGCGTTGAAAAAGTTATGCTGAGCCCAATTCACTGCAAAGCAAGGCAATCAGGTGTTAGTTTAGAGTCCGCCGGATTTGAAAATATCCCCCAAGTTCCGGGAAATCGAGCCTAAGCTGGTCAAAATCACGATGCGCGTAAGGCGGTCTCGGCTACTCTTAAAGTCTTAAAGTGAAGTGGGGCTATATTTGGGCCCAGAAGCTCGAAGGTGAGCGTTCAAAATGTTTTCCTATGTCCATTTCAATGTAAACCAAGGCTATCAGGAGTTAGTTTAGAGTCCCCGGGACTAAAAAAATATGCCCCCAGTTCCGGGAAATCGAGCCGAAGTTGGCCAAAATCACGATGCGCGTAAGGCGGGCTCGGCTACTCCTTTAGTCTTAAAGTAAAGTGGGGCTATATCTCGTCCCAGAAGCTCGAAAATGAGCGTTCAAAAAGCCTTGCTGTGTCCCGTTTACTGCAGACCAAGGACATTAGGGGTCAGTTTAGAGTTCCCGGGAATGGAAAATATCCCCCAAGTTCCGGGAAATTTAGCCGAATGTGGTCAAAATCACGACGCGCGCACGCGGTCTCGGCTACTCTTTCAGTCTTAAAGTGAAGTGGGGCAATATTTCGCCCCAGAAGCTCGAAACTGAGTGTTTAAAAAGTTTTGCTGTGTCAATTTCACTGCAAACCAAGGCCATCAGGAGTTAGTATAGAGACCCAGGGAGTGGAGAATATCCCCCAAGTTCCGGGAAATTTAGCCTAAGTTTGTCAAAATCACCATGGGCGTAAGACGGTCTTGGCTAATCTTTCAGTCTTAAAGTGAAGTAGGGCTATATTTCAGCCGAGAAGCTCGAAAGTGAGCGTTCAAAAAGTTTTCCCTTGTCAAGTTCACTTCAAACCAAGGTGATCATGAGTTAGTTTAGGGTCCCCAGGACTGGAATATATTTCCCAAGTTCCGGGATATCGATCCGAATGTGGTCAAAATCACGATTCGCGAAACGCGGGTCGCCTATTGTTGCAGTCTTAAAGTGAAGTGGGGCTATATTTTGGCGCAGAAGCTCGAAGATGAGCGTTCAAAGAGTTTTGCTGTGTCCATTTCATTGCAAACCAAGGCCATCAGGAATTAGTTTAGAGTCCACAGAACTGGAAAATACTCCCTAAGTTCCGGCCAATTGAACCGAAGTAGGTCAAAATCACGATGCGCGTAAGGCGGACTCGGCTCATCTTTCACTCCTCAAGTGAAGTGGGACTATATTTCGGCCCAGAAGCTCGAAACTCTGCTTTCAAAAATTTTTGCTGTTTCAATTTCACTGCAAAACAGGGTCATCAGGACTTAGTTTATAGTCCCCGGGACTAGAAAATATCCCCCAAGTCCCGGGAAATCAAGCCGAAGATGGTCAAAATCACGATGCGCGTAAAGCGGTCTCGGCAGCTGTTTAAGTCTTAAAGTGAAGTGGGGTTATATTTCGGCCCAGAAGGTCCAAAGTGAGCATTGAAAAAGTTTTGCTGTGTCCATTTCACTGCAAAGCAAGGCCATCAGGAGTTAGTTTAGAGTCCCCGGGACTGGACAATATCCTCCAAGTTCTGCAAAATCAAGCCAAAGTTGGTCAAAATCATGATGCGCGTAAGACGGTCTCGTCTACTCTTTCAGGCTTAAAGTGAAGTGGGGCTATATTCGGCTCAGAAGCTTGAAAGTGAGCGTTTAAAATATTTTGCTCTGTCCATTTCAATGCAAACCAAGGGGATCGGGAAGTAGCTTACAGTCCCTGGGATTTAAAAATATCCCACAAGTTCCGGCAAATTGAGCCAAAGTTTCTCAAAATCACGATGCGCGTAAGGCCGTTTCGTCTATTTTTCAGTCTTAAAATGAAGTGGGGCTATATTTCGACCTAGAAGCTCGGCACCGAGCGTGCGCTAATTTAATCTGTGTCGATTTCACTGAAAACTAAGGCAATCAGGAGTTCGTTTAGAGCTCCCACAGCTGGAAACTATCCCCCAAGTTCCGGGAAATCGAGCCATAGAGTCTCAAAATCACGATGCGCGTAAGGCGGTCTCGTCTACTCTTTCAACCTTAAAATGAAATGGGCTATATTTCGGCCCAAAGGCTCGAAAGTGAGCGTTCAAAAAGTTTTCCTGTGTCCATTTCACTGCAAACCAAGGCCAAGAGGAAATACGTTAGAGTCCCCGGGACTGTAAAATATCCCCCAAGTTCCGGGAAATCAAGCGGAAGTTGGTCAAAATCACGTTGCGTGCAAGGCGGTCTCGGCTACTCTTTCAGTTTTAAAGTGAAGTGGGACTATATTTCGACCCAGCAGCTCGAAACTGAGCGTTCAAAAAGTTTTCCTGTGTCCATTGCTCGGCCAACCAAGGCAATCAGGAGTTAGTTTAGAGTGCGCGGGACTGGAAAATATCCCCCCAGTTCCGGGAAATGGGGCCGAACTTGGTCAAAATCACGATGCGCTTAAGACGGTCTCGGCTACTCTTTAAGTCTTAAGGTGAAGTGGGGCTATGTGTTGGCCCAGAAGCTTTAAAGTGAGCGTTGAAAAAGTTTTGCCGTTTCCATTTTACTGCAAACCAAGGCAATCAGGAGTTAGTTTATTGTTCCCGGGTCTGGAAAATATCCCTCAAGTTCCGGGAAATCGAGGCGTACTTTGTCAAAATCACGATTCGCATAAGGCGGTCTCGGCTACTCTTTCAGTCTTAAAGTGAAGTGTGGCTATATTTTGGCCCAGAAGTTCGCACAAGAGCGTTAAAAAAGTTCTCCTGTGTCCATTTCACTGCAAAGCAAGGCCATCAGGAGTTAGTTTAGAGTTCCCAAGACTGGAAAATATCCAACAAGTTTACGAAAATCGAGCTTAAATTATTCAAAATTACGATGCGCGTAAGGCGGCCTCGGCTACTCTTTCAATCTTAAAATGAAGTGGGGCTAAACTTTTGGGCCCAGAAGCTGGAAAGTCAGCGTTCAAAAAGTTTTGTTGTTTCCATTTCACTCCAAACCAAGACAAGCAGGAGTTAGTTTAGAGTCCCCGGGACTGGAAAATATCCCCCAATTTCCGGGAAATCAACCCGAAGTTTGTCAAAATCACGATGCGCGTAAGGCGGTCTCGGCTACCCTTTTAGTGTTAAAGTAAAGTGGGGCTATATTTTGGCCCAGAAGCTCTAAATTGAGCGTTCAAATAGTTTTGCTGTGTCCATTTTACTACAAACCAAGGCCATCAGGAATTAGTTTAGAGTCCTCAGAACTGGAATATATCCCCTAAGTTCAGGCAAATCGAGCCGAAGTTGCTCAAAATCAGGATGCGCGTAAGTCAGTCTCGGCTACTCTTTCAGTCTTCAAGTGAAGTGGGGCTCTATTTCGGTCCAGAACCTCGAAAGTGTGCGTTCAAAAACTTGTGCTGTGTAAATTTCACTGCAAAGCATGGCCATCAGGAGTTAGTTTAGAGTCCCCGGGACTGGAAAATATTCCGCAAGTTCCGGGAAATCGAGCAGAAGTTGATCAAAATCACGATCCGCGTAAGGCGGTCTCGGCTACTCTTTCAGTCTTAAAGTGAAGTAGGGCTATGCTTCGGCCCAGAAGCTCGAAAGTGAACGTTCAAAAAGTTATCCTGTGTCCATTTCACTGCAAACGAAAGCCATCAGGAGTTACTTTAGAGTCCCCGGAACTGGAAAATATTCCCCAAGTTCCGCGAAATCGAGGCGAAGTTGGTCAAAAGCACGATGCGCGTAAGGCGGTCTCGGCTACTCTTTCAGTCTTAAAGTGAAGTAGGGCTATATTTCGGTCCAGAAGCTCGAAAGTGAGCGTTCAAAAAGTTTTTCTCTCTCAAGCTAACTGAAACCAAGGCCATCGTGAGTTAGTTTAGAGTCCCCAGGACTGAAAAATATCCCTTAACTTCCGGAAACTCGAGCCGAAGTTGGTCAAAATCACGATGCGCCTAAGGTGGTCTCGGCTACCCTTTCAGTTTTAAAGTGAAGTGGGGGTATATTTCTCCCCAGAATTTCGAAAGTATGCGTTCAAAAAAATTGGCTGTGTCCATTTTACTGCAAACCAGGGCCATCAGGAATTACTTTAGAGTCCTTGGGATTGGAATATATACCCGAAGTTTCGGGAAATATAGCCGAAGTTGGTCAAAACCAAGATGCGCGTAAGACGGTCTCGGCTACTCTTTCAGTCTTAAAGTGAAGTGGGGCTATATTTCGGCTCAGAAGCTCGAAGGGGAGCGTTCAAAAAGTTTTGCTCTCTCCATTTCAATGCAAACCAAGGCAATCAGGAGTTACTTTAGAGTGTCCGGTACCGGAAAATATCCCCCATTTCGCGGGAAATCGAGCCAGAGTTGGTCACAATCACGATAAGCGTAAGGCGGTCTCGGCTACTCTTTCATTCTTAAAGTGAACTGGGGCAATATTTCCGCCCAGAAGCTTGAAAGTGAGCGTTCAGAAAGTTTTGCTGTGTCCATTTCACTCCAAAGCAAGGCCATCAGGAGTTACTTTAGAGTCCGCGGAACTGTAAAATATCCCCCAAGTTCCGGGAAATCGAGCCGAAGTTGGTCAAAATTACGATGCGCGTAAGCCGGTCTCGGCTACTCTTTCAATCTTAAAGTAGAGTAGAGCTATGTTTCGGCCCAGAAGCTCGAAAGTAAGCGTTCAAAAAGTTTTGCTGTATCCATTTTATTGCAGACCAAGGACGTCGGGGGTCAGTTTATAGTCCCCGGGAATGGAAAATATCCCCCAAGTTCCGTGAAATTTAGCCAAAGTTTTTCAAAATCACAACGCGCGTATGGCGGTCTCGGCTACTCTTTCAGTCTTAAAGTGAAGTGGGGCAGTATTTCGTCCCCGAAGCTCGAAACTGAGTGTTTAAAAAGTTTTGCTGTGTCAATTTCACTGCAAACCAAGGCCATCAGGAGTTAGTTTACAGACCCAGGGAGTGAAAAATATCCCCCAAATTCCGGGAAATTTACCCGAAGTTTCTCAAAATCACCAGGGCGTAAGGCGGTCTCGGCTAATCTTTCAGTCTTAAAGTGAAGTCGGGCTATATTTCGCCCCAGAAGCTCGAAAGTGAGCGTTCAAAAAGTTTTCCTGTGTCAATTTCACTTCGAAGCAAAGCCATGAAGAGTTAGTTTAGAGTCCCAGGGACTGGAAAATATCCCGTTAGTTCCGAAAAATCGAGACTGGGTTTGGCAAACTAAATAAGCGCGTAAGGCCATCTCGGCTACTCTTTTAGTGTTAAAATAAAGTGGGGCTCTATTTCGGCCCAGAAGCTCCAAAGTAAGGGTTCAAAAAAATTTGCTGTGTCCATTTCGCTGGAAACCCAGGCCATCAGGAGTTAGTTTAGTGTTCCCGGGACTGGAATATATCCTCCAGGTTCCGGGAAATCGAGCCGAAGTTAGTCAAAATCACGATTTGCGTAAGACAGACTCGGCTACTCTTAATCTTAAAAAGAAGTGGGGCTATATTTCGGCCCAGAAGCTCGAAGGTGAGTCTTCACAACGTTTTGCTCTGTCAGTTTCAATGCAAAGCAAGGCGATCAGGAGTTAGTTTAGAGTCCCCGGGACTGGAAAATATCCCCCAAGTTCCGGGATATCGATCCGAAGTTGGTCAAAATCACGATGCGCGAAACGCGATCTCGGCTATTGTTTCAGTCTTAAAGTGAAGTGGGGCTATATTTCGGCCCAGAAGCTCGAAAGTGACCGTTTAAAAAGTTACGCTTTGTGCATTTAACTGCAAACAAAGGCCATCAGGAGTTAGTTTAAAGTCCCCCGGACGGGAAAATATCCGCCAATTTCCGGGAAATCCAGCTGAAGTTGGTCAAAATCATGATGCCTGTAAGGCGGTCTCCGCTACTCTTTCAGTCTTAAAGTGAAGTGGGGCTATATTTCGGCCCAGAAGCTGCAAAGTGATCGTTAAAAAAGTTATGCTCTGTGCATTTCACTGCAAACCAAGGCCATCAGGAGTTAGTTTAGTCCCCTGGACTGGAAAATATCCCCCAAGTTCCGGGAAATCGAGCTGAACTTGGTCAAAATCACGATGCGCGTAAGGCGGTCTCGGCTACTATTTCAGGGTTAAAGTGAAGTGGGCTTCTGTTTAAGCCCACAAGCTAGAAGGTGAGTGTTAAAAAAGTTCTGCTCTGTCCATTTCTCCGAAAACCAAGGCCATAAGGAGTTAATTTAGAGCTCGCGGGACTCGAATATATCCACCAAGCTCCGGGAAGACGTGCAAGACGGTCTCGGCACTCTTTGAGTCTGTATTTCGGGCCAGAAGCTCGAAAGTGAGCGTTCAAAATGTTTTCCTCTGTCCATTTCAATACAAACCAAGGCGATCAGGGGTTAGTTTAGAGTCCTCGGGACTGGAAAATACCCCCCAAGTTCCTAGAAATCGATCCGAAGTTGGTCAAAGTCACGATTCGCAGAAGGCGGTCTCGGCTACTCTTTCAGTCTTAAAGTGAAGTGTGGCTATATTTCGGCAAAGAAGGTCGAAAGTGAGCGTTGACAAAAGTTATGCTGTGTCCAATTCACTGCAAAGCAAGGCAATCAAGTGTTAGTTTAGAGTCCCCGGGACTGGAAAATATCCCCCAAGTTCCGGAAAATCAAGCCAAAGTTGGTCAAAATCACAATGCGCTTAAGACGGTCTCGGCTACTCTTTCAGGCTTAACGTGAAGTGGGGCTATATTCGGCTCAAAAGCTTGAAGGTGAGCGTTTAAAATGTTTTGCTCTGTCCATTTCAATGCAAACCAAGGCGATCGGGAGTTAGTTTACAGTCCCTGGGACTGAAAAATATCCCACAAGTTCCGGCAAATTGAGCCAAAGTTGCTCAAAATCACGATGCTCGTAAGGCCGTTTCGTCTATTTTTTCAGTCTTAAAATGAAGTGGGGCTATATTTCGACCTAGAAGCTCGGCATCGAGCGTGCGCTAATTTAATCTGTGTCGATTTCACTGAAAACTAAGGCAATCAGGAGTTCGTTTAGAGCTCCCAAAGCTGGAAACTATCCCCCAAGTTCCGGGAAATCGAGCCATAGAGGCTCAAAATCACGATGCGCGTAAGGCGGTGTCGTCTACTTTT
The DNA here is from genome assembly GCF_964199315.1 of Orbicella franksi. NCBI lineage: Eukaryota > Metazoa > Cnidaria > Anthozoa > Scleractinia > Merulinidae > Orbicella > Orbicella franksi. Next base: position 704,982 of record NC_138153.1, read on the forward strand.
TCAGCCTTAAAATGAAATGGGCTATATTTCGGCCCAAAGGCTCGAAAGTGAGCGTTTAAAAAGTTTTCCTGTGTCCATTTCACTGCAAACCAAGGCCAAGAGGAAATACGTTAGAGTCCCCGGGACTGTAAAATATCCCCCAAGTTCTGGGAAATCAAGCGGAAGTTGGTCAAAATCACGTCGCGCGCAAGGCGGTCTCGGCTACTCTTTCAGTTTTAAAGTGAAGTGGGGCTATATTTCGACCCAGCAGCTCGAAAGTGCGCCTTTAAAAAGTTTTCCTGTGTCCATTGCTCGGCCAACCAAGGCAATCAGGAGTTAGTTTAGAGTCCCCGGGACTGGAAAATATCCCTCGAGTTCCGGGAAATGGAGCCGAACTTGGTCAAAATCACGATGCGCTTAAGACGGTCTCGGCTACTCTTTAAGTCTTAAAGTGAAGTGGGGCTATGTGTTGGCCCAGAAGCTTTAAAGTGAGCGTTGAAAAAGTTTCGCCATTTCCATTTTACTGCAAAAGACGGCAATCAGGAGTTAGTTTAAAGTTCCCGGGTCTGGAGAATATCCCGCAAGTTCCGGGAAATCGAGGCGTACTTTGTCAAAATCACGATTCGCATAAGGCGGTCTCGGCTACTCTTTCAGTCTTAAAGTGAAGTGTGGCTATATTTTGGCCCAGAAGTTCGCACAAGAGCGTTAAAAAAGTTTCCCTGTTTCCATTTCACTGCAAAGCAAGGCCATCAGGAGTTAGTTTAGAGTCCCTGGGACTGGAAAATATCCCCCAAGTTTCCGAAAATCTAGCTTAAGTTAGTCAAAATTACGATGCGCATAAGGCGGCCTGGGCTACTCTTTCAATCTTAAAATGAAGTGGGGCTAAACTTTTGGGCCCAGAAGCTGGAAAGTCAGCGTTCAAAAAGTTTTGCTGTTTCCATTTCACTCCAAACCAAGACAAGCAGGGGTTAGTTTAGAGTCCCCGGGACTGGAAAATATCCCCTAAGTTCCGGGAAATCAACCCGAAGTTTCTCAAAATCACCATGCGCGTAAGGCGGTCTCGGCTACCCTTTTAGTGTTAAAGTAAAGTGGGGCTATATTTTTGCCCAGAAGCTCTAAATTGAGCGTTCAAAAAGTTGTGCTCTGTCCATTTTACTGCAAACCGAGGCCATCAGGAATTAGTTTAGAGTCCTCAGAACTGGAATATATACCCTAAGTTCAGGCAAATCGAGCCGAAGCTGCCCAAAATCAGGATGCGCGTCTGTCGGTCTCGGCTACTCTTTCAGTCTTCAAGTGAAGTGGGACTCTATTTCGGTCCAGAACCTCGAAAGTGTGCGTTCAAAAACTTGTGCTGTGTAAATTTCACTGCAAACCATGGCCGTCAGGAGTTAGTTTAGAGTCCCCGGAACTGGAAAATATCCCCCAAGTTCCGCGAAATCGAGCAGAAGTTGATCAAAATCACGATCCGCGTAATGCGGTCTCGGCTACTGTTTCAGTCTTAAAGTGAAGTGTGGCTGTATTTCGGCCCACAAGCTCGAAATTGAGCGTTCAAAAAGTTTTGCTGTGTCCATTTCACTGCAAACCAAGGCCATCAGGCGTTAGTTTAGAGTACGCGGAAGTAGAAAATATCCCCCCATGTCCGGGAAATCGAGCCCGAGTTGGTCAAAATCACGATGCGCGCAAGGCGATCTCGGCTACTCTTTCAGTTTCAAAGTGAAGTTGTGCTATATTTCGGCCCAGAGGCTCGAAAGTGCGCATTCGAAAAGTTTTGTTGTGTCCATTTCACTGCAAAGCAGGGCCATCAGGATTTAGTTTAGAGCCCTTGGGACTAAAAATTATTTCCCAAGTTCCGCCAGATCGAGCCGAAGTTGGTCAAAGTCACTATGCGCGTAAGGCGCTCTCGGTTAGTTTTTCAGTATTAAGGTGAAGTTGGGTTATAGTTCGGCCAAGAAGCTCGAAAGTGCGCGTTCAAAAAGTTTTGTTCTGTCCCTTTCACTGGAAACCAAGGCCGTCAGGAGTTAGTTTAGAGTCCCCGGGCCTGGAAAATATTCTCCAAGTTCCAGGAAATCGCGCCGAAGTTGATCAAAATCACCATGCGCGTAACGGGCTCTCGGCTATTCTTTCAGTCTTAAATTTAAGTAGGGCTATACTTCCGCCCTGAAGTTAGAAGGTAAGCGTTCAGAATGTTTTGCTGTGTTGATTAAATTGGAAACCAAGGTCATCGGGAGTTAGTTTAGCGTCCCCGGGACTTTAAATTATTCGCCAACTTCCGGGAAATCGAGCAAAAGTGGCCCAAAATCACGATGCGCGTAAGGCGGTCTCGGCTACTCTTTCAGTCTTAAAATTAAGGGGGTCTATATTTCGACCTAGAAGCTCGAGACCGGGCGTGCGCTAATTTTACCTGTGTCCATTTCACTGACACCTTAGTCGTCAGGTGTTAGTTTAGAGTCCTTGGGACTGGAAAATATTCCCCAAATTCTGGCAGATCGAGCCAAAGTTGCTCAAAATCACGATGCGCGTAAGGCGGTCTCGGCTACTCTTTCAGTCTTAAAATTGAGGGGGGCTATATTTCGACCTAGAAGCTCGAGACCGGGCGTGCGCTAATTTTACCTGTGTCCATTTCACTGACATCTTAGGCGATCAGGTGTTAGTTTAGAGTCCTTGGGACTGGAAAATATTCCCCGAATTCCGGCAAATCGAGCCAAAGATGCTCAAAATCAAGATGCGAGTAAGGCGGTCTCGGCTACTCTTTCACTCTGAAAATGAAGTGGGGCCATATTTCGGTTCTACAGGCTTGACACCGAGCGTGCGCTCCTTTTGCCTGTGTCCTTTTCACTAAGAACTAAGTCCATCAGGAGATAGTTTAGAGTCCTCGAGACTGGAAACTATCCTCCAAGTTTCGGCAAATTGAGCCATAGTTTCTTAAAATTACGATAAGCGTACGGCAGTTTCGTTTACTCTTTTAGTCTTAAAATGAAGTGGGCCTTTATTTCGACCTAGAAGCTCGACAGGGAGCGTGCGCTCCTGTTACCTGTGACCATTTTACTGAAAACTAAGGTTATCAGGAGTTAGCTCAGAGTCCCCGGGACTGGAAAATATCCCCCAAGTTTTGGCAGATCGAGCCATAGTGGCTAAAAATTTCGATGCGCTTAAGGCGGTTTCGTCTACCGTTTCAGTCTTAAAATAAAGTGGGGCTACGTTTCGGCCTACAACCTGGAAACCTAGCGTGCGCTCCTTTTACCTGTGTCCATTTCAATGAAAACCAAGGCAATCAGGAGTTAGTTTAGAACTTCCGGGACTGGAAAATATCTCCCAGACCCCGAGAAATCAACCCGAAGTTGGACAAATTTACCATGCGCGTAGGGCGGTCTCGGCTACTCTTTCAGTCTTAAAGTGAAGTGGGGCTATATTTCGGCCGAGAAGCTCGAAAGTGAACGTTCAAAAAGTTTCGCTGTGTCCATGACACTGAAAACCAAGGCCATCAGGAATTAGTTTACAGTGCCCGGGACTGGGAATTATTTCCCAAGTTCCGCGAAATTGAGCCGAAGTAACCCAAAATCACGATGCGCGTAAGGCAATCTCAGCTACTCTTTCAGTCTTAAAATGAAGTAGGGCTATGCTTCGGCCCAGAAGCTCGAAAGTGAGCGTTCAAAAAGTTATCCTGTGTCCATTTCACTGCAAACCAAAGCCATCAGGAGTTAGTTTAGAGTCCCAGGGACTGAAAAATATCCCTTAAGTTCCGGAAACTCGAGCCAAAGTTGGTCAAAATCACGATGCGCCTAAGGCGGTCTCGGCTGCTCTTGCAGTTTTAAAGTGAAGTAGGGCTATATTTCTCCCCAAAATTTCGAAAGTATGCGTTCAAAAAAATTCGCTGTGTCAATTTGACTGCAAACCAAGGCCATCAGGAATTACTTTAGAGTCCTTGGGACTGGAATATATACCCGAAGTTTCCGGAAATCTAGCTGAAGTTGGTCAAAACCACGATGCGCGTAAGACGGTCTCGGCTACTCTTTCAGTCTTAAAGTGAAGTGGGGCTATATTTCGGCTCAGAAGCTCGAAGGGGAGCGTTCAAAAAGTTTTGCTCTCTCCATTTCAATGCAAACCAAGGCAATCAGGAGTTACTTTAGAGTCCCCAGTACCGGAAAATATCCCTCATTTCCCGGGAAATCGAGCCAAAGTTGGTCACAATCACGATAAGCGTAAGGCGGTCTCAGCTACTCTTTCATTCTTAAAGTGAACTGGGGCAATATTTCCGCCCAGAAGCTTGAAAGTGAGCGTTCAGAAAGTTTTGCTGTGTCCATTTCACTTCAAAGCAAGGCCATCAGAAGTTACTTTAGAGTCCGCGGAACTGTAAAATATCCCCCAAGTTCCGGGAAATCGAGCCGAAGTTGGTCAAAATTACGATGCGCGTAAGCCGGTCTCGGCTACTCTTTCAATCTTAAAGTAAAGTGGAGCTATATTTCGGCCCAAAAGCTCTAAAGTGAGTGTTTAAAAAGGTTTTGCTGTGTCAATTTCACTGCAAACCAAAGCCATCAGGAATTGGTTTAGAGACCCAGGAAGTGGAAAATATCCCCCAAATTCCGCGAAATTTAGCCGAAGTTGGTCAAAATCACCATGTGCGTAAGGCGGTCTCGGCTAATCTTTCAGTCTTAAAGTGAAGTGGGGCTATATTTCTGCCCAGAGGCTCGAAAGTCACCGTTCAAAAGGTCTTCCTGTGTCAATTTCACTGCAAACAAAGGCGAGCAGAAGTTAAGTTAGAGTCCCAGGGAGTGGAAAATATCCTGTAAGTGCGGGAAAATGGGGACAAAGGTTGTCAAAATGAAGATACGCGTAAGGCCGTCTCGGCTATTCGTTCAGTTTTAAAGTGAAGTGAGGCTCTACTTCGGCCCAGAAGGTCCCAAGTGAGCGTTCAAAAAAAATTGCTGTGTCCATTTCACTGCAAACCAAGGCAATCAGGAGATAGTTTAGAGTCCCCGAGACTTGAATATATCCCCTAAGTTCCGGGAAATCGAGCCAAAGTTTGTCAAACTCACGATGCGCGTAAGACGGACTCGGCTACTCTTTCAATCTTAAAGTAGAGTGGGGCTATATTTCGGCCCAGAAGCTCGAAGGTGAGCGTTCAAAATGTTTTCCTCTGTCCATTTCAATACAAACCAAGGCGATCAGGGGTTAGTTTAGAGTCCTCGGGTCTGGAAAATACCCCCCAGGTTCCTAGAAATCGATCCGAAGTTGGTCAAAATCACGATGCGCGTAAGGCGGTCTCGGCTACTCTTTCAGTCTTAAAGTGAAGTGTGGCTATATTTCGGCAAAGAAGGTCGAAAGTGAGCGTTGAAAAAGTTATGCTGTGTCCAATTCACTGCAAAGCAAAGCAATCAGGTGTTAGTTTAGAGTCCGCCGGATTTGAAAATATCCCCCAAGTTCCGGGAAATCGAGCCTAAGCTGGTCAAAATCACCATGCGCGTAAGGCGGTCTCGGCTTCTTAAAGTCTTAAAGTGAAGTGGGGCTATATTTGGGCCCAGAAGCTCGAAGGTGAGCGTTCAAAATGTTTTCCTTTGTCCATTTCAATGCAAACCAAGGCCATCAGGAGTTAGTTTAGAGTCCCCGGGACTAAAAAAATATCCCCATGTTGCGGGAAATCGAGCCGAAGTTGGTCAAAATCACGATGCGCGTAAGGAGCTCTCGGTTACTCTTTCAGTCTTTAAGTGAAGTGGGGCTATATTTGGGCCAAGAAGCTCGAAAGTGAACGTTCAAAAAGTTTTGCTGTGTCCATGTTAACGCGAACCAAGGCCATCAGGGGTTACTTTAGAGTCCACGGGACTAACAAATATTCCCCAAGTTCCGGGAAACCGAGCCGAAGTTGGTCAAAATCACGATGCGCGTAAGGCGGGCTCGGCTACTCTTTTAGTCTTAAAGTAAAGTGGGGCTATATCTCGTCCCAGAAGCCCGAAAATGAGCGGTCGAAAAGCCTTGCTGTGTCCAGTTTACTGCAGACCAAGGACGTCGGGGGTCAGTTTAGAGGCCCCGGGAATGGAAAATATCCCCCAAGTTCCGGGAAATTTAGGCGAAGTTGGTCAAAATCACGACGCGCGTACGCGGTCTCGGCTACTCTTTTAGTCTTAAAGTGAAGTGGGGCAATATTTCGCCCCAGAAGCTCGAAACTGAGTGTTTAAAAACTTTTGCTGTGTCAATTTCACTGCAAAGCAACGCCATCAGGACTTAGTATAGAGACCCAGGGAGTGGAAAATATCCCCCAAATTCCGGGAAATTTAGTCTAAGTTTGTCAAAATCACCATGGGCGTAAGACGGTCTTGGCTAATCTTTCAGTCTGAAAGTGAAGTGGGCCTATATTTCGCCCCAGAAGCTCGAAAGTGAGCGTTCAAAAAGTTTTCCCTTGTCAAGTTCACTTCAAACCAAGGTGATCAGGAGTTAGTTTAGGGTCCCCAGGACTGGAAAATATCCCCCAAGTTCCGGGATATCGATCCGAAGTTGGTCAAAATCACGATTCGCGAAACGCGGGTCGGCTATTGTTGCAGTCTTAAAGTGAAGTGGGGCTATATTTCAGCCCAGAAGCTCGACACTCTGCTTTCAAAAACTTTTGCTGTTTCAATTTCACTGCAAAACAAGGTCATCAGGACTTAGTTTATAGTCCCCGGGACTAGAAAATATCCCCCAAGTTCCGGGAAATCAAGCCGAAGATGGTCAAAATCACGATGCGCGTAAAGCGGTCTCGGCAACTGTTTAAGTCTTAAAGTGAAGTGGGGTTATATTTCGGCCCAGAAGGTCCAAAGTGAGCGTTCAAAAAGTTTTGCTGTGTCCATTTCACTGCAAAGCAAGGACATCAGGAGTTAGTTTAGAGCCCCCCGGACTGGAAAATATCCCCCAAGTTCCGGAAAATCAAGCCAAAGTTGGTCAAAATCACGATGCGCGTAAGACGGTCTCGGCTACTCTTTCAGGCTTTAAGTGAAGTGGGGCTATATTCGGCTCAAAAGCTTGAAGGTGAGCGTTTAAAATGTTTTGCTCTGTCCATTTCAATGCAAACCAAGGCGATCGGGAGTTAGTTTACAGTCCCTGGGACTGAAAAATATCCCACAAGTTGCGGCAAATTGAGCCAAAGTTGCTCAAAATCACGATGCTCGTAAGGCCGTTTCGTCTAGTTTTTTCAGTCTTAAAATGAAGTGGGGCTGTTTTGACCTAGAAGCTCGGCATCGAGCGTGCGCTAATTTAATCTGTGTCGATTTCACTGAAAACTAAGGCAATCAGGAGTTCGTTTAGAGCTCCCAAAGCTGGAAACTATCCCCCAAGTTCCGGGAAATCGAGCCATAGAGGCTCAAAATCACGATGCGCGTAAGGCGGTCTCGTCTACTTTTTCAGCCTTAAAATGAAATGGGCTATATTTCGGCCCAAAGGCTCGAAAGTGAGCGTTTAAAAAGTTTTCCTGTGTCCATTTCACTGCAAACCAAGGCCAAGAGGAAATACGTTAGAGTCCCCGGGACTGTAAAATATCCCCCAAGTTCCGGGAAATCAAGCGGAAGTTGGTCAAAACCACGTTGCGCGCAAGGCGGTGTCGGGTACTCTTTCAGTTTTAAAGTGAAGTGGGGCTATATTTCGACCCAGCAGCTCGAAACTGAGCGTTCAAAAAGTTTTCCTGTGTCCATTGCTCGGCCAACCAAGGCAATCAGGAGTTAGTTTAGAGTCCCCGGCACTGGAAAATATCCCCCCAGTTCTGGGAAATGGAGCCGAACTTGGTCAAAATCACGATGCGCTTAAGACGGTCTCTGCTACTCTTTAAGTCTTAAAGTGAAGTGGGGCTATGTGTTGGCCCAGAAGCTTTAAAGTGAGCGTTGAAAAAGTCTTGCCGTTTCCATTTTACTGCAAACCAAGGCAATCAGGAGTTAGTTTAAAGTTCCCGGGTCTGGAAAATATCCCCCAAGTTCCGGGAAATCAACCCGAAGTTTGTCAAAATCACGATTCGCATAAGGCGGTCTCGGCTACTCTTTCTGTCTTAAAGTGAAGTGTGGCTATATTTTGGCCCAGAAGCTCGAAATTGAGCGTTCAAAAAGTTTTCCTGTGTCCATTTTACTGCAAACCAAGGCCATCAGGAATTAGTTTAGAGTCCTCAGAACTGGAATATATCCCCTAAGTTCCGGCAAATCGAGCCCAAGTTGCTCAAAATCAGGATGCGCGTAAGTCGGTGTCGGCTACGCTTTCAGTCTTCAAGTGAAGTGGGGCTCTATTTCGGTATAGAACCTCGAAAGTGTGCGTTCAAAAACTGGTGCTGTGTAAATTTCACTGCAAACCATGGCCGTCAGGAGTTAGTTTAGAGTCCCCGGGACTGGAAAATATTCCCCTAATCCCGGGAAATCGAGCAGAAGTTGATCAAAATCACGATGCGCGTAACGCGGTCTCGGCTACCCTTTTAATCTTAAAGTGAAGTTGCGGTATATTTCGGCCCAGAGGCTCGAAAGTGCGCATTCGAAAAGTTTTGCTGTGTCCATTTCACTGCAAAGCAGGGCCATCAGGAGTTAGTTTAGAGCCCTTGGGACTAGAAAATATTTCCCAAGTTCCGCCAGATCGAGCCGAAGTTGGTCAAAGTCACTATGCGCGTAAGGCGCTCTCGGTTAGTCTTTTCGTCTTAAAGTGAGAGTGGGCTATAGTTCGGCCAAGAATCTCGAAAGTGCGCGTTCAAAAAGTTTTGTTCTGTCCCTTTCACTGGAAACCAAGGCCGTCAGGAGTTAGTTTAGAGTCCCCGGGCCTGGAAAATATTCTCCAAGTTCCAGGAAATCGCGCCGAAGTTGATCAAAATCACCATGCGCGTAACGGGCTCTCGGCTATTCTTTCAGTCTTAAATTTAAGTAGGGCTATATTTCGGCCCTGAAGCTCGAAGGTGAGCGTTCAGAATGTTTTGCTGTGTTGATTAAATTGGAAACCAAGGTCATCGGGAGTTAGTTTAGCGTCCCCGGGACTTTAAATTATTCGCCAACTTCCGGGAAATCGAGCAAAAGTGGCCCAAAATCACGATGCGCGTAAGGCGGTCTCGGCTACTCTTTCAGTCTTAAAATTAAGGGGGGCTATATTTCGACCTAGAAGCTCGAGACCGGGCGTGCGCTAATTTTACCTGTGTCCATTTCACTGACATCTTAGGCGATCAGGTGTTAGTTTAGAGTCCTTGGGACTGGAAAATATTCCCCAAATTCTGGCAGATCGAGCCAAAGTTGCTCAAAATCACGATGCGCGTAAGGCGGTCTCGGCTACTCTTTCAGTCTTAAAATGAAGTGGGGCTATATTTCGGCCGAGAAGCTCGAGACCGAGCGTGCGCTCCTTTTGCCTGTGTACATATCACTGAAAACTAAGTTCATCATGAGTTAGCATAGAGTCCTCGGGACTGGAAAATATTCCCCGAATTCCGGCAAATCGAGGCAAAGATGCTCAAAATCAAGATGCGAGTAAGGCGGTCTCGGCTACTCTTTCACTCTGAAAATGAAGTGGGGCCATATTTCGGTTCTACAGGGTTGAAACCGAGCGTGCGCTTCTTTTGCCTGTGTCCATTTCACTGAAAACCAAGGCAATCAGGAGTTAGTTTAGAGCTTCCGGGACTGTAAAATATCCCCCAGGTTCCGCGAAATCGAGACGAAGTTGGTCAAAAGCACGATGCGCGTAAGGCGGTCTCGGCTACTCTTTCAGTCTTAAAGTGAAGTAGGGCTATATCTCGATCCAGAAGCTCGAAAGTGAGCGTTCAAAAAGTTTTGCTCTCACAATTTAACTGAAAACCAAGGCCATCGTGAGTTAGATTAGAGTCGCCGAGACTTAAAACTATCCCTTAAGTTCCGGAAACTCGAGCCAAAGTTGGTCAAAATCACGATGCGCCTAAGGCGGTCTCGGCTACTCTTTCAGTTTTAAAGTCAAGTGGGGCTATATTTCTCCCCAGAATTTCGAAAGTATGCGTTCAAAAAAATTGGCTGTGTCCATTTCACTGAAAACCAGGGCCATCAGGGATTACTCTAGAGTCCTTGGGACTGGAATATATCCCCGAAGTTTCGGGAAATCTACCCGAAGTTGGTCAAAACCACGATGCACGTAAGACGGTCTCGGCTACTCTTTCAGTCTTAAAGTGAAGTGGGGCTATATTTCGGCTCAGAAGCTCGAAGGGGAGCGTTCAAAAAGTTTTGCTCTCTCCATTTCAATGCAAACCAAGGCAATCAGGAGTTACTTTAGAGTCCCCGGTACCGGAAAATATCCCCCATTTCCCGGGAAATCGAGCCAAAGTTTTTCACAATCACGATAAGCGTAAGGCGGTCTCTGCTACTCTGTCATTCTTAAAGTGAACTTGGCCAATATTTCCGCCCAGAAGCTTGAAAGTGAGCGTTCAGAAAGTTTTGCTGTGTCCATTTCACTCCAAAGCAAGGCCATCAGAAGTTACTTTAGAGTCCGCGGGACTGTAAAATATCCCCCAAGTTCCGGGAAATCGAGCCGAAGTTGGTCAAAATCACGATTTGCGTAAGACAGACTCGGCTACTCTTACTCTTAAAAAGAAGGAGGGCTATATTTCGGCCCAGAAGCTCGAAGGTGAGTCTTCACAACATTTTGCTCTGTCAGTTTCAATGCAAAGCAAGGCGATCAGGAGTTAGTTTAGAGTCCGCGGGACTTAAAAATATCCCCCAAGTTCCGCGAAATTTTGCCAAAGTTGGTCAAAATCACCACGCGCGTACGGCGGTCTCGGCTACTCTTTCAGTCTTAAAGTAAAGTGGGGCAATATTTCGGCTCAGAAGCTCGAAACTGAGTGTTTAAAAAGTTTTGCTGTCTCAATTTCACAGCAAACCAAGGCCATCAGGAGTTAGTATAGAGACCCAGGAAGTGGAAAATATCCCCCAAATTCCGGGAAATTTAGCCGAAATTTCTCAAAATCAACAGGGCGTAAGGCGGTCTTGGCTAATCTTTCAGTCTTAAAGTGAAGTCGGGCTATATTTCGCCCCAGAAGCTCGAAACTGAGCGTGCAAAAAGTTTTCCTGTGTCAATTGCACTTCGAAGCAAAGGCATCAACAGTTAGTTTAGAGTCCCAGGGACTGGAAAATATCCCGTAAGTGCCGAAAAATCGAGAAAAACTTTGGCAAACTAAATAAGCGCGTAAGGCCGTCTCGGCTACTCTTTTAGTGTTAAAATAAAGTGGGGCTCTATTTCGGCCCAGAAGCTCCAAAGTAAGGGTTCAAAAGAATTTGCTGTGTCCATTTCACTGGAAACCCAGGCCATCAGGAGTTAGTTTAGTGTTCCCGGGACTGGAATATATCCTCCAGGTTCCGGGAAATCGAGCCGAAGTTAGTCAAAATCACGATTTGCGTAAGACAGACTCGGCTACTCTTACTCTTAAAAAGAAGTGGGGCTATATTTCGGCCCAGAAGCTCGAAGGTGAGTCTTCACAACGTTTTGTTCTGTCAGTTTCAATGCAAAGCAAGGCGATCAGGAGTTAGTTTAGAGTCCCCGGGACTGGAAAATATCCCCCAAGTTCCGGGATATCGATCCGAAGTTGGTCAAAATCACGATGCGCGAAACGCGATCTCGGCTATTGTTTCAGTCTTAAAGTGAAGTGAGGCTATATTTCGGCCCAGAAGCTCGAAAGTGACCGTTTAAAAAGTTACGCTTTGTGCATTTAACTGCAAACAAAGGCCATCAGGAGTTAGTTTAAAGTCCCCCGGACGGGAAAATATCCGCCAATTTCCGGGAAATCGAGCTGAAGTTGGTCAAAATCAGGATGCCTGTAAGGCGGTCTCCGCTACTCTTTCAGTCTTAAAGTGAAGTGGGGCTATATTTCGGCCCAGAAGCTGCAAAGTGATCGTTAAAAAAGTTATGCTCTGTGCATTTCACTGGAAGCCAATGCCATCAGGAGTTAGTTTAGAGTCGCCCGGACTGGAAAATATGCCCCAAGGTCCAGGAAATCGAGCTGAACTTGGTCAAAATCACGATGCGCGTAAGGCGGTCTCGGCTACTATTTCAGGGTTAAAGTGAAGTGGGCTTCTATTTAAGCCCACAAGCTAGAAGGTGAGTGTTAAAAAAGTTCTGCTTTGTCCATTTCTCCGAAAACCAAGGCCATAAGGAGTTAATTTAGAGCTCGCGGGACTCGAATATATCCGCCAAGCTCCGGGAAATCGACCCGAAATTGGTCAAAATCACGATTCGCGCAAGACGGTTTCGGCTACTCTTTCAGTCTTAAAGTAAAGTGGGCTATATTTCGGGCCAGAAACTCGAAAGTGAGCGTTCAAAAAGTTTGGCTGTGTCTATTTCAATGCAAACCAAGACGATCAGGAGTTAGTTTAGAGTCTCCGGGACTGGAAACTATCCCCCAAATTCCAGGAAATCGAGCCGAAGTTGGTGAAAATCACGATGCGCGCAAGGCGGTCTCAGCTATTCTTTCAGTCTTAAAGTGAAGTTGGGCTATATTTTAGGCCAGAAGCTCGAAGATAAGCGTTCAAAAAGTTATGCTGTGTCCATTTCACTGCAAACCAAGGCCATCAGGAATAAGTTTAGAGTCCACACAACTGGAAAATATTCCCTAATTTCCGGCAAATCGAGCCGAAGTTGGTCAAAATCACGATGCGCGAAAGGCGGACTCGGCTCATAGTTCACTCTTCAAGTGAAGTGGGGCTCTATTTCGGCGTAGAAGCTCGAAACTTTGTTTTCAAAAAGATTGGCTGTTTCAATGTCACTGCAAAACAAGGCCATCCGGACTTAGTTTAGAATCCCCCTGACTAGAAAATATCCCCCAAGTCCCGCGAAAACAAGCCGAAGATGGTCAAAATCACGATGCGCGTAAGGCGGTCTCGGCTACTCTTTAAGTCTTAAAGTGAAGTGGGGTTATGTTTCGGCCCAGAAGCTCGAAAGGAAGCGTTCAAAAAGTTTTCCTGTGTCCATTTCACTAAAAAAAACCCAGGCCATCTGGAGTTAGTTTAGAGTCCGGGGGACTGGAATGTATCCCCCAAGTTCCGGGAAATCGAGCCAAATTTGGTCAAAATCACCATGCGCGTAAGCAGGTCTCGGCTACTCTATCAGTCTTAAAGTAAAGTTGGGCTATATTTTGTTCCAGAAACTCACAAGTGAGCGTTTAAAAAGTTCTGCTAAGTCCAGTTCACTGCAAATCACGACAATGAGGAGTTAGTTTAGAAATCCCTGGACTGGAAAATATCCTCGAAGTTGCGGGAAATCGAGCCGAAGTTGGTGAAAATCACGATGCGCGGAAGGCGTTCTTTGCTACTCTTTCCGTCTTAAAGTGAAGTGGGGCTATATTTCGGCCTAGAAGCTCGACACCGAGCGAGCGCTCTTTTTATCTGTGTCCATTTTAGTAAAAATTAAGGCCATCAGAAGTTAGTTTAGAGTCCCCGGGACTGTAAAATATCAACCAAAATCCGGCAAATCAACCAAAGTTGCTGAAAATCACGATGTGCGTAAGAGTTTATGGTACTCTTACCGTTTTAAATTAAAGTGGGGCTATATTTTGGCCTAGAGGCTCCACACCTAGCGTCCGCTTCGTTTACCTCTGTCCTTTTCACTTAATAATAATACGGCAATCAGGAGTTACTTTAGAGTCCCTGGGACTGAAAAATATCCCCCTAGTCCTCGCAAATCCAGCCAAAGATGCTCAAAAATCACCTATCGCGTAAGGCGGTCTCGGCTACTCTTTTAGTCTTAAAATGAAGTGGGGCTGTATTTCGGCCTACAAGCTCGACACCTAGCTTGCGCTTCTTTAACCTGTGTCCATTTCAGCAAAAATAAAGACATCAGGGTTTAGTTTAGAGATTCCGGCACTCTAAAATATCACCCAATTTCCGGAAAATCGAGCCGAAGTTGATCAAAATCACGATGCGCGTAAGGCGGTCTCGGCTACTCTTTCAGTCTTGAAGTGAAGTGGGGCTACATTGGTGCCCAAGAGCTTGAAAGTGAGCGTTTAAAAAGTTTTGCTCTATCTATTTCACTGCAAACGAAGGCCATCAGGAGTTAATTTAGAGTTTCCGGGAGTAGAAAATATCCCCCAACTTCCTGGCAATCGAGCAGAGGTTGGTTAAAATCACCATGCCCGTAAGGCGGTCTCGGCTACTCTTTCAGTCTTAAAGTGAAGTGGGGCAATATTTCGGCCCAGAAGCTGTAAAGTGAGTGTTTAAAAAGGTTTTGCTGTGTCAATTTCAATGCAAACCAAAGCCATCAGGAATTAGTTTAGAGACCCAGGGAGTGGAAAATATCCCCCAAATTCCGGGAAATTTAGCCGAAGTTGGTCAAAGTCACCATGTGCGTAAGGCGGTCTCGGCTAATCTTTCAGTCTTAAAGTGAAGTGGGGCTATATTTCTGCCCAGAGGCTCGAAAGTGACCGTTCAAAAGGTCTTCCTGTGTCAATTTCACTGCAAACAAAGGCAAGCAGAAGGTAGGTTAGAGTCCCAGGGACTGGAAAATATCCTTTGAGCGCGCGAAAATGGGGACAAAGGTTGTGAAAATGAAGATACGCGTAAGGCCGTCTCGGCTATTCGTTCAGTCTTAAAGTGAAGTGAGGCTCTACTTCGGCCCAGAAGGTCCCAAGTGAGCGTTCAAAAAAAATTGCTGTGTCCATTTCACTGCAAACCAAGGCAATCAGGAGATAGTTTAGAGTCCCCGAGACTTGAATATATCCCCTAAGTTGCGGGAAATCGAGCCAAAGTTTGTCAAACTCACGATGCGCGTAAGACGGACTCGGCTACTCTTTCAATCTTAAAGTAGAGTGGGGCTATATTACGGCCCAGCAGCTCGAAGGTGAGCGTTCAAAATGTTTTCCTCTGTCCATTTCAATACAAACCAAGGCGATCAGGAGTTAGTTTAGAGTCCTCGGGTCTGGAAAATACCCCTCAAGTTCCTAGAAATCGATCCGAAGTTGGTCAAAATCACGATGCGCGTAAGGCGGTCTCGGCTACTCTTTCAGTCTTAAAGTGAAGTGTGGCTATATTTCGGCAAAGAAGGTCGAAAGTGAGCGTTGAAAAAGTTATGCTGTGCCCAATTCACTGCAAAGCAAGGCAATCAGGTGTTAGTTTAGAGTCCGCCACATTTCAAAATATCCCCCAAGTTCCGGGAAATCGAGCCTAAGCTGGTCAAAATCACGATGTGCGTAAGGCGGTCTCGGCTACTCTTTAAGTCTGAAAGTGAAGTGGGGCTATATTTGGGCCCAGAAGCTCGAAGGTGAGCGTTCAAAATGTTTTCTTATGTCCATTTCAATGCAAACCAAGGCCATCAGGAGTTAGTTTAGAGTCCCCGGGACTAAAAAAATATGCCCCAAGTTTCGGAAAATCGAGCTGAAGTTGGTCAAAATCACGATGCGCGTAAGGCGCTCTCGCTCACTCTTTCAGTCTTTAAGTGAAGTGGGGCTATATTTGGGCCAAGAAGCTCGAAAGTGAGCGTTCAAAAAGTTTTGCTGTGTCCATTTCAATGCGAACCAAGGCCATCAGGAGTTACTTTAGAGTCCGCGGGACTAAAAAATATTCCCCAAGTTCCGGGAAACCGAGCCGAAGTTGGTCAAAATCACGATGCGCGTAAGGCGGGCTCGGCTACTCTTTTAGTCTTAAAGTAAAGTGGGGCTATATCTCGCCCCAGAAGCTCGAAACTGAGTGTTCAAAAAGCCTTGCTGTGTCCAGTTTAATGCCGACCAAGGACGTCAGGGGTCAGTTTAGAGTCCCCGGGAATGGAAAATATCCCCCAAGTTCCGGGAAATTTAGCCGAAGTTGAACAAAATCACGACGCGCGTACGCGGTCTCGGCCACTCTTTCAGTCTTAAAGTGAAGTGGTGCAATATTTCGGCCCAGAAGCTCGAAACTGAGTGTTTAAAAAGTTTTGCTGTCTCAATTTCACTGCAAACCAAGGCCATCAGGAGTTAGTATAGAGACCCAGGGAGTGGAAAATATCCCCCAAATTCCGGGAAATTTAGCCTAAGTTTGTCAAAATCACCCTGGGCGTAAGACGGTCTTGGCTAATCTTTCAGTCTTAAAGTGAAGTGGGGCTATATTTCGCCCCAGAAGCTCGAAAGTGAGCGTTCAAAAAGTTTTCCCTTGTCAAGTTCACTTCAAACCAAGGTGATCAGGAGTTAGTTTAGGGTCCCCAGGATTGGAAAATATCCCCCAAGTTCCGGGATATCGATCCGAAGTTGGTCAAAATCACGATTCGCGAAACGCGGGTCGGCTATTGTTGCAGTCTTAAAGAGAAGTGGGGCTATATTTTGGCGCAGAAGCTCGAAGATGAGCGTTCAAAAAGTTATGCTGTGTCCATTTCATTGCAAACCAAGGCCATCAGGAATTAGTTTAGAGTCCACAGCACTGGAAAATATTCCCTAAGTTCCGGCCAATCGAGCCGAAGTTGGTCAATATCACGATGCGCGTAAAGCGGACTCGGCTCACCATTCACTCCTCAAGTGAAGTGGGGCTATATTTCGGCCCAGAAGCTCGAAACTTTGCTTCCAAAAACTTTTGCTGTTTCAATTTCACTGCAAAACAAGGTCATCACGACGTAGTTTATAGTCCCCGGGACTAGAAAATATCCCCCAAGTCCCGGGAAATCAAGCCGAAGATGGTCAAAATCACGATGCGCGTAAAGCGGTCTCGGCAACTGTTTAAGTCTTAAAGTGAAGTGGGGTTATATTTCGGCCCAGAAGGTCCAAAGTGAGCGTTCAAAAAGTTTTGCTGTGTCCATTTCACTGCAAAGCAAGGCCATTATTAGTTAGTTTAGAGTCCCCGAGACTGGAAAATATCCCCCAAGTTCCGGAAAATCAAGCCAAAGTTGGTCAAAATCACGATGCGCGTAAGACGGTCTCGGCTACTCTTTCAGGCTTAAAGTGAAGTGGGGCTATATGTTGACCCAGAAGCTGTAAAGTGAGCGTTGAAAAAGTTTTGCCGTTTCCATTTTACTGCAAACCAAGTCAATCAGGAGTTAGTTTAAAGTTCCTGGTTCTGGAAAATATCCCCCAAGTTCCGGGAAATCGAGGCGTACTTTGTCAAAATCACGATTCGCATAAGGCCGTCTCGGCTACTCTTTCAGTCTTAAAGTGAAGTGTGGCTATATTTTGGCCCAGAAGCTCGCACAATAGCGTTAAAAAAGTTTTCCTGTGTCCATTTCACTGCAAAGCAAGGCCATCAGGAGTTAGTTTAGAGTCCCCGGGACTGGAAAATATCGCCCAAGTTTCCGAAAATCGAGCTTAAGTTAGTCAAAATTACGATGCGCGTAAGGCGGCCTCGGCTACTCTTTCAATCTTAAAATGAAGTGGGACTAAACTTTTGGGCCCAGAAGCTGGAAAGTCAGCGTTCAAAAAGTTTTGCTATTTCCATTTCACTCCAAACCAAGACAAGCAGGAGTTAGTTTAGAGTCCCCGGGACTGGAAAATATGCCCGAAGATCCGGGAAATCTACCCGAAGTTTGACAAAATCACGATGCGCGTAAAGCGGTGTCGGCTACCCTTTTAGTGTTAAAGTAAAGTGGGGCTATATTTTGACCCAGGAGCTCGAAATTGAGCGTTCAAAAAGTTTTCCTGTGTCCATTTTACTGCAAACCAAGGCCATCAGGAATTAGTTTAGAGTCCTCAGAACTGGAATATATCCCCTAAGTTCCGGCAAATCGAGCCCAAGTTGCTCAAAATCAGGATGCGCGTAAGTCGGTCTCGGCTACTCTTTCAGTCTTCAAGTGAAGTGGGGCTCTATTTCGGTCCAGAACCTCGAAAGTGTGCGTTCAAAAACTTGTGCTGTGTAAATTTCACTGCAAACCATGGCCGTCAGGAGTTAGTTTAGAGTCCCCGAGACTGGAAAATATTCCCCAAGTTCCGGGAAATCGAGCAGAAGTTGATCAAAATTACGATGCGCGTAACGCGGTCTCCGCTACTGTTTCAGTCTTAAGGTGAAGTGTGGCTGTATTTCGGCCCACAAGCTCGAAAGTGAGCGTTCAAAAAGTTTTGCTGTGTCCATTTCACTGCAAACCAAGGCCATCAGGCGCTAGTTTACAGTACGCGGAAGTAGAAAATATCCCCCCAGTTCCGGGAAATCGAGCCCAAGCTGGTCAAAATCACGATGCGCGCAAGGCGGTCCCGGCTACTCTTTCAGTCTTAAAGTGAAGTTGCGCTATATTTCGGCCCAGAGGCTCGAAAGTGCGCATTCGAAAAGTTTTGCTGTGTCCATTTCACTGCAAAGCAAGGCCATCAGGAGTTAGCTTAGAGCCCTTGGGACTAGAAAATATTTCCCAAGTTCCGCCAGATCGAGCCGAAGTTGGTCAAAGTCACGATGCGCGTAAGGAGCTCTCGGTTAGTCTTTCCGTCTTTAAGTGAAGTTGGGTATAGTTCGGCCAAGAATCTCGAAAGTGCGCGTTCGAAAAGTTTTGCTCTGTCCCTTTCACTGGAAACCAAGGCCGTCAGGAGTTAGTTTAGAGTTCCCGGGACTGGAAAATATCCTCCAAGTTCCGGGATATAGCGCCGAAGTTGATCAAAATCACGATGCGCGTAACGGGCTCTCGGCTATTCTTTCAGTCTTAAATTTAAGTAGGGCTATATTTCGGCCCTGAAGCTCGAAGGTGAGCGTTCAGAATGTTTTGCTGTGTTAATTAAATTGGAAACCAAGGTCATCGGGAGTTAGTTTAGCGTCCCCGGGACTTTAAATTATTCGCCAACTTCCGGGAAATGGAGCCAAAGTGGCCCAAAATCACGATGCGCGTAAGGCGGTCTCGGCTACTCTTTCAGTCTTAAAATTAAGGGGGGTATATTTCGACCTAGAAGCTCGAGACAGGGCGTGCGCTAATTTTACCTGTGTCCATATCACTGACATCTTAGCCGATCAGGTGTTAGTTTAGAGTCCTTGGGACTGGAAAATATTTCCCAAATTCTGGCAGATCGAGCCAAAGTTGCTCAAAATCACGATGCGCGTAAGGCGGTCTCGGCTACTCTTTCCGTCTTAAAATGAAGTGGGGCTATATTTCGGCCGAGAAGCTCGACACCGAGCGTGCGCTCCTTTTGCCTGTGTACATATCAGTGAAAACTAAGTTCATCATGAGTTAGCATAGAGTCCTCGGGACTGGAAAATATTCCCCGAATTCCGGCAAGTCGAGCCAAAGATGCTCAAAATCAAGATGCGAGTAAGGCGGTCTCGGCTACTCTTTCACTCTGAAAATGAAGTGGGTCATATTTCGGTTCTACAAGCTTGACACCGAGCGTGCGCTCCTTTTGGCTGTGTCCTTTTCACTAAGAACTAAGTCCACCAGGAGATAGTTTAGAGTCCTCGAGACTGGAAAGTATCCTGCAAGTTTCGGCAAATTGAGCCATAGTTTCCTAAAATTACGATAAGCGTACGGCAGTTTCGTTTACTCTTTCAGTCTTAAAATGAAGTGGGGCTTTATTTCGACCTAGAAGCTCGAAAGGGAGCGTGCGCTCCTGTTACCTGTGACCATTTTACTGAAAACTAAGGTTATCAGGAGTTAGCTTAGAGTCCCCGGGACTGGAAAATATCCCCCAAGTTTTGGCAGATCGAGCGATAGTGGCTAAAAATTTCGATGCGCTTAAGGCGGTTTCGTCTACCCTTTCAGTCTTAAAATAAAGTGGGGCTATATTTCGGCCGAGAAGCTCGAAAGTGAACGTTCAAAAAGTTTGGCTGTGTCCATTTCACTGAAAACCAAGGCCATGAGGAATTAGTTTGGAGTGCCCGGGACTGGGAATTATTTCCCAAGTTCCGGGAAATCGAGCCGAAGTAACCCAAAATCACGATGCGCGTAAGGCAATCTCAGCTACTCTTTCAGTCTTAAAATGAAGTAGGGCTAGGCTTCGGCCCAGAAGCTTGAAAGTGAGCGTTCAAAAAGTTATCCTGTGTCCATTTCACTGCAAAACAAAGGCATCAGGAGTTAGTTTATAGTCCCCGAAACTGGAAAATATCCCCCAAGTTCCGCGAAATCGAGACGAAGTTGGTCGAAATCACGATGCGCGTAAGGCGGTCTCGGCTATACTTTCAGTCTTAGAGTGAAGTAGGGCTATATTTCGGTCCAGAAGCTCCAAAGTGAGCGTTCAAAAAGTTTTGCTCTCTCAATTTAACTGAAAACCAAGGCCATCGTGAGTTAGTTTAGAGTCCCCGGGACTGAAAAATATCCCTTAAGTTCCGGAAACTCGAGCCGAAGTTGGTCAAAATCACGATGCGCCTAAAGCGGTCTCGGTTACTTTTTCAGTTTTAAAGTGAAGTGGGGCTATATTTCTGCCCAGAATTTCGAAAGTATGCGTTCAAAAAAATTGGCTGTGTCCATTTGACTGCATACCAAGGCCATCAGGAGTTACTTTAGAGTCCGCGGGACTCCAAAATATCCCCCAAGTTCCGGGAAATCGACCCGAAGTTGGTCAAAACCACGATGCGCGTAAGCCGGTCTCGGCTACTCTTTCAATCTTTAAGTAAAGTGGAGCTATATTTCGGCCCAGAAGCTCGAAAGTGTGCGTTCAAAAAGTTTTGCTGTGTCCATTTTACTGCAGACCAAGGACGTAGGGATCAGTTTAGATTCTCCGGGAGTGGAAAATATCCCCCAAGTTCCGGGAAATTTAGCCAAAGTTGGTCAAAATGACGACGCGCGTAAGGCGGTCTCGGCTACTCTTTCAGTCTTAAAGTGAAGTGGGGCAATATTTCGGCCCAGAACCTCGAAACTGAGTGTTTAAAAAGTTTTGCTGTGTCAATTTCACTGCAAACCAAGGCCATCAGGAGTTAGTATAGAGACCCAGGGAGTCGAAAATATCCCCCAAATTCCGGGAAATTTAGCCGAAGTTTGTTAAAATCACCAGGGCGTAAGGCGGTCTTGGCTAATCTTTCAGTCTTAAAGTGAAGTGGGGCTATATCTCGAGCCAGAAGCTCGAAAGTGAGCGTTCAAAAAGTTTTCCTGTGTCAATTTCACTTGGAAGCAAAGCCATCAAGAGTCAGTTTAGAGTCCCAGGGACTGGAAAATATCCCGTAAGTGCCGAAAAATCGAGACAAAGTTTGGCAAAATAAATAAGCGCGTAAGGCCGTCTCGGCTACTCTTTTAGTGTTAAAATAAAATGGGGCTCTATTTCGGCCCAGAAGCTCCAAAGTAAGGGTTCAAAAAAATTTGCTGTGTCCATTTCACTGGAATCCAAGGCCATCAGGAGTTAGTTTAGTGTTCCGGGGACTGGAATATATCCTCCAGGTTCCGGGAAATCGAGCCGAAGTTAGTCAAAATCACGATTTGCGTAAGACAGACTCGGCTACTCTTACTCTTAAAAAGAAGTGGGGCTATATTTCGGCCCAGAAGCTCGAAGGTGAGTCTTCACAACGTTTTGATCTGTCACTTTCAATGCAAAGCAAGGCGATCAGGAGTTAGTTTAGAGTCCCCGGGACTGGAAAATGTTCCCCAAGTTCCGGGATATCGATCCGAAGTTGGTCAAAATCACGATGCGCGAAACGCGATCTCGGCTATTGTTTCAGTCTTAAAGTGAAGTGGGGCTATATTTCGGCCCAGAAGCTCGAAAGTGACGCTTTAAAAAGTTACGCTTTGTGCATTTAACTGCAAACCAAGGCCATAACGAGTTAGTTTAAAGTCCCCCGGACTGGAAAATATGCCCCAAGTTCCGGGAAATCGAGCTGAACTTGGTCAAAATCACGATGCTCGTAAGGCGGTCTCGGCTACTATTTCAGTCTTAAAGTGAATTACGGTTGTATTTCGGCCCAGAAGCTCGAAACTGAGCGTTCAAAAAGTTTACCTGCGTCCATTTCACTGTAAACAAAGGCCATCAGGAGTTAGTTTAGAGTCCCCGAGACTTGAAAATATCGCCAAAATTCTGGAAAATCGAGCGGAAGTTGCTCAAAATCACGATGCGCTTAAGGCGGTCTCGCCTACTCTTTCAGTCTTAAAGTGAAGTGGGGCTATATTTCATCCCAGAAGCTCGAAAATAAGCGTTCAAAAAGTGTTACTGTGTTCATTTCACTGCAAACCAAGGCCATCAGGAGTTAGTTTAGACTCCTCGTTACTGGAAAATATCGCCCAAGTTCGGGGAAATCGAGCAGAAATTTTGTCAAGATCACGATGCGCGTAAGGCGGTCTCGGCTACTCTTTCATTCTTAAAGTGAACTGGGGCTATATTTCGGCCGAGAAGCTAGAAAGTGAAAGTTCAAAAAGTTTTGCTGTGTTCATTTCACTGCAAACCAAGGCCATCAGGAGTTAGTTTAGACTCCTTGGGACTGCAAAATATCGCCCAAGTTCGGGGAAATCGAGCCGAATTTTGTCAAAATCACGATGCGCGTAAGGCGGTCTCGGCTACTCTTTCATTCTTAAAGTGAACTGGGGCTATGTTTCGGCCCAGAAGCTAGAAAGTGAAAGTTCAAAAAGTTTTGCTGTGTCCATTTCACCCCAAACCAAGCCCCATCAGCAGATTGTTTACAGTGTCCGGGACATCAAAATATCCCCCAAGTCCCGGAAAATCGAGCCGAAGTTTGTGAAAATCACGATGCGCGTAAAGTAGTCTCGGCTACTCTTTTAGTCTTAAAGTGACGTGGCTGTATATTTCCGCCCAGAAGCTCGAAAGTGAGCTATCAAAAAGTTTTGCTCTCTCAATTTAACTGAAAACCAAGGCCATCATGAGTTAGTTTAGAGTCCACGGGACTGGAAAATATCCCTTAAGTTCTGGCAACTCAAGCCGAAGTTGGTCAAAATCACGATGCGCGTAAGACGGTCTCGGCTACTCTTTCAGTCTTAAAGTGAAGTGGGGCTATATTTCGGCTCAGAAGCCCGAAGGGGAGCGTTGAAAAAGTTTTGCTCTCTCCATTTCAATGCAAACCAAGGCAGTCAGGAGTTACTTTAGAGTCCCCGGTACCGGAAAATATTCCCCATTTCCCGGGAAATCGAGCCAAAGTTGGTCAAAATCACGATGCGCGTAAGGCGGTCTCGGCTATTCTTTCATTCTTAAAGTGAACTCGGGCTATATTTCGGCCCAGAAGCTCGAAAGTGAAAGTTCAAAAAGTTTTGCTGTGTCCATTTCACCGCGAACCAAGCCACATCAGGAGATAGTTTACAGTCTCCGGGACATCAAAATATCCCCCAAGTTCCGGGAAATCGAGCCGAAGTTTGTCAAAATCACGATGCGCGTAAAGCAGTCTCGGCTACTCTTTTAGTCTTAAAGTGACGTGGCTGTATATTTCGGCCCTGAAGCTCGAAAGTGAGCGTTCAAAAAGTTATGCTGTGCCCATTTCACTGCAAAGCAAGGCCCTCAGGAAGTAGTTTACAGTCCCCGGAACTGGAAAATATCCCCCAAGATCCGCGAAATCGAGACGAAGTTGGTCAAAATAACGATTCGCGTAAGGCGGTCTCGGCTACTCTTTCAGTCTTAAAGTGAAGTAGGGCTATATTTCGCTCCAGAAGCTCGAAAGTGAGCGTTCAAAAAGTTTTCCTCTCTCAATTTCACTGAAAACCAAGGCCATCATGACTTAGTTTAGCGTCCACGGGACTGGAAAATATCTTTTAAGTTCTGGCAACTCAAGCCGAAGTTGGTCAAAATCACGATGCGCCTAAGGCGGCCTCGGCTACTCTTTCAGTCTTAAAGTGAAGTGGGGCTCTATTTCGGCCCAGAAGCTCCCAAGTGTGCGCTGCAAAAAATTTGCCGTGTCCATTTCACAGCAAACCAAGGCCATCAGGAGTTAGTTTGGAGTCCCCGGGACTGTAATATATTTCCCAAGTTCCGGAAAATCGAGAAGACGTTGGCCAAAATCACGATGCGCGCAAGACGGTCTTGGCTAGTCTTTCAGTCTTAAAGTGAAGTGGGGCTATATTTCGGCCAAGAAGATCAAAAATGAGCTTCAAAAAGTTTTGCTGTATCCATTTCAATGCAAACGAAGGCCATCAGGGGTTACTTAAGAGTCTTCGAGAGTGGAAAATATCCCCCAAGTTCAGGGAAATTTAGTCGCAGTTGGTCAAAATCACGGTGCGCGTTAGGCGGTCTCGCTTACTGTTTCAGTCTTAAAGTGAAGTGAGGCTTTATTCCTGCCCAGGAGCTTGAAAGTGAGCGTTCAAAAAGTTTCCCTGTGTTTATTTCACTGGAAACCAAAGTCATCAGGAGCTAGTTTAGAGTCCCCGGGACTGGAAAATATCCCCCAACTTCCGGGAAATCGAGCCGAAGTTGGTCAAAATTACGATTTGCGTAAAGTAGTCTCGGCTACTCTTTCAGTCTTAAAGTGAAGTGGGGCTATATTTCGGGCCAGAAGCCCGAAAGTGAGCCTTCAAAAAGTTTTGCTGTGTTCATTTCACTGCAAACCAGGGCCATCAGGAGTTAGTTTAGCGTGCCCGGGACAACAAAATATGCCCGTCCCTGGGATTGGAAAATATTCCCCAAGTTCCGGTAAATCGAGCTGAAGTATGTCAAAATCACGATGCTCCCAAAACTGTATCGGCTACCCTTTCAGTCTTAAAGTGAAGTGGGGCTCTATTTCTGCCCAGAAGCTCGAAAGTGACCGTTCAAAAAGTTTTGCTGTGTGCATTTCACTGCAAACCAAAGCGATCAAAAATTAGTTTAGAGTCCCCGGGACTGGAAAATATTCCCCAAGTTCCGGGAAAGCGAGCCGAAGTTGATCAAAATCACCATGCGCGAAATGCGATCTCGGCTACTGTTTTAGTCTTATAGTAAAGTGTGGCTATATTTCGGCCCACAATCTTGAAAGTGAGCGTTCAAAACGTTTTGCTGTGTCCATTTCACTGCAAAACAAGGCCATCAGGACTTAGTTTAGCCTCCAAGAGACTGGAAAATGTTCCCCAAGTTCCGGGAGATTCACCCGAAGTTTGTCAAAATCACAATGCGCGTAAGGTGGTCTCGGTTACTCTTTAAGTCTTAAAGTAAAGTGGTGCTTTCTTTCGGCCAGGAAGCTCGAAGGTGAGCGTTCAAAACGTTCTGCTCTGTTCATTTCACTGCAAACCAAGGCCATCAGGAGTTAGTTTAGGGTTCCTGGGACTGGAAAATATCCCCCAAGTTCCGGAATATCGACCCGAAGTTTGTCAAACTCACGATGTGAGCAAGGCGGTCTCGGCTACTTTTTCAGTCTTAAGTGAAGTGGGGCTATATTTCGGCCCAGAATCTCGAAAGTGTGCGTTCAAAAAAATGTGCTGTGTCCATTTCAATACAACCCAAGGCCATTAGGAGTTAGTTTAGAGTCCCCTGGACTGGAAAATATCCCCCAAGTCCCGGGAATTGGAGCCGAAGTTGATCAAATTCATGATGCGCGTAACGTGGTCTCGGCTAGTGTTTCAGACTTAAAGTCAAGTGGGGCTATATTTCTGCCCAGAAGCTCCAAAGTTGTGCTCTGTCCATTTCACTGAAGACCAAGGCCATCAGGAGTTACTTTAGAGTCCCCTTGACTGGAATATATCCGCCAAGTTTCGGGAATTGGACGCGAAATTGGTCAAAATGACGATTCGCTCAAGACGGTCTCGCTACTCTCTCAGTCTTAAAGTAAAATGGGGCTCTATTTCGGCCCACACGCTTAAAAGTGAGGGTTCAAAAACTTTCGCTGTGTCCATTTCACTCCAAACCAAGACAAGCAGGAGCTAGTTTAGAGTCCCCGGGACTGGAAAAAAAGAGTCCCAAGTTCCGGGAAATCAACCCGAAGTTTCTCAAAATCACGATGCGCGTAAGGCAGTCTCGGCTACCCTTTTAGTGTTAAAGTAAAGTGGGGCCATATTTTGGCCCAGAAGCTCGAAATTGAGCGTTCAAAAAGTTTTGCTGTGTCCATTTTACTGCAAATCAATGCCATTAGGAATCAGTTTAGAGTCCTCAGAACTGGAATATATCCCCTAAGTTCCGGCAAATCGAGCCCAAGTTGCTCAAAATCAGGATTCGCGTAACGCGGTCTCGGCTACTCTTTCAGTCTTCAAGTGAAGTGGGGTCTATTTCGGTCCAGAACCTCGAAAGTGTGCGTTCAAAAACTTGTGCTGTGTAAATTTCACTGCAAACCATGGCCATCAGGAGTTAGTTTAGAGTACGCGGAAGTAGAAAATATCCCCCCAGTTCCGGGAAATCGAGCCCAAGTTGGTCAGGAGTTAGTTTAGAATCCCCGGGAGTCGAAAATATTCTCCAAGTTCCAGGAAATCGCGCCGAAGTTGATCAAAATCACCATGCGCGTAACGGGCGCTCGGCTATTCTTTCAGTCTTAAATTTAGGAAGGGCTATATTTCGGCCCTGAAGCTCGAAGGTGAGCGTTCAGAATGTTTTGCTGTGATCATTAAATTGGAAACCAAGGTCATCGGGAGTTAGTTTAGCGTCCCCGGGACTTTAAATTATTCGCCAACCTCCGGGAAATCGAGCAAAAGTGGCCCAAAATCACGATGCACGTAAGGCGGTCTCGGCTACTATTTCAGTCTTAAAATTGAGGGGGGCTATATTTCGACCTAGAAGCTCGAGACCGGGCGTGCGCGAATTTTATCTGTGTCCATTTCACTGACATCTTAGCCGATCAGGTGTTAGTTTAGAGTCCTTGGGACTGGAAAATATTCCCCAAATTCTGGCAGATCGAGCCAAAGTTGCTCAAAATCACGATGCGCGTAAGGCGGTCTCGGCTACTCTTTCAGTCTTAAAATGAAGTGGGGCTATATTTCGGCCGAGAAGCTCGACACCGAGCGTGCGCTCCTTTTGCCTGTGTACATATCAGTGTAAACTAAGTTGATCATGAGTTAGCATAGAGTCCTCGGGACTGGAAAATATTCCCCGAATTCCGGCAAATCGAGCCAAAGATTCTCAAAATCAAGATGCGAGTAAGGCGGTCTCGGCTACTCTTTCACTCTGAAAATGAAGTGAGGCCATTTTTCGATTCTACAAGCTTGACACCGAGCGTGCGCTCCTTTTGGCTGTGTCCTTTTCACTAAGAACTAAGTCCATCAGGAGATAGTTTAGAGTCCTCGAGACTGGAAACTATCCTCCAAGTTTCGGCAAATTGAGCCATAGTGTCTTAAAATTACGATAAGCGTACGGCAGTTTCGTTTACTCTTTCAGTCTTAAAATGAAGTGGGGCTTTATTTCGACCTAGAAGCTCGACAGGGAGCGTGCGCTCCTGTTACCCGTGACCATTTTACTGAAAACTAAGGTTATCAGGAGTTAGCTTAGAGTCCCCGGGACTGGAAAATATCCCCCAAGTTTTGGCAGATCGAGCGATAGTGGCTAAAAATTTCGATGCGCTTAAGGCGGTTTCGTCTACCCTTTCAGTCTTAAAATAAAGTGGGGCTACATTTCGGCCTACAACCTGGAAACCTAGCGTGCGCTCCTTTTACCTGTCCATTTCACTGAAAACCAAGGTAATCAGGAGTTAGTTTAGAGATTCCGGGACTGGAAAATATCCCCCAAACCCCGTGAAATCAAGCCGAAGTTAGACAAATTTACCATGCGCGTAGGGCGGTCTCGGCTACTCTTTCAGTCTTAAAGTGAAGTGGGGCTATATTTCGGCCCAGAAGCTCGAAGGTGAACGTTCAAAAAGTTTGGCTGTGTCCATTTCACTGAAAACCAAGGCCATCAGGAATTAGTTTAGAGTGCCCGGGACTGGGAATTATTTCCCAAGTTCCGGGAAATCGAGTCGAAGTAACCCAAAATCACGATGCGCGTAACGCAATCTCAGCTACTCTTTCAGTCTTAAAGTGAAGTAGGGCTATGCTTCGGCCCAGAAGCTCGAAAGTGAGCGTTATAAAAGTTATCCTGTGTCCATTTCACTGCAAACCAAAGCCATCAGGAGTTAGTTTAGAGTCGTCGGAACTGGGAAATATCCCCCAAGTTCCGCGAAATCTAGACGAAGTTGGTCAAAATCACGATGCGCGTAAGGCGGTCTCGTGTACTCTTTCTGTCTTAAAGTGAAGAAGGGCTATATTTCGGTCCAGAAGCTCGAAAGTGAGCGTTCAAAAAGTTTTGCTCTCTCAATTTAACTGAAAACCAGGCCCATCGTGAGTTAGTTTAGAGTCCCTGGGACTGAAAAATATCCCTTAAGTTCCGGAAACTCGAGCCGAAGTTTGTCAAAATCACGATGCGCCTAAGGCGGTCTCGGCTACTCTTTTAGTTTTAAAGTGAAGTGGGGCTATATTTCTGCCCAGAATTTCGAAAGTATGCGTCCAAAAAAATTGGCTGTGTCCATTTTACTGCAAACCAAGGTCGTCAGGAATTACTTTAGAGTCCTTGGGACTGGAATATATCCCCGAAGTTTCGGGAAATCTAGCCAAAGTTGGTCAAAACCACGATGCGCGTAAGGCGGTCTCGGCTACTCTTTCAGTCTTAAAGTGAAGTGGGGCTATATTTCGGCTCAGAAGCTCGTAGCGGAGCGTTCAAAAAGTTTTGCTCTCCCCATTTCAATGCAAACCAAGGCAATCAGGAGTTAGTTTAGAGTCCCCGGTACCGGAAAATATCCCGCATTTCCCGGGCAATCGAGCCAAAGTTGGTCACAATCACGATAAGCGTAAGGCGGTCTTGGCTACTCTTTCATTCTCAAAGTGAACTGAGGCAATATTTCCGCCCAGAAGCTTGAAAGTGAGGGTTCAGAAAGTATTGCTGTGTCCATTTCACTCCAAAGCAAGGCCATCAGGAGTTACTTTACAGTCCGCGGGACTTTAAAATATTCCCCAAGTTCCGGGAAATCGAGGCGAAGTTGGTCAAAATTACGATGCGCGTAAGCCGGTCTCGGCTACTCTTTCAATCTTAAAGTAAAGTGGAGCTATATTTCGGCCCAGAAGCTCGAAAGTGACCGTTCAAAAAGTTTTGCTGTGTCCATTTTACTGCAGACCAAGGACGTCGGGGGCCAGTTTAGAGTCCCCGGGAATGGAAAATATCCCCCAAGTTCCGGGAAATTTAGCCAAAGTTGGTCAAAATCACGACGCGCGTAGGGCGGTCTCGGCTACTCTTTCAGTCTTAAAGTGAAGTGGGCCACTATTTCGGCCAGGAAGCTCGAAACTGAGTGTTTAAAAAGTTTTGCTGTGTCAATTTCACTGCAAACCAAGGCAATCAGGAGTTAGTTTAGAGTTCCTGGGACTGGAAAATATCCCCAAAGTTCCGGAATATCGACCTGAAGTTTGTCAAACTCACGATGCGAGCAAGGCGGTCTCGGCTACTCTTTCAGTCTTAAGTGAAGTGGGGCTATATTTCGGCCCAGAATCTCGAAAGTGTGCGTTCAAAAAAATGTGCTGTGTCAATTTCAATGCAAACCAAGTCCATCAGGAGTTAGTTTAGAGCCCCCTGGACTGGAAAATATCCCCCAAGTCCCGGGAATTGGAGCCGAAGTTGATCAAATTCATGATGCGCGTAACGTGGTCTCAGCTAGTGTTTCAGTCTTAAAGTCAAGTGTGGCTATATTTCTGCCCAGAAGCTCCAAAGTTGTGCTCTGTCCATTTCACTGAAGACCAAGGCCATCAGGAGTTACTTTAGAGTCCCCTTGACTGGAATATATCCGCCAAGTTTCGGGAATTGGACGCGAAATTGGTCAAAATGACGATTCGCTCAAGACGGTCTCGCTACTCTCTCAGTCTTAAAGTAAAATGGGGCTCTATTTCGGCCCACACGCTTAAAAGTGAGGGTTCAAAAACTTTCGCTGTGTCCATTTCACTCCAAACCAAGACAAGCAGGAGCTAGTTTAGAGTCCCCGAGACTGGAAAACATGCCCCAAGTTCCGGGAAATCAACCCGAAGTTTCTCAAAATCACGATGCGCGTAAGGCAGTCTCGGCTACCCTTTTAGTGTTAAAGTAAAGTGGGGCCATATTTTGGCCCAGAAGCTCGAAATTGAGCGTTCAAAAAGTTTTGCTGTGTCCATTTTACTGCAAACCAAGGCCATCAGGAATTAGTTTAGAGTCCTCAGAACTGAAATATATCCCCTAAGTTCCGGCAAATCGAGCCCAAGTTGCTCAAAATCAGGATTCGCGTAACGCGGTCTCGGCTACTCTTTCAGTCTTCAAGTGAAGTGGGGCTCTATTTCGGTCCAGAACCTCGAAAGTGTGCGTTCAAAAACTTGTGCTGTGTAAATTTCACTGCAAACCATGGCCCTGAGGAGTTAGTTTAGAGTACGCGGAAATAGAAAATATCCCCCCAGTTCCGGGAAATCGAGCCCAAGCTGGTCAAAATCACGATGCGCGCAAGGCGGTCTCGGCTACTCTTTCAGTCTTAAAGTGAAGTTGCGCTATATTTCGGCCCAGAGGCTCGAAAGTGCGCATTCGAAAAGTTTTGCTGTGTCAATTTCACTGCAAAGCAAGGCCATCAGGAGTTAGTTTAGAGCCTTTGGGACTAGAAAATATTTCCCAAGTTCCGCCAGATCGAGCCGAAGTTGGTCAAAGTCACGATGCGCGTAAGGAGCTCTCGGTTAGTCTTTCAGTCTTAAAGTGAAGTTGGGCTATAGTTCGCCCAAGAAGCTCGAAAGTGCGCGTTCAAAAAGTTTTCCCCTGTCTTTTCCACTGGAAACCAAGGCCGTCAGGAGTTAGTTTAGATTCCCCGGGACTGGAAAATATTCTGCAAGTTCCAGGAAATCGCGCCCAAGTTGATCAAAATCACCATGCGCGTAACGGGCTCTCGGCTATTCTTTCAGTCTTGAATTTAAGTAGTGCTATATTTCGGTCCTGAAGCTCGAAGGTGAGCGTTCAGAATGTTTTGCTGTGTTCATTAAATTGGAAACCAAGGTCATCGGGAGTTAGTTTAGCGTCCCCGGGACTTTAAATTATTCGCCAACTTCCGGGAAATCGAGCAAAAGTGGCCCAAAATCACGATGCGCGTAAGGCGGTCTCGGCTACTCTTTCAGTCTTAAAATTGAGGGGGGCTATATTTCGACCTAGAAGCTCGAGACCGGGCGTGCGCTAATTTTACCTGTGTCCATATCACTGACATCTTAGGCGATCAGGTTTTAGTTTAGAGTCCTTGGGACTGGAAAATATTCCCCAAATTCTGGCAGATCGAGCCAAAGTTGCTCAAAATCACGATGCGCGTAAGGCGGTCTCGGCTACTCTTTCAGTCTTAAAATGAAGTGGGGCTATATTTCGGCCGAGAAGCTCGACACCGAGCGTGCGCTCCTTTTGCCTGTGTATATATCACTGAAAACTAAGTTGATCATGAGTTAGCATAGAGTCCTCGGGACTGGAAAATATTCCCCGAATTCCGGCAAATCGAGCCAAAGATTCTCAAAATCAAGATGCGAGTAAGGCGGTCTCGGCTACTCTTTCACTCTGAAAATGAAGTGAGGCCATTTTTCGCTTCTACAAGCTTGACACCGAGCGTGCGCTCCTTTTGGCTGTGTCCTTTTCACTAAGAACTAAGTCCATCAGGAGATAGTTTAGAGTCCTCGAGACTGGAAACTATCCTCCAAGTTTCGGCAAATTGAGCCATAGTGTCTTAAAATTACGATAAGCGTACGGCAGTTTCGTTTACTCTTTCAGTCTTAAAATGAAGTGGGGCTTTATTTCGACCTAGAAGCTCGACAGGGAGCGCGCGCTCCTGTTACCTGTGACCATTTTACTGAAAACTAAGGTTATCAGGAGTTAGCTTAGAGTCCCCGGGACTGGAAAATATCCCCCAAAATTTGCCCGATCGAGCCATAGTGGCTAAAAATTTCGATACGCTTAAGGCGGTTTCCTCTACCGTTTCCGTCTTAAAATAAAGTGGGGCTACATTTCGGCCTACAACCTGGAAACCTAGCGTGCGCTCCTGTTACCTGTGTCCATTTCACTGAAAACCAAGGCAATCAGGAGTTAGTTTAGAGATTCCGGGACTGGCAAATATCCCCCAAACCCCGAGAAATCAAGCCGAAGTTGGACAAATTTACCATGCGCGTAGGGCGGTCTCGGCTACTCTTTCAGTCTTAAAGTGAAGTGGGGCTATATTTCGGCCCACAAGCTCGAAAGTGAACGTTCAAAAAGTTTGGCTGTGTCCATTTCACTGAAAACCAAGGCCATCAGGAATTAGTTTAGAGTGCCCGGGACTGGGAATTATTTCCCACGTTCCGGGAAATCGAGTCGAAGTAACCCAAAATCACGATGTGCGTAACGCAATCTCAGCTACTCTTTAAGTCTTAAAGTGAAGTAGGGCTATGCTTCGGCCCAGAAGCTCGAAAGTGAGCGTTCAAAAAGTTATCCTGTGTCCATTTCACTGCAAACCAAAGCCATCAGGAGTTAGTTTAGAGACCCCGGAACTGGAAAATATCCCCCAAGTTCCGCGAAATCTAGACGAAGTTGGTCAAAATCACGATGCGCGTAAGGCGGTCTCGTCTACTCTTTCTGTTTTAAAGTGAAGTAGGGCTATATTTCGGTCCAGAAGCTCGAAAGTGAGCGTTCAAAAAGTTTTGCTCTCTCAATTTAACTGAAAACCAAGGCCATCGTGAGTTAGTTTACAGTCCTGGGGACTGAAAAATATCCCTTAAGTTCCGGAAACTCGAGCCGAAGTTCGTCAGAATCACGATGCGCCTAAGGCGGTCTCCGCTACTCTTTCAGTTTTAAAGTGAAGTGGGGCTATATTTCTTCCCAGAATTTCGAAAGTATGCGTTCAAAAAAAATGCCTGTGTCCATTTCACTGCAAACCAAGGCCATCAGGAATTACTTTAGAGTCCTTGGGACTGGAATATATCCCGGAAGTTTCGGGAAATCTAGCCGAAGTTGGTCAAAACCACGATGCGCGTAAGCCGGTCTCGGCTACTCTTTCAGTCTTAAAGTGAAGTGGGGCTATATTTCGGCTCAGAAGCTCGAAGCGGAGCGTTCAAAAAGTTTTGCTCTCTCCATTTCAATGCAAACCAAGGCAATCAGGAGTTACTTTAGAGTCCCCGGTACCGGAAAATATCCCCCATTTCCCGGGAAATCGAGCCAAAGTTGGTCACAATAACGATAAGCGTAAGGCGGTCTCGGCTACTCTTTCATTCTTAAAGTGAACTTGGGCAATATTTCCGCCCAGAAGCTTGAAAGTGAGCGTTCAGAAAGTTTTTCTGTGTCAATTTCACTGCAAACCAAGGCCATCAGGAGTTAGTTTACAGACCCAGGGAGCTAAAAATATCTCCCAAATTCCGGGAAATTTAGCCGAAGTTTGTCAAAATCACCAGGGCGTAAGGCGGTCTTGGCTAATCTTTCAGTCTTAAAGTGAAGTGGGGCTATATTTCGCCCCAGAAGCTCGAAAGTGAGCGTTCAAAAAGTTTTCCTGTGTCAATTTCACTTCGAAGCAAAGCCATTAAGAGTTAGTTTAGAGTCCAAGGGACTGGAAAATATCCCGTAAGTGCCGAAAAATCGAGACAAACTTTGGCAAAATAAATAAGCCCGTAAGGCCGTCTCGGCTACTCTTTTAGTGTTAAAATAAAGTGGGGTTCTATTTCGGCCCAGAAGCTCCAAACTAAGGGTTCAAAAAAATTTCCTGTGTCCATTTCACTGGAAACCAAGACCATCAGGAGTTAGTTTAGTGTTCTCGGGACTGGAATATATCCCCCAGGTTCCGGGAAATCGAGCCGAAGTTAGTCAAAATCACGATTTGCGTAAGACAGACTCGGCTACTCTTACTCTTAAAAAGAAGTTGGGCTATATTTCGGCCCAGAAGCTCGAAGGTGAGTCTTCACAACGTTTTGCTCTGTCAGTTTCAATGCAAAGCAAGGCGATCAGGAGTTAGTTTAGAGTCCCCGGGACTGGAAAATGTCCCCCAAGTTCCAGGAAATCGAGCTGAACTTGGTCAAAATCACGATCCGCGCAAGGCGGTCTCGGCTACTATTTCAGGGTTAAAGTGAAGTGGGCTTCTATTTAAGCCCACAAGCTAGAAGGTGAGTGTTAAAAAAGTTCTGCTTTGTCCATTTCTCCGAAAACCAAGGCCATAAGATGTTAATTTAGAGCTCGCGGGACTCGAATATATCCGAAAAGCTTCGGGAAATCGACCCGAAGTTGGTCAAAATCACGATTCGCGCAAGACGGTTTCGGCTACTCTTTCAGTCTTAAAGTAAAGTGAGCTATATTTCCGGCAAGAAGCTCGAAAGTGAGCCTTCAAAAAGTTTCGCTGTGTCCATTTCAATGCAAACCAAGACGATCAGGAGTTAGTTTAGAGTCTCCGGGACTGGAAAATATCCCCCAAATTCCTAGAAATCGATCCGAAGTTCGTCAAAATCACGATGCGCGTAAGACGGTCTCGGTACTCGTTCAGGCTTAAACTGAAGTGGGGCTATATTCGGCTCAAAAGCTTGAAGGTGAGCGTTTAAAATGTTTTGCTCTGTCCATTTCAATGCAAAGCAAGGCGATCGGGAGTTAGTTTCCAGTTCCTGGGACTGAAAAATATCCCACAAGTTGCGGCAAATTGAGCCAAAGTTGCTCAAAATCACGATGCTCGTAAGGCCGTTTCGTCTATTTTTTCAGTCTTAAAATAAAGTGGGGCTATATTTCGACCTAGAAGCTGGGCACCGAGCGTGCGCTAATTTAATCTGTGTCGATTTCACTGAAAACTAAGGCAATCAGGAGTTAGTTTAGAGCTGCCAAAGCTGGAAACTATCCCCCAAGTTCCGGGAAATCGAGCCATAGAGGCTCAAAATCACGATGCGCGTAAGGCGGTGTCGTCTACTCTTTCAGCCTTAAAATGAAATGGGCTATATTTCGGCCCAAAGGCTCGAAAGTGAGCGTTCAAAAGGTTTTCTGTGTCCATTTCACTGCAAACCAAGGCCAAGAGGAAATACGTTAGAGTCCCCGGGACTGTAAAATATCCCCCAAGTTCCGGGAAATCAAGCGGAAGTTGGTCAAAATCACGTTCCGCGCAAGGCGGTCTCGGCTACTCTTTCAGTTTGAAAGTGAAGTGGGGCTATATTTCGACCCAGCAGCTCGAAAGTGAGCGTTCAAAAAGTTTTCCTGTGTCCATTGCTCGGCCAACCAAGGCAATCAGGAGTAAGTGTAGAGTCCCCGGGACTGGAAAATATCCCCCCAGTTGCGGGAAATGGAGCCGAACTTGGTCAAAATCACGATTCGCATAAGGCGGTCTCGGCTACTCTTTCAGTCTTAAAGTGAAGTGGGGCTATATTTTGGCCCAGAAGCTCGCACAAGAGCGTTCAAAAAGTTTTCCTGTGTCGATTTCACTGCAAAGCAAGGCCATCAGGAGTTAGTGTAGAGTCCCCGGGACTGGAAAATATCCCCCAAGTTTCAAAAAATCGAGCTTAAGTTAGTCAAAATTACGATGCGCGTAAGGCGATCTCGGCTACTCTTTCAATCTTAAAATCAAGTGGAGCTAAACTTTTGGGCCCAGAAGCTGGAAAGTCAGCGTTCAAAAAGTTTCGCTATTTCCATTTCACTCCAAACCAAGACAAGCAGGAGCTAGTTTAGAGTCCCCGGGACTGGAAGATATCCCGCAAGTTCCGGGAAATCAACCCGAAGTTTCTCAAAATCACGATGCGCGTAAGGCGGTCTCGGCTACCCTTATAGTGTTAAAGTAAAGTGGGGCCATATTTTGGCCCAGAAGCTCGAAATTGAGCGTTCAAAAAGTTTTCCTGTGTCCATTTTACTAGAAACCAAGGCCATCAGGAATTAGTTTAGAGTTCTCAGAACTGGAATATATCCCCTAAGTTCCGCCAAATCGAGCCGAAGTTGCTCAAAATCAGGATGCGCGTAAGTCGGTCTCGGCTACTCTTTAAGTCTTCAAGTGAAGGGGGGCTCTATTTCGGTCCAGAACCTCGAAAGTGTGCGTTCAAAAACTTGTGCTGTGTAAATTTCACTGCAAACCATGGCCATCAGGAGTTAGTTTAGAGTCCCCGGGACTGGAGAATATTTCCCAAGTTCCGGGAAATCGAGCAGAAGTTGATCAAAATCACGATGCGCGTAACGCTACTGTTTCAGTCTTAAAGTGAAGTGTGGCTGTATTTCGGCCCACAAGCTCGAAAGTGAGGGTTCAAAAAGTTTTGCTGTGTCCATTTCACTGCAAACCAAGATCATCAGGCGTTAGTTTAGAGTACGCGGAAGTAGAAAATATCCCCCCAGTTCCGGGAAATCGAGCCCAAGTTGGTCAAAATCACGATGCCCGCAAGGCGGTCTCGGCTACTCTTTCAGTCTTAAAGTGAAGTTGCGCTATATTTCGGCCCAGAGGCTCGAAAGTGCGCATTCGAAAAGTCTTGCTGTGTCAATTTCACTGCAAAGCAAGGCCATCAGGAGTTAGTTTAAAACCCTTGGGACTAGAAAATATTTCCCAAGTTCCGCCACATCGAGCCGAGGTTGGTCAAAGTCACGATGCGCGTAAGGCGCTCTCGGTTAGTCTTTCAGTCTTAAAGTGAAGTTGGGCTATAGTTCGCCCAAGAAGCTCGAAAGTGCGCGTTCAAAAAGTTTTGCTCTGTCCCTTTCACTGGAAACCAAGGCCGTCAGGAGTTAGTTTAGAGTCCCCGGGACTGGAAAATATTCTCCAAGTTCCAGGAAATCGCGCCGAAGTTGATCAAAATCACCATGCGCGTAACGGGCTCTCGGCCATTCTTTCAGTCTTAAATTTAGGAAGGGCTATATTTCGGCCCTGAAGCTCGAAGGTGAGCGTTCAGAATGTTTTGCTGTGTTCATTAAATTGGAAACCAAGGTCATCGGGAGTTAGTTTAGCGTCCCCGGGACTTTAAATTATTCGCCAACTTCCGGGAAATCGAGCAAAAGTGGCCCAAAATCACGATGCGCGTAAGGCGGTCTCGGCTACTCTTTCAGTCTTAAAATTGAGGGGGGCTATATTTCGACCTAGAAGCTCGAGACCGGGCGTGCGCTAATTTTACCTGTGTCCATATCACTGACATCTTAGGCGATCAGGTTTTAGTTTAGAGTCCTTGGGACTGGAAAATATTCCCCAAATTCTGGCAGATCGAGCCAAAGTTGCTCAAAATCACGATGCGCGTAAGGCGGTCTCGGCTACTCTTTCAGTCTTAAAATGAAGTGGGGCTATATTTCGGCCGAGAAGCTCGACACCGAGCGTGCGCTCCTTTTGCCTGTGTATATATCACTGAAAACTAAGTTGATCATGAGTTAGCATAGAGTCCTCGGGACTGGAAAATATTCCCCGAATTCCGGCAAATCGAGCCAAAGATTCTCAAAATCAAGATGCGAGTAAGGCGGTCTCGGCTACTCTTTCACTCTGAAAATGAAGTGAGGCCATTTTTCGCTTCTACAAGCTTGACACCGAGCGTGCGCTCCTTTTGGCTGTGTCCTTTTCACTAAGAACTAAGTCCATCAGGAGATAGTTTAGAGTCCTCGAGACTGGAAACTATCCTCCAAGTTTCGGCAAATTGAGCCATAGTGTCTTAAAATTACGATAAGCGTACGGCAGTTTCGTTTACTCTTTCAGTCTTAAAATGAAGTGGGGCTTTATTTCGACCTAGAAGCTCGACAGGGAGCGCGCGCTCCTGTTACCTGTGACCATTTTACTGAAAACTAAGGTTATCAGGAGTTAGCTTAGAGTCCCCGGGACTGGAAAATATCCCCCAAAATTTGCCCGATCGAGCCATAGTGGCTAAAAATTTCGATACGCTTAAGGCGGTTTCCTCTACCGTTTCCGTCTTAAAATAAAGTGGGGCTACATTTCGGCCTACAACCTGGAAACCTAGCGTGCGCTCCTGTTACCTGTGTCCATTTCACTGAAAACCAAGGCAATCAGGAGTTAGTTTAGAGATTCCGGGACTGGCAAATATCCCCCAAACCCCGAGAAATCAAGCCGAAGTTGGACAAATTTACCATGCGCGTAGGGCGGTCTCGGCTACTCTTTCAGTCTTAAAGTGAAGTGGGGCTATATTTCGGCCCACAAGCTCGAAAGTGAACGTTCAAAAAGTTTGGCTGTGTCCATTTCACTGAAAACCAAGGCCATCAGGAATTAGTTTAGAGTGCCCGGGACTGGGAATTATTTCCCACGTTCCGGGAAATCGAGTCGAAGTAACCCAAAATCACGATGTGCGTAACGCAATCTCAGCTACTCTTTAAGTCTTAAAGTGAAGTAGGGCTATGCTTCGGCCCAGAAGCTCGAAAGTGAGCGTTCAAAAAGTTATCCTGTGTCCATTTCACTGCAAACCAAAGCCATCAGGAGTTAGTTTAGAGACCCCGGAACTGGAAAATATCCCCCAAGTTCCGCGAAATCTAGACGAAGTTGGTCAAAATCACGATGCGCGTAAGGCGGTCTCGTCTACTCTTTCTGTTTTAAAGTGAAGTAGGGCTATATTTCGGTCCAGAAGCTCGAAAGTGAGCGTTCAAAAAGTTTTGCTCTCTCAATTTAACTGAAAACCAAGGCCATCGTGAGTTAGTTTACAGTCCTGGGGACTGAAAAATATCCCTTAAGTTCCGGAAACTCGAGCCGAAGTTCGTCAGAATCACGATGCGCCTAAGGCGGTCTCCGCTACTCTTTCAGTTTTAAAGTGAAGTGGGGCTATATTTCTTCCCAGAATTTCGAAAGTATGCGTTCAAAAAAAATGCCTGTGTCCATTTCACTGCAAACCAAGGCCATCAGGAATTACTTTAGAGTCCTTGGGACTGGAATATATCCCGGAAGTTTCGGGAAATCTAGCCGAAGTTGGTCAAAACCACGATGCGCGTAAGCCGGTCTCGGCTACTCTTTCAGTCTTAAAGTGAAGTGGGGCTATATTTCGGCTCAGAAGCTCGAAGCGGAGCGTTCAAAAAGTTTTGCTCTCTCCATTTCAATGCAAACCAAGGCAATCAGGAGTTACTTTAGAGTCCCCGGTACCGGAAAATATCCCCCATTTCCCGGGAAATCGAGCCAAAGTTGGTCACAATAACGATAAGCGTAAGGCGGTCTCGGCTACTCTTTCATTCTTAAAGTGAACTTGGGCAATATTTCCGCCCAGAAGCTTGAAAGTGAGCGTTCAGAAAGTTTTTCTGTGTCAATTTCACTGCAAACCAAGGCCATCAGGAGTTAGTTTACAGACCCAGGGAGCTAAAAATATCTCCCAAATTCCGGGAAATTTAGCCGAAGTTTGTCAAAATCACCAGGGCGTAAGGCGGTCTTGGCTAATCTTTCAGTCTTAAAGTGAAGTGGGGCTATATTTCGCCCCAGAAGCTCGAAAGTGAGCGTTCAAAAAGTTTTCCTGTGTCAATTTCACTTCGAAGCAAAGCCATTAAGAGTTAGTTTAGAGTCCAAGGGACTGGAAAATATCCCGTAAGTGCCGAAAAATCGAGACAAACTTTGGCAAAATAAATAAGCCCGTAAGGCCGTCTCGGCTACTCTTTTAGTGTTAAAATAAAGTGGGGTTCTATTTCGGCCCAGAAGCTCCAAACTAAGGGTTCAAAAAAATTTCCTGTGTCCATTTCACTGGAAACCAAGACCATCAGGAGTTAGTTTAGTGTTCTCGGGACTGGAATATATCCCCCAGGTTCCGGGAAATCGAGCCGAAGTTAGTCAAAATCACGATTTGCGTAAGACAGACTCGGCTACTCTTACTCTTAAAAAGAAGTTGGGCTATATTTCGGCCCAGAAGCTCGAAGGTGAGTCTTCACAACGTTTTGCTCTGTCAGTTTCAATGCAAAGCAAGGCGATCAGGAGTTAGTTTAGAGTCCCCGGGACTGGAAAATGTCCCCCAAGTTCCAGGAAATCGAGCTGAACTTGGTCAAAATCACGATCCGCGCAAGGCGGTCTCGGCTACTATTTCAGGGTTAAAGTGAAGTGGGCTTCTATTTAAGCCCACAAGCTAGAAGGTGAGTGTTAAAAAAGTTCTGCTTTGTCCATTTCTCCGAAAACCAAGGCCATAAGATGTTAATTTAGAGCTCGCGGGACTCGAATATATCCGAAAAGCTTCGGGAAATCGACCCGAAGTTGGTCAAAATCACGATTCGCGCAAGACGGTTTCGGCTACTCTTTCAGTCTTAAAGTAAAGTGAGCTATATTTCCGGCAAGAAGCTCGAAAGTGAGCCTTCAAAAAGTTTCGCTGTGTCCATTTCAATGCAAACCAAGACGATCAGGAGTTAGTTTAGAGTCTCCGGGACTGGAAAATATCCCCCAAATTCCTAGAAATCGATCCGAAGTTCGTCAAAATCACGATGCGCGTAAGACGGTCTCGGTACTCGTTCAGGCTTAAACTGAAGTGGGGCTATATTCGGCTCAAAAGCTTGAAGGTGAGCGTTTAAAATGTTTTGCTCTGTCCATTTCAATGCAAAGCAAGGCGATCGGGAGTTAGTTTCCAGTTCCTGGGACTGAAAAATATCCCACAAGTTGCGGCAAATTGAGCCAAAGTTGCTCAAAATCACGATGCTCGTAAGGCCGTTTCGTCTATTTTTTCAGTCTTAAAATAAAGTGGGGCTATATTTCGACCTAGAAGCTGGGCACCGAGCGTGCGCTAATTTAATCTGTGTCGATTTCACTGAAAACTAAGGCAATCAGGAGTTAGTTTAGAGCTGCCAAAGCTGGAAACTATCCCCCAAGTTCCGGGAAATCGAGCCATAGAGGCTCAAAATCACGATGCGCGTAAGGCGGTGTCGTCTACTCTTTCAGCCTTAAAATGAAATGGGCTATATTTCGGCCCAAAGGCTCGAAAGTGAGCGTTCAAAAGGTTTTCCTGTGTCCATTTCACTGCAAACCAAGGCCAAGAGGAAATACGTTAGAGTCCCCGGGACTGTAAAATATCCCCCAAGTTCCGGGAAATCAAGCGGAAGTTGGTCAAAATCACGTTCCGCGCAAGGCGGTCTCGGCTACTCTTTCAGTTTGAAAGTGAAGTGGGGCTATATTTCGACCCAGCAGCTCGAAAGTGAGCGTTCAAAAAGTTTTCCTGTGTCCATTGCTCGGCCAACCAAGGCAATCAGGAGTAAGTGTAGAGTCCCCGGGACTGGAAAATATCCCCCCAGTTCCGGGAAATGGAGCCGAACTTGGTCAAAATCACGATTCGCATAAGGCGGTCTCGGCTACTCTTTCAGTCTTAAAGTGAAGTGGGGCTATATTTTGGCCCAGAAGCTCGCACAAGAGCGTTCAAAAAGTTTTCCTGTGTCGATTTCACTGCAAAGCAAGGCCATCAGGAGTTAGTGTAGAGTCCCCGGGACTGGAAAATATCCCCCAAGTTTCAAAAAATCGAGCTTAAGTTAGTCAAAATTACGATGCGCGTAAGGCGATCTCGGCTACTCTTTCAATCTTAAAATCAAGTGGAGCTAAACTTTTGGGCCCAGAAGCTGGAAAGTCAGCGTTCAAAAAGTTTCGCTATTTCCATTTCACTCCAAACCAAGACAAGCAGGAGCTAGTTTAGAGTCCCCGGGACTGGAAGATATCCCGCAAGTTCCGGGAAATCAACCCGAAGTTTCTCAAAATCACGATGCGCGTAAGGCGGTCTCGGCTACCCTTATAGTGTTAAAGTAAAGTGGGGCCATATTTTGGCCCAGAAGCTCGAAATTGAGCGTTCAAAAAGTTTTCCTGTGTCCATTTTACTAGAAACCAAGGCCATCAGGAATTAGTTTAGAGTTCTCAGAACTGGAATATATCCCCTAAGTTCCGCCAAATCGAGCCGAAGTTGCTCAAAATCAGGATGCGCGTAAGTCGGTCTCGGCTACTCTTTAAGTCTTCAAGTGAAGGGGGGCTCTATTTCGGTCCAGAACCTCGAAAGTGTGCGTTCAAAAACTTGTGCTGTGTAAATTTCACTGCAAACCATGGCCATCAGGAGTTAGTTTAGAGTCCCCGGGACTGGAGAATATTTCCCAAGTTCCGGGAAATCGAGCAGAAGTTGATCAAAATCACGATGCGCGTAACGCTACTGTTTCAGTCTTAAAGTGAAGTGTGGCTGTATTTCGGCCCACAAGCTCGAAAGTGAGGGTTCAAAAAGTTTTGCTGTGTCCATTTCACTGCAAACCAAGATCATCAGGCGTTAGTTTAGAGTACGCGGAAGTAGAAAATATCCCCCCAGTTCCGGGAAATCGAGCCCAAGTTGGTCAAAATCACGATGCCCGCAAGGCGGTCTCGGCTACTCTTTCAGTCTTAAAGTGAAGTTGCGCTATA
Organism: Orbicella franksi; assembly: GCF_964199315.1. NCBI lineage: Eukaryota > Metazoa > Cnidaria > Anthozoa > Scleractinia > Merulinidae > Orbicella > Orbicella franksi. Next base: position 746,825 of record NC_138153.1, read on the forward strand.
TTTCGGCCCAGAGGCTCGAAAGTGCGCATTCGAAAAGTCTTGCTGTGTCAATTTCACTGCAAAGCAAGGCCATCAGGAGTTAGTTTAAAACCCTTGGGACTAGAAAATATTTCCCAAGTTCCGCCACATCGAGCCGAGGTTGGTCAAAGTCACGATGCGCGTAAGGCGCTCTCGGTTAGTCTTTCAGTCTTAAAGTGAAGTTGGGCTATAGTTCGCCCAAGAAGCTCGAAAGTGCGCGTTCAAAAAGTTTTGCTCTGTCCCTTTCACTGGAAACCAAGGCCGTCAGGAGTTAGTTTAGAGTCCCCGGGACTGGAAAATATTCTCCAAGTTCCAGGAAATCGCGCCGAAGTTGATCAAAATCACCATGCGCGTAACGGGCTCTCGGCCATTCTTTCAGTCTTAAATTTAGGAAGGGCTATATTTCGGCCCTGAAGCTCGAAGGTGAGCGTTCAGAATGTTTTGCTGTGTTCATTAAATTGGAAACCAAGGTCATCGGGAGTTAGTTTAGCGTCCCCGGGACTTTAAATTATTCGCCAACTTCCGGGAAATCGAGCAAAAGTGGCCCAAAATCACGATGCGCGTAAGGCGGTCTCGGCTACTCTTTCAGTATTAAAATTGAGGGGGGCTATATTTCGACCTAGAAGCTCGAGACCGGGCGTGCGCTAATTTTACGTGTGTCCATTTCACTGACATCTTAGGCGATCAGGTGTTAGTTTAGAGTCCTTGGGACTGGAAAATATCCCCCAAATTCTGGCAGATCGAGCCAAAGTTGCTCAAAATCACGATGCGCGTAAGGCGGTCTCGGCTACTCTTTCAGTCTTAAAATGAAGTGGGGCTATATTTCGGCCGAGAAGCTCGACACCGAGCGTGCGCTCCTTTTGCCTGTGTACATATCACTGAAAACTAAGTTCATCATGAGTTAGCATAGAGTCCTCGTGACTGGAAAATATTCTCCGAATTCCGGCAAATCGAGCCAAAGATGCTCAAAATCAAGATGCGAGTAAGGCGGTCCCGGCTACTCTTTCACTCTGAAAATGAAGTGGGGCCATATTTCGGTTCTACAAGCTTGACACCGAGCGTGCGCTCCTTTTGCCTGTGTCCTTTTCACTAAGAACTAAGTCCATCAGGAGATAGTTTAGAGTCCTCGAGACTGGAAACTATCGTGCAAGTTTCGGCAAATTGAGCCATAGTTTCTTAAAATTACGATAAGCGTACGGCAGTTTCGTTTACTCTTTCAGTCTTAAAATGAAGTGGGGCTTTATTTCGACCTAGAAGCTCGACAGGGAGCGCGCGCTCCTGTTACCTGTGACCATTTTACTGAAAACTAAGGTTATCAGGAGTTAGCTTAGATTCCACGGGACTGGGAAATATCCCCCAAGTTTTGGCAGATCGAGCCATAGTGGCTAAAAATTTCGATGCGCTTAAGGCGGCTTCGTGTACCCTTTCAGTCTTAAAATAAAGTGGGGCTACGTTTCGGCCTAGAACCTGGAAACCTAGCGTGCGCTCCTTTTACCCGTGTCCATTTCACTGAAAACCAAGGCAATCAGGAGTAAGTTTAGAGCTTCCGGGACTGGAAAATATCTCCCAAACCATGAGAAATCAAGCCCAAGTTGGACAAATTTACCATGCGCGTAGGGCGGTCTCGGCTACTCTTTCAGTCTTAAAGTGAAGTGGGGCTATATTTCGGCCCAGAAGCTCGAAAGTGAACGTTCAAAAAGTTTGGCTGTGTCCATTTCACTGAAAACCAAGGCCATCAGGAATTAGTTTAGAGTGCCCGGGACTGGGAATTATTTCCCAAGTTCCGGGAAATCGAGGCGAACTAACCCAAAATCACGATGCGCGTAAGGCAATCTCAGCTACTCTTTCAGTCTTAAAGTGAAGTAGGGCTATGCTTGGGCCTAGAAGCTCGAAAGTGAGCGTTCAAAAAGTTATCCTGTGTCCATTTCACTGCAAACCAAAGCCATCAGGAGTTAGTTTAGAGTCCTCGGAACTGGAAAATATCCCCCAAGTTCCGCCAAATCGAGACGAAGTTGGTGGAAATCACGATGCGCGTAGGGCGGTCTCGGCTACTCTTTCAGTCTTAAAGTGAAGTAGGGCTATATTTCGCTCCAGAAGCTCGAAAGTGAGCGTTCAAAAAGTTTTGCTCTCTCAATTTAACTGAAAACCAAGGCCATCATGAGTTAGTCTAGAGTCCCCGGGACTGAAAAATATCCCTTAAGTTCCGGAAACTCGAGCCGAAGTTTGTCAAAATCACGATGCGCCTAAGGCGGTCTCGGCTACTCTTTCAGTTTTAAAGTGAAGTGGGCTATATTTCTCCCCAGAATTTCGAAAGTATGCGTCCAAAAAAAAATTGGCTGTGTCCATTTCACTGCAAACCAAAGCCATCAGGAATTACTTTAGAGTCCTTGGGACTGGAATATATCCCCGAAGTTTCGGGAAATCTAGCCGAAGTTGGTCAAAACCACGATGCGCGTAAGACGGGCTCGGCTACTCTTTCAGTCTTAAACTGAAGTGGGGCTATATTTCGACTCAGAAGCTCGAAGGGGAGCGTTCAAAAAGTTTTGCTCTCTCCATTTCAATGCAAACCAAGCCAATCAGGAGTTACTTTAGAGTCCCCGGTACTGGAAAATATCCCGCATTTTCGGGAAATCGAGCCAAAGTTGGTCACAATCACGATAAGCGTAAGGCGGTCTCGGCTACTCTTTCAATCTTAAAGTAAAGTGGAGCTATATCTCGGCCCAGAAGCTCGAAAGTGAGCGTTCAAAAAGTTTTGCTGTGTCCATTTTACTGCAGACCACTGGAAAAGTTGAAAATTTACAGAGTATGTAAATAACATGTAATTAACATGTAAATAATCAAAAAAAGACTAAAGAATAATTTACATGATTTTTCCCCTTTTACATGTTTTGGAGGTTTCATGTAAATAACATGTAAATATTTTAAGTGAAACATGTAAATGATGAAGAAAACACTGTAAATGTTTCAAAGCAAAGGGCTAAGATCATGTAAATAACATGTAAACTGTTCCTGCAAATACTGTAAATAGCCTGTAAATTTCTTGTGATTCAACCTGGAAACCCGTAAATAACATGTAAATTTAATACAGGGAGGGTGCCATAATACTGTAAATAACATGTAAATAAAAAAGGGCAGGCTGTAAACATGTAAATAAAAAAAGGGAGGCTGTAAATAACATGGAAAATGAAAACAGGAGCCTGTAAATAACATGTAAATCGAAGAAGGGAGCCTGTAAATAACATGTAAATCGAAAAAGGGAGCCTGTAAATAACGTGTAAATCGAAAAAGGGAGTCTGTAAATAACATGGAAATCAAAAAAGGAGCCCATAAAGAACATGTAAATCGAAAAAGGGAGCCTGTAAATAACATGTAAATCAAAAAAGGGAGCCTGTGAATAACATGTAAATCGAAAAAGGGAGCCTGTAAATAACATGTACATCGAAAAAGGGAGCCTGTAAATAACATGTAAATCGAAAAAGGGAGCCTGTAAATAACATGTAAATCGAAAAAGGGAGCCTGTAAATAACATGTACATCGAAAAAGGGAGCCTGTAAATAACATGGAAATCGAAAAGGGGAGCCTGTAAATAGCATGTAAATGGAAAAAGGGAGCCTGTAAATAACATGGAAATCGAAAAAGGGAACCTGTAAATAACATGTAAATTGAAAAGGGGAGCCTGTAAATTGAAAAAGGGAGCCTGCAAATAACCTGTAAATTGAAAAAGGGAGCCTGTAAATAACCTGGAAATGGAAAAAGGGAGCCTGTAAATAACATGGAAATGGAAAAAGGGAGGCAGAAACCCTGTACGATAAATGACTTGTAAATAATAACTTGAAGAAAAATACATGGAATGTACTGTTTTATTGTAATCAAATCTGTTGACATTAATTATAATAGTAGAAAATATGCAAATTTATACAGAATCAGAAATTTATTGCAATCAGAACAAACTCAGTAAAATTCAAATAGTTTTTATATGCCATGAATAAGGTTTACAATGTATACATTGGAACAAATAAAACATGTTCTCTTTTCTATCTATCCATAACAAGACGACTTAAAAGTAATTTTGTGCATGGCCAAAATATTTTAAAATACCATGACTGAGCTCCTTTAACCGAATTCAAGCACTTTTCAAGAAGACTACTAAAATTCAAGACCTTTTCAAGATTGTGCGAAACTATGTCATATTCAGCTCTATTTAATTCATAAATAATAAAATGATTAAGAACTATACTGTTGTCAGCTACAACTAGTAAAAATTTTTCAATTTAGGTGTATTACTAAATTAAAATTGTTTGCGAATGGATACCTGTCTTAAATATATACTAAATCCACGAAGTCAAATGTAACATAATGATAATACCTTTGTCATAAAATGAATGAATAAACTGTTTTTTCTTACTAAGTAATTAATGTACGATTAAATTAGCCTTAATAATGAAAAATGGGGGAGGCACGATGGCCTCGTAGTTACATATAGTGCGCTCAACTCCTGATCGAGCGATCCAGGTTCAAGCTCTAGGCGGGTACATTCTGTTGTGTTGTTGGGCAAAACACTTTACTCTCAGTGCCTCTCCACCCAGGTGTATAAGTGGGTAGCAGCGAATTTAATGGTGGGGTAACCCTGCAGTGGACTGGCATCTCATCCAGGGGGAGTAGAAATAGTCCTAGTCGCTTCCTGCTACAGAAAGCGGGATAAGCTCCAGCCTGTTGGGCCACGTGGCTCGTATGCAGACTTTACCTTTACCTTATTATGAAAATTACTGCAATGTAAGTGTGAAGTATTGATCAACTTTTTTCATAGAGTGAATTGTTCTTTTGAAATAACAGAAAATAGGGAGAAAAAACATTTACCACAAGATAGAGATTGACATTTTAAATTCATCATAAAAAACATTTATGCCAAAGGAATACTACATTGCATAACATAAAACAAGGCTTCTGACATCTTTTAGGCTATGTTTACAAAGTCACAGTTTCCTTCTTTTTCCAAAACTGTACGGAATCCAAACAGTACAAACATTTTGGACCCCTGACAAAACATTCACTGTAAACAATATTCAAAATTTTACTTTTTTTTTTTGTGATAAAAAAACTGTACTGTAAAAAAAAACATTCATAGGGGCCTGTTGAAATTGAAAGGCCTATCTAGTACCATAGTTCCCATAACACATCATAAGTTAATAAATTATTGTTCTGGTACTACATGTATGTAAACATAGCCTTTTCTTTTTATGACGAAATCTTATAGCTGCTGTATTGAACAATAAGTATCAACCTAGCAATCTAAGATATTTAAATTTGATGCTAATTCACTAACACAGGTTCAGTGTAAGTGATACTTCAAAGCATTAAAAAATAATGTTTAAAGTGGTTGAATTTATGCCAGAAAGCTGCCAGAGCACATCAAAGTGTTGAAGGTCACCATGTTAGACTGTAATGCACCAGAGGCCCATTTCTCGAAGGTCCCAAAAAGTTTTCGCACCCAGAAAGCCATACCAAAATCTGAAATCTTATGCTTACAGAGCTGTTTTAATCGCTTATTCTCAATATGAACAGAGGTTTCCTTCACACAAGAAGTTTCAGGCATATACAGCTCTTAGTTTTTAGACACAGCTCAATTAAAGATGGCTTTGTGGGCCTGAAAAGTTTCCAGGGCCTTCAAGAAATGGGCCTTGGACCCCTTATAGAGTCATAAGTACTGTAGACTTCTCAGTGGCTGATTTTTTCCTGATCAAGCATCAATGCCAAGGAGTATGCATGTATTGACCACTCTCAATTTTACTTCATCCTACAAGTAACATAAAACATTTCGTTAAATAAGATAAGTTATGTCTGAGTATGAATCAGCAAATTCTGTGTATGATATCAATCAGTGAATTTTACATTGGAGTTATTATTTTGTTTCTTATCATTCCAATTTATACTGTGACCTTTGAAATTGGACTGTAGCCGGTCATGTTGGCTGGCCAAAGTAATTTTAGCTCAGTCACGTCTTGTTTCTGACCAGTCAGGATATTTATGCAAAAATCAAGTACATGTAATGTGAGCCAAATTAAACCCACAAATATAGTTTGTTTGTTCCAGTCGCTGCTAGACCGTTTAAAAATTGGCTTAATATTTTTCCGAACGGATTTAACCCCAGTCACTCGAATGGCATTCCTATCGATCTTGAACGCATGACAAACAGCAAGCGAATGGTCTTTAGCCGTTCAAACAGATACATGTATGCATTGGTGTATGTTTTCATTAGAGGTCATAATAAAAGAGATTAAAAACTCTCAGATTTACAGTTGGGGATTTGATTGTTTATCCAAGAATGAACAACATGACCGTCTCAACATGACATGACTAGTCAACATGACCGGCGAGTGAAGTTTTTGGCCAGTCAAGTCACCATTCTGGCCAGACATTGCCCATTGACCGGCCATTATTTTGAGCCCTGAATATTCATCAATCAAACAGATCTTACATCTACATCTGTAGCTATTGTGTGACAAAAACTTTGCCAGGCACTGAATGTCAGAGGATGTAGAAGAACTAAACTCAAAATGTGTGGCAGTAAATATTCAATGTTCACTATCTTCTACATTGTAATATTCATGCACAATAAATCAAACTCCTATCAAACAATGTTTAAACAATAAGTCAAGTTATTTGCAGGCACAATTTGATTGTTTCTTACACGTACTTATGCTCTATTGGTGGACAAAGGTACAGCTGATGTCATAAATGTTTGTTTTTGTTTCTTTGTTATGTATTACGAAGCAGATAGATTCTACGTTGCCGCACATCTGTTCAGTAATAGATCACAGAAGACATCAAAATGTGGTAAGAACATCAGTGACACATGCCTGAAAAATTCACAGATTCTGTGACACACTCTGGTAATGGCTTATGTGAATATTTTTTTTGTTTTTACCACATTTTGGTGTTATCTGTGATCTACTCTGGGCAGGAAAAAACCAGGTCTGATTTCCTCAGGCAAGTAAATTTTGCTCTTGGGCAAGTGAAAATAGAAGTTCAGTGGCCCGGTGGGCAAGTGAAATTACAATGTAGCCTCAGTAGTCTTGTGAGTCTGACTAAAAATGCCAGCTTGATAAATGATAATTTCCAGTCATTCCATTTCAAAACTTAAGACCTAAAGATTAGTTAATTATTAGGTTGAAAGCAAGAATTAGTTAGGAATCCGAGCGTACTTCATTCGCATTTGTCCTCTGATTTCCTTACTGGCCACCACACTGGCAACTAATATTTAAATGGGGGCAAGTGAAAACCGAAATTGACTGGCCCACTGGGCAAGTGACTTACAATTTTTTTCCTGCCCTGCTACAGATGAATGAACAGATGCATGACACATGAAACCTGCATGTATTTGGTAAGAGCCCAATTTTGTACAAGTAAAATGTACAGCTGTAACAGGTCTCTAAAATCCTGTCTGGTCATCCCAGGGTAAGGCAATCAATTGAAATTGATCCATAAATTGATATAAATCAATAAATTGAAATTAATGTAAGGGTTATCAGTGCTATCAATCAATTGAAAGAAATTCATACTCACATGCTAGAGAAGTTTCAAGTTATCAATTTGATTTTACCAAATTTATCGGTCATTAGAGAGTCAATTGAAAGTTGGCCTCTCTTTGTTAGTTCACATAAACTGTAGAAAAATTGTGTCCCTCAACACAATGTTTGATTGTAACTTTATGTAGATTTCAAAGGCACTACCAAAGACCCCCAAAACATAGTCCCCGATACATGTATGCCAGCAAAATATTCTGTTTACAAGATACAATGTTATGTTTTTATGCAATTGTATTCATGATTTCATATTTCACTTTATATCTTTTGTTCATTTCTTTCTTATTAAATGTTGCTTAAAAGATAAGCTAGTATCAGCAAAATTGATAATGCTTATTGAAAATTTGATCACAGTCTATTACTCATGACGAATCCTTTTATTGATTTCTGATATCATTGACTAATTCCTATTGATTGTTATGAAATAATCGATTGACTATACTGTGTTGTCCAAGACAAGTAGATTTTCCTGCCTGGGCAAGTTACTCTTCCTTTTTTTTTTTCAAGTCCTGTGTAGTTTTCATGACAGTTTGAGGTACATGTGTACCTCTTTATAAAGTATCGTAATGTTTTTTTTTTGCGAAAGAAAATTTCACAACATTTAACTTACTATCAGCACCAGTGGGTGCAATGTCCATGTACAGTTGTGTAGCATATTGTAACTTGCATGTGGGTACAACTGTAGACACTTGAGTAACTTCAGAATACTTACACTAGCATAAGAGAAATTACTCTGCTGAAGATGGCACACTACATTTTAGCTTACTAGCATTCACATCAGAGGGCAACATAACCTTACAAGAAAATGCATCAGAAGGAATCATAAGGTGCATATAAGCCAATAACAAATGTCGCATGCTCTTACTCTGTTATCGAGAACAGATAATAACAGATAATAAAGCCCTTTATGCACAGCAGGTAAACATCCACAAAGTCGATTCCACAAGCAATGTAACTTCTCCTTGATAATGACACATTCACAACCAAAGGCAAAACGAAATGTATACGTATCTTGACGTTACTTTACTCTACTCGTTCAATTTATGCAAAACTTGCTTACCTGTTGTTGTTGTTGCCTGTAATCGCTATCTTCAGCTTTTGGGTAACGGAAAACTTTGCCTTGAAACCGTGCACGATGACGAAGCGAAGTAGAGTGGATTTTGGCCCGCTAAAACAGAGCTCGAGTTCGATGCAAGTTCCAACGAACTGCCAAACATGGCGGGAGAACCGAGAGGACCTGGTACCTAACATGAAGACCGCTGATTCCTGTTTGTTGGAGATCGGGCACTCACAAGGCTGGTATGTTCTTACAAAGGGACAGGGATAACAGTGACGGCAATGAAAGCACAGAACGGTAGAAATCACCAAAAAAAACCAAAACAAAACAAAAAAACAAAATGTCATTTTGGGTACCGAAAAAAAGTCAGCTATCATTTTCGGAAAGGCGATAAGTCCTAACGTTTTCGGGAAATGGACAGAAAAGCCCTAATAAGTACGAGATACACAAGCTCCTGTAGAATAACCGAACAGATAATTTTTTTTTTTTTGCGCAACCTAAAATTAACCTACAGAGCTTTGAAAGTACACCAGATAGCCTAAAACAGCGTTTCAAAGCATTCGAGAGAAAACGGTCGTTGGGCCGGCCGTGTCCCTTATGGTTCCCTGCCTAACCTAACTCGCGTCAGTTCAAACTCGGTCACCAGGGCTCTTTCCGTCTTGAACTCACACAACACGTGACGCTTTCATGGTCCTTCATGAATAAATACGTACGCGTCCGAGAATTAATTTTTCTCTCTTCTAGAGATGTAAGCTTGGGACGCCTGCATGTGCAGTAACAATTCTAGTTTTATTTTGTCGTTGTGGATGCGCGGAAAGTTCACAAGAAGACAGCTTAGTGCGGTGTCGATCAATGCAGCGATTTAGTTTGGTGCATACCTTCTAACCCAACTTCAATTTAAAGCACACTATAGCACACACTTGGATTTTAGAGAAGTTCAAATGCTTCAACGTAAAAGGCAGCTTAATGGAGGCTTCACGGCAGGTTTACGGAGCTTTAGGGCGGTGTTACATTTTAACTTTACGCGCCTTTAAAAGGTCCCATTTATATGTTCTCGAGACAACCCTTCCTCTCTCTCCCCCCCGTCCCCCCAAGTTTAACGTGGCCGGGGTAACTTTTCATTTATTTCTTTGCAAAATCCAAGCAACCGTTTACAAGAGGATAGCGAACCTGTCGGTAACTTGGAATTTACATCATTTCAACAGTCTCCGTTGGTTGAACCGTTACACCAGAGTTATATTAAATAAGCCCACGTTTCCGTTACATGGTTTTTGCAGGGTTTAGGCAGGCCTTCTCTTAAATTTAGATCTTTTTTTTTCTAAGAGTCTCCATTTTACATTAACGTGGTCTTAACAGTTTTTCGAAAAGCCCCCATTATCTCATTTAAATTGTTTTCACAGCCTTTGCAAGGTCCCCCTTTTTAATTTACATGATGTTTTTAACAGGCTATTTACAGCCCCCCGCTGCACCCGTGCAACTTCTAGGTTTTCCATTTACATGGTTTTTACATGTTTCTTACAGGCTCCCTTTCTTTCATTTACATTGTTTTTACATGTTTCTTACAGGCCCCCTTTTTTTCATTTACATGGTTTTTATGTTTCTTACAAGCCCCCTTTTTTCATTGACACGGTTCTTACATGTTTCTTACAGGCCCCCTTTTTTCATTTACATGGCTTTTAAATGTTTCTTACAGGCCCCCTTTTTTCATTTACATGGTTTTTACATGTTTCTTACAGGCCCCCTTTTTTCATTTACATGGTTTTTACATGTTTCTTACATGCCCCCTTTTTTCATTTACATTGTTTTTACAGGGTTACAAACATAACATTTCCAGACTTTTTACAGCATTCGCTTGAATTATTTACACGTTTCTTACGTGGTTTAGCAAAGCAATTTACATGTTTTTTACAAAGGCAGATACTGTAAAAGTGCGTAAAATATTTTACAGGTTTTTACATGTTCTTCAAATGATCATTGTCGACAAAGACAATGTAAATCACTATTTACAGAACATTTACGTGCTGTACTAAAAGCTGTAAAATTTCCTGTAAATTTATTTTACAAAACCCTAACATGTAAATTGTAATTTACAAAGAATGTAAATCAATATTTACATGCTGTAAATTAAAATTGACATGTCCATGTAAATTTTCAACTTTTCCAGTGGACCAAGGACGTCGGGGGCCAGTTTAGAGTCTCCGGGAATGGAAAATATCTCCCAAGTTCCGGGAAATTTAGCCAAAGTTGGTCAAAATCACGACGCGCGTACGGCGGTCTCGGCTACTCTTTCAGTCTTAAAGTGAAGTGGGACAATATTTCGGCCCAGAAGCTCGAAACTGAGTGTTTAAAATGTTTTGCTGTGTCAATTTCACTGCAAACCAAGGCCATCAGGACTTAGTTTAGAGACACAGGGAGTGGAAAATATCTCCCAAATTCCTGGAAATTTAGCCGAAGTTTGTCAAAATCACCAGGGCGTAAGGCGGTCTTTTCTGATCTTTCAGTCTTAAAGTGAAGTGGGGCTATATTTCGCCCCAGAAGCTCGAAAGTGAGCGTTTAAAAAGTTTTCCTGTGTCAATTTCACTTCGAAGCAAAGCCATCAAGAGTTAGTTTAGAGTCCAACGGACTGGAAAATATCCCGTAAGTGCCGAAAAATCGAGACAAACTTTGGCAAAATAAATAAGCCCGTAAGGCCGTCTCGGCTACTCTTTTAGTGTTAAAATAAAGTGGGGCTCTATTTCGGCCCAGAAGCTCCAAAGTAAGGGTTCAACAAAATTTGCTGTGCCCTTTTCAATGAAAACCAAGGCCATTAGGAGTTAGTTTAGTGTTCCCGGGACTGGAATATATATATCCCCCAGCTTCCGGGAAATCGAGCCGAAGTTAGTCAAAATCACGATTTGCGTAAGACAGACTCGGCTACTCTTACTCTTAAAAAGAAGTTAGGCTATATTTCGGCCCAGAAGCTCGAAGGTGAGTCTTCACAACGTTTTGCTCTGTCAGTTTCAATGCAAAGCAAGGCGATCAGGAGTTAGTTTAGAGTCCCCGGGACTGGAAAATATCCCCAAGTTCCGGGATATCGATCCGCAGTTGGTCAAAATCACGATGCGCGAAACGCGATCTCGGCTATTGTTTCAGTCTTAAAGTGAAGTGGGGCTATATTTCGGCCCAGAAGCTCGAAAGTGACCGTTTAAAAAGTTACGCTTTGTGCATTTAACTGCAAACAAACGCCATCAGGAGTTAGTTTAAAGTCCCCCAGACGGGAAAATATCCGCCAAGCTCCGGGAAATCGAGCTGAAGTTGGTCAAAATCACGATGCCTGTAAGGCGGTCTCCGCTACTCTTTCAGTCTTAAAGTGAAGTGGGACTATATTTCGGCCCAGAAGCTACAAAGTGATCGTTAAAAAAGTTATGCTCTGTGCATATCACTGCAAACCAAGGCCATCAGGAGTTAGTTTAGAGTCCCCCGGACTGGAAAATATCCCCCAAGTTCCAGGTAATCAAGCTGAACTTGGTCAAAATCACGATGCGCGTAAGGCGGTCTCGGCTAATATTTCAGGGTTAAAGTGAAGTGGGCTTCTATTTAAGCCCACAAGCTAGAAGGTGGGTGTTAAAAAAGTTCTGCTCTGTCCATTTCTTCGAAAACCAAGGCCATAAGGAGTTAATTTAGAGCTCGCGGGACTCGAATATATCCGCCAAGCTCCGGGAAATCGACCCGAAGTTGGTCAAAATCACGATTCGCGCAAGACGGTTTCGGCTACTCTTTCAGTCTTAAAGTAAAGTGGGCTATATTTCGGGCCAGAAGCTGGAAAGTGAGCGTTCAAAGAGTTTGGCTGTGTCTATTTCAATGCAAACCAAGACGATCAGGAGTTAGTTTAGAGTCTCCGGGACTGGAAAATATCCCCCAAATTCCGGGAAATTGAGCCGAAGTTGGCCAAAATCACGATGCGCGCAAGGCGGTCTCAGCTATTCTTTCAGTCTTAAACTGAAGTTGGGCTATATTTTAGGCCAGAAGCTCGAAGATAAGCGTTCAAAAAGTTTTGCTGTGTCCATTTTACTGCAAACCAAAGCCATCAGGAATTAGTTTAGAGACCCAGGGAGTGGAAAATATCCCCCAAATTCCGGGAAATTTAGCCGAAGTTGGTCAAAATCACCAGGTGCGTAAGGCGGTCTCGGCTAATCTTTCAGTCTTAAAGTAAAGTGGGGCTATATTTCTGCCCAGAAGCTCGAAAGTGACCGTTCAAAAGGTCTTCCTGTGTCAATTTCACTGCAAACAAAGGCGAGCAGAAGTTAGGTTAGAGTGCCAGCGACTGGAAAATACCCTGTAAGTGCGGGAAAATGGGGACAAAAGTTGTCAAAATGAAGATACGCGTAAGGCCGTCTCGGCTATTCGTTCAGTCTTAAAGTGAAGTGAGACTCTATTTCGGCCCAGAAGGTCCAAAGTGAGCCTTCAAAAAAACTTGCTGTGTCCATTTCACTGCAAACCAAGGCAATCAGGAGATAGTTTAGAGTCCCCGAGACTTGAATATATCCCCTAAGTTCCGGGAAATCGAGCCAAAGTTTGTCAAACTCACGATGCGCGTAAGGCGGTCTCGGCTACTCTTAAAGTCTTAAAGTGAGGTGGGGCTATATTTGGGCCCAGAAGCTCGAAGGTGAGCGTTCAAAATGTTTTCTTATGTCCATTTCAATGCAAACCAAGGCCATCAGGAGTTAGTTTAGAGTTTCCGGGACTAAACAAATATGCCCCAAGTTGCGGGAAATTGAGCCGAAGTTGGTCAAAATCACGATGGGCGTAAGGCGCGCTCGCTTACTCTTTCAGTCTTTAAGTGAAGTGGGGCTATATTTGGGCCAAGAAGCTCGAAAGTGAACGTTCAAAAAGTTTTGCTGTGTCCATTTCAATGCGAACCAAGGCCATCAGGAGTTACTTTAGAGTCCGCGGGACTAAAAAATATTCCCCAAGTTCCGGGAAACCGAGCCGAAGTTGGTCAAAATCACGATGCGCGTAAGGCGGGCTCGGCTACTCTTTTAGTTTCAAAGTAAAGTGGGGCTATATCTCGTTCCAGAAGCTCGAAAATGAGCGATCAAAAAGCCTTGCTGTGTCCAGTTTATTGCAGAACAAAGACGTCGGGGGTCAGTTTAGAGTCCCCGGGAACGGAAAATATCCAACAAGGTCCGGGAAATTTAGCCGAAGTTGGTCAAAATCACGACGCGCGTACGGCGGTCTCGGCTACTCTTTCAGTCTTAAAGTGAAGTGGGGCAATATTTCGGCCCAGAAGCTCGAAACTGAGTGTTTAAAAAGTTTTGCTGTCTCAATTTCACTGCAAACCAAGGCCATCAGGAGTTAGCATAGAGACCCAGGGAGTGGAAAATATCCCCCAAATTCCAGGAAATTTAGCCTAAGTTTGTCAAAATCACCATGGGCGTAAGACGGTCTTGGCTAATCTTTCAGTCTTAAAGTGAAGTGGGGCTATATTTCGCCCCAGAAGCTCGAAAGTGAGCGTTCAAAAAGTTTTCCCTTGTCAAGTTCACTTCAAACCAAGGTGATCAGGAGTTAGTTTAGGGTCCCCAGGACTGGAAAATATCCCCCACGTTCCGGGATATCGATCCGAAGTTGGTCAAAATCACGCTTCGCGAAACGCGGGTCGGCTATTGTTGCAGTCTTAAAGTGAAGTGGGGCTATATTTCAGCCCAGAAGCCTGAAAGTGACCGCTTAAAAAGTTACGCTTCGTGCATTTAACTGCCAAGAAAGCCCATCAGGAGTTATTTTAAAGTCCCCCGGACTGGAAAATATTCGCCAAGTTCCGGGAAATCGAGCTGAACTTGGTCAAAATCACGATGTCTGTAAGGCGGTCTCGGCTATTCTTTCAGTCTTCAAGTGAAGTGGGGCTATATTTTGGCGCAGAAGCTCGAAGATGTGCGTTCAAAAAGTTTTGCTGTATCCATTTCATTGCAAACCTAGGCCATCAGGAATTAGTTTAGAGTCCACAGAACTGGAAAGTATTCCCTAAGTTCCGGCCAACCGAGCCGAACTTGGTCAAAATCACGACGCGCGTAAGGCGGACTCGGCTCATCTTTCACTCCTCAAGTGAAGTGGGGCTATATTTCGGCCCAGAAGCTCGAAACTCTGCTTTCAAGAACTTTTGCTGTTTCAATTTCACTGCAACACAAGGTCATCAGGACTTAGTTTAAAGTCCCCGGGACTAGAAAATATCCCCCAAGTTCAGGAAAATCACGCCGAAGTTGGTCAAAATCACGATGCGCGTAAGACGGTCTCGGCTACTCGTTCAGGCTTAAAGTGAAGTTGGGCTATATTCGGCTCAAAAGCTTGAAGGTGAGCGTTTAAAATGTTTTGCTCTGTCCATTTCAATGCAGACCAAGGCGATCCGGAGTTAGTTTACAGTCCCTAGGACTGAAAAATATCCCACAAGTTGCGGCAAATTGAGCCAAAGTTGCTGAAAATCACGATGCGGTAAGGCCGTTTCGTCTGTTTTTTCAGTCTTAAAATGAAGTGGGGCTATATTTCGACCTAGAAGCTCGGCACCGAGCGTGCGCTAATTTAATCTGTGACGATTTCACTGAAAACTAAGGCAATCAGGAGTTAGTTTAGAGCTTTGAAAGCTGGAAACTATCCCCCAAGTTCCGGGAAATCGAGCCATAGAGGCTCAAAATCACGATGCGCGTAAGGCGGTCTCCTCTACTCTTTCAGCCTTAAAATGAAATGGGCTATATTTCGGCCCAAAGGCTCGAAAGTGAGCGTTCAAAAAGTTTTCCTGTGTCCATTTCACTGCAAACCAAGGCCAAGAGGAAATACGTTAGAGTCCCCGGGACTGTAAAATATCCCCCAAGTTCCGGGAAATCAAGCGCAAGTTGATCAAAATCACATTAAAGTTCCTGGGTCTGGAAAATATCCTCCAAGTTCCGGGAAATCGAGGCGTATTTTGTCAAAATCACGATTCGCATAAGGCGGTCTCGGTTACTCTTTCAGTCTTAAAGTGAAGTGTGGCTATATTTTGGCCCAGAAGCTCGCACAAGAGCGTTCAAAAAGTTTTCCTGTGTTCATTTCACTGCAAAGCAAGGCCATCAGGAGTTAGCTTAGGGTCCCCGGTACTGGAAAATATTCCCCAAGTTTCCGAAAATCGAGCTTAAGTTAGTCAAAATTACCATGCGCGTAAGGCGGCCTAGGCTACTCTTTCAATCTTAAAATGAAGTGGGGCTAAACTTTTGGGCCCAGAAGCTGGAAAGTCAGCGTTGAAAAAGTTTTGCTGTTTCCATTTCACTCCAAACCAAGACAAGCAGGAGTTAGTTTAGAGTCCCCGGGACTGGAAAATATCCCGCAAGTTCCGGGAAATCAACCCGAACTTTGTCAAAATCACCATGCGCGTAAGGCGGTCTTGGCTACCCTTTTAGTGTTAAAGTAAAGTGGGGCTATATTTTGGCCCAGAAGCTCGAAAGTGAGCGTTCAAAAAGTTTTGCTGTGTCCATTTCACTGCAAACCAAGGCCATCAGGCGTTAGTTTACAGTACGCGGAAGTAGGAAATAATCTCCCAGTTTCGGAAAATCGAGCCCAAGTTGGTCAAAATCACGATGCGCGCAAGGCGGTCTCGGCTACTCTTTCAGTCTTAAAGTGAAGTTGCGCTATATTTCGGCCCAGAGGCTCGAAAGTGCGCATTCGAAAAGTTTTGCTGTGTCAATTTCACTTCAAAGCAAGGCCATCAGGAGTTAGCTTAGAGCCCTTGGGACTAGAAAATATTTCCCAAGTTCCGCCACATCGAGCCGAAGTTGGTCAAAGTCACGATGCGCGTAAGGCGCTCTCGGTTAGTCTTTCAGTCTTAAAGTGAAGTTGGGCTATAGTTCGGCCAAGAAGCTCGAAAGTGCGCGTTCAAAAAGTTTTGCTCTGTCCCTTTCACTGGAAACCAAGGCCGTCAGGAGTTAGTTTAAAGTCCCCGGGACTGGAAAATATTCTCCAAGTTCCACGAAATCGCGCCGAAGTTGATCAAAATGACCATGCGCGTAACGGGCTCTCGGCTATTCTTTCAGTCTTAAATTTAGGAAGGGCTATATTTCGGTCCTGAAGCTCGAAGGTGAGCGTTCAGAATGTTTTGCTGTGTTCATTAAATTGGAAACCAAGGTCATCGGGAGTTAGTTTAGCGTCCCCGGGACTTTAAATTATTCGCCAACTTCCGGGAAATCGAGCAAAAGTGGCCCAAAATCACGATGCGCGTAAGGCGGTCTCGGCTACTCTTTCAGTCTTAAAATTAAGGGGGTCTATATCTCGACCTAGAAGCTCGAGACCGGGCGTGCGCTAATTTTACGTGTGTCCATCTCACTGACATCTTAGGCGATCAGGTGTTAGTTTAGAGTCCTTGAGACTGGAAAATATTTCCCAAATTCTGGCAGATCGAGCCAAAGTTGCTCAAAAACACGATGCGCGTAAGGCGGTCTCGGCTACTCTTTCAATCTTAAAATGAAGTGGGGCTATATTTCGGCCGAGAAGCTCGAAACTGAGAGTTTAAAAAGTTTTGCTGTGTCCATTTCACTGAAAACCAAGGCCATCAGGAATTAGTTAGAGTGCCCGGGACTGGGAATTATTTCCCAAGTTCCGGGAAATCGAGCCGAAGAAACCCAACATCACGATGCGCGTAAGGCAATCTCAGCTACTCTGTTAGTCTTAAAGTGATGTAGGGCTATGCTTCGGCCGAGAAGCTCAAAAGTGAGCGTTCAAAAAGTTATCCTGTGTCCATTTCACTGCAAACCAAAGCCATCAGGAGTTAGTTTAGAGTCCCCGGAACTGGAAAATATCCCCCAAGTTCCGCGAAATCGAGACGAAGTTGGTCAAAATCACGATGCGCGTAAGGCGGTCTCGGCTACTCTTTTAGTCTCAAAGTGAAGTAGGGCTATATTTCGGTCCAGAAGCTCGAAAGTGAGCGTTCAAAAAGTTTTGCTCTCTCAATTTAACTGAAAACCAAGGCCATCGTGAGTTAGTTTAGAGACCCCGGGACTGAAAAATATCCCTTAAGTTCCGGAAACTCGAGTTCAAGTTGGTCAAAATCACGATGCGCCTAAGGCGGTCTCGGCTACTCTTTCAGTTTTAAAGTGCAGTGGGGCCATATTTCGGCTCAGAAGCTCGAAGCGGAGCGTTCAAAAAGTTTTGCTCTCTCCATTTCAATGCAAACCAAGCAATCAGGAGTTACTTTAGAGTCCCCGGTACCGGAAAATATCCCCCATTTCCCGGGAAATCGAGCCAAAGTTGGTCACAATCACGATAAGCGTAAGGCGGTCTCGGCTACTCTTTCATTCTTAAAGTGAACTGGGGCACTATTTCCGCCCAGAAGCTTGAACGTGAGCGTTCAGAAAGTTTTGCTGTGTCAATTTCACTCCAAAGCAAGGCCATCAGGAGTTACTTTAGAGTCCGCGGGATTGTAAAGTATCCCCCAAGTTCCGGGAAATCGAGCCGAAGTTGGTCAAAATTACGATGCGCGTAAGCCGGTCTCGGCTACTCTTTCAATCTTAAAGTAAAGTGGAGCTATATTTCGGCCCAGCAGCTCGAAAGTGAGCGTTCAAAAAGTTTTCCTGTGTCCATTTCACTGCAAACCAAGGCCATCAGGAATTAGTTTAGAGACCCAGGGAGTGGAAAATATCCCCCAAATTTTGGGAAATGTAGCCTAAGTTTTTCAAAATCACCAGGGCGTAAGGCGGTCTTGGCTAATCTTTCAGTTTTAAAGTGAAGTGGGCCTATATTTCGCCCCAAAAGCTCGAAAGTGAGCGTTTAAAAAGTTTTCCTGTGTCAATTTCACTTCGAAGCAAAGCCATCAAGAGTTAGTTTAGAGTGCCAGGGACTGGAAAATATCCCGTAAGTGCCGAAAAATCGAGACAAAGTTTGGCAAAATAAATAAGCGCGTAAGGCCGTCTCGGCTACTCTTTTAGTGTTAAAATAAAGTGGGGCTCTATTTCGGCCCAGAAGCTCCAAAGTAAGGGTTCAAAAGAATTTGCCGTGTCCATTTCACTGGAAACCAAGGCCATCAGGAGTTAGTTTAGTGTTCCCGGGACTGGAATATATTCCCCAGGTTCCGGGAAATCGAGCCGAAGTTAGTCAAAATCACGATTTGCGTAAGACAGACTCGGCTACTCTTACTCTTAAAAAGAAGGCGATCAGGAGTTCGTTTAGAGTCCCCGGGACTGGAAAATATCCCCCAAGTTCCGGGATATCGATCCGAAGTTGGTCAAAATCATGATGCGCGAAACGCGATCTCGGCTATTGTTTCAGTCTTAAAGTGAAGTGGGGCTATATTTCGGCCCAGAAGCTCGAAAGTGACCGTTTAAAAAGTTACGCTTTGTGCATTTAACTGCAAACAAACGCCATCAGGAGTTAGTTTAAAGTCCCCCGGACGGGAAAATATCCGCCAAGCTCCGGGAAATCGAGCTGAAGTTGGTCAAAATCACGATGCCTGTAAGGCGGTCTCCGCTATTCTTTCAGTCTTAAAGTGAATTGGGGCTATATTTCGGCTCAGAAGCTGCAAAGTGATCGTTAAAAAAGTTATGCTCTGTGCATTTCACTGCAAACCAAGGCCATCAGGAGTTAGTTTAGAGTCCCCCGGACTGGAAAATATCCCCCAAGTTCCGGGAAATCGAGCTGAAGTTGGTCAAAATCACGATCCGCGCAAGGCGGTCTCGGCTACTATTTCAGGGTTAAAGTGAAGTGGGCTTCTATTTAAGCCCACAAGCTAGAAGGTGAGTATTTAAAAAGTTCTGCTCTTTCCATTTCTCCGAAAACCAAGGCCATAAGGAGTTAATTTAGAGCTCGTGGGACTCGAATATATCCGCCAAGCTCCGGGAAATCGACCCGAAGTTGGTCAAAATCACGATTCGCGCAAGACGGTTTCGGCTACTCTTTCAGTCTTAAAGTAAAGTGGGCTATATTTCGGGCCAGAAGCTCGAAAGTGACCGTTCAAAAAGTTTCGCTGTGTCTATTTCAATGCAAACCAAGACGATCAGGAGTTAGTTTAGAGTCTCCGGGACTGGAAACTATCCCCTAAATTCCGGGAAATGGAGCGCAAGTTGGTCAAAATCACGATGCGTGCAAGGCGGTCTCAGCTATTCTTTCAGTCTTAAAGTGAAGTTGGGCTATATTTTAGGCCAGAAGCTCGAAGATAAGGCTTCAAAAAGTTTTGCTGTGTCCATTTCACTGCAAACCAAGGCCATCAGGAATAAGTTTAGAGTCCACAGAACTTTAAAATATTCCCTAATTTCCGGCAAATCGAGCCGAAGTTGGTCAAAATCACGATGCGCGTAAGGCGTACTCGGCTCATCTTTCACTCTTCAAGTGAAGTGGGGCTATATTTCGGCCTAGAAGCTCGAAACTCTGCTTTCAAAAACTTTTGCTGTTTCAATTTCACTGCAAAACAAGGTCATCAGGACTTAGTTTATAGTCACCGGGACTAGAAAATATCCCCCAAGTCCCGGGAAATCAAGCCGAAGATGGTCAAAATCACGATGCGCGTAAAGCGGTCTCGGCAACTCTTTAAGTCTTAAAGTGAAGTGGGGTTATATTTCGGCCCAGAAGGTCCAAAGTGAGCGTTCAAAAAGTTTTGCTGTGTCCATTTCACTGCAAAGCAAGGCCATTAGGAGTTAGTTTAGAGTCCCCGGGACTAGAAAATATCCCCCAAGTTCCGGACAATCAAGCCAAAGTTGGTCAAAATCACGATGCGCGTAAGACGGTCTCGGCTACTCTTTCAGGCTTAAAGTGAAGTGGGGCTATATTCGGCTCAAAAGCTTGAAGGTGAGCGTTTGAAATGTTTTGCTCTGTCCATTTCAATGGAAACCAAGGCGATCGGGAGTTAGTTTACAGTCCCTGGGACTGAAAAATATCCCACAAGTTGCGGCAAATTGAGCCAAAGTTGCTCAAAATCACGATGCGCGTAAGGCCGTTTCGTCTGTTTTTTCAGTTTTAAAATCAAGTAGGGCTATATTTCGACCTAGAAGCTGGGCACCGAGCGTGCGCTAATTTAATCTGTGTCGATTTCACTGAAAACTAAGGTAATCAGGAGTTAGTTTAGAGCTGCCAAAGCTGGAAACTATCCCCCAAGTTCCGGGAAATCGAGCCATAGAGGCTGAAAATCACGATGCGTGTAAGGCGGTCTCCTCTACTCTTTCAGCCTTAAAATGAAATGGGCTATATTTCGGCCCAAAGGCTCGAAAGTGAGCGTTCAAAAAGTTTTCCTGTGTCCATTTCACTGCAAACCAAGGCCAAGAGGAAATACGTTAGAGTCCCCGGGACTATAAAATATCCCCCAAGTTCCGGGAAATCAAGCGGAAGTTGGTCAAAATCACGTTGCGCGCAAGGCGTTCTCGGCTACTCTTTCAGTTTTAAAGTGAAGTGGGACTATATTTCGACCCAGCAGCTCGAAAGTGAGCGTTCAAAAAGTTTTCCTGTGTCCATTGCTCGGCCAACCAAGGCAATCAGGAGTTAGTTTAGAGTCCCCGGGACTGGAAAATATCCTCCCAGTTCCGGGAAATGGAGCCGAACTTGGTCAAAATCACGATGCGCTTAAGACGGTCTCGGCTACTCTTTAAGTCTTAAAGTGAAGTGGGGCTATGTGTTGGCCCAGAAAATTTAAAGTGAGCATTGAAAAAGTTTTGCCGTTTCCATTTTACTGGAAACCAAGGCAATCAGGAGTTAGTTTAAAGTTCCCGGGTCTGGAAAATATCCCCCAAGTTCCGGGAAATCGAGGCGTATTTTGTCAAAATCACGATTCGCATAAGGCGGTCTAGGCTACTCTTTCAGTCTTAAAGTGAAGTGGGGCTAAACTTTTGGGCCCAGAAGCTGGAAAGTCATCGTTCAAAAAGTTTTGCTGTTTCCATTTCAGTTTAAACCGAGACAAGCAGGAGTTAGTTTAGAGTCCCCGGGACTGGAAAAATATCCCCAGAGTTTCCGAAAATCGAGCTTAATTTAGTCAAAATTACGATGCGCGTAAGGTGGCCTCCGCTACTCTTTCAATCTTAAAATGAAGTGGGGCTAAACTTTTGGGCCCAGAACCTGGAAAGTCAGCGTTGAAAAAGTTTTGCTGTTTCCATTTCACTCCAAACCAAGACAAGCAGGAGTTAGTTTAGAGTCCCCGGGACTGTAAAATATCCCCCCAGTTGCGGGAAATCGAGCCGAAGTTGGTCAAAATTACGATGCGCGTAAGCCGGTCTCGGCTACTCTTTCAATCTTAAAGTAAAGTGGAGCTATGTTTCGGCCCAGAAGCTCGAAAGTGAGCGGTCAAAAAGTTTTCCTGTGTCCATTTTACTGCTGACCAAGGACGTCGGGGGCCAGTTTAGAGTCCCCGGGAGTGGAAAATATCCCCCAAGTTCCGGGAAATTTAGCCAAAGTTGGTCAAAATCACAACGCGCGTACGGCGGTATCGGCTACTCTTTCAGTCTTAAAGTGAAGTGGGGCAATAGTTCGGCTCAGGAGCTCCAAACTGAGTGTTTAAAAAGTTTTCCTGTGTCAATTTCACTAGAAACGAAGACGATCAGGAGTTAGTTTAGAGTCTCCGGGACTGGAAAATATCTCCCAAATTCCGGGAAATCGAGCCGAAGTTGGTCAAAATCACGATGCGCGCAAGGCGGTCTCAGCTATTCTTTCAGTCTTAAAGTGAAGTTGGGCTATAGTTTAGGCCAGAAGCTCGAAGATAAGCGTTCAAAAAGGTTTTGCTGTATCCATTTCACTGCAAACCAAGGCCATCAGGAATAAGTTTAGAGTTCACAGAACTTTAAAATATTCCCTAATTTCCGGCAAATCGAGCCGAAGTTGGTCAAACTCACGATGCGCCTAAGGCGGACTCGGCTCACCTTTCACTCTTCAAGTGAAGTGGGGCTATATTTCGGCGTAGAAGCTCGAAACTTTGCTTTCAAAAAGTTTGGCTGTTTCAATTTCACTGCAAAACAAGGCCATCCGGACTTAGTTTAGAATCCCCGGGACTAGAAAATATCCCCCAAGTCCCGCGAAATCAAGCCGAAGATGGTCAAAATCACGATGCGCGTAAGGCGGTCTCGGCTACTCTTTAAGTCTTAAAGTGAAGTGGGGCTATGTTTTGGCCCAGAAGCTCGAAAGGAAGCGTTCAAAAAGTTTTCCTGTGTCCATTTCACTGCAAACCCAGGCCATCAGGAGTTAGTTTAGAGTCCCCGGGACTGGAATATATCCCCCAAGTTCCGGGAAATCGAGCCAAATTTGGTCAAAATCACCATGCGCGTAAGCCGGTCTCGGCTACTCTATCAGTCTTAAAGTAAAGTTGGGCTATAGTTTGTTCCAGAAACTCACAAGTGAGCGTTTAAAAAGTTCTGCTAAGTCCACTTCACTGCAAACCACGACGATGAGGAGTTAGTTTAGAAATCCCGGGACTGGAAAATATCCTCGAAGTTGCGGGAAATCGAGCCGAAATTGGTGAAAATCACGATGCGCGGAAGGCGTTCTTTGCTACTCTTTCCGTCTTAAAGTGAAGTGGGGCTATATTTCGGCCTAGAAGCTCGACACCGAGCGAGCGCTCTTTTTATCTGTGTCCATTTTAGTAAAAATTAAGGCCATCAGAAGTTAGTTTAGAGTCCCCGGGACTGTAAAATATCAACCAGAATCCGGCAAATCAACCAAAGTTGCTGAAAATCACGATGTGCGTAAGAGTTTATGGTACTCTTACCGTTTTAAATTAAAGTGGGGCTATATTTCGGCCTAGAAGCTCCACACCTAGCGTCCGCTTCGTTTACCTCTGTCCTTTTCACTTAATAATACGGCAATCAGGAGTTAGTTTAGAGTCTCCGGGACTGAAAACTATCCCCCTAGTCCCCGCAAATCCAGCCAAAGATGCTCAAAAATCACCATTCGCGTAAGGCGGTCTCGGCTACTCTTTTAGTCTTAAAATGAAGTGGGGCTACATTTCGGCCTAGAAGCTCGACACCTAGCTTGCGCTTCTTTAACCTGTGTCCATTTCAGCAAAAAATAAAGACATCAGGGTTTAGTTTAGAGATTACGGCACTGGAAAATATCCTCCAATTTCCGGAAAATCGAGCCGAAGTTGATCAAAACCACGATGCGCGTAAGGCGGTCTCGGCTACTCTTTCAGTCTTGAAGTGAAGTGGGGCTACATTGCTGCCCAAGAGCTTGAAAGTGAGCGTTTAAAAAGTTTTGCTCTGTCTATTTCACTGCAAACGAAGGCCATCAGGAGTTAATTTAGAGTTTCCGTGAGTAGAAAATATCCCCCAACTTCCCGGCAATCGAGCCGAGGTTGGTTAAAATCACCATGCCCGTAAGGCGGTCTCGGCTAATGTTTCAGTCTTAAAGTGAAGTGGGGCAATATTTGGGTGCAGAAGCTCTAAAGTGAGTGCTTAGAAAGGTTTTGGTGTGTCAATTTCACTGCAAACCAAAGCCATCAGGAATTAGTTTAGAGACCCAGGGAGTGGAAAATATCCCCCAAATTCCGGGAAATTTAGCCGAAGTTGGTCAAAATCACCAGGTGCGTAAAGCGGTCTCGGCTAATCTTTCAGTCTTAAAGTGAAGTGGGGCTATATTTCTGCCCAGAGGCTCGAAAGTGACCGTTCAAAAGGTCTTCCTGTGTCAATTTCACTGCAAACAAAGGCGAGCAGAAGTTCGGTTAGAGTCCCAGGGACTGGAAAATATCCTGTAAGTGCGGGAAAATGGGGACAAAGGTTGTCAAAATGAAGATACGTGTAGGGCCGTCTCGGCTATTCGTTCAGTCTTAAAGTGAAGTGAGGCTCTACTTTGGCCGAGAAGGTCCAAAGTGAGCGTTCAAAAAAAATTGCTGTGTCCATTTCACTGCAAACCAAGGCAATCAGGAGATAGTTTAGAGTCCCCGAGACTTGAATATATCCCTTAAGTTCCGGGAAATCGAGCCAAACTTTGTCAAACTCACGATGCGCGTAAGACGGACTCGGCTACTCTTTCAATCTTAAAGTAGAGTGGGGTTATATTTCGGCCCAGAAGCTCGAAGGTGAACGTTCAAAATGTTTTCCTCTGTCCATTTCAATACAAACCAAGGAGATCAGGGGTTAGTTTAGAGTCCTCGGGACTGCAAAATACCCCTCAAGTTTTTAAAAATCGATCCGAAGTTGGTCAAAATCACGGTGCGCGTAAGGCGGTCTCGGCTACTCTTAAAGTCTTAAAGTGAAGTGGGGCTATATTTGGGCCCAGAAGCTCGAAGGTGAGCGTTCAAAATAATTTCCTATGTCCATTTCAATGCAAACCAAGGCCATTAGGAGTTAGTTTAGAGTCCCCGGGACTAAAAAAAAATTCCGTAAGTTGCGGGAAATCGAGCCGAAGTTGGTCAAACTCACGATGCACGTAAGACGGACTCGGCTACTCTTTCAATCTTAAAGTAGAGTGGGGTTATATTTCGGCCCAGAAGCTCGAAGGTGGACGTTCAAAATGTTTTCCTCTGTCCATTTCAATACAAACCAAGGAGATCAGGGGTTAGTTTAGAGTCCTCGGGACTGGAAAATACCCCTCAAGTTTTTAGAAATCGATCCGAAGTTGGTCAAAATCACGGTGCGCGTAAGGCGGTCTCGGCTACTCTTAAAGTCTTAAAGTGAAGTGGGGCTATATTTGGGCCCAGAAGCTCGAAGGTGAGCGTTCAAAATAATTTCCTATGTCCATTTCAATGCAAACCAAGGCCATTAGGAGTTAGTTTAGAGTCCCCGGGACTAAAAAAAAATTCCGTAAGTTGCGGGAAATCGAGCCGAAGTTGGTCAAACTCACGATGCACGTAAGACGGACTCGGCTACTCTTTCAATCTTAAAGTAGAGTGGGGTTATATTTCGGCCCAGAAGCTCGAAGGTGAACGTTCAAAATGTTTTCCTCTGTCCATTTCAATACAAACCAAGGAGATCAGGGGTTAGTTTAGAGTCCTCGGGACTGGAAAATACCCCTCAAGTTTTTAGAAATCGATCCGAAGTTGGTCAAAATCACGG
Source organism: Orbicella franksi (assembly GCF_964199315.1). NCBI lineage: Eukaryota > Metazoa > Cnidaria > Anthozoa > Scleractinia > Merulinidae > Orbicella > Orbicella franksi. Next base: position 772,432 of record NC_138153.1, read on the forward strand.
TGCGCGTAAAGCGGTCTCGCCTTCTCTTTCAGTCTTTAAGTGAAGTGGGGCTATATTTGGGCCCAGAAGCTCGAAAGTGAGCGTTCAAAATAATTTCCTATGTCCATTTCAATGCAAACCAAGGCCATCAGGAGTTACTTTAGAGTCCGCGGGACTAAAAAATATTCCCCAAGTTCCGAGAAATCGAGCCGAAGTTGGTCAGAATCACGACGCGCGTAACGCGGGCTCGGCTACTCTTTTAGTCCTAAAGTAAAGTGGGGCTATATCTCGTCCCAGAAGCTCGAAAATGAGCGTTTAAAAAGCCTTGCTGTGTCCAGTTTACTGCAGACCAAGGACATCGGGGGTCAGTTTAGAGTCCCCGGGAATGGAAAATATCCCCCAAGTTCCGGGAAATTTAGCCGAAGTTTCTCAAAATCACCATGGGCATAAGACGGTCTTGCCTAATCTTTCAGTCTTAAAGTGAAGTGGGGCTATATTTCGCCCCAGAAGCTCGAAAGTGAGCGTTCAAAAAGTTTTCTCTTGTCAAGTTCACTTCAAACCAAGGTGATAAGGAGTTATTTTAGGGTCCCCAGGACTTGAAAATATCCACCAAGTTACGGGATATCGATCCGAAGTTGGTCAAAATCACGATTCGCGAAGCGCGGGTCGGCTATTGTTGAAGTCTTAAAGTGAAGTGGGGCTATATTTCAGCCCAGAAGCCTGAAAGTGACCGTTTAAAAAGTTACGCTTCGTACATTTAACTGCAAAAAAAGGCCATCAGGAGTTATTTTGAAGTGCCCCGGACTGGAAAATATCCCCCAAGTTCCGGGAAATCGAGCTGAACTTGGTCAAAATCACGATGTCTGTAAGGTGGTCTCGGCTATTCTTTCAGTCTTCAAGTGAAGTGGCGCTATATTTTGGCGGAGAAGCTCGAAGATGAGCGTTCAAAAAGTTTAGCTGTGTCCATTTCATTGGAAACCAAGGCCATCAGGAATTAGTTTAGAGTCCACAGAACTGGAAAATATTCGCTAAGTTCCGGCAAATCCAGCCGAAGTTGGTCAAAATCACGATGCGCCTCAGGGGGACTCGGCTCATCTTTCACTCCTCAAGTGAAGTGGGGCTATATTCCGGCCCAGAAGCTCGAAACTCTGCTTTCAAAAACTTTTGCTGTTTCAATTTCGCTGCAAAACAAGGTCATCAGGACTTAGTTTCAAGTCCCCGGGACTAGAAAATATCCCCCAAGTCCCGGGAAATCAAGCCGAAGATGGTCAAGATAGGCGTGAAGCGGTCTCGGCAACTCTTTAAGTCTTAAAGTGAAGTGGGGTTATATTTCGGCCCAGAAGGTCCAAAGAGAGCGTTCAAAAAGTTTTGCTGTGTCCATTTCACTGCAAAGCAAGAGCATCAGGAGTTAGTTTAGAGTCCCCGGGACTGGAAAATATCCCCCCAGTTCCGGGAAATGGAAGCGAACTTGGTCAAAATCACGATGCGCTAAAGACTGTCTCGGCTACTCTTTAAGTCTTAAAGTGAAGTGGGGCTATGTGTTGGCCCAGAAGCTTCAAAGTGAGCGTTGAAAAAGTTTTGCCGTTTCTATTTTACTGGAAACCAAGGCAATCAGGAGTTCGTTTAAAGTTCCCGGGTCTGGAAAATATCCCCCAAGTTCCGGGAAATCGAGGCGTATTTTGTCAAAATCACGATTCGCATAAGGCGGTCTCGGCTACTCTTTCAGTCTTAAAGTGAAGTGTGGCTATATTTTGGCCCAGAAGCTCGCACAAAAGCGTTAAAAAATTCTTGCTTTGTCCATTTCACTGCAAAGCAAGGCCATCAGGAGGTAGTTTAGAGTCCCCGCGACTGGAAAATATCCCCAGAGTTTCCGAAAATCGAGCTTAAGTTAGTCAAATTTACGATGCGCGTAAGGCGGCCTCGGCTACTCTTTCAATCTTAAATTGAAGTGGGGCTAAACTTTTGGGCCCAGAAGCTGGAAAGTCAGCGTTGAAAAAGTTTTGCTGTTTCCATTTCACTCCAAACCAAGACAAGCAGGAGTTAGTGTAGAGTCCCCGGGACTGGAAAATATCCCGCAGGTTCCGGGAAATCAACCCGAAGTTTGTCTAAATCACGATGCGCGTAAGGCGCTCTCGGTTAGTCTTTCAGTCTTAAAGTGAAGTATGGCTATAATTCGGCCAAGAAACTCGAAAGTGCGCGTTCAAAAAGTTTTCCTGTGTCCCTTTCACTGGAAACCAAGGCCGTCAGGAGTTAGGTTAGAGTCCCTGGGAGTGGAAAATATTCTCCAAGTTCCAGGAAATGGCGCCGAAGTTGCTCAAAATCACCATGCGCGTAACGGGCTCTCGGCTACTCTTTCAGTCTCAAAATTTAACTAGGGCTATATTTCGGCCCTGAAGCTCGAAGGTGAGCGTTCAGAATGTTTTGGGGCCATATTTCGGTTCTACAAGCTTGACACTGAGCGTGCGCTCCTTTTGCCTGTGTCCTTTTCACTAACAACTAAGTCCATCAGGAGATAGTTTAGAGTCATCGAGACTGGAAAGTATCCTGCAAGTTTCGGCAAATTGAGCCATAGTTTCCTAAAATTATGATAAGCGTACGGCAGTTTCGTTTACTCTTTCAGTCTTAAAATGAAGTGGGGCTTTATTTCGACCTAGAAGCTCGACAGGGAGCGTGCGCTCCTGTTACCTGTGACCATTTTACTGAAAACTAAGGTTATCAGGAGTTAGCTTAGAGTCCCCGGGACTGGAAAATATCCCCGAAGTTTTGGCAGATCGAGCCATAGTGGCTAAAAATTTCGATGCGCTTAAGGCGGTTTCGTCTACCGTTTCAGTCTTAAAATAAAGTGGGGCTACGTTTCGGCCTACAACCTGAAAACCTAGCGTGCGCTCCTTTTACCTGTGTCCATTTCAATGAAAACCAAGGCAATCAGGAGTTAGTTTAGAGCTTCCGGGACTGGAAAATATCCCCCAAAGTCCGAGAAATCAAGCCGAAGTTGGAGAAATTTACCATGCGCGTAGGGCGGTCTCGGCTACTCTTTCAGTCTTAAAGTGAAGTAGAGCTATATTTCGGCCCAGAAGCTCGAAAGTGAACGTTCAAAAAGTTTGGCTGTGTCCATTTCACTGAAAACCAAGGCCATCAGGAATAAGTTTAGTGTGACCGGGACTGGGAATTATTTCCCAAGTTCCGGGAAATCGAGCCGAAGTAACCCAAAATCACGATGCGCGTAAGGCAATCTCAACTACTCTTTCAGTCTTAAAGTGAAGTAGGGCTCTGCTTCGGTCCAGAAGCTCGAAAGTGAGCGTTCAAAAAGTTATCCTGTGTCTATTTCACTGCAAACGAAAGCCATCAGGAGTTAGTTTGGAGTCCCCGGAACTAGAAAATATCCCCCAAGTTCCGCGAAATCGAGACGAAGTTGGTCAAAATCACGATGCGCGAAGGCGGTCTCGGCTACTCTTTCAGTCTTAAAGTGAGGTAGGGCTATATTTCGGTCCAGAAGCTCGAAAGCGAACGTTCAAAAGGTTTTGCTCTCTCAATTTAACTGAACACCAAGGCCATTTGAGTTAGATTAGAGTCCCCGGGACTGAAAAATATCCCTTAAGTTCCGGAAACTCGAGCCGAAGTTGGTCAAAATCACGATGCGCTTAACGCGGTCTCGGCTACTCTTTCAGTCTTCAAGTGAAGTGTGGCTATATTTAGGCCCACAAGCTCGAAAGTGAGTGTTCAAAAAGGTTTGCTGTGTCCATTTCGCTGCAAACCAAGGCCATATGGAGTTAGTTTCGAGTCCCCGGGACTGGAAAGTATTCTCCAAGTTCCTGGAAATGATGCCGAAGTTGATGAAAATTACGATGCGCGTAACGGGCTCTCGACTATTCTTTCAGTCTTAAATTTAAGTAGGGCTATATTTCGGCCCTGAAGCGCGAAGGTGAGCGTTCAGAATGTTTTGCTGTGTTCATTAAACTGCAAACCAAGGTCATCGGGAGTTAGTTTAGCGTCCCCGGGACTTTAAATTATTCGCCAACTTCCGGGAAATCGAGCAAAAGTGGCCCAAAATCACGATGCACGTAAGGCGGTCTCGGCTACTCTTTCAGTCTTAAAATTAAGGGGGGCTATATTTCGACCTAGAAGCTCGAGACCGGGCGTGCGCTAATTTTACCTGTGTCCATTTCACTGACATCTTAGGCCATCAGGAGTTAGTTTAGAGTCCTTGGGAGTGGAAAATATTTCCCAAATTCAGTCTTAAAATGAAGTGGGGCTATATTTCGGCCGACAGGCTCAAAACTGAGCGTGCGCTCCTTTTGCCTGTGTACATATCACTGAAAACTAAGTTCATCAGGAGTTAGCATAGAGTCCTCGGGACTGGAAAATATTCCCCGAATTCCGGCAAATCGAGCCAAAGATGCTCAAAATCACGATGCGCGTAGGGCGGTCTCCGCTACTCGTTTACTCCGAAAATGAAGTGGGGCTTTATTTTCGGTTCTAGAAGCTCGACACCGAGCGTGCTCTCCTTTTACCTGTGTCCATTTCACTAAGAACTAAGTCCATCAGGAGATAGTTTAGAATCCTCGAGACTGGAAGCTATCCTCCAAGTTTCGGCAATTTCAGCCATACTTTCTTAAAATTACGATAAGCGTACGGCAGTTTCGTTTACTCTTTCAGTGCGCTCCTGTTACCTGTGACCATTTGACTGAAAACTAAGGCCATCAAGAGTTAGGGTAGGGTATCCCTCAAGTTTTGGCAGATCGAGCCATAGTGGCTAAAAATTTCGATGCGCTTAAGGCGGTTTCGTGTACACTTTCAGTCTTAAAATAAAGTGGGGCTATATTTCGGCCTACAACCTGGAAACCTAGCGTGCGCCCCTTTTACCTGCGTCCATTTCACTAAAAACCAAGGCATTGAGGAGTTAGTTTAGAGCTTCCGGGACTGGAAAATATCCCCCAAGTCCCAGGAAATCAAGCCGAATTCGACAAAATTACCATGCGCGGAAGGCGATCCCGGCTACTCTTTCAGTCTTAAAGTGAAGTGGGGCCATATTTCGGCCCAGAAGCTCGAAAGTGAACCTTCAAAGAGTTCGGCTGTGTCCATTTCACTGAAAACCAAGGCCTTCAGGAATTAGTTTAGAGTGCCCGGGATTGGGAATTATCTCCCAAGTTCCGGGAAATCGAGCCCAAGTAGCTCAAAATCACGATGCGCGTAAGGCGGTCTCGGCTAGTCTTTCAGTCTTAAAGTGAAGTAGGGCTATGCTTCGGCCCAGAAGCTCAAAAGTGAGCGTTCAAAAAGTTGTGCTGTGTCCATTTCACTCCAAACCAAGGCAATCAGGAGTTAGTTTAGAGTCCCCGGTGCCGGAAAATATCCCCCATTTCCCGGGAAATCGAGCCGAAGTTGGTCAAAATTACGATGGGCGTAAGGCGGTCTCGGCTACTCTTTCACTCTTAAAATGAAGTGGAGCTATATTTCGGCCCAGAAGCTCTAAAGTGAGCGTTCAAAAAGTTTTGCTGTATCCATTTTACTGCAGACCAAGGACGTCGGGGGTCAGTTTAGAGTCCCCGGGACTGGAAAATATCCCCCAAGCTCCGGGAAATTTAACCGAAGTTGGTCAAAATCACGACGCGCGTACGGCGGTCTCGGCTACTCTTTTAGTCTTGAAGTGAAGTGGGGCAATATTTCGGCCCAGAAGCTCGAAACTGAGTGTTTAAAAAGTTTTGCTGTGTCCATTTCACTGCAAAACAAGGCCATCACGACTTAGTTTAGCGTCCAAGGGACTGGAAATATCCCCCAAGTTACGGGAAATCCACCCGAAGTTAGTCAAAATCACGATGCGCTTAAGGGGGTCTCGGCTACTCTTTCAGTCTTAAGGTAAAGTGGGCTTAGATTTACCTCCAGAAGCTCGAAAGTAAGGCTTCAAAAATTTTTGTCTCTATTTCACTTACATCTTAGACAATCAGGAGTGAGTTTAGAGACTTTGCGACTGGAAAATATCTCCCAAGTTTCGCCAGATCGAGCCGAAGATCCTCAAAATCACAATGCGCGTAAGGCGCTCCCGCCTACTCTTTCAGTCTTAAAAAGAAGTAGGGCTATATTTCGGCCAGCAAGCTCGAAAGTGCGCGTTCAAAACGAGTTCCTGTGTCCATTTCACTGGAAACCAAGGCCATCAGGAGTTAGTTTAGCGTTCCCGGGACTGGAAAATATCCCCCTATTTGCGGGAAATCCAGCCCAAGTATCCCAAAATCCCGATGCGCGTAAGGCGGTCTCGGCTACTCTTTCAGTCTTAAAGTGAAGTGGGGCTATATTTCGACCCATAAGCTCGAAAGTGAGCGTTCAACACGTTTTGCTGTGTCCATTTCACTGCAAACTAAGGCCATCGGAAGTTAGTTTAGCTTTCCCGGGAATTGAAAATATTCGTCAACTTCCGGGAAATCGAGCCGAAGTTGGTCAAAATCACGATGCGCGTAAGACGGTCTCGGCTACTCTTTCAGTCTCAAAGTAAAGTGGGGCTATATTTAGGCCCAGAAGCTCGAAAGTGACCCTTTAAAAAGTTACGCTTTGTGCATTTAACTGCAAACCAAGGCCATCAGGAGTTAGTTTAAAGTCCCCCGGACTGGAAAATATCCCCCAAGTTCCGGGAAATCGAGCTGAACTTGGTCAAAATCACGATGCTCGTAAGGCGGTCTCGGCTACTATTTCAGTCTTAAAGTGAAACACGGTTGTATTTCGGCCCAGGAGCTCGAAACTGAGCGTTCAAAAAGTTTTCCTGCGTCCATTTTACTGCAAACCAAGGCCATCAGGAGTTAGCTTAGAGTCCCCGGGAGTTGAAAATATCGCCAAAATTCTAGAAAATCGAGCGGAAGTTGCTCAAAATCACGATGCGCGTCAGACGTTGTCGCCTACTCTTTCAGTCTTAAAGTGAAGTGGGGCTATATTTCATCCCAGAAGCTCTAAAATAAGCGTTCAAAAAGTGTTATTGTGTTCATTTCACTGCAAACCAAGGCCATCAGGAGTTAGTTTAGACTCCTCGGGACTGGAAAATATCGCCCAAGTTCGGGCAAATCGAGCCGAATTTTGTCAAAATCACGATGCGCGTAAGGCGGTCTCGGGTACTCTTTCATTCTTAAGGTGAACTGGGGCTATATTTCGGCCGAGAAGCTAGAAAGTGAAAGTTCAAAAAGTTTTGCTGTGTCCATTTCATCGCAAACCAAGCCTCATCAGCAGATTGTTTACAGTGTCCGGGACATCAAAATATCCCCCAAGTCCCGGGAAATCGAGCCGAAGTTTGTCAAAATCACGATGCACGTAAAGCAGTCTCGGCTACTCGTCTTAAAGTGACGTGGCTGTATATTTCGGCCCAGAAGCTCGAAAGTGAGCGTTCAAAAAGTTTTGCTCTCTCAATTTAACTGAAAACCAAGGCCATCATGAGTTAGTTTAGAGTCCACGGGACTGGAAAATATCCCTTAAGATCTGGCAACTCAAGCCGAAGTTGGTCAAAATCACGATACGTCTAAGGCGGTCTCGGCTACTATTTCAGTCTTAAAGTGAAGTGGGGCTATATTTCGGCCCAGAATTTCGAAAGTAAGCGTTCAAAACAATTTGCTGTGTCCATTTCACTGCAGACCAAGGCCATCAGGGGTTAGCTTAGAGTCCTTGGGACTTGAATATATACCCGAAGTTTCGGGAAATCGAGCCGAAGTTGGTCCAAATCACGATGCGCGTAAGACGGTGTCGGCTACTCTTTCAGTCTTAAACTGAAGTGGGGCTATATTTCGGCTGAGTAGCCCGAAGGGGAACGTTGCAAATGTTTTGCTCTCTCCATTTCAATAGAAACCAAGGCAATCAGGAGTTACTTTAGAGTCCCCGGTACCGGAAAATATTGCCCATTTCCCGGGAAATCGAGCCAAAGTTGGTCAAAATCACGATGCGCGTAAGGCGGTGTCGGCTATTCTTTCATTCTTAAAGTGAACTCGGGCTGTATTTCGGCCCAGAAGCTCGAAAGTGAAAGTTCAAAGAGTTTTGCTGTGTCCATTTCACCGCCAAGCAAGCCAAATCAGGACATAGTTTACAGTCTCCGGGACATCAAAATATCCCCCAAGTTCCGGGAAATCGAGCCGAAGTTTGTCAAAATCACGATGCGCGTAAAGGAGTCTCGGCTACTCTTTTAGTCTTAAAGTGACGTGGCTGTATATTTCGGCCCACAAGCTCGAAAGTGAGCGTTCAAAAAGTTTTGCTGTGTCCATTTCACTGCAAAACAAGGCCATCAGGACTTAGTTTAGCGTCCAAGGGACTAGAAAATGTTCCCCAAGTTCCGGGAGATCCTTCCGAAGTTTGTCAAAATCACAATGCGCGTAAGGTGGTCTCGGTTACTCTTTAAGTCTTTCTGCCCAGAAGCTCCAAAGTTGTGCTCTGTCCATTTCACTGCAAGCCAAGGCCATCAGGAGTTACTTTAGAGTCCCTTTGACTGGAATATATCCCCCCAAGTTTCGGGAAACAAACGCGAAATTGGTCAAAATCACGATTCGCTCAAGACGGTCTCGCCTACTCTTTCAGTCTTAAAGTAAAATGGGGCTCTATTTCGGCCCAGAAGCTCGAGAGTGAGCGTTCAAAAACTTTCGCTGTGTCCATTTCACTGCAAACCAAGACAAGCAGGAGTTAGTTGAGAGTCCCCGGGACTGGAAAACATCCCCCAAGTTCCGGGAAATCGACCCGAAGTTTGTCAAAATCACGATGCGCGTAAGGCGGTCTCGGCCACTCTTTCAGTGTTAAAGTAATGGGGTGCTATATTTTGGCCCAGAAGCTCGAAATTGAGCTTTCAACAATTTTTGCTGGGTCCATTTTACTGCAAACCAAGGCCATCAGGAATTAGTTTAGAGTCCTCAGAACTGGAATATATCCCCTTAGTTCCGGCAAATCCAGCCGAAGTTGCTCAAAATCACGATGCACGTAAGGCGGTCTCGGCTACTCTTTCAGTCTTCAAGTGAAGTGGGGTTCTATTTCGGTCCAGAAGTTCGAAAGTATGCGTTCAAAAACTTTGTCTGTTTCCGTTCCACTGCAAACCAAGACCAGCTCGAGTTAGTTTAGAGTCCCCGGGACTGGAAAATATTTCGCAAGTTCCGGGAAATCGAGCCGAAGTTGATCAAAATCACGATGCGCGAAACGTGGTATCGGCAACTTTTTCAGTCTTAAAGTGAAGTATGGCTATATTTCGGCCCACAAGCTCGAAAGTGAGCGTTGAAAAAGCTTTGCTGTGTCCATTTCACTGCAAAACAAGGCCATCGGCACCTAGTTTAGCGTCCAAGGGACTGGAAAATATCCTCCAAGTTCCGGGAAATCCACCCGAAGTTTGTCAAAATCACAATGCGCGTAAGGTGGTCTCGGTTACTCTTTAAGTCTTAAAGTAAAATAGGGCTTTATTTCGGCCAGGAAGCTCGAAGGTAAGCGTTCAAAAAGTTTTGCTCTTTCCATTTCATTGCAAACCAAGGCCATCAGGAGTTAGTTTAGAGCTCCTGAGACTGGAAAATATCCCCCAAGTTCCGGAATATCGACCCGAAGTTTGTCAAACTCACGATGCGAGCAAGGCGGTCTCGGCTACTCTTTCAGTCTTAAGTGAAGTGGGGCTATATTTCGGCCCAGAATCTCGAAAGTGTGCTTTCAAAAAATTGTGCTGTCTCCATTTCAATGCAAACCAAGACCATCAGGAGTTAGTTTAGAGTCCCCGGGACTGGAAAATATCCCCCAAGTTTCGGGAATTGGAGCCGACGTTGATCAAATTCATGATGCGCGTAACGTGGTCTCGGCTACTGTTTCAGTCTTAAAGTCAAGTGTGCCTATATTTCGGCCCACAAGCTAGAAAGTGAGCGTTCAAAAGGTTTTGCTGTGTCCATTTCACTTCAAACCAAGGCCATCAGGACTTAGTTTAGCGTGCAACGGAGTGGAAAATATGCCCCAGGTTCCGGGAAATCCATTCAAAGTTCGTCAAAATTGCGATATACGTAAGGCGGTTTCGGCTACTCTTTCAGTCTTAAAGTAAAGTCCGGCTATATTTCTGTCCAGAAGCTCGAAACTGAGTGTTTAAAAAGTTTTGCTGTGTCCATTTCACTGCAAAACAAGGCCATCACGACTTAGTTTAGCGTCCAAGGGACTGGAAATATCCCCCGAGTTACGGGAAATCCAACCGAAGTTAGTCAAAATCACGATGCGCTTAAGGGGGTCTCGGCTACTCTTTCAGTCTTAAGGTAAAGTGGGCTTAGATTTACCTCCAGAAGCTCGAAAGTAAGGCTTCAAAAATTTTTGTCTCTATTTCACTTACATCTTAGACAATCAGGAGTGAGTTTAGAGACTTTGCGACTGGAAAATATTTCCCAAGTTTCGCCAGATCGAGCCGAAGATCCTCAAAATCACAATGCGCGTAAGGCGCTCCCGCCTACTCTTTCAGTCTTAAAAAGAAGTAGGGCTATATTTCGGCCAGCAAGCTCGAAAGTGTGCGTTCAAAAAGTGTTCCTGTGTCCATTTCACTGGAAACCAAGGCCATCAGGAGTTAGTTTAGAGTCAACGGGACTGGAAAATATCCCCCTATTTGCGGGAAATCCAGCCGAAGTATCCCAAAATCACGATGCGCGTTAGGCGGTCTCGGCTACTCCTTCAGTCTTAAAGTTAAGTGGGGCTATATTTCGACCCATAAGCTCGAAAGTGAGCGTTCAAAAAGTTTTGCCGTGTCCATTTAACTGCAAACTAAGGACATCGGAAGTTAATTCAGCTTCCCCGGGAAATGAAAATATTCGCCAACTTCCGGGAAATCGAGCCGAAGTTGGTCAAAATTACGATGCGCGTAAGGCGGTCTCGGCTACTCCTTCAATCTTAAAGTAAAGTGGGGCTATATTTCGACCCATAAGCTCGAAAGTGAGCGTTCAAAAAGTTTTGCCGTGTCCATTTAACTGCAAACTAAGGACATCGGAAGTTAATTCAGCTTCCCCGGGAAATGAAAATATTCGCCAACTTCCGGGAAATCGAGCCGACGTTGGTCAAAATTACGATGCGCGTAAGGCGGTCTCGGCTACTCTTTCAGTCTTAAAGTAAAGTAAGGCTATATTTCGGCCGAGAAGCTCGAAAGTGAGACTTGAAAAAAATATGCTGTGTCCATTTCACTGCAAACCACGGCCATCAGGAGTTAGTTTAGAGTCCCCGGGATTGGAATATATCCCCGAAGTTCCGGGAAATCGAACGGAAGTGGGTCAAAATAACGATGCGCGTTAGACGGTCTCGGCTACTCTTTCAGTCTTAAAGTAAAGTGGGGCTATATTTCGGCCCAGAAGCTCGAAAGTGACCCTTTAAAAAGTTACGCTTTTGTGCATTTAACTGCAAACCACGGCCATCAGGAGTTAGTTTAAAGGCCCCGGACTGGAAAATATCCGCCAAGTTCCGGGAAATCGACCTGAACTTGGTCAAAATCACGATGCTCGTAAGGCGGTCGCAGCTACTCTTTCAGTCTTAAAGTGAAGGGGGGCTATATTTCATCCGAGAAGCTCGAAAAGCTTCAAAAAGTGTTACTGTGTTCATTTCACTGCAAACCAAGGCCATCAGGAGTTAGTTTAGACTCCTCGGGACTGGAAAATATCGCCCAAGTTCGGGGAAATCGAGCTGAATTTTGCCAAAATCACGATGCGCGTAAGGCGGTCTCGGCTACTCTTTCATTCTTAAAGTCAACTGGGGCTATATTTCGGCCCAGAAGCTAGAAAGTGAAAGTGCAAAAAGTTTTGCTGTGTCCATTTCACCGCAAACCAAGCCACATCAGCAGATTCTTTACAATGTCCGGGACATCAAAATATCCCCGAAGTCCCGGGAAATCGAGCCGAAGTTTGTCAAAATCACGATGCGCGTAAAGCAGTCTTGGCTACTATTTTAGTCTTAAAGTGACGTGGCTGTATATTTCGGCCCAGAAGCTCGAAAGTGAGCGTTCAAAAAGTTTTGCTCTCTCCATTTAACTGAAAACCAAGGCCATCATGAGTTAGTTTAGAGTCCACGGTACTGGAAAATATCCCTGAAGTTCTGGCAACTCAAGCCGAAGTTGGTCAAAATCACGATGCGTCTAAGGCGGTCTCGGTTACTATTTCAGTCTTTAATTGAAGTGGGGCTATATTTCGGTCCAGAATTTCGAAAGTAAGCGTTGAAAAAAATTAGCTGTGTCCATTTCACTGTAGACCAAGGCCATCAGAGGTTAGTTTAGAGTCCTTGGGACTTGAATGTATCCCAGAAGTTTCGGGAAATCGAGCCGAAGTTGGTCCAAATCACGATGCGCGTAAGACGGTGTCGGCTACTCTTTCAGTCTTAAACTGAAGTGGGGCTATATTTCGGCTGAGAAGCCCGAAGGGGAGCGTTGAAAAAGTTTTGCTCTCTCCATTTCAATGCAAACCAAGGCAATCAGGAGTTACTTTAGAGTCCCCGGTACCGGAAAATATTCCCCATTTCCCGGGAAATAGAGCCAAAGTTGGTCAAAATCACGATGCGCGTAAGGCGGTCTCGGCTATTTTTTCATTCTTAAAGTGAACTCGGGCTATATTTCGGCCCAGAAGCTCGAAAGTGAAAGTTCAAAAAGTTTTGCTGTGTCCATTTCACCACGAACCAAGCCACATCAGGAGATTGTTTACAGTCTCCCGGACATCAAAATATGCCCCAAGTTCCGGGAAATCGAGCCGAAGTTTGTCAAAATCACGATGCGCGTAAAGCAGTCTTGGCTACTATTTTAGTCTTAAAGTGACGTGGCTGTATATTTCGGCCCAGAAGCTCGAAAGTGAGCGTTCAAAAAGTTATGGTGTGCCTATCTCACTGCACAGCAAGGCCCTCAGGAAGTAGTTTAAAGTCCCCGGAACAGGAAAATATCCCCCAAGTTCCGCGAAATCGAGACGAAGTTGGTGAAAATAACGCTTCGCGTAAGGCGGTGTCGGCTACTCTTTGAGTCTTAAAGTGAAGTAGGCCTATATTTCGGTCTAGAAGCTCGAAAGTGAGCGTTCAAAAAGTTTTCCTCTCTGAAGTTCACTGAAAACCAAGGCCATCATGAGTTAGTTTAGAGTCCCCGGGACTGCAAAATATCTTTTAAGTTCTGGCAACTCAAGCCGAAGTTGGTCAATATCACGATGCGCCTAAGGCGGCCACGGCTACTCTTTCAGTCTTAAAGTGAAGTGGGGCTCTATTTCGGCCCAGAAGCTCCAAAGTAAGCGCTGCACAAAATTTGCTGTGTCCATTTCACTGCAAACCAAGGGCATCAGGAGTTAGTTTAGAGTCCCCGGGACTGCAATATATTTCCCAAGTTCCGGAAAATCGAGAAGACGTTGGTCAAAATCACGATGCGCGCAAGACGGTCTTGGCTAGTCTTTCAGTCTTAAAGTGAAGTGGGCCTATATTTCGGCCCAGAAGCTCAGAAGTAAGCGTTCAAAAAGTTTTGCTGTATCCATTTCAATGCAAACGAAGGCCATCAGGGGTTACTTAAGAGTCTTCGGGAGTGGAAAATATCCCCCAAGTTCAGGGAAATTTAGCCGAAGTTGGTCAAAATCACGTTGCGCGTTAGGCGGTCTCGCTTACTGTTTCAGTCTTAAAGAGAAGTGAGGCTTTATTCCTGCCCAGGAGCTTGAAAGTGAGCGTTCAAAAAGTTTCCCTGTGTTTATTTCACTGCAAACCAAAGCCGTCAGGAGCTAGTTTAGAGTCCCCGGGACTGGAAAATATCCCCCAACTTCCGAAAAATCGAGCCGAAGTTGGTCAAAATCACGTTGCGCGTTAGGCGGTCTCGCTTACTGTTTCAGTCTTAAAGTGAAGTGAGGCTTTATTCCTGCCCAGGAGCTTGAAAGTGAGCGTTCAAAAAGTTTCCCTGTGTTTATTTCACTGCAAACCAAAGCCATCAGGAGCTAGTTTAGAGTCCCCGGGACTGGAAAATATCCTCCAACTCCCAGGAAATCGAGCCGAAGTTGGTCAAAATCACGATTCGCGTAAGATAGTCTCGGCTACTCTTTCCGTCTTAAAGTGAAGTGGGGCTATATTTCGGGCGAGAAGCTCGAAAGTGAGCGTTCAAAAAGTTTTGCTGTGTCCATTTCACTGCAAACCAAGGCCATCAGGAGTTAGTTTAGCGTCCCCGAAACAAGAACATATGCCCCAAGGTCCGGGAAATTGAGCCAAGGTTGGTCAAAATCACGATGCCCCTAAAGTGGTCTCGGCTACTCTTTCTGTCTTTAAGTGAAGTGGGGCTATATTTCGGGCCAGAAGCCCGAAAGTGAGCGTTCAAAAAGTTTTGCTGTGTCCATTTCACTGCAAACCAAGGCGATCAGGGGTTACTTTAGAGTCCGCGGGACTGAAAAATATTACCCAAGTTCCGGGGAATCGAGCCGAAGTTGATCAAAATCACAATGCGCGAAATGCGGTATTGGCTACTGTTTCAGTCTTAAAGTAAAGTGGGGCTATATTTCGTCCCAGAAGCCCGAAACTGAGCGTTCAAAAAGTTTTGCTGTGTTCTTTGACTGAAAAACAAGGCCATCACGAGTTAATTTAGCGTTCCTGGGACTGGAAAATATTCCGCAAGTTCCGGTAAATCGAGCTGAAGTTGGTCAAAATCACGATGCTCCCAAAGCGCTCTCGGCTACCCTTTTAGTCTTAAAGTGAAGTGGGGCTATATTTCTGTCCAGAAGCTCGAAAGTGAGCGTTCAAAAAGTTTTGCTGTGTGCATTTCACTGCAAACCAAAACGATCAAAAGTAAGCTTAGAGTCCCCGGGACTGGAAAATATTCCCCAAGTTCCGGGAAAGCAAGCCGAAGTTGATCAAAATCACGATGCGCGAAATGCGGTCTCGGCTACTGTTTCAGTCTTAAAGTAAAGTGTGGCTATGTTTCGGCCCATAAGCTCGAAAGTGAGCGTTCAAAAAGTTTTGCTGTGTCCATTTCACTGCAAAACAAGGCCATCAGGACTTAGTTTAGTGTCCAAGTAACTGGAAAATGTGCCCCAAGTTCCGGGAGATCCACCCGAAGTTTGTCAAAATCACAATGCGGGTAAGGTGGTCTCGGTTACTGTTTAAGTCTTAAGGTAAAGTGGGGCTTTATTTCGGCCAGGAAGCTCGAAGGTGAGCGTTCAAAAAGTTTTGCTCTGTCCATTTCACTGCAAACCAAGGCCATCAGGAGTTAGTTTAGAGTTCCTGGGACTGGAAAATATCCCCCAAGTTCCGGAATATCGACCCGAAGTTTGTCAAACTCACGATGCGAGCAAGGCGGTCTCGGCTACTCTTTTAGTCTTAAGTGAAATGAGGCTATATTTCGGCCCAGAATCTCGAAAGTGTGCGTTCAAAAAATTGTGCTGTGTCCATTTCAATGCAAACCAAGGCGTCCAGGAGTTAGTTTAGAGTCCCCGGGACTGGAAAATATCCCCCAAGTCCCGGGAATTGGCGCCCAAGGTCATCAAATTCATGATGCGCGTAACGTGGTCTCGGCTACTGTTTCAGTCTTAAAGTCAAGTGTGCCTATATTTCGGCCGAAAAGCTAGAAACGGAGAGTTCAAAAGGTTTTGCTGTGTCCATTTCACTTCAAAACAAGGCCATCAGGACCTAGTTTAGCGTCCAAGGGACTGGAAAATATCCCCCAAGTTCCGGGAAATCCATTCGAAGTTCGTCAAAATTACGATATACGTAAGGCGGTTTTGGCTACTCTTTCAGTCTTAAAGTAAAGTCGGGCTATATTTCTGTCCAGAAGCTCGAAAGTGACCGTTTAAAAAGTTTTGCTGTGTGCATTTCACTGCAAACCAAAGCTATCAAAGTTCGTTTAATGTCCCCGGGACTGGAAAATATGCCACAAGTTCCGGGAAAGCGAGCCGAAGTTGATGAAAATCACGATGCGCGAAATGCGGTCTGGGCTACTGTTTCAGTCTTAACGTAAAGTGTGGCTATATTTCGGCCCACAAGCTCGAACGTCAGCGTTCAAAAAGTTTTGCTCTGTCACTTTCAGTGCAAACCAAGGCGATCAGGAGTTAGTTTAGAGTCCCCAGGACTGGAAAATATCCCCCAAGTCCCGGGAAATCGAGCTGAAGTTGATCAAATTCATGATGCGCGTAACGTGGTCTCGGCTACTGTGTCAGTCCTAAAGTGAAGTGTGGCTATATTTCGGCCCACAAGCTAGAAAGTGAGCGTTCAAAAAGTATTGTTG
Source organism: Orbicella franksi (assembly GCF_964199315.1). NCBI lineage: Eukaryota > Metazoa > Cnidaria > Anthozoa > Scleractinia > Merulinidae > Orbicella > Orbicella franksi. The sequence continues at coordinate 788,564 of NC_138153.1, forward strand.
TGTCCATTTTACTTCAAAACAAGGCCATCAGGACTTAGTTTAGCGTCCAAGGGACTGCAAAATATCCCCCAAGTTCCGGGAAATCCATTCGAAGTTCGTCAAAATTACGATGCGCGCAAGGCGGTCTCATCTACCCTTTAAGTCTTAAAGTAAAGCGGAGCTATATTTCTGCCCAGAAGCTCCAAAGTTGTGCTCTGTCCATTTCACTGAAAACCAAGGCCATCAGGAGTTACTTTAGAGTCCCTTTGACTGGAATATATCCCCCAAGTTTCGGGAAATAAACGCGAAATTTGTCAAAATCACGGTTCGCTCAAGACGGTCTCGCCTACTCTTTCAGTCTTAAAGTAAAATGGGGCTCTATTTCGGCCCAGAAGCTCGAGAGTGACCCTTCAAAAACTTTCGCTGTGTCCATTTCACTGCAAACCAAGACAAGCAATAGTTAGTTGAGAGTCCCCGGGACTGGAAAATATCCCCCAAGTTCCGGCAAATCAACCCGAAGTTTGTCAAAATCACGATGCGCGTAAGGCGGTCTCGGCTACTCTTTCAGTGTTAAAGTAATGGGGGGGGGGCTATATTTTGGCCCAGAAGCTCGAAATTGAGCGTTCAAAAAGTCTTGCTGGGTCCATTTTACTGCAAACCAAGGCCATCAGGAATTAGTTTAGAGTCCTCAGAACTGGAATATATCCCCTTAGTTCCGGCAAATCCAGCCGAAGTTGCTCAAAATCACGATGCACGTAAGGCGGTCTCGGCTACTCTTTCAGTCTTCAAGTGAAGTGGGCTTCTACTTCGCTCCAGAAGCTCGAAAGTATGCGTTCAAAAACTTTTTCTGTTTCCGTTTCACTGCAAACCAAGACCAGCACGAGTTAGTTTAGAGTCCCCGGGACTGGAAAATATTTCGCAAGTTCCGGGAAATCGAGCCGAAGTTGATCAAAATCACGATGCGCGAAACGTGGTCTCGGCTACTGTTTTAGTCTTAAAGTGAAGTATGGCTATATTTCGGCCCACAAGCTCGAAAGTGAGCGTTCAAAAAGCTTTGCTGTCTCCATTTCACTGCAAAACAAGGCTATCGGCACCTAGTTTAGCGTCCAAGGGACTGGAAAATATCCCCCAAGTTCCGGGAAATCCACCGGAAGTTTGTCAAAATCACGATGCGCGTAAGGCGGTCTCGGCTACTTTTTCAATATTGAAGTAAAGTGGGCTATATTTCGTCCCAGAAGCTTGAAGGTGAGCGTTCAAAAAGTTTTGCTGTCTCCATTTCACTGCAAACCAAGGCCATCAAGAGTTAGTTTAGAGTCCCTGGGACTGGAAAATATCCCTGAAGTTCTGGAATATCGACCCGAGGTTGGTCAAAATCACGATGCGCGCACGCCGGTCTCGGCTACTCTTTAAGTCGTAAGTGATGTGGGACTATATGTCGGCCTAGAAGCTCGAAAGTGTGCGTTCAAAAACTTGTGCTGTGTGAATTTCACTGCAAACCATGGCCATCAGGAGTTAGTTTAGAGTCCCCGGGACTGGAAAATATTCTCCAAGTTGCAGGAAATGGCGCCGAAGTTGATGAAAACTACGATGCGCGTAACGGGCTCTCGGCTATTCTTTCAGTCTTAAATTTAAGTAGGGCTATATTTCGGCCCTGAAGCTCGAAGGTGAGCGTTCACAATGTTTTGCTGTATTCATTAAACTGCAAACCAAGGTCATCGGGAGTTAGTTTAGCGTCCCCGGGACTTTAAATTATTCGCCAACCTCCGGGAAATCGAGCAAAAGTGGCCCAAAATCACGATGCGCGTAAGGCGGTCTCGGCTACTATTTCAGTCTTAAAGTGAAATACGGTTGTATCTCGGCCCAGGAGCTCGAAACTGAGCGTTCAAAAAGTTTTCCTGCGTCCATTTTACTGCAAACCAAGGCCATCAGGAGTTAGCTTAGAGTCCCCGGGAGTTGAAAATATCGCCAAAATTCTAGAAAATCGAGCGGAAGTTGCTCAAAATCACGATGCGCGTCAGACGTTGTCGCCTACTTTTTCAGTCTTAAAGTGAAGTGGGGCTATATTTCATCCCAGAAGCTCTAAAATAAGCGTTCAAAAAGTGTTATTGTGTTCATTTCACTGCAAACCAAGGCCATCAGGAGTTAGTTTAGACTCCTCGGGACTGGAAAATATCGCCCAAGTTCGGGCAAATCGAGCCGAATTTTGTCAAAATCACGATGCGCGTAAGGCGGTCTCGGGTACTCTTTCATTCTTAAGGTGAACTGGGGCTATATTTCGGCCGAGAAGCTAGAAAGTGAAAGTTCAAAAAGTTTTGCTGTGTCCATTTCATCGCAAACCAAGCCTCATCAGCAGATTGTTTACAGTGTCCGGGACATCAAAATATCCCCCAAGTCCCGGGAAATCGAGCCGAAGTTTGTCAAAATCACGATGCACGTAAAGCAGTCTCGGCTACTCGTCTTAAAGTGACGTGGCTGTATATTTCGGCCCAGAAGCTCGAAAGTGAGCGTTCAAAAAGTTTTGCTCTCTCAATTTAACTGAAAACCAAGGCCATCATGAGTTAGTTTAGAGTCCACGGGACTGGAAAATATCCCTTAAGATCTGGCAACTCAAGCAGAAGTTGGTCAAAATCACGATGCGTCTAAGGCGGTCTCGGCTACTATTTCAGTCTTAAAGTGAAGTGGGGCTATATTTCGGCCCAGAATTTCGAAAGTAAGCGTTCAAAACAATTTGCTGTGTCCATTTCACTGCAGACCAAGGCCACCAGGGGTTAGCTTAGAGTCCTTGGGACTTGAATATATACCCGAAGTTTCGGGAAATCGAGCCGAAGTTGGTCAAAATCACGATGCGCGTAAGACGGTGTCGGCTACTCTTTCAGTCTTAAACTGAAGTGGGGCTATATTTCGGCTGAGAAGCCCGAAGGGGAACGTTGAAAATGTTTTGCTCTCTCCATTTCAATAGAGACCAAGGCAATCAGGAGTTACTTTAGAGTCCCCGGTACCGGAAAATATTCCCCATTTCCCGGGAAATCGAGCCAAAGTTGGTCAAAATCACGATGCGCGTAAGGCGGTGTCGGCTATTCTTTCATTCTTAAAGTGAACTCGGGCTGTATTTCGGCCCAGAAGCTCGAAAGTGAAAGTTCAAAGAGTTTTGCTGTGTCCATTTCACCGCCAAGCAAGCCAAATCAGGACATAGTTTACAATCTCCGGGACATCAAAATATCCCCCAAGTTCCGGGAAATCGAGCCGAAGTTTGTCAAAATCACGATGCGCGTAAAGGAGTCTCGGCTACTCTTTTAGTCTTAAAGTGACGTGGCTGTATATTTCGGCCCACAAGCTCGAAAGTGAGCGTTCAAAAAGTTTTGCTGTGTCCATTTCACTGCAAAACAAGGCCATCAGGACTTAGTTTAGCGTCCAAGGGACTAGAAAATGTTCCCCAAGTTCCGGGAGATCCTTCCGAAGTTTGTCAAAATCACAATGCGCGTAAGATGGTCTCGGTTACTCTTTAAGTCTTTCTGCCCAGAAGCTCCAAAGTTGTGCTCTGTCCATTTCACTGCAAACCAAGGCCATCAGGAGTTACTTTAGAGTCCCTTTGACTGGAATATATCCCCCCAAGTTTCGGGAAATAAACGCGAAATTGGTCAAAATCACGATTCGCTCAAAACGGTCTCGCCTACTCTTTCAGCCTTAAAGGAAAATGGGGCTCTATTTCGGCCCAGAAGCTCGAGAGTGAGCGTTCAAAAACTTTCGCTGTGTCCATTTCACTGCAAACCAAGACAAGCAGGAATTAGTTGAGAGTCCCCGGGACTGGAAAACATCCCCCAAGTTTGGGGAAATAAAGGCGAAATTGGTCAAAATCACGATTCGCTCAAGACGGTCTCGGCTACTGTTTCAGTCTTAAAGTGAAGTATGGCTATATTTCGGCCCACAAGCTCGAAAGTGAGCGTTCAAAAAGCTTTGCTGTCTCCATTTCACTGCAAAACAAGGCCATCGGCACCTAGTCTAGTGTCCAAGGGACTGGAAAATATCCCCCAAGTTCCGGGAAATCCACCCGAAGTTTCTCAAAATCACGATGCTCGTAAGGCGGTCTCGGCTACTTTTTCAGTATGAAAGTAAAGTGGGCTATATTTCGGCCCAGAAGCTTGAAGGTGAGCGTTCAAAAAGTTTTGCTGTCTCCATTTCACTGCAAACCAAGGCCATCAAGAGTTAGTTTAGAGTCCCTGGGACTGGAAAATATCCCCCAAGTTCCGGAATATCGACCCGAAGTTGGTCAAAATCACGATGCGCGCACGCCGGACTCGGCTACTCTTTAAGTCGTAAGTGATGTGGGACTATATTTCGGCCTAGAAGCTCGAAAGTGTGCGTGTAAAAACTTGTGCTGTGTGAATTTCACTGCAAACCAAGGCTATCAGGGGTTAGTTTAGAGTCCGCGGGACTGGAAAATATTCCCAAGTTCCAGGAAAGCGAGCAGAAGTTGATCAAAATCACGATGCGCGTAACGCGGTCTCGGCTACTGTTTCAGTCTTAAAGTGAAGTGTGGCTATATTTAGGCCCACAAGCTCGAAAGTGAGCGTTCAAAAAGTTTTGCTGTGTCCATTTCACTGCAAACCAAGACCATCAGGAGCTAGCTAAAGTCCCCGGGATTGGAAAATATTCTGCAAGTTCCAGGAAATGGCGCCGAAGTTGATTAAAATTACGATGCGCGTAACGGGCTCTCGGCTATTCTTTCAGTCTTAAATTTAAGTAGGGCTATATTTCGGCCCTGAAGCGCGAAGGTGAGCGTTCACAATGTTTTGCTGTGTTCATTAAACTGCAAACCAAGGTCATCGGGAGTTAGTTTAGCGTCCCCGGGACTTTAAATTATTCGCCAACCTCCGGGAAATCGAGCAAAAGTGGCCCAAAAGCACGATGCGCGTAAGGCGGTCTCGGCTACTCTTTCAGTCTTAAAATTAAGGGGGGCTATATTTCGACCTAGAAGCTCGAGACCGGGCGTGCGCTAACTTTACCTGTGTCCATTTCACTGACATCTTAGGCTATCAGGAGTTAGTTTAGTGTCCTTGGGACTGGAAAATATTTCCCAAATTCTGGCAGATCGAGCCAAAGTTGCTCAAAATCACGATGCGCGTAAGGCGGTCTCGGCTACTCTTTCAGTCTTAAAATGAAGTGGGGCTATATTTCGGCCGAGAAGCTCAACACCGGGCGTGCGCTCCTTTTGCCTGTGTACATATCACTGAAAACTAAGTTCATCAGGAGTTAGCATAGAGTCCTCGGGACTGGAAAATATTCCCCGAATTCCGGCAAATCGAGCCAAAGATGCTCAAAATCACCATGCGCGTAAGGCGGTCTCGGCTACTCGTTTACTCCGAAAATGAAGTGGGGCTATATTTCGGTTCTACAAGCTCGACACCGAGCGTGCTCTCCTTTTACCTGTGTCCATTTCACTAAGAACTAAGTCCATAGGGAGATAGTTCAGAATCCTCAAGACTGGAAGCTATCCTCCAAGTTTCGGCAAATTGAGCCATACTTTCTTAAAATTACGATAAGCTTACGGCAGTTGCGTTTACTTTTTCAGTCTTAAAATGAAGTGGGGCTACATTTCGGCCTAGAAGCTCGACACCGAGCGTGCGCTCCAGTTACCTGTGAGCATTTTACTGAAAACTAAGGCCATCAAGAGTTAGGGTAGAGTCCACGGGACTGAAAAATATCCCCCAAGTTTTGGCAGATCGAGCCATAGTGGCTAAAAATTTCGATGCGCTTAAGGAGGTTTCGTGTACACTTTCAGTCTTAAAATAAAGTCGGGCTATATTTCGGCCTACAACCTGGAAACCTAGCGTGCGCCCCTTTTACCTGTGTCCATTTCACTAAAAACGAAGGCATTGAGGAGTTAGTTTAGAGCTTCCGGGACTGGAAAATATCCCCCAAGTCCCAGTAAATCAAGCCGAGGTTTGACAAATTTACCATGCGCGTAAGGCGCTTCCGGCCACTCTTTCAGTCTTAAAGTGAAGTGGGGCTATATTTCGGCCCAGAAGCTCGAAAGTGAACGTTCAAAGAGCTTGGCTGTGTCCATTTCACTGAAAACCAAGGCCATCAGGAATTAGTTTAGAGTGCCCGGGACTGGGAATTATCTCCCAAGTTCCGGGAAATCGAGCCGAAGTAGCCCAAAATCACGATGCGCGTAAGGCGGTCTCGGCTACTCTTTCAGTCTTAAAGTGAAGTAGGGCTATGCTTCGGCCCAGAAGCTCAAACGTGAGCGTTCAAAAAGTTGTGCTGTGTCCATTTCACTGCAAACCAAGGCAATCAGGAGTTATTTTAGAGTCTCCAGTACTGGAAAATATCCCCCATTATCCGAGAAATCGAGCCAAAGTTGGTCAAAATCACGATGCGCGTAAGGCGGTCCCGGTTACTCTTTCACTCTTAAAGTGAAGTGAGCTATATTTCGGCCCAGAAGCTCAAAAGTGAGCGTTCAAAAAGTTGTGCTGTGTCCATTTCACTCCAGAGCAAGGCCATCAGGAGTTACTTTAGAGTGCGCAGGACTGGAAAATATGCCCCAAGTTCCGGGAAATCGAGCCGAAGTTGGTCAAAATTACGATGGGCGTAAGGCGTTCTCGGCTACTCTTTCACTCTTAAAGTGAAGTGGAGCTATATTTCGGCCCAGAAGCTCAAAAGTGAGCGTTCAAAAAGTTTTGCTGTGTCCATTTTACTGCAGACCAAGGACGTCGGGGGTCAGTTTAGAGTCCCCGGGACTGGAAAATATCCCCCAAGTTGCTTGAAATTTAACCGAAGTTGCTCAAAATCACGACGCGCGTACGGCGGTCTCGGCTACTCTTTCAGTCTTAAAGTAAAGTGGGGCAATATTTCGGGCCAGAAGCTCGAAACTGAGTGTTTAAAAAGTTTTGCTGTGTCCATTTCACTGCAAAACAAGGCCATCACGACTTAGTTTAGCGTCCAAGGGACTGGAAATATCCCCCGAGTTACGGGAAATCCAACCGAAGTTAGTCAAAATCACGATGCGCTTAAGGGGGTCTCGGCTACTCTTTCAGTCTTAAGGTAAAGTGGGCTTAGATTTACCTCCAGAAGCTCGAAAGTAAGGCTTCAAAAATTTTTGTCTCTATTTCACTTACATCTTAGACAATCAGGAGTGAGTTTAGAGACTTTGCGACTGGAAAATATTTCCCAAGTTTCGCCAGATCGAGCCGAAGATCCTCAAAATCACAATGCGCGTAAGGCGCTCCCGCCTACTCTTTCAGTCTTAAAAAGAAGTAGGGCTATATTTCGGCCAGCAAGCTCGAAAGTGTGCGTTCAAAAAGTGTTCCTGTGTCCATTTCACTGGAAACCAAGGCCATCAGGAGTTAGTTTAGAGTCAACGGGACTGGAAAATATCCCCCTATTTGCGGGAAATCCAGCCGAAGTATCCCAAAATCACGATGCGCGTTAGGCGGTCTCGGCTACTCCTTCAGTCTTAAAGTTAAGTGGGGCTATATTTCGACCCATAAGCTCGAAAGTGAGCGTTCAAAAAGTTTTGCCGTGTCCATTTAACTGCAAACTAAGGACATCGGAAGTTAATTCAGCTTCCCCGGGAAATGAAAATATTCGCCAACTTCCGGGAAATCGAGCCGAAGTTGGTCAAAATTACGATGCGCGTAAGGCGGTCTCGGCTACTCCTTCAATCTTAAAGTAAAGTGGGGCTATATTTCGACCCATAAGCTCGAAAGTGAGCGTTCAAAAAGTTTTGCCGTGTCCATTTAACTGCAAACTAAGGACATCGGAAGTTAATTCAGCTTCCCCGGGAAATGAAAATATTCGCCAACTTCCGGGAAATCGAGCCGACGTTGGTCAAAATTACGATGCGCGTAAGGCGGTCTCGGCTACTCTTTCAGTCTTAAAGTAAAGTAAGGCTATATTTCGGCCGAGAAGCTCGAAAGTGAGACTTGAAAAAAATATGCTGTGTCCATTTCACTGCAAACCACGGCCATCAGGAGTTAGTTTAGAGTCCCCGGGATTGGAATATATCCCCGAAGTTCCGGGAAATCGAACGGAAGTGGGTCAAAATAACGATGCGCGTTAGACGGTCTCGGCTACTCTTTCAGTCTTAAAGTAAAGTGGGGCTATATTTCGGCCCAGAAGCTCGAAAGTGACCCTTTAAAAAGTTACGCTTTTGTGCATTTAACTGCAAACCACGGCCATCAGGAGTTAGTTTAAAGGCCCCCGGACTGGAAAATATCCGCCAAGTTCCGGGAAATCGAGCTGAACTTGGTCAAAATCACGATGCTCGTAAGGCGGTCGCAGCTACTCTTTCAGTCTTAAAGTGAAGGGGGGCTATATTTCATCCGAGAAGCTCGAAAAGCTTCAAAAAGTGTTACTGTGTTCATTTCACTGCAAACCAAGGCCATCAGGAGTTAGTTTAGACTCCTCGGGACTGGAAAATATCGCCCAAGTTCGGGGAAATCGAGCTGAATTTTGCCAAAATCACGATGCGCGTAAGGCGGTCTCGGCTACTCTTTCATTCTTAAAGTCAACTGGGGCTATATTTCGGCCCAGAAGCTAGAAAGTGAAAGTGCAAAAAGTTTTGCTGTGTCCATTTCACCGCAAACCAAGCCACATCAGCAGATTCTTTACAATGTCCGGGACATCAAAATATCCCCGAAGTCCCGGGAAATCGAGCCGAAGTTTGTCAAAATCACGATGCGCGTAAAGCAGTCTTGGCTACTATTTTAGTCTTAAAGTGACGTGGCTGTATATTTCGGCCCAGAAGCTCGAAAGTGAGCGTTCAAAAAGTTTTGCTCTCTCCATTTAACTGAAAACCAAGGCCATCATGAGTTAGTTTAGAGTCCACGGGACTGGAAAATATCCCTGAAGTTCTGGCAACTCAAGCCGAAGTTGGTCAAAATCACGATGCGTCTAAGGCGGTCTCGGTTACTATTTCAGTCTTTAATTGAAGTGGGGCTATATTTCGGTCCAGAATTTCGAAAGTAAGCGTTGAAAAAAATTAGCTGTGTCCATTTCACTGTAGACCAAGGCCATCAGAGGTTAGTTTAGAGTCCTTGGGACTTGAATGTATCCCAGAAGTTTCGGGAAATCGAGCCGAAGTTGGTCCAAATCACGATGCGCGTAAGACGGTGTCGGCTACTCTTTCAGTCTTAAACTGAAGTGGGGCTATATTTCGGCTGAGAAGCCCGAAGGGGAGCGTTGAAAAAGTTTTGCTCTCTCCATTTCAATGCAAACCAAGGCAATCAGGAGTTACTTTAGAGTCCCCGGTACCGGAAAATATTCCCCATTTCCCGGGAAATAGAGCCAAAGTTGGTCAAAATCACGATGCGCGTAAGGCGGTCTCGGCTATTTTTTCATTCTTAAAGTGAACTCGGGCTATATTTCGGCCCAGAAGCTCGAAAGTGAAAGTTCAAAAAGTTTTGCTGTGTCCATTTCACCACGAACCAAGCCACATCAGGAGATTGTTTACAGTCTCCCGGACATCAAAATATGCCCCAAGTTCCGGGAAATCGAGCCGAAGTTTGTCAAAATCACGATGCGCGTAAAGCAGTCTCGGCTACTCTTTGAGTCTTAAAGTGACGTGGCTGTATATTTCGGCCCAGAAGCTCGAAAGTGAGCGTTCACAAAGTTATGGTGTGCCTATCTCACTGCACAGCAAGGCCCTCAGGAAGTAGTTTAAAGTCCCCGGAACAGGAAAATATCCCCCAAGTTCCGCGAAATCGAGACGAAGTTGGTGAAAATAACGCTTCGCGTAAGGCGGTGTCGGCAACTCTTTGAGTCTTAAAGTGAAGTAGGGCTATATTTCGGTCTAGAAGCTCGAAAGTGAGCGTTCAAAAAGTTTTCCTCTCTGAAGTTCACTGAAAACCAAGGCCATCATGAGTTAGTTTAGAGTCCCCGGGACTGCAAAATATCTTTTAAGTTCTGGCAACTCAAGCCGAAGTTGGTCAATATCACGATGCGCCTAAGGCGGCCACGGCTACTCTTTCAGTCTTAAAGTGAAGTGGGGCTCTATTTCGGCCCAGAAGCTCCAAAGTAAGCGCTGCACAAAATTTGCTGTGTCCATTTCACTGCAAACCAAGGGCATCAGGAGTTAGTTTAGAGTCCCCGGGACTGCAATATATTTCCCAAGTTCCGGAAAATCGAGAAGACGTTGGTCAAAATCACGATGCGCGCAAGACGGTCTTGGCTAGTCTTTCAGTCTTAAAGTGAAGTGGGCCTATATTTCGGCCCAGAAGCTCAGAAGTAAGCGTTCAAAAAGTTTTGCTGTATCCATTTCAATGCAAACGAAGGCCATCAGGGGTTACTTAAGAGTCTTCGGGAGTGGAAAATATCCCCCAAGTTCAGGGAAATTTAGCCGAAGTTGGTCAAAATCACGTTGCGCGTTAGGCGGTCTCGCTTACTGTTTCAGTCTTAAAGAGAAGTGAGGCTTTATTCCTGCCCAGGAGCTTGAAAGTGAGCGTTCAAAAAGTTTCCCTGTGTTTATTTCACTGCAAACCAAAGCCGTCAGGAGCTAGTTTAGAGTCCCCGGGACTGGAAAATATCCCCCAACTTCCGAAAAATCGAGCCGAAGTTGGTCAAAATCACGTTGCGCGTTAGGCGGTCTCGCTTACTGTTTCAGTCTTAAAGTGAAGTGAGGCTTTATTCCTGCCCAGGAGCTTGAAAGTGAGCGTTCAAAAAGTTTCCCTGTGTTTATTTCACTGCAAACCAAAGCCATCAGGAGCTAGTTTAGAGTCCCCGGGACTGGAAAATATCCTCCAACTCCCAAAATCACGATTCGCGTAAGATAGTCTCGGCTACTCTTTCCGTCTTAAAGTGAAGTGGGGCTATATTTCGGGCGAGAAGCTCGAAAGTGAGCGTTCAAAAAGTTTTGCTGTGTCCATTTCACTGCAAACCAAGGCCATCAGGAGTTAGTTTAGCGTCCCCGAAACAAGAACATATGCCCCAAGGTCCGGGAAATTGAGCCAAGGTTGGTCAAAATCACGATGCCCCTAAAGTGGTCTCGGCTACTCTTTCTGTCTTTAAGTGAAGTGGGGCTATATTTCGGGCCAGAAGCCCGAAAGTGAGCGTTCAAAAAGTTTTGCTGTGTCCATTTCACTGCAAACCAAGGCGATCAGGGGTTACTTTAGAGTCCACGGGACTGAAAAATATTACCCAAGTTCCGGGGAATCGAGCCGAAGTTGATCAAAATCACAATGCGCGAAATGCGGTATTGGCTACTGTTTCAGTCTTAAAGTAAAGTGGGGCTATATTTCGTCCCAGAAGCCCTAAACTGAGCGTTCAAAAAGTTTTGCTGTGTTCTTTGACTGAAAAACAAGGCCATCACGAGTTAATTTAGCGTTCCTGGGACTGGAAAATATTCCGCAAGTTCCGGTAAATCGAGCTGAAGTTGGTCAAAATCACGATGCTCCCAAAGCGCTCTCGGCTACCCTTTTAGTCTTAAAGTGAAGTGGGGCTATATTTCTGTCCAGAAGCTCGAAAGTGAGCGTTCAAAAAGTTTTGCTGTGTGCATTTCACTGCAAACCAAAGCGATCAAAAGTAAGCTTAGAGTCCCCGGGACTGGAAAATATTCCCCAAGTTCCGGGAAAGCAAGCCGAAGTTGATCAAAATCACGATGCGCGAAATGCGGTCTCGGCTACTGTTTCAGTCTTAAAGTAAAGTGTGGATATGTTTCGGCCCATAAGCTCGAAAGTGAGCGTTCAAAAAGTTTTGCTGTGTCCATTTCACTGCAAAACAAGGCCATCAGGACTTAGTTTAGTGTCCAAGTAACTGGAAAATGTGCCCCAAGTTCCGGGAGATCCACCCGAAGTTTGTCAAAATCACAATGCGGGTAAGGTGGTCTCGGTTACTGTTTAAGTCTTAAGGTAAAGTGGGGCTTTATTTCGGCCAGGAAGCTCGAAGGTGAGCGTTCAAAAAGTTTTGCTCTGTCCATTTCACTGCAAACCAAGGCCATCAGGAGTTAGTTTAGAGTTCCTGGGACTGGAAAATATCCCCCAAGTTCCGGAATATCGACCCGAAGTTTGTCAAACTCACGATGCGAGCAAGGCGGTCTCGGCTACTCTTTTAGTCTTAAGTGAAATGAGGCTATATTTCGGCCCAGAATCTCGAAAGTGTGCGTTCAAAAAATTGTGCTGTGTCCATTTCAATGCAAACCAAGGCGTCCAGGAGTTAGTTTAGAGTCCCCGGGACTGGAAAATATCCCCCAAGTCCCGGGAAATCGAGCTGAAGTTGATCAAATTCATGATGCGCGTAACGTGGTCTCGGCTACTTTGTCAGTCCTAGAGTGAAGTGTGGCTATATTTCGGCCCACAAGCTAGAAAGTGAGCGTTCAAAAAGTTTTGTTGTGTCCATTTTACTTCAAAACAAGGCCATCAGGACTTAGTTTAGCGTCCAAGGGACTGCAAAATATCCCCCAAGTTCCGGGAAATCCATTCGAAGTTCGTCAAAATTACGATGCGCGCAAGGCGGTCTCATTTACCCTTTAAGTCTTAAAGTAAAGCGGAGCTATATTTCTGCCAAGAAGATCCAAAGTTGTGCTCTGTCCATTTCACTGAAAACCAAGGCCATCAGGAGTTACTTTAGAGTCCCTTTGACTGGAATATATCCCCCAAGTTTCGGGAAATAAACGCGAAATTGGTCAAAATCACGATTCGCTCAAGACGGTCTCGCCTACTCTTTCAGTCTTAAAGTAAAATGGGGCTCTATTTCGGCCCAGAAGCTCGAGAGTGAGCCTTCAAAAACTTTCGCTGTGTCCATTTCACTGCAAACCAAGACAAGCAATAGTTAGTTGAGAGTCCCCGGGACTGGAAAATATCCCCCAAGTTCCGGCAAATCAACCCGAAGTTTGTCAAAATCACGATGCGCGTAAGGCGGTCTCGGCTACTCTTTCAGTGCTAAAGTAATGGGGGGGCTATATTTTGGCCCAGAAGCTCGAAATTGAGCGTTCAAAAAGTCTTGCTGGGTCCATTTTACTGCAAACCAAGGCCATCAAGAATTAGTTTAGAGTCCTCAGAACTGGAATATATCCCCTTAGTTCCGGCAAATCCAGCCGAAGTTGCTCAAAATCACGATGCACGTAAGGCGGTCTCGGCTACTCTTTCAGTCTTCAAGTGAAGTGGGCTTCTACTTCGCTCCAAAAGCTCGAAAGTATGCGTTCAAAAACTTTTTCTGTTTCCGTTTCACTGCAAACCAAGACAAGCACGTGTTAGATTAGAGTCCCCGGGACTGGAAAATATTTCGCAAGTTCCGGGAAATCGAGCCGAAGTTGATCAAAATCACGATGCGCGAAACGTGGTATCGGCTACTTTTTCAGTCTTAAAGTGAAGTATGGCTATATTGCGGCCCACAAGCACGAAAGTGAGCGTTCAAAAAGCTTTGCTGTGTCATTTTCACTGCAAAACAAGGGAATCGGCACCTAGTTTAGCGTCCAAGGGACTGGAAAATATTCCTCAAGTTCCGGGAAATCCACCCGAAGTTTGTCAAAATCACGATGCGCGTAAGGCGGTCTCGGCTACTTTTCCAGTATTAAAGTAAAGTGGGCTATATTTAGGCCCAGAAGCTCGAGAGTGACCCTTCAAAAACTTTCGCTGTGTCCATTTCACTGCAAACCAAGACAAGCAGGAGTTAGTTGAGAGTCCCCGGGACTGGAAAATATCCCCCAAGTTCCGGCAAATCAACCCGAAGTTTGTCAAAATCACGATGCGCGTAAGGCGGTCTCGGCTACTCTTTCACTGTTAAAGTAATGGGGGGGCTATATTTTGGCCCAGAAGCTCGAAATTGAGCGTTCAAAAAGTCTTGCTGGGTCCATTTTACTGCAAACCAAGGCCATCAGGAATTAGTTTAGAGTCCTCAGAACTGGAATATATCCCCTTAGTTCCGGCAAATCCAGCCGAATTTGCTCAAAATCACGATGCACGTAAGGCGGTCTCGGCTACTCTTTCAGTCTTCAAGTGAAGTGGGCTTCTACTTCGCTCCAGAAGCTCGAAAGTATGCGTTCAAAAACTTTTTCTGTTTCCGTTTCACTGCAAACCAAGACCAGCACGAGTTAGTTTAGAGTCCCCGGGACTGGAAAATATTTCGCAAGTTCCAGGAAATCGAGCCGAAGTTGACCAAAATCACGATGCGCGAAAGGTGGTCTCGGCTACTGTTTTAGTCTTAAAGTGAAGTATGGCTATATTTCGGCCCACAAGCTCGAAAGTGAGCGTTCAAAAAGCTTTGCTGTCTCCATTTCACTGCAAAACAAGGCTATCGGCACCTAGTTTAGCGTCCAAGGGACTGGAAAATATCCCCCAAGTTCCGGGAAATCCACCGGAAGTTTGTCAAAATCACGATGCGCGTAATGCGGTCTCGGCTACTTTTTCAATATTGAAGTAAAGTGGGCTATATTTCGTCCCAGAAGCTTGAAGGTGAGCGTTCAAAAAGTTTTGCTGTCTCCATTTCACTGCAAACCAAGGCCATCAAGAGTTAGTTTAGAGTCCCTGGGACTGGAAAATATCCCTGAAGTTCTGGAATATCGACCCGAGGTTGGTCAAAATCACGATGCGCGCACGCCGGTCTCGGCTACTCTTTAAGTCGTAAGTGATGTGGGACTATATTTCGGCCTAGAAGCTCGAAAGTGTGCGTTCAAAAAATTGTGCTGTGTGAATTTCACTGCAAACCATGGCCATCAGGAGTTAGTTTAGAGTCCCCGGGACTGGAAAATATTCTCCAAGTTGCAGGAAATGGCGCCGAAGTTGATGAAAATTACGATGCGCGTAACGGGCTCTCGGCTATTCTTTCAGTCTTAAATTTAAGTAGGGCTATATTTCGGCCCTGAAGCTCGAAGGTGAGCGTTCAGAATGTTTTGCTGTATTCATTAAACTACAAACCAAGGTCATCGGGAGTTAGTTTAGCGTCCCCGGGACTTTAAATTATTCGCCAACCTCCGGGAAATCGAGCAAAAGTGGCCCAAAATCACGATGCGCGTAAGGCGGCCTCGGCTACTCTTTCAGTCTTAAAATTAAGGGGGGCTATATTTCGACCTAGAAGCTCGAGACCGGGCGTGCGCTAATTTTACCTGTGTCCATTTCACTGACATCTTAGGCCATCAGGAGTTAGTTTAGAGTCCCTGGGACTGGAAAATATTTCCCAAATTCTGGCAGATCGAGCCAAAATTGCTCAAAATCACGATGCGCGTAAGGCGGTCTCCGCTACTCTTTCAGTCTTAAGATTAAGGGGGGCTATATTTCCACCTCGAAGCTCGAGACCGGGTTTGCGCTAATTTTACCTGTGTCCATTTCTGTGACATCTAAGATCGGCAGATCGAGCCAAAGTTGCTCAAAATCACGATGCGCGTAAGGCGGTCTCGGCTACTCTTTCAGTCTTAAAATGAAGTGGGGCTATATTTCGGCCGAGAAGCTCAACACCGAGCGTGCGCTCCTTTTGCCTGTGTACATA
Source organism: Orbicella franksi (assembly GCF_964199315.1). Lineage (NCBI taxonomy): Eukaryota > Metazoa > Cnidaria > Anthozoa > Scleractinia > Merulinidae > Orbicella > Orbicella franksi. The sequence continues at coordinate 803,960 of NC_138153.1, forward strand.
TCACTGAAAACTAAGTTCATCAGGAGTTAGCATAGAGTCCTCGGGACTGGAAAATATTCCCCGAATTCCGGCAAATCGAGCCAAAGATGCTCAAAATCACCATGCGCGTAAGGCGGTCTCGGCTACTCGTTTACTCCGAAAATGAAGTGGGGCTATATTTCGGTTCTACAAGCTCGACACCGAGCGTGCTCTCCTTTTACCTGTGTCCATTTCACTAAGAACTAAGTCCATCAGGAGATAGTTTAGAATCCTCGAGACTGGAAGCTATCCTCCAAGTTTCGGCAAATTGAGCCATACTTTCTTAAAATTACGATAAGCGTACGGCAGTTTCGTTTACTCTTTCAGTCTTAAAATGAAGTGGGGCTACATTTCGGCCTAGAAGCTCGACACCAAGCGTGCGCTCCTGTTACCTGTGAGCATTTTACTGAAAACTAAGGTCACCAAGAGTTAGGGTAGAGTCCCCGGGACGGCAAAATATCCCCCAAGTTTTGGCAGATCGAGCCATAGTGGCTAAAACTTTCGATGCGCTTAAGGCGGTTTCGTGTACAATTTCAGTCTTAATATAAAGTCGGGCTATATTTCGGCCTACAACCTGGAAACCTAGCGTGCGCCCCTTTTACCTGTGTCCGATTCACTAAAAACCAAGGCATTCAGGAGTTATGTTAGAGCTTCCGGGACTGGAAAATATCCCCCAAGTCCCAGGAAATCAAGCCGAAGTGCGACAAAATTACCATGCGCGTAAGGCGGTCCCGGTTACTCTTTCAGTCTTAAAGTGAAGTGGGGCTATATTTCGGCACAGAAGCTCGAAAGTGAACCTTCAAAGAGTTTGGCTGTGTTCATTTCACTGAAAACCAAGGCCATGAGGAAATAGTTTAGAGTGCCCGCGACTGGGAATTATCTCCCAAGTTCCGGGAAATCGAGCCCAAGTAGCCCAAAATCACGATGCGCTTAAGGCGGTCTCGGCTAGTCTTTCAGTCTTAAAGTGAAGTAGGGCTATGCTTCGGCCTAGAAGCTCAAACGTGAGCGTTCAAAAAGTTGTGCTGTGTCCATTTCACTGCAAACCAAGGCAATCAGGAATTAGTTTAGAGTGCCCGGTACCGGAAAATATCCCCCATTTCCCTGGAAATCGAGCCAAAGTTGGTCAAAATCACGATGCGCGTAACGCGGTCCCGGTTATTCTTTCATTCTTAAAGTCAACTGGGGCAATATTTCCGCCCAGAAGCTCGAAAGTGAGCGTTCAAGAAGTTGTGCTGTGTCCATTTCACTCCAGAGCAAGGCCATCAGGAGTTACTTTAGTGTCCGCGGGACTGGAAATATCCCCCAAGTTCCGGGAAATCGAGCCGAAGTTGGTCAAAATTACGATGGGCGTAAGGCGTTCTCGGCTACTCTTTCACTCTTAAAGTGAAGTGGAGCTATATTTCGGCCCAGAAGCTCAAAAGTGAGCGTTCAAAAAGTTTTGCTGTGTCCATTTTACTGCAGACCAAGGACGTCCGGAGTCAGTTTAGAGTCCCCGGGAATTGGAAATATCCCCCAAGTTGCTTGAAATTTAACCGAAGTTGCTCAAAATCACGACGCGCGTACGGCGGTCTCGGCTACTCTTTCAGTCTTAAAGTAAAGTGGGGTTATATTTCGGCCGAGAAGATCGAAAGTGAGCGTTCAAAAAAATGTGCTGTGTCCATTTCACTGCAAACCAAGGCCATCAGCAGTTAGTTTAGAGTTCCCGGGACTGGAATATATCCCCGAAGTTCCGGGAAATCGAACGGAAGTTGGTGAAAATCACGATGCGCGTAAGACGGTCTCGGCTACTCTTTCAGTCTTAAAGTAAAGTGGGGCTATATTTCGGCCCAGAAGCTCGAAAGTGAGCCTTTAAAAAGTTACGCTTTGTGCATTTAACTGCAAACCAAGGCCATCAGGAGTTAGTTTACAGTCCCCCGGACTGGAAAATATCCCCCAAGTTCCGGGAAATCGAGCTGAACTTGGTCAAAATCACGATGCTCCTAAGGCGGTCTCGCCTACTATTTCAGTCTTAAAGTGAAATACGGTTGTATTTCGGCCCAGAAGCTCGAAACTGAGCGTTCAAAAAGTTTTCCTGCGTCCATTTCACTGCAAACCAAGCCAACTAAGAGTTAGTTTAGAGTCCCGGGGACTTGAAAATATCGCCAAAATTCTAGAAAAGCGAGCGGAAGTTGCTCAAAATCACGATGCGCGTAAGGCGGTCTCCCCTACTCTTTCAGTCTTAAAGTGAAGTGGGGCTATATTTCATCCGAGAAGCTCGAAAATAAGCGTTCAAAAAGTGTTACTGTGTTCATTTCACTGCAAACTAAGGCCATCAGGAGTTAGTTTAGACTCCTCGGGACTGGAAAATATCGCCCAAGTTCGGGGAAATCGAGCCGAATTCTGTCAAAATCACGATGCGCGTAAGGCAGTCTCGGCTACTCTTTCATTCTTAAAGTCAACTGGGGCTATATTTCGGTCCAGAAACTGGAAAGTGAAAGTTCAAAAAGTTCTGCTGTGTCCATTTCACCGCAAACCAAGCCACATCAGCAGATTGTTTACAGTGTCCGGGATTTGAAAATATACCCCAAGTCCCGGGAAATCGAGCCGAAGTTTGTCAAAATCACGATGCGCGTAGAGCAGTCTCGGCTACTCTTTTAGTCTTAAAGTGACGTGGCTGTATATTTCGGCCCAGAAGCTCGAAAGTGAGCGTTCAAAAAGTTTTGCTCTCTCAATTTAACTTAACACCAAGGCCATCATTCGTTAGTTTAGAGTCCACGGGACTGGAAAATATCCCTTAAGTTCTGGCAACTCAAGCCGAAGCTGGTCAAAATCACGATGCGTCTAAGGCGGTCTCGGCTACTATTTCAGTCTTAAAGTGAAGTGGGGCTATATTTCGGCCCAGAATTTCGAAACGAAGCGTTCAAAAAAATTTGCTGTGTTCGTTTCACTGCAGATCAAGGCCATCCGGGCTTAGTTTAGAGGCTTTGGGACTTAAATATATCCCCGATGTTTCGGGAAATCGAGCCGAAGTTGGTCAAAATCACGATGCGCGTAAGACGGTGTCGGCTACTCTTTCAGTCCTAAACTGAAGTGGGGCTATATTTCGGCTCAGAAGCCCGAAGGGGAGCGTTGAAAAAGTTTTGCTCTCTCCATTTCAATGCAAACCAAGGCAATCAGGAGTTACTTTAGAGTCCCCGGTACCGGAAAATATTCCCCATTTCCCGGGAAATCGAGCCAAAGTTGGTCAAAATCACGATGCGCGTAAGGCGGTCTCGGCTATTCTTTCATTCTTAAAGTGAACTCGGGCTATATTTCGGCCCAGAAGCTCGAAAGTGAAAGTTCAAAAAGTTTTGCTGTGTCCATTTCACCGCGAACCAAGCCACATCAGGTTATAGTTTACAGTCTCCGGGACATCAAAATATCCCCCAAGTTCCGGGAAATCGAGCCGAAGTTTGTCAAAATCACGATGCGCGTAAAGCAGTCTCGGCTACTCTTTGAGTCTTAAAGTGACGTGGCTGTATATTTAGGCCCAGCAGGTCGAAAGTGAGCGTTCAAAAAGTTATGTTGTGCCCATTTCACTGCAAAGCAAGGCCCTAAGGAAGTAGTTTACAGTGCCCGGAACTGGAAAATATCCCCCAAGTTCCGCGAAATCGAGACGAAGGATGTCAAAATAACGATTCGCGTAAGGCGGTCTCGGCTACTCTTTGAGTCTTAAAGTGAAGTAGGGCTATATTTCGGTTTAGAAGCTCGAAAGTGAGCCTTCAAAAAGTTTTCCTCTCTGAATTTCACTGAAAACCAAGGCCATCATGAGTTAGTTTAGAGTCCCCGGGACTGGAAAATACCTTTTAAGTTCTGGCAACTCAAGCCGAAGTTGGTCAATATCACGATGCGCCTAAGGCGGCCTCGGCTACTCTTTCAGTCCTAAAGTGAAGTGGGGCTCCATTTCGGCCCAGAAGCTCCAAAGTGAGCGCTGCAAAAAATTTGCTGTGTCCATTTCACTACAAAGCAAGGCTATCACGAGTTAGTTTAGAGTCTCCGGGACTGTAATATATTTCCCAAGTTCCGGAAAATGGAGAAGACGTTGGTCAAAATCACCATGCGCGCAAGACGGTCTTGGCTAGTCTTTCAGTCTTAAAGTGAAGTGGGGCTATATTTCGGCCCAGAAGCTCAAAAGTGAGGGTTCAAAAAGTTTTGCTGTATCCATTTCAATGCAAACCAAGGCCATCAAGGGTTACTTAAGAGTCCTCGGGACTGGAAAATATCCCCCACGTTCCGGTAAATCGAGCCGAAGTTGGTCAAAATCACGATGTGCGTAAGGTGGTCTCGGCTACTCTTTCAGTCTTAAAGTGAAGTGGGGCAATATCTCGGCCCAGAAGCTCCAAAGTGAGTGTTAAAAAAGTTTTGCTGTGTCACCTTCAGTGCAAACCAAGGCCATCAGAAGTTAGTTTAGAGTCCCCGGGACTGGAGAATATCCCCCAAGTCCCGGGAAATCGAGCCGAAGTTGATCAAATTCATGATGCGCGTAACGTGGTGTCGGCTACTGTGTCAGTCCTAAAATGAAGTGTGGCTATATTTCGGCCCACAAGCTAGAAAGTGAGCGTTCAAAAAGTTTTGTTGTGTCCATTTTACTTCAAAACAAGGCCATCAGGACTTAGTTTAGCGTCCAAGGGACTGCAAAATATCCCCCAAGTTCCGGGAAATCCATTTGAACTTCGTCAAAATTACGATGCGCGCAAGGCGGTCTCATCTACTCTTTCAGTCTTAAAGTAAAGTAGGGCTATATTTCTGCCCAGAAGCTCCAAAGTTGTGCTCTGTCCATTTCACTGAAAACCAAGGCCATCAGGAGTTACTTTAGAGTCCCTTTGACTGGAATATATCCCCCAAGTTTCGGGAAATAAACGCGAAATTGGTCAAAATCACGATTCGCTCAAGACGGTCTCGCCTACTCTTTCAGTCTTAAAGTAATGGGGGGCTATATTTCGGCCCAGAAGCTCGAAATTGAGCGTTCAAAAAGTTTTGCTGGGTCCATTTTACTGCAAACCCAGGCCATCAAGAATTAGTTTAGAGTCCTTAGAACTGGAATATATCGCCTTAGTTCCGGCAAATCGAGCCGAATTTGCTCAAAATCACGATGGGCGTAAGGCGGTCTCGGCTACTCTTTCAGTCTTCAGGTGAAGTGGGCTTCTATTTCGGTCCAGAAGCTCGAAAGTATGCGTTCAAAAACTTTTTCTGTTTCCGTTTCACTGCAAACCAAGACCAGCACGAGTTAGTTTAGAGTCCCCGGGACTGGAAAATATTTCGGAAGTTCCGGGAAATCGAGCCGAAGTTGATCAAAATCACGATGCGCGAAACGTGGTCTCGGCTACTGTTTCAGTCTTAAAGTCAAGTATGGCTATATTTCGGCCCACACGCTCAAAAGTGAGCGTTCAAAGAGCTTTGCTGTGCCATTTCACTGCAAAACAAGGCCATCGGCAACTAGTTTAGCGTCCAAGGGACTGGAAAATATCCCCAAAGTTCCGGGAAATCCACCCGAAGTTTGTCAAAATCACGATGCGCGTAAGGCGGTCTCGGCTACTTTTTCAGTATTAAAGTAAAGTGGGCTATATTTCGGCCCAGAAGCTTAAAGGTGAGCGTTCAAAAAGTTTTGCTGTCTCCATTTCACTGCACACCAAGGCCATCAAGAGTTAGTTTAGAGTCCCCGGGACGGGAAAGTATCCCCCATCTTCCGGGAAATCCACCCGAAGTTTGTCAAAATCACGATGCGCGTAAGGCGATCTCGGCTACTTTTTTAGTATTAAAGTAAAGTGGGCTATATTTCGGCCCAGAATCTCGAAAGTGTGCGTTCAAAAACTTGTGCTGAGTGAATTTCACTGCAAACCATGGCTATCAGGAGTTAGTTTAGAGTCCACGGGACTGGAAAATATTCCCCAAGTTCAGGAAAGCGAGCAGAAGTTGATCAAAATCACGATGCGCGTAACGCGGTCTCGGCTACTGTTTCAGTCATAAAGTGAAGTGTGGCTATATTTAGGCCCACAAGCTGGAAAGTGAGCGTTCAAAAAGGTTTGATTTGTCCATTTCACTGCAAACCAAGGCCATCAGGAGTTAGTTTAGAGTCCCCGGGACTGGAAAATATTCTCCAAGTTCCAGGAAATGGCGCCGAAGTTGATGAAAATTACGATGCGCGTAACGGGCTTTCGGCTATTCTTTCAGTCTTAAATTTAAGTAGGGTTATATTTCGGCCCTGAAGCTCGAAGGTGAGCGTCCAGAATGTTTTGCTGTGTTCATTAAATTGCAAACCAAGGTCATCGGGAGTTTGTTAGCGTCCTCGAGACTTTAAATTATTCGCCAACCTCCGGGAAATCGAGCAAAAGTGGCCCAAAATCACGATGCGCGTAAGGCGGTATCGGCTACTCTTTCAGTCCTAAAATTAAGGGAGGCTATATTTCCACCTAGAAGCTCGAGACCGGGCGTGCGCTAATGTTACCTGTGTCCATTTCACTGACATCTTAGGCTATCAGGAGTTAGTTTAGAGTCCCTGGGACTGGAAAATATTTCCCAAATTCTTGCAGATCGAGCCAAAGTTGCTCAAAATCACGATGCGCGTAAGGCGGTCTCGGCTACTCTTTCAGTCTTAAAATGAAGTGGGGCTATATTTCGGCCGAGAAGCTCAACACCGAGCGTGCGCTCCTTTTGCCTGTGTACATATCACTGAAAACTGAGTTCATCAGGAGTTAGCATGGAGTCCTCGGGACTGGAAAATATTCCCCGAATTCCGGCAAATCGAGCCAAAGATGCTCAAAATCACGATGCGCGTAAGGCGGTCTCGGCTACTCGTTTACTCCGAAAATGAAGTGGGGCTATATTTCGGTTCTACAAGCTCGACACCGAGCGTGCTCTCCCTTTACCTGTGTCCATTTCACTAAGAAGTAAGTCCATCAGGAGATAGTTTAGAATCCTCGAGACTGGAAGCTATCCTCCAAGTTTCGGCAAATTGCGCCATACTTTCTTAAAATTACGATAAGCGTGCGGCAGTTTCGTTTACTCTTTCAGTCTTAAAATGAAGTGGGGCTACATTTCCGCCTAGAAGCTCGACACCAAGCGTGCGCTCCAGTTACCTGTCACCATTTTACTGAAAACTAAGGTCACCAAGAGTTAGGGTAGAGTCCCCGGGACTGGAAAATATCCCCCAAGTTTTGGCAGATCGAGCCATAGTGGCTAAAACTTTCGATGCGCTTAAGGCGGTTTCGTGTACACTTTCAGTCTTAAACCAAAGTTGGGCTACATTTCGGCCTACAACCTGGAAACCTAGCGTGCGCCCCTTTTACCTGTGTCCATTTCACTAAAAACCAAGGCGTTCAGGAGTTAGGTTAGAGCTTCCAGGACTGGAAAATATCCCCCAAGTCCCAGGAAATAGAGCTGAAGTTCGACAAAATTACCATGCACGTAAGGTGGTCCCGGCTACTCTTTCAGTCTTAAAGTGAAGTGGGGCTATATTTCGGCACAGAAGCTCGAAAGTGAACCTTCAAAGAGTTTGGCTGTGTCCATTTCACTGAAAACCAAGGCCATCAGGAATTAGTTTAGAGTGCCCGGGACTGGGAATTATCTCCCAAGTTGCGGGAAATCGAGCCGAAGTAGCCCAAAATCACGATGCGCGTAAGGCGGTCTCGGCTAGTCTTTCAGTCTTAAAGTGAAGTAGGGCTATGCTTCGGCCCAGAAGCTCAAACGTGAGCGTTCAACAAGTTGTGCGGTGTCCATTTCACTGCAAACCAAGGCAATCAGGAGTTAGTTTAGAGTCCCCGGTACCGGAAAATATCCCCCATTTCCCGGGAAATCGAGCCAAAGTTGGTCAAAATCACGATGCGCGTAAGGCGGTCCCGGTTACTCTTTCATTCTTAAAGTCAACTGGGGCAATATTTCCGCCCAGAAGCTCGAAAGTGAGCGTTCAAACAGTTGTGCTGTGTCCATTTCACTCCAGAACAAGGCCATCAGGAGTTACTTTAGTGTCCGCGGGACTGGAAAATATGCCCCAAGTTCCGGGAAATCGAGCCGAAGTTGGTCAAAATTACGATGGGCGTAAGGCGTTCTCGGCTACTCGTTCACTCTGAAAGTGAAGTGGAGCTATATTTCGGCCCAGAAGCTCAAAAGTGAGAGTTCAAAAAGTTTTGCTGTGTCCATTTTACTGCAGATCAAGGACGTCGGGGGTCAGTTTAGAGTCCCCGGGACTGGAAAATATCCCCCAAGTTGCTTGAAATTTAACCGAAGTTGGTCAAAATCACGACGCGCGTACGGCGGTCTCGGTTACTCTTTCAGTCTTAAAGTGAGGTGGGGCAATATTTCGACCCAGAAGCTCGAAACTGAGTGTTTAAAAAGTTTTGCTGTGTCCATTTCACTGCAAAACAAGGCCATCACGACTTAGTTTAGCGTCCAAGGGACTGGAAATATCCCCCAAGTTACGGGAAATCCAACCGAAGTTAGTCAAAATCACGATGCGCTTAAGGGGGTCTCGGCTACTCTTTCAGTCTTAAGGTAAAGTGGGCTTAGATTTAACTCCAGAAGCTCGAAAGTAAAGCTTCAAAAATTTTTGTCTCTATTTCACTCACATCTTACACAATAAGGAGTGAGTTTAGAGACTTTGGGACTGGAAAATATCTCCCAAGTTTCGCCAGATCGAGCCGAAGATCCTCAAAATCACAATGCGCGTAAGGCGCTCCCGCCTACTCTTTCAGTCTTAAAAGAAGTAGGGCTAAATTTTGGCGAGCAAGCTCGAAAGTGCACGTTCAAAAAGTGTTCCTGTGTCCATTTCACTGGAAACCAAGGCCATCAGTAGTTAGTTTAGAGTTCCCGGGACTGGAAAATATCCCCCTATTTGCGGGAAATCCAGCCGAAGTATCCCAAAATCACGATACGCGTAAGGCGGTCTCGGCTACTCTTTCAGTCTTAAAGTGAAGTGGGGCTATATTTCGACCCATAAGCTCGAAAGTGAGCGTTCAAAAAGTTTTGCTGTGTCCATTTAACTGCAAACTAAGGCCATCGGAAGTTAGTTTAGCTTCCCCGGGAATTGAAAAGATTCGCCAACTTGCGGGAAATCGAGCCGAAGTTGGTCAAAATTACGATGCGCGTAAGGCGGTCTCGGCTACTCTTTCAGTCTTAAAGTGAAGTAGGGCTATATTTCGGCCGAGAAGCTCGAAAGTGAGCGTTCAAAAAAATGTGCTCTCTCAATTTAACTGAAAACCAAGGCCATCATGAGTTAGTTTAGAGTCCACGGGACTGGAAAATATCCCTTAAGTTCTGGCAACTCAAGCCGAAGTTGGTCAAAATCACGATGCGTCTAGGGCGGTCTCGGCTACTATTTCAGTCTTAAAGTGAAGTGGGGCTATATTTCGGCAGAGAATTTCGAAAGTAAGCGTTCAAAAAAATTTGCTGTGTCCATTTCACTGCAGACCAAGGCAATCAGGACTTACTTTAAAGTCCCCGGTACCGGAAAATATTCCCCATTTTACGGGAAATCGAGCCAAAGTTGGTCAAAATCACGATGCGCGTAAGGCGGTCTCCGCTATTCTTTCATTCTTATAGTGAACTCGGGCTATATTTCGGCCCAGAAGCTCGAAAGTGAAAGTTCGAAAAGTTTTGCTGTGTGCATTTCACCGCGAACAAAGCCACATCAGGAGATAGTTTACAGTCTCCGGGACATCAAAATATCCCCCAAGTTCCGGGAAATCGAGCCGAAGTTTGTCAAAATCACGATGCGCGTAAAGCAGTCTCGGCTACTCTTTTAGTCTTAAAGTGAGGTGGCTGTATATTTAGGCACAGCAGCTCGAAAGTGAGTGTTCAAAAAGTTATGCTGTGCCCATTTCACTGCAAAGCAAGGCCCTCAGGAAGTAGTTTACAGTCTCCGGAACTGGAAAATATCCCCTAAGTTCAACGAAATCGAGACGAAGGATGTCAAAATAACGATTCGCGTAAGGCAGTCTCGGCTACTCTTTCAGTCTTAAAGTGAAGTAGGGCTATATTTCGGTCTAGAAGCTTGAACGTGAGCGTTCAAAAAGTTTTCCTCTCTCAATTTCACTGAAAACCAAGGCCATCATGAGTTAGTTTAGAGTCCCCGGGAGTGCAAAATATCTTTTAAGTCCTGGCAACTCAAGCCGAAGTTAGTCAAAATCACGATGCGCCTAAGGCGGCCTCGGCTACTCTTTCAGTCTTAAAGTGAAGTGGGGCTCTATTTCGGCCCAGAAGCTCCAAAGTGAGCGCTGCAAAAAATTTGCGGTGTCCATTTTACTGCAAACCAAGGCCATCAGGAGTTAGTTTAGAGTCCCCGGGACTGCAATATATTTCCCAAGTTCCGGAAAATGGAGAAGACGTTGGTCAAAATCACCATGCGCGCAAGACGGTCTTGGCTAGTTTTTCAGTCTTAAAGTGAAGTGGGGCTATATTTCGGCCCAGAAGCTCAAAAGTGAGGGTTCAAAAAGTTTTGCTGTATCCATTTCAATGCAAACGAAGGCCATCAGTGGTTACTTAAGAGTCCTCGGGACTGGAAAATATCCCCCAAGTTCAGGGAAATTTAACCGAAGTTGGTCAAAATCACGGTGCATGTTAGGCGGTCTCGCTTACTGTTTGTCTTAAAGTGAAGTGAGGCTTTATTCCTGCCCAGGAGCTTGAAAGTGAGCGTTCAAAAAGTTTCCCTGTGTATATTTCACTGCAAACCAAAGCCATCAGGAGCTAGTTTAGAGTCCCCGGGACTGGAAAATATCCCCCAACTTCCGGGAAATCGAGCCGAAGTTGGTCAAAATCACGATTTCCGTAAGGTAGTCTCGGCTACTCTTTCAGTCTTAAAGTGAAGTGGGGCTATATTTCGGGCCACAAGCCCGAAAGTGAGCATTCAAAAAGTTTTGCCGTGTTCATTTCATTGGAAACCAAGCCCATCAGGAGTTAGTTTAGTGTCTCCGAGACAAGAAAATATGCCCCAACGTGCGGGAATTTGAGCCGAGGTTTCTCAAAATCACGATGCCCCGAAAGTGGTCTCGGCTACTCTTTCTGTCTTAAAGTGAAGTGGGGCTATATTTCGGGCCAGAAGCCCGAAAGTGAGCGTTCAAAAAGTTTTGCTGTGTCCATTTCACTGCAAACCAAGGCCATCACGCGTTAGTTTCGAGTCCCCGGGACTGAAAAATATTGACCAAGTTCCGGGGAATCGAACCGAAGTTGATCAAAATCACGATGCGCAAAATGCGGTATCGGCTACTGTTCCAGTCTTAAAGTGAAGTGGGGCTATATTTCTGTCCAGAAGCTCGAAAGTGAGCGTTCAAAAAGTTTTGCTGTGTCCATTTCACTGCAAACCAAAGCTATCAAACGTTAGTTTAGGGTCCCCGGGACTGGAAAATATTCGCCCAGTTCCGGGAAAGCGAGCCCAAGTTAACGAAAATCACGATGCGCGAAATGCGGTCTCGGCTACTGTTTCTGTCTGAAAGTAGAGTGTGGCTATATTTCGGCCCACAAGCTAGAAAGTGAGCGTTCAAAAAGTTTTGTTGTGTCCATTTTACTTCAAAACAAGGCCATCACGACTTAGTTTAGCGTCCAAGGGACTGCAAAATACCCCCAAGTTCCGGGAAATCCATTTGAAGTTTGTAACATTACGATGCGCGTAAGGCGGTCTCATCTACTCTTTCAGTCTTAAAGTAAAGTGGGGCTATATTTCTGCCCAGAAGCTCCAAAGTTGTGCTCTGTCCATTTCACTGCAAACCAAGGCCATCAGGAGTTACTTTAGAGTCCCTTTGACTGGAATATATCCCCCAAGTTTCGGGAAATAAACGCGAAATTGGTCAAAATCACGATTCGCTCAAGACGGTCTCGCCTACTCTTTCAGTCTTAAAGTAAAATGGGGCTCTATTTTGGCCCAGAAGCTCGAAAGTATGCGTTCAAAAACTGTTTCTGTTTCCCTTTCACTGCAAACCAAGACCAGCACGAGTTAGTTTAGAGTCCCCGGAACTGGAAAATATTTCGCAAGTTCCGAGAAATCAAGCCGAAGTTGATCAAAATCACGATGCGCGGAACGTGGTCTCGGCTACTGTTTCAGTCTTAAAGTGAAGTATGGCTATATTTCGGCGCACAAGCTCGAAAGTGAGCGTTCAAAAAGCTTTGCTGTGTCCATTTCACTGCAAAACAAGGCCATCGGCACCTAGTTTAGCGTCCAAGGGACTGGAAAATATCCCACAAGTTCCGGGAAATCCACCCGAAGTTTGTCAAAATCACGATGCGCGTAAGGCGGTCACGGCTACTTTTTCAGTGTTAAAGTAAAGCGGGCTATATTTCGCCCCAGAAGCTTGAAGGTGAGCGTTCAAAAAGTTTTGCTGTCTCCATTTCACTGCAAACCAAGGCCATCAGGAGTTAGTTTAGAGTTCCTGGGACTGGAAAGTATCCGCCAAGTTCCGGAATCTCGACCTGAAGTTGGTCAAACTCACGATGCGAGCAAGGCGGTCTCGGCTACTCTTTCAGTCTTAAGTGAAGTGGGGCTATATATCGGCCCAGAATCTCGAAAGTGTGCGTCCAAAAAATTGTCCTGTGTCCATTTCAATGCAAACCAAGGCGTCCAGGAGTTAGTTAAGAGTCCCCGGGACTGGAAAATATCCCCCAAGTCCCGGGAATTGGAGCCGAAGTCGATCAAATTCATGATGCGCGTAACGTGGTCTCGGCTACTGTTTCAGTCTTAAAGTCAAGTGTGCCTATATTTCGGCCCACAAGCTAGAAAGTGAGCGTTCAAAAAGTTTGGCTGTGTCCATTTCACTTCAAAACAGGGCCATCAGGACTTAGTTTAGCGTCCAAGGGACTGGAAAATATCCCCCAAGTTCCGGGAAATCCATTCGAAGTTCGTCAAAATTACTATATACTTAAGGCGGATTCGGCTACTCTTTCAGTCTTAAAGTAAAGTCGGGTTATATTTCTGTCCAGAAGCTCGAAAGTGAGCGTTCAAAAAGTTTTGCTGTGTACATTTCACTGCAAAGGAAAGCTATCTAAGGTTAGTTTAGGGTCCCCGGGACTGGAAAATATTCCCCAAGTTCCGGGAAAGCGACCCGAAGTTGATGAAAATCACGATGCGCGAAATGCGGTCTCGGCTACTGTTTCATTCTTAAAGTAAAGTGTGGCTATATTACGGCCCACAAGCTCGAAAGTGAGCGTTCAAAAAGTTTTGCTGTGTCCATTTCAATGCAAAGCAAGGCGATCAGGAGTTAGTTTAGAGTCCCCGGGACCGGAAAATATCCCCCAAGGTCCGAGAAATCGATCCGAAAATGGTCAAAATCACGATGCGCGTAAGGCGATCTCGGCTAGTCTTTCAGTCTTAAAGTGAAGTGGGGCTATATTTCGGCCCAGAAGCTCAAAAGTGAGCGTTCAAAAAGTTTGGCTGTGTCCATTTCACTTCAAAACAGGGCCATCAGGACTTAGTTTAGCGTCCCCGGGACTGGAAAATATCCCCCAAGTTCCGGCAAATCGAGCCGAAGTTGGTCAAAATCACGGTGCGCCTAAGGCGGTGTCGGCTACTCCTTCAGTCTTAAAGTGAAGTGGGGCTCTATTTCGGCCCACAAGCTCAAAGCTAAAAAAAATTACTGCGTCTATTTCACTGCAAACCAAGGCTATCAGGAGTTAGTTTAGAGTCCCCGAGAGTGGAATGTTTTTCCCAAGTTCCGGAAAATCGACAAGACGTTGGTCAAAATCACGATTCGCGTAAGACGGTCTCGGCTACTCTTTCAGTCTTAAAGTGAAGTGGGGCTATATTTCGGCCCAGAAGCTCAAAAGTGAGCGTTCAAAAAGTTTTGCTGTATCCATTTCAATGCAGACCAAGGCCATCAGGGGTTACTTAAAAGTCCTCGGGACTGGAAAATATGCCCCAAGTTACGGTAAATCGAGCCGAAGTTGCTCAAAATCACGATGTGCGTAAGGTGGTCTCGGCTACTCTTTCAGTCTTAAAGTGAAGTGGGGCAATATTTCGGCCCAGAAGCTTCAAAGTGAGTGTTTAAAAAGTTTTGCTCTGTCACCTTCAGTGCAAACCAAGGCTATCAGAAGTTAGTTTAGAGTCCCCGGGACTGGAGAATATCCCCAAGTCCCGGGAAATCGAGCCGAAGTTGATCAAATTCATGATGCGCGTAACGTGGTCTCGGCTACTGTGTCAGTCCTAAAGTGAAGTGTGGCTATATTTCGGCCCACAAGCTAGAAAGTGAGCGTTCAAAAAGTTTTGTTGTGTCCATTTTACTTCAAAACAAGGCCATCACGACTTAGTTTAGCGTCCAAGGGACTGCAAAATATCCCCCAAGTTCCGGGAAATCCATTTGAACTTCGTCAAAATTACGATGCGCGTAAGGCGGTCTCATCTACTCTTTCAGTCTTAAAGTAAAGTGGGGCTATATTTCTGCCCACAAGCTCCAAAGTTGTGCTCTGTCCATTTCACTGCAAACCAAGGCCATCAGGAGTTACTTTAGAGTCCCTTTGACTGGAATATATCCCCCAAGTTTCGGGAAATAAACGCGAAATTGGTCAAAATCACGATTCGCTCAAGACGGTCTCGCCTACTCTTTCAGTCTTAAAGTAAAATGGGGCTCTATTTCGGCCCAGAAGGTCGAGAGTGAGCCTTCAAAAACTTTCGCTGTGTCCATTTCACTGCAAACCAAGACAAGCAGGAGTTAGTTGAGAGTCTCCGGGACTGGAAAAAATCCCCCAAGTTCCCGGAAATCAATCCGAAGTTTGCCAAAATCACGATGCGCGTAAGGCGGTCTCGGCTACTCTTTCAGTCTTAAAGTAATGGGGGGCTATATTTTGACCCAAAAGCTCGAAATTGAGCGTTCAAAAAGTCTTGCTGGGTCCATTTTACTGCAAACCAAGGCCATCAGGAATTAGTTTAGAGTCCTCAGAACTGAAATATATCTCCTTAGTTCCAGCAAATCGAGCCGAGGTTGCTCAAAATCACGATACACGTAGGGCGGTCTCGGCTACTTTTTCAGTCTTCAAGTGAAGTGGGCTTCTATTTCGGTCCAGAAGCTCGAAAGTATGCGTTCAAAAACTTTTTCTGTTTCCGTTTCACTGCACAGCAAGACCAGCACGAGTTAGTTTAGAGTCCCCGGGACTGGAAAATATTTCGGAAGTTCCGGGAAATCGAGCCGAAGTTGATCAAAATCACGATGCGCGAAACGTGGTCTCGGCTACTGTTTCAGTCTCAAAGTGAAGTATGGCTATATTTAGGCCCACAGGCTCGAAAGTGAGCTTTCGAAAAGCTTTGCTGTGTCCATTTCACTGCAAAACAAGGCCATCGGCACCTAGTTTAGCGTCCAAGGGACTGGAAAATATCCCCCAAGTTCCGGCAAATCAACCCGAAGTTTGTCAAAATCACGATGCGCGTAAGGCGGTCTCGGCTACTTTTTCAGTATTAAAGTAAAGTGGGCTATATTTCGGCCCAGAAGCTTGAAGGTGAGCGTTCAAAAAGTTTTGCTGTCTCCATTTCACTGCAAACCAAGGCCATCAAGAGTTAGTTTAGAGTCCCTGGGTCTGGAAAGTATCCCCCAAGTTCCGGAATATCGACCTGAAGTTGGTCAAAATCACGATGCGCGCACGCCGGTCTCGGCTACTCTTTAAGTCGTAAGTGATGTGGGACTATATTTCGGCCTAGAAGCTCGGAAGTGTGCGTTCAAAAACTTGTGCTGTGTGAATTTCACTGCAAACCATGGCCATCAGGAGTTAGTTTAGAGTCCACGGGACTGGAAAATATTCCCCAAGTTCCAGGAAAGCGAGCAGAAGTTGATCAAAATCACGATGCGCGTAACGCGGTCTCGGCTACTGTTTCAGTCTTAAAGTGAAGTGTGGCTATATTTAGGCCCACAAGCTCGAAAGTGAGGGTTCAAAAAAATTTGCTGTGTCCATTTCACTGCAAACCAAGGGCATCAGGAGTTACTTTAGAGTCCCCGGGACTGGAAAATATTCTCCAAGTTCCGAAAAATGGCGGCGAAGTTGATGAAAATTACGACGCGCGTAACGGG
Source organism: Orbicella franksi (assembly GCF_964199315.1). Taxonomy (NCBI): domain Eukaryota; kingdom Metazoa; phylum Cnidaria; class Anthozoa; order Scleractinia; family Merulinidae; genus Orbicella; species Orbicella franksi. Next base: position 819,967 of record NC_138153.1, read on the forward strand.
CTCTCGGCTATTCTTTCAGTCTTAAATTTAAGTAGGGTTATATTTCGGCCCTGAAGCTCGAAGGTGAGCGTTCAGAATGTTTTGCTGTGTTCATTAAACTGCAAACCAAGGTCATCGGGAGTTAGTTTAGCGTCCCCGGCACTTTAAATTACTCGCCAACCTCCGGGAAATCGAGCAAAAGTGGCCCAAAATCACGATGCGCGTAAGGCGGTCTCGGCTACTCTTTCAGTCTTAAAATGAAGTGGGGCTATATTTCGGCCGAGAAGCTCAACACCGAGCGTGCGCTCCTTTTGCCTGTGTACATATCACTGAAAACTAAGTTCATCAGGAGTTAGCATAGAGTCCTCGGGACTGGAAAATATTCCCCGAATTCCGGCAAATCGAGCCAAAGATGCTCAAAATCACGATGCGCGTAAGGCGGTCTCGGCTACTCGTTTACTCCGAAAATGAAGTGGGGCCATATTTCGGTTCTACAAGCTCGACACCGAGCGTGCTCTCCTTTTACCTGTGTCCATTTCACTAAGAACTAAGTCCATCAGGAGATAGTTTAGAATCCTCGAGACTGGAAGCTATCCTCCAAGGCTCGGCAAATTGAGCCATACTTTCTTAAAATTACGATAAGCGTGCGGCAGTTTCGTTTACTCTTTCAGTCTTAAAATGAAGTGGGGCTACATTTCGGCCTAGAAGCTCGACACCGAGCGTGCGCTCCAGTTACCTGTGACCATTTTACTGAAAACTAAGGTCACCAAGAGTTAGGGTAGCGTGCCCGGGACTGGAAAATATCCCCCAAGTTTTGGCAGCTCGAGCCATAGTAGTTAAAAATTTCGATGCGCTTAAGGCGGTTTCGTGTACACTTTCAGTCTTAAAATAAAGTGGGGCTATATTTCGGCCTACAACCTGGAAACCTAGCGTGCGCCTCTTTTACCTGTGTCCATTTCACTAAAAACCAAGGCATTGAGGAGTTAGTTTAGTGCTTCCGGGACTGGAAAATATCCCCCAAGTCCCAGGAAATCAAGCCGAAGTTCGACAAAATTACCATGCGCGTAAGGCGGTCCCGGCTACTCTTTCAGTCTTAAAGTGAAGTGGGGCTATATTTCGGCACAGAAGCTCGAAAGTGAACGTTCAAAAAGCTTGGCTGTGTCCATTTCACTGAAACCAAGGCCATCAGGAATTAGTTTAGAGTGCCCGGGACTGGGAATTATCTCCCAAGTTGCGGGAAATCGAGCCGAAGTAGCCCAAAATCACGATGCGCGTAAGGCGGTCTCGGCTAGTCTTTCAGTCTTAAAGTGAAGTAGGGCTATGCTTCGGCCCAGAAGCTCAAACGTGAGCGTTCAACAAGTTGTGCGGTGTCCATTTCACTGCAAACCAAGGCAATCAGGAGTTAGTTTAGAGTCCCCGGTACCGGAAAATATCCCCCATTTCCCGGGAAATCGAGCCAAAGTTGGTCAAAATCACGATGCGCGTAAGGCGGTCCCGGTTACTCTTTCATTCTTAAAGTCAACTGGGGCAATATTTCCGCCCAGAAGCTCGAAAGTGAGCGTTCAAAAAGTTGTGCTGTGTCCATTTCATTCCAAAACAAAGTCATCAGGAGTTACTTTAGTGTCCGCGGGACTGGAAAATATGCCCCAAGTTCCGGGAAATCGAGCCGAAGTTGGTCAAAATTACGATGGGCGTAAGGCGGTCTCGGCTACTCTTTCACTCTGAAAGTGAAGTGGAGCTATATTTCGGCCCAGAAGCTCAAAAGTGAGCGTTCAAAAAGTTTTGCTGTGTCCATTTTACTGCTGAACACGGACGTCGGGGGTCAATTTAGAGTCCCTGGGACTGGAAAATATCCCCCAAGCTCCGGGAAATTTAACCGAAGTTGGTCAAAATCACGACGCGCGTACGACGGTCTCGGTTACTCTTACAGTCTTTAAGTGAAGTGGGGCAATATTTCGGCCCAGAAGCTCGAAACTGAGTGTTTAAAAAGTTTTGCTGTGTCCATTTCACTGCAAAACAAGGCCATCACCACTTAGTTCAGCGTCCAAGGGACTGGAAATATCCCCCAAGTTACGGGAAATCCACCCGAAGTTATTCAAAATCGCGATGCGCTTAAGGGGGTCTCGGCTACTCTTTCAGTCTTAAGGTAAAGTGGGCTTAGATTTAACTCCAGAAGCTCGAAAGTAAGGCTTCATAAATTTTTGTCTCTATATCACTCACATCTTAGACAATCAGGAGTGAGTTTAGAGACTTTTGGACTGGAAAATATCTCCCAAGTTTCGCCAGATCGAGCCGAAGATCCTCAAATCACAATGCGCGTAAGGCGCTCCCGCCTACTCTTTCAGTCTTAAAAAGAAGTAGGGCTATATTTCGGCCAGCAAACTCGAAAGTGCGCGTTCAAAAAGTGTTCCTGTGTCCATTTCACTGGAAACCAAGGGCATCAGGAGTTAGTTTAGAGTCAACGGGACTGGAAAATATCCCCTTATTTGCGGGAAATCCAGCCGAAGTATCCCAAAATCACGATGCGCGTAAGGCGGTCTCGGCTACTCTTTCAGTCTTAAAGTTAAGTGGGGCTATATTTCGACCCATAAGCTCGAAAGTGAGCGTTCAAAAAGTTTTGCCGTGTCCATTTAACTGCAAACTAAGGCCATCGGAAGTTAGTTTAGCTTCCCCGGGAATTGAAAATATTTGCCAACTTCCGGGAAATCGAGCCGAAGTTGGTCAAAATTACGATGCGCGTAAGGCGGTCTCGGCTACTCTTTCAGTCTTAAAGTGAAGTAGGGCTATATTTCGGCCGAGAAGCTCGAAAGTAGGCGTTCAAAAAAATGTGCTGTGTCCATTTCACTCCAAACCAAGGCCATTAGCAGTTAGTTTAGAGTCCCCGGGACTAGAATATATCCCCGAAGTTCCGGGAAATCGAGCGGAAGTTGTTCAAAATCACGATGCGCGTTAGACGGTCTCGGCTACTCTTTAAGTCTTAAAGTAAAGTGGGGCTATATTTCGGCCGAGAAGCTCGAAAGTGACCCTTTAAAAAGTTACGCCTTGTGCATTTAACTGCAAACCAAGGCCACCAGGAGTTAGTTTACAGTCCCCCGGACTGGAAAATATCCCCCAAGTTCCGGGAAATATAGCTGAACTTGGTCAAAATCACGATGCTCCTAAGGCGGTCTCGCCTACTATTTTAGTCTTAAAGTGAAATACGGTTGTATTTCGGCCCAGAAGCTCGAAACTGAGCGTTCAAAAAGTTTTCCTGCGTCCATTTCACTGCAAACCAAGGCCATCAGGAGTTACTTTAGAGTCCCCGGTACTTGAAAATATCGCCAAAATTCTAGAAAGTCGAGCGGAAGTTGCTCAAAATCACGATGCGCCTAAGGCAGTCTCGCCTACTCTTTCAGTCTTAAAGGGAAGTGGGGCTATATTTCATCCGAGAAGCTCGAAAATAAGCCTTCAAAAGGTGTTACTGTGTTCATTTCACTGCAAACCAAGGCCATCAGGACTTAGTTTAGACTCCTCGGGACTGGAAAATGTCGCCCAAGTTCGGGGAAATCGAGCCGAATTTTGTCAAAATCACGATGCGCGTAAGGCGGTCTCGGCTACTCTTTCATTCTTACAGTGAACTGGGGCTATATTTCGGCCCAGAAGCTAGAAAGTGAAAGTTCAAAAAGTTCTGCTGTGTCTATTTCACCGCAAACCAAGCCACATCAGCAGATTGTTTACAGTGTTCGGGACATCAAAATATCCCCCAAGTCCCGGGAAATCGAGCCGAAGTTTGTTAAAATCACGATGCGCGTAAAGCAGTCTGGGCTACTGCTTTAGGCTTAAAGTGACGTGGCTGTATATTTCGGCCCAGAAGCTCGCAAGTGAGCGTTCAAAAAGTTTTGCTCTCTCAATTTAACTTAAAACCAAGGCCATTATGAGTTAGTTTAGAGTCCACGGGACTGGAAAATAACACTTAAGTTCTGGCAACTCAAGCCGAAGTTGATCAAAATCACGATGCATCTAAGGGGGTCTCGGCTACTATTTCAGTCTTAAAGTGAAGTGGGGCTATATTTCAGCCCAGAATTTCGAAAGTAAGCGTACAAAAAACTTTGCTGTGTCCATTTCACTGCAGATCAAGGCCATCAGGGGTTAGTTTAGAGTCCTTGGGACTTGAATATATCCCCGAAGTTTCGGGAAATCGAGCCGAAGTTGGTCAACATCACGATGCGCGTAAGACGGTGTCGGCTACTCTTTCAGTCTTAAACTGAAGTGGGGCTATATTTCGGCTCAGAAGCCCGAAGGGGAGCGTTGAAATAGTTTTGCTCTCTCCATTTTAATGCAAACCAAGTCAATCAGGAGTTACTTTAGAGTCCCCGGTACCGAAAAATATTCCCCATTTCCCGGGAAATCGAGTCAAAGTTGGTCAAAATCACGATGCGCGAAGGCGGTCTCGGCTATTCTTTCATTCTTAAAGTGAACTCGGGCTAAATTCCGGCCGAGAAGCTCGAAAGTGAAAGTTCAAAAAGTTTTGCTGTGTCCATTTCACCGCGAACCAAGTCACATCAGGAGATAGTTTACAGTCTCCGGGACATCAAAATATCTCCCGATTTGCCGGAACTAAGCTAAGGAGATATATTCCAGGTCTGAGGACTCTAAACTAATTCCTGATGCCCTTGGTTTGCAGTAAAATGGACCCAGCAAAACTTTTTGAACGCTCAATTTCGAGCTTCTGGGCCAAAATATAGCCCCCCATTACTTTAACACTGAAAGAGTAGCCGAGACCGCCTTACGCGCATCGTGATTTTGACAAATTTCGGGTTGATTTCCCGGAACTTGGGGGATATTTTCCAGTCCCGGGGACTCTCAACTAACTCCTGCTTGTCTTGGTTTGCAGTGAAATGGACACAGCGAAAGTTTTTGAAGGGTCACTCTCGAGCTTCTGGGCCGAAATAGAGCCCCATCTTACTTTAAGACTGAAAGAGTAGGCGAGACCGTCTTGAGCGAATCGTGATTTTGACCAATTTCGCGTTTATTTCCCGAAACTTGGGGGATATATTCCAGTCAAAGGGACTCTAAAGTAACTCCTGATGTCCTTGGTTTTCAGTGAAATGGACAGAGCACAACTTTGGAGCTTCTGGGATGAAATACAGCCCCATTTTACTTTAAGACTAAAGGAGTAGATGAAACCGCCTTACAAGCATCGTAATTTTGACGAACTTCAAATGGATTTCCCGGAACTTGGGGGATATTTTGCAGTCCCTTGGACGCTAAACTAAGTCGTGATGGCCTTGTTTTGAAGTAAAATGGACACAACAAAACTTTTTGAACGCTCACTTTCTAGCTTGTGGGCCGAAATATAGCCACACTTCATTTTAGGACTGACACAGTAGCCGAGACCACGTTACGCGCATCATGAATTTGATCAACTTCGGCTCGATTTCCCGGGACTTGGGGGATATTCTTCAGTCCCGGGGACTCTAAACTAACTTCTGATGGCCTTGGTTTGCACTGAAAGTGACAGGGCAAAACGTTTTAAACACTCACTTTCGAGCTTCTGGGCCGAAATATTGCCCCACTTCACTTTAAGACTGAAAGAGTAGCCGAGACCACCTTACGCACATCGTGATTTTGAGCAACTTCGGCTCGATTTACCGGAACTTGGGGGATATTTTCCAGTCCTGAGGACTCTTAAGTAACCCCTGATGGCCTTGGTTTGCATTGAAATGGATACAGCAAAACTTTTTGAACGCGCATTTTTGAGCTTCTGGGCCGAAATATAGCCCCACTTCACTTTAAGACTGAAAGAGTAGCCGAGACCGTCTTACGCGCATCGTGATTTTGACCAACGTCTTCTCGATTTCTCGGAACTTGGGGGATATTTTCTAGTCCCTTGGACTCTAAACTAACTCGTGATAACCCTGGTTTGCAGTGAAATAGACACAGTAATTTTTTTGGAGCTTTGAGCTTGTGGGCCGAAATAGAGCCCCACTTCACTTTAAGACTGAAGGAGTAGCCGACACCGCCTTAAGCGCACCGTGATTTTGACCAACTTCGGCTCGATTTGCAGGAACTTGGGGGATATTTTCCAGTCCCGGGGACTCTAAACTAACTCCTGATTGTCTTGGTTTTCAGTGAAATGGACACAGCGAAACTTTTTGAACGCTCACTCTCGAGCTTCTGGACTGAAATATAGCCTCACTTTACTTTAAGACTGAAAGAGTAGCCGTCACCGTCTTGCGCAAATCGTGATTTTGACCAGCTTCGGGTCGTTTTCCCGGAACTTGGGGGATATATTCCATTTCCGCGGGCTCTAAACTAACTCCTGATTGCCTTGGTTTTCAGTGAAATGGACAAAGGAAAGCGTTTTGAACACTCTCTTTGTAGCTTCTGGGCCGAAATAGAATCCCACTTCACTTTCAGACTGAAATAGTAGCCGAGACCTACTCACGCGCATCGTGAGTCAGACCAAGTTCAGCTCGATTTCACGCAACTTTTGGGATATTTACCAGTCAGGGGGACTCTAAACTAACTCTGGATGGCCTTGGTTTGCACTGAAGTGCGCACAGTATAACTTTTTGAACGCCCACTTTGGAGCTTTTGGGCCGCAATATAGCCCGACTTCACTTTAAGACTGAAAGAGTAGCCAAGACCGCCTTGCTCGCATCGTGAGTTTGACAAACTTCGGGTCGATATTCCGGAACTTGGGGGATATTTCCCAGTCCCAGGAACTCTAAACTAACTCCTGATGGCCTTGGTTTGCAGTGAAATCGACAGAGCAAAACTTTTTGAACGCTCACCATCGAGCTTCCTGGCCGAAATATAGCCCCACTTTACTTTAAGACTTAAAGAGTAACCGAGCCCACGTTACGCGCATTGTGATTTTGACAAACTTCGGGTGGATCTCCCGGAACTTGGGGAACATTTTCCATTCCCTTGGACGCTAAACTAAGTCCTGATGGCCTTGTTTTGCAGTGAAATGGACACAGCAAAACTTTTTGAACGCTCACTTTCGAGCTTGTGGGCCAAAATATAGCCACACTTTACTTTAAAACTGAAACAGTAGCCGAGACCGCATTTCGCGCATCGTGATTTTGAGTAACTTCGGCTCGCTTTCCCGGAACTTGGGGAATATTTTCCAGTCCCGGAGACCCTAAACTAACTTTTGATAGCTTTGGTTTGCAGTGAAATGCACACAGCAAAACTTTTTGAACGCTCACTTTCGAGCTTCTGGACAGAAATATAGCCCGACTTCACTTTAAGACTGAAAGGTTAGCCGAGACCGCTTTGGGAGCATCGTGATTTTGACCAACTTCAGATCGATTTACCGGAACTTGGGGAATATTTTTCAGTGCCAGGGGCACTAAACTAACTCGTGATGGCCTTGTTTTTCAGTCAAAGAACACAGCAAAACTTTTTGAACGCTCACTTTTGGGCTCCTGGGCCGAAATATAGCCCCACTTCTCTTTAAGACTGGAACAGTAGCCGATACCGCATTTCGCGCATCGTGAGTTTGATCAACTTCGGTTCGATTCCCCGGAACTTGGGCAATATTTTCCAGTCCCGGGGACTCTAAACTAACCCTTGATGGCGTTGGTTTGTAGTAAAATGGACACAGCAAAACTTTTTGAACGCGCACTTTCGGGCTTCTGGCCCGAAATATACCCCCACTTCACTTTAAGACGAAAAGAGTAGCCGAGACCACTTTAGGGGCATCGTGATTTTGGCCAACCTCGGCTCAATTTCCCGGACCTTGGGGCATATTTTCTTGTCTCGGAGACGCTAACCTAACTCCTGATGGCCTTGGTTTGCAGTGAAATGAACACAGCAAAACTTTTTGAACGCTCACTTTCGGGCTTCTGGCCCGAAATATAGCCCCACTTCACTTTAAGACTGAAAGAGTAGCCGAGACTACCTTACGCAAATCGTGATTTTGACCAACTTCGGCTCGATTTCCCGGAAGTTTAGGGATATTTTCCAGTCCCGGGGACTCTAAACTAGCTCCTGATGGCTTTGGTTTGCAGTGAAATAAACACAGGGAAACTTTTTGAACGCTCACTTTCAAGCTCCTGGGCAGGAATAAAGCCTCACATCACTTTAAGACTGAAACAGTAAGCGAGACCGCCTAACGCGCACCGTGATTTTGACCAACTTCGCCTAAATTTCCCTGAACTTGGGGGATATTTTCCAGTCCCGAAGACTCTTAAGTAACCACTGATGGCCTTCGTTTGCACTGAATTGGATACAGCAAAACTTTTTGAAGCTCACTTTTGAGCTTCTGGGCCGAAATATAGCCCCACTTCACTTTAAGACTGAACTCCTAGCCAAGACCGTATTGCGCGCATCGTGATTTTGACCAACGTCTTCTCGATTTTCCGGAACTTGGGAAATATATTGCAGTCCCGGAGACTCTAAACTAACTCCTGATGGCCTTGGTGTGCAGTGACATGGACACAGCAAACTTTTTGCAGCGCTCACTTTGGAGCTTCTGGGCCGAAATAGAGTCCCACTTCCCTTTAAGACTGAAAGAGTAGCCGAGGCCGCCTTAGGCGCATCGTGATTTTGACCAACTTCGGCTTGAGTTGCCAGAACTTAAAAGATATTTTGCAGTCCCGGGGACTCTAAACTAACTCATGATGGCCTTGGTTTTCAGTGAAATTCAGAGAGTAAGACTTTTTGAACACTCACTTTCGAGCTTCTGGACCGAAATATAGCCCTACTTCACTTTAAGACTGAAAGAGTAGCCGAGACCGCCTTACGCGAATCGTTATTTTGACCAACTTCGTCTCGATTTCGCGCAACTTAGGGGATATTTTCCAGTTCCGGGGACTGTAAACGACTTCCTTAGGGCCTTGCTTTGCAGTGAAATGGGCACAGCATAACTTTTTGAACGCTCACTTTCGAGCTGCTGGGCCGAAATATACAGCCACCTCACTTTAAGACTAAAAGAGTAGCCGAGACTCCTTTACGCGCATTGTGATTTTAACAAACTTCGGCTCGATTTCCCGGAACTTGGGGGATATTTTGATGTCCCGGAGACTGTAAACTATCTCCTGATGTGGCCTGGCTCGCGGTGAAATGGACACAGGAAAACTTTTTGAACTTTCACTTTCGAGCTTCTGGGCCGAAATATAGCCCGAGTTCACTTTAAGAATGAAAGAATAGCCGAGACCGCCTTACGCGCATCGTGATTTTGACCAACTGTGGCTCGATTTCCCGTGAAATGGGGAATATTTTGCCGGTACCGGGGACTCTAAAGTAACTCCTGATTGCCTTGGTTTGCATTGAAATGGAGAGAGCAAAACTTTTTCAACGTTCCCATTCGGGCTTCTGAGCCGAAATATAGCCCCACTTCAGATTAAGACTGAAAGAGTAGCCGACACCGTCTTACGCGCATCGTGATTTTGACCAACTTCGGCTCGATTTCCCGAAACTTCGGGGATATATTCAAGTCCCAAGGACTCTAAACTAACCCCTAATGGCCTTGGTCTGCAGTGAAATGCACACAGCAAATTTTTTTGAACGCTCACTTTCGAGCTTCTCGGCCGAAATATAGCCCTACTTCACTTTAAGACTGAAAGACTAGTTGAGACCGCCTTACGCGCATCGTGATTTTGGGCTACTTCGGCTCGATTTCCCGGAACTTGGGAGATAATTCCCAGTAACGGGCACTCTAAACTAATTCCTGATGGACTTGGTTTTCAGTGAAATGGATACAGCCAAACTCTTTGAACGTTCACTTTCGAGCTTCTGGGCCGAAATATAGCCCCACTTCACTTTAAGACTGAAAGAGTAGCCGGGACCGCCTTACGCGCATGGTAATTTTCTCGAACTTCGGCTTGATTTCCTGGGACTTGGGGGATATTTTCCAGTCCCGGAAGCTCTAAACTAACTCCTCAATGCCTTGGTTTTTAGTGAAATGGACACAGGTAAAAGGGGCGCACGCTAGGTTTCCAGGTTGTAGGCCGAAATATAGCCCCACTTTATTTTAAGACTGAAAGTGTACACGAAACCGCCTTAAGCGCATCGAAATTTTTAGCCACTATGGCTCGATCTACCCTAACTCTTGATGGCCTTAGTTTTCAGTAAAATGGTCACAGGTAACAGGAGCGCACGCTCGGTGTCGAGCTTCTAGGCCGAAATGTAGCCCCACTTCATTTTAAGACTGAAAGAGTAAACGAAACTGCCTTAGGCTTATCGTAATTTTAAGAAAGTATGGCTCAATTTGCCGAGCCTTGGAGGATAGCTTCCAGTCTCGAGGATTCTAAACTCTCTCCTGATGGACTTAGTTCTTAGTGAAATGGACACAGGTAAAAGGAGAGCACGCTCGGTGTCGAGCTTGTAGAACCGAAATATAGCCCCACTTCATTTTCGGAGTAAACGAGTAGCCGAGACCGCCTTACGCGCATCGTGATTTTGAGCATCTTTGGCTCGATTTGCCGGAATTCGGGGAATATTTTCCAGTCCCGAGGACTCTATGCTAGCTCCTGATGAACTTAGTTTTCAGTGATATGTACACAGGCAAAAGGAGCGCACGCTCGGTGTTGAGCTTCTCGACCGAAATATAGCAACACTTCATTTTAAGACTGAAAGAGTAGCCGAGACCGCCTTATGCGCAGCGTGATTTTGAGAAACTTTGGCTCGACCTGTCAGAATTTGGGAAATATTTTCCAGTCCCAAGCACTCTAAACTAACTCCTGATGGCCTAAGATGTCAGTGAAATGGACACAGGTAAAATTAACGCACGCCCGGTCTCGAGCTTCTAGGTCGAAATATAGCCCCCCTTAATTTTAAGACTGAAAGAGTAGCCGAGACCGCCTTGCGCGCATCGTGATTTTGGGCCACTTCTGCTCGATTTCCCGGAGGTTGGCGAATAATTTAAAGTCCCGGGGACGCTAAACTAACTCCCCATGACCTTGGTTTGCAGTTTAATGAACACAGCAAAACATTCTGAACGCTCACCTTCGAGCTTCAGGGCCGAAATATAGCCCTACTTAAATTTAAGACTGAAAGAATAGCCGAGAGCCCGTTACGCGCATCATAATTTTCATCAACTTCGGCGACATTTCCTGGAACTTGGAGAATATTTTCCAGTCCCGGGGACTCTAAACTAACTCCTGGTGGCCTTGGTTTGCAGTGAAATGGACACAGGAAACTTTTTTGAACCCTCACTTTCGAGCTTGTGGGCCTAAATATAGCCACACTTCACTTTAAGACTGAAACAGTAGCCGAGACCGCGTTACGCGCATCGTGATTTTGATCAACTTCTGCTCGCTTTCCTGGAACTTGGGGAATATTTTCCAGTCCCGGGGACTCTAAACTAACTCCTGATGGCCATGGTTTGCAGTGAAATTCACACAGCACAAGTTTTTGAACGGACACTTTCGAGCTTCTAGGCCGAAATATAGTCCCACATCACTTACGACTTAAAGAGTAGCCGAGACCGGCGTGCGCGCATCGTGATTTTGACCAACTTCGGGTCGATATTCCGGAACTTGGAGGATATTTTCCAGTCCCAGGGACTCTAAACTAACTCTTGATGGCCTTGGTTTGCAGTGAAATGGAGACAGCAAAACTTTTTGAACGCTCACCTTCAAGCTTCTGGGCCGAAATATAGCCCACTTTACTTTAATACTGAAAAAGTAGCCGAGACCGCCTTACGCGCATCGTGATTTTGACATACTTCGGGTGGATTTCCCGGAACTTGGGGGATATTTTCCAGTCCCTTGGACGCTAAACTAGGTGCCGATGGCCTTGTTTTGCAGTGAAATGGACACAGCAAAGCTTTTTGAACGCTCACTTTCGAGCTTGTGGGCCGAAATATAGCCATACTTGACTTCAAGACTGAAACAGTAGCCGAGACCACCTTTCGCGCATCGTGATTTTGATCAACTTCGGCTCGATTTCCCGGAACTTGCGAAATATTTTCCAGTCCCGGGGACTCTAAAGTAACTCGTGCTGGTCTTGGTTTGCAGTGAAACGGAAACAGAAAAAGTTTTTCAACGCATACTTTCGAGCTTCTGGAGCGAAATAGAAGCCCACTTCACTTGAAGACTGAAAGAGTAGCCGAGACCGCCCTACGTGCATCGTGATTTTGAGCAACTTCGGCTGGATTTGCCGGAACTAAGGGGATATATTCCAGTTCTGAGGACTCTAAACTAATTCCTGATGGCCTTGGTTTGCAGTAAAACGGACCCAGCAAAACTTTTTGAACGCTCACTTTCGAGCTTCTGGGCCAAAATATAGCCCCCCATTACTTTAACACTGAAAGCGTAGCCGAGACCGCCTTACGCGCATCGTGATTTTGACAAACTTCGGGTTGATTTGCCGGAACTTGGGGGATATTTTCCAGTTCCGGGGACTCTCAACTAACTCCTGCTTGTCTTGGTTTGCAGTGAAATGGACACAGCGAAAGTTTTTGAAGGCTCACTCTCGAGCTTCTGGGCCGAAATAGAGCCCCATTTTACTTTAAGACTGAAAGAGTATGCGAGACCGTCTTGAGCGAATCGTGATTTTGACCACGTTACGCGCATCATGAATTTGATCAACTTCGGCTCGATTTCCCGGGACTTGGGGGATATTCTCCAGTCCCGGGGACTCTAAACTAACTTCTGATGGCCTTGGTTTGCACTGAAAGTAACAGAGCAAAACTTTTTGAACGCTCACTTTCGAGCTTCTGGGCCGAAATATAGCCCCACTTCACTTTAAGACTGAAAGAGTAGGCGAGACCGTCTTACGTGCATCGCTATTTTGACCAACTTCGGCTCGCTTTCCTGGAACTTGGGAAATACGTTCCACTCCCGGGGACTCTAAACTAACTCCTGATAGCCTTGGTTTGCAGTGAAATAGACACAGTAATTTTTTTTGAGCTCTGAGCTTGTGGGCCGAAATAGAGCCCCACTTCACTTTAAGACTTTTTTTTTATTTATTTATTTATTTATTTGCAATAACACAAGGGAAACCAATGCTTACTTACAACAGTAACTCTATTTACATTATATTGCTCTAATTATTTACACTATTTAAATTACAATAACTAAACGACTTACATTACTAACAAATACAGTTACACGACTTACACAATTAAGAAGTACAGTGACGACAAGGGGCAAAGAAAAAAAAAACTGAGAAGAAAAATAGCTAGTTATCATTACAGGTTGAGGTTGTAGTACAGAAACATAAAAAAACAGACCAAAGGCATGTGGTACATTAAAAGTAAAATGAGTTATGCATCTGACAGGAGATTAGAAATAGATTAATGGGTAGGAGATAGATAACCCTACAGAAAATATAATCTAAAATATTAATTAAATCCTCATGTATCCTGTAAGAGGTTTCCATTTCTTCGTGTCCCCACTTTTTGTTTCTATCTCACATTGTAATTTTAGTGTGCATATGAAAAGCGTAAGATTTGGATGATCATTTTTTGTTTTAGCGAGCCATATGTGATATCGTGCTAAGAGAAAGCAGTAATTTATAAGAAGCGCAAATTGAGAGATATCTGGCCTCAGACCCAAAGCAGTAATATTTGTCAAAGCATAATCTCCAGGAAGTAAATTTAAGTTTTTCAGCCATTCAGTAAGTTTATTCCAAAAGTGAGATGTTTGACGGCATGACCAAAAAAGATGAATTATTGACTCAGAGGAGGTGTGACAAAAACTGCACTTTTCATCGCCCTGTAGACCTATTCTAAATAAAAAGTTATTGGTTGGTTCACGTCTATGTAAGAATTTAAACTGAAACTCTATCAGCTTAGTGCTCTTTGTGCATTTTTTAGCTAAAAGATAGGCAGCATTCCAATTTATGTTGTCATTTATTGGTAGGCCACAATCCTCTAGCCACTTCTTTTGACTTGACTCTGGGGTTAAACTCTTGTTACTAATCAGTTTTTTATATATTATTGTAGTTGCTTTTTTGACCTGCAAAATTCTTGTTGTAAGTGGCTCATATTCGTGGTCGGTGTTCTGTAAATCTTGAAAATTAGAATCAGTCCGAAGAGACTTTACAGCCGATATTAATCCGTAGAAGCTGAGAGGGAGAGGGTCTATCTCATACTTACAGCGGAAATCATTTAACGAGAGAAAGTTGTTGTCCGGTCCTAAAAGATGTTTCACCCGTTAAAGTTATTCCCTTGGTGAACCAATTTAAAAAAAAAACTGTTTTGTTGGCTATCTTTATTAGGGAGTTATGCCAAAGTTGTTGATCCAGAAAGTGATCTTTCGATGTTATTTCAGGTTCAAAGTTAACTTCCGCCCAGATTCCTATTAGTTCTTTCAAAAAGGCATCCAAAGTTGTTATTGTCGATAATGTGTCGCTAACTTTGAGGTTGTAGGAAAAAAAGTTTTGACAGCCATATTTTTTTAGGGTTATATCAAAAAAGATTTTCCATTTTCCCTTATTGTTGTTATCTAAATATTTTTTAATCCATGTGGTTTTAAGAGATTTATTGAAGGAACTAATATCAATCATTTTTAGGCCACCACCACCGAAATCATTGATCATTACCTTCCGTTTTATCTTGTCGCCTTTACCATTCCATAGAAAAGTGTAGAGTAAATCATTTATTTCTTTTAAAACCCTGTAGTTTGAGCGAAGAGGCGAGAGTAGATAAACCAATTGGGAGACCACTAGTGATTTGATAACAGTGATTTTCCCTAACAATGTGAATCGGCGGTATTTCCAGCATCTCAGGATTTCTTTCACTTTTTCAAGTTTCTCATTGTAGTTTAAAGAGGCAGATAGTTCGGGATCTGTTGAAATCCATAGACCTAGGGATTTTACTTTGTCTTTTGGCCATTTAAGCTCTTTTCCTGATAACAGAATTTTATCACTTCCAATACTTGCGCCAATCCATAGAGCTTCCGTTTTCTTATCATTGAGCCTGAGGCCAGAGACTTTGCTGAAATCGTCAAGCATTGCAATGGATGAAAGGAGAGATTCACGTGACCCGTCTAATATAAGTGTTGTGTCATCGGCATACTGACTTGACTTAATTTCCACATTATTTACAGTGATTCCCTTTATATTAGTATTTTTCCTAATTGCCGTGGCCAGCACCTCTGCCGATAGGATAAATAAATAAGGTGAGAGCGGGCAGCCTTGCCTAACACCTCTTTGAATTTCAAAAAAATTACTTGCCCATCCATTATTCAGAATACAGCTTTCAGTATGACTATACAGGGTTTTCACCCAGTTAATTAGCGAAGCACCAAAACCGTAGGATCTTAATGTTCCATGTATGAAGGACCACTCGAGAGAATCAAATGCCTTTTCAAAGTCAATAAAAAGTAACAGGCCCGGGATATTCTTTTCTGTGGCATATTGGATAATAGAGTCAATGAGTCTGATATTTTCGCCTATAAATCTGCCCTTCAAAAATCCTGTTTGATCGTGATTGATAAGGTTTGGAAGTACTAATTTAATTCGGTTTGCAATAGATTTTGCTGCGATTTTGTAATCAGTGTTCAAAAGGGTAATAGGCCTCCAATTTTTGATGAAGTATAGTTCCGCATCTTTTTTTGGAATTAGTTTTATAACCCCTCGTCTTTGTGTTACTGAGAGGCAGCCAGAGTCAAAAGCATAGTTGAGGGCAGAGATTAAAAAAGAAGAAATGTCTTTCCAAAAAACTTTGTAGAATTCGGCGGGAAGTCCATCCGTGCCTGGCGTTTTGTCAGACTCCATCTTCTTCAGGGCTTCGAAACATTCCTTTTTAGTTAAGGGGCCTTCACATAAAGTTTGTTCTTCATTGGTCAAAGAAGTGGAGTTCACTTCAGAGAGGAATGTTGACTGGATGCTGTCGGGGCTTTTTGACGTATAAAGATTTTTATAAAAAGCCGTACATTCAGATAAGATATCTTTGTCTGTGGTGACAAAGTCGGTGTCATTAATTTTTAATTGACTAATTGTTCCTTGTTTACAGTGCCTTTTTTCGAGGTTTAGAAAATATCCGGAGTTCTTTTCGCCCTCGTTGTACCATTGCGACTTTGACCTAATGATAGCGCCTTTGGTTCGATACTCAAAAATGTTTTCTAGCTCTTTCTTTAAGGTAAAAATTCTTTCAGCAACAATATGATATGAGGGGTTACTATTGCTTGCATTGTCTAAATGTTTTTCTAACAAGGCGATTTCGCGTTCCAACATTTCTTCGCGTTTCCTTGTTGTCGCGTTTTTGTATGCAGCATAAGATATTGATTTTTCTCGCACCTTTAATTTAATCATCTCCCAAAGCAGAGCTGGGTTCACTGAGGTGTCATCTTTGTATTGTTTCACAGTGCTTTCAATTGTTGTTTTAATTTCTTGGACATATCTCATTTCGGATAAAAGGGACGTGTTCAACTTCCAAAAACCTTTGCCTCTGGGGTTCGAGTGTAAAGCTAGATTCAGAGTAATCATCGAATGATCCATTTTGAAACCAGGAAAAATATCTGCATGGGTCATATCACATAAAGATGATTCACTTACTAGAAAAAAATCGAGTCGGCAATGTATGACTGGTTGGTTTTGGCGCCAAGTATATCTCCTGGCTTCTGGGTTGAAAAGTCTCCAAATATCAGTCAAACCAAGATTTTCAGAGAAATCTCGAATCACTTTTAAGGCATTTTTGTGTGTTCTGGCAAGGCCACCCCTCTTGTCTTTTTCGACGTCAAGAACTAAGTTAAAGTCCCCACCAATTATGATTTCACCACATTTAAAGTTTGATAAATGATCGAAAAAAACCTGAAAGAAGTTTGGATCGTCTTCATTCGGAGCGTAGATGTTAGCCACAGTCAGACGCTTGCTATAAGCAACGATATCACATATTAAAAAGCGTCCATTCGGATCCGAGAAAACCTTGTTGATCTGGCAATTGAAATTACTATTGAAAAGAATACCAACCCCTGCTTTGTTGCTGCTGCAGCAGCTGAAGAGCGCTTTGTACCCCCATTCACAAGACCATGTATCGGTAGTTTCTCGAGAACAATGGACCTCTTGCAGCATATATATAGATTGCTTTTTCGCTCTCAGCCAGTTAAACACCTCTTTTCTTTTGGCATTGTTTCCCAATCCCCTGAAATTGAGGGAAATTATTTTCAGATCTGTTGTATTGTGAGTAATGAAGGAGGCTGAGTTGACTGTTTTGCATTTTCACAATAAAAGATATCTAAATGACCACATGCCTTTAAACTATTGTTAATTAGATAGATTTTTATGCCCTGGAGACAGTAAAACGAAAACACACACAAAATGAATAAAATTACTAAAGGACTTATGGTGGAGAAATTAGGCAACTTGATTGCTTGCTACAGCAAAAAAGAGAAAAAGCCTACAACTCTATTAGCCCGTTTAAGTTGCCGACCGCCTCTAATTGGTGAAAAGCATATTGGCAATAACGAAACTGCGAGAAGTTTGAACAATTTACCGGTCAATCTGAACAAAGTTTATTTAGTGTTAATTAAATAGTAAATTTTTGCCCGATCGGCCACAATTTACCTCTGATATACAATTTATCCGGTTGAGATTGGCTGAAGGAGGCAGCAACTCCATTTTTCCTGGCATCCTTAAAAGCTCCCATCTGTACTTTGCGACGGGTAATGATTTCCTGGGGAAGGTCTCGGAACATTTGAAAGTTAGTGCCTTTAAGCCGGTGACCCAGTAAAAAGATCTGTTGACAGTCTTTATATCTAAGGAAACGGGCCAGAATAGGACGCGGATTTCCATCCTTGCTTTTTCCGATGCGATGTACTCGCTGAATTTCTACATTCCTTGCATCCCTATAACCAAGATCACGTTCCAGAAAAGTTCGGAGAACTTCTTCGGTGTCTTCACTAGTGCGGCCGCCTATTTCTGTCGATTCTTCTATGTTCGTGAATTTGATATTCTCCCGGCGAGAGTAGGCTTCTAAGTAAAGATTTTTAGTGTGGATCTCGTCTAACAAATCCCCATTTTTCTGGCATTTTGTCGTGAGCTCTGCTAATTGAGTTTCATAGAGTCGATGCACCTTCTCCATAGCTTCTGTCTTATCCCTGAGTTGTTGTCCAGTAAAGTTGATCCCTTCTTTTAGATCGTCAATATCTTTCTTCGCTGTTGTTTGGAAATCTTCTAGCCTTTGGGTTCGTTTCTCTAAGTTCTCGAGATTGGCTTCAATTTTCTTCACGGCGGATTCTATTGAATCAAGCTTTTCCAGCTTTGCTAAAATTGCTTGTAGAGTTGCACCAAAATCTTGTGTCATACTGAGAGCTGTCATTATTTCGTCTTCGTGATGCGTTGGCGAGAAGTATGGCTTCGTTTTTTTGATTTCCGGCGAAAGAGATGATTCGTCAGAAGAGTCTGAGGATATGGTTTTTCTTTTGCTCAAAACCTGACCGAAAAAAACCGCCATTTACCAAAGACAGAGCAGAAACATCGGCGGGCGGCAGCAACGCACGTCTTTACGTCGCCATTACTCGACCCAGTCTTCCTACTTTAAGACTGAAGGAGTAGCCGACACCGCCTTAAGCGCACCGTGATTTTAACCAACTTCGGCTCGATTTGCCGGAACTTGGGGGATATTTTCCAGTCCCGGGGACTCTAAACTAACTCCTGATTGTCTTGGTTTTCAGTGAAATGGACACAGCGAAACTTTTTGAACGCTCACTCTCGAGCTTCTGGACCGAAATATAGCCCCACTTTACTTTAAGACTGAAAGAGTAGCCGAGACCGTCTTGCGCAAATCGTGATTTTGACAAACTTCGGGTCGGTTTCCCGGAACTTGGGGGATATATTCCATTTCCGTGACCTCTAAACTAACTCCTGATGGCCTTGGTATTCAGTGAAATGGACAAAGGAAAGCTTTTTGAACACTCTCTTTGTAGCTTCTGGGCCGAAATAGAATCCCACTTCACTTTCAGACTGAAATAGTAGCCGAGACCGCCTCACGCGCATCGTGAGTTAGACCAAGTTCAGCTCGATTTCACGCAACTTTTGAGATATTTTCCAGTCCGGGGGACTCTAAAGTAACTCCGGATGGCCTTGGTTTGCACTGAAGTGCGCACAGCATAACTTTTTGAACGCCCTTTTTGGAGCTTCTGGGCCTAAATATAGCCCCACTTCACTTTAAGACTGAAAGACTAGCCGAGATCGCCTTACGCGCATCGTGATTTTGACCATTTTCGGATCGATTTCTCGGAACTTGGGGGATATTTTCCAGTCTCGGGGACTCTAAACTAACTCCTGATCGCCTTGCTTTGCATTGAAATGGACAGAGCAAAACTTTTTGAACGCTCACTTTCGAGCTTGTGGGCCGAAATATAGCCACACTTTACTTTAAGACTGAAACAGTAGCCGACACCGCATTTCGCGCATCGTGATTTTCATCAACTTCGGCTCGCTTTCCCGGAACTTGGGGAATATTTTCCAGTCCCGGGGACCCTAAACTAACTTTTGATAGCCTTGGTTTGCAGTGAAATGCACACAGCAAAACTTTTTGAACGCTCACTTTCGAGCTTCTGGAGAGAAATATAGCCCGACTTTACTTTAAGACTGAAAGAGTAGCCGAAACCACCTTAAATATATCGTAATTTTGACGAACTTCGAATGGATTTCCCGGAACTTGGGGGATATTTTGCAGTCCCTTGGACGCTAAACTAAGTCCTGATGGCCTTGTTTTGAAGTGAAATGGACACAGCCAAAATTTTTGAAAGCTCACTTTCTAGCTTGTGGGCCGAAATATAGGCACACTTGACTTTAAGACTGAAACAGTAGCCGAGACCACGTTACGCGCATCATGGATTTGATCAACTTCGGCTCCAATTCCTGGGACTTGGGGATATTTTCCAGTCCCGGGGATTCTAAAGTAACTCCTGATGGCCTTGGTTTGCAGTGAAATGGACACAGCACAATTTTTTGAAAGCACTCTTTCGAGATTCTGGGCCGAAATATAGCACCACTTCACTTAAGACTGAAAGAGTAGCCGAGACCGCCTTGCTCGCATCGTGAGTTTGACAAACTTCGGGTCAATATTCCGGAACTTGGGGGATATTTTCCAGTCCCAAGAACTCTAAACTAACTCCTGATGGCCTTGGTTTGCAGTGAAATGGACAGAGCAAAACTTTTTGAACGCTCACCATCGAGCTTCCTGGCCGAAATAAAGCCCCACTTTACTTTAAGACTTAAAGAGTAACCGAGACCACCTTACGCGCATTGTGATTTTGAAAAACTTCGGGTGGATCTCCCGGAACTTGCGGAACATTTGCCAGTCCCTTGAACGTTAAACTAAGTCCTGATGGCCTTGTTTTGCAGTGAAATGGACACAGCAAAACTTTTTGAACGCTCACTTTTGAGCTTCTGGGCCGAAATATAGCTCCACTTCACTTTAAGAGTGAAAGAGTAGCCGAGACCGCCTTACGCCCATCGTAATTTTGACAATCTTCGGCTCGATTTCCCGGAACTTGACGGATATTTTCCAGTCTCGGGGACTCTAAATTAACTCCTGATGGCCTTGCTCTGGAGTGAAATGGACACAGCACAACTTTTTGAACGCTCACTTTCGAGCTTCTGGGCGGAAATATTGCCCCAGTTGACTTTAAGAATGCAAGAGTAACCGGGACCGCCTTACGCGCATCGTGATTTTGACCAACTTTGGCTCGATTTCCCGGGAAATGGGGGATATTTTCCGGTACCGCGGACTCGAAACTAACTCTTTATTGCCTTGGTTTGCACTGAAATGGACACAGCACAACTTTTTGAACGCTCACGTTTGAGCTTCTGCGCCGAAGCATAGCCCTACTCCACTTTAAGACTGAAAGAGTAGCCGGGACCGCCTTACGCGCATGGTAATTTTTTCGAACTTCGGCTTGATTTACTGCGACTTGGGGGATATTTTCCAGTCCCGGAAGCTCTAAACTAACTCCTCAATGCCTTTGTTTTTAGTGAAATGGACACAGGTAAAAGGGGCGCTCGGTAGGTTTCCAGGTTGTAGGCCGAAATATAGCCCCACTTTATTTTAAGACTGAAAGTGTACACGAAACCGCCTTAAGCGCATTGAAAGTTTTAGCCACTATGGCTCGATCTGCCAAAACTTGGGGGATATTTTCCAGTCCCGGGGACTCTACCCTAACTCTTGATGGCCTTAGTTTTCAGTAAAATGGTCACAGGTAACGGGAGCGCACGCTCGGTGTCGAGCTTCTAGGCCGAAATGTAGCCCCACTTCATTTTAAGACTGTAAGAGTAAACGAAAGTGCCGCACGGTTATCGTAATTTTAAGAAAGTATGGCTCAATTTGCCGAAACTTGGAGGATAGCTTCCAGTCTCGAGGATTCTAAACTATCTCCTGATGGACTTAGTTCTTAGTGAAATGGACACAGGTAATAGGAGAGCATGCTCGGTGTCGAGCTTGTAGAACCGAATGATATAGCCCCACGTCATTTTCGGAGTAAACGAGTAGCCAAGACCGCCTTACGCGCATCGTGATTTTGAGCATCTTTGGCTCGATTTGCCGGAATTCGGGCAATATTTTCCAGTCCCGAGGACTCCATGCTAACTCCTGATGAACTTAGTTTTCAGTGATATGTACACAGGCAAAAGGAGCGCACGCTCGGTGTTGAGCTTCTCGACCGAAATATAGCCCTACTTCATTTTAAGACTGAAAGAGTAGCCGAGACCGCCTTACGTGCATCATTATTTTGAGCAACTTTGGCTCGATCTGCCAGAATTTGGGAAATATTTTCCAGTCCCAAGGACTCTAAACTAACACATGATCGCCTAAGATGTCAGTGAAATGGACACAGGTAAAATTAGCGCACGCCCGGTCTCGAGCTTCTAGGTCGAAATATAGCCCCCCTTAATTTTAAGACTGAAAGAGTAGCCGAGACCGCCTTACGCGCATCGTGATTTTGGGCCAATTTTGCTCGATTTCCCGGAGGTTGGCGAATAATTTAAAGTCCCGGGGACGCTAAACTAACTCCCGATGACCTTGGTTTGCAGTTTAATGAACACAGCAAAACATTCTGAACGCTCACCTTCGAGCTTCAGGGCCGAAATATAGCCCTACTTAAATTTAAGACTGAAAGAATAGCCGAGAACACGTTACGCGCATCGTAATTTTCATCAACTTCGGCGTCATTTCCTGGAACTTGGAGAATATTTTCCAGTCCCGGGGACTCTAAACTAACTCCTGGTGGCCTTGGTTTGCAGTGAAATGGACACAGCAAACCTTTTTGAACCCTCACTTTCGAGCTTGTGGGTCTAAATATAGCCACACTTCACTTTAAGACTGAAACAGTAGCCGAGACCGCGTTACGCGCATCGTGATTTTGATCAACTTCTGCTCGCTTTCCTGGAACTTGGGGAATATTTTCCAGTCCCGGGGACTCTAAACAAACTTCTTATGGCCATGGTTTGCAGTGAAATTCACACAGCACAAGTTTTTGAACGCACACTTTCGAGCTTCTAGGCCGAAATATAGTTTCACATCACTTACGACTTAAAGAGTAGCCGAGACCGGCGTGCGCGCATCGTGATTTTGACAAACTTCGGGTCGATATTCCGGAACTTCGGGGATATTTTGCAGTCGCAGGGACTCTAAACTAACTCTTGATGGCCTTGGTTTGCAGTGAAATGGAGACAGCAAAACTTTTTGAACGCACACCTTCAAGTTTCTGGGCCGAAATATAGCCCACTTTACTTTAATACTGAAAAAGTAGCCGAGACCGCCTTAGGTGCATCGTGATTTTGACATACTTCGGGTGGATTTCCCGGAACTTGGGGGATGTTTTCCAGTCTCTTGGACGCTAAACTAGGTGCCGATGGCCTTGTTTTGCAGTGAAAAAGACACAGCAAAACTTTTTGAACGCTCACTTTCGAGCTTGTGGGTCGAAAGATAGCCATACTTCACTTTAAGACTGAAACAGTAGCCGAGACCACCTTTCGCGCATCGTGATTTTGATCAACTTCGGCTCGATTTCCCGGAACTTGCGAAATATTTTCCAGTCCCGGGGACTCTAAAGTAACTCGTGCTGGTCTTGGTTTGCAGTGAAACGGAAACAGAAAAAGTTTTTCAACGCATACTTTCGAGGTTCTGGAGCGAAATAGAAGCCCACTTCACTTGAAGACTGAAAGAGTAGCCGAGACCGCCCGACGTGCATCGTGATTTTGAGCAACTTCGGCTGGATTTGCCGGAACTAAGGGGATATATTCCAGTTCTGAGGACTCTAAACTAATTCCTGATGGCCTTGGTTTGCAGTAAAACGGACCCAGCAAAACTTTTTGAACGCTCCCTTTCGAGCTTCTGGGCCAAAATATAGCCCCCCATTACTTTAACACTGAAAGAGTAGCCGAGACCGCCTTACGCGCATCGTGATTTTGACAAACTTCGGGTTGATTTGCCGGAACTTGGGGGATATTTTCCAGTCAAAGGAACTCTAAAGTAACTCGTGATGGCCTTGCTTTTTAGTGAAATGGAAAGAGCACAACTTTGGAGCTTCTGGGCCGAAATATAGCCCCACTTTACTTTAAGACTGAAAGAGTACATGAGACCGCCTTACGCGCATCGTAATTTTGACGAAGGTAGAATGGATTTCCCGGAACTTGGGGGATATTTTCCAGTCCCTTGGACGCTAAACTCAGTCTTGATGGCCTTGTTTTGAAGTAAAATGGACACAACAAAACTTTTTGAACGCTCACTTTCTAGCTTGTCGGCCGAAATGTAGCCACACTTCACTTTAGGACTGACACAGTAGCCGAGACCACGTTACGCGCATCATGAATTTGATCAACTTCGGCTCGATTTCCCGGGACTTGGGGGATATTCTTCAGTCCTGGGGACTCTAAACTAACTTCTGATGGCCTTGGTTTGCACTGAAAGTGACAGAGCAAAACTTTTTAAACAGTCACTTTGGAGCTTCTGGGCCGAAATATTGCTCCACTTCACTTTAAGACTGAAAGAGTAGCCGAGACCACCTTACGCACATCGTGATTTTAACCAACTTCGGCTCGATTTCCCGGAACTTGGGGGATATTTTCCAGTCCCGAGGACTCTTAAGTAACCCCTGATGGCCTTGGTTTGCATTGAAATGGATACAGCAAAACTCTTTGAACGCTCACTTTTGAGCTTCTGGGCCGAAATATAGCCCCACTTCACTTTAAGACTGAAAGAGTAGCCGAGACCGTCTTACGCGCATCGTGATTTTGACCAACGTCTTGTCGATTTTCCGGAACTTGGGAAATACATTCCACTCCCGGGGACTCTAAACTAACTCTTGAGAGCCTTGGTTTGCAGTGAAAGAGACACAGTAATTTTTTTTGAGCTTTGAGCTTGTGGGCCGAAATAGAGCCCCACTTCACTTTAAGACTGAAGGAGTAGCCGACACCGTCTTAAGCGCACCGTGATTTTGACCAACTTCGGCTCGATTTGCCGGAACTTGGGGGATATTTTCCAGTCCCGGGGACTCTAAACTAACTCCTGATTGTCTTGGTTTTCAGTGAAATGGACACAGCGAAACTTTTTGAACGCTCACTCTCGAGCTTCTGGACCGAAATATAGCCCCACTTTACTTTAAGACTGAAAGAGTAGCCGACACCGTCTTGCGCAAATCGTGATTTTGACCAACTTCGGGTCGGTTTTCCGGAACTTGGGGGATATATTCCATTTCCACGGGCCTTAAACCAACTCCTGATTGCCTTGGTTTTCAGTGAATTGGACAAAGGAAAGCTTTTTGAGCACTCTCTTTGTAGCTTCTGGGCCGAAATAGAATCCCACTTCACTTTCAGACCGAGACCGCCTCACGCGGATCCTGAGTTAGACCAAGTTCAGCTCGATTTCACGCAACTTTTGAGATATTTTCCAGTCCGGGGGACTCTAAAATAACTCCGGATGGCCTTGGTTTGCACTGAAATGCGCACAGCATAACTTTTTGAACGCCCACTTTGGAGCTTCTGGGCCGAAATATAGCCCCACTTCACTTTAAGACTGAAAGAGTAGCCGAGATCGCCTTACGCGCATCGTGATTTTGACCATTTTCGGTTCGATTTCTCGGAACTTGGGGGATATTTTCCAGTCCCGGGGACTCTAACCTAACTCCTGATCGCCTTGCTTTGCATTGAAATGGACAGAGCAAAACTTTTTGAACGCTCACTTTCGAGCTTGTGGGCCGAAATATAGCCACACTTTACTTTAAGATTGAAACAGTAGCCGACACCGCATTTCGCGCATCGTGATTTTCATCAACTTTGGCTCGCTTTCCCGCAACTTGGGGAATATTTTCCAGTCCCAGGGACCCTAAACTAACTTTTGATAGCTTAGCTTTGCAGTGAAATGCACATAGCAAAACTTTTTGAACGCTCACTTTCGAGCTTCTGGAGAGAAATATAGCCCCACTTTACTTTAAGACTGAAAGAGTACATGAGACCGCCGTACGCGCATCGTAATTTTGACGAAGGTAGAATGGATTTCCCGGAACTTGGGGGATATTTTCCAGTCTTCTGTACGCTAAACTAAGTCCTGATGGCCTTGTTTTGAAGTGAAATGGACACAGCCCAACTTTTTGAACGCTCACTTTCTAGCTTGTGGGCCGAAACATAGGTACACTTGACTTTAAGACTGAAACATTAGCCGAGACCACGTTACGCGTATCATGAATTTGATCAACTTCGGCTCCAATTCCCGGGACTTGGGGGATACTTTCCAGTCCCGGGGACTCTAAACTACCTCCTGATGGCCTTGGTTTGCATTGAAATGGACACAGCACAATTTTTTGAACGCACTCTTTCGAGATTCTGGGCCGAAATATAGCCCCACTTCACTTAAGACTGAAAGAGTAGCCGAGACCGCCTTGCTCGCATCGTTAGTTTGACAAACTTCGGGTCAATATTCCGGAACTTGGGGGATATTTTCCAGTCCCAGGAACTCTAAACTAACTCCTGATTGCCTTGGTTTGCAGTGAAATGGACACAGCAAAACTTTTTGAACGCTCACCTTTGAGCTTCCAGGCCGAAATAAGGCCCCACTTTATTTTAAGACTTGAAGAGTAACCGAGACTACCTTGCGCGCATTGTGATTTTGACAAACTTCGGGTGGATCTCCCGGAACTTAGCGAACATTTTCCAGTCCCTTGGACGTTAACCTAAGTCCTGGTGGCCTTGTTTTGCAGTGAAATGGACACAGCAAAACTTTTTGAACGCTCACTTTCGAGCTTCTGGACAGAAATATAGCCCCACTTCACTTTAAGACTGAAAGGGTAGCCGAGACCGCTTTGGGAGCATCGTGATTTTGACCAACTTCAGCTCGATTTACCGGAACTTGGGGAATATTTTCCAGTCCCAGGGACGCTAAACTAACTCGTGATGGCCTTGTTTTTCAGTCAAAGAACACAGCAAAAACTTTTTGAACGCTCACGTTCGGGCTTCTGGGCCGAAATATAGCCCCACTTCACTTTAAGACTGAAACAGTAGCCGATACCGCATTTCGCGCATTGTGATTTTGATCAACTTCGGTTCGATTCCCCGGAACTTGGGCAATATTTTTCAGTCCCGGGGACTCTAAACTAACCCCTGATGGCCTTGGTTTGCAGTGAAATGGACACAGCAAAACTTTTTGAACGCTCACTTTCGGGATTCTGGCCCGAAATATAGTCCCACTTCACTTTAAGACAGAAAGAGTAGCCGAGACCACTTTAGGTGCATCGTGATTTTGGCCAACCTCGGCTCAATTTCCCGGACCCTGGGGCATATTGTCTTGTCCGGGGGACGCTAAACTAACTCCTGATGGCCTTGGTTTGCAGTGAAATGAACACAGCAAAACTTTTTGAACGCTCACTTTCGGGCTTCTGGCCCGAAATATAGCCCCACTTCACTTTAAGACTGAAAGAGTAGCCGAGACTACCTTACGCAAATCGTGATTTTGACCGACTTCGGCTCGATTTCCCGGAAGCTGGGGGATATTTTCCAGTCCCGGGGACTCTAAACTAGCTCCTGATGGCTTTGGTTTGCAGTGAAATAAACACAGGGAAACTTTTTGAACGCTCACTTTCAAGCTCCTGGGCAGGAATAAAGCCTCACGTCACTTTAAGACTGAAACAGTAAGCGAGACCGCCTAACGCGCACCGTGATTTTGACCAACTTCGGCTAAATTTCCCTGAACTTGGGGGATATTTTCCAGTCCCGAAGACTCTTAAGTAACCCCTGATGGCCTTCGTTTGCATTGAAATGGATACAGGAAAACTTTTTGAACGCTCACTTTTGAGCTTCTGGGCCGAAATATAGCCCCACTTCACTTTAAGACTGAAAGACTAGCCTAGACCGTGTTGCGCGCATCGTCATTTTGACCAACGTCTTCTCGATTTTCCGGAACTTGGGAAATATATTGCAGTCCCGGGGACTCTAAACTAACTCCTGATGGCCTTGGTTTGCAGTGAAATGGACACAGCAAACTTTTTGCAGCGCTCACTTTGGAGCTTCTGGGCTGAAATAGAGCCCCATTTGACTTTAAGACTGAAAGAGTAGCCGAGGCCGCCTTAGGCGCATCGTGATTTTGACTAACTTCGGCTTGAGTTGCCAGGACTTAAAAGATATTTTCCAGTCTCGGGGACTCTAAACTAACTCATGATGGCCTTGGTTTTCAGTGAAAGTCAGAGAGGAAAACTTTTTGAAGGCTCACTTTCGAGCTTCTGGACCGAAATATAGCCCTACTTCACTTTAAGACTGAAAGAGTAGTCGAGACCGCCTTACGCGAATCGTTATTTTGACCAACTTCGTCTCGATTTCGCGGAACTTGGGGGATATTTTCCAGTTCCGGGGACTGTAAACTACTTCCTGAGGGTCCTGCTTTCTAATGAAATGGGCACAGCATAACTTTTTGAACGTTTACTTTCGAGCTTCTGGGCCGAAATATACAGCCACGTCACTTTAAGACTAAAAGAGTAGCCGAGACTGCTTTACGCGCATCGTGATTTTGACAAACTTCGGCTCGATTTCCCGGAACTTGGGGGATATTTTGATGTCCCGGAGACTGTAAACTATCTCCTGATGTGGCTTGGTTCGCGGTGAAATGGACACAGCAAAACTTTTTGAACTTTCACTTTCGAGCTTCTGGGCCGAAATATAGCCCGAGTTCACTTTAAGAATGAAAGAACAGCCGAGACCGCCTTACGCGCATCGTGATTTTGACCAACTGTGGCTCGATTTCCCGGGAAATGGGGAATATTTTCCGGTACCGGGGACTCTAAAGTAACTCCTGATTGCCTTGGTTTGCATTGAAATGGAGAGAGCAAAAGTTTTTCAACGTTCCCCTTCGGGCTTCTGAGCCGAAATATAGCCCCACTTCAGTTTAAGACTAAAAGAGTAGGCGACACCGTCTTACGCGCATCGTGATTTTGACCAACTTCGGCTCGATTTCCCGAAACTTCGGGGATATATTCAAGTCCCAAGGACTCTAAACTAACCCCTGATGACCTTGGTCTGCAGTGAAATGGACACAGCAAATTTTTTTGAACGCTTACTTTCGAAATTTTGGGCCGAACTATAGCCCCACGTCAGTTTAAGACTGAAACAGTAGCCGAGACCGCCTTAGACGCATCGTGATTTTGACCAACTTCGGCTTGAGGTACCAGAGCTTAAGGGATATTTTCCAGTCCCGTGGACTCTAAACTAACTCATGTTGGCCTTGTTTTTCAGTTAAATTGAGAGAGCAAAACTTTTTGAACGCTCACTTTCGAGCTTCTGGGCCGAAATATACAGCCACGTCACTTTGAGACTCAAAGAGTAGCCGAGACTGCTTTACGCGCATGGTGATTTTGACAAACTTCGGCTCGATTTCCCGGTACTTGGGGGATATTTTGATCTCCCGGACACTGTAAACAATCTGTTGATGTGGCTTGGTTTGCGGTGAAATGGACAAAGCAAAACTTTTTGAACTTTCACTTTCTAGCTTCTGGGCCGAAATATAGCCCCAGTTCACTTTAAGAATGAAAGAGTAGCCGAGACCGCCTTACGCGCATCGCGATTTTGACAAAATTCGGCTGGATTTCCCCGAACTTGGGCGATATTTTCCAGTCCCGAGCAGTCTAAGCTAACTCCTGATGGCCTTGGTTTGAGGTGAAATGAACACAGCAAAACTTTTTGAACTTTCACTTTCTAGCTTCTCGGCCGAAATATAGCCCCAGTTCACTTTAAGAATGTAAGAGTAGCCGAGACCGCCCTACGCACATCGTGATTTTGACAAAGTTCGGCTGGATTTCCCCGAACTTGGGCGATATTTTCCAGTCCCGAGGACTCTAAACTAACTCCTGATGGCCTTGGTTTCCAGTGAAATGGATGCAGGAACATTTTTGAACCCGCACTTTCGAGCTTGCTTGCCGAAATATAGCCCTACTTCTTAAAGTTAGTTTAAAGTCCCTCGGACTGGAAAATATCCCCCAAGTTCCGAGAAATCGAGCTGAACTTGGTCAAAATTACGATGCTTGTAAGGCGGTCTCGGCTACTATTTCAGTCCTAAACTGAAGTGGGGCTATATTTCGGCTCAGAAGCCCGAAGGGGAACGTTGAAAAACTTTTGCTCTCTCCATTTCAATGCAAACCAAGGCAATCAGGAGTTACTTTAGAGTCCCCGGTACCGGAAAATATTCCCCATTTCCCGGGAAATCGAGCCAAAGTTGGTCAAAATCACGATGCGCGTAAGGCGGTCTCGGCTATTCTTTCATTCTTAAAGTGAACTCGGGCTTTATTTCGGCCCAGAAGCTCGAAAAAGAAAGTTCAAAAAGTTTTGCTGTGTCCATTTCACCGCGAAACAAGCCTCATCAGGAGATAGTTTACAGTCTCCGGGACATCAAAATATCCCCTAAGTTCCGGGAAATCGAGCCGAAGTTTGTCAAAATCACGAGCGCGTAAAGCAGTCTCGGGTACTCGTTTAGTCTTAAAGTGACGTGGCTGTATATTTCGGCCCATAAGCTCGAAAGTGAGCGTTCAAATAGTTATGCTGTGCCCATTTCACTGCAAAGCAAGGCCCTCAGGAAGGAGTTTACAGTCTCCGGAAGTGGAAAATATTCCCCAAATTCCGCGAAATCGAGACGAAGTTGGTCAAAATAACGATTGGCGTAAGGTGGTCTCGGCTACTCCTTTAGTCTTAAAGTGAAGTAGGGCTATATTTCGCTCCAGAAGCTCGAAAGTGAGCGTTCAAAAAGTTTTTCTCTGTGAATTTCACTGAAAACCCAGGCCATCATGAGTTAGTTTAGAATCCCCGGGACAGGAAAATATCTTTTAAGTCCTGGCAACTCAAGCCGAAGTTGGTCAAAATCACGATGCGCGCAAGACGGTCTTAGCTAGTCTTTCAGTCTTAAACTGAAGTGGGGCTATATTTCGGGCCAGAAGCTCGAAAGTGAGCGTTCAAAAAGTTATGCTGTGCCCATTTCACTGCAAAGCAAGACCCTCAGGAAGTAGTTTACAGTCCCCGGAACTGGAAGATATCCCCCAAGTTCCGCGAAATCGAGACGAAGTTGGTGAAAATAACGATTCGCGTAAGGCGGTCTCGGCTACTCTTTCTGTCTTAAAGTGAAGTAGGGCTATATTTCGATCCAGAAGCTCGAAAGTGAGCCTTCAAAAAGTTTTCCTCTCTGACTTTCACTGAAAACCAAGGCCATCATGAGTTATTTTAGCGTCCTCGGGACAAGAAAATATGCCCCAAGGTCGGGAAACTGAGCCGAGGTTGGTCAAAATCACGATGCCCCTAAAGTGGTCTCGGCTACTCTTTCTGTCTTAAAGTGAAGTGGGGCTATATTTCGGGCCAGAAGCCCGAAATTGAGCGTTGAAAAAGTTTTGCTGTGTCCATTTCACTTCAAACCAAGGCCATCAGGGGTTAGTTTAGAGTCCCCGGGACTGAAAAATATTGCTTAAGTTCCGGGGAATCGAACCGAAGTTGATCAAAATCACGATGCGCGAAAAGCGGTGTCGGCTACTGTTTCAGTCTTAAAGTGAGGTAGGGCTATATTTCGGCCCAGAAGCCCGAACGTGAGCGTTCAAAAAGTTTTGCTGTGTTCTTTGACTGAAAAACAAGGCCATCACGAGTTAGTTAAGCGTCCCTGGGACTGGAAAATATTCCCCAAGTTCCGGTAAATCGAGCTGAAGTTGGTCAAAATCACAATGCTCCCAAAGCGGTCTCGGCTACCCTTTCAGTCTTAAAGTGAAGTGGGGCTATACTTCTGTCCAGAAGCTCGAAAGTGAACGTTCAAAAAGTTTTGCTGTGTGCATTTCACTGCAAACCAAAGCTATCGAAAGTTAGTTTAGGGTCAGCGGGACTGGAAAATATTGCCGAAGTTTCGGGAAAGCGAGCCGAAGTTGATGAAAATCACGATGCGCGAAATGCGGTCTCGGCTACTGTTTCAGTCTTAAAGTAAAGTGTGGCTATATTTCGGCATACAAGCTCGAAAGTGAGCGTTCAAAAAGTTTTGCTCTGTCCATTTCACTGCAAAACAAGGCCATCAGGACTTAGGTTAGCGTCCAAGGGACTGGAAAATGTTCCCCAAGTTCCGAGACATCCACCGGAAGTTTGTCAAAATCACAATGCGTGTAAGGTGGTCTCGGTTACTCTTTAAGTCTTAAACTAAAGTGGGGCTTTATCTCGGCCACGAAGCTCGAAAGAGAGCGTTTAAAAAGTTTTGCTGTGTCCATTTCACTGCAAACCAAGGCCATCAGGAATTAGTTTAGAATTCCTGGGACTGGAAAATATCCCCCAAGTTCCGGAATATCGACCCGAAGTTTGTCAAACTCACGATGCGAGCAAGGCGATCTCGGCTACTCTTTCAGTCTTAAGTGAAGTGGGGGTATATTTCGGAACAGAAGCTCGAAAGTGTGCGTTCAAAAAATTGTGCTGTGTCCATTTCAATGCAAACCAAGGCCATCAGGAGTTAGTATAGAGTCCCTGGGACTGGAGAATATCCCCAAGTCCCGGGAAATCGAGCCGAAGTTGATCAAATTCATTATGCGCGTAACGTGGTCTCGGCTACTGTGTCAGTCCTAAAGTGAAGTGTGGCTATATTTCGGCCCACAAGCTAGAAAGTGAGCGTTCAAAAAGTTATGTTGTGTCCATTTTACTTCAAAACAAGGCCATCAGGACTTAGTTTAGCGTCCAAGGGACTGCAAAATATCCCCCAAGTTCCGGGAAATCCATTCGAACTTCGTCAAAATTACGATGCGCGTAAAACGGTCTCATCTACTCTTTCAGTCTTAAAGTAAAGTCGGGCTATATTTCTGCCCAGAAGCTCCAAAGTTGTGCT
This sequence comes from Orbicella franksi, assembly GCF_964199315.1. Taxonomy (NCBI): domain Eukaryota; kingdom Metazoa; phylum Cnidaria; class Anthozoa; order Scleractinia; family Merulinidae; genus Orbicella; species Orbicella franksi. Next base: position 852,137 of record NC_138153.1, read on the forward strand.
CTGTCCATTTCACTGAAAACCAAGGCCATCAGGAGTTACTTTAGAGCGCCTTTGACTGGAATATATCCCCCAAGTTTCAGGAAATAAACGCGAAATTGGTCAAAATTACGATTCGCTCAAGACGGTCTCGCCTACTCTTTCAGTCTTAAAGTAACATGGGGCTCTATTTCGGCCCAGAAGCTCGAGAGTGACCCTTCAAAAACTTTCGCTGTGTCCATTTCACTGCAAACCAAGACAAGCAGGAGTTAGTTGAGAGTCCCCGGGACTGGAAAATATACCCCAAGTCCCGGGAAATCAACCCGAAGTTTGTCAAAATCACGATGCGCGTAAGGCGGTCTCGGCTACTCTTTCAGTGTTAAAGTAATGGGGGGCTATATTTTGGCCCAGAAGCTCGAAAGTGAGCGTTCAAAAACTTTTGCTGGGTCCATTTTACTGCAAACCAAGGCCATCAGGAATTAGTTTAGAGTCCTCAGAACTGGAATATATGCCCTTAGTTCCGGCAAATCCAGCCGAAGTTGCTCAAAATCACGATGCACGTAAGGCGGTCTCGGCTACTCTTTCAGTCTTCAAGTGAAGTGGGCTTCTATTTCGCTCCAGAACCTCGAAAGTATGCGTTCAAAAACTTTTTCTGTTTCCGTTTCACTGCAAACCAAGACCAGCACGAGTTAGTTTAGAGTCCCCGGGACTGGAAAATATTTCGCAAGTTCCGGGAAGTCGAGCCGAAGTTGATCAAAATCACGATGCGCGAAAGGTGGTCTCGGCTACTGTTTCAGTCTTAAAGTGAAGTATGGCTATATTTCGGCCCACAAGCTCGAAAGTGAGCGTTCAAAAAGCTTTGCTGTGTCCATTTCACTGCAAAACAAGGCCATCGGCACCTAGTTTAGCGTCCAAGGGACTGGAAAGTATCCCCCAAGTTCCGGGAAATCCACCCGAAGTTTGTCAAAATCACGATGCGCGTAAGGCGGTCTTGGCTACTTTTTAAGTATTAAAGTAAAGTGGGCTATATTTCGGCCCAGAAGCCTGAAGGTGAGCGTTCAAAAAGTTTTGCTGTGTCCATTTCACTGCAAACCAAGGCCATCAAGAGTTAGTTTAGAGTCCCTGGGACTGGAAAGTATCCCCCAAGTTCCGGAATATCGACCCGAAGTTGGTCAAAATCACGATGCGCGCACGCCGGTCTCGGCTACTCTTTAGGTCGTAAGTGATGTGGGACTATATTTCGGCCTAGAAGCTCGAAAGTGTACGTTCAAAAACTTGTGCTGTGTGAATTTCACTGCAAACCAAGGCGATCGGGTGTTAGTTTAGAGTCCCCGGGACTGGAAAATATTCTCCAAGTTCCAGGAAATGCCGCCAAAATTGATCAAAATTACGATGCGCTTAACGGGCTCTCGGCTATTCTTTCAGTCTTAAATTTAAGTAGGGTTATATTTCAGCCCTGAAGCTCGAAGGTGAGCGTTCAGAATGTTTTGCTGTGTTCATTAAACTGCAAACCAAGGTCATCGGGAGTTAGTTTAGCGTCCCCGGGACTTTAAATTGTTCGCCAGCTTCCGGGAAATCGAGCAAAAGTGGCCCAGAATCACCATGCGCGTAAGGCGGTCTCGGCTACTCTTTCAGTCTTAAAATTAAGGGGGGCTATATTTCGACCTAGAAGGTCGAGAGCGGGCGTGCGCTAATTTTACCTGTGTCCATTTCACTGACATCTTAGGCCATCGGGAGTTAGTTTAGAGTCCTTGGGACTGGAAAATATTTCCCAAATTCTGGCAGATCGAGTCAAAGTTGCTCAAAATCACGATGCGCGTAAGGCGGTCTCGGCTACTCTTTCAGTCTTAAAATGAAGTGGAGCTATATTTCGGCCGAGAAGCTCAACACCGAGCGTGCGCTCCTTTTGCCTGTGTACATATCACTGAAAACTAAGTTCATCAGGAGTTAGCATAGAGTCCTCGGGACTGGAAAATATTCCCCGAATTCCGGCAAATCAAGCCAAAGATGCTCAAAATCACGATGCGCGTAAGGCGGCCTCGGCTACTCGTTTACTCCGAAAATGAAGTGGGGCTATATTTCGGTTCTACAAGCTCGACACCGAGCGTGCTCTCCTTTAACCTGTGTCCATTTCACTAAGAATTAAGTCCATCAGGAGATAGTTTAGAATCCTCGAGACTGGAAGCTATCCTCCAAGTTTCGGCAAATTGAGCCATACTTTCTTAAAATTACGCTAAGCCTACGGCAGTTTCGTTTACTCTTTCAGTCTTAAAATGAAGTGGGGCTTTATTTCGGCCTAGAAGCTCGACACCGAGCGTGCGCTCCTGTTACCTGTGACCATTTTACTGAAAACTAAGGCCATCAAGAGTTAGGGTAGAGTCCCCGGGACTGGAAAATATCCCCCAAGTTTTGGCAGATCGAGCCATAGTGGCTAAAACTTTCGATGCGCTTAAGGCGGTTTCGTGTACACTTTCAGTCTTAAAATAAAGTGGGGCTATATTTCGACCTACAACCTATAAACCTAGCGTGCGCCCCTTTTACCTGTGTCCATTTCACTAAAAACCAAGGCATTCAGGAGTTAGTTTACAGCTTCCGGGACTGGAAAATATCCCCCAAGTCCCAGGAAAGCAAGCGGAAGTTCGACAAAATTACCATGCGCGTAAGGCGGTCCCGGCTACTCTTTCAGTCTTAAAGTGAAGTGAGGCTATATTTCGGCCCAGAAGCTCGAAAGTGAACGTTCAAAGAGCTTGGCTGTGTCCATTTCACTGAAAACCAAGGCCATCAGGAATTAGTTTAGAGTGCCCGGGACTGGGAATTTTCTCCCACGTTCCGGGAAATCGAGCCGAAGTAGCCCAAAATCACGATGCGCGTAAGGCGGTCTCGGCTAGTCTTTCAGTCTTAAAGTGAAGTAGGGCTATGCTTCGGCCCAGAAGCTCAAACGTGAGCGTTCAAAAAGTTGTGCTGTGTCCATTTCACTGCAAACCAAGGCAATCAGGAGTTAGTTTAGAGTTCCCGGTAGCGGAAAATATCCCCCATTTCCCGTGAAATCGAGCCGAAGTTGGTCAAAATCACGATGCGCGTAAGGCGGTCCCGGTTACTCTTTCATTCTTAAAGTCAACTGAGGCATTATTTCCGCCCAGAAGCTCGAAAGTGAGCGTTCAAAAAGTTGTGCTGTCTCCCTTTTACTCCAGAGCAAGGCAATCAGGAGTTACTTTAGAGTCCGCGGGACTGGAAAATATCCCCCAAGTTCCGGGAAATCGAGCTGAAGTTGGTCAAAATTGGGATGAGCGTAAGGGTGTCTCGGCTACTCTTTCACTCTTAAAGTGAAGTGGAGCTATATTTCGGCCCAGAAGCTCAAAAGTGAGAGTTCAAAAAGTTTTGCTGTGTCCATTTTACTGCAGACCAAGGACGTCGGGGGTCAGTTTAGAGTCCCCGGGACTGGAAAATATCCCCCAAGCTCAGGGAAATTTAACCGAAGTTGGTCATAATCGCGACGCGCGTACGGCGGTCTCCGTTACTCTTTCAGTCTTTAAATGAAGTTGGGCAATATTTCGGCCCAGAAGCTCGAAACTGAGTGTTTAAAAAGTTTTGCTGTGTCCATTTCACTGCAAAACAAGGCCATCACGACTTAGTTTAGCGTCCAAGAGACTGGAATTATCCCCCAAGTTACGGGAAATCCACCCGAAGTTAGTCAAAATCACGATGCGCTTAAGGGGGTCTCGGCTACTCTTTCAGTCTTAAGGTAAAGTGGGCTTAGATTTAACTCCAGAAGCTCGGAAGTAAGGCTTCAAAAATTTTTGTCTCTATTTCACTCACATCTTAGACAATCAGGAGTGAGTTTAGAGACGTTGGGACTGGAAAATATCTCCCAAGTTTCGCCATATCGAGCCGAAGATCCTCAAAATCACAATGCGCGTAAGGCGCTCTCGTCTCTTAAAAAGAAGTGGGCTATATTTTTGCCAGCAAGCTCGAAAGTGCGCGTTGAAAAAGTGTTCCTGTGTCCATTTCACTGGAAACCAAGGCCATCAGGAGTTAGTTTAGAGTCAACGGGACTGGAAAATATCCCCCTATTTGCGGGAAATCGAGCCAAAGTATCCCAAAATCACGATGCGCGTAAGGCGGTCTCGGCTACTCTTTCCGTCTCAAAGTTAAGTGGGGCTATATTTCGACCGATAAGCTCGAAAGTCAGCGTTCAAAAAGTTTCGCTGTATCCATTTAACTGCAAACTAAGGCAATCGGAAGTTAGTTTAGCCTCCCCGGGAATTGAAATTATTCGCCAACTTCCGGGAAATCGAGCCGAAGTTGGTCAAAATTACGATGCGCGTAAGGCGGTCTCGGCTACTCTTTCAGTCTTAAAGTGAAGTAGGGCTATATTTCGGCCGAGAAGCTCGAAAGTGAGCGTTCAAAAAAATGTGCTGTGTCCATTTCACTGCAAACCAAGGCCATCAGCAGTTAGTTTAGAGTCCCCGGGACTGGAATATATCCCCGAAGTTCCGGGAAATCGAACGGAAGTTGGTCAAAATCACGATGCGCGTTAGACGGTCTCGGCTACTCTTTCAGTCTTAAAGTGAAATACGGTTGTATTTCGGCCCAGAAGCTCGAAACTGAACGTTCAAAAAGTTTTCTTGCGTCCATTTCACTGCAAACCAAGGCCATCAGGAGTTAGTTTAGAGTCCCCGGGACTTGAAAATATCGCCAAAATTCTACAAAATCGAGCGGAAGTTGCTCAAAATCACATTGCGTGTAAGGCGTTCTCCCCTACTCTTTCATTCTTAAAGTAAAGTGGGGCTATATTTCATCCCAGAAGCTCGAAAATAAGCTTTCAAAAAGTATTACTGTGTTCATTTCACTGCAAACTAAGGCCATCAGGAGTTAGTTTAGACTCCTCGGGATTGGAAAATATCGCCCAAGTTCGGGGAAATCCAGCCGAATTTTGTCAAAATCGCGATGCGCGTAAGGCGGTCTCGGCTAGTCTTTCATTCTTAAAGTGAACTGGGGCTATATTGCGGCCCAGAAGCTAGAAAGTGAAAGTTCACAAAGTTTTGCTGTGTTCATTTCACTGCAAACCAAGGCCATCAGGAGTTAGCTTAGACTCCTGGGGACTGGAAAATATCGCCCAAGTTCGGGGAAATCCAGCCGAATTTTGTCAAAATCGCGATGCGCGTAAGGCGGTCTCGGCTACTCTTTCATTCTTAAAGTGAACTGGGGCTATATTTCGGCCCAGAAGCTAGAAAGTGAAAGTTCAAAAAGTTTTGCTGTGTCCACTTCACCGCAAACCAAGCCACATCAGCAGATTGTTTACAGTGTCCGGGAGATCAAAATATCCCCCAAGTCCCGGGAAATCGAGCCGAAGTTTGTCAAAATCATCATGCGCGTAAAGCAGTCTCGGCTACTCTTTTAGTCTTAAAGTAAAGTGGGGCTATATTTCGGCCCAGAAGCTCGAAAGTGAGCGTTCAAAAAGTTATGCTGTGCCCATTTCACTGCAAAGCAAGGCCCTCAGGAAGTAGTTTACAGTCCCCGGAACTGGAAAATATCCCCCAAGTTCCGTGAAATCGAGACAAAGTTCGTCAAAATAACGATGCGCCTAAGGCGGCCACGGCTACTCTTTCAGTCTTAAAGTGAAGTAGGGCTCTATTTCGGCCCAGAAGTTCCAAAGTGAGCGCTGCAAAAAATTTGCTGTGTCCACTTCACTGCAAACCAAGGCCATCAGGAGTTAGTTTGGAGTCTCCGGGACTGCAATATATTTCCCAAGTTCCGAAAAATGGAGAAGACGTTGGTCAAAATCACGATGCGCGCTAGACGGTCTTGGCTAGTCTTTCAGTCTTAAAGTGAAGTGGGGCTATATTTCGGCTCAGAAGGTATAAAGTGACCGTGAAAAAAGTTTTGCTGTGTCTATTTCACTTCAAAACAAGGCCATCAGGACTTAGTTAAGCATCCAAGGGACTGGAAAATATCCCCCAAGTTCCGGGAAATCCATTGGAAGTTCGTCAAAATTACGATATACGTAGGGCGGTTTCGGCTACTCTTTCAGTCTTAAAGTAAAGTCGGGCTATATTTCTGTCCAGAAGCTCGAAAGTGAGCGTTCAAAAAGTTTTGCTGTCTGCATTTCACTGCAAACGAAAGCTATCAAAAGTTAGTTTAGTGTCCCCGGGACTGCAAAATATTCCCCAAGTTCCGGGAAAGCGAGCCGAAGTTGATCAAAATCACGATGCGCGAAATGCGGTCTCGGCTACTGTTTCAGTCTTAAAGTAAAGTGTGGCTATATTTCGGCCCACAAGCTCGAAAGTGAGCGTTCAAAAAGTTTTGCTCTGTCCATTTCAATGCAAAGCAAGGCGATCATGAGTTAGTTTAGAGTACCCGGGACTGGAAAATATCCCCCAAGTTCCGGCAAATCGAGCCGAAGTTGGTCGAAATCACGGTGCGCTTAAGGCGGTGTCGGCTACTCCTTCAGTCTTAAAGGGTAGTGCGGCTCTATTTCGGCCCACAAGCTCAAAGCTCAAAAAAAATTAGTGTCTATTTCACTGCAAACCAAGGCTATCAGGAGTTAGTTTAGAGTCCCCGGGAGTGGAATGTATTTCCCAAGTTCCGGAAAATCGACAAGACGTTGGTCAAAATCACGATGCGCCTAAGACGGTCTCGGCTACTCTTTCAGTCTTAAAGTGAAGTGGCGTTATATTTCGACCCAGAAGCTCAAAAGTGAGCGTTCAAAAAGTTTTGCTGTATCCATTTCAATGCAAACCAAGGTCATCAGGGGTTACTTAAGAGTCGTCGGGACTGGAAAATAATCCCCAAGTTCCGGTAAATCGACCCGAAGTTGGTCAAAATCACGATGTGCGTAAGGTGGTCTCGGCTACTCTTTCAGTCTTAAAGAGAAGTGGGGCAATATTTCGGCCCAGAAGCTCCAAAGTGAGTGCTTAAAAAGTTTTGCTGTGTCACTTTCAGTGCAAACCAAGGCCATCAGAAGTTAGTTTAGAGTCCCCGGGACTGGAGAATATCCCCCAAGTCCCGCGAAATCGCGCCGAAGTTGATCAAATTCATTATGCGCGTAACGTGGTCTCGGCTACTGTGTCAGTTCTAAAGTGAAGTGTGGCTATATTTCGGCCCACAAGCTAGAAAGTGAGCGTTCAAAAAGTTTTGATGGGTCCATTTTACTTCAAAACAAGGCCATCAGGACTTAGTTTACCGTCCAAGGGACTGCAAAATATCCCCCAAGTTCCGGGAAATCCATTCGAACTTCGTCAAAATTACGATGCGCGTAAAACGGTCTTATCTACTCTTTCAGTCTTAAAGTAAAGTGGGGCTATATTTCTACCCAGAAGCTACAAAGATGTGCTCTGTCCATTTCACTGAAAACCAAGGCCATCAGGAGTTACTTTAGAGTCCCTTTGACTGGAATATATCCCCCAAGTTTCGGGAATTGGACACGAAATTAGTCAAATTCACGATTCGCTCAAGACGGTCTCGCCTACTCTTTCAGTCTTAAAGTAAGATGGAGCTCTATTTCGGCCCAGAAGCTCGAGAGTGAGGCTTCAAAAACTTTCGCTGTGTCCATTTCACTGCAAACCAAGACAAGCAGGAGTTAGTTGAGAGTCCCCGGGACTGGAAAATATCCCCCAAGCTCCGGGAAATCAACCCGAAGTTTGTCAAAATCACGATGTGCGTAAGGCGGTCTAGGCTACTCTTTCAGTGTTAAAGTAATCGGGGGCTATATTTTGGCCCAGAAGCTCGAAAGTGAGCGTTCAAAAAGTTTTGCTGGGTCCATTTTACTGCAAACCAAGGCCATCAGGAATTAGTTTAGAGTCCTCAGAACTGGAATATATCCCCTTAGTTCCGGCAAATCCAGCCGAAGTTGCTCAAAATCACGATGCACGTAAGGCGGTCTCGGCTACTCTTTCAGTCTTCAAGTGAAGACAGCTTCTCTTTCGCTCCAGAAGCTCGAAAGTATGCGTTCAAAAACTTTTTCTGTTTCCGTTTCACTGCAAACCAAGACCAGCACGAGTTAGTTTAGAGTCCCCGGGACTGGAAAATATTTCGCAAGTTCCGGGAAATTGAGCCGAAGTTGATCAAAATCACGATGCGCGAAAGGTGGTCTCGGCTACTGTTTCAGTCTTAAAGTGAAGTATGGCTATATTTCGGCCCACAAGCTCGAAAGTGAGCGTTCAAAAAGCTTTGCTGTGTCCATTTCACTGCAAAACAAGGCCATCGGCACCTAGTTTAGCGTCCAAGGGACTGGAAAGTATCCCCCAAGTTCCGGGAAATCCACCCGAAGTTTGTCAAAATCACGATGCACGTAAGGCGGTCTCGGCTACTTTTTCAGTATTAAAGTAAAGTGGGCTATATTTCGGCCCAGAAGCTTGAAGGTGAGCGTTCAAAATGTTTCGCTGTCTCCATTTCACTGCAAACCGTGGCCATCAGGAGTTAGTTTAGAGTCCCCGGGACTGGAAAATATTCCCCAAGGTTCAGGAAAGCGAGCAGAAGATGATGAAAATCACGATGCGCGTAACGCGGTCTTAGGTACTGTTTCAGTCTTAAAGTGAAGTGTGGCTATATCTAGGCCCACGAGCTCGAAAGTGAGCGTTCAAAAAGGTTTGCTGTGTCCATTTCACTGCAAACCAAGGCCATCAGGAGTTAGGTTAGAGTCCCCGGGACTGGATCATATTCTCCAAGTTCCAGGAAATGGCGCCGAAGTTGATGAAAATTACGATGCGCGTAACGGGCTCTCGGTTATTCTTTCAGTCTTAAATTTAAGTAGGGCTATATTTCGGCCATGAAGCTCGAAGGTGAGCGTTCAGAATGTTTTGCTGTGTTCATTAAACTGCAAACCAAGGTCATCGGGAGTTAGTTTAGCGTCCCCGGGACTTTAAATTATTCGGCAACCTCCTGGAAATCGAGCAAAAGTGGCCCAGAATCACCATGCGTGTAAGGCGGTCCCGGCTACTCTTTCAGTCTTAAAACTAAGGGGGGCTATATTTCGACCTAGAAGGTCGAGACCGGGCGTGCGCTAATTTTACCTGTGTCCATTTCACTGACATCTTAGGTCATCGGCAGTTATTTTAGAGTCCTTGGGACTGGAAAATATTTCCCAAATTCTGGCAGATCGAGCCAAAGTTGCTCAAAATCACGATGCGCGTAAGGCGGTCTCGGCTACTCTTTCAGTCTTAAAATGAAGTGGGGCTATATTTCGGCCGAGAAGCTCAACACCGAGCGTGCGCTCCTTTTGCCTGTGTACATATCACTGAAAACTAAGTTCATCAGGAGTTAGCATAGAGTCCTCGGGACTGGAAAATATTCCCCGAATTCCGGCAAATCGAGCCAAAGATGCTCAAAATCACCATGCGCGTAAGGCGGTCTCGGCTACTCGTTTACTCCGAAAATGAAGTGGGGCTATATTTCGGTTCTACAAGCTCGACACCGAGCGTGCTCTCCTTTTACCTGTGTCCATTTCACTAAGAACTAAGTCCATCAGGAGATAGTTTAGAATCCTCGAGACTGGAAGCTATCCTCCAAGTTTCTGCAAAATGAGCCATACTTTCTTAAAATTACGATAAGCCTAAGGCAGTTTCGTTTACTCTTTCAGTCTTAAAATGAAGTGGGGCTATATTTCGGCCTAGAAGCTCGACACCGAGCGTGCGCTCCTGTTACCTGTGTCCATTTCACTAAGAACTAAGTCCATCAGGAGATAGTTTAGAATCCTTGAGACTGGAAGCTATCCTCCAAGGCTCGGCAAATTGAGCCATACTTTCTTAAAATTACGATAAGCGTACGGCAGTTTCGTTTACTCTTTCAGTCTTAAAATGAAGTGGGGCTACATTTCGGCCTAGAAGCTCGACACCGAGCGTGCGCTCCTGTTACCTGTGACCATTTTACTGAAAACTAAGGCCATCAAGAGTTAGGGTAGAGTCCCCGGGACTGGAAAATATCCCCCAAGTTTTGGCAGATCGAGCCATAGTGGCTAAAACTTTCGATGCGCTTAAGGCGGTTTCGTGTACACTTTCAGTCTTAAAATAAAGTGGGGCTATATTTCGACCTACAACCTATAAACCTAGCGTGCGCCCCTTTTACCTGTGTCCATTTCACTAAAAACCAAGGCATTCAGGAGTTAGTTTACAGCTTCGGGGACTGGAAAATATCCCCCAAGTCCCAGGAAATCGAGCCAAAGTTGGTCAAAATCACTATACGCGTAAGGCGGTCCCGGTTACTCTTTCATTCTTAAAGTCAACTGGAGAATTATTTCCGCCCAGAAGCTCGAAAGTGAGCGTTCAAAAAGTTGTGCTGTGTCCATTTCACTCCAGAGCAAGGCCATCAGGAGTTACTTTAGAGTCCGTGGGACTGGAAAATATCCCCCAAGTTCCGGGAAATCGAGCCGAAGTTGCTCAAAATTACGATGGGCGTAAGGCGGTCTCGGCTACTCTTTCACTCTTAAAGTGAAGTGGAGCTATATTTCGGCCCAGAAGCTCAAAAGTGAGAGTTCAAAAAGTTTTGCTGTATCCATTTTACTGTAGACCAAGGACGTCGGGGGTCAGTTTAGAGTCCCCGGGACTGGAAAATATCCCCCAAGTTCCGGGAAATCGAGCCGAAGTTGGTCAAAATCGCGACGCGCGTACGGCGGTCTCGGCTACTCTTTCAGTCTTAAAGTGAAGTTGGGCAATATTTCGGCCCAGAAGCTCGAAAGTGAGTGTTTAAAAAGTTTTGCTGTGTCCATTTCACTGCAAAACAAGGCCAGCAGTTTAGCGTCCAAGGGACTGGAAATATCCCCCAAGTTACGGGAAATCCACCCGAAGTTAGTCAAAATCACGATGCGCTTAAAGGGGTCTCGGCTACTCTTTCAGTCTTAAGGTAAAGTGGGCTTAGATTTAACTCCAGAAGCTCGAAAGTAAGGCTTCAAAAATTTTTGTCTCTATTTCTCTCACATCTTAGACAATCAGGAGTGAGTTTAGAGACTTTAGGACTGGAAAATATCTCCCAAGTTTCGCCAGATCGAGCCGAAGATCCTCAAAATCACAATGCGCGTAAGGCCCTCCCGCCTACTCTTTCAGTCTTAAAAAGAAGTAGGGCTATATTTCGGCCAGCAAGCTCGAAAGTGCGCGTTCAAAAACTGTTCCTGTGCCCATTTCACTAGAAACCAAGGCCATTAGGAGTTAGTTTAGAGTCCCCGGGACTGGAAAATATCCCCCTATTTGCGGGAAATCGAGCCGAAGTATCCCAAAATCACGATGCGCGTAAGGCGGTCTCGGCTACTCTTTCAGTCTTAAAGTTAAGTGGGGCTATATTTCGACCGATAAGCTCGAAAGTGAGCGTTCAAAAAGTTTTGCTGTGTCCATTTAACTGCAAACTAAGGCCATCGGAAGTTAGATTAGCTTGCCCGGGAATTGAAAATATTCGCCAACTTCCGGGAAATCGAGCCGAAGTTGGTCAAAATCACGATGCGCGTAAGGGGGTCTCGGCTACTCTTTCAGTCTTAAAGTGAAGTAGGGCTATATTTCGGCCGAGAAGCTCGAAAGTGAGCGTTCAAAAAAAATGTGTTGTGTCCATTCACTGCAAACCAAGGCCATCAGCAGTTAGTTTAGAGTCCCCGGGACTGGAATATATCCCCGAAGTTCCGGGAAATCGAACGGAAGTTGGTCAAAATCACGATGCGCGTAAGACGGTCTCGGCTACTCTTTCAGTCTTAAAGTAAAGTGGGGCTATATTTTGGCCCAGAAGCTCGAAAGTGACCCTTTAAAAAGTTACGCTTTCTGCATTTAACTGCAAACCAACGCCATCAGGAGTTAGTTTAAAGTCCCCCGAACTGGAAAATATCCCCCAAGTTCCAGGAAATCGAGCTGAACTTGGTCAAAATGACGATGCTCGTAACGCGGTCTCGGCTAATATTTCAGTCTTAAAGTTAAATACGGTTGTAATTCGGCCCAGAAGCTCGAAACTGAGCGTTCAAAAAGTTTTCCTGTGTCCATTTCACTGCAAACCAAGGCCATCAGCAGTTAGTTTAGAGTCCCCAGGACTTGAAAATATCGCCAAAATTCTACAAAATCGAGCGGAAGTTGCTCAAAATCACGATGCGCGTAAGGCGGTCTCGGCTACTCTTTCAGTCTTAAAGTGAAGTGGGGCTATATTTCGACCCATAAGCTCGAAAGTGAGCGTTCAAAAACGCTCACTTTCGAGCGTCTGGACAGAAATATAGCCCGACTTTACTTTAAGACTGAAAGAGTAGCCGAAACCGCCTTACGTATATCGTAATTTTGACGAACATCGAATGGATTTCCGGGAACTTGGGGTATATTTTCCAGTCCCTTGGACGCTAAACTAAGTCCTGATGGCCTTGTTTTGAAGTGAAATGGACACAGCCAAACTTTTTGAACCCTCACTTTCTAGCTTGTGGGCCGAAATATAGGCACACTTGCCTTTAAGACTGAAACAGTAGCGGAGACCACGTTACGCGCATCATAAATTTGATCAACTTCGGCTCCAATTCCCGGGACTTGGGGCATATTTTCCAGTCCCGGGGACTCTAAACTAACCCCTGGACGCCTTGGTTTGCATTGAAATGGACACAGCACAATTTCTTGAACGCACACTTTCAAGATTCTGGGCCGAAATATAGCCCCACTTTACTTAAGACTGAAAGAGTAGCCTAGACCGCCTTGCTCTCATCGTGAGTTGGACAAACTTCGGGTCGATATTCCGGAACTTGGGGAAAATTTTCCAGTCCCAGGAACTCTAAACTAATTCCTGATGGCCTTGGTTTGCAGTGAAAGGGACAGAGCAAAACTTTTTGAACGCTTACTTTCGAAATTCTGGGCCGAAATATAGCCCCACTTCACTTTAAGACTTAAAGAGTAACCGAGACCACGTTACGCGCATTGTGATTTTGACAAACTTCGGGTGGATCTCCCGGAACATGGGGAACATTTTCCAGTCCCTTGGACGCTAAACTAGGTCCTGATGGCCTTGTTTTGCAGTGAAATGGACACAGGAAAACTTTTTGAACGCTCTCTTTCGAGCTTGTGGGCCGAAATATAGCCACACTTTACTTTAAGACTGAAACAGTAGCCGAGACCGCATTTCGCGCATCGTGATTTTGATCAACTTCGGCTCGCTTACCCGGAACTTGGGGAATATTTTCCAGTCCCGGGGACTCTAAACTAAGTTTTGATCGCTTTGGTTTCCAGTGAAATGCACACAGCAAAACTTTTTGAACGCTCACTTTCGAGCTTCTGGACAGAAATATAGCCCCACTTTACTTTAAGACTGAAAGGGTAGCCGAGACTGCTCTGGGAACATCGCGATTTTGACCAACTTCAGCTTCATTTACTAGAACTTGGGGAATATTTTCCAGTCCCAGGGACGCGAAACTAACTCGTGGTGCCCTTGTTTTTCAGTCAAAGAACACAGCAAAACTTTTTGAACGCTCACTTTCGGGCTTCTGGCCCGAAATATAGCCCCACTTCACTTTAAGACAGAAAGAGTAGCCGAGACCACTTTAGGGGCATCGTGATTTTGACCAACCACGACTCAATTTCCCGGACGTTGGGGCATATTTTCTTGTCCCGGGGACGCTAAACTGACTCCTGATGGCCTTGGTTTGCACTGAAATGAACAGAGCAAAACTTTTTGAACGCTCACTTTCCGGCATCTGGCCCGAAATATAGCTCCACTTCACTTGAAGACTGAACGAGTAGCCGAGACTACCTTACGCAAATCGTGATTTTGAGCAACTTCGGCTTGATTTCCCGGAAGTTGGGGGATATTTTCCAGTCCCGGGGACTCTAAACTAGCTCCTGATGGCTTTGGTTTGCAGTGAAATAAACACAGCAAAACTTTTTGAACGCTCACTTTCAAGCTCCTAGGCAGGAATAAAGCCTCAGTTCACTTTAAGACTGAAACAGTAAGCGAGACCGCCTAACGCGCACCGTGATTTTGACCAACTTCGGCTAAATTTCCCTGAACTTGGGGGATCTTTTCCAGTCCCGAAGACTCTTAAGTAACCCCTGATGGCCTTCGTTTGCATTGAAATGGATACAGCAAAACTTTTTGAAGCTCACTTTTGAGCTTCTAGGCCGAAATATAGCCCCACTTCACGTTAAGACTGAAAGATTAGCCTAGACCGTCTTGCGCGAATCGTTATTTTGACCAACGTCTTCTCGATTTTCCGGAACTTGGGAAATATATTGCAGTCCCGGGGACTCTAAACTAACTCCTGATGGCCTTGGTTTGCAGTGAAATGGACACAGCAAATTTTTTGCAACGCTCACTTTGGAGCTTCCGGGCTGAAATAGAGCCCTACTTCGGTTTAAGACTGAAAGAGTAGCCGAGGCCGGCTTGGGCGCATTGTGATTTTGACTAACTTCGGCTTGAGTTGCCAGGACTTAAAAGATATTTTCCAGTCCCGGGGACTCTAAACTAACTCATGATGGCCTTGGTTTTCAGTGAAAGTCAGAGAGGAAAACTTTTTGAAGGCTCACTTTCGAGCTTCTGGACCGAAATATAGCCCTACTTCACTTTAAGACTGAAAGAGTACCCGAGACCGCCTTACGCGAATTGTTATTTTCACCAAGTTCGTCTCGATTTCGCGGAACTTGGGGGATATTTTCCAGTTCCGGGGACTGTAAACTACTTCCTGAGGGCCTTGCTTTGCAGTGAAATGGGCACAGCATAACTTTTTGAACGCTCACTTTCGAGCTTCTGGGCCGAAATATACAGCCACCTCCCTTTAAGACTCAAAGAGTAGCCGAGACTGCTTTACGCGCATCGTGATTTTAACAAACTTCGGCTCGATTTCCCGGAACTTGGGGGATATTTTGAGGCCGCGGAGACTGTAAACTATCTCCTGATGTGGCTTGGTTCGCGGTGAAATGGACACAGCAAAACTTTTTGAACTTTCACTTTCGAGCTTCTGGGCCGAAATATAGCCCGAGTTCACTTTAAGAATGAAAGAATAGTCGAGACCACCTTACGCGCATCGTGATTTTGACAAAATTTGACCAACTTTGGCTCGATTTCCCGGGAAATGGGGAATATTTTCCGGTACCGGGGACTCTAAAGTAACTCCTGATTGCCTTGGTTTGCATTGAAATGGAGAGAGCAAAACTTTTTCAACGCTCCCCTTCGGGCTTCTGAGCCGAAATATAGGCCCACTTCAGTTTAAGACTGAAAGAGTAGCCGACACCGTCTTACGCGCATCGTGATTTTGACCAACTTCGTCTCGATTTCCCGAAACTTCAAGGTTATATTCAAGTCCCAAGGACTCTAAACTAACCTCTGATGGCGTTCGTCTGCAGTGAAATGGACACAGCAAATTTGTTTGAACGCTTACTTTCGAAATTCTGGGCCGAAATATAGGCCCATTTCACTTTAAGACAGAAATAGTAGCCAAGACCGCCTTAGATGCATCGTGATTTTGACCTACTTCGGCTTGAGTTGCCAGAACTTAAGGGCTATTTTCCAGTCCCGTGGACTCTAAACTAACTCATGATGGCCTTGGTTTTCAGTTAAATTGAGAGAGCAAAACTTTTTGAACGCTCACTTTCGAGCTTCTGGGCCGAAATATACAACCACGTCACTTTGAGACTAAAAGAGTAGCCATGCTTTACGCGCATGGTGATTCTGACAAACTTCGGCTCGATTTCCCGGGACTTGGGGGATATTTTGATGTGCCGGACACTGTAAACAATCTGCTGATGTGGCTTGGTTTGCGGTGAAATGGACACAGCAAAACTTTTTGAACTTTCACTTTCTAGCTTCTGGGCCGAAATATAGCCCCAGTTCACTTTAAGAAAGAAAGAGTAGCCGAGACCGCCTTGCGCGGATCGTGATTTTGACAAAATTCGGCTGGATTTCCCCGAACTTGGGCGATATTTTCCAGTCCCGAGGAGTCTAAACTAACTCTTGATGGCCTTTGTTTGCAGTGAAATGAACACAGCAAAACTTTGTGAACTTTCACTTTCTAGCTTCTCGACCGAAATATAGCCCCAGTTCATTTTAAGAATGAAAGAGTAGCCGAGACCACCCTACGCGCATCGTGATTTTGACAAAATTCGGCTGGATTTCCCCCAACTTGGGCGATATTTTCCAGTCCCGAGGAGTCTAAACTAATTCCTGATTGCCTTGGTTTGCAGTGAAATGAACACAGTAACACTTTTTGAAGGCTCATTTTCGAGCTTCTCGGATGAAATATAGCCCCACTTCACTTTAAGACTGAAAGAGTAGCCGAGACCGCCTTACGCGCATCGTGATTTTGAGGAACTTCCGCTCGATTTTCTAGAATTTTGGCGATATTTTCAAGTCCCGGGGACTCTAAACTAACTCCTGACGCCCTTGGTTTGCAGTGAAATGGACGCAGGAAAACTTTTTGAACGCTCAGTTTCGAGCGTTTGGGCCGACATACAACCGTACTTCACTTTAAGACTGAAATAGTAACCGAGACCGCCTTACGAGCATCGTGATATTGACCAAGTTCAGCTGGATTTCCCGGAACTTGGGGGATATTTTCCAGTCCGGGGGACTTTAAACTAACTGCTGATGGCCTTGGTTCGCAGTTAAATGGACACAGCAGATTTTTTTGAACGCTCACTTTCGAGCTTCTCGGCCGAAATATAGCCCTACTTCACTATAAGACTGAAAGAGTAGCCGAGACCGCCTTACGCGCATCGTAATTTTGACCAACTTCGGCTCGATTTCCCGGAAGTTGGCGAATATTTTCAATTCCCGGGCAAGCTAAACTAACTTCCGATGGCCTTAGTTTGCAGTTAAATGGACACAGCAAACTTTTTGAACGCTCACTTTCGAGCTTATGGGTCGAAATATAGCCCCACTTAACTTTAAGACTGAAAGAGTAGCCGAGACCGCCTTACGCGCATCGTGATTTTGACAAACTTCGGGTGGATTTCCCGGAACTTGGGGGATATTTTCCAGTCCCTTGGACGCAAAACTAGGTGCCGATGGCCTTGTTTTGCAGTGAAATGGACACAGCAAAGCTTTTTGAATGCTCACTTTCGAGCTTGTGGGCCGAAATATAGCCATACTTCACTTTAAGACTGAAACAGTAGCCGAGACCACCTTTTGCGCATCGTGATTTTGATCAACTTCGGCTCGATTTCCCGGAACTTGCGAAATATTTTCCAGTCCGGGGGAGTCTAAACTAACTCGTGCTGGTCTTGCTTTGCAGTGAAACGGAAACAGAAAAAGGTTTTGAACGCATACTTTCGAGCTTCTGGATCTAAATAGAAGCCCGCTTCACTTGAAGACTGAAAGAGTAGCCGAGACCGCCTTACGTGCATCGTGATTTTGAGCAACTTCGGCTCGATTTGCCGGAACTAAGGGGATACATTCCAGTTCTGACGACTCTAAACTAATTCCTGATGGCCTTGGTTTGCAGTAAAATGGACCCAGCAAAACTTTTTGAACGCTCAATTTCGAGCTTCTGGGCCAAAATATAGCCCCCCATTACTTTAACACTGAAAGAGTAGCCGAGACCGCCTTACGCGCATCGTGATTTTGACAAACTTCGGGTTGATTTCCCGGAGCTTGGGGGATATTTTCCAGTCCCGGGGACTCTCAACTAACTCCTGCTTGTCTTGGTTTGCAGTGAAATGGACACAGCGAAAGTTTTTGAAGGCTCACTCTCGAGCTTCTGGGCCGAAATAGAGCCCCATTTTACTTTAAGACTGAAAGAGTAGGCGAGACCGTCTTGAGCGAATCGTAATTTTGACCAATTTCGCGTTTATTTCCCGAAACTTGGGGGATATATTCCAGTCTAAGGAACTCTAAAGTAACTCCTGATGGCCTTGGTTTTCAGTGAAATGGACAGAGCACAACTTTGGAGCTTCTGGGCAGAAATATAGCCCCACTTTACTTTAAGACTGAAAGAGTAGATGAGACCGCCTTACGCGCATCGTAATTTTGACGAAGTTCGAATGGATTTCCCGGAACTTGGGGGATATTTTGCAGTCCCTTGGACGCTAAACTAAGTCCTGATGGGCTTGTTTTGAAGTAAAATGGACACAACAAAACTTTTTGAACGCTCACTTTCTAGCTTGTGGGCCGAAATATAGCCACACTTCACTTTAGGACTGACACAGTAGCCGAGACCACGTTACGCGCATCATGAATTTGATCAACTTCGGCTCGATTTCCCGGGACTTGGGGGATATTCTCCAGTCCCGGGGACTCTAAACTAACTTCTGATGGCCTTGGTTTGCCCTGAAAGTGACAGGGCAAAACTTTTTAAACACTCACTTTCGAGCCTCTGGGCCGAAATATAGCCCCACTTCACTTTAAGACTGAAAGAGTGGCCGAGACCATCTTACGCGCATCGTGATTTTGACCAACGTCTTGTCGATTTTCTGGAACTTGGGAAATTCATTCCACTCCCGGGGACTCTAAACTTACTCCTGATAGCCTTGGTTTGCAGTCAAATAGACACAGTAATTTTTTTTGAGCTTTGAGCTTGTGGGCCGAAATAGAGCCCCACTTCACTTTAAGACTGAAGGAGTAGCCGACACCGCCTTAAGCGTACCGTGATTTTGACCAACTTCGGCTCGATTTGCCGGAACTTGGGGGATATTTTCCAGTCCCGGGGACTCTAAACTAACTCCTGATTGTCTTGGTTTTCAGTGAAATGGACACAGCGAAACTTTTTGAACGCTCACTCTCGAGCTTCTGGACCGAAATATAGCCCCAATTTACTTTAAGACTGAAAGAGTAGCCGAGACCGTCTTGTGAAAATCGTGATTTTGACCAACTTCGGGTCGGTTTCCCGGAACTTGAAGGATATATTTCATTTCCGCGGACTCTAAACTAACTCCTGATAGCCTTGGTTTTCAGTGAAATGGACAAAGGAAAGCTTTTTGAACACTCTCTTTGTAGCTTCTGGGCCGAGATAGAATCCCAATTCACTTTCAGACTGAAATAGTAGCTGAGACCGGCTCACGCGCATCGTGAGTTAGACCAAGTTGAACTCGATTTGACGCAACTTTTGAGATATTTTCCACTCCGGGGGACTCTAAACTAACTCTGGATGGCCTTGGTTTGCACTGAAATGCCCACAGCATAACTTTTTGAACGCCCACTTTGGAGCTTCTGGGCCTAAATATAGCCCCACTTCACTTTAAGACTGAAAGACTAGCCGAGATCGCCTAACGCGCATCGTGATTCTGACCATTTTCGGATTGATTTCTCGGAACTTGGGGGATATTTTCCAGTCCCGGGGACTCTAAACTAACTCCTGATCGCCTTGCTTTGCATTGAAATGGACAGAGCAAAACTTTTTGAACGCTCACTTTCGAGCTTGTGGGCCGAAATACAGCCACACTTTACTTTAAGACTGAAACAGTAGCCGACACCGCATTTCGCGCATCGTGATTTTGATCAACTTCGGCTCGCTTTCCCGGAACTTGGCGAATATTTTCCAGTCCCGGGGATCCTAAACTAACTTTTGATAGCTTTAGTTTGCAGTGAAATGCACACAGCAAAACTTTTTGAACGCTCACTTTCGAGCTTCTGGACAGAAATATAGCCCAACTTTACTTTAAGACTGAAAGAGTAGCCGAAACCGCCTTACGTATATCGTAATTTTGACGAACATCGAATGGATTTCCCGGAACTTGGGGGATATTTTCCAGTCCCTTGGACGTTAAACTAAGTCCTGATGGCCTTGTTTTGAAGTGAAATGGACACAGCCAAACTTTTTGAACCCTCACTTTCTAGCTTGTGGGCCGAAATATAGGCACACTTGACTTTAAGACTGAAACAGTAGCCGAGACCACATTAAGCGCATCATGAATTTGATCAACTTCAGCTCCAATTCCCGGGACTTGGGGGATATTTTCCAGTCCCGGGGACTCTAAACTAACTCCTGGACGCCTTGGTTTGTATTGAAATGGACACAGCGCAATTTTTTGAACGCACACTTTCGAGATTCTGGGCCGAAATATTGCCCCACTTCACTTAAGACTGAAAGAGTAGCCGAGACCCCCTTGCTCGCATCGTGAGTTTGACAAACTTCGGGTCGATATTCCGGAACTTGGGGGATATTTTCCAGTTTCAGGAACTCTAAACTAACTCCTGATGGCCTTGGTTTGCAGTGAAATGGACAGAGTAAAACTTTTTGAACGCTCACCTTCGAGCTTCCTGGCCGAAATAAAGCCCCACTTTACTTTAAGACTTAAAGAGTAACCGAGACCACCTTTCGCGCATTGTGATTTTGACAAACTTCGGGTGGATCTCCCGGAACTTAGGGAACATTTTCCAGTCCCTTGGACGCTAAACTAAGTGCTGATGGCCTTGTTTTGCAGTGAAATGGACACAGCAAAACTTTTTGAACGCTCACTTTCGAGCTTGTGGGCCGAAATATAGCCACACTTTACTTTAAGACTGAAACAGTAGCCGAGACCGCATTTCGCGCATCGTGATTTTGATCAACTTCGGCTCGCTTTCCCGGAACTTGGGGAATATTTTCCAGTCCCGGGGACTCTAAACGAAGTTTTCATCGCTTTGGTTTGCAGTCAAATGCACACAGCAAAACTTTTTGAACGCTCACTTTCGAGCTTCTGGACAGAAATATAGCCCGACTTTACTTTAAGACTGAAAGAGTAGCCGAGACTACCTTACGCAAATCGTGATTTTGACCAACCTCGGCTCGATTTCCCGGAAGTTAGGCAATATTTTCCAGTCCCGGGGACTCTAAACTAGCTCCTGATGGCTTTGGTTTGCAGTGAAATAAACACAGGGAAACTTTTTGAACGCTCACTTTCAAGCTCCTGGGCAGGAATAAAGCCTCACTTCACTTTAAGACTGAAACAGTAAGCGAGACCGCCTAACGCGCACCGTGATTTTGACCAACTTCGGCTAAATTTCCCTGAACTTGGGGGATATTTTCCAGTCCCGGAGACTCTTAAGTAACCCCTGATGGCCTTCGTTTGCATTGAAATGGATACAGCAAAACTTTTTGAACGCTCACTTTTGAGCTTCTGGGCCGAAATATAGCCCCACTTCACTTTAAGACTGAAAGACTAGCCAAGACCGTCTTGCGCGCATCGTGATTTTGACCAACGTCTTCTCGATTTTCCGGAACTTGGGAAATATATTGCAGTCCCGGGGACTCTAAACTAACTCCTGATGGCCTTGGTTTACAGTGAAATGGACACAGCAAATTTTTTGCAGCGCTCACTTTGGAGCTTCTGGGCCGAAATAGAGCCCCACTTCACTTTAAGACTGAAAGAGTAGCCGAGGCCGCCTTAGGCGCATCGTGATTTTGACCAACTTCGGCTTGAGTTGTAAGGACTTAAAAGATATTTTCCAGTCCCGGGGACTCTAAACTAACTCATGATGGCCTTGGTTTTCAGTGAAATTCAGAGAGGAAAACTTTTTGAACGCTCACTTTCGAGCTTCTAGACGGAAATATAGCCCTACTTTACTTTAAGACTGAAAGAGTAGCCGAGACCACCTTACGCGAATCGTTATTTTGGCCAACTTTGTCTCGATTTCCCGGAACTTGGGGGATATTTTCCACTTCCGGGGACTGTAAACTACTTCCTGAGGTCCTTGCTTTGCAGTGAAATGGGCACAGCATAACTTTTTGAACGCTCACTTTCGAGCTTCTGGGCCGAAATATACAGCCACGTCAATTTAAGACTCAAAGAGTAGCCGAGACTGCTTTACTCGCATCGTGATTTTAACAAACTTCGGCTCGATTTCCCGGAACTTGGGGGATATTTTGATGTCCCGGACACTGTAAACTATCTCCTGATGTGGCTGGGTTCGCGGTGAAATGGACACAGCAAAACTTTTTGAACTTTCACTTTCGAGCTTCTGGGCCGAAATATAGCCCGAGTTCACTTTAAGAATGAAAGAATAGCCGAGACCGCCTTACGCGCATCGTGATTTTGACTAACTTTGGCTCGATTTCCCGGGAAATGGGGAATATTTTCCGGTACTGGAAACTCTAAAGTAACTCCTGATTGCCTTGGTTTGCATTGAAATGGAGAGAGCAAAACTTTTTCAACGCTCTCCTTCGGGCTTCTGAGCCGAAATATAGCCCCACTTCAGTTTAAGACTAAAAGAGTAGCCGACACCGTCTTACGCGCATCGTGACGAACTTCGGCTCGATTTCCCGAAACTTCGGGGATATATTCAAGTCCCAAGGACTCTAAACTAACCCCTGATGGCCTTGGTCTGCAGTGAAATGGACACAGCATAACTTTTTGAACGCTTACTTTCGAAATTCTGGCCCGAAATATAGCGCCACTTCACATTAAGACTGAAATAGTAGCCGAGACCGCCTTAGACGCATCGTGATTTTGACCAAATTCGGCTCGATTTCCCCGAACTTGGGCGATATTTTCCAGTCCCGAGGAGCCTAAACTGCCTCCTGATGGGCTTGGTTTGCAGTGAAATGAACACAGCAAAACTTTTTGAACTTTCACTTTCTAGCTTCTCGGCCGAAATATAGCCCCAGTTCACTTTAAGAATGAAAGAGTAGCCGAGACCGCCTTACGCGCATCGTGATTTTGACAAACTTCGGCTCGATTTCCCCGAACTTGGGCGATATTTTCTAGTCCCGAGGAGTCTAAACTAACTTCTGATGGCCTTTGGTTGCAGTGAAATGAACACAGTAACACTCTTTGAAGGCTTATTTTCGAGCTTCTGGGATGAAATATAGCCCCAGTTCACTTTAAGACTGAAAGAGTAGGCGAGACCGCCTTACGCGTATCGTGATTTTAAGCAGATTTCGCTCGATTTTCTAGAATTTTGGCGATATTTTCAAGTCCCGGGGACTCTAAACTAACTCCTGATGCCCTTGGTTTGCAGTGAAGTGGAGGCAGGATACATTTTTGAACGCTCAGTTTCGAGCTTCTGGCCCGAAATACAACCGTATTTCACTTTAAGACTGAAATAGTAGCCGAGACTGCCTTACGAGCATCGTGATTTTGACCAAGTTGAGCTCGATTTCCCGGAACTTGGTGGATATTTTCCAGTCCGGGGGACTTTAAACTAACTCCTGATGGACTTGGTTTGTAGTTAAATGCACAAAGCGCAACTTTTTAAAGGGTCACTTTCGAGCTTCGAAGTTGGTCAAAATCACGGTGCGCATTAGGCGGTCTCGCTTACTGTTTCAGTCTTAAAGTGAAGTGAGGCTTTATTCCTGCCCAGGAGCTTGAAAGTGAGCGTTCAAAAAGTTTTGCTGTGTTCTTTGACTGAGAAACAAGGCCATCACGAGTTAGTTTAGCGTCCCTGGGACTGGAAAATATTCCCCAAGTTCCGGTAAATCGAGCTGAAGTTGGTCAAAATCACGATGCTCCCAAAGCGGTCTCGGCTACCCATTTAGTCTTAAAGTGAAGTGGGGCTATATTTCTGTCCACAAGCTCGAAAGTGAGGGTTCAAAAAGTTTTGCTGTGTGCATTTCACTGCAAACCAAAGCCAGCAGTAGCTAGTTTAGAGTCCCCGGGACTGGAAAATTTCCCCCAACTTTCGGGAAATCGAGCCGAAGTTGGTCAAAATCACGATTTGCGTAAGTTAGTCTCGGCTACTCTTTCAGTCTTAAAGTGAAGTGGGGCTATATTCCGGGCCAGAAACCCGAAGGTGAGCGTTCAAAAAGTTTTGCTGTGTTCATTTCACTGCAAACCAAGGCCAGCAGGAGTTAGTTTAGCGTCTCCGAGACAAGAAAATATGCCCCAACGTCCGGGAAATTGAGCTGAGCTTGGTCAAAATCACGATGCCCCTAAAGTGGTCTCGGCTACTCTTTCTGTCTTAAAGTGAAGTGGGGCTATATTTCGGGCCAGAAGCCTGAAAGTGAGCGTTCAAAAAGTTTTGCTGTGTCCATTTCACTGGAAACCAAGGCCATCAGGGGTTAGTTCAGACTCCCCGGGACTGAAAAATATTGCCCAAGTTCTGGGGAATCGAACCGAAGTTGATCAAAATCACGATGCGCGAAATGCGGTATCGGCTACTGTTTTAGTCTTAAAGTGAAGTGGGGCTATATTTCGGCTCAGAAGCCCAAAAGTGAGCGTTCAAAAAGTTTTGCTGTGTTCTTTGACTGAAAAACAAGGCCATCACGAGTTAGTTTAGCGCCCCTGGGACTGGAAAATATTCCCCAAGTTCCGATAAATCGAGCTGAAGTTGGTCAAAATCACGATGCTCCCAAAGCGGTCTCGGCTACCCATTTAGTCTTAAGGTGAAGTGGGGCTATATTTCTGTACACAAGCTCGAAAGTGAGGGTTCAAAAAGTTTTGCTGTGTGCATTTCACTGCAAACCAAAGCTCTCAAAAGTTAGTTTAGGGTCCCCGGGAGTGGCAAATATTCCCGAAGTTCCGGGAAAGCGAGCCGAAGTTGATGAAAATCACGATGCGAAATGCGTTCTCGGCTACTGTTTCAGTCTTAAAGTAAAGTCGGGCTATATTTCTGTCCAGAAGCTCGAAAGTGAGCGTTCAAAAAGTTTTGCTGTGTGCATTTCACTGCAAACCAAAGCTATCAAAAGTTAGTTTAGGGTCCCCGGGACTGGAAAATATTCGCCAAGTTCCGGGAAAGCGAGCCGAAGTTGATCAAAATCACGATGCGCGAACTGCGGTCTCGGCTACTGTTTCAGTCTTAAAGTGTGGCTATATTTCGGCTCACAAGCTCGAAAGTGAGCGTTCAAAAAGGTTTGCTCTGTCCATTTCAATGCAAAGCAAGGCGATCAGGAGTTAGTTTAGAGTCCCCGGGACTGGAAAATATCCCCCAAGTTCCGAGAAATCGATCCGAAAATGGTCAAAATCACGATGCGCTTAATGCGATCTCGCCTACTCTTTCAGTCTTAAAGTGAAGTGGGGCTATATTTAGGCCCACAAGCTCCAAAGTGGGCGTTCAAAAAGTTATGCTGTGCGCATTTCAGTACAAACCAAGGCAATCCGGAGTTAGTTTAGAGTCCCCGGGACTGGAAAATATCCCCCAAGTTCCGAGAAATCGATCCGAAAATGGTCAAAATCACGATGCGCGTAATGCGATCTCGCCTACTCTTTCAGTCTTAAAGTGAAGTGGGGCTTTATTTCGGCCCAGAAGCTCCAAAGTAGGCGTTCAAAAAGTCATACTGTGCGCATTTCAGTACAAACCAAGGCCATCCGGAGTTAGTTTAGAGTCCCCGGGACTGGAAAATATCCCCCAAGTTCCGAGAAATCGATCTGAAAATGGTCAAAATCACGATGCGCGTAAGGCGATCTCGGCTACTGTTTCAGTGTTAAAGTGTGGCTATATTTCGGCCCACAAGCTCGAAAGTGAGCGTTCAAAAAGGTTTGCTCTGTCCATTTCAATGCAAAGCAAGGCGATCAGGAGTTAGTTTAGAGTCCCCGGGACTGGAAAATATCCCCCAAGTTCCGAGATATCGATCCGAAAATGGTCAAAATCACGATGCGCGTAATGCGATCTCGCCTACTCTTTCAGTCTTAAAGTAAAGTGGGGCTATATTTCGGCCCAGAAGCTCCAAAGTGGGCGTTCAAAAAGTTATGCTGTGCGCATTTCAGTGCAAACCAAGGCCATCCAGAGTTAGTTTAGAGTCCCCCGGACTGGAAAATATCCAAAAAGTTGCGTGAAATCGAGCTGAACTTGGTCTAGCTCACAATGCGCGTGAGGCGGTCTCGGCTACTATTTCAGTCTTAAAGTGAAGTGGGATTCTATTTCGGCCCAGAAGCTACAAAGAGAGTGTTCAAAAAGGTTTCCTTTGTCCATTTCACTGAAAACCAAGGCTATCAGGAGTTAGTTTAGAGTCCGCGGAAATGAAATATATTTCCCAAGTTCCGGGAAACCGACCCGAAGTTGGTCAAAATCACGATTTGCGCAAGACGGTCTCGGCTACTCGTTCAGTCTTAAAGTAAAGTGGGGCTATATTTCGGTCCAGAAGCTCGAGAGTGAGCGTTCAAAAAGTTTCGCTGTGTCCATTTCACTGAAAACCAAGACAATCAGGAGTTAGTTTAGAGTCCCCGGGACTGGAAAATATCCCCGAAGTTCCGGCAAATCGAGCTAAAGTTGGTCAAAATCACGGTGCGCTTAAGGCGGTGTCGGCTACTCCTTCAGTCTTAAAGTGAAGTGGGGCTCTATTTCGGCCCACAAGCTCAAAGCTCAAAAACAATTACTGTGTCTATTTCACTGCAAACCAAGGCCAGAAGGGGTTACTTAAGAGTCCTCGGGACTGGAAAATATCCCATAATGTTCCGGTAAATCCAGCCGAAGTTGGTCAAAATCACGATGTGCGTAAGGTTGTCTCGGCCACTCTTTCAGTCTTAAAGTGAAGTAGGGCAATATTTCGGCCCAGAAGGTCGAAAGTGAGTGTTTAAAAAGTTTTGCTCTGTCACTTTCAGTGCAAACCAAGGCCATCAGAAGTTAGTTTAGAGTCCCCGGGACTGGAGAATATCCCCCAAGTCCCGCGAAATCGAGCCGAAGTTGATCAAATTCATGATGCGCGTAACGTGGTCTCGGCTACTGTGTCAGTCCTAAAGTGAAGTGTGGCTATATTTCGGCCCACAAGCTAGAAATTGAACGTTCAAAAAGTTTTGTTGTGTCCATTTCACTGCAAAACAAGGCCATCGGCACGTAATTTAGCGTCCAAGGGACTGGAAAATATCCACCAAGTTCCGGGAAATCCACCCGAAGTTTGTCAAAATCACGATGCGCGTAAGGCGATCTCGGCTACTTTTTCAGTATTAAAGTAAAGTGGGCTATATTTCGGCCCAGAAGCTTGAAGGTGAGCGTTCAAAAAGTTTTGCTGTCTCCATTTCACTGCAAACCAAGGCCACCAAGAGTTTGTTTAGAGTCCCTGGGACTGGAAAATATTCTCCAAGTTCCAGGAAATGGCGCCGAAGTTGATGAAAATTACAATGCGCGTAACGGGCTCTCGGCTATTCTTTCAGTCTTAAATTTAAGTAGGGCTATATTTCGGCCCTAAAGCTCGAAGGTGAGCGTTCAGAATGTTTTGCTGTGTTCATTAAACTGCAAACCAAGGTCATCGGGAGTTAGTTTAGCGTCCCCAGGACTTTAAATTATTCGCCAACCTCCGGGAAATCGAGCAAAATTGGCCCAAAATCACGATGCGCGTAAGGCGGTCTCGGCTACTCTTTCAGTCTTAAAATTAAGGGGTGCTATATTTCGACCTAGAAGCTCGAGACCGGGCGTGCGCTAATTTTACCTGTGTACATTTCACTGACATCTTAGGCCATCAGGAGTTAGTTTAGAGTCCTTGGGACTGGAAAATATTTCCCAAATTCTGGCAGATCGAGCCAAAGTTGCTCAAAATCACGATGCGCGTAAGGCGGTCTCGGCTACTCTTTCAGTCTTAAAATGAAGTGGGCCTATATTTCGGCCGAGAAGCTCAACACCGAGCGTGCGCTCCTTTTGCCTGTGTACATATCACTGAAAACTAAGTTCATCAGGAGTTAGCATACAGTCCTCGGGACTGAAAAATATTGCCCGAATTCCGGCAAATCGAGCCAAAGATGCTCAAAATCACGATGCGCGTAAGGCGGCCTCGGCTACTCGTTTACTCCGAAAATGAAGTGGGGCTATATTTCGGTTCTACAAGCTCGACACCGAGCGTGCTCTCCTTTTACCTGTGTCCATTTCACTAAGAACTAAGTCCATCAGGAGATAGTTTAGAATCCTCGAGACTGGAAGCTATCCTCCAAGTTTCGGCAAATTGAGCCATACTTTCTTAAAATTACGATAAGCGTACGGCAGTTTCGTTTACTCTTTCAGTCTTAAAATGAACTGGGGCTACATTTCGCCCTAGAAGCTCGACACCGAGCGTGCGCTCCTGTTACCTGTGACCACTTTACTGAAAACTAAGGCCATCAAGAGTTAGGGTAGAGTCCCCGGGAGTGGAAAATATCCCCCAAGTTTTGGCAGATCGAGCCATAGTGGCTAAAACTTTCGATGCGCTTAAGTCGGTTTCGTGTACACTTTCAGTCTTAAAATAAAGTGGGGCTATATTTCGGCCTACAACCTGGAAACCTAGCGTGCGCCCCTTTTACCTGTGTCCATTTCACTAAAAACCAAGGCATTGAAGAGTTAGTTTAGAGCTTCCGGGACTTGAAAATATCCCCCAAGTCCCAGCAAATCAAGCCGAAGTGCGACAAAATTACCATGCGCGTAAGGCGGTCCCGGCTACTCTTTCAGTCTTAAAGTGAAGTAGGGCTATATTTCGGCCCAGAACCTCGAAAGTGAACGTTCAAAGAGCTTGGCTGTGTCCATCTCACTGAAAACCAAGGCCATCAGGATTTACTTTAGAGTCCGCGGGACTGGAAAATATCCCCCAAGTTCCGGGAAATCGAGCCGAAGTTGCTCAAAATTACGATGGGCGTAAGGGTGTCTCGGCTACTCTTTCACTCTTAAAGTGAAGTGGAGCTATATTTCGGCCCAGAAGCTCAAATGTGAGCGTTCAAAAAGTTTTGCTGTGTCCATTTTACTGCAGACCAAGGACGTCGGGGGTGAGTTTAGAGTTCCCGGGACTGGAAAATATCCCCCAAGCTTCGGGAAATTTAATCGAAGTTGGTCAAAATCACGACGCGCGTACGGCGGTCTCGGTTACTCTTTCAGTCTTTAAGAGAAGTGGGCCAATATTTCGGCCAAGAAGCTCGAAACTGAGTGTTTAAAAAGTTTTGCTGTGTCCATTTCACTGCAAAACAAGGCCATCACGACTTATTTTAGCGTCCAAGGGAGTGGAAATAGCCTTCAAGTTACAGGAAATCCACCCGAAGTTAATCAAAATCACGATGCTCTTAAGGGGGTCTCGGCTACTCTTTCAGTCTTAAGGTAAAGTGGGCTTAGATTTAACTCGAGAAGCTCAATAGTAAGGCTTCAAAAAGTTTTGTCTTTATTTCACTCACGTCTTAGACAATCAGGAGTGAGTTTAGAGACTTTGGGACTGGCAAATATCGCCGAAATTTCGCCAGATCCAGCCGAAGATCCTCAAAATCACAATGCGCGTAAGGCGCTCCCGCCTACTCTTTCAGTCTTAAAAAGAAGTAGGGCTATATTTCGGCCAGCAAGCTCGAAAGTGCGCGTTCAAAAAGTGTTCCTGTGTCCATTTCACTGGAAACCGAGGCCATCAGGAGATAGTTTAGAGTCCCCGGGACTGGAAAATATCCCCCAAGTTCCGGGAAATCGAGCTCAACTTGGTCAAAATCACGATGCTCGTAAGGCGGTCTCGGCTACTATTTCAGTCTTAAAGTTAAGTACGGTTGTATTTCGAGCCAGAAGCTCGAAACTGAGCGTTCAAAAAGTTTTCCTGCTTCCGCTTCACTGCAAACCAAGGCCATCAAGAGTTAGTTTAGAGTCCCCGGGACTTGAAAATATCGCCACAATTCTAGAAAATCGAGCGGAAGTTGCTCAAAATCACGATGCGCGTAAGGCGGTCTCGCCTACTCTTTCAGTCTTAACGTAAAGTGGGGCTCTATTTCATCCCAGAAGCTCGAAAATAAGCCTTCAAAAAGTGTTACTATGTTCATTTCACTGCAAACCAAGGCCATCAGGAGTTAGTTTAGACTCCTCGGGACTGGAAAATATCCCCCAAGTTCGGGGAAATCCAGCCGAAGTTTGTCAAAATCACGATGCGCGTAAGGCGGTCTCGGCTACTCTTTCATTCTTAAAGTGAACTGGGGCTATATTTCGGCCCAACAAGCTCGAAAGTGCGCGTTCCAAAAGTTTTGCTGTGTCCATTTCACCGCAAACCAAGCCACATCAGCAGATTGTTTACAGTGTCCGGCACATCAAAATATCCCCCAAGTCCCGGGAAATCGAGCCGAAGTTTGTCAAAATCACGATGCGCGTAAAGGAGTCTCGGCCACTCTTTTAGTCTCAAAGTGACGTGGCTGTATATTTCGGCCCAGAAGCTCAAAAGTGAGCGTTCAAAAAGTTTTGCTCTCTCAATTTAACTGAAAACCAAGGCCATCATGAGTTAGTTTAGAGTCCACGGGACTGGAAAATATCCCTTAAGTTCTGGCAACTCAAGTCGAGGTTGGTCAAAATCACGATGCGTCTAAGACGGTCTCGGCTACTATTTCAGTCTTAAATCAAGTGGGGCTATATTTCGGCCCAGAATTTCGAAAGTAAGCGTTCAAACAAATTTGCTGTGTCCATTTCACTGCAGACGAACGCCATCAGAGGTTAGTTTAGAGTCCTTGGGACTTGAATATAACCTTGAAGTTTCGGGAAATCGAGACGAAGTTGGTCAAAATCACGATGCGCGTAAGACGGTGTCGGCTACTCTTTCAGTCTTAAACTGAAGTGGGCCTATATTTCGGCTCAGAAGCCCGAAGGGGAGCGTTGAAAAAGTTTTGCTCTCCCCATTTCAATGCAAACCCAGGCAATCAGGAGTTACTTTAGAGTCCCCGTTGCCGGAAAATATTCCCCATTTCCCGGGAAATCGAGCCAAAGTTGGTCAAAATCACGATGCGCGTAAGGCGGTCTCGGCTATTCTTTCATTCTTAAAGTGAACTCGGGCTGTATTTCGGCCCAGAAGCTCAAAAGTGAAAGTTCAAAAAGTTTTGCTGTGTCCATTTCACCGCGAACCAAGCCACATCAGCAGATTGTTTACAGTGTCCGGGACATCAAAATATCCCCCAAGTTCCGGGAAATCGAGCCGAAGTTTGTCAAAATCACGATGCGCGTAAAGCAGTCTCGGCTAGTCTTTAAGTCTTAAAGTGAAGTGGGGCTCTATTTCGGCCCAGAAGCTCGAAAGTGAGCGTTCAAAAAGTTATGCTGTGCCCATTTCACTGCAAAGCAAGACCCTCAGGAAGTAGTTTACAGTCCCCGGAACTGGAAAATATCCCGCAAGTTCCGCGAAATCGAGACGAAGTTGGTCAAAATAACGATTCGCGTAAGGCGGTCTCGGCTACTCTTTCAGTCTTAAAGTGAAGTAGGGCTATATTTCTGTCCAGAAGCTTGAAAGTGAGCGTTCAAAAAGTTTTCCTCTCTGAATTTCACTGAAAACCAAGGCCATCATGAGTTAGTTTAGAGTCCCCGGGACTGCAAAATATCTTTTAAGTTCTGGCAACTCAAGCCGAAGTTGGTCAGAATCACGATGCGCCTAAGGCGGCCTCGGCTGCTCTTTCAGTCTTAAACTGAAGTGGGGCTCTATTTCGGCCCAGAAGCTCCAAAGTGAGCGCTGCAAAAAAATTGCTGTGTCCATTTCACTGCAAAGCAAGGCCATCAGGAGTTAGTTTAGAGTCGCCGGAACTGCAATATATTTCCCGAGTTCCGGAAAATCGAGAAGACGTTGGTCAAAATCACGATGCGCGCAAGACGGTCTTGGCTAGTCTTTTAGTCTTAAAGTGAAGTGGGGCTATATTTCGGCCCAGAAGCTCAAAAGTGAGCGTTCAAAAAGTTTTGCTGTATCCATTTTAATGCAAACGAAGGCCATCAGGGGTTACTTAAGAGTCTTCGGGACTGGAAAAGATCCCCCAAGTTCAGGGAAATTTAGCCGAAGTTGGTCACAATCACGGTGCGCGTTAGGCGGCCTCGCTTACTGTTTCAGTCTTAAAGTAAAGTGAGGCTTTATTCCTGCCCAGGAGCTTGAAAGTGAGCGTTCAAAAAGTTTCCCTGTGTTTATTTTACTGCAAACCAAAGCCAGCAGTAGCTAGTTTAGAGTCCCCGGGACTGGAAAATATCCCCCAATTTCCGGGAAATCAAGCCGAAGTTGCTCAAAATCACGATTTGCGTAAGGTAGTCTCGGCTACTCTTTCAGTCTTAAAGTGAAGTGGGGCAATATTTCGGGCCAGAAGCCCGAAAGTGAGCGTTCAAAAAAGTTTGCTGTGTTCATTTCACTGCAAACCAAGGCCAGCAGGAGTTAGTTTAGCGTCCCCGGGAAAAGAAAATATGCCCCAAGGTCCGGGAAAATTAGCCGAGGTTGGTCAAAATCACGATGCCCCTAAAGTGGTCTCGGCTACTCTTTCTGTCTTAAAGTGAAGTGGGGCTATATTTCGGGCCAGAAGCTCGAAAGTGAACGTTCAAAAAGATTTGCTGTGTCCATTTCACTGCAAACCAAGGCCATCAGGGGTTAGTTTAGAGTCCGCGGGACTGAAAAATATTGCCCAAGTTCCGGGGAATCGAACCAAAGTTGATCAAAATCACGATGCGCGAAATGCGGTATCGGCTACCGTTTCAGTCTTAAAGTGAAGTGGGGCTATATTTCGGCCCAGAAGTCCGAAAGTTAGCGTTCAAAAAGTTTTGCTGTATTCTTTGACTGAAAAACAAGGCCATCACGAGTTAGTTTAGCGTCCCTTGGACTGGAAAATTTTCCCCAAGTTCCGGTAAATCGAGCTGAAGTTGGTCAAAATCACGATGCTCCCAAAGACGTCTCGGCTACCCATTCAGTCTTAAAGTGAAGTGGGGCTATATTTCTGTCCAGAAGCTCGAAGTGTAATCGTTCAAAAAGTTTTCCTGTGTGCATTTCACTGCAAACCAAAGCTATCAAAAGTTATTTTAGGGTCCCCGGGACTGGAAAATATTCCCCAAGTTCCGGGAAAGCGAGCCGAAGTTGATCAAAATCACGATGCGCGAAATGCGGTCTCGGCTACTGTTTCAGTCTTAAAAGTGTGGCTATATTTCGGTCCACAAGCTCGAAAGTGAGCGTTCAAAAAGTTTTGCTGTGTCCATTTCACTGCAAAACAAGGCCATCAGGACTTAGGTTAGCGTCCAAGGGACTGGAAAATGTTCCCCAGGTATCGGGAGATCCACCCGAAGTTTCTCAAAATCACAATGCGCGTAAGGTGGTCTCGGTTACTCTTTAAGTCTTAAAGTAAAGTGGGGCTTTATTTCGGCCAGGAAGCTCGAAGTTGACCGCTGCAAAAAATTTGCTGTGTCCATTTCACTGGAAACCAAGGCCATCAGGAGTTAGTTTAGAGTTCCTGGGACTGGAAAATATCGCCCAAGTTCCGGAATATCGACCCGAAATTTGTCAAACTCACGATGCGAGCAAGGCGGTCTCGGCTACTCTTTCAGTCTTAAGTGAAGTGGGGCTATATTTCGGCCCAGAATCTCGAAAGTGTGCGTTCAAAAAATTGTGCTGTGTCCATTTCAATTTCAAACCAAGGCGTCCAGGAGTTAGTTTAGAGTCCGTGGGACTGGAAAATATCCCCCAAGTCCCGGGAATTGGACCCGAAGTTGATCAAATTCATGATGCGCGTAACGTGGTCTCGGCTACTCTTTCAGTCTTAAAGTCGTGTGCTATATTTCGGCCCACAAGCTCGAAAGTGAGCGTTCAAAAAGTTTTGCTGTGTCCATTTCACTTCAAAACAAGGCCATCACGACTTAGTTTAACGTCCAAGGGAATGGAAAATATACCCCAAGTTCCGGGAAATCCATTGGAAGTTCGTCAAAATTACGATATACCTAAGGCGGTTTTGGCTACTCTTTCAGTCTTAAAGTAAAGTCGGGCTATATTTCTGTCCAGAAGCTCGAAAGTGAGCGTTCAAAAAGTTTTCCTGTGTGCATTTCACTGCAAACCAAAGCTATCAAAAGCTAGTTTAGGGTCCCCGGGACTGGAAAATATTCCCCAAGTCCCGGGAAAGCAAGCCGAAGTGGATCAAATTCATGATGCGCGTAACGTGGTCTCGGCTACTGTTTCAGTCCTAAAGTCAAGTGTGGCTATATTTAGGCCCACAAGCTCGAAAGTGAGCGTTCAAACAGTTTTGCTGTGTCCATTTCACTGCAAACCAAGGCCATCAGGAGTTAGTTTACAGTCCCCGGGACTGGAAAATATTCTCCAATTTCCAGGAAATGGCGCCGAAGTTGATGAAAATTACAATGCGCGTAACGGGCTCTCGGCTATTCTTTCAGTCTTAAATTTAAGTAGGGCTATATTTCGGCCCTGAAGCTCGAAGGCGAGCGTTCAGAATGTTTTGCTGTATTGATTAAACTGCAAACCAAGGTCATCGGGAGTTAGTTTAGCGTCCCCGGTACTTTAAATTATTCGCCAACTTGCGGGAAATCGAGCACAAGTGGCCCAGATTCACGATGCGCGTAAGGCGGTCTCGGCTACTCTTTCAGTCTTAAAATTAAGGGGGCCTATATTTCGACCTAGAAGCTCGAGACCGGGCGTGCGCTAATTTTACCTGTGTCCATTTCACTGACATCTTAGGCCATCAGGAGTTAGTTTAGAGTTCTTGGGACTGGAAAATATTTCCCAAATTCTGGCAGATCGAGCCAAAGTTGATCAAAATCACGATGCGCGTAAGGCGGTCTCGGCTACTCTTTCAGTCTTAAAATGAAGTGGGCCTATATTTCGGCCGAGAAGCTCAACACCGAGGGTGCGCTCCTTTTGCCTGTGTACATTTCACTGAAAACTAAGTTCATCAGGAGTTAGCATAGAGTCCTCGGGACTGGAAAATATTCCCCGAATTCCGGCAAATCGAGCCAAAGATGCTCAAAATCACGATGCGCGTAAGGCGGTCTCGGCTACTCGTTTACTCCGAAAATGAAGTGGGGCTATATTTCGGTTCTACAAGCTCGGCACCGAGCATGCTGTCCGTTTTTCCGTGTCCATTTCACTAAGAACTAAGTCCATCAGGAGATAGTTTAGAATTCGCGAGACTGGAAGCTATCCTCCAAGTTTCGGCAAATTGAGCCATACTTTCTTAAAATTACGATAAGCGTACGGCAGTTTCGTTTACTCTTTCAGTCTTAAAATGAAGTGGGGCTATATTTCGGCCTAGAAGCTCGACACCGAGCGTGCGCTCCTGTTACCTGTGACCATTTTAGTGAAAACTAAGGCCATCAAGAGTTAGGGTAGAGTCCCCGGGACGGGAAAATATCCCCCAAGTTTTGGCAGATCGAGCCATAGTGGCTAAAAATTTCGATGCGCTTAAGGCGGTTTTGTGTAAACTTTCAGTCTAAAAATAAAGTGGGGCTATATTTCGGCCTACAACCTGGAAACCTAGCGTGCGCCCCTTTTACCTGTGTCCATTTCACAAAAAATCAAGGCATTCAGGAGTTAGTTTAGAGCTTCCGGGACTAGAAAATATCCCCCAAGTCCCAGGAAATCGAGCCGAAGTTGGTCAAAATTACAATGCTCGTAAGGCGGTCTCGGCTACTCTTTCAGTCTTAAAGTGAAGTAGGGCTATATTTCGGCCGAGAAGCTCGAAAGTCAGCGTTCAAAAAATTGCTGTGTCCATTTCACTGCAAACCAAGGCCATCAGCAGTTAGTTTAGAGTCCCCGGGACTGGAATATATCCCCGAAGTTCCGGGAAATCGAGCCGAAGTATCCCGAAATCACGATGCGCGTAAGACCCGAATTTTGTCAAAATCACGATGCGCGTAGGGCGGTCTCGGCTACTCTATTATTCTTAAAGCTAACTGGGGCTATATTTCGGCCCAGAAGCTAGAAAGTGAAAGTCCAAAAAGTTTTGCTGTGTTCATTTCACTGCAAACCAAGGCCATCAGGAGTTAGTTTAGACTCCTCGGGACTGGAAAATATCGCCCAAGTTCGGGGAAATCGAGCCGAATTTTGTCAAAATCACGATGCGCGGAAGGCGGTCTAGGCTACTCTTTCATCCTTAAAGTGAACTGGGGCTATATTTCGGCCGAGAAGCTAGAAAGTGAAAGTTCAAAACGTTTTGCTGTGTCCCTTTCACCGCAAACCAAGCAACATCAGCAGATTGTTTACAGTGTCCGGGACATCAAAAAAAACCCCAATTCCCGGGAAATCGAGCCGAAGTTTGTCAAAATCACGATGCGCGTAAAGCATCTCGGCTACTCTTTTAGTCTCAAAGTGACGCGGCTGTATATTTCGGCCCAGAAGCTCGAAAGTGAGCGTTCAAAAAGTTTTGCTCTCTCAATTTAACTGAAAACCAAGGCCATCATGAGTTAGTTTAGAGTCCACGGGACTGGAAAATATCCCTTAAGTTCTGGCAACTCAAGTCGAGGTTGGTCAAAATCACGATGCGTCTAAGGCGGTCTCGGCTACTATTTCAGTCTTAAAGTGAAGTGGGGCTATATTTCGGCCCAGAATTTCGAAAGTAAGCGTTCAAAAAAATTTGCTGTGTCCATTTCACTGCAGACGAACGCCATCAGAGGTTAGTTTAGAGTCCTTGGGACTAGAATATATTCCCGAAGTTTCGGGAAATCGAGACGAAGTTGGTCAAAATCACGATGCGCGTAAGACGGTGTCGGCTACTCTTTCAGTCTTAAACTGAAGTGGGGCTATATTTCGGCTCAAAAGCCCGAAGGGGAGGGTTGAAAAAGTTTTGCTCTCTCCATTTCAATGCAAACCCAGTTAATCAGGAGTTACTTTAGAGTCCCCGGTACCGCAAAATATTCGCCATTTCCCGGGAAATCGAGCCAAAGTTGGTCAAAATCACGGTGCGCGTAAGGCGGTCTCGGCTACCCTTTCAGTCTTAAAGTGAAGTGGGGCTATATTTCTGTCCAGAAGCTCGAAAGTGAGCGTTCAAAACGTTTTGCTGTGTGCATTTCACTGCAAACCAAAGCGATCAAAACCTAGTTTAGAGTCCCCGGGAGTGGAAAATATTCCCCAAGTTCCGGGAAAGCGAGCCGAAGTTGATGAAAATCACGATGCGCGAAATGCGGTGTCGGCTACTGTTTCAGTCTTAAAGTGAAGTGGGGCTATATTTCGGCATACAAGCTCGAAAGTGAGCGTTCAAAAAGTTTTGCTGTGTCCATTTCACTGCAAAACAAGGCCATCAGGACTTAGTTTAGCGTCCAAGGGACTGGAAAATGTTCCCCAACTTCTGGGAGATGCACCCGAAGTTTGTCAAAATCACAATGCGCGTAAGGTGGTCTCGGTTACTCTTTAAGTCTTAAAGTAAAGTGGTGCTTGATTTCGGCCAGGAAGCTCGAAGGTGAGCGTTCAAAAAGTTTTGCTCTTTCCGTTTCACTGCAAACCAAGGCCATCAGGAGTTGGTTTAGAGTTCCTGAGACTGGAAAATATCCCCCAAGTTCCGGGATATCGACCGGAAGTTTGTCAAACTCACGATGCGAGCAAGGCGGTCTCGGCTACTCTTTCAGTCTTAAGTGAACTGGGGCTATATTTCGGCCCAGAATCTCGAAAGTGTGCGTTCAAAAAATTGTGCTGTGTCCATTTCAATGCAAACCAAGGCGTCCAGGAGTTAGTTTAGAGTCCCCGGGACTGGAAAATGTCCCCCAATTCCCGGGAATTGGAGCCGAAGTTGATCAAATTCATAATGCGCGTAACGTGGTCTCGGCTACTGTTTGAGTCTTAAAGTCAAGTGTGCCTATATTTCGCCCTACAAGCTCGAAATTGAGCGTTCAAAAAGTTTGGCTGTGTCCATTTCACTTCAAAACAAGGCCACCAGGACTTCGTTTAGCGTGCAAGGGACTGGAAAATATCCCCCAAGTTCCGGGAAATCCATTCGAAGTTCGGCAAAATTACGATATACGTAAGGCGGTTTCGGCTACTCTTTCAGTCTTAAAGTAAAGTTGGGCTATATTTCTGTCCAGAAGCTCGAAAGTGACCGTTCAAAAAGTTTTGCTGTGTCCATTTCACTGCAAACCAAAACTATCGAAAGTTAGTTTAGGGTCCCCGGGACTGGAAAATATTCCCCAAGTTGCGGTAAAGGGAGCCGAAGTTGATGAAAATCACGATGCGCGAAATGCGGTCTCGGCTACTGTTTCAGTCTTAAAGTAAAGTGTGGCCGTATTTCGGCCCACAAGCTCGAAAGTGAGCGTTCAAAAAGGTTTGCTCTGTCCATTTCAATGCAAAGCAAGGCGATCAGGAGTTAGTTTAGAGTCCCCGGGACTGGAAAATATCCCACAAGTTCCGAGAAATCGATCCGAAAATGGTCAAAATCACGATGCGCGTAAGGCGATCTCCGCTACTCTTTCAGTCTTAAAGTGAAGTGGGGCTATATTTCGGCCCAGAAGCTCCAAAGTGGGCGTTCAAAAAGTTATGCTGTGGGCATTTCAGTGCAAACCAAGGCCATCCAGAGTTAGTTTAGAGTCCCCCGGACTGGAAAATATCCCAAAAGTTGCGTGAAATCGAGCTGAACTTGGTCTAACTCACGATGCACGTG
The DNA here is from genome assembly GCF_964199315.1 of Orbicella franksi. NCBI lineage: Eukaryota > Metazoa > Cnidaria > Anthozoa > Scleractinia > Merulinidae > Orbicella > Orbicella franksi. The sequence continues at coordinate 890,113 of NC_138153.1, forward strand.
AGGCGGTCTCGGCTACTATTTCAATGTGAAAGTGAAGTGGGATTCTATTTCGGCCCAGAAGCTACAAGGAGAGTGTTCAAAAAGCTTTCCTTTCTCCATTTCACTGAAAACCAAGGCAATCAGGAGTTAATTTAGAGTCCGCGGAAATGGAATATATCCCCCAAGTTCCGGGAAACCGACCCGAAGTTGGTCAAAATCACGATTTGCGCAAGACGGTGTCGGCTACTCTTTCAGTCTTAAAGTAAAGTGGGGCTATATTTCGGTCCAGAAGCTCGAGAGTGAGCGTTCAAAAAGTTTCGCTGTGTCCATTTCACTGAAAACCAAGAAAATCAGGAGTTAGTTTAGAGTGCCCGGGACTGGAAAATATCCCCCAAGTTCCGGCAAATCGAGCCGAAGTTGGTCAAAATTACGGTGCGCTTAAGGCGGTGTCGGCTACTCCTTCAGTCTTAAAGTGAAGTGGGGCTCTATTTCGGCCCACAAGCTCAAAGCTCAAAAAAAATTACTGTGTCTATTTCACTGCAAACCAAGGCTATCAGGGGTTAATTTAGAGTCCGCGGGAGTGGAATGTATTTCCCAAGTTCCGGAAAATCGACAAGACGTTGGTCAAAATCACGATGCGCGTAAGGCGGTCTCGGCTACTCTTTCAGTCTTAAAGTGAAGTGGGGCTATATTTCGGCCCAGAAGCTCAAAAGTGACCGTTCAAAAAGTTTTGCTGAATCCATTTCAATGCAAACCAAGGCCATCAGGGGTTACTTAAGAGTCCTCGGGACTGGAAAATATCCCCCAAGTTCCGGTAAATCGAGCCGAAGTTGGTCAAAATCACGATGTGCGTACAGCGGTCTCGGCCACTCTTTCAGTCTAAAAGTGAAGTGGGGCAATATTTCGGCCTGGAAGCTCGAAAGTGAGTGTTTAAAAAGTTTTGCTCTGTTACTTTCAGCGCAAACCAAGACCATCAGAAGTTAGTTTAGACTCCAAGGGACTGGAGAATATCCCCCAAGTCCCGGAAATCGAGCCGAAGTTGATCAAATTCATGATGCGCGTAACGTGGTCTCGGCTACTGTGTCAGTCCTAAAGTGAAGTGTGGCTATATTTCGGCCCACAAGCTAGAAAGTGAGCGTTCAAAAAGTTTTGTTGTGTCCATTTTACTTCAAAACAAGCCCATCAGGACTTAGTTTAGCGTCCAAGGGACTGCAAAATATCCCCCAAGTTCCGGGAAATCCATTCGAACTTCGTCAAAATTACGATGCGCGTAACACGGTCTCATCTACTCTTTCAGTCTTAAAGTAAAGTGGGGCTATATTTCTACCCAGAAGCTCCAAAGTTGTGCTCTGTCCATTTCACTGAAAACCAAGGCCATCAGGAGTTACTTTAGAGTCCGTTTGACTGGAATATATCTCCCAAGTTTCGGGAAATAAAGGCAAAATTGGTCAAAATCACGATTTGCTCAAGACGGTCTCGCCTACTCTTTCAGTCTTAAAGTAACATGGGGCTCTATTTCGGCCCAGAAGCTCGATAGTGAGCCTTCAAAAACTTTCGCTGTGTCCATTTCACTGCAAACCAAGACAAGCAGGAGTTAGTTGAGAGTCCCCGGGACTGGAAAATATCCCCCAAGCTCCGGGAAATCAAGCCGAAGTTTGTCAAAATCACTATGCGCGTAAGGCGGTCTCGGCTACTCTTTCAGTGTTAAAGTAATCGGGGGCTATATTTTGGCCCAGAAGCTCGAAAGTGAGCGTTCAAAAAGTTTTGCTGGGTCCATTTTACTGCAAACCAAGGCCATCAGGAATTAGTTTAGAGTCCTCAGAACTGGAATATATGCCCTTAGTTCCGGCAAATCGAGCCGAAGTTGCTCAAAATCACGATGCACGTAAGGCGGTCTCGGCTACTCTTTCAGTCTTCAAGTGAAGTGGGCTTCTATTTCGGTCCAGAAGCTCGAAAGTATGCGTTCAAAAACTTTTTCTGTTTCCGTTTCACTGCAAACCAAGACCAGCACGAGTTAGTTTAGAGTCCCCGGGACTGGAAAATATTCCGCAGGTTCCGGGAAATCGAGCCGAAGTTGATCAAAATCACGATGCGCGAAACGTGGTCTCGGCTACTGTTTCAGTCTTAAAGTGAAGTATGGCTATATTTCGGCCCACAAGCTCGAAAGTGAGCGTTCAAAAAGCTTTGCTGTGTCCATTTCACTGCAAAACAAGGCCATCGGCACCTAGTTTAGCGTCCAAGGGACTGGAAAATATCCCCCAAGTTCCGGGAAATCCACCCGAAGTTTGTCAAAATCACGATGCGCGTAAGGCGGTCTCGGCTACTTTTTCAGTATTAAAGTAAAGTGGGGTATATTTCGGCCCAGAAGCTTGAAGGTGAGCGTTCAAAAAGTTTTGCTGTCTCCATTTCACTGCAAACCAAGGCCATCAAGAGTTAGTTTAGAGTCCATGGGACTGGAAAGTATCCCCCAAGTTCCGGAATATCGACCCGAAGTTGGTCAAAATCACGATGCGCGCACGCCGGTCTCGGCTACTCTTTAAGTCGGAAGTGATGTGGGACTATATTTCGGCCTAGAACCTCGAAAGTATGCGTTCCAAATCTTGTGCTGTGTAAATTTCACTGCAAACCATGGCCATCAGGAGTTAGTTTAGAGTCCCCGGGACTGGAAAATATTCCCCAAGTTCCAGGAAAGCGAGCAGAAGTTGATCAAATTCACGATGCGCGTAACGCGGTCTCGGCTACTGTTTCAGTCTTAAAGTGAAGTGTGGCTATATTTAGGCCCACAAGCTCGAAAGTGAGCGTTCAAAAAGTTTTGCTGTGTCCATTTCACTGCAAACCAAGGCAATCAGGAGTTAGTTTAGAGTACCCTGTACCGGAAAATATCCCCCATTTCCCTGGAAATCGAGCCAAAGGTAGTCAAAATCACGATGCGCGTAAGGCCGTCCCCGTTAATCTTTCATTCTTAAAGTCAACTGGGGCAATATTTCCGCCCAGAAGCTCGAAAGTGAGCGTTCAAAAAGTTGTGCTGTGTCCATTTCACACCAGAGCATGGCCATCAGGAGTTACTTTAGAGTCCGCGGGACTGGAAAATATCCCCCAAGTTCCGGGAAATCGAGCCGAAGTTGCTCAAAATTACGATGGGCGTAAGGCGGTCTCGGCTACTCTTTCACTCTTAAAGTGAAGTGGAGCTATATTTCGGCCCCGAAGCTCAAAAGTGAGCGTTCAAAAAGTTTTGCTGTGTCCATTTTACTGCAGACCAAGGACGTTGGGGGTCACTTTAGAGTCTCCGGGACTGGAAAATATCCCCCAAGCTTCGGGAAATTTAACCGAAGTTGGTCAAAATCACGACGCGCGTACGCCGGTCTCCGCTACTATGTCAGTCTTGAAGTGAAGTGGGGCAATATTTCGGCCCAGAAGCTCGAAACTGAGTGTTTAAAAAGTTTTGCTGTGTCCATTTCACTGCAAAACAAGGCCATCACGACTTAGTTTAGCGTCCAAGGGACTGGAAATATCCCCCAAGTTACGGGAAATCCACCCGAAGTTAGTCAAAATCACGATGCGCTTAAGGGGGTCTCGGCTACTCTTTCAGTCTTAAGGTAGAGTGGGCTTAGATTTAACTCCAGAAGCTCGAAAGTAAGGCTTCAAAAATTTTTGTCTCTAGTTCACTCACATCTTAGACAGTCAGGAGTGAGTTTAGAGACTTTGGGACTGGAAAATATCTCCCAAGTTTCCCCAGATCGAGTTGAAGATCCTGAAAATCACAATGCGCGTAAGGCGCTCCCGCCTACTCTTTCAGTCTTAAAAAGAAGTAGGGCTATATTTCGGCCAGCAAGCTTGAAAGTGCGCGTTCTAAAAGTGTTCCTGTGTCCATTTCACTGGAAAGCAAGGCCATCAGGAGTTAGTTTAGAGTCCCTGGGACTGGAAAATATTCACCTATTTGCGGGAAATCGAATCGAAGTATCCCAAAATCACGATGCGCGTAAGGCGGTCTCGGCTACTCTTTCAGTCTTAAAGTTAAGTGGGGCTATATTTCGACCCATAAACTCGAAAGTGAGAGTTCAAAAAGTTTTGCTGTGTCCATTTAACAGCAAACTAAGGCCATCGTAAGTTAGTTTAGCTTCCCTGGGAATTGAAAATATTCGCGAACTTCCGGGAAATCGAGCCGACGTTGGTCAAAATTACGATGCGCGTAAGGCGGTCTCGGCTACTCTTTCAGTCTTAAAGTGAAGCAGGGCTATATTTCGGCCGAGAAGCTCGAAAGTGAGCGTTCAAAAAAATGTGCTGTGTCCATTTCACTGCAAACCCAGACCATCAGCAGTTGGTTTAGAGTCCCCGGGACTGGAATATATCCCCGAAGTTCCGGGAAATCGAACGGAAGTTGGTCAAAATCACGATGCGCGTAAGACGGTCTCGGCTACTCTTTCAGTCTTAAAGTAAAGTGGGGCTATATTTCGGGCCAGAAGCTGGAAAGTGACCCTTTGAAAAGTTACGCTTTGTGCATTTAACTGCAAACCAAGGCGATCAGGAGTTAGTTTAAAGTTCCCCGGACTGGAAAATATCCCCCAAGTTCCGGGAAATCGAGCTGAACTTGGTCAAAATCACGATGCTCCTAAGGCGGTCTCGGCTATTATTTCAGTCTTAAAGTGAAATACGGTTGTATTTCGGCCCAGAAGCTCGAAACTGAGCGTTCAAAAAGTTTTCCTGCGTCCATTTCACTGCAAACCAAGGCCATCAGGAGTTAGTTTAGAGTTCCCGGGACTTGAAAATATCCCCAAAATTCTACAAAATCGAGCGGAAGTTGGTCAAAATCACGATGCGCGTAAGGCAGTCTCGGCCACTCTTTCAGTCTTAAAGTGAAGTGGGGCTATATTTTATCCCAGATGCTCGGAAAGAACCCTTCAAAAAGTGTTACTGTGTTCATTTCACTGCAAACCAAGACAATCAGGAGTTAGTTTAGACTCCTCGGGACTGGAAAATATCGCCCAAGGTCGGGGAAATCCAGCCGAATTTTGTCAAAATCACGATGCGCGTAAGGCGGTCTCGGCTACTCTTTCATTCTTAAAGTGAACTGGGGCTATATCTCGGCGCAGAAGCTAGAAAGTGAAAGTTCAAAAAGTTTTGCTTTGTCCATTTCACCGCAACCCAAGCCACATCAGCAGATTGTTTACAGTGTCCGGGACATCAAAATATCCCCGAAGTCCCGGGAAATCGAGCCGAAGTTTGTCAAAATCACGATGCGCGTAAAGCAGTCTCGGCTACTCTTTTAGTCTCAAAGTGACGTGGCTGTATATTTCGGCCCAGAAGCTCCAAAGTGAGCGTTCAAAAAGTTTTGCTCTCTCAATTTAACTGAAAACCAAGGCCATCCTGAGTTAGTTTAGAGTCCACGGGACTGGAAAATATCTCTTAAGTTCTGGCAACTCAAGCCGGAGTTGGTCAAAATCACGATGCGTCTAAGGCGGTCTCGGCTACTATTTCAGTCTTAAAGTGAAGTGGGGCTATATTTCGGCCCAGAATTTCGAAAGTAAGCGTTCAAAAAAATTTCCTGTGTCCATTTCACTGCAGACCAAGGCCATCAGGGGTTAGTTTAGAGTCCTTGGGACTTGAATAAATCCCCGAAGTTTCGGGAAATCGAGGCGAAGTTGCTCAAAATCACGAAGCGCGTAAGACGGTGTCGGCTACTCTTTCAGTCTTAAACTGAAGTGGGGCTATATTTTGGCTCAGAAGCCCGAAGGGGAGCGTTGAAAAAGTTTTGCTCTCTCCATTTCAATGCAAACCAAGGCAATCAGGAGTTACTTTAGAGTCCCCGGTACCGGAAAATATTCCCCATCTCCCGGGAAATCGAGGCAAAGTTGGTCAAAATCACGATGCGCGTAAGGCGCTCTCGGCTTTTCTTTCATTCTTAAAGTGAACTCGGGCTATATTTCGGCCCAGAAGTTCGAAAGTGAAAGTTCAAAAAGTTTTGCTGTGTCCATTTCACCGCGAGCCAAGCCACATCAGGAGATAGTTTACAGTCTCCGGGAGATCAAATTATCCCCTAAGTTACGGGAAATCGAGCCGAAGTTTGTCAAAATCACGATGCGCGTAAAACAGTCTCGGCTACTCTTTTAGTCTTAAAGTGACGTGGCTGTATATTTCGGCCCAGAAGCTCCAAAGTGAGCGTTCAAAAAGTTATGCTGTGCCCATTTCACTGCAAAGTAAGGCCCTCAGGAAGTAGTTTACAGTCCCCGGAACTGGAAAATATCCCCCAAGTTCCGCGAAATCGAGACGAAGTGGGTCAAAATAACGATGCGCGTAAGGCGGTCTCGGCTACTCTTTCAGTCTTAAAGTGAAGTAGGGCTATATTTCGGTCCAGAAGCTCGAAAGTGAACGTTCAAAAAGTTTTCCTCTCTGAATTTCACTGAAAACCAAGGCCATCATGAGTTAGTTTAGAGTCCCCGGGACTGGAAAATATCTTTTACGTTCTGGCAACTCAAGCCGAAGTTGGTCAAAATCGCGATGCGCCTAAGGCGGCCTCGGCTACTCTTTCAGTCTTAAAGTGACGTGGGGCTCTATTTCGGCCCAGAAGCTCCAAAGTGAGTGGTGAAAAAATAAACTGTGTCCATTTCACTGCAAACCAAGGCCATCAGGAGTTAGTTTAGAGTCCCCGGGACTGCAATATATTTCCCAAGTTTCGGAAAATCGAGAAGACGTTGGTCAAAATCACGATGCGCGCAAGACGATCTTGGCTAGTCTTTCAGTCTTAAAGTGAAGTGGGGCTATATTTCGGCCCAGAAGCTCAACAGTGAGCTTCAAAAAGCTTTGCTGTATCCATTTCAATGCAAACGAAGGCCATCACGGGTTACTTAAGAGTCCTCGGGACTGGAAAATATCCCCCAAGTTCAGGGAAATTTAGCCGAAGTTGGTCACAATCACGGTGCGCGTTAGGCGATCTCGCTTACTGTTTCAGTCTTAAAGTGAAGTGAGGCTTTATTCCTGCCCAGGAGCTTGAAAGTGAGCGTTCAAAAAGTTTCCCTGTGTTTATATCACTGCAAACCAAGGCCATCAGGAGCTAGTTTAGAGTCCCCGGGACTGGAAAATATCCCCCAGTTTCCGGGAAATTGAGCCGAAGTCGGTCAAAATCACGATTTGGGTAAGGTAGTCTCGGCTACTCTTTCAGTCTTAAAGTGAAGTGGGGCTATATTTCGGGCCAGAAGCCCGAAAGTGAGCGTCCAAAAAGTTTTGCTGTGTTCATTTCACTGCAAACCAAGGCCATCAGGAGTTAGCTTAGAGTCCCCGGGACTGGAAAATATCCCACAAGTTCCGAGAAATCGATCCGAAAATGGTCAAAATCACGATGCGCGTAAGGCGATCTCCGCTACTCTTTCAGTCTTAAAGTGAACTGGGGCTATATTTCAGCCCAGAAGCTCCAAAGTGGGCGTTCAAAAAGTTATGCTCTGCGCATTTCAGTTCAAACCAAGGCCCTCCGGAGTTAGTTTGGAGTCCCCCAGACTGGAAAATATCCCAAAAGTCGCGTGAAATCGAGCTGAACTTGGTCTAACTCACGATGCGCGTGAGGTGGTCTCGGCTACTATTTCAGTCTGAAAGTGAAGTGGGATTCTATTTCGGCCCAGAAGCTACAAGGAGAGTGTTCAAAAAGGTTTCCTTTGTCCATTTCACTGAAAACCAAGGCAATCAGGAGTTAGTTTAGAGTCCGCGGAAATGGAATATATCCCCCAAGTTCCGGGAAACCGACCCGAAGTTGGTCAAAATCACGATTTGCGCAAGACGGTGTCGGCTACTCTTTCAGTCTTAAAGTAAAGTGGGGCTATATTTCGGTCCAGAAGCTCGAGAGTGAGCGTTCAAAAAGTTTCGCTGTGTCCATTTCACTGAAAACCAAGAAAATCAGGAGTTAGTTTAGAGTCCCCGGGACTGGAAAATATCCCCCAAGTTGCGGCAAATCGAGCCGAAGTTGGCCAAAATCACGGTGGGCTTAAGGCCGTGTCGGCTACTCCTTCAGTCTTAAAGTGAAGTGGGGCTCTATTTCGGCCCACAAGCTCAAAGCTCAAAAAAAATTACTGTGTCTATTTCACTGCAAACCAAGGCTATCAGGAGTTAGTTTAGAGTCCCCGGGAGTGGAATGTATTTCCCAAGTTCCCGAAAATCGACAAGACGTTGGTCAAAATCACGATGCGCGTAAGACGGTCTCGCTTACTCTTTCAGTCTTAAAGTGAAGTGGGGCTATATTTCGGCCCAGAAGCTCAAAAGTTAGCGTTCAAAAAGTTTTGCTGTATCCATTTCATTAGAAAGCAGGACCCTCAGGAAGTAGTTTACAGTCCCCGGAACTGGAAAATATCCCCCAAGTTCCGCGAAATCGAGACGAAGTGGGTCAAAATAACGATGCGCGTAAGGCGGTCTCGGCTACTCTTTCAGTCTTAAAGTGAAGTAGGGCTATATTTCGGTCCAGAAGCTCGAAAGTGAACGTTCAAAAAGTTTTCCTCTCTGAATTTCACTGAAAACCAAGGCCATCATGAGTTAGTTTAGAGTCCCCGGGACTGGAAAATATCTTTTACGTTCTGGCAACTCAAGCCGAAGTTGGTCAAAATCGCGATGCGCCTAAGGCGGCCTCGGCTACTCTTTCAGTCTTAAAGTGACGTGGGGCTCTATTTCGGCCCAGAAGCTCCAAAGTGAGTGGTGAAAAAATAAACTGTGTCCATTTCACTGCAAACCAAGGCCATCAGGAGTTAGTTTAGAGTCCCCGGGACTGCAATATATTTCCCAAGTTTCGGAAAATCGAGAAGACGTTGGTCAAAATCACGATGCGCGCAAGACGATCTTGGCTAGTCTTTCAGTCTTAAAGTGAAGTGGGGCTATATTTCGGCCCAGAAGCTCAACAGTGAGCTTCAAAAAGCTTTGCTGTATCCATTTCAATGCAAACGAAGGCCATCACGGGTTACTTAAGAGTCCTCGGGACTGGAAAATATCCCCCAAGTTCAGGGAAATTTAGCCGAAGTTGGTCACAATCACGGTGCGCGTTAGGCGATCTCGCTTACTGTTTCAGTCTTAAAGTGAAGTGAGGCTTTATTCCTGCCCAGGAGCTTGAAAGTGAGCGTTCAAAAAGTTTCCCTGTGTTTATATCACTGCAAACCAAGGCCATCAGGAGCTAGTTTAGAGTCCCCGGGACTGGAAAATATCCCCCAGTTTCCGGGAAATTGAGCCGAAGTCGGTCAAAATCACGATTTGGGTAAGGTAGTCTCGGCTACTCTTTCAGTCTTAAAGTGAAGTGGGGCTATATTTCGGGCCAGAAGCCCGAAAGTGAGCGTCCAAAAAGTTTTGCTGTGTTCATTTCACTGCAAACCAAGGCCATCAGGAGTTAGCTTAGAGTCCCCGGGACTGGAAAATATCCCACAAGTTCCGAGAAATCGATCCGAAAATGGTCAAAATCACGATGCGCGTAAGGCGATCTCCGCTACTCTTTCAGTCTTAAAGTGAACTGGGGCTATATTTCAGCCCAGAAGCTCCAAAGTGGGCGTTCAAAAAGTTATGCTCTGCGCATTTCAGTTCAAACCAAGGCCCTCCGGAGTTAGTTTGGAGTCCCCCAGACTGGAAAATATCCCAAAAGTCGCGTGAAATCGAGCTGAACTTGGTCTAACTCACGATGCGCGTGAGGTGGTCTCGGCTACTATTTCAGTCTGAAAGTGAAGTGGGATTCTATTTCGGCCCAGAAGCTACAAGGAGAGTGTTCAAAAAGGTTTCCTTTGTCCATTTCACTGAAAACCAAGGCAATCAGGAGTTAGTTTAGAGTCCGCGGAAATGGAATATATCCCCCAAGTTCCGGGAAACCGACCCGAAGTTGGTCAAAATCACGATTTGCGCAAGACGGTGTCGGCTACTCTTTCAGTCTTAAAGTAAAGTGGGGCTATATTTCGGTCCAGAAGCTCGAGAGTGAGCGTTCAAAAAGTTTCGCTGTGTCCATTTCACTGAAAACCAAGAAAATCAGGAGTTAGTTTAGAGTCCCCGGGACTGGAAAATATCCCCCAAGTTGCGGCAAATCGAGCCGAAGTTGGCCAAAATCACGGTGGGCTTAAGGCCGTGTCGGCTACTCCTTCAGTCTTAAAGTGAAGTGGGGCTCTATTTCGGCCCACAAGCTCAAAGCTCAAAAAAAATTACTGTGTCTATTTCACTGCAAACCAAGGCTATCAGGAGTTAGTTTAGAGTCCCCGGGAGTGGAATGTATTTCCCAAGTTCCCGAAAATCGACAAGACGTTGGTCAAAATCACGATGCGCGTAAGACGGTCTCGCTTACTCTTTCAGTCTTAAAGTGAAGTGGGGCTATATTTCGGCCCAGAAGCTCAAAAGTTAGCGTTCAAAAAGTTTTGCTGTATCCATTTCAATGCAAACGAAGGCCATCAGGGGTTACTTAAGAGTCCTAGAGACTGGAAAATATTCCCCAAGTTCCGGTAAATCGAGCCGAAGTTGGTCAAAATCACGATGTGCGTAAGGTGGTCTCGGCTACTCTTTCAGTCTTCAAGTGAAGTGGGCTTCTATTTCGGTCCAGACGCTTGAAAGTATGCGTTCAAAAACTTTTTCTGTTTCCGTTTCACTGCAAACCAAGACGAGCACGAGTTAGTTTAGAGTCTCCGGGACTGGAAAATGTTTCGCAAGTTCCGGGAAATCGAGCCGAAGTTGATGAAAATCACGATGCGCGAAACGTGGTCTCGGCTACTGTTTCAGTCTTAAAGTCAAGTATGGCTATATTTCGGGCCAGAAGCTCGAAAGTGAGCGTTCAAAAAGCTTTGCTGTGTCCATTTCACTGCAAAACAAGGCCATCGGCACCTAGTTTAGCGTCCAAGGGACTGGAAAATATCCCCCAAGTTCCGGGAAATCCACCCGAAGTTTGTCAAAATCACGATGCGCGTAAGGCGGTCTCGGCTACTTTTTCAGTATTAAAGTAAAGTGGGCTATATTTCGGCCCAGAAGCTTGAAGGTGAGCGTTCAAAAAGTTTTCCTGTCTCCATTTCACTGCAAACCAAAGCCATCAAGAGTTAGTTTAGAGTCCCTGGGACTGGAAAGTATCCCCCAAGTTCCGGAATATCGACCCGAAGTTGGTCAAAATCACGATGCGCGCACGCCGGTCTCGGCTACTCTTTAAGTCGTAAGTGATGTGGGACTATATTTCGGCCTAGAAGCTCGAAAGTTTCCGTTCAAAAACTTGTGCTGTGTCCATTTCACTGCAAACCATGGCCATCAGGAGTTAGTTTAGAGTCCCCGGGACTGGAAAATATTCCCCAAGTTCCAGGAAAGCGAGCAGAAGTTGATCAAAATCACGATGCGCGCAACGCGGTCTCGGCTACTGTTTCAGTCTTAAAGTGAAGTGTGGCTATATTTAGGCCCACAAGCTCGAACGTGAGCGTTCAAAAAGTTTTGCTGTGTACATTTCGCTGCAAACCAAGGCCATTAGGAGTTAGTTTAGAGTCCCCGGGACTGGAAAATATTCTCCAAGTTCCAGGATATGGCGCCGAAGTTGATGAAAATTACGATGCGCGTAACGGGCTCTCGGCAATTCTTTCAGTCTTAAATTTAAGTAGGGCTATATTTCGGCCCTGAAGCTCGAAGGTGAGCGTTCAGAATGTTTTGCTGTGTTCATTAAACTGCAAACCAAGGTCATCGGGAGTTAGTTTAGCGTCCCCGGGACTTTAAATTATTCGCCAACTTTCGGGAAATCGAGCAAAAGTGGCCCAAAATCACGATGCGCGTAAGGCGGTCTCGGCTACTCTTTCAGTCTTAAAATTAAGGGGGGCTATATTTCGACCTAGAAGCTCGAGACCGGGCGTGTACTAGTTTTACCTGCGTCCATTTCACTGACATCTTAGGCCATCAGGAGTTAGTTTAGAGTCCTTGAGACTGGAAAATATTTCCCAAATTCTGGCAGATCGAGCCAAAGATGCTCAAAATCACGATGCGCGTAAGGCGGTCTCGGCTACTCGTTTACTCCAAAAATGAAGTGGGGCTATATTTCGGCCGAGAAGCTCAACACCGAGCGTGCGCTCCTTTTGCCTGTGTACATATCACTGAAAACTAAGTTCATCAGGAGTTAGCATACAGTCCTCGGGACTGAAAAATATTCCACGAATTCCGGCAAATCGAGCCAAAGATGCTCAAAATCACGATGCGCGTAAGGCGGCCTCGGCTACTCGTTTACTCCGAAAATGAAGTGGGGCTATATTTCGGTTCTACAAGCTCGACACCGAGCGTGCTCTCCTTTTACCTGTGTCCATTTCACTAAGAACTAAGTCCATCAGGAGATAGTTTAGAATCCTCGAGAGTGGAAGCTATCCTCCAAGTTTCGGCAAATTGAACCATACTTTCTTAACATTACGATAAGCCTACGGCAGTTTTGTTTAATCTTTCAGTCTTAAAATGAAGTGGGGCTACATTTCGGCCTAGAAGCTCGACACCGAGCGTGCGCTCCTGTTACCTGTGACCATTTCACTGAAAACTAAGGCCATCAAGAGTTAGGGTAGATCGAGCCATAGTGGCTAAAAATTTCGATGCGCTTAAGGCGGTTTCGTGTACACTTTCAGTCTTAAAATAAAGTGGGGCTATATTTCGGCCTACAACCTAGAAACCTAGCGTGCGCCCGTTTTACCTGTGTCCATTTCACTAAAAACCATGGCATTGACGAGTTAGTTTAGAGCTTCCGGGACTGGAAAATATCCCCCAAGTCCCAGGAAATCAAGCCGAAGTTCGACAAAACTACCATGCGCGTAAGGCGGTCCCGGCTAATCTTTCAGTCTTAAAGTGAAGTGAGGCTATATTTCGGCCCAGAAGCTCGAAAGTGAACGTTCAAAGAGTTTCGCTGTGTCCATTTCACTGAAAACCAAGGCCATCAGGAATTAGTTTAGAGTGCCCGGGACTAGGAATTATCTCCCAAGTTCCGGGAATCGAGCCGAAGTAGCCCAAAATCACGATGCGCGTAAGGCGGTCTCGGCTAGTCTTTAAGTCTTAAAGTGAAGTAGGGCTATGCTTCGGCCCAGAAGCTCAAACGTGAGCGTTCAAAAAGATGTGCTGTGTCCATTTCACTGCAAACCAAGGCAATCAGGAGTTAGTTTAGAGTCCCAGGTACCGGAAAATATCCCCCATTTCCCTGGAAATCGAGCCAAAGTTGGTCAAAATCACAATGCGCGTAAGCCGGTCCCGGTTACTCTTTCATTCTCAAAGTCCACTGGGCAAATATTTGCGCCCAGAAGCTCGAAAGTGAGCGTTCAAAAAGTTGTGCTGTGTCCATTTCACTCCAGAGCAAGGCCATCAGGAGTTACTTTAGAGTCCGCGGGAGTGGAAAATATCCCCCAAGTTCCGGAAAATCGAGCCGAAGTTGCTCAAAATTACGATGGGCGTAAAGCGGTCTCGGCTACTCTTTCACTCTTAAAGTGAAGTGGAGCTATATTTCGGCCCAGAAGCTCAAAAGTGAGCGTTCAAAAAGTTTTGCTGTGTCCATTTTACTGCAGACCAAGGACGTCGGGAGTCAGTTTAGAGTCCCCGGGACTGGAAAATATCCCCCAAGCTCCGGGAAATTTAACCGAAGTTGGTCAAAATCACGACGCGCGTACGGCGGTCTCGGCTAGTCTTTCAGTCTTAAAGTGAAGTGGGGCAATATTTCGGCCCAGGAGCTCGAAACTGAGTGTTTGAAAAGTTTTGCTGTGTCCATTTCACTGCAAAACAAGGCCATCACGACTTAGTTTAGTGTCCAAGGGACTGGAAATATCCCCCAAGTTACGGGAAATCCACCCGAAGTTAGTCAAAATTACGATGCGCTTAAGGGGGTCTCGGCTACTCTTTCAGTCTTAAGGTAAAGTGGGCCTAGATTTAACTCCAGAAGTTCGAAAGTAAGGCTTCAAAAATTTTTGTCTCTATTTCACTCACATCTTAGACAATCAGGAGTGAGTTTAGAGACGTTGGGACTGGAAAATATCTCCCAAGTTTCGCCAGATCGAGCCGAAGATCCTCAAAATCACAATGCGCGTAACGCGCTCCCGCCTACTCTTTCAGTCTTAAAAAGAAGTAGGGCTATATTTCGGCCAGCAAGCTCGAAAGTCCGCGTTCAAAAAGTGTTCCTGTGTCCATTTCACTGGAAACCTAGGCCATCAGGACTTAGTCTAGAGTCCCCGAGACTGGAAAATATCCCCCTATTTGCGGGAAATCGAGCCGAAGTATCCCAAAATCACGATGCGCGTAAGGCGGTCTCGGCTACTCTTTCAGTCTTAAAGTGAAGTGGGGCTATATTTCGACCCATAAGCTCGAAAGTGAGCGTTCAAAAAGTTTTGCCGTGTCCATTTAACTGCAAACTAAGGCCATCGGAAGTTAGTTTAGCGTCCCCGGGAATTGAAAATATTCGCCAACTTCCGGGAAATCGGGCCGAAGCTGGTCAAAATTACGATGCGCGTAAGGCGGTCTCGGCTACTCTTTCAGTCTTAAAGTGAAGTAGGGCTATATTTCGGCCGAGAAGCTCGAAGGTGAGCGTTTAAAAAAGTCTGCTGTGTCCATTTCACTGCAAACCAAGGCCATCAGCAGTTAGTTTAGAGTCCCCGGGACTGGAATATATCCCCGAAGTTCCGGGAAATCGAACGGAAGTTGGTCAAAATCACTATGCGCGTAAGACCGTCTCGGCTACTCTTTCTGTCTGTAAAGTGGGGCTATATTTCGGCCCAGAAGCTCGAAAGTGACCCCTTAAAAAGTTACGCTTTGTGCATTTAACTGCAAAGCAAGGCAACCAGGAGTTAGTTTAAAGTCACCCGGACTGGAAAATATCCGCCAAGTTCCGGGAAATCGAGCTGAACTTGGTCAAAATCACCATGCTCGTAACTCGGTCTCCGCTACTATTTCTGTCTTAAAGTGAAATACGGTTGTATTTCGGCCCAGAAGCTCGAAACTGAGCGTTCAAAAAGTTTTCCTGCGTCCATTTCACTGAAACCAAGGCCATCAGGAGTTAGTTTAGAGTCCCTGGGACTTGAAAATATCGCCAAAATTCTACAAAATCGAGCGGAAGTTGCTCAAAATCACGATGCGCCTAAGTCGGTTTCGCCTACTCTTTCAGTCTTAAAGTAAAGTGGGGCTATATTTTATCCCAGAAGCTCGAAAATAAGCCTTCAAAAAGTATTACTGTGTTCATTTCACTGTAAACCAAGGCCATCAGGAGTTAGTTTAGACTCCTCGGGACTGGAAAATATCGCCCAAGTTCGGGGAAATCGAGCCGAATTTTTTCAAAATCACGATGCGCGTAAGGCGGTCTCGGCTACTCTTTCATTCTTAAAGTGAACTGGGGCTATATTCCGGCCCAGAAGCTGGAAAGTGACCCTTTAAAAAGTTACGCTTTTTGCATTTAACTGCAAACCAAGGCCATCAGGAGTTAGTTTAAAGTCACCCGGACTGGAAAATATCCCCCAAGTTCCGGGAAATCGAGCTGAACTTGGTCAAAATCACGATGCTCCTAAGGCGGTGTCGGCTACTATTTCAGTCTTAAAGTGAAATACGGTTGTATTTAAGGACTGAGATCCACCCTAAGTTTGTCAAAATCACAATGCGCGTAAGGTGATCTCGGTTACTCTTTAAGTCTTAAAGTAAAGTGGGACTTCATTTCGGCCAGGAAGCTCGGGGGTGAGTGTTCAAAAAGTTTTGCTGTGTCCATTTCACTGCAAACCAAGGCCATCAGGAGTTAGTTTAGAGTTCCTGGGACTGGAAAATATTCCCCAAGTTCCGGAATATCGACCCGAAGTTTGTCAAACTCACGATGCAAGCAAGGCGGTCTCGGCTACTCTTTCAGTCTTAAACTGAAGTGGGGCTATATTTCGGCCCAAAATCTCGAAAGTGTGCTTTCAAAAAATTGTGCTGTGTCCATTTCAATGGAACCAAGGCCATCAGAAGTTAGTTTAGAGTCCCCGGGACTGGGAAATATCCCGCAAGTCCCGGGAATTGGAGCCGAAGTTGATCAAATTCATGATGCGCGTAACGTGGTGTCGGCTACTGTTTCAGTCTTAAAGTCAAGTGTGCCTATATTTCGGCCCACAAGCTAAAAAGTGGGCGTTGAAAAAGTTTTGCTGTGTCCATTTCACCGCGAACCAAGCCACATCAGGAGATAGTTTACAGTCTCCGGGACATATCCCCCAAAATATCCCCCAAGTTCCGGGAAATCGAGCCGAAGTTTGTCAAAATCGCGATACGCGTAAAGCAGTCTCGGTTACTTGTTTAGTCTTAAAGTGAGGTGGCTGTATATTTCGGCCCAGAAGCTCCAAAGTGAGCGTTCAAAAAGTTATCCTGTGCCCATTTCACTGCAAAGCAAGGCCCTCAGGAAGTAGTTTACAGTCCCCGGAACTGGAAAATATCCCCCAAGTTCCGCGAAATCGAGACGAAGTGGGACAAAATAACGATTCGCGTAAGGCGGTCTCGGCTACTCTTTCAGTCTTAAAGTGAAGTAGGGCTATATTTCGGTCCAGAAGCTCGAAAGTGAGCGTTCAAAAAGTTTTCCTCTCTGAATTTCACTGAAAACCAAGGCCATCATGAGTTAGTTAAGAGTCCCCGGGACTGGAAAATATCTTTTAAGTTCTGGCAACTCAAGCCGAAGTTGGGCAAAATCACGATGCGCCTAAGGCGGCCCGGCTACTCTTTCAGTCTTAAAGTGAAGTGGGGCTCTATTTCGGCCCAGAAGCTCCAAAGTGAGCGCTGCAAAAAATTGGCTGTGTCTATTTCACTGCAAACCAAGGCCATGAGGAGTTAGTTTAGAGTCCCCGGGACTGCAATATATTTCCCAAGTTCCGAAAAATCGAGAAGACGTTGGTCAAAATCACGATGCGCGCAAGACGGTCTTCGCTAGTCTTTCAGTCTTAAAGTGAAGTGGGGCTATATTTCGGCCCAGAAGCTCAAAAGTGAGCTACAAAAAGTTTTCCTGTATCCATTTCAATGCAAACGAAGGCCATCACGGGTTACTTAAGAGTCCTCGGGACTGGAAAATATCCCCCAAGTTCAGGGAAATTTAGCCGAAGTTGGTCAAAATCACGGTGCAAGTTAGGCGGTCTTCCTTACTGTTTCAGTCTTAAAGTGAAGTGAGGCTTTATTCCTGCCCAGGAGCTTGAAAGTGAGCGTTCAAAAAGTTTCCCTGTGTTTATTTCACTGCAAACCAAAGCCATCAGCACCTAGTTTAGAGTCCCCGGGACTGGAAAATATCCCTAAACTTCCGGGAAATCGAGCCGAAGTTGGTCAAAATCACGATTTGCGTAAGGTACTCTCGGCTACTCTTTCAGTCTTAAAGTGAAGTGGGGCTATATTTCGGGCAAGAAGCCCGAAAGTGAGCGTTCAAAAAGTTTTGCTGTGTTCATTTCACTGCAAACTAAGGCCATCAGGAGTTATTTTAGCGTCTCCGAGACAAGAAAATATGCCCCAACGTCCGGGAAATTGAGCCGAGGTTGGTCAAAATCACGATGCCGCTAAAGTGGTCTCGGCTACTCTTTCTGTCTTAAAGTGAAGTGGGGCTATATTTCGGGCCAGAACCCCGAAAGTGAGCGTTCAAAAAGTTTTGCTGTGTCCATTTCACTGCAAACCAAGGCCATCAGGGGTTAGTTTTCAGTCCCCGGGACTGAAAAATATTGCCCAAGTTCCGGGGAATCGAACGGAGGTTGATCAAAATCACGATGCGCGAAATGCGGTATCGGCTACTGTTTCAGTCTTAAAGTGAAGCGGGGCTATATTTCGGCCCAGAAGCCCGAAAGTGAACGTTCAAAAAGTTTTGCTGTGTTCTTTGACTGAAAAACAAGGCCATCACGAGTTAGTTTAGCGTCCCTGGGACTGGAAAATATTCCCCAAGTTCCGGTAAATCGAGCTGAAGTTGGTCAAAATCACGATGCTCCCAAAGCGGTCTCGGCTACCCTTTCAGTCTTAAAGTGAAGTGGGCCTATATTTCTGTCCAGAAGTTCGAAAGTGAGCGTTCAAAAAGTTTTGCTGTGTGCATTTCACCACAAACCAAAGCAATCAAAAGTTAGTTTAGGGACCCCGGGACTGGCAAATATTCCCCAAGTTCCGGGAAAGCGAGCCGAAGTTGATCAAAATCACGATGCTCGAAATGCCGTCTAGGCTCCTGTTCCAGTCTTAAAGTAAAGTGTGGCT
Organism: Orbicella franksi; assembly: GCF_964199315.1. Taxonomy (NCBI): domain Eukaryota; kingdom Metazoa; phylum Cnidaria; class Anthozoa; order Scleractinia; family Merulinidae; genus Orbicella; species Orbicella franksi. The sequence goes on from NC_138153.1 coordinate 908,221, forward strand.
ATATTTCGGCCCACAAGCTCGAAAGTGAGCGTTCAAAAAGTTTTGCTCTGTCCATTTCAATGCAAAGCAAGGTGATCAGGAGTTAGTTTAGGGTCCCCGGGACTGGAAAATATCCCCTAAGTTCCGAGAAATCGATCCGAAAATGGTCAAAACCACGATGCGCGTAAGGCGATCTCAGCTACTCTTTGAGTCTTAAAGTGAAGTGGGGCTATATTTCGGCCCACAAGCTCCAAAGTGGGCGTTCAAAAAGTTATGCTGTGCGCATTTCAGTACAAACCAAGGCCATCCGGAGTTCGTTTAGAGTCCCCGGGACTGGAAAATATCCCCCAAGTTCCGAGAAATCGATCCGAAAATGGTCAAAATCACGATGCGCGTAAGGCGATCTCGGCTACTCTTTCAGTCTTAAAATGAAGTGGGGCTATATTTCGGCCCAGAAGCTCCAAAGTGGGCGTTCAAAAAGTTATGCTGTGCTCATTTCAGTGCAAATCAAAGCCATCCAGAGTTAGTTTAGAGTCCCCCAGACTGGAAAATATCCCAAAAGTTGCGTGAAATCGAGGTGAACTTGGTCTAACTCACTATGCGCGTGAGGCGGTCTCGGCTACTATTTCAGTCTGAAAGTGAAGTGGGATTCTATTTCGGCCCAGAAGCTAAAAAAAGAGTGTTCAAAAAGCTTTCGTTTGTCCATTTCACTGAAAACCAAGGCCATCAGGAGTTAGTTTAGAGCCCGCAGAAATGGAATATATCCCCCAAGTTCCGGGAAACCGACCCGAAGTTGGTCAAAATCACGATTTGCGCAAGACGGTGTCGGCTACTCTTTCAGTCTTAAAGTAAAGTGGGGCTATATTTCGGTCCAGAAGCTCGAGAGTGAGCGTTCAAAAAGTTTCGCTGTGTCCATTTCACTGAAAACCAAGAAAATCAGGAGTTAGTTTAGAGTGCCCGGGACTGTAAAATATCCCCCAAGTTGCGGCAAATTGAGCCGAAGTTGGTCAAAATCACGGTGCGCTTTGGGGAGTGTCGGCTTTTCCTTCAGTCTTAAAGTGAAGTAGGGCTTTATTTCGGCCCACAAGCTCAAAGCTCAAAAAAAAATTACTGTGTCTATTTCACTGCAAACCAAGGCTATCAGGAGTTAGTTTAGAGTCCCCGTGAGTGGAATGTATTTCCGAAGTTCCGGAAAATCGACAAGACGTTGGTCAAAATCACGATGCGCGTAAGACGGTCTCGGCTACTCTTTCAGTCTTAAAGTGAAGTGGGGCTATATTTCGACCCAGAAGCTCAAAAGTGAGCGTTCAAAAAGTTTTGCTGTATCCATTTCAATGCAAACGAAGGCCATCAGGGGCTACTTAAGAGTCCTCGGGACAGGAAAATATCCCCCAAGTTCCGGTAAATCGAGCCGAAGTTGGTCAAAATCACGATGTGCGTAAGGTGGTCTCGGCTACTCTTTCAGTCTTAAAGTGAAGTGGGGCAATATTTCGGCCCAGAAGCTCCAAAGTGAGTGTTTAAAAAGTTTTGCTCTGTCGCTTTTAGTGCAAACCAAGGCCATCAGAAGTTACTTTAGAGTCCCCGGGACTGGAGAATATCCCCCAAGTCCCGGGAAATCGAGCCGAAGTTGATCAAATTCATGATGCGCGTAACGTGGTCTCGGCTACTGTGTCAGTCCTAAAGTGAAGTTTTGCTATATTTTGGCCCAGAAGCTCGAAAGTGAGCGTTCAAAAAGTTTTGCTGGGTCCGTTTTACTGCAAACCAAGGCCATCAGGAATTAATTTAGAGTCCTCAGAACTGGAATATATCCCCTTAGTTCCGGCAAATCGAGCCGAAGTTGCTCAAAATCACGATGCACGTAAGGCGGTCTCGGCTACTCTTTCAGTCTTCAAGTGAAGTGGGCTTCTATTTCGGTCCAGAAGCTCGAAAGTATGCGTTCAAAAACTTTTTCTGTTTCCGTTTCACTGCAAACCAAGACCGGCACGAGTTAGTTTAGAGTCCCCGGGACTGGAAAATATTTCGCAAGTTCCGGGAAATCGAGCCGAAGTTGATCAAAATCACGATGCGCGAAACGTGGTCTCGGCTACTGTTTCAGTCTTGAAGTCAAGTATGGCTATATTTCGGCCCACAAGCTCGAAAGTGAGCGTTCAAAAAGCTTTGCTGTGTCCATTTCACTGCAAAACAAGGCCATCGGCACCTAGTTTAGCGTCCAAGGGACTGGAAGATAACTCCCAAGTTCCGGGAAATCCACCCGAAGTTTGTCAAAATCACGATGCGCGTAAGGCGGTCTCGGCTACTTTTTCAGTATTAAAGTAAAGTGGGTTATATTTCGGCCCAGAAGCTTGAAGATGAGCGTTCAAAAAGTTTTGCTGTGTCCATTTCACTGCAAACCAAGGCCATCAAGAGTTAGTTTAGAGTCCCTGGGACTGGAAAATATCCCCCAAGTTCCGGAATATCGACCCGAAGTTGGTCAAAATCACGATGCGCGCACGCCGGTCTCGGCTTCTCTCTAAGTCGTAAGTGATGTGGGACTATATTTCGGGCTAAAAGCTCGAAAGTGTGCATTCAAAAACTGTGTGAATTTCACTGCAAACCATGGCCATCAGGAGTTAGTTTAGAGTCCCCGGGACTGGAAAATATTCCCCAAGTTCCAGGAAAGCGAGCAGAAGTTGATCAAAATCACGATGTGCGTAACGTGATCTCGGCTACTCTTTCAGTCCTAAAGTCAAGTGTGGCTATATTTAGGCCCACAAGCTCGAAAGTGAGCGTTCAAAAAGTTTTGCTGTGTCCATTTCACTGCAAACCAAGGCCATCAGGAGTTAGTATAGAGTTCCCGGGACTGGAAAATATTCTCCAAGTTCCAGGATATGGCGTTGAAGTTGATGAAAATTACGATGCGCGTAACGGGCTCTCGGCTATTCTTTCAGTCTTAAATTTAAGTAGGGCTACATTTCGGCCCTGAAGCTCGAAGGTGAGCGTTCAGAATGTTTTGCTGTGTTCATTAAACTGCAAACCAAGGTCATCGGGAGTTAGTTTACCGTCCCCGGGACTTTGAATTATTCGCCAACTTTCGGGAAATCGAGCAAAAGTGGCCCAAAATCACGATGCGCGTAAGGCGGTCTCGGCTACTCTTTCAGTCTTAAAATTAAGGGGGGCTATATTTCGACCTAGAAGCTCGAGACCGGGCGTGCGCTAATTTTACCTGTGTCCATTTAACTGACATCTTAGGCCATCAGGAGTTAGTTTAGAGTCCTTGGGACTGCAAAAATATTTCCCAAATTCTGGCAGATCGAGCCAAAGTTGCTCAAAATCACGATGCGCGTAAGGCGGTCCCGGTTACTCTTTCATTCTTAAAGTCAACTGGGGCAATATTTCCGCCCAGAAGCTCAAAAGTGAGGGTTCAAAAAGTTTTGCTGTGTCCATTTTACTGCAGACCAAGGACGTCGGGGGTCAGTTTAGAGTACCCGGGACTGTAAAATATCCCCCAAGCTCCGGGAAATTTAACCGAAGTTGGCCAAAATCACGACGTGCGTACGGCGGTCTCGGCTACTCTTTCAGTGTTAAAGCGAAGTGGGGCAATATTTCGGCCCAGAAGCTCGAAACTGAGTGTTTAAAAAGTTTTGCTGTGTCCATTTCACTGCAAAACAAGGCCATCACAACTTAGTTTAGCGTCCAAGGGACTGGAAATATCCCCCCAAGTTACGGGAAATCCACCCGAAGTTAGTCAAAATCACGATGCGCTTAAGGGGGTCTCGGCTACTCTTTCAGTCTTAAGGTAAAGTGGGCTTAGATTTAACTTCAGAAGCTCGAAAGTAAGGCTTCAAAAATTTTTGTCTCTATTTCACTCACATCTTAGACAATCAGGAGTGAGTTTAGAGACGTTGGGACTGGAAAATATCTCCCAAGTTTCGCCAGAGCGAGCCGAAGATCCTCAAAATCACAATGCGCGTAAGGCGCTCCCGCCTACTCTTTCAGTCTTAAAAAGAAGTAGGGCTATATTTCGGCCAGCAAGCTTGAAAGTGCGCGTTCAAAAAGTGTTCCTGTGTCCATTTCACTGGAAAGCAAGGCCATCAGGAGTTAGTTTAGAGTCCCCGGGACTGGAAAATATCCCCCTATTTGCGGGAAATCGAGCCGAAGTATCCCAAAATCACGATGCGCGTAAGGCGGTCTCAGCTACTCTTTCAGTCTTAAAGTGAAGTGGGGCTATATTTCGACCAATAAGCTCGAAAGTAAGAGTTCAAAAAGTTTTGCTCTGTCCATTTAACTGCAAACTAAGGCCATCGGAAGTTAGTTTAGCTTTCCCGGGAATTGAAAATATTCGCCAACTTCCGGGAAATCGAGCCGACGTTGGTCAAAATTACGATGCGCGTAAGGCGGTCTCGGCTACTCTTTCAGTCTTAAAGTGAAGTAGGGCTATATTTCGGCCGAGAAGCTCGAAAGTGAGCGTTCAAAAAAATGTGCTGTGTCCATTTCACTGCAAACCAAGGCCATCAGCAGTTACTTTAGAGTCCCCGGGACTGGAATATATCCCCGAAGTTCCGGGAAATCGAGCCGAAGTTGGTCAAAATCACGATGCGCGTTAGACGGTCTCGGCCACTCTTTCAGTCTTAAAGTAAAGTGGGGCTATATTTCGGCCCAGAAGCTCGAAAGTGACCCTTTAAAAAGTTACGCTTTGTGCATTTAACTGCAAACCAAGGCGATCAGGAGTTAGTTTAAAGTCCCCCGGACTGGAAAATATCCCCCAAGTTCCGGGAAATCGAGCTGAACTTGGTCAAAATGACGATGCTCGTAACGCGGTCTCGGCTACTATTTCAGTCTTAAAGTGAAATACGGTTGTATTTCGGCCAAGAAGCCCGAAACTGAGCGTTCAAAAAGTTTTCCCGCGTCCATTTCACTGCAAACCAAGGCCATCAGGAGTTAGTTTAGACTCCTCGGGACTGGAAAATATCGGTCAAGTTCTGGGAAATCGAGCCGAATTTTGTCAAAATCACGATGCGCGTAGGGCGGTCTCGGCTACTCTTTCATTCTTAAAGTGAACTTGGGCTATATTTCGGCCCAGAAGCTAGAAAGTGAAAGTTCAAAAAGTTTTGCTGTGTCCATTTCACCGCGAACCAAGCCACATCAGCAGATTGTTTACAGTGTCCGGGACATCAAAATATCCCCCAAGTCCCGGGAAATCGAGCCGAAGTTTGTCAAAATCACGATGCGCGTAAAGCAGTCTCGGCTACTCTTTTAGTCTTAAAGTGACGTGGCTGTATATTTCGGCCCAAAAGCTCGAAAGTGAGCGTTCAAAAAGTTTTGCTCTCTCAATTTAACTGAAAACCAAGGCCATCCTGAGTTAGTTTAGAGTCCACGGGACTGGAAAATATCCCTTAAGTTGTGGCAACTCAAGCCGAAGTTGGTCAAAATCACGATGCGTCTAAGGCGGTCTCGGCTACTATTTCAGTCTTAAAGTGAAGTGGGGCTATATTTCGGCCCAGAATTTCGAAAGTAAGCGTTCAAAAAAATTTGCTGTGTCCATTTCACTGCACACCAAGGCCATCAGGGGTTAGTTTAGAGTCCTTGGGACTTGAATATATCCCCGAAGTTTCGGGAAATCGAGCCGAAGTTGGTCAAAATCACCATGCGCGTAAGACGGTGTCGGCTACTCCTTCAGTCTTAAACTGAAGTGGGGCTATATTTCGGCTCAGAAGCCCAAAGGGGAGCGTTGAAAAAGTTTTGCTCTCTCCATTTCAATGCAAACCAAGGCAATCAGGAGTTACTTTAGAGTCCCCGGTACCGGAAAATATTCCCCATTTTCCGGGAAATCGAGCGAAAGTTGGTCAAAATCACGATGCGCGTAAGGCGGTCTGGGCTATTCTTTCATTCTTAAAGTGAACTCGGGCTATATTTCGGCCCAGAAGCTCGAAAGTGAAAGTTCAAAAAGTTTTGCTGTGTCCATTTCACCGCGAACCAAGCCACATCAGGAGATAGTTTACAGTCTTCGGGACATTAAAATATCCGCCAAGTTCCGGGAAATCGATCCGAAGTTTGTCAAAATCACGATGCGCGTAAAGCAGTCTCCGCCACTCTTTTAGTCTTAAAGTGACGTGGCTGTATATTTCGGCCCAGAAGCTCCAAAGTGAGCGTTCAAAAAGTTATCCTGTGCCCATTTCACTGCAAAGCAAGGCGCTCAGGAAGTAGTTTACAGTCCCCGGAACTGGAAAATATCCCCCAAGTTCCGCGAAATCGAGACGAAGTTGGTCAAAATAACGATTCGCGTAAGGCGGTCTCGGCTACTCTTTCAGTCTTAAAGTGAAGTAGGGCTATATTTCGGTCCAGAAGCTCGAAAGTGAGCGTTCACAAAGTATTCCTCTCTGAATTTCACTGAAAACCAAGGCCATCATGAGTTAGTTTAGAGTCCCCGGGACTGGAAAATATCTTTTAAGTTCTGGCAACTCAAGCCGAAGTTGGTCAAAATCACGATGCGCCTAAGGCGGCCCGGCTACTCTTTCAGTCTTAAAGTGACGTGGGGCTCTATTTCGGCCCAGAAGCTCCAAAGTGAGCGCTGCAAAAAATTTGCTGTGTCCACTTCACTGGAAACCAAGGGCATCAGGAGTTCGTTTAGAGTCCCCGGGACTGCAATATATTTCCCAAGTTCCGGAAAATCGAGAAGCCGTTGGTCAAAATCACGATGCGCGCAAGACGGTCTTGGCTAGTCTTTCAGTCTTAAAGTGAAGTGGGGCTATATTTGGGCCCAGAAGCTCAAAAGTGAGCGTTCAAAAAGTTTTCCAAACCAAGGCCATCAGGGGTTACTTAAGAGTCTTCGGGGCTGGAAAATATCCCCCAAGTTCAGGGAAATTTAGCCGAAGTTGGTCAAAATCACGGTGCGCGTTAGGCGGTCTCGCTTACTGTTTCAGTCTTAAAGTGAACTGAGGCTTTATTCCTGGCCAGTAGCTTGAAAGTGAGTGTTCAAAAAGTTTCCCTGTGTTTATTTCACTGCAAACCAAAGCCATCAGGAGCTAGTTTAGGGTCCCCGGGACTGAAAAATATCCCCCAACTTCCTGGAAATCGAGCCGAAGTTGGTCAAAATCACGATTTGCGTAAGGTAGTCTCGGCTACTCTTTCAGTCTTAAAGTGAAGTGGGGCTATATTTCGGGCCAGAAGCCCGAAAGTGAGCGTTCAAAAAGTTTTGCTGTGTTCATTTCACTGCAAACCAAGGCCATCAGGAGTTATTTTAGCGTCTCCGAGACAAGAAAATATGCCCCAACGTCCGGGAAATAGAGCCGAAGTTGGTCAACATCACGATGCCCCTAAAGTGGTCTCGGCTACTCTTTCTGTCTTAAAGTGAAGTGGGGCTATATTTCGGGCCAGAAGCCCGAAAGTGAGCGTTCAAAAAGTTTTGCTGTGTCCATTTCACTGCAAACCAAGGCCATCAGGGGTTAGTTTTCAGTCCCCGGGACTGAAAAATATTGCCCAAGTTCCGGGAAATCGAGCCGAAGTTGATCAAAATCACGATGCGCGAAACGTGGTCTCGGCTACTGTTTCAGTCTTAAAGTCAAGTATGGCTATATTTCGACCCACAAGCTCGAAAGTGAGCCTTCAAAAAGCTTTGCTGTGTCCATTTCACTGCAAAAAAAGGCCATCGGCACCTAGTTTAGCGTCCAAGGGACTGGAAAATATCCCCCAAGTTCCGACTAATCCACCCGAAGTTTGTCAAAATCACGATGCGCGTAAGGCGGTCTCGGCTACTTTTTAAGTATTAAAGTAAAGTGGGCTATATTTCGGCCCAGAAGCTTGAAGGTGAGCGTTCAAAAAGTTTTGCTGTCTCCATTTCACTGCAAACCAAGGCCATCAAGAGTTAGTTTAGAGTCCCTGGGACTGGAAAACATCCCCCAAGTTCCGGAATATCGACCCGAAGTTGGTCAAAATCACGATGCGCGCACGCCGGTCTGGGCTACTCTTTAAGTCGTAAGTGATGTGGGACTATATTTCGGCCTAGAAGCTCGAAAGTGTGCGTTCAAAAACTTGTGCTGTGTGAATTTCACTGCAAACCATGGCCATCAGGAGTTAGTTTAGAGTCCCCGGGACTGGAAAATATTCCCCAAGTTCCAGGAAAGCGAGCAAAAGTTGATCAAAATCACGATGCGCGTAAGGTGGTCTCGGCTACTCTTTCAGTCTTAAAGTGAAGTGTGGCTATATTTCGGCAAAGAAGGTCGAAAGTGAGCGTTGAAAAAGTTATGCTGTGTCCGATTCACTGCAAAGCAAGGCAATCAGGTGTTAGTTTAGAGTCCACCGGATTTGAAAATATCCCCCCAAGTTCTGTGAGATCGAGCCTAAGCTGGTCAAAATCACGATGCGCGTAAGGCGGTCTCGGCTACTCTTAAAGTCTTAAAGTGAAGTGGTGCTATATTGGGGCCCAGAAGCTCGAAGGTGAGCGTTAAAAATGTTTTCCTATGTCCATTTCAATGCAAACCAAGGGCATCAGGAGTTAGTTAAGAGTCCCCGGGACTAAAAAAATATGCCCCAAGTTGCGGGAAATCGAGCCGAAGTTGGTCAAAATCACGATGCGCGTAAGGCGCTCTCGCTTACTCTTTCAGTCTTTAAGTGAAGTCGGGCTATATTTGGGCCCAGAAGCTCGAAAGTGAACGTTCAAAAATGTTTGCTATGTCCATTTCAATGGGACCAAAGCCATCAGGAGTTACTTTAGAGTCCGCGGGACTAAAAAATATTCCCCAAGTTCCGGGAAACCGAGCCGAAGTTGGTCAAAATCACGATGCGCGTAAGGCGGGCTCCGCTACTCTTTTAGTCTTAAAGTAAAGTGGCGCTATATTTCGTCCCAGAAGCTCGAAAATGAGCGTTCAAAAAGCCTTGCTCTGTGCAGTTTACTGCAGACCAAGGACGTCGGGGGTCAGTTTAGAGTCCCCGGGAATGGAAAATATCCCCCAAGTTCCGGGAAATTTAGCCGAAGTTGATCAAAATTACGACGCGCGTACGCGGTCTCGGCTACTCTTTCAGTCTTAAAGTGAAGTGGGGCAATATTTCGCCGCAGAAGCTCGAGACTGAGTGTTTAAAAAGTTTTGCTGTGTCAATTTCACTGCAAAGCAAGGCCATCAGGAGTTAGTATAGAGACCCAGGGAGTGGAAAATATCCCCCAAGTTCCGGCAAATTTAGCCTAAGTTTGTCAAAATCACCCTGGGCGTAAGACGGTACGGTCTTGGCTAATCTTTCAGTCTTAAAGTGAAGTGGGGCTATATTTCGCCCCCGGAAGCTCGAAAGTGAGCGTTCAAAAAGTTTTCCCTTGTCAAGTTCACTTCAAACCAAGGTGATCAGGAGTTAGTTTAGGGTCCCCAGGACTGGAAAATATCTCCCAAGTTCCGGGATATCGATCCGAAGTTGGTCAAAATCACGATTCGCGAAACGCGGGTCGGCTATTGTTGCAGTCTTAAAGTGAAGTGGGGCTATATTTCAGCCCAGAAGCTGGAAAGTGACCGTTTAAAAAGTTACGCTTCGTGCCTTTAACTGCAAAAAAAGGCCATCAGGAGTTATTTTAAAGTCCCCCGGACTGGAAAATATCCCCCAAGTTCCGGGAAATCGAGCTGAACTCGATCAAAACCACGATGTCTATAACGCGGTCTCGGCTATTCTTTCAGTCTTAGAGTGAAGTGCGGCTATATTTTGGCGCAGAAGCTCGAAGATGAGCGTTCAAAAAGTTTTGCTGTGTCCATTTCATTGCAAACCAAGGCCATCAGGAATTAGTTTAGAGTCCACAGAACTGGAAAATATTCCCTAAGTTCCGGCCAATCGAGCCGACGTTGCTCAAAATCACGATGCGCGTAAGGCGGACTCGGCTCATCTTTCACTCCTCAAGTGAAGTGGGGCTATATTTCGGCCCAGAAGCTCGAAACTCTGCTTTCAAAAACTTTTGCTGTTTCAATTTCACTGCAAAACAAGGTCATCAGGACTTAGTTTATAATCCCCGGGACTAGAAAATATCCCCCAAGTCCCGGGAAATCAAGCCGAAGATGGTCAAAATCACGATGCGCGTAAAGCGGTCTCGGCAACTCTTTAAGTCTTAAAGTGAAGTGGGGTTATATTTCGGCCCAGAAGGTCCAAAGTGAGCGTTCAAAAAGGTTTTGCTGTGTCCATTTCACTGCAAAGCAAGGCCATCAGGAGTTAGTTTAGAGTCCCCGCGACTGGAAAATATCCCCCAAGTTCCGGGAAATGGAGCCGAACTTGGTCAAAATCACGATGCGCTTAAGACGGTCTTGGCTACCCTTTTAGTGTTAAAGTAAAGTGGGGCTATATTTTGGCCCAGAAGCTCGAAATTGAGCGTTCAAAAAGTTTTGCTGTGTTCATTTTACTGCAAACCAAAGCCATCAGTAATTAGTTTAGAGTCCTCAGAACTGGAATATATCCCCTAAGTTCCGGCAAATCGAGCCGAAGTTGCTCAAAATCAGGATGCGCGTAAGTCGGTCTCGGCTACTCTTTCAGTCTTCAAGTGAAGTGGGGCTCTATTTCGGTGCAGAACCTCGAAAGTGTGCGTTCAAAAACTTGTGCTGTGCAAATTTCACTGCAAACCATGGCCATCAGGAGTTAGTTTAGAGTCCCCGGGACTGGAAAACATTCCCCAAGTTCCGGAAAATCGAGCAGAAGTTGATCAAAATCACAATGCGCGTAACACGGTCTCGGCTACTGTTTCAGTCTTAAGGTGACGTGTGGCTGTATTTCGGCCCACGAGCTCGAAAGTGAGCTTTCAAAAACTTTTCCTGTGTCCATTTCACCTTAAACCAAGGCCATCAGGAATTAGTTTAGAGTACGCGGAAGTAGAAAATATCCCCCCAGTTCCGGGAAATCGAGCCCAAGTTGGTCAAAATCACGATGCGCGCAAGGCGGTCCCGGCTACTCTTTCAGTCTTAAAGTTAAGTTGGGCTATATTTCGGCCAGGAGGCTTGAAAGTGCACATTCGAAAAGTTTTGCTGTGTCCATTTTACTGCAAAGCAAGGCCATCAGGAGTTAGTTTAGAGCCCGTGGGACTAGAAAATATTTCCCAAGTTCCCCCAGATCGAGCCGAAGTTGGTCAAAGTCACGATGCACGTAAGGCGCTCTCGGTTAGTCTTTCAGTCTTAAAGTGAAGTTGGGCTATATTTCGGCCCAGAAGCTCGAAGGTGCGCGTTCAAAAAGTTTTGCTCTGTCCTTTTCACTGGAAACCAAGGCCGTCAGGAGTTAGTTTAGAGTCCCTGAGAGTGGAAAATATTCTCCAAGTTCCAGGAAATCGCGCCGAAGTTGATCAAAATCACGATGCGCGTAACGGGCTCTCGGCTATTCTTTCAGTCTTAAATTTAAGTAGGGCTATATTTCGGCCCTGAAGCTCGAAGGTGAGCGTTCAGAATGTTTTGCTGTGTTCATTAAACTGCAAACCAAGGTCATCGGGAGTTAGTTTAGCGTCCCCGGGACTTTAAATTATTCGCCAACCCTCGGGAAATCGAGCAAAAGTGGCCCAAAATCACGATGCGCGTAAGGCGGTCTCGGCTACTCTTTCAGTCTTAAAATTAAGGGGGGCTATATTTCGACCTAGAAGCTCGAGACCGGGCGTGCGCTAATTTTACCTGTGTCCATTTCACTGACATTTTAGGCGATCAGGTGTTAGTTTAGAGTCCTTGGGACTGGACAATATTTCCGAAATTCTGGCAAATCGAGCCAAAGATGCTCAAAATCAAGATGCTAGTAAGGCGGTCTCGGCTACTCTTTCACTCTGAAAATGAAGTGGGGCCATATTTCGGTTCTACAAGCTTGACACCGAGCGTGCGCTCCTTTTTCCTGTGTCCTTTTCACTAAGAACTAAGTCCATCAGGAGATAGTTTAGAGTCCTCGATACTGGAAACTATCCTCCAAGTTTCGGCAAATTGAGCCATAGTTTCCTAAAATTACGATAAGCGTACGGCAGTTTCGTTTACTCTTTCAGTCTTAAAATGAAGTGGGGCCTTATTTCGACCTATAAGCTCGACAGGGAGCGTGCGCTCCTGTTACCTGTGACCATTTTACTGAAGACTAAGGTTATCAGGAGTTAGCTTAGAGTCCCCGGGACTGGAAAATATCCCCCAAGTTTTGGCAGATCGAGCCATAGTGGCTAAAAATTTCGGTGCCCTTAAGGCGGTTTCGTCTACCCTTTCAGTCTTAAAATAAAGTGGGGCTACATTTCGGCTTACAACCTGGAAACCTAGCGTGCGCTCCTTTCACCTGTGTCCATTTCACTGAAAACCAAGGCAATCAGGAGTTAGTTTAGAGCTTCCGGGACTGGAAAATATCCCCCAAACCCCGAGAAATCAAGCCGAAGTTGGACAAATTTACCATGCGCGTAAGGCGGTCTCGGCTACTCTTTCAGTCTTAAAGTGAAGTGGGGCTATATTTCGGCCCAGAAGCTCGAAAGTGAACGTTCAAAAAGTTTGGCTGTGGCCATTTCACTGAAAACCAAGGGCATCAGGAATTAGTTTACAGTGCCCGGGACTGGGAATTATTTGCCAACTTCCGGGAAATCGAGCCGAAGTAACCCAAAATCACGATGCGCGTAAGGCAATCTCAGCTACTCTTTCAGTCTTAAAGTGAAGTAGGGCTATGCTTCGGCCCAGAAGATCGAAAGTGAGCGTTCAAAAAGTTATCCTGTGTCCATTTCACTGCAAACCAAAGCCATCAGGAGTTAGTTTAGAGTCCCCGGAACTGGAAAATATCCCCCAAGTTGCGCGAAATCGAGCCGAAGTTGGTCAAAGTCACGATGCGCGTAAGGCGCTCTCGGTTAGTCTTTCAGTCTTAAAGTGAAGTTGGGCTATATTTCGGCTCAGAAGCTCGAAGGGGAGCGTTCAAAAAGTTTTGCTCTCTCCATTTCAATGCAAACCAAGGCAATCAGGAGTTACTTTAGAGTCCCCGGTACCGGAAAATATCCCCCATTTCCCAGGAAATTGAGCCAAAGTTGGTCACAATCACGATAAGCGTAAGGCGGTCTCGACTACTCTTTCATTCTTAAAGTGAACTGGGGCAATATTTCCGCCCAGAAGCTCGAAAGTGAGCGTTCAGAAAGTTTTGCTGTGTCCATTTCACTCCAAAGCAAGGCCATCAGGAGTTACTTTAGAGTCCGCGGGACTGGAAAATATCCTCCAAGTTCCGGGAAATCGAGCCAAAGTTTGTCAAAATTACGATGCGCGTAAGCCGGTCTCGCCTACTCTTTCAATCTTAAAGTAAAGTGGCGCTATATTTCGGCCAAGAAGCTTGAAAGTGAGGGTTCAAAAAGTTTTGCTGTGTCCATTTTACTGCAGACCAAGGACGTCGGGGGCCAGTTTAGAGTCCCCGGGAATGGAAAATATCCCTCAAGTTCCGGGAGATTTAGCCAAAGTTGGTCAAAATCACGACGCGCGTACGGCGGTCTCGGCTACTCTTTCAGTCTTAAAGTGAAGTGGGGCAATATTTCGGACCAGAAGCTCGAAACTGAGTGTTTAAAAAGTTTTGCTGTGTCAATTTCACTGCAAACCAAGGCCATCAGGAGTTAGTTTAGAGACCCAGGGAGTGAAAAATATCCCCCAAGTTCCGGGAAATTTAGCCGAAGTTTCTCAAAATCACCATGGGCGTAAGGCGGTCTTGGCTAATCTTTCAGTCTTAAAGTGAAGTGGGGCTATATTTCGCCCCAGAAGCTCGAAAGTGAGCGTTCAAAAAGTTTTCCTGTGTCAATTTCACTTCGAACCAAAGCCATCAAGAGTTACTTTAGAGTCCCAGGGACTGGAAAATATCCCGTAAGTGCCGAAATATCGAGACAAAGTTTGGCAAAATAAATAAGCGCGTAAGGCCGTCTCGGCTACTCTTTTAGTGTTAAAATAAAGTGGGGCTCTATTTCGACCCAGAAGCCCCAAAGTAAGGGTTCAAAAAAATTTTCTGTGTCCATTTCACTGAAACCAAGGCCATCAGGAGTTAGTTTAGTGTTCCCGGGACTGGAATATATCCCCCAGGTTCCGGGAAATCGAGCCGAAGTTAGTCAAAATCACGATTTGCGTAAGACAGACTCGGCTACTCTTACTCTTAAAAAGAAGTCGGGCTATATTTCGGCCCAGAAGCTCGAAGGTGAGTCTTCACAACGTTTTGCTCTGTCAGTTTCAATGCAAAGCAAGGCGATCAGGAGTTATCTTAGAGTTCTCGGGACTGGAAAATATCCCCCAAGTTCCGGGATATCGATCCGAAGTTGGTCAAAATCACGATGCGCGAAACGCGATCTCGGCTATTGTTTCAGTCTTAAAGTGAAGTAGGGCTATATTTCGGACCAGAAGCTCGAAAGTGACCGTTTAAAAAGTTACGCTTTGTGCATTTAACTGCAAACAAAGGCCATCAGGAGTTAGTTTAAAGTCCCCCGGACTGGAAAATATACGCCAAGTTCCGGGAAATCGAGCTGAAGTTCATCAAAATCACGATGCCTGTAAGGCGCTCTCCGCTACTCTTTCAGTCTTAAAGTGAAGTGGGGCTATATTTAGGCCCAGAAGCTGCAAAGTGATCGTTAAAAAAGTTCTGCTCTGTCCATTTCTCCGAAAACCAAGGCCATAAGGAGTTAATTTAGAGCTCGCGGGACTCGAATATATCCGCCAAGCTCCGGGAAATCGAGCCGAAGTTGGTCAAAATCACGATTCGCGCAAGACGGTTTCGGCTACTCTTTCAGTGTTAAAGTAAAGTGGGCTATATTTCGGGCCAGAAGCTCGAAAGTGAGCGTTCAAAAAGTTTCGCTGTGTCTATTTCAATGCAAACCAAGACGATCAGGAGTTAGTTTAGAGTCTCCGGGACTGGAAAATATCCCCCAAATTCCGGGAAATCGAGCCGAAGTTGGTCAAAATCACGATGCGCGCAAGGCGGTCTCACCTATTCTTTCAGTCTTAAAGTGAAGTTGGGCTATATTTTAGGCCAGAAGCTCGAAGATAAGCGTTCAAAAAGTTTTGCTGTATCCATTTCACTGCAAACCAAGGCCATCAGGAATAAGTTTAGAGTCCACAGAACTGGAAAATATTCCCTAATTTCCGGCAAATCGAGCCGAAGTTGGTCAAAATCACGATGCGCGTAAGGCGGACTCGGCTCATCTTTTACTCTTCAAGTGAAGTGGGGCTATATTTCGGCCTAGAAGCTCGAAACTTTGCTTTCAAAAAGTTTGGCTCTTTCAATTTCACTGCAAAACAAGGCCATCCGGACTTAGTTTAGAATCCCCGGGACTAGAAAATATCCCCCAAGTCCCGCGAAATCAAGCCGAAGATGGTCAAAATCACGATGCGCGTAAGGCGGTCTCTGCTACTCTTTAAGTCTTAAAGTGAAGTGGGGTTATGTTTCGGCCCAGAAGCTCGAAAGGAAGCGTTCAAAAAGTTTTCCTGTGTCCATTTCACTGCAAACCCAGGCCATCAGGAGTTAGTTTAGAGTCCCCGGGACTGGAATATATACCCCAAGTTCCGGGAAATCGAGCCAAATTTGGTCAAAATCACCATGCGCGTAAGCCGGTCTCGGCTACTCTATCAGTCTTAAAGTAAAGTTTGGCTTTTTTTGTTCCAGAAACTCACAAGTGAGCGTTTAAAAAGTTCTGCTAAGTCCACTTCACTGCAAACCACGACAATGAGGAGTTAGTTTAGAACTCCCGGGACTGGAAAATATCCTCGAAGTTGCGGGAAATCGAGCCGAAGTTGGTGAAAATCACGATGCGCGGAAGGCGTTCTTTGCTACTCTTTCCGTCTTAAAGTGAAGTGGGGCTATATTTCGGCCTAGAAGCTCGACACCGAGCGAGCGCTCCTTTTATCTGTGTCCATTTTAGTAAAAATTAAGGCCATCAGAAGTTAGTTTAGAGTCCCCGGGACTGTAAAATATCAACCAAAATCCGGCAAATCAACCAAAGTTGCTGAAAATCACGATGTGCGTAAGAGTTTATGGTACTCTTACCGTTTTAAATTAAAGTAGGGCTATATTTCGGCCTAGAAGCTTCACACCTAGCGTCCGCTTCGTTTACCTCTGTCCTTTTCACTTAATAATACGGCAATCAGGAGTTAGTTTAGAGTCCCCGGGACTGAAAAATATCCCGCTAGTCCCCGCAAATCCAGCCAAAGATGCTCAAAAATCACCATTCGCGTAAGACGGTCTCGGCTACTCTTTTAGTCTTAAAATGCAGTGGGGCTATATTTCGGCCTAGAAGCTCGACACCTAGCTTGCGCTTCTTTAACCTGTGTCCATTTCAGCAAAAAATAAAGACATCAGGGTTTAGTTTAGAGTTTCCGGCACTGGAAAATATCCCCCAATTTCCGCAAAATCGAGCCGAAGTTGATCAAAATCACGATGCGCGTAAGGCGGTCTCGGCTACTCTTTCAGACTTGAAGTGAAGTGGGGCTACATTGCTGCCAAAGAGCTTGAAAGTGAGCGTTTAAAAAGTTTTGCTCTGTCTATTTCACTGCAAACGAAGGCCATCAGGAGTTAATTTAGAGTTTCCGGGAGTAGAAAATATCCCCCAACTTGCTGACAATCGAGCCGAGGTTGGTTAAAATCATCATGCCCGTAAGGCGGTCTCGGCTACTCTTTCAGTCTTAAAGTGAAGTGGGGCAATATTTCGGCCCAGAAGCTCTAAAGTGAGTGTTTAAAAAGGTTTTGCTGTGTCAATTTCACTGCAAACCAAAGCCATCAGGAGTTAGTTTAGAGACCCAGGGACTGGAAAATATCCCCCAATTTCCGGGAAATTTAGCCGAAGTTGGTCAAAATCACCATGTGCGTAAGGCGGTCTCGGCTAATCTTTCAGTCTTAAAGTGAAGTGGGGCTATATTTCTGCCCAGAAGCTCGAAAGTGACCGTTCAAAAGGTCTTCCTGTGTCAATTTCACTGCAAACAAAGGCGAGCAGAAGTTAGGTTAGAGTCCCAGAGACTGGAAAATATCCTGTAAGTGCGGGAAAATGGGGACAAAGGTTGTCAAAATGAAGATACGCGTAAGGCCGTCTAGGCTATTCGTTCGGTCTTAAAGTGAGGTGAGGCTCTACTTCGGCCCAGAAGGTCCAAAGTGAGCGTTCAAAAAAAAATTGCTGTGTCCATTTCACTGCAAACCAAGGCAATCAGCAGATAGTTTAGAGTCCCCGAGACTTGAATATATCCCCTAAGTTGCGGGAAATCGAGCCAAAGTTTGTCAAACTCACGATGCGCCTAAGTCGGACTCGGCTACTCTTTCAATCTTAAAGTAGAGTGCGGCTAAAAAATATTCCCCAAGTTCCGGGAAACCGAGCCGAAGTTGGTCAAAATCACGATGCGCGTAAGGCGGGCTCGGCTACTCTTTTAGTCTTAAGGTAAAGTGGGGCTATATCTCGTCCTAGAAGCTCGAAAATGAGCGTTCAAAAAGCCTTGCTGTGTCCAGTTTACTGCAGACCAAGGACGTCGGGGGCCAGTTTAGAGTCCCCGGGAATGGAAAATATCCCCCAAGTTCCGGGAAATTTAGCAGAAGTTGGTCAAAATCACGACGCGCGTACGCGGTCTCGGCTACTCTTTCAGTCTTAAAGTGAAGTGGGGCAATATTTCGCCCCAGAAGCTCGAAACTGAGTGTTTAAAAAGTTTTGCTGTGTCAATTTCACTGCAAAGCAAGGCCATCAGGAGTTAACATAGAGATCCAGGGAGTGGAAAATATCCCCCAAATTCCGGCAAATTTAGCCTAAGTTTGTCAAAATCACCATGGGCGTAAGACGGTCTTGGCTAATCTTTCAGTCTTAAAGTGAAGTGGGGCTATATTTCGCCCCAGAAGCTCGAAAGTGAGCGTTCAAAAAGTTTTCCCTTGTCAAGTTCACTTCAAACCAAGGTGATCAGGAATTAGTTTAGGGTCCCCAGGACTGGAAAATATCTCCCAAGTTCCGGGATATCGATCCGAAGTTGGTCAAAATCACGATTCGCGAAACGCGGGTCGGCTATTGTTGCAGTCTTAAAGTGAAGTGGGGCTATATTTCAGCCCAGAAGCTGGAAATTGACCGTTTAAAAAGTTACGCTTCGTGCCTTTAACTGCAAAAAAAGGCCATCAGGAGTTATTTTAAAGTCCCCCGGACTGGAAAATATCCCCCAAGTTCCGGGAAATCGAGCTGAACTCGATCAAAATCACGATGTCTGTAACGCGGTCTCGGCTGTTCTTTCAGTCTTCAAGTGAAGTGGGGCTACATTTTGGCGCAGAAGCTCGAAGATGAGCGTTCAAAAAGTTTTGCTGTGTCCATTTCATTGCAAACCAAGGCCATCAGGAATTAGTTTAGAGTCCACAGAACTGGAAAATATTCCCTAAGTTCCGGCCAATCGAGCCGACGTTGCTCAAAATCACGATGCGCGTAAGGCGGACTCGGCTCATCTTTCATTCCTCAAGTGAAGTGGGGCAATATTTCGGCCCAGAAGCTCGAAACTCTGCTTTCAAAAACTTTTGCTGTTTCAATTTCACTGCAAAACAAGGTCATCAGGACTTAGTTTATAATCCCCGGGACTAGAAAATATCCCCCAAGTCCCGGGAAATCAAGCCGAAGATGGTCAAAATCACGATGCGCGTAAAGCGGTCTCGGCAACTCTTTAAGTCTTAAAGTGAAGTGGGGTTATATTTCGGCCCAGAAGGTCCAAAGTGAGCGTTCAAAAAGTTTTGCTGTGTCCATTTCACTGCAAAGCAAGGCCATCAGGAGTTAGTTTAGAGTCCCCGCGACTGGAAAATATCCCCCAAGTTCTGGAAAATCAAGCCAAAGTTGGTCAAAATCACGATGCGCGTAAGACGGTCTCGGCTACTCTTTCAGGCTTAAAGTGAAGTGGGGCTATATTCGGCTCAGAAGCTTGAAGGTGAGCGTTTAAAATGTTTTGCTCTGTCCATTTCAATTCAAACCAAGGCGATCGGGAGTTAGTTTACAGTCCCTGGAACTGAAAAATATCCCACAAGTTCCGGCAAATTGAGCCAAAGTTGCTCAAAATCACGATGCGCGTAAGGCCGTTTCGTCTATTTTTTCAGTCTTAAAGTGAAGTGGGGCTATATTTCGACCTAGAAGCTCGGCACCGAGCGTGCGCTAATTTAATCTGTGTCGATTTCACTGAAAACTAAGGCAATCAGGAGTTAGTTTAGAGCTCCCAACGCTGGAAACTATCCCTAAAGTTCCGGGAAATCGAGCCATAGAGGCTCAAAATCACGATGCGCGTAAGGCGGTCTCGTCTACTCTTTCAGCCTTAAAATGAAACGGGCTAAATTTCGGCCCCAAGGCTCGAAAGTGAGCGTTCAAAAAGTTTTGCTGTGTCCATTTCACTGCAAACCAAGGCCAAGAGGAAATACGTTAGAGTCCCCGGGACTGGAAAATATTTCCCAAGTTCCGGAAGATCGAGCCAAGGTTGGTCAAAATCACGATGCGCGTAAGACGGTCTAAGCTACTCTTCTAGTGTTAAAGTGAAGTGGGGCTATATTTTGGCCCAGAAGCTGGAAAGTGAGCCTTCAAAAAGTTTTGCTCTGTCCATTTCACTGCAGACCAGGGCCAGCGCTGGGGACTCTAAACTAAGTCCTGATGGCCTGGTTTTGGAGTGAAATGGAAACAGGAAGACTTTTTGAACGCTGACTTTCTAGCTTCTGGACCCGAAGTTTAGCCCCACTTTATTTTAAGATTTAAAGAGACCGCCTTACGGGCATCGTAATTTTGACAAACTTAAGCTCACTATGGCTTGATCTGGCAAAACTTGGGGGATATTTTCCAGTCCCGGGGACTCTAAGCTAACTCCTGGTGGCCTTAGTGTTCAGTGAAATGGACACAGGTAAAAGGAGCGCACGCTCGGTGTCGAGCTTCAACGCCGAAATGTAGCCCCACTTCATTTTAAGACTGAAAGAGTAAACGAAACTGCCGTACGCTTATCGTAATTTTAAGAAACTATGGCTCATTTTGTCGATACTTGGAGGATACTTTTCAGTCCCGAGGACTCTAAACTATCTCCTGATGGCCTTAGTTTTTACATAAATGGACACAGGTAAAAGGAGCGCACGCTCGGGGTCGAGCTTGGAGACCCAAATATAGCCCCACTTCATTTTAAGAAAATGACACAGCAAAACTTTTTGAACGTTCACTTTCGAGCTTCTGGGCCGAAATGTGGCCCCACTTCACTTGAAGACTGAAAGAGTAGCCGAGACCACCTTACGGGCATCGTGATTTTCAGCATCTTTGGCTCGATTTGCCGGAATTCGGGGAATATTTTCCAGTCCCGAGGACTCTATACTAACTCCTGATGAACTTAGTTTTAAGTGATATTGACACAGGTAAAAGGAGCGCACGCTCGGTGTCGAGCTTCTAGGTCGAAATATAGCCCCCCTTCATTTTAAGACTGAAAGAGTAGCCGAGAGCCCGTTACGCGCCTCGTGATTTTGAGCCACTTTGGCTCGATTTCCCGGAAATTAGCCAATATTTTCCAGTCCCGAGGACGCTAAACTAAGTACCTATGAACTTGGTTTGCAGTTAAATGGACACAGCAAAACCTTTTGAACGCTCACTTTCGACCTTTTGGGCCGAAATATAGCCCAACTTCACTTTAAGACTGAAAGAGTAGCCGAGAGCGCGCTACGCGCATCGTGATTTTGATGAACTTCGGCTCGATTTCCTGGAACTTGGAGAATATTTTCCAGTCGCGGGGACTCTTAACTAACTCCTGATGGCCTTGGTTTAAAAAGAAATGGGCACAGCATAACTGTTTAAACGCGCACTTTCGAGCTTCTGGGCCGAAATATAGCCCAACTTCACTTTAAGACTGACAAAGTAGTCGGGACCGCCTTGCCTTTATCGTGATTTTGACCAAGTTCGGCTCGATTTCCCGGACAATGGAGAATATTTTCCAGTCCCCGGGACTCTAAACTAACTCCTGATTGTCTTGGTTTGCAGCGATATGGACACAGCGAAACTTTTTGAACGCTCACTTTCGAGCTTCTGGGCCAAAATATAGCCCTACTTTACTTTAAGACTGAAAGAGTAGCCAAGACCTCCTTACGCGCATCGTGATTTTAACAAACTTCGAATGCATTTCCCGGAGCTTGGGGGATGTTTTCCAGTCCCTTGGACACTAAAGTAAGTCCTGATGGCCTTGTTTTGAAGTGAAATGGACACAGCAAAACTTTTTGAACGCTCACTTTCGACCTTCAGGGCCGAAATATAGCCACACTGCACTTTAAGAGTGAAAAGTAGCCGAGACCGCGTTACGCGCATCGTGATTTTGATCAACATCGGCTCGATTTCCCGGAACTTGGGGAATATTTTCCAGTTGCGGGGACTCTAAAGTAACTCCTGATGGCCTTTGTTTGCACTGAAATGGACACAGCAAAACTTTTTGAATGGTCACTTTGAAGCTTCTGGGCCAAAATATAGCCCCACTTCACTTTAAGACTGAAAGACTAGCCGAGATCTCCTTACGCGAATCGTGATTTTGACCAACTTCGGATCGATTTCCCGGAACTTGGGGGATATTTTCAAATCCCGGGGAGTCTAAACTAACTCCTGATCGCCTTGCTTTGCATTGAAATGGACAGAGCAACACATTGTGAACGCTCACCTTCGAGCTTCTAAGCCGAAATATAGCCCCACTTCTTGCTAAGATTGAAAGAGTAGCCAAGTACGTCTTACACGTATCGTGATTTTGACTAACTTCGGCTCGATTTCTCGGAATTTGGGGGATATATTCCAGTCCCGGGAACACTAAAGTACTCCTGATGGGCTTGGTTTGCAGTGAAATGGACACAGCAAATTTTGTTGAAAGCTTACGTTGGAACTTCTAAGCTGAAATAGAGCCCCACTTCACTTTAAGACTGAAAGAGTAGCCGGGACCGCCTTACGCGCATCGTAATTTTGACAAACTTCGGCTCGATTTCTCAAAATTTGCGGGATATTTTCCACTCCCGCGGACTCTAAACTAATTCCTGATGGCCTTGGTTTAAGGTGAAATGGACACAGGAAAACCTTTTTAACGCTCACTTTCGAGGTTTTGGGGCGAAATATAGCTCCACTTCACTTTCAGACTGAAAGAATAGCCGAGACCGCGTGACGCGCATCGTAATTTTGACCAATTTCGGCTCCATTTCCCGGAACTTGGGGGATATTTTCTAGTCCCGCGGACTCTAAACTAACTCCTGATGGTCTTGGTTTGCAGCGAAATGGACACAGCAAAAGTTTTTGAACGCTCACTCTCGAGGTTCTGTGGCGAAATATTGCCCCACTTTACATTAAGACTGAAAGAGTAGCCGAGACGGCCTTTCGCGCATCGTGATTTCTACCAACTTCGGCTCGATTTTCCCTAACTTCGGGGATATATTCCAGTCCCAAGGACTCTAAACTAACTCCTGATAGCCTTGGTTTGCAGTGAAATGGACAGAGGAAAACATTGTGAACGCTCACCTTGGAGATTCTGGGCAGAAATATAGCTCCGCTTCATTTTAAGACTAAAAGAGTGGCCGAGACCGTCTTACGCGCATCGTGATTTTGAGCAACTTTGGCTCCATTTCCCGGAACTTGAGGGATATTTTCCGGCCCCGGAGACTCTAAAATAACTGCGCATGTGCTGGGTTTCCAGTGAAATGGACACCGCAATTTTTTTTGAACGCTCACTTTTGAGCTTTTGGCCCGAAATATAGCCCCACTTCACTTCAAACCTGAAAGAGTAGCCGAGGCCGCCTTACGCGCATGGTAACTTTGTCCAACTTCGGCTCGATTTCCTGGGACTTGGGGGACATTTTCCAGTCCCGGAAACTCTAAACTAACTCATGATCGCCCTGGTTTTCAGAGAAATGGACACAGCTAAAAGGAGCGCACGCTCGGTGTCCAGGTTCTAGGCCGAAATATAGCCCCACTTTATTTTAAGACTGAAAGTGTTGACGAAACCGCCTTACGGGCATTGTAATTTTTAGCCACTATGGCTTGATCTGGCAAAACTTGGGGGATATTTTCCAGTTCCGGGGACTCTAAGATAACTTCTGATGGCCTTAGTTTTCAGTGAAATGGACACAGGTAAAAGGAGCGCACGCTCGGTGTCGAGCTTCAACGCCGAAATGTAGCCCCACTTCATTTTAAGACTGAAAGAGTAAACGAAACTGCCGTACGCTTATCGTAATTTTAAGAAACTATAGCTCAATTTCCCGAAACTTGGAGGCTAGCTTGCAGTCCCGAGGACTCTAAACTATCTCCTGATCGACTTAGGTTTTAGTGAAATGGACACAGGTAACAGTAGCGCAAGCTCGGAGTCGAGCTTGTAGGCCGAAATATAGCCCCACTTCATTTTCAGACTAAAAGAGTAGCCGAGACCGCCTTACGCGCATCGTGATTTTGAGCAACTTTGGCTCGATCTGCCAGAACTTGTAAAATATTTTCCAGTCCCAGGGACTCTGAACTAACTCCTGATGGCCTATGATCAGCGAAATGGACACAGGTAAAATTACCGCACGCCCGATCTCGAGCTTCCAGTTCGAAACATAGGGCGCCTTAATTTGAAGACTGAAAGAGTAGCCGAGACAGCCTCACGCGCATCGTGATTTTGAGCCACTTTGGCTCGATTTCCCGGAAGTTGGAGGATATTTTAGAGTCCCGTGGACTCTAAACTAACTTCTGATGGCCTTTGTTTGCAGTGAAATGGACACAGCAAAACATTTTGAACAATCACCTTCGAGCTTCTGGCCCGAAATATAGCCGTACTTAACTTTAAGACTGAAAAGGTAGCCGAGAGCGCGTTACGCGCATCGTGATATTGATCAACTTCGGCTCGATGTCCTGGAACTTGCAGAATATTTTCCAGTCCCGTGGATTCTAAACTAACTCCTTTTGGCCTTGGTCTGCGGTGAAATGAACACAGCAAAACTTTTTCAACGCGCACTTTCGAGCTTCTGGGCCGAACTATAACCCAACTTCACTTTAAGACTGAAAGAGTGGGCGAGACCGCCTTACGCGCATCGTGATTTTGAGCAACTTCGGCTCGATCTGGCGGAACTTGGGAAATATTTTCCACTCCCGGGGACTCTAAACTAACTCCTGATGGTCTGAGATGTCAGTGCAATAGACACACAAAACTTTTTGAACGCTTACTTTCGAGATTCCGCGGCGAAATATAACCCCACTTCACCTTAACACTGAAAGAGTAGCCAACACGGCCTTACGTCCAAAAATAAAGATGCGCGTAAGGCCGTCTCGGCTACTCTTTCAGTCTTAAAGTAAAGTGGGGCTCTCTTTAGGCCCAGAAGCCTCAAAGTAAGCTTTCAAAAAAATTTACTGTTTCCATTTCACTGCAAACCAAGCCCATCAGGAGTTAGTTTAGTGTTCCCGGACTGGAATATACCCCCTAAATTCCGGGAAATCGAGCCGAAGTTAGTTAAAATCACGATTGACGTAAGACGTACTCGGCTACACTTTCAATCTTAGAAAGAAGTCGGCTATATTTCGGCCCACAAGCTCGAAGGTGAGCGTTCACAATGTGTTGCTCTGTCCATTTCAATGAAAAGCAATACGATCAGGAGTTAGTTTAGAGTCCCCGGGACTGGAAAATATCCCCAAGTTCCGAGAAAGCGACCCGAAAATGGTCAAAATCACGATGCGCGTAAGACGATCTCGGCTACTCTTTCAGTCTTAAAGTGAAGTGGGGTATATTTCGGCCCAGAAGCTCCAAAGTGGGCGTTCAAAAAGTTATGCTGTGCGCATTTCAGTGCAAACCAAGGCCATCCGGAGTTAGTTTAGAGTCCCCCGGACTGGAAAATATCCCAAAAGTTGCGTGAAATCGAGCTGAACTTTTTCTAACTCACGATGCGCGTGAGGCGCTCTCGGCTACAATTTCAGTCCGAAAGTGAGATGGGATTCTATTTCGGCCCAGAAGCTACAAGGAGAGTGTTCAAAAAGTTTTCCTTTGTCCATTTTACTGAAAACCAAGGCCATCAGGAGTTAGTTTAGAGCCCGCGGAAATGGAATATATCCCCCAAGTTCCGGGAAACCGACCCGAAGTTGGTCAAAATCACGATTTTCGCAAGACGGTCTCGGCTACTCTTTCAGTCTTAAAGTAAAGTGGGGCTCTATTTCGGCCAAGAAGCTCGAAAGTGAGCGTTCAAACAGTCTCGCTGAGTCCATTTCACTGAAAACCAAGACAATCAGGAGTTAGTTTAGAGTCCCCGGGGACTGCAAAATATCTCCCAAGTTCCGTGAAATCAACCCGAAGTTTGTCAAAATCACGATGCGCGTAAGGCGGTCTCGGCTACTCTTTCAGTGTTAAAGTAAAGTGGGGCTATATTTTGGCCCAGAAGCTCGAAATTGAGCGTTCAAAAAGTTTTTCTGCGTCCATTTTACTGCAAACCAAGGCCATCAGGAATTAATTTAGAGTCCTTAGAACTGGAATATATCCCCTAAGTTGCGGCAAATCGAGAAGAAGTTGCTCAAAATCACGATGCGCGTAAGGCGGTCTCGGCTACTCTTTCAGTCTTCAAGTGAAGTGGGGCTCTATTTCGGTCCCGAAGCTCGAAAGCATGCGTTCAAAAAGTTTTTCTGTTTCCGTTTCACTGCAAACCAAGACCGGCACGAGTTAGTTTAGAGTCCCCGGGACTGGAAAATATTTCGCAAGTTCCGGGAAATCGAGCCGAAGTTGATCAAACTCACGATGCGCGAAACGTGGTTTCGGCTACTGTTTCAGTCTTAAAGTCAAGTATGGCTATATTTCGGCCCACAAGCTCGAAAGTAAGCGTTCAAAAAGCTTTGCTGCGTCCATTTCACTGCAAAACAAGGCCATCGACACCTAGTTTAGCGTCCAAGGGACTGGAAAATATCCCCCAAGTTCCCGGAAATCAACCCGAAGTTTGTCAAAATCACGATGCGCGTAAGGCGGTCTCGGCTACTTTTTCAGTATTAAAGTAAAGTGGGCTATATTTCGGCCGAGAAGCTTGAAGCTGAGCGTTGAAAAAGTTTTGCTGTCTCCATTTCACTGCAAACCAAGGCCATCAAGAGTTAGTTTAGAGTCCCTGGGACTGGAAAATATCCCCCAATTTCACGAATATCGACCCGAAGTTGGTCAAAATCACGATGCGCGCACGCCGGTCTCGGCTACTCGTTAAGTGGTAAGTGATGTGGGACTATATTTCGGCCTAGAAGCTCGAAAGTGTGCATTCTAAAACTTGTGCTGTGTGAATTTCACTGCAAACCATCGCCATCAGGAGTTAGTTTAGAGTCCCCGGGACTGGAAAATATCCCCCAACTTCCGGGAAATCGAGCTGAAGTTGGTCAAAATCACGATTTGCGTAAGGTAGTCTCGGCTACTCTTTCAGTCTTAAAGTGAAGTCTGGCTATATTTAGGCCCACAAGCTCGAAAGTGAGCGTTCAAAAAGTTTTGCTGCGTCCATTTTACTGCAAACCAAGGCCATCAGGAGTTAGT
Source organism: Orbicella franksi (assembly GCF_964199315.1). Taxonomy (NCBI): domain Eukaryota; kingdom Metazoa; phylum Cnidaria; class Anthozoa; order Scleractinia; family Merulinidae; genus Orbicella; species Orbicella franksi. The sequence goes on from NC_138153.1 coordinate 934,569, forward strand.
TTAGAGTCCCCGGGACTGAAAAATATTCTCCAAGTTCCAGGAAATGGCGCCGAAGTTGATGAAAATTACGATGCGCGTAACGGGCTCTCGGCTATTCTTTCAGTCTTAAATTTAAGTAGGGCTATATTTCGGTCCTGAAGCTCGAAGGTGAGCGTTCAGAATGTTTTGCTGTGTTCATTAAACTGCAAAGCAAGGTCATCGGCAGTTAGTTTAGCGTCCCGGGGACTTTAAATTATTCGCCAACCTCCGGGAAATCGAGCAAAAGTGGCCCAATATCACGATGCGCGTAAGGCGGTCTCGGCTACTCTTTCAGTCTTAAAATTAAGGGGGGCTATATTTCGACCTAGAAGCTCGAGACCGGGCGTGCACTAATTTTACCTGTGTCCATTTCACTGACATCTTAGGCCATGAGGAGTTAGTTTAGAGTCCTTGGGACTGGAAAATATTTCCCAAATTCTGGCAGATCGAGCCGAAATTGCTCAAAATCACGATGCGCGTAAGGCGGTCTCGGCTACTCTTTCAGTCTTAAAATGAAGTGGGGCTATATTTCGGCCGACAAGCTCAACACCGAGCGTGCACTTTTTTGCCTGTGTACATATCACTGAAAACTAAGTTCATCAGGAGTTAGCATACAGTCCTCGGGACTGGAAAATATTCCCCGAATTCCGGCAAATCGAGCCAAAGATGCTCAAAATCACGATGCGCGTAAGGCGGTCTCGGCTACTCGTTTACTCCGAAAATGAAGTGGGGCTATATTTCGGTTCTACAAGCTCGACACCTAGCGTGCTCTCCTTTTACCTGTGTCCATTTCACTAAGAACTAAGTCCATCAGGAGATAGTTCAGAATCCTCGAGACTGGAAGCTATCCTCCAAGTTTCAGCAAATTGAGCCATACTTTCTTAAAATTACGATAAGCCTACGGCAGTTTCGTTTACTCTTTCAGTCTTAAAATGAAGTGGGGCTACATTTCGGCCTAGAAGCTCGACACCGAGCGTGCGCTCCTGTTACCTGTGACCATTTTACTGAAAACTAAGGCCATCAAGAGTTAGGGTAGAGTCCCCGGGACTGGAAAAATATCCCCCAAGTTTTGGCAGATCGAGCCATAGTGGCTTAAAATTTCGATGCGCTAAAGGCGGTTTCATGTACACTTTCAGTCTTAAAATAAAGAGCGGCTATATTTCGGCCTACAACCTGGAAACCTAGCGTGTGCCCCTTTTACTTGTGTCCATTTCACTAAAAACCAAGGCATTCAGGAGTTAGTTTAGAGCTTCCGGGACTTGAAAATCTCCCCCAAGTCCCAGGAAATCAAGCCGAAGTTAGTCAAAATCACGATGCGCTTAGGGGGGTCTCGGCTACTCTTTCAGTCTTAAGGTAAAGTGGGCTTAGATTTAACTCCAGAAGCTCGAAAGTAAGGCTTCAAAAATTTTTGTCTCTATTTCACTCACATCTTAGACAATCAGGAGTGAGTTTAGAGACGTTGGGACTGGAAAATATCTCCCAAGTTTCGCCAGATTGAGCCGAAGATCCTCAAAATCACAATGCGCGTAAGGCGCTCACGTCTACTCTTTCAGTCTTAAAAAGAAGTAGGGCTATATTTCGGCCAGCAAGCTCGAAAGTGCGCGTTCAAAAAGTGTTCCTGTGTCCATTTCACTGGAAAGCAAGGCCATCAGGAGTTAGTTTAGAGTCCCCGGGACTGGAAAATATCCCCCTATTTGCGGGAAATCGAGCCGAAGTATCCCAAAATCACGATGCGCGTAAGGCGGTCTCGGCTACTCTTTCAGTCTTAAAGTTAAGTGGGGCTATATTTCGACCCATAAGCTCGAAAGTGAGCGTTCAAAACGTTTTGCCGTGTCCATTTAACTGCAAACTAAGGCCATCGGGAGTTAGTTTAGCCTCCCCGGGAATTGAAAATATTCGCCAACTTCCGGCAAATCGAGCCCAAGTTGGTCAAAATTACGATGCGCGTAAGGCGGTCTCGGCTACTCTTTCAGTCTTAAAGAGAAGTAGGGCTATATTTCGGCCGAGAAGCTCGAAAGTGAGCGTTCAAAAAAATGTGCTGTGTCCATTTCACTGCAAACCAAGGCCATCAGCAGTTACTTTAGAGTCCCCAGGACAGGAATATATCCCCGAAGTTCCGGGAAATCGAACGGTAGTTGGTCAAAATCACGATGCGCGTTAGACGGTCTCGGCTACTCTTTCAGTCTTAAAGTAAAGTGGGGCTACATTTCGGCCCAGAAGCTCGAAAGTGACCCTTTAAAAAGTTACGCTTTGTGCATTTAACTGCAAACCAAGGCGATCAGGAGTTAGTTTAAGGTCCCCCGGACTGGAAACTATCCCCCAAGTTCCGGGAAATCGAGCTGAACTTGGTCAAAATCACCATGCTCGTAAGGCGGTCTCGGCTACTATTTCACTGTTAAAGTGAAATACGGTTGTATTTCGGCCCAGAAGCTCGAAACTGAGCGTTCAAAAAGTTTTCCTGCGTCCATTTCACTGTAAACCAAGGCCGTCCGGAGTTAGTTTAGAATCCCCGGGACTTGAAAATATCGCCAAAATTCTAGAAAATCGACCGGAAGTTGCTGAAAATCACGATGCGCGTAGGGCGGTCTCGGCTACTCTTTCAGTATTAACGTGAAATGGGGCTTTATTTCATCACAGAAGCTCGAAAATAAGCGATCAAAAAGTGTTACTGTGTTCATTTCACTGCAAACCAAGGCCATCAGGAGTTAGTTAAGACTCCTCGGGACTGGAAAATATCCCCAAAGTTCGGGGAAATCGACCCGAATTTTGTCAAAATCACGATGCGCGGAAGGCGGTCTCGGCTACTCTTTTATTCTTAAAGTGAACTGGGGGCTATATTTCGGCCGAGAAGCTAGAAAGTGAAAGTTCAAAAATTTTTGCTGTGTCCATTTCACCGCAAACCAAGCCACATCAGCAGATTGTTTACAGTTTCCGGGACATCAAAATATCCCCCAAGTCCCGGGAAATCGAGCCGAAGTTTGTCAAAATAACGATTCGCGTAAGGTGGTCTCGGCTACTCTTTCAGTCTTAAAGTAACGTAGGGCTATATTTCGGTTCAGAAGCTGGAAAGTGAGCGTTCAAAAAGTTTTCCTCTCTGAATTTCACTGAAAACCAAGGCCATCATGAGTTAGTTTAGAGTCCCCGGGACTGGAAAATATCCCTTAAGTTCTGGCAACTCAAGCCGAAGTTGCTCAAAATCACGATGTGTGTAAGGCGGTCTCGGCTCCTATTTCAGTCTTAAAGTGAAGTGGGGCTATATTTCGGCCCAGAATTTCGAAAGTAAGTGTTCAAACAAATTTGCTGTATCCATTTCACTGCAGACCAAGGCAATCAAGGGTTAGTTTAGAGTCCTTGGGACTTGAATGTATCCCCGAAGTTTCGGGAGATCCAGCCGAAGTTGGTCAAAATCACCATACGCGTAAGACGGTGTCGGCTACTCTTTCAGTCTTCAACTGAAGTGGGGCTATATTTCGGCTCAGAAGCCCGAAGGGGAGCGTTGAAAAACTTTTCCTCTCTCCATTTCAATGCAAACCAAGGCAATCAGGAGTTACTTTAGAGTCCCCGGTACCGGAAAATATTCCCCATTTTCCGGGAAATCGAGCGAAAGTTGGTCAAAATCACGATGCGCGTAAGGCGGTCTCGGCTATTCTTTCATTCTTAAAGTCAACTAGGGCTACATTTCTGCCCAGAAGCTCGAAAGTGAAAGTTCAAAAAGTTTTGCTGTGTCCATTTCACCGCGAACCAAGCCACATCAGGAGATAGTTTGCAGTCTTCGGGACATCAAAATATCCCCCAAATTCCGGGAAATCGAGCCGAAGTTTGTCAAAATCACGATGCGCGTAAGGCAGTCTCGGCTACTCTTTTAGTCTTAAAGTGACTTGGCTGTATAATTCGGCCCAGAAGCGCGAAAGTGAGCGTTCAAATAGTTATGCTGTGCCCATTTCACTGCAAAGCAAGGCCCTCAGGAAGTAGTTTACAGTCCCCGGAACAGGAAAATATTCCCCAAGTTCCGCGAAATCGAGACGAAGTTGGTCAAAATAACGATTCGCGTAAGGTGGTCTCGGCTACTCTTTCAGTCTTAAAGTGAAGTAGGGCTATATTTCGGTCCGGAAGCTCGAAAGTGAGCGTTCAAAAAGTTTTCCTCTCTCAATTTCACTGAAAACCAAGGCCATCATGAGTTAGTTTAGAGTCCCCGGGACTGGAAAATATCTTTTAAGTTCTGGCAACCCAAGCCTAAGTTGGTCAAAATCACGATGCGCCTAAGGCGGCCTCGGCTACTCTTTCAGTCTTAAAGTGAAGTGGGGCTCTATTTCGGCCCAGAAGCTCCAAAGTGAGCAATGCAAAAAATTTGCTGTGTCCATTTTACTGCAAACCAAGGCCATGAGGAGTTAGTGTAGAGTCCCCGGGACTGCAATATATTTCCCAAGTTCCGGAAAATGGAGAAGACGTTGGTCAAAATCACGATGCGCGCAAGACGGTCTTGGCTAGTCTTTCAGTCTTAAAGTGAAGTGGGGCTATATTTGGGCCCAGAAGCTCAAAAGTGAGCGTTCAAAAAGTTTTCCAAACCAAGGCCATCAGGGGTTACTTAAGAGTCTTTGGGGCTGGAAAATATCCCCCAAGTTCAGGGAAATTTAGCCGAAGTTGGTCAAAATCACGGTGCGCGTTACTGTTTCAGTCTTAAAGTGAAGTGAGGCTTTATTTCTGCCCAGGAGGTTGAACGTGAGCGTTCAAAAAGTTTCCCTGTGTTTATTTCACTGGAAACCAAAGCCATCAGTAGCTAGTTTAGAGTCCCCGGGACTGGAAAATATCCCCCAACTTCCGGGAAATCGAGCCGAAGTTGGTCAAAATCACGATTTGCGTAAGGTAGTCTCGGATACTCTTTCAGTCTTAAAGTAAAATGGGGCTATATTTCGGGCCAGAAGCCCGAAAGTGAGCATTCAAAAAGTTTTGCTGTGTTCATTTCACCGCAAACCAAGTCCGTCAGGAGTTAGTTTAGCGTCCCAGGGAAAAGAAAATATGCCCCAAGGTCAGGAAATTGAGCCGAGGTTGGTCAAAATCACGATGCCCCTAAAGTGGTCTCGGCTACTCTTTCTGTCTTAAAGTGAAGTGGGGCTATATTTCGGGCCAGAAGCCCGAAAGTGAGCGTTCAAAAAGTTTTGCTGTGTCCATTTCACTGCAAACCAAGGCCATCAGGGGTTAGTTTAGAGTCCCCGGGACTGAAAAATATTGCCCAAGTTCGGGGAATCGAACCGAAGTTGATCAAAACCACGATGGGCGAAATGCGGTATAGGATACTGTTTCAGTCTTAAAGTGAAGTGGGGCTATATTTCTGTCCAGAAGCTCGAAAGTGAGCGTTCAAAAAGTTTTGCTGTGTGCATTTCACTGCATAACAAAGGTATCAAAAGTTAGTTTAGGGTGCCCGGGACTGGAAAATATTCCCCAAGTTCCGGGAAAGCGAGCCGAAGTTGAGGAAAATCACGATGCGCGAAATGCGGTCTCGCCTACTGTTTCAGTCTTAAATTAAAGTGTGGCTATATTTCGGCCCACAAGCTCGAAAGTGAGCCTTCAAAAAGTTTTGCTCTGTCCATTTCATTGCAAAACAAGGCCATCAGGACTTAGGTTAGCGTCCAAGGGACTGGAAAATGTTCCCTAAGTTCCGGGAGATCCACCCGAAGTTTGTTAAAATCACAATGCGCTGAGGTGGTCTCGGCTACTCTTTCAGTCTTAAGTGAAGTGGGGCTATATTTCGGCCCAGAATCTCGAAAGTGTGCGTTCAAAAATTTGTGCTGTGTCCATTTCAATGCAAACCAAGGCCATCAGGAGTTAGTTTAGAGTCCCCGGGACTGGAAAATATCCCCCTATTTCCGGGAATTGGAGCCGAAGTTGATCAAATTCATGATGCGCGTAACGTGGTCTCGGCTACTTTTTCAGTCTTAAAGTACAATTGCTTATATTTCGGCCCACAAGCTCGAAAGTGAGCGTTCAAAAAGTTTTGCTGTGTCCATTTCACTTCAAAACAAGGCCATCAGGACTTAGTGTAACATCCAAGGGACTGGAAAATATCCCCGAAGTTCCGGGAATTCCATTCGAAGTTCGTCAAAATTACGATATACGTAAGGCGGTTTCGGCTACTCTTTCAGTCTTAAAGTAAAGTCGGGCTATATTTCTGTCCAGAAGCTCGAAAGTGAGCGTTCAAAAAGTTATGCTGTGTGCATTTCACTGGAAACCAAAGCTATCAAAAGTTAGTTTAGGGTCACCGGGACTGGAAAATATTCCCCAAGTTCCGGGAAAGCGAGCCGAAGTTGATGAAAATCACGATGCGCGAAATGCGGTCTCGGCTACTGTTTCTGTCTTAAAGTAAAGTGTGGCTATATTTCGGCCCACAAGCTCGAAAGTGAGCGTTCAAAAAGCTTTGCTCTGTCCATTTCATTGCAAAGCCAGGCGATCAGGAGTTAGTTTAGAGTCCGCGGGACTGGAAAATATCCCCCAAGTTCCGAGAAATCGATCCGAAAATGGTCAAAATCTCGATCCGCGTAAGGCGATCTCGGCTACTCTTTCAGTCTTAAAGTGAAGTGGGGCTTTATTTCGGCCCAGAAGCTCCAAAGTGGGCGTTCAAAAAGTTATGCTGTGCGCATTTCAGTGCAAACCAAGGCAATCCGGAGTTAGTTTAGAGTCCCCCGGACTGGAAAATATCCCAAAAAGTTGCGTGAAATCGAGCTGAACTTGGTCTAACTCACGATGCGCGTGAGGCGGTCTCGGCTACTATTTCAGTCTGAAAGTGAAGTGGGATTCTATTTCGGCCCAGAAGCTACAAAGAGAGTGTTCAAAAAGCTTTCCTTTGTACAGTTCACTGAAAACCAATGCCATCAGGAGTTAGTTTAGAGCCCGCGGAAATGGAATATATCTCCCAAGTTCCGGGAAACCGACCATGAGTTGGTCAAAATCACGATTTGCGCAAGACGGTTTCGGCTACTCTTTCAGTCTTAAAGTAAAGTAGGGTTATATTTCGGTCCAGAAGCTCGAGAGTGAGCGTTCAAAAAGTTTCGCTGTGTCCATATCACTGAAAACCAAGACAATCAGGAGTTAGTTTAGAGTCCCCGGGACTGGAAAATATTCCCCAAAATCCGAAAAATCGAGCCGAAGTTGGTCGAAATCACGGTGCGCTTAAGGCGGTGTCGGCTACTCATTCAGTCTTAAAGTGAAGTGGGGCTCTATTTCGGCCCACAAGCTCAAAGCTCAAAAAAAAGCACTGTGTCTATTTCACTGCAAGTCAACGCTATCAGGAGTTAGTTTAGAGTCCCCGGGAGTGGAATGTATTTCCCAAGTTCCGGAAAATCGACAAGACGTTGGTCAAAATCACAATGCGCGTAAGACGGTCTCGGCTACTCTTCTAGTCTTAAAGTGAAGTGGGGCTATATTTCGGCCCAGAAGCTCAAAAGTGAGCGTTCAAAAAGTTTCGCTGTATCCATTTCAATGCAAACCAAGGCCATCAGGAGTTACTTTAGAGTTCCCGGTACCGCAAAATATTCCCCAAGTTCCGAAAAATCGAGCCGAAGTTGGTCGAAATCACGGTGCGCTTAAGGCGGTGTCGGCTACTCATTCAGTCTTAAAGTGAAGTGGGGCTCTATTTCGGCCCACAAGCTCAAAGCTCAAAAAAAAGCACTGTGTCTATTTCACTGCAAGTCAACGCTATCAGGAGTTAGTTTAGAGTCCCCGGGAGTGGAATGTATTTCCCAAGTTCCGGAAAATCGACAAGACGTTGGTCAAAATCACAATGCGCGTAAGACGGTCTCGGCTACTCTTTGAGTCTTAAAGTGAAGTGGGGCTATATTTCGGCCCAGAAGCTCAAAAGTGAGCGGTCAAAAAGTTTCACTGTATCCATTTCAATGCAAACCAAGGCCATCAGGGGTTACTTAAGAGTCCTCGGGACTGGAAAATATCCCCCAAGTTCCGGTAAATCGAGCCGAAGTTGGTCAAAATCACGATGTGCGTAAGATGGTCTCGGCTACTCTTTCAGTCTTAAAGTGAAGTGGGGCAATATTTCGGCCCAGAAGCTCGAAAGTGAGTGTTTAAAAAGTTTTGCTCTGTCACTTTCAGTGCAAACCAAGGCCATCAGAAGTTAGTTTAGAGTCCCCGGGACTGGAGAATATCCCCCAAGTCCCGGGAAATCGAGCCGAAGTTGATCAAATTCATGATGCGCGTAACGTGGTGTCGGCTACTGTGTCAGTCCTAAAGTGAAGTGTGGCTATATTTCGGCCCACAAGCTAGAAAGTGAGCGTTCAAAAAGTTTTGTTGTGTCCATTTTACTTCAAAACAAGGCCATCAGGACTTAGTTTAGCGTCCAAGGGACTGCAAAATATCCCCCAAGTTCCGGAAAAATCCGTTCGAAGTTCGTCAAAATTACGATGCGCGTAAGGCGGTCTCATCTACGCTTTCAGTCTTAAAGTAAAGTGGGGCTATATTTCTGCCCAGAAGCTCCATGGTTGTGCTCTGTCCATTTCACTGAAAACCAAGGCTCTCAGGAGTTACTTTAGAGTCCCTTTGACTGGAATATATCCCCCAAGTTTCGGGAAATAAACGCGAATTTGGTCAAAATCACGATTCGCTCAAGACGGTCTCGCCTACTCTTTCAGTCTTAAAGTAAAATGGGGCTCTATTTCGGCCCAGAAGCTCGAGAGTGAGCCTTCAAAAACTTTCGCTATGTCCATTTTACTGGAAACCAAGACAAGCAGGAGTTAGTTGAGAGTCCCCGGGACTGGAAAATATCCCCCAAGTTCCGGGAAATCAACCCGAAGTTTGTCAAAATCACGATGCGCGTAAGGCGGTCTCGGCTACCTTTTCAGTATTAAAGTAAAGTTGGCTATATTTCAGCCCAGAAGCTTGAAGGTGAGCGTTCAAACAGTTTTGCTGTGTCCATTTCACTGCAAACCAAGGCCATCACGAATTAGTTTAGAGTCCCCGGTACCGGAAAATATCCCCCATTTCCCGGGAAATCGATCCAAAGTTGGTCAAAATCACCATGCGCTTAAGGCGGTCTCGGCTACTCTTTCATTCTTAAAGTGAACTGGGGCTATATTTCGGCCGAGAGGCTAGAAAGTGAAAGTTCAAAAAGTTTTGCTGCGCTCATTTCACTGCAAACGAAGGCCATCAGGAGTTAGTTTAGAGTCCTCGGGACTGGCAAATATCGCCCAAGTTCGGGGAAATCAAGCCGAATGTTGTCAAAATCACGATGCGCGGAAGGCGGTCTCGGCTACTCTTTCATTCTTAAAGTCAACTGGGGCTATATATCGGCCGAGAAGCTAGAAAGTGAAAGTTCAAAAGGTTTTTCTGTGTCCATTTCACCGCAAACCAAGCCACATCAGCAGATTGTTTACAGTGTCCGGGACATCAAAATATCCCCCAAGTCCCGGGAAATCGAGCCGAAGTTTGTCAAAATCACGATGCGCGTAAAGCAGTCTCGGCTACTCTTTTAGTCTTAAAGTGACGTGGCTGTATATTTCGGCCCAGAAGCTCGAAAGTGAGCGTTCAAAAAGTTTTGCTCTCTCAATTTAACTGAAAACCAAGGCCATCCTGAGTTAGTTTAGAGTCCACGGGACTGGAAAATATCCCTTAAGTTCTGGCAGCTCAAGCAGAAGTTGGTCAAAGTCACGATGCGTCTAAGCCGGTCTCGGCTACTATTTCAGCCTTAAAGTGAAGTGGGGCTATATTTCGGCCCAGAATTTCGAAAGTAACCGTTCAGAAAAATTTGCTGTGTCCATTTCACTGCACACCAAGGCCATCAGGGGCTAGTTTAGAGTCCTTGGGACTTGAATATATCCCCGAAGTTTCGGGAAATCGAGCCGAAGATGGTCAAAATCACCATGCGGGTAAGACGGTGTCGCCTACTCTTTCAGTCTTAAACTGAAGTGGGCCTATATTTCGGCTCAGAAGCCCGAAGGGGAGCGTTAAAAAAGTTTTGCTCTCTCCATTTCAATGCAAACAAAGGCAACCAGGAGTTACTTTAGAGTCCCCGGTACCGGAAAATATTTCCCATTTCCCGAGAAATCGAGCCAAAGTTGGTCAAAATCACGATGCGCGTAAGACGGTCTCGGCTATTCTTTCATTCTTAAAGTGAACTGGGGCTATATTTCGGCCCAGAAGCTCAAAAGTGAAAGTTCAAAAAGTTTTGCTGTATCCATTTCAATGCAAACGAAGGCCATCATGGGTTACTTAAGAGTCTTCGGGACTGGAAAATATCCCCCAAGTTCAGGGAAATTTAGCCGAAGTTGGTCAAAATCACGGTGCGCGTTAGGCGGTCTCGCTTACTGTTTCAGTCTTAAAGTGAAGTGAGGCTTTATTCCTGCCCACGAATTTGAAAGTGAGCGCTCAAAAAGTTTTGCTGTGTTCATTTCACTGCAAACCAAGGCCATCAGGAGTTAGTTTAGCGTCCCCGGGACAAGAAAATATGCCCCAACGTCCGGGAAATTGAGCTGAGGTTGGTCAAAATCACGATGCCCCTATATTGGTCTCGGCTACTCTTTCTGTCTTAAAGTGAAGTGGGGCTATATTTCGGGCCAGAAGCCCGAAAGTGAGCGTTCAAAAAGTTTTGCTGTGTCCATTTCACTGCAAACCAAGGCCATCAGGGGTTAGTTTAGAGTCCCCGGGACTGAAAAATATTGCCCAAGTTCCGGGGAATCGAACCGAAGTTGATCAAAATCACGATGCGCGAAATGCGGTTTCGGCTACCGTTTCAGTCTTAAGGTGAAGTGGGGCTATATTTCAGCCAGGAAGCCCGAAAGTGAGCGTTCAAAAAGCTTTGCTGTGTTCTTTGACTGAAAAACAAGGCCATCACGAATTAGTTTAGCGTCCCTGGGACTGGAAAATATGCCCCAAGTTCCGGTAAATCGAGCTGAAGTTGGTCAAAATCACGATGCTCTCAAAGCGCTCTCGGCTACCCTTTCAGTCTTAAAGTGAAGTGGGGCTAAATTTCTGTCCAGAAGCTCGAAAGTGAGCGTTCAAAAATTTTGCTTTGTCCATTTCACTACAAATCAAAGCGATCAAAAGTTATTTTAGATTCTCCGGGACTGGAAAATATTCCCCAAATTCCGGAAAAGCGAGCCGAAGTTGATCAAAATCACGATGCGCGAAATGCGGTCTCGGCTACTGTTTCAGTCTTAAAGTAAAGTGTGGCTATATTTCGGCCCACAAGCTCGAAAGTGAGCGTTCAAAAAGTTTTGTTGTGTCCATTTCACTGCAAAACAAGGCCATCAGGACTTAGTTGAGCGTCCAAGGGACTAATAAATATACCCCAAGTTCCGGGAAAGCCATTCGAAGTTCGTCAAAATAACGATATACGTAAGGCGGTTTCGGCTACTCTTTCAGTCTTAAAGTAAAGTCGGGCAATATTTCTGTCCAGAAGCTCGAAAGTGTGCGTTCAAAAAATTGTGCTGTGTCCATTTCAATGCAAACCAAGGCCATCAGTAGTTAGTTTAGAGTTCCTGGGACTGGAAAATATCTCCCAAGTTCCGGAATATCGACCCAAAGTTTGTCAAACTCACGATGCGAGCAAGGCGGTCTCGGCTACTCTTTCAGTCTTAAGTGAAGTGGGGCTATATTTCGGCTCAGAAGCTCGAAAGTGCGCGTTCAAAAAATTGTGCTGTGTCCATTTCAATGCAAACCAAGGCCATCAGTAGTTAGTTTAGAGTCCCCGGGACTGGAAAATATCCCCCAAGTCCCGGGAATTGCAGTCGAAGTTGATCAAATTCATGATACGCGTAACGTGGTCTCGGCTACTGTTTTAGTCTTAAAGTCAACTCTGCCTATATTTCGGCCCACAAGCTCGAAAGTGAGCGTTCAAAAAGTTTTGCTGTGTCCATTTCACTTCAAAGCAAGGCCATCAGGACGTAGTTTAGCGTCCAAGGGACTAATAAATATACCACAAGTTCCGGGAAATCCATTCGAAGTTCGTCAAAATTACGAAATACGTAAGGCTGTTTCGGCTACTCTTTCAGTCTTAAAGTAAAGTTGGGCTATATTTCTGTCCAGAAGCTCGAAAGTGAGCGTTCAAAAAGTTTTGCTGTGTGCATTTCACTGCAAACCAAAGCTATCAAAAGTTAGTTTAGGGTCCCCGGGACTGGAAAATATTCCCCAAGTTCCGGGAAAGCGAGCCGAAGTTGATGAAAATCACGATGCGCGAAATGCGGTCTCGGCTTCTCTTTCAGTCTTAAAGTAAAGTGTGGCTAAATTTCGGCCCACAAGCTGGAAAGTGAGCGTCCAAAAAGCTTTGCTCTGTCCATTTCAATGCAAAGCCAGGCGATCAGGAGTTAGTTTAGAGTCCCCGGGACTGGAAAATATCCCCCAAGTTCCGAGAAATCGATCCGAAAATGGTCTAAATCACGATGCGCGTAAGGCGATCTCGGCTACTCTTTCAGTCTTAAAGTGAAGTGGGGCTATATTTCGGCCCAGAAGCTCCAAAGTGGGCGTTCAAAAAGTTATGCTGTGCGCATTTCAGTGCAAACCAAGGCAATCCGGAGTTAGTTTAGAGTCCTCCGGACTGGAAAATATCCCAAAAGTTGCGGGAAATCGAGCTGAACTTGGTCTAACTCACGATGCGCGTGAGGCGGTCTCGGCTACTATTTAAGTCTGAAAGTGAAGTGGGATTCTATTTCGGCCCAGAAGCTACAAAGAGAGTGTTCAAAAAGCTTTCCTTTGTCCAGTTCACTGAGAACCAAGGCCATCAGGAGTTAGTTTAGAGCTCGCGGAAATGGAATATATCCCCCAAGTTCCGGGAAACCGACCCCAAGTTGGTCAAAATCACGATTTGCGCAAGACGGTCTCGGCTACTCTTTCAGTCTTAAAGTAAAGTGGGGCTATATTTCGGTCCAGAAGCTCGAGAGTGAGCGTTCAAAAAGTTTCGCTGTGTCCATTTCACTGAAAACCAAGACAATCAGGAGTTAGTGTAGAGTCCCCGGGACTGGAAAATATCCCCCAAGTTCCGGCAAATCGAGCCGAAGTTGGTCAAAATCACGGTGCGCTTAAGGCGGTGTCGGCTACTCCTTCAGTCTTAAAGTGAAGTGGGGCTCTATTTCGGCCCACAAGCTCAAAGCTCAAAAAAAATTACTTTGTCTTTTTCACTGCAAACCAAGGCTATCAGGAATTAGTTTAGAGTTCCCGGGAGTAGAATGTATTTCCCAAGTTCCGGAAAATCGACAAGACGTTGGTCAAAATCACAATGCGCGTAAGACGGTCTCGGCTACTCTTTGAGTCTTAAAGTGAAGTGGGGCTATATTTCGGCCCAGAAGCTCAAAAGTGAGCGTTCAAAAAGTTTTTCTGTATCCATTTTAATGCAAACCAAGGCTATCAGGGGTTACTTAAGAGTCCTCGGGACTGGAAAATATCCCCCAAGTTCCGGTAAATCGAGCCGAAGTTGGTCAAAATCACGATGTGCGTAAGATGGTCTCGGCTACTCTTTCAGTCTTAAAGTGAAGTGGGGCAATATTTCGGCCCAGAAGCTCGAAAGTGAGTGTTCAAAAAGTTTTGCTCTGTCACTTTCAGTGCAAACCAAGGCCATCAGAAGTTAGCTTAGATTCCCCGGAACTGAAGAATATCCCCCAAGTCCCGGGAAATCGAGCCGAAGTTGATCAAATTCATGATGCGCGTAACGTGGTGTCGGCTACTGTGTCAGTCCTAAAGTGAAGTGTGGCTATATTTCGGCCCACAAGCTAGAAAGTGAGCGTTCAAAAAGTTTTGTTGTGTCCATTTTACTTCAAAACAAGGCCATCAGGACTTAGTTTAGCGTCCAAGGGACTGCAAAATATCCCCCAAGTTCCGGGAAATCCATTCGAAGCTCGTCAAAATAACGATGCGCCTAAGGCGGTCTCATCTACGCTTTCAGTCTTAAAGTAAAGTGGGGCTATATTTCTGCCCAGAGGCTCCAAAGATGTGCTCTGTCCATTTCACTGAAAACCAAGGCCATCAGGAGTTACTTTAGAGTCCCTTTGACTGGAATATATCCCCCAAGTTTCGGGAATTGGACACGAAATTAGTCAAATTCACGATTCGCTCAAGACGGTCTCGCCTACTCTTTCAGTCTTAAAGTAAAATGGGGCTCTATTTCGGCCCAGAAGCTCGAGAGTGAGCCTTCAAAAACTTTCGCTGTGTCCATTTCACTGCAAACCAAGACAAGGAGGAGTTAGATGAGAGTCCCCGGGACTGGAAAATATCCCCCAAGTTCCGGGAAATCAACCCGAAGTTTGTCAAAATCACGATGCGCGTAAGGCGGTCTCGGCTACTCTTTCAGTGTTAAAGTAATGGGGGGCTATATTTTGGCCCAGAAGCTCGAAATTGAACGTTCAAAAACTTTTGCTGGGTCCATTTTACTGCAAACCAAGGCCATCAGGAATTTGTTTAGAGTCCTCAGAACTGGAATATATCCCCTTAGTTCCGCCAAATCGAGCCGACGTTGCTCAAAATCACGATGCACGTAAGGCGGTCTCGGCTAATCTTTCAGTCTTTAAGTAAAGTGGGCTTCTATTTCGGTCCAGAAGCTCGAAAGTATGCGTTCAAAAACTTTTTCTGTTTCCGTTTCACTGCAAACCAAGACCAGCACGAGTTAGTTTCGAATCCTCGGGACTGGAAGATACTTCGCAAGTTCCGGGAAATCGAGCTGAAGTTGATCAAAATCACGACGCGCGAAACGTGGTCTCGGCTACTGTTTCAGTCTTAAAGTGAAGTCTGGCTATATTTAAGCCCACAAGCTCGAAAGTGAGCGTTCAAAGAGCTTTGCTGTGTCCATTTTACTGCAAAAGTAGGCCATCGGCACCTAGTTTAGCGTCCAAGGGACTGGAAAATATCCATCAAGTTCCGGGAAATCCACCCGAAGTATGTCAAAATCACGATGCGCGTAGTGCGGTCTCGGCTACTTTTTCAGTATTAAAGTAAAGTGGGCCAGAAGCTTGAAGGTGAGCGTTCAAAAAGTTTTGCTGTCTCCATATCACTGCAAACCAAGGCCATCAAGAGCTAGTTTAGAGTCCCTGGGACTGGAAAATATCCCCCAAGTTCCGGAACATCGACCCGCAGTTGGTCAAAATCACTATGCGGGCACGCCGGTCTCGGCTACTCTTTAAGTCGTAAGTGATGTGGGACTATATTTCGGCCTAGAAGCTCGAAAGTGTGCGTTCAAAAACTTGTGCTGTGTCAATTTCACTGCAAACCATGGCCATCAGGAGTTAGTTTAGAGTCCCCGGGACTGGAAAATATTCCCCAAGTTGCAGGAAAGCGAGCGGAAGTTGATTAAAATCACGATGCGCGTAACGCGGTCTCGGCTACTGTTTCAGTCTTAAAGTGAAGTGTGGCTATATTTAGGCCCACAAGCTCGAAAGTGAGCGTTCAAAAAGGTTTGCTGTGTCCATTTCACTGCAAACCAAGGCCATCAGGAGTTAGTTTAGAGTCCCCGGGACTGGAAAATATCGCGCAAGTTCGGGGAAATTGAGCCGAATTTTGTCAAAATCACGATGCGCGTAAGGCGGTCTAGGCTACTCTTTCATTCTGAAAGTGAACTGGGGCTATATTTCGGCCGAGAAGCTAGAAAGTGAAAGTTCAAAAAGTTTTCCTGTGTCCATTTCACCGCAAACCAAGCCACATCAGCAGATTGTTTACAGTGTCCGGGACTGGAAAATATTTCGCAAGTTCCGGGAAATCGAGCCGAAGTTGATCAAAATCACGATGCGCGTAACGCGGTCTCGGCTACTCTTTCAGTCTTAAAGTGAAGTGTGGCTATATTTAGGCCCACAAGCTCGAAAGTGAGCGTTCAACAAGTTTTGCTGTCTCCATTTCTCTGCAGACCAAGGCCATCAGGGGTTAGTTTAGAGTCCTTGGGACTTGAATATATCCCCGAAGTTTCCGGAAATCGAGCCGAAGATAGTCAAAATCATGATGCGCGTAAGACGGTGTCGGCTACTCTTTTCAGTCTTAAATTGAAGTGGGGCTATATTTCGGCTCAGAAGCCCGAAGGGGAGCGTTGAAAAACTTTTGCTCTCTCCATTTCAATGCAAACCAAGGCAATCAGGAGTTACTTTAGAGTCCCCGGTACCGGAAAATATTCCCCATTTCCCGGGAAATCGAGCCAAAGTTGGTCAAAATCACGATGCGCGTAAGGCGGTCTCGGCTATTCTTTCATTCTTAAAGTGAACTCGGGCTCTATTTCGGGCCAGAAGCTCGAAAGTGAAAGTTCAAAAAGTTTTGCTGTGTAAATTTCACCCCGAACCAAGCCACATCAGGAGATAGTTTACAGTCTCCGGGACATCAAAATATCCCCCAAGTTCCGGGAAATCGAGCCGAAGTTTGTCAAAATCACGATGCGCGTAAAGCAGTCTCGGCTACTCTTTTAGTCTTAAAGTGACGTGGCTGTATATTTCGGCCCAGAAGCTCGAACGTGAGCGTTCAAAAAGTTATGTTGTGCCCATTTCACTGCAAAGCAAGGCCCTCAGGAAGTAGTTTACAGTCCCCGGAACAGGAAAATATCCCCCAATTTCCCCGAAATCGAGACGAACTTGGTCAAAAGAACGATTCGCGTAAGGTGGTCTCGGCTACTCTTTTAGTCTTAAAGTGAAGTAGGGGTATATCTCGGTCCACAAGCTCGAAAGTGAGCTTTCAAAAAGTTTTCCTCTCTGAATTTCACTGAAAACCAAGGCCATCATGAGTTAGTTTAGAGTCCCCGGGACTGGAAAATATCTTTTAAGTTTTGGCAACTCAAGCCTAAGTTGGTCAAAATCACGATGCGCGTAAGACGGTCTTGGCTAGTCTTTCAGTCTTAAAGTGAAGTGGGGCTATATTTCGGCCCAGAAGCTCGAAAGCGAGCGTTGAAAAAGTTATGCTGTGCCCATTTCACTGCAAAGCAAGACCCTCAGGAAGTAGTTTACAGTCCCCGGAACTGGAAAATATCCTCCAAGTTCCGCGAAATCGAGACGAAGTTGGTCAAAATAACGATTCGCGTAAGGCGGTCTTGGCTACTCTTTCAGTCTTAAAGTGAAGTGGGGCTATATTTCGGTCCAGAAGCTCGAAAGTGAATGTTCAAAAAGTTTTCCTCTCTGAATTTCACTGAAAACCAAGGCCATCATGAGTTAGTTTAGAGTCCCCGGGACTGAAAAATATATTTTAAGTTCTGGCAACTCAAGCCGAAGTTGGTCAAAATCACGATGCGCCTAAGGCGGCCTCGGCTACTCTTTCAGTCTTAAAGTGAAGTGGGGCTCTATTTCGGCCCAGAAGTTCCAAAGTGAGCGCTGCAAAAAATTTGCTGTGTCCATTTCACTGCAAACCAAGGCCATCAGGAGTTAGTTTAGAGTCCCTGGGACTGCAATATATTTCCCAAGTTCAGGGAAATCGAGAAGACGTTGGTCAAAATCACGATCCGCGCAAGATGGTCTTGGCTATTTTTTCAGTCTTAATGTGAAGTAGGGCTATATTTCGGCCCAGAAGCTCAAAAGTGAGGGTTCAAAAAGTTTTGCTGTATCCATTTCAATGCAAACGAAGGCCATCAGGGCTTACTTAAGAGTCTTCGGGACGAGAAAATATACCCCAAGTTCAAGGAAATTTAGGCGAAGTTGGTCAAAATCGCGGTGCTCGTTAGGCGGTCTCGCTTACTGCTTCAGTCTTAAAGTGAAGTGAGGCTTTATTCGTGCCCAGGAGCTTGAAAGTGAGCGTTCAAAAAGTTTCCCTGTGTTTATTTCACTGCAAACCAAAGCCATCAGGAGCTAGTTTAGAGTCCCCGGGACTGGAAAATATCCCCCAACTTCCGGGAAATCGAGCCGAAGTTGGTCAAAATCACGATTTGCGTAAGGTAGTCTCGGCTACTCTTTTAGTCTTAAAGTGAAGTGGGGCTATATTTCGGGCCAGAAGCCCGAAAGTGAGCGTTCAAAAAGTTTTGCTGTGTTCATTTCACTGCAAAGCAAGGCCATCAGGAGTTAGTTTAGCGTCCCCGGGACAAGAAAATATGCCCCAAGGTCCGGGAAATTGAGCCGAGGTTGGTCAAAATCACGATGCCCCTAAAGTGGTCTCGGCTACTCTTTCTGTCTTAAAGTGAAGTGGGGCTATATTTCGGGCCAGAAGCCCGAAAGTGAGCGTTCAAAAAGTTTTGCTGTGTCCATTTCACTGCAAACCAACGCAATCAGGGGTTAGTTTAGAGTCCCCGGAACTGAAAAATATTGCCCAAGTTCCGGGGAATCGAACCGAAGTTGATCAAAATCACGATGCGCGAAATTCGGTATCGGCTACTCTTTCAGTGTTAAAGAGAACTGGGGCTATATTTCCGCCCAGAAGCCCGAAAGTGAGCGTTCAAAAAGTTTTGCTGTGTTCTTTGACTGAAAAACAAGGCCATCACGAGTTAGTTTAGCGTCCCTGGGACTGGAAAATATTCCCCAAGTTGCGGTAAATCGAGCTGAAGTTGGTCAAAATCACGATGCTCCCAAAGCGCTCTCGGCTACCCTTTCAGTCTTAAAGTGAAGTGGGGCTATATTTCTGTCCAGAAGCTCGAAAGTGAGCGTTCAAAAAGTTTTGCTGTGTCCATTTCACTGCAAACCAAAGCGATCAAAACTTAGTTTAGAGTCCCAAGGACTGGAAAATATTCCCCAAGTTCCGGGAAAGCGAGCCGAAGTTGATCAAAATCACGATGCGCGAAATGCGGTCTCGGCTACTGTTTCAGTCTTAAAGTAAAGTGTGGCTATATTTCGGCCCACAAGCTCGAAAGTGAGCGTTCAAAAACTTTTGCTGTGTCCATTTCACTGCAAAACAAGGGCATCAGGACTTAGGTTAGCGTCCAAGGGACTGGAAAATGTTCCCCAGGTTCCGGGAGATCCACCCGAAGTTTGTCAAAATGACAATGCGCGTAAGGTGGTCTCGGTTACTCTTTAAGTCTTAAAGTAAAGTGGGGCTTTATTTCGGCCAGGAAGCTCGAAGGTGAGCGTTCAAAAAGTTTTGCTCTGTCCATGTCACTGCAAACCAAGGCCATCAGGCGTTAGTTTAGAGTTTCTGGGACTGGAAAATATCCCCTAAGTTCCGGAATATCGACCCGAAGTTTGTCAAACTCACGATGCGAGCAAGGCGGTCTCGGCTACTCTTTCAGTCTTAAGTGAAGTGGGGCTATATTTCGGCCCAGAATCTCGAAAGTGTGCGTTCAAAAAATTGTGCTGTGTCCATTTCAATGCAAATCAAGGCCATCAGGAGTTAGTTTAGAGTCCCCGGGACTGGAAAATATCCCCCCTATTTGCGGGAAATCGAGCCGAAGTATCCCAAAATCACGATGCGGGTAAGGCGGTCTCGGCTACTCTTTCAGTCTTAAAGTTAAGTGGGGCTATATTTCGACCCATAAGCTCGAAAGTGAGCGTTCAAAAAGTTTTGCTGTGTTCATTTCACTGCAAACTAAGGCCATCGGAAGTTAGTTTAGCTCCCCCGGGAAATGAAAATATTCGCCAACTTCCGGGAAATCGAGCCCAAGTTGGTCAAAATTACGATGCGCGTAAGGCGGTCTCGGCTACTCTTTCAGTCTTAAAGTGAAGTAGGGCTATATTTCGGCCGAGAAGCTCGAAAGTGAGCGTTCAAAAAAATCTGCTGTGTCCATTTCACGGCAAACCAAGGCCATCAGCAGTTAGTTTAGAGTCCCCGGGACTTGAATAATTCCCCGAAGTTCCGGGAAATCGAATGGAACTTGGTCAAAGTCACGATGCACGTAAGACTGTCTCGGCTACTCTTTCAGACTTAAAGTAAAGTGGGGCTATATTTCGGCCCAGAAGCTCCAAAGTGACCCTTTAAAAAGTTACGCTTTGTGCATTTAACTGCAAACCAAGGCCATCAGGACTTAGTTTAAAGTCCCCCGGACTGTAAAATATCCGCCAAGTTCCGGGAAATCGAGCTGAACTTGGTCAAAATCACGATGCTCGTAAGGCCGTCTCGGCTACTATTTCAGTCTGAAAGTGAGGTGGGATTCTATTTCGGCCCAGAAGCTACAAAGAGAGTGTTCAAAAAGCTTTCCTTTACCCATTTCACTGAAAACCAAGGCCATCAGGAGTTAGTGTAGAGCCCGCGGAAATGGAATATATCCCCCAAGTTCCGGGAAACCGACCCGAAGTTGGTCGAAATCACGATTTGCGCAAGACGGTCTCGCCTACTCTTTCAGTCTTAAAGTAAAATGGGGCTCTATTTCGGCCCAGAAGCTCGAGAGTGAGCCTTCAAAAACTTTCGCTTTGCCCATTTCACTGCAAACCAAGAAGAGCAGCAGTTAGTTGAGGGTCCCCGGGACTGGAAAATATCCCCCAAGTTCCGGGAAATCAACCCGAAGTTTGTCAAAATCACGATGCGCGTAAGGCGGTCTCGGCTACTCTTTCAGTGTTAAAGTAATGGGGGGGCTATATTTTGGCCCAGAAGCTCGAAAGTGAGCGTTCAAAAAGTTGTGCTGGGTCCATTTTACTGCAAACCAAGGCCATCAGGAAATAGTTTAGAGTCCTCAGAACTGGAATATATCTCCTTAGTTCCGGCACATCGAGCGGAAGTTGCTCAAAATCACGATGCACGTAAGGCGGTCTCCGCTACTCTTTCAGCCTTGAAGTGAAGTGGGCTTCTATTTCGGTCAGGAAGGTCGAAATTATGCGTTCAAAAACTTTTTCTGTTTCCGTTTCACTGCAAACCAAGACCAGCACGAGTTAGTTTAGAGTCCCCGGGACTGGAAAATATTTCGCAAGTTCCGGGAAATCGAGCCGAAGTTGATCAAAATCACGATGCGCGAAACGTGGTCTCGGCTACTGTCTCAGTGTTAAAGTGAAGTATGGCTATATTTCGCCCCACAAGCTCGAAAGTGAGCGTTCAAAAAGCTTTGCTGTGTCCATTTCACTGCAAAACAAGGCCATCGGCACCTAGTTTAGCGTCCAAAAGACTGGAAAATATCCCCCATGTTCCGGGAAATCCACCCGAAGTTTTTACAAAATCACAATGCGCGTAAGGCGGTCTCGGAGACTTTTTCAGTATTAAAGTAAAGTGGGCTATATTTCGGTCCAGAAGCTTGAAGGTGAGCGCTCAAACAGTTTTGCTGTCTTGATTTCACTGCAAACCAAGGCCATCAAGAGTTAGTTTAGAGTCCCTGGGACTGGAAAATATCCCCCAAGTTCCGGAATATCGACCCGAAGTTGGTCAAAATCACGATGCGCGCACGCCGGTCTCGGCTATTCTTTAAGTCGTAAGTGATGTGGGACTATATTTCGGCCTACAAGCTCGAAAGTGTGCATTCAAAAGCTTGTGCTGTGTGAATTTCACTGCAAACCATGGCCATCAGGAGTTAGTTTAGAGTCCTCGGGACTGGAAAATATTCCCCAAGTTGCAGGAAAGCGAGCAGAAGTTGATCAAAATCACGATGCGCGTAACGCGGTCTAGGCTACTGTTTTAGTCTTAAAGTGAAGTGTGGCTATATTTAGCCCCACAAGCTCGCAGGTGAGCGTTCAAAAACTTTTGCTGTGTCCATTTCACTTCAAACCAAAGCCATCAGGAGTTAGTTTAGAGTCCCCGGGACTGGAAAATATTCACCAAGTTTCAGGAAATGGAGCCGAAGTTGATGAAAATTACGATGCGCGTAACGGGCTCTCGGCTATTCTTTCAGTCTTAAATTTAAGTAGGGCTATATTGGGGCCCTGAAGCTCGAAGGTGAGCGTTCAGAATGTTTTGCTGTGTTCATTAAACTGCAAACCAAGGTCATCGGGAGTTAGTTTAGCGTCCCCGGGACTTTAAATTATTCGCCAACTTCCGGGAAATCGAGCAAAAGTGGCCCAATATCACGATGCGCTTAAGGCGGTCTCGGCTACTCTTTCAGTCTTAAAATTAAGGGGGGCTATATTTCGACCTAGAAGCTCGAGAGCGGGCGTGCGCTAATTTTACCTGTGTCCATTTCACTGACATCTTAGGCCATCAGGAGTTAGTTTAGAGTCCTTGCGACTGGAAAATATTTCCCAAATTCTGACAGATCGAGCCAAAGTTGCTCAAAATCACGATGCGCGTAATGCGGTCTCGGCTACTCTTTCAGTCTTAAAATGAAGTGGGGCTATATTTCGGCCGAGAAGCTCAACACCGAGCGTGCGCTCCTTTTGCCTGTGTACATATCACTCAAAACTAAGTTCATCAGGAGTTAGCATAGAGTCCTCGGGACTGGAAAATATTCCCCGAATTCCGGCAAATCGAGCCAGAGATGCTCAAAATCACGATGCGCGTAAGGCGGTCTCGGCTACTTGTTTACTCCGAAAATGAAGTGGGGCTATATTTCGGTTCTACAAGCTCGACACCGAGCGTGCTCTCCTTTTACCTGTGTCCATTTCACTAAGAACTAAGTCCATCAGGAGATAGTTTAGAATCCTCGAGACTGGAAGCTATCCTCCAAGCTTCGGCAAATTGAGCCATACTTTCTTAAAATTACGATAAGCCTACGGCAGTTTCGTTTACTCTTTCAGTCTTAAAATGAAGTGGGGCTACATTTCGGCCTAGAAGCTCGACAGGGAGCGTGCGCTCCTGTTACCTGTGACCATTTTACTGAAAACTAAGGCCATTAAGATCGAGCCATAGTGGCTAAAAATTTCGATGCGCTTAAGGCGGTTTCGTGTACACTTTCAGTCTTAAAATAAAGTGGGGCTATATTTCGGCCTGCAACCTGGGAACCTAGCGTGCGCCCTTTTTACCTGTGTCCATTTCACTAAAAACCAAGGCATTCATAAGTTAGTTTAGAGCTTCCGGGACTGGAAAATATCCCTCAAGTCCCAGGAAAGCAAGCCGAAGTTCGACAAAATTACCATGCGCGTAAGGCGGTCCAAGCTACTCTTTCAGTCTTAAAGTAAAGTGGGCCTATATTTCGGCCCAGAAGCTCGAAAGTGAACGTTCAAAAAGTTTGGCTGTGTCCATTTCACTGCAAACCAAGGCAATCAGGAGTTAGTTTAGAGTCCCCTGTACCGGAAAATATCCCCCATTTCCCGGGAAATCGAGCCAAACTTGGTCAAAATCACGATGCGCGTAAGGCCGTCCCGGTTACTCTTTCATTCTTAAAGTGAACTGGGGCAATATTTCCGCCCACAAGCTCAAAAGTGAGCGTTCAAAAAGTTTTGCTGTGTGCATTTTACTGCAGACCAAGGACGTCGGCGGTCAGTTTAGAGTCCCCGGAACTGGAAAATATCCCCCAAGCTCCCGGAAATTTAACCGAAGTTGGTCAAAATCACCACGCGCGTACGGCGGTTTCGGTTACTCTTTCAGTCTCTGTGAGTGAAGTGGGGCAATATTTCGGCCCAGAAGCTCGAAACTGAGTGTTTAAAAAGTTTTGGTGTGTCCATTTCACTGCAAAACAAGGCCATGACGACTTAGTTTAGCGTCCAAGGGACTGGAAATATCCCCCAAGTTACGGGAAATCCAACCGAAGTTAGTCAAAATCACGATGCGCTTAAGGGGGTCTCGGCTACTCTTTCAGTCTTAAGATAAAGTGGGCTTAGATTTCACTCCAGAAGCTCGAAAGTAAGGCTTCAAAAATTTTTGTCTCTATTTCACTCACATCTTAGACAATCAGGAGTGAGTTTAGAGACTTTGGGACTGGAAAATATTTCCCAAGTTTCGCCAGATCGAGCCGAAGATCCTCAAAATCACAATGCCCGTAAGGCGCTCACGTCTACTCTTTCAGTCTTAAAAAGAAGTAGGGCTCTATTTCGGCCAGCAAGCTCGAAAGTGCGCGTTCAAAAAGTGTTCCTGTGTCCATTTCACTGGAAACCAAGGCCATCAGGAGTTAGTTTAGAGTCCCCGGGACTGGAAAATACCCCCCTATTTGCGAGAAATCTAGCCGAACTATTCCAAAATCAGGATCCGCGTAAGGCGGTCTCGGCTACTCTTTCAGTTTTAAAGTTAAGTGGGGCTATATTTCGACCCGTAAGCTCGAAAGTGACGTTTCAAAAAGTTTTGCTTTGTCCATTTAACTGCAAACTAAGGCCATCGGAAGTTAGTTTAGCTTCCCTGAGAATTGAAAATATTCGCCAACTTCCGGGAAATCGAGCCGAAGTTGGTCAAAGTTACAATGCGCGTAAGGCGGTCTCGGCTACTCTTTCAGTCTTAAAGTGAAGTAGGGTTATATTTCGGCCGAGAAGCTCGAAAGTGAGCGTTCAAAAAAAATGTGCTGTGTCCATTTCACTGCAAACCAAGGCCATCAGCAGTTAGTTTAGAGTCCCCGGGACTGGAATGTATCCCCGAAGTTCCGGGAAATCGAACGGAAGTTGGTCAAAGTCACGATGCGCGTAAGACAGTCTCGGCTACTCTTTCAGTCTTAAAGTAAAGTGGGGCTATATTTCGGCCCAGAAGCTCGAAAGTGACCCTTTAAAAAATTACCCTTTGTGCATTTAGCTGCAAACCAAGGCCATCAGGAGTTAGTTTAAGGTCTCCCGAACTGGAAAATATCCCCCAAGTTCCGGGAAATCGAGCTCAACTTGGTCAAAATCACGATGCTCGTAAGGCGGTCTCCTTCTACTATTTCAGTCTTAAAGTGAAGTACGCTTGTATTTCGGCCCAGAAGCTCGAAACTGAGCGTTCAAAAAGTTTTCCTGCGTCCATTTCACTGCAAACCAGGCCCGTCAGGAGTTAGTTTAGAGTCCCCGGGACTTGAAAATATCGCCAAAATTCTAGAAAATCGAGCGGAAGTTGCTCAAAATCACGATGCGCGTAAGGCGGTCTCGCCTACTCTTTCAGTCTTAAAGTGAACTGGGGCGATATTTATTCCCGGAAGCTCTAAAATAAGCCTTCAAAAAGTTTTACTGTGTTCATTTCACTGCAAACCAAGGCCATCAGGAGTTAGTTTAGACTCCTCGGGACTGGAAAATATGGACCAAGTTCGAAGAAATCGAGCCGAATTTTGTCAAAATCACGATGCGCGTAAGGCGGTCTCGCCTACTCTTTCAGTCTTAAACTGAACTGGGGCTATATTTCGGCCGACGAGCTAGAAAGTGAAAGTTCAAAAAGTTCTGCTGTGTTTATTTCACTGCAAACCAAGGCCATCAGGAGTTAGTTTAGACTCCTCGGGACTGGAAAATATCGCCCAAGTTCGGGGAAATCGAGCCGAATTCTGTCAAAATCACGATGCGCGTAAGGGGTCTCGGCCACTCTTTCATTCTTAAAGTGAACTGGGGCTATATTTCGGCCGAGAAGCTAGAAAGTGAAAGTTCAAAACGTTTTGCTGTGTCCATCTCACCGCAAACCAAGCCACATCAGCACATGGTTTACAGTGTCCGGGACATCAAAATATCCCCCAAGTCCCGGGAAATCGAGCCGAAGTTTGTCAAAATCATGATGCGCGTAAAGCTGTCTCGGCTACTCGTTTAGTCTTAAAGTGACGTGGCTGTATATTTCGGCCCAGAACTTCGAAAGTGAGCGTTCAAAAAGTTTTGCTCTCTCAATTTAACTCAAAAACAAGGCTATCATGAGTTAGTTTAGAGTCCACGGGACTGGAAAATATATTTTAAGTTCTGGCAACTCAAGCCGAAGTTGGTCAAAATCACGATGCGTCTAAGGCGGTCTCGGCTACTGTTTCAGTCTTAAAGTGAAGTGGGGCTATATTTCGGCCCAGAATTTCGAAAGTTATTGTACAAAAAAATTTGCTGTGTCCATTTCACTGCAGACCGAGGCAATCAAGGGTTAGTTTAGAGTCCTTGGGACTTGAATATATCCCCGAAGTTTCCGGAAATCGAGCCGAAGATGGTCAAAATCACGATGCGCGTAAGACGGTGTCGGCTACTCTTTCAGTCTTAAACTGAAGTGGGGCTATATTTCGGCTCAGAAGCCCGAAGGGGAGCGTTGAAAAAGTTTTCCTCTCTCCATTTCAATGCAAACCAAGGCAATCAGGAGTTACTTTAGAGTCCCCGGTCCCGGAAAATATTCCCCATTTTCCGGGAAATCGAGCCAAAGTTGGTCAAAATCACGATGCGTGTAACGCGGTCTCGGCTATTCTTTCATTCTTAAAGTGAACTCGGGCTATATTTCGGCCCAGAAGCTCGAAAGTGAAAGTTCAAAAAGTTTTGCTGTGTCCATTTCACCACGAACCAAGCCACATCAGGAGATAGTTTACAGTCTCCGGGACATCAAAATATCCCCCAAGTTCCGGGAAATCGAGCCCAAGTTTGTCAAAATCACGATGCGCGTAAAGCAGTCTCAGCTACTCTTTTAGTCTTAAAGTGACGTGGCTGTATATTTCGGCCCAGAAGCTCAAAAGTGAGCGTTCAAATAGTTATGCTGTGCCCATTTCACTGCAAAGCAAGGCCCTCAGGAAGTAGTTTACAATCCCCGGAACAGGAAAATATCCCCCAATTTCCGCGAAATCGAGACGAAGTTGGTCAAAATAACGATTCGCGTAAGGCGGTCTCGGCTACTCTTTCAGTCTTAAAGTGAAGTAGGGCTATATTTCGGTCCAGAAGCTCGAAAGTGAGCGTTCAAAAAGTTTTCCTCTCTGAATTTCACTGAAAACCAAGGCCATCATGAGTTAGTTTAGAGTCCCCGGGACTGCAAAATATCTTTTAAGTACTGGCAACCCAAGCCTAAGTTGGTCAAACTCACGATGCGCCTAAGGCGGCCTCGGCTACTCTTTCAGTCTTAAAGTGAAGTGGGGCTCTATTTCGGCCCAGAAGCTCCAAAGTGAGCGCTGCAAAAAATTTGCTGTGGCCATTTTACTGCAAACCAAGGCCATCAGGAGTTAGTTTAGAGTCCCCGGGACTGCAATATATTTCCCAAGTTCCGGAAAATCGAGAAGACGTTGGTCAAAATCACGATGCGCGCAAGACGGTCATGGCTAGTCTTTTATGTCTTAAAGTGAAGTGGGGCTATATTTCGGCCCAGAAGCTCAAAAGAGAGCGTTCAAAGAGTTTTGCTGTATCCATTTCAATGCAAACGAAGGCCAGCAGGGGTTACTTACGAGTCTTTGTGAGTGGAAAATATCCCCCAAGTTCAGGGAAATTTAGCCGAAGTTGGTCAAAATCACGGTGCACGTTAGGCGGTCTCGCTTACTGTTTCAGTCTTAAAGTGAAGTGAGGCTTTATTCCTGCCAAGGAGCTTGAACGTGAGCGTTCAAAAAGTTTCCCTGTGTTTATTTCACTGCAAACCAAAGCCATCAGTAGCTAGTTTAGAGTCTCCGGGACTGGAAAATATCCCCCAACTTCCGGGAAATCGAGCCGAAGTTGGTCAAAATCACGATTTCCGTAAGGTAGTCTCGGCTACTCTTTCAGTCTTAAAGTGAAGTGGGGCTATATTTCGGGCCAGAAGCCCGAAAGTGAGCGTTCAGAAAGTTTTGCTGTGTTCATTTCACCGCAAACCAAGGCCATCAGGACTTAGTTTAGCGTCCCAGGGAAAAGAAAATATGCCCCAAGGTCAGGAAATTGAGCAGAGGTTGCTCAAAATCACGATGCCCCTAAAGTGGTCTCGGCTACTCTTTCTGTCTTTAAGTGAAGTGGGGCTATATTTCGGGCAAGAAGCCCGAAAGTGAGCGTTCAAAAAGTTTTGTTTTGTCCATTTCACTGCAAACCAAGGCCATCAGGGGTTAGTTTAGAGTCCCCGGGACCGAAAAATATTGCCCAAGTTCCGGGGAATCGAACCGAAGTTGGTCAAAATCACGATGCGCGAAATGTGGCATCGGCTCCTGTTTTAGTCTTAAAGTGAAGTGGGGCTATATTTCTGTCCAGAAGCTCGAAAGTGAGCGTTCAAAAAGTTTTGCTGTGTCCATTTCACTGCAAAACAAGGCCATCAGGACTTAGGTTACCGTCCAAGGGACTGGAAAATGTTCCCTAAGTTCCGGGAGATCCACCCGAAGAGTGTTAAAATCACAATGCGCTAAGGTTGTCTCGGTTAATCTTTAAGTCTTAAAGTAAAGTGGGGCTTTATTTCGGCCAGGAAGCTCGAAGGTGAGCGTTCAAAAAGTTTTGCTCTGTCCATTTCACTGCAAACCAAGGCCATCAGGAGTTAGTTTAGAGTTGCTGGGACTGGAAAATGTCCACCAAGTTCCGGAATATCGACCCGAAGTTTGTCAAACTCACGATGGGAGCAAGGCGGTCTCGGCTACTCTTTCAGTCTTAAGTGAAGAGGGGCTATATTTCGGCCCAGAATCTCGAAAGTGTGGGATCAAAAAATTGTGCTGTGTCCATTTCAATGCAAACCAAGGCCATCAGGACTTAGTTTAGAGTCCCCGGGACTGGAAAATATCCCCCAAGTCCCGGGAAATTTAACCGAAGTTGGTCAAAATCACGACGCGTGTACGGCGGTCTCGGCTAGTCTTTCAGTCTTAAGGTGAAGTAGGGCGATGCTTCGGCCCAGAAGCTCAAACGTGAGCGTTCAAAAAGCTTTGCTGTGTCCATTTCACTGCAAAACAAGGCCATCACGACTTAATTTAGTGTCCAAGGGACTGGTAATATCCCCCAAGTTACGGGAAATCCACCCGAAGTTAGTCAAAATCACGATGCGCTTAAGGGGGTCTCGGCTACTCTTTCAGTCTTAAGGTAAAGTGGGCTTACATTTAACTCCAGAAGCTCGAAAGTAAGGCTTCAAAAATTTTTGTCTCTATTTCACTCACATCTTAGACAATCAGGAGTGAGTTTAGAGACGTTGGGACTGGAAAATATCTCCCAAGTTTCGCCAGATCGAGCCGAAGATCCTCAAATCACAATGCGCGTAAGGCGCTCCCGCCTACTCTTTCTGTCTTAAAAAGAAGTAGGGCTATATTTCGGCCAGCAAGCTCGAAAGTGCGCGTTCAAAAAGTGTTCCTGTGTCCATTTCACTGGAAACCAAGGCCATCAGGAGTTAGTTTAGAGTCCCCGGGACTGGAAAATATCCCCCTTTTTGCGAGAAATCGAGCCGAAGTATCCCAAAATCACGATGCGCGTAAGACGGTCTCTTCTACTCTTTCAGTCTTAAAGTTAAGTGGGGCTATATTTCGACCCATAAGCTCGAAAGTGAGCGTTCAAAAAGTTTTGCCGTGTCCATTTAACTGCAAACTAGGGCCATCGAAAGCTAGTTTAGCCTCCCCGGGAATTGAAAATATTCGCCAACTTCCAAAAAATCGAGCCGAAGTTGGTCAAAATTACGATGCGCGTAAGGCGGTCTCGGCTACTCTTTCAGTCTTGAAGTGAAGTAGGGCTATATTTCGGCCGAGAAGCTCGAAAGTTAGCGTTCAAAAAAATTTGCTGTGTCCATTTCACTGCAAACCAAGGCCATCAGCAGTTAGTTTAGAGTCTTCGGGACTGGAATAATTCCCCTATGTTCCGGGAAATCGAACGGAAGTTGGTCAAAATCACGATGCGGGTAAGACGGTCTCGGCTACTCTTTCAGTCTTAAAGTAAAGTGGGGCTATATTTCGGCCCAGAAGCTCGAAAGTGACCCTTTCAAAAGTTACGCTTTGTGCATTTAACTGCAAACCAAGGCCATCAGGAGTTAGTTTAAAGTCCCCTCGGACTGGAAAATATCCGCCAAGTTCCGGGAAATCGAGCTGAACTTGGTCAAAATCACGATGCTCGTAAGACGGTCTCGCCTACTATTTCAGTCTTAAAGTGAAATACGGTTGTATTTCGGCCCAGAAGCTCGAAACTGAGCGTTCAAAAAGTTTTCCTGCGTCCATTTCACTGCAAACCAAGGCCATCAGGAGTTACTTTAGAGTCCCCAGGACTTGAAAATATCACCAAAATTCTAGAAAATCGAGCGAAAGTCGCTCAAAATCACGATGCGCGTAAGGCGGTCTCGCCTACTCTTTCAGTCTTAAAGGGAAGTGGGGCTATATTTCATCCCAGAAGCTGGAAAATAAGCCTTCAACAAGTGTTACTGTGTTCATTTCACTGCAAACCAAGGCCATCAGGAGTTAGCTTAGACTCCTCGGGACTGGAAAATATCGCCCAAGTTCGGGGAAATCGAGCCGAATTTTGTCAAAATCACGATGCGCGTAAGGCGGTCTCGGCTACTCTTTCATTCTTAAAGTGAACTGGGGCTATATTTCGGCCGAGAAGCTAGAAAGTGAAAGTTCAAAAAGTTTTGCTGTGTTCATTTCACTGCAAACCAAGGCCATCAGGAGTTAGTTTAGACTCCTCGGGACTGGCAAATACCGCCCAAGTTCGGGGAAATCGAGCCGAATTTTGTCAAAATCACGATGCACGTAGGGCGGTTTCGGCTACTCTTTCAGTCTTAAAGTTAACTGGGGCTATATTTCGGCCGACGAGCTAGAAAGTGAAAGTTCAAAAAGTTTTGCTGTGTTCATTTCACTGCAAACCAAGGCCATCAGGAGTTAGTTTAGACTCCTCGGGACTGGCAAATATCGCCCAAGTCCCGGGAAATCGAGCCGAAGTTTGTCAAAATCACGATGCGCGTAAAGCAGTCTCGGCTACTCTTTTAGTCTTAAAGTGACGTGGCTGTATATTTCGGCCCAGAAGCTCGAAAGTGAGCGTTAAAAAAGTTTCGCTCTCTCAATTTAACTGAACACCAAGGCCATCATGAGTTAGTTTAGAGTCCACGGGACTGGAAAATATCCCTTAAGTTCTGGCAACTCAGGCCGAAGTTGGTCAAAGTCACGATGCGTCTAAGGCGGTCTCGGCTACTATTTCAGTCTTAAAGTGAAGTGGGGCTATATTTCGGCCCAGAATTTCGAAAGTAAGCGTTCAAAAAAATTTGCTTTGTCCATTTCACTGCAGACCAAGGACATCAGGGGCTAGTTTAGAGTCCTTGGGACTTGAATATATCCCCGAAGTTTCGGAAAATCGAGCCGAAGTTGGTCAAAATCACCATGCGCGTAAGACGGTGTCGGCTACTCTTTCAGTCTTAAACTGAAGTGGGGCTATATTTCTGCTCAGAAGCCCGAAGGGGAGCGTTAAAAAAGTTTTGCTCTCTCCATTTCAATGCAAACCAAGGCAATCAGGAGTTACTTTAGAGTTCCCGGTACCGGAAAATATTCCCCATTTCCCGGGAAATCGAGCCAAAGTTGGTCAAAATCACGATGCGTGTAAGACGGTCTCGGCTATTCTTTCATTCTTAAAGTGAACTGGGGCTATATTTCGGCCCAGAAGCTCAAAAGTGAGCGTTCAAAAAGTTTTGCTGTATCCATTTCAATGCAAACGAAGGCCATCATGGGTTACTTAAGAGTCTTCGGGAGTGGAAAATATCCCCTAATTCCAGGGAAATTTAGCCGAAGTTGGTCAAAATCACGGTGCGCGTTAGGCGGTCTCGCTTACTGTTTCAGTCTTAAAGTGAAGTGAGGCTTTATTCCTGCCCAGGAGCTTGAAAGTGAGCGTTCAAAAAGTTTCCCTGTGTTTATTTCACTGCAAACCAAAGCCATCAGGAGCTAGTTTAGAGTCCCCGGGACTCGAAAATATCCCCCAACTTCCGGGAAATCGAGCCGAAGTTGGTTAAAATTAGGATATACGTAAGGCGGTTTCGGCTACTCTTTCAGTCTTAAAGTAAAGTCGGGCTATATTTCTGTCCAGAAGCTCGAAAGTGAGCGTTCAAAAAGTTATGCTGTGCGCATGTCACTGCAAACCAAAGCTATCGAAAGTTAGTTTAGGGTCTCCGGGACTGGAAAATATTCCCCAAGTTCCCGGAAAGTGAGCCGAAGTTGATGAAAATCACGATGCGCGAAATGCGGTCTCGGCTACTGTTCCAGTCTTAAAGTAAAGTGTGGCTATATTTCGGCCCACAAGCTCGAAAGTCAACGTTCAAAAACGTTTGCTCTGTCCATTTCAATGGAAAGCAAGGTGATCAGGAGTTAGTTTAGAGTCCCCGGGACTAGAAAATATCCCCCAAGTTCCGAGAAATCGATCCGAAAATGGTCAAAATCACGATGCGCGTAAGGCAATCTCGGCTACTCTTTCAGTCTTAAAGTGAAGTGGGGCTATATTTCGGCCCAGAACCTCCAAAGTGGGCGTTCAAAAAGTTATGCTGTGCGCATTTCAGTGCAAACCAAGGCCAAGCTACAAAGAGAGTGTTCAAAAAGCTTTCCTTTGTCCATTTCACTGAAAACCAAGGCCATCAGGAGTTAGTTTAGAGCCCGCGGAAATGGAATATATCCCCCAAGTTCCGGGAAACCGACCCGAAGTTGGTCAAAATCACGATTTGCGCAAGACGGTCTCGGGTACTCTTTCAGTCTTAAAGTAAATCGGGGCTATATTTGGGTCCAGAAACTCGAGAGTGAGCGTTCAAAAAGTTTCGCTGTGTCCATTTCACTGAAAACCAAGACAATCAGGAGTTAGTTTAGAGTCCCCGGGACTGGAAAATATCCCCCAAGTTCCGGCAAATCGAGCCGAAGTTGGTCAAAGTCACGGTGCACTTAAGGCGGTGTCGGCTACTCCTTCAGTCTTAAAGTGAAGTGGGGCTCTATTTCGGCCCACAAGCTCAAAGCTCAAGAAAAATTACTGTGTCTATTTCACTGCAAGTCAAGGCTATCAGGAATTAGTTTAGAGTCCCCGGGAGTGGAATGTATTTCCCAAGTTCCGGAAAATCGAGAAGACGTTGGTCAAAATCACGATGCGCGTAAGGTGGTCTCGGCTACTCTTTCAGTCGTAAAGTGAAGTGCGGCAATATTTCCGCCCAGAAGCTTGAAAGTGAGTGTTTAAAAGGTTTTGCTCTGTCACTTTCAGTGCAAACCAAGGCCATCAGAAGTTAGTTTACAGTCCCCGGGACTGGAGAATATGCCGAAAGTACCGGGAAATCGAGCCGAAGTTGATCAAATTCATGATTCGCGTAACCTGGTCTCGGCTACTGTGTCAGTCCTAAAGTGAAGTGTGGCTATATTTCGGCCCACAAGCTAGAAAGTGAGCGTTCAAAAAGTTTTGTTGTGTCCATTTTACTTCAAAACAAGCCCATCAGGACTTAGTTTAGCGTCCAAGGGACTGCAAAATATCCCCCAAGTTCCGGGAAATCCATTCGAAGTTCGTCAAAATTACGATGCGCGTAAGGCGGTCTCATCTACGCTTTCAGTCTTAAAGTAAAGTGGGGCTATATTTCTGCCCAGAAGCCCCAAAGTTGTGCTCTGTCCATTTCACTGAAAACCAAGGCCATCAGGAGTTACTTAAGAGTCACTTTGACTGGAATATATTCCCCAAGCTTCGGGAAATAAACGCGAATTTGGTCAAAATCACGATTCGCTTAAGACGGTCTCGCCTACTCTTTCAGTCTTAAAGTAAAATGGGGCTATATTTCGGCCCAGAAGCTCGAGAGTGAGCCTTCAAAAACTTTCGCTGTGTCCATTTCACTGCAAACCAAGACAAGCAGCAGTTAGTTGAGCGTCCCCGGGACTGGAAAATATCCTCCAAGTTCCGGGAAATCAACCCGAAGTTTGTCAAAATCACGATGCGCGTAAGGCGGTCTCGGCTACTCTTTCAGTGTTAAAGTAATTGGGGGCTATATTTTGGCCCAGAAGCTCGAAATTGAGCCGTCAAAAAGTTGTGCTGGGTCCATTTTACTGCAAACCAAGGCCATCAGGAATTAGTTTACAGTCCTCAGAACTGGAATATATCCCCTTAGTTCCGGCAAATCGAGCCGAAGTTGCTCAAAATCACGATGCACGTAAGGCGGTCTCGGCTACTCTGTCAGTCTTCAAGTGAAGTGGGCTTCTATTTCGGTCCAGAAGCTCGAAAGTGAGCGTTCAAAAAGCTTTCCTGTGTCCATTTTACTGCAAACCAAGGCCATCAGGAATTAGTTTAGAGTCCCCGGGACTAGAAAATATTATCCAAGTTCCAGGAAATGGCGCCGAAGTTGATGAAAATGACGATGCGCGTAACGGGCTCTCGGCTATTCTTTCAGTCTTAAATTTAAGTAGGGCTATATTTCGGCCCTGAAGCTCGAAGGTGAGCGTTCAGAATGTTTTGCTGTGTTCATTAAACTGCAAACCAAGGTCATCGGCAGTTAGTTTAGCGTCCCCGGGACTTTGAATTATTCGCCAACCTCCGGCAAATCGAGCCAAATATGCCCAAAATCACGATGCGCGTAAGGCGGTCTCGGCTACTCGTTTACTCCGAACATGAAGTGGGGCTATATTTCGGTTCTACAAGCTCGACTCCAAGCGTGCTCTCCTTTTACCTGTGTCCATTTCACTAAGAACTAAGTCCATCAGGAGATAGTTTACATTCCTCGAGACTGAAAGCTATCCTCCAAGTTTCGGCAAATTGAGCCATACTTTCTTAAAATTACGATAAGCCTACGGCAGTTTCGTTTACTCTTTCAGTCTTAAAATGAACTGGGGCTACATTTCGGCCTAGAAGCTCGACACCGAGCGTGCGCTCCTGTTACCTGTGACCATTTTACTGAAAACTAAGACCATCAAGAGTTAGGGTAGAGTCCCCGAGACTTAAAACTATCCCCCAAGTTTTGGCAGATCGAGCCATAGTGGCTAAAAATTTCGATGCGCTTAAGGCGGTTTCGTGTACACTTTCAGTCTTAAAATAAAGTGGGGCTATATTTCGGCCTACAACCTGGAAACCTAGCGTGCGCCCCTTTTACCTGTGTCCATTTCACTAAAAACCAAGGCATTCATGAGTTAGTTTAGAGCTTCCAGGAATAGAAAATATCCCCCAAGTCCCAGGAAATCAAGCCGAAGTTCGACAAAATTACCATGCGCGTAAGGCGGTCCCGGCTACTCTTTCAGTCTTAAAGTGAAGTGGGGCTATATTTCGGCCCAGAAGCTCGAAAGTGAACGTTCAAAAAGCTCGGCTGTGTCCATTTAACTGAAAACCAAGGCCATCAGGAATTACTTTAGAGTGCCCGGGACTGGGAATTATCTCCCAAGTTCCGGGAAATCGAGCCGAAGTTGCCCAAAATCACGATGGGCGGAAGGCGGTCTCGGCTGGTCTTTCAGTCTTAAAGTGAAGTAGGGCTATGCTTCGGCCCAGAAGCTCAAACGTGAGCGTTCAAAAAGTTGTGCTGTGTTCATTTCACTGCAAACCAAGGGAATCAGGAGTTAGTTTAGAGTCCCCGGTACCGGAAAATATCCCCCATTTCCCGGGAAATCGAGCCAAAGTTGGTCAAAATCACGATGCGCGTAAGGCAGTCCCGGTTACTCTTTCATTCTTAAAGTGAACTGGGCCAATATTTCCGCCCAGAAGCTCGAAAGTGAGCGTTCAAAAAGTTGTGCTGTGTCCATTTCACTCTACAGGAAGGCTCAGCAGTTGCTTTAGAGTCCGCGGGACTGTAAAATATCCCCCAAGTTCCGTGAAATCGAGCCGAAGTTGCTCAAAATTACGATGCGCGTAACGGGCTCTCGGCTACTCTTTCACTCTTAAAGTGAAGTGGAGCTATATTTCGGCCCAGAAGCTCAAATGTGAGCGTTCAAAGAGTTTTGCTGTGTCCATTTTACTGCAGACCAAGGACGTCGGGGGTCAGTTTAGAGTCCCTGGGACTGGAAAATATCCCCCAAGTTCCGGGAAATTTAACCGAAGTTGGTCAAAATCACGACGCGCGTACGGCGGTCTCGGCTACTCTTTCACTCTTAAAGTGAAGTGGGCAATATTTTGGCCCAGAAGCTCGAAACTGAGTGTTTAGAAAGTTTTGCTGTGTGCATTTCACTGCAAAACAAGGCCATCACGACTTAGTTTAGCGTCCAAGGGACTGGAAATATCCCCCAAGTTACGGGAAATCCACCCGAAGTTAGTCAAAATCACGATGCGCTTAAGGGGGTCTCGGCTACTCTTTCAGTCTTAAGGTAAAGTGGGCTTAGATTTAACTCCAGAAGCTCGAAAGTAAGGCTTCATAAATTTTTGTCTCTATTTCACTCACATCTTAGACAATCAGGAGTGAGTTTAGAGACTTTTGGACTGGAAAATATCTCCCAAGTTTCGCCAGATCGAGCCGAAGATCCTCAAATCACAATGCGCGTAAGGCGCTCCCGCGTACTCTTTCAGTCTTAAAAAGAAGTAGGGCTATATTTCGGCCAGCAAGCTCGAAAGTGCGCGTATCCATTTCACTGGAAACCAAGGCCATCAGGAGTTAGTTTAGAGTCCCCGGGACTGGAAAATATCCCCCTATTTGCGGGAAATCGAGCCGAAGTATCCCAAAATCACGATGCGCGTAAGGCGCTCTCGGCTACTCTTTCAGTCTTAAAGTTAAGTGGGGCTATATTTCCACCCATAAGCTCGAAAGTGAGCGTTCAAAAAGTTTTGCTGTGTCCATTTAACTGCAAACCAAGGCCATCAGGAGTTAGTTTAGACTCCTCGGGACTGGAAAATATCGCCCAAGTTCGGGGAAATCGAGCCGAATTTTGTCAAAATCACGATGCGCGTAACGCGGTCTCGGCTACTCTTTCATTCTTAAAGTGAACTGGGGCTTTATTTCGGCCGAGAAGCTAGAAAGTGAAAGTTCAAAAAGTTTTGCTGTGTTCATTTCAATGCAAACCAAGGCAATCAGGAGTTACTTTAGAGTCCCCGGTACCGGAAAATATTCCCCATTTCCCGGGAAATAGAGCCAAAGTTAGTCAAAATCACGGTGCGCGTAAGGCGGTCTCGGCTATTCTTTCATTCTTAAAGTGAACTCGGGCTCTATTTCGGCCCAGAAGCTCGAAAGTGAAAGTTCAAAAGGTTTTGCTGTGTCCATTTCACCCCGAACCAAACCACATCAGGAGATAGTTTACAGTCACCGGACATCAAAATATCCCCCGACTTCCGGGAAATCGAGCCGAAGTTTGTCTAAAATCACGATGCGCGTAAAGCAGTCTCGGCTACTCTTTGAGCCTTAAAGTCACGTGGCTGTATATTTCGGCCCAGAAGCTCGAAAGTGAGCGTTCAAAAAGTTATGCTGTGCCCGTTTCACTGCAAAGCAAGACCCTCAGGAAGTAGTTTACAGTCCCCGCAACTGGAAAATATCTCCCAAGTTCCGCGAAATCGAGACGAAGTTGGTCAAAATAACGATTCGCGTAAGGCGGTCTCGGCTACTCTTTCAGTCTTAAAGTGAAGTGGGGCTATATTTCGGTCCAGAAGCTCGAAAGTGAGCGTTCAAAAAGTTTTCCTCTCTGAATTTCACTGAAAACCAAGGCCATCATGAGTTAGTTTAGAGTCCCCGGGACTGGAAAATATCTTTTAAGTCCTGGCAACTCAAGCCGAAAATGGTCAAAATCACGATGCCTCTGAGACGGCCTCGGCTACTCTTTCAGTCTTAAAGTGAAGTGGGGCTATATTTCGGTCCAGAAGCTCGAAAGTGAGCGTTCAAAAAGTTTTCCTCTCTGAATTTCACTGAAAACCAAGGCCATCATGAGTTAGTTTAGAGTCCCCGGGACTGGAAAATATCTTTTAAGTCCTGGCAACTCAAGCCGAAAATGGTCAAAATCACGATGCCTCTGAGACGGCCTCGGCTACTCTTTCAGTCTTAAAGTGAAGTGGGGCTATATTTCGGCCCAGAAGCTCTAAAGTGGGCGTTCAAAAAGTTATGCTGTGCGCATTTCAGTGCAAACCAAGGCCATCCAGAGTTAGTTTAGAGTCCCCCGGACTGGAAAATATCCCAAAAGTTCCGTGCAATCGAGCTGAACTTGGTCTAACTCACGATGCGCGTAAGGCGGTCTCGGCTACTATTTCGGTCTGAAAGTGAAGTGGGATTCTATTTCGGCCCAGAAGCTACAAAGAGAGTGTTCGAAAAGCTTTCCTTTGTCCATTTCACTGAAAACCAAGGCGATCAGGAGTTAGTTTAGAGCCCGCAGAAATGGAATATATCCCCCTAGTTCCGGGAAACCGACCCGAAGTTGGTCAAAATCACGATTTGCGCAAGACGGTCTCGGCTACTCTTTAAGTCTTAAAGTAAAGTGGGGCTTTATTTCGGTCCAGAAGCTCGAGAGTGAGCGTTCAAAAAGTTTCGCTGTGTCCATTTGACTCAAAACTAAGACAATCAGGAGTTAGTTTAGAGTCCGCGGGACTGGAAAATATCCCCCAAGTTCCGGTATATCGAGCCGAAGTTGGTCAAAATCACGATGTGCGTAAGGTGGTCTCGGCTACTCTTTCAGTCTGAAAGTGAAGTGGGGCTATATTTCGGCCCAGAAGCTCAAAAGTGAGAGTTCAAAAAGTTTTGCTGTATCAATTTCAATGCAAACCAAGGCCATCAGGGGTTACTTAAGAATCCTTGGGACTGGAAAATATCCCCCAAGTTCCGGTATATCGAGCCGAAGTTGGTCAAAATCACGATGTGCGTAAGGTGGTCTCGACTACTCTTTCAGTCTTAAAGTGAAGTGGGGCAATATTTCGGCCCAGAAGCTCCAAAGTGAGAGTTTAAAAAGTTTTGCTCTGTCACTTTCAGTGCAAACCAAGGCCATCAGAAGTTAGTTGAGAGTCCCCGGGACTGAAGAATATCCCCCAAGTCCCGGGAAATCGAGCCGAAGTTGATCAAATTCATGATGCGCGTAACGTGGTCTCGGCTACTGTGTCAGTCCTAAAGTGAAGTGTGGCTATATTTCGGCCCACAAGCTAGAAAGTGAGCGTTCAAAAAGTTTTGTTGTGTCCATTTTACTTCAAAACAAGGCCATCAGGTCTTAGTTTAGCGTCGAAGAGACTGCAAAATATCCCCCAAGTTCCGGGAAGTCCATTCGAAGTTCGTCAAAATTACGATGCGCCTAAGGCGGTCTCATCTACGCTTTCAGTCTTAAAGTAAAGTGGGGCTATATTTCTGCCCAGAAGCTGCAAAGTTGTGCTCTGTCCATTTCACTGAAAACCAAGGCTCTCAGGAATTACTTTAGAGTCCCTTTCACTTGAATATATCCCCCAAGTTTCGGGAAATAAACGCGAATTTGGTCAAAATCACGATTCGCTCAAGACGGTCTCGCCTACTCTTTCAGTCTTAAAGTAAAATGGGGCTCTATTTCGGCCAAGAAGCTCGAGAGTGAGCCTTCAAAAACTTTCGCTATGTCCATTTCACTGAAAACCAAGACAAGCAGGAGTTAGTTGAGAGTCCCCGGGACTGGAAAATATCCCCCAAGTTCCGGGAAATCAACCCGAAGTTTGTCAAAATGATGATGCGCGTAAGGCGGTCTCGGCTACTCTTTCAGTGTTAAAGTAATGGGGGGCTATATTTTGGCCCAGAAGCTCGAAATTGAGCGTTCAAAAAGTTTTGCTGGGTCCATTTTACTGCAAACCAAGGCCATCAGGATTTAGTTTAGAGTCCTCAGAACTGGAATATATCCCCTTAGTTCCGGCAAATCGAGCCGAAGTTGCTAAAAATCACTATGCACGTAAGGCGGTCTCGGCTACTCGTTCAGTCTTCAAGTGAAGTGGGCTTCTCTTTCGGTCCAGAAGCTCGAAAGTATGGGTTCAAAAACTTTTTCTGTTTCCGTTTCACTGCAAACCAAGACCGGCACGAGTTAGTTTAGAGTCCCCGGGACTGGAAAATATTACGCAAGTTCCGGGAAATCGAGCCGAAGTTGATCAAAATCACGATGCGCGAAACGTGGTCTCGGCTACTGTTGCAGTCTAAAAGTGAAGTATGGCTATATTTCGGCCCACAAGCTCGAAAGTGAGCGTTCAAAAAGCTTTGCTGTGTCCATTTCACTGCAAAACAAGGCCATCCGCACCTAGTTTAGCGTCCAAGGGACTGGAAAATATCGCCCAAGTTCCGGAATATCGACCCGAAGTTGGTAAAAATCACGATGCGCGCACGCCGGTCTCGGCTACTCTTTAAGTCGTAAGTGATATGGGACTATATTTCGGCCTACAAGGTCGAAAGTGTGCGTTCAAAAACTTGTGCTGTGCGAATTTCACTGCAAACCATGGCCATCAGTAGTTATTTTAGAGTCCTCGGGACTGGAAAATATTCCCCAAGTTGCAGGAAAGCCAGCAGAAGTTGATCAAAATCACGATGCGCGTAACGCGGTCTCGGGTACTGTTTCAGTCCTAAAATCAAGTGTGGCTATATTTAGGCCCACAAGCTCGAAAGTGAGCGTTCAAAAAGTTTTGCTGTGTCTATTTCACTGCAAACCAAGGCCATCACGAGTTAGTTTAGAGTCCCCGGGACTGGAAAATATTGTCTAAGTTTCAGGAAATGGCGCCGAAGTTGATGAAAATTACGATGCGCGTAACGGGCTCTCGGCTATTCTTTCAGTCTTAAATTTAAGTAGGGCTATATTTCGGTCCTGAAGCTCGAAGGTGAGCGTTCAGAATGTTTTGCTGTGTTCATTAAACTGCAAACCAAGGTCATCGGGAGTTAGTTTAGCGCCCCCGGGACTTTAAATTATTCGCCAACCTCCGGGAAATCGAGCAAAAGTGGCCCAATATCACGATGCGCGTAAGGCGGTCTCGGCTACTCTTTCAGTCTTAAAATTAAGGGGGGCTATATTTCGACCTAGAAGCTCGAGACCGGGCCTGCGCTAATTTTACCTGTGTCCATTTCACTGACATGTTAGGCCATCAGGAGTTAGTTTAGAGTCCTTGGGACTGGAGAATATTTCCCAAATTCTGGCAGATCGAGCCAAAATTGCTCAAAATCACGATGCGCGTAAGGCGGCCTCGGCTACTCTTTCAGTCTTAAAATGAAGTGGGGCTATACTTCGGCCGAGAAGCTCAACACCGAGCGTGCGCTCCTTTTGCCTGTGTACATATCACTGAAAACTAAGTTCATCAGGAGTTAGCATAGAGTCCTCGGGACTGGAAAATATTCCCCGAATTCCGGCAAATCGAGCCAAAGATGCTCAAAATCACGATGCGCGTA
The DNA here is from genome assembly GCF_964199315.1 of Orbicella franksi. Lineage (NCBI taxonomy): Eukaryota > Metazoa > Cnidaria > Anthozoa > Scleractinia > Merulinidae > Orbicella > Orbicella franksi. The sequence goes on from NC_138153.1 coordinate 975,234, forward strand.
AGGCGGTCTCGGCTACTCGTTTACTCCGAAAATGAAGTGGGGCTATATTTCGGTTCTACAAGCTCGACACCGAGCGTGCTCTCCTTTTACCTGTGTCCATTTCACTAAGAACTAAGTCCATCAGGACATAGTTTAGAATCCTCGAGACTGGAAGCTATCCTCCAAGTTTCGGCAAATTGAGCCATACTTTCTTAAAATTACGATAAGCCTACGGCAGTTTCGTTTACTCTTTCAGTCTTAAAATGAACTGGGGCTACATTTCGGCCAAGAAGCTCGACACCGAGCGTGCGCTCCTGTTACCTGTGACCATTTTACTGAAAACTAAGGCCATCAAGAGTTAAAGTAGAGTCCCCGGGACTGGAAAATATCCCCCAAGTTTTGGCAGATCGAGCCATAGTGGCTAAAAATTTCGATCCGGTTTAGGCGGTTTCGTGTACACTTTCAGTCTTAAAATAAAGTGGGGCTATATTTCGGCCTACAACCTGGAAACCTAGCGTGCGCCCCTTTTACTTGTGTCCATTTCACTAAAAACCAAGGCATTCAGGAGTTAGTTTAGAGCTTTCGGGACTGGAAAATATCCCCCAAGTCGCAGGAAATCAAGCCGAAGTTCGACAAAATTACCATGCGCGTAAGGCGGTCCCGGCTACTCTTTCAATCTTAAAGTGAAGTGGGACTATATTTCGGCCCAGAAGCTCGAAAGTGAACGTTCAAAAAGCTTGCCTATGTCCATTTCACTGAAAACCAAGGCTATCAGGAATTAGTTTAGAGTGCCCGGGACTGGGAATTATCTCCTAAGTTCCGGGAAATCGAGCCGAAGTAGCCCAAAATCACGATGCGCGTAAGGCGGTCTCGGCTAGTCTTTCAGTCTTAATGTGAAGTAGGGCTATGCTTCGGCCCAGAAGCTCAAACGTGAGCGTTCAAAAAGTTGTGCTGTGTCCATTTCACTGCAAACCAAGGCAATCAGGAGTTAGTTTAGAGTCCCCGGTACCGGAAAATATCCCCCATTTCCCGGGAAATCGAGCCAAAGTTGGTCAAAATCACGATGCGCGTAAGGCAGTCCCGGTTACTCTTTCATTCTTAAAGTGAACTGGGCCAATATTTCCGCCCAGAAGCTCGAAAGTGAGCGTTCAAAAAGTTGTCCTGTGTCCATTTCACTCAAGAGCAAGGCCATCAGGAGATACTTTAGAGTCCGCAGAACTGGAAAATATCCCCCAAGTTCCGGGAAATCAAGCCGAAGTTGCTCAAAATTACGATGGGCGTAGGGCGGTCTCGGCTACTCTTTCACTCTTAAAGTGAAGTGGAGCTATATTTCGGCCCAGAAGCTCAAAAGTGAGCGTCCAAAAAGTTTTGCTGTGTCCATTTTACTGCAGACCAAGGACGTCGGGGGTCAGTTTAGAGTCCCCGGGACTGGAAAATATCCCCCAAGTTCCGGGAAATTTAACCGAAGTTGGTCAAAATCACGACGCGCGTACGGCGGTCTCGGTTACTCTTTTAGTCTTAAAGTGAAGTGGGGCAATATTTCCGCCCAGAAGCTCGAAACTGAGTGTTTAAAAAGTTTTGCTGTGTCCATTTCACTGCAAAACAAGGCCATCACGACTTAGTTTAGCGTCCAAGGCACTGGAAATATCCCCCAAGTTACGGGAAATCCACCCGAAGTTAGTCAAAATCACGATGCGCTTAAGGGACTCTCGGCTACTCTTTCAGTCTTAAGGTAAAGTGGACTTAGATTTAACTCCAGAAGCTCGAAAGTAAGGCTTCAAAAATTTTTGTCGCTATTTCTCTCACATCGTAGACAATCAGGAGTGAGTTTAGAGACTTTGGGACTGGAAAATATCTCCCAAGTTTCGCCAGATCGAGCCGAAGATGCTCAAAATCACAATGCGCGTAAGGCGCTCGCGCCTACTCTTTCAGTCTTAAAAAGAAGTAGGGCTATATTTCGGCCAGCAAGCTCGAAAGTGCGCGTTCAAAAAGTGTTCCTGTGTCCATTTCACTGGAAACCAAGGCCATCAGGAGTTAGTTTAGAGTCGCCCTGACTGGAAAATATCCCCCTATTTGCGGGAAATCGAGCCAAAGTATCCCAAAATCACGATGCGCGTAAGGCGCTCTCGGCTACTCTTTCAGTCTTGAAGTTAAGTGGGGCTATATTTCGACCAATAAGCTCGAATGTGAGTGTTCAAAAAGTTTTGCTGTGTCCATTTAACTGCAAACTAAGGCCATCGGAAGTTAGTTTAGCTTCCCCGGGAATTGAAAATATTCGCCAACTTCCGGGAAATCGAGCCGAAGTTGGTCAGAATTACGATGCGCGTAAGGCGGTCTCGGCTACTCTTTCAGTCTTAAAGTAAAGTAGGGCTATATTTCGGCCCAGAAGCTCGGAAGTGAGCGTTCAAAAAGTTGTGCTGTGTCCATTTCACTGCAAACCAAGGCCATCAGCAGTTAGTTTAGAGTCCCCGGGACTGGAATATATCCCCGAAGTTCCGGGAAATCGAACGGAAGTTGGTCAAAATCACGATGCGGGTAAGACGGTCTCTGCTACTCTTTCAGTCTTAAAGTAAAGTGGGGCTATATTTCGGCCCAGAAGCTCGAAAGTGACCCTTTAAAAAGTTACGCTTTGTGTATTTAACTGCAAACCAAGGCCATCAGGAGTTAGTTTTAAGTCCCCCGGACTGTAAAATATCCGCCAAGTTCCGGGAAATCGAGCTGAACTTGGTCAAAATGACCATGCTCGTAAGGCGGTCTCGGTTACTATTTCAGTCTTAAAGTGAAATACGGTTGTATTTCGGCCCAGAAGCTCGAAACTGAGCGTTCAAAAAGTTTTCCTGCGTCCATTTCACTGCAAACCAAGGCCATCAGGAATTAGCTTAGAATCCCCGGGACTTGAAAATATCGCCAAAATTCTAGAAAATCGAGCGGATGTTGCTCAAAATCACGATGCGCGTAAGGCGGTCTCGCCTACTCTTTCAGTCTTAAAGTGAAGTGGGGCTATATTTCATCCCACAAGCTCAAAAATAAGCGTTCAGAAAGTGTTACTGTGTTCATTTCACTGCAAACCAAGGCCATCAGGAGTTAGTTTAGACTCCTCGGGACTGGAAAATATCGCCCAAGTTCGGGGAAATCGAGCCGAATTTTGTCAAAATCACGATGCGCGTAAAGTGGTCTCGGCCACTCTTTCATTGTTAAGGTGAACTGGGGCTATATTTCGGCCCAGAAGCTAGAAAGTGAAAGTTGCTGTGCCCATTTCATCGCAAACCAAGCCACATCAGCAGATTGTTTACAATGTGCGGGACATCAAAATATCCCCCAAGTCTCGGGAAATCGAGCCGAAGTTTGTGAAAATCATGACGCGCGTAAAGCAGTCTCGGCTAGTCTTATAGTCTTAAAGTGACGTGGCTGTATATTTCGGCCTAGAAGCTCGAAAGTGAGGGTTCAAAAAGTTTTGCTCTCTCAATTTAACTGAAAACCAAGGCCATCATGAATTAGTTTAGAGTCCACGGGACTGCAAAATATCCCTTAAGTTCTGGCAACTCAGGCCGAAGTTGGTCAAAATCACGATTTGTCTAAGGCGGTCTCGGCTACTATTTCAGTCTTAAAGTGAAGTGGGGCTCTATTTCGGCCCAGGAGCTCCAAAGTCAGCGTTGCAAAAAATTTGCTGTGTCCATTTCACTGCAAACCAAGGCCATCAGGAGTTAGTTTAGAGTCCCCGAGACTGCAATATATTCCCCAAGTTCCGGAAAATCGAGAAGACGTTGGTCAAAATCACGATGCGCGCAAGACGGTCTTGGCTAGTCTTTCAGTCTTAAAGTGAACTGGGGCTATATTTCGGCCCAGAAGCTCAAAAGTGAGCGTTCAAAAAGTTTTGCTGTATCCATTTCAATGCAAACGAAGGTCATCAAGGGTTACTTAAGAGTCTTCGGGACTGGAAAATTTCCCCCAAGTTCAGGGAAATTTAACAGAAGTTGGTCAAATCACGGTGCGCGTTAGGCGGTCTCGCTTACTGTTTCAGTCTTAAAGTGAAGTGAGGCTTTATTCCTACCCAGGAGCTTGAAAGTGAGCGTTCAAAAAGTTTCCCTGTGTTTATTTCACTGCAAACCAAAGCCATCGGGAGCTAGTTTAGAGTCCCCGGGACTGCAAAATATCCCTGAACTTTCCGGAAATCGAGCCGAAGTTGGTCAAAATCACGATTTGCGTAAGGTAGTCTCGGCTACTCTTTCAGTCTTAAAGTGAAGTGGGGCTATATTTCGGGCCAGAAGCCCGAAAGTGAGCGTTCAAAAAGTTTTCCTGTGTTCATTTCACTGCAAACCAAGGCCATCAGGAGTCAGTTTAGCATCCCCGGGACAAGAAAACATGCCCCAACGTCCGGAAAATTGAGCCGAGATTGGTCAAAATCACGATGCCCCTAAAGTGGTCTTGGCTACTCTTTCTGTCTTAAAGTGAGGTGGGGCTATATTTCGGGCCAGAAGCCCGAAAGTGAGCGTTCAAAAAGTTTTGCTGTGTTCTTTGACTGAAAAACAAGGCCATCACGAGTTAGTTTAGCGTCCCTGGGACTGGAAAATATTCCCCAAGTTGCGGTAAATCGAGCTGAAGTTGGTCAAAATCACGATGCTCCCAAAGCGCTCTCGGCTACCCTCTCAGTCTTAAAGTGAAGTGGGGCTATATTTCTGTCCAGAAGCTCGAAAGTGAGCGTTCAAAAAGTTTTGCTGTGTGCATCTCACTGCAAACAAAAGCTATCAAAAGTTAGTTTAGGGTCCCCGGGACTGGAAAATATTCCCCAAATTCCGGGAAAGCGAGCCGAAGTTGATCAAAATCAAGATGCGCGAAATGCGTTCTCGGCTACTGTTTCAGTCTTAAAGTAAAGTGTGCCTATATTTCGGCCCACAAGCTCGAAAGTGAGCGTTCAAAAAGTTTTCCTGTGTCCATTTCACTGCAAACCAAGGCCATCAGGAGTTAGTTTAGAGTTCCTGGGACTGGAAAATATCCCCCAAGTTCCGAAATATCGACCCGAAGTTTGTCAAACTCACGATGCGAGCAAGGCGGTCTCGGCTACTCTTTCAGTCTTAAGTGAAGTGGGGCTATATTTTGCCCCAGAATCTCGAAAGTCAGCGTTCCAAAAATTGTGCTGTGTCCATTTCAATGCAAACCAAGGCGTCCAGGAGCTAGTTTAGAGTCCCCGGGACTGCAAAATATACCCCAATTCCCGGGATTCTGAGCCGAAGTTGATCAAATTCATGATACGCGTAACGTGGTCTCGGCTACTGTTTCAGTCTTAAAGTCAAGTGTGCCTCTATTTCGGCCCACAAGCTCGAAAGTGAGCGTTCAAAACGTTTTCCTGTGTCCATTTCACTTCAAAACAAGGGCATCAGGACTTAGGTTAGCGTCCAAGGGACTGGAAAATATCCCCCAAGTTCCGGGAAATCCATTCGAAGTTCGTCAAAATTACGAAATACGTAAGGCTGTTTCGGCTACTCTTTCAGTCTTAAAGTAAAGTTGGGCTATATTTCTGTCCAGAAGCTCGAAAGTGAGCGTTCAAAAAGTTTTGCTGTGTGTATTTCACTGCAAACCAAAGCTATCAAAAGTTAGTGTAGGGTCCCCGGGACTGGAAAATATTCCCCAAGTTCTGGGAAAGCGAGCCGAAGTTGATCAAAATCACGATGCGCACTCGCCGGTCTCGGCTACTCTTTAAGTCGTAAGTGATGTGGGACTATATTTCGGCTTAGAAGCTCGAAAGTGTGCATTCAAAAACTTGTGCTGTGTAAATTTCACTGCAAACCATGGCCAGCAGGAGGTAGTTTAGAGTCCCCGGGACTGGAAAATATCAACCAAGTTCCGAGAAATCGATCCGAAAATGGTCAAAATCACGATGCGCGTAAGGCGATCTCGACTACTCTTTCAGTCTTAAAGTGAAGTAGGGCTATATTTCGGCCCAGAAGCTCCAAAGTGGGCGTTCAAAAAGTTATGGTGTGCGCATTTCAGTGCAAACCAAGGTCATCCGGAGTTAGTTTAGAGTCACCCGGACTGGAGAATATCCCAAAAGTTGCGTGAAATCGAGCTGAACTTGGTCTAACTCACGATGCGCGTGAGGCGGTCTCGGCTACTATTTCAGGCTGAAAGTGAAGTGGGATTCTATTTCGGCCCAGAAGCTACAAAGAGAGTGCTCAAAAAGCTTTCCTTTGTCCATTTCACTGAAAACCAAGGCCATCAGGAGTTAGTTTAGAGCCCGCGGAAATCGAATATATCCCCCAAGTTCCGGGAAACCAACCCGAAGTTGGTCAAAATCACGATTTGCGCAAGACGCTCTCGGCTACTCTTGCAGTCTTAAAGTAAAGTGGGGCTATATTTCGGTCCAGAAGCTCGAGAGTGAGCGTTCAAAAAGTTTCGCTGTGTCCATTTCACTGAAAACCAAGACAATCAGGAGTTAGTTTAGAGTGCTCGGGACTGGAAAATATCCCCCAAGTTCCGGGAAATCAACCCGAAGTTTGTCAAAATCACGATGCGCGTAAGGCGGTCTCGGCTACTCTTTCAGTGTTAAAGTAATGGAGGGCTATATTTTGGCCCAGAAGCTCGAAATTGAGAGTTCAAAAAGTTTTACTGGGTCCATTTTACTGCAAACCAAGGCCATCAGGAATTAGTTTAGAGTCCTCAGAACTGGAATATATCCCCTTAGTTCCGGCAAATCGAGCCGAAGTTGCTCAAAATCACGATGCACGTAAGGCGGTCTCGGCTACTCGTTCAGTCTTCAAGTGAAGTGGGCTTCTCTTTCGGTCCAGAAGCTCGAAAGTATGCGTTCAAAAACTTTTTCTGTTTCCGTTTCACTGCAAACCAAGACCAGCACGAGTTAGTTTAGAGTCCCCGGGACTGGAAAATATTTCGCAAGTTCCGGGAAATCGAGCCGAAGTTGATCAAAATCACGATGCGCGAAACGTGGTCTCGGCTACTGTTGCAGTCTTAAAGTGAAGTATGGCTATATTTCGGCCCACAAGCTCGAAAGTGAGCGTTCAAAAAGCTTTCCTGTGTCCATTTCACTGGAAACCAAGGCGATCGGCACCTAGTTTAGCGTCCATGGGACTGGAAAATATCCCCTAAGTTCCGGGAAATCCACCCGAAGTTTGTCAAAATCACGATGCGCGTAAGGCGGTCTCGGCTACTTTTTCAGTATTAAAGTAAAGTGGGCTATATTTCAGCCCAGAAGCTTGAAAGTGGGCGTTCAAAAAGTTTTGCTGTCTCCATTTCACTGCAAACCAAGGCCATCAAGAGTTAGTTTAGAGTCCCTGGGACTGGAAAATATCCCCCAAGTTCCGGAATATCGACCCGAAGTTGGTCAAAATCACGATGCGCGCACGCAGGTCTCGGCTACTCTTTAAGTCGTAAGTGATGTGGGACTATATATCGGTCCAGAAGTTGGAAACTGTCCGTTCAAAAACTTGTGCTGTGTGAATTTCACTGCAAACCATGGCCATCAGGAGTTATTTTAGAGTCCCCGGGACTGGAAAATATTCCCCAAGTTCAAGGAAAGCGAGCAGAAGTTGATCAAAATCACGATGCGGGTAACGCGGTCTCGGCTACTCGTTTACTCCGAAAATGAAGTGGGGCTATATTTCGGTTCTACAAGCTCGACACCGAGCGTGCTCTCCTTTTACCTGTGTCCATTTCACTAAGAACTAAGTCCATCAGGACATAGTTTAGAATCCTCGAGACTGGAAGCTATCCTCCAAGTTTCGGCAAATTGAGCCATACTTTCTTCAAATTACGATAAGCCTACGGCAGTTTCGTTTACTCTTTCAGTCTTAAAATGAACTGGGGCTACATTTCGGCCAAGAAGCTCGACACCGAGCGTGCGCTCCTGTTACCTGTGACCATTTTACTGAATCAAGAGTTAAAGTAGAGTCCCCGGGACTGGAAAATATCCCCCAAGTTTTGCAAGATCGAGCCATAGTGGCTAAAAATTTCGATGCGCTTAAGGCGGTTTCGTGTACACTTTCAGTCTTAAAATAAAGTGGGGCTATATTTCGGCCTACAACCTGGAAACCTAGCGTGCGCCCCTTTTACCTGTGTCCATTTCACTAAAAACCAAGGCATTCATGAGTTAGTTTAGAGCTTCCGGGACTGGAAAAGTCCCAGGAAATCAAGCCGAAGTTCGACGAAATTACCATGCGCGTAAGGCGGTCCCGGCTACTCTTTCAATCTTAAAGTGAAGTGGGGCTATATTTCGGCCCAGAAGCTCGAAAGTGAACGTTCAAAAAGTTTGGCTGTGTCCATTTCACTGAAAACCAAGGCTATCAGGAATTAGTTTAGAGTGCCCGGGACTAGGAATTATCTCCCAAGTTCCGGGAAATCGAGTCGAAGTAGCCCAAAATCTCGATGCGCGTAAGGCGGTCTCGGCTAGTCTTTCAGTCTTAAAGTGAAGTAGGGCTATGCTTCGGCCAAGAAGCTCAAACGTGAGCGTTTAAAAAGTTGTGCTGTGTCCATTTCACTGCAAACCAAGGCAATCAGGAGTTACTTTAGAGTCCGCGAGACTGGAAAATATCCCCCAAGTTCCGGGAAATCGAGCCGAAGTTGCTCAAAATTACGATGGGCGTAAGGCGGTCTCGGCTACTCTTTCATTCTTAAAGCCAACTGGGGCAATATTTCCGCCTAGAAGCTCGAAAGTGAGCGTTCAAAAAGTTGTGCTGTGTCCATTTCACTCCAGAGCAAGGCCATCATGAGTTACTTTAGAGTCCCGGGGACTGGAAAATATCCCCCAAGCTCCGGGAAATTTCACCGAAGTTGGTCAAAATCACGACGCGCGTACGGCGGTCTCGGCTACTCTTTCAGTCTTAAAGTGAAGTGGGGCAATATTTCGGCCCAGAAGCTCGAAACTGAGTGTTTAAAAAGGTTTGCTGTGTCCATTTCACCGCAAAACAAGGCCATGACGACTTAGTTCAGCGTCCAAGGGACTGGAAATATCCCCCAAGTTACGGGAAATCCACCCGAAGTTAGTCAAAATCACGATGCGCTTAAGAGGGTCTCGGCTACTCTTTCAGTCTTAAGGTAACGGTGGGCTTACATTTAACTCCAGAAGCTCGAAAGTAAGGCTTCAAAAATTTTTGTCTCTATTTCTCTCACATCTTAGACAATCAGGAGTGAGTTTAGAGACTTTGGGACTGGAAAATATCTCCCAATTTTCGCCAGATCGAGCCGAAGATGCTCAAAATCACAATGCGCGTAAGGCGCTCCCGCCTACTCTTTCAGTCTTAAAAAGAAGTAGGGCTATATTTCGGCCAGCAAGCTCGAAAGTGCGCGTTCAAAAAGTGTTCCTGTGTCCATTTCACTGGAAACCAAGGCCATCAGGAGTTAGTTTAGAGTCCCTGGGACTGGAAAATATCCCCCTATTTGCGGGAAATAGAGCCGAAGTATCCCAAAATCACGATGCGCGTAAGGCGGTCTCGGCTACTCTTTCAGTCTTGAAGTTAAGTGGGGCTATATTTCGACCCATAAGCTCGAAAGTGAGCGTTCAAAAAGTTTTGCCGTGTCCATTTAACTGCAAACTAAGGCCATCGGAAGTTAGTTTAGCTTGCCCGGGAATTGAAAATATTCGCCAACTTCCGGGAAATCGAGCCCAAGTTGGTCAAAATCACGATGCGCGTAAGGCGGTCTCGGCTACTCTTTCAGTCTTAAAGTGATATAGGGCTATATTTCGGCTGAGAAGCTCGAAAGTGAGCGTTCAAAAAAATGTGCTGTGTGCATTTCACTGCAAACCAAAGCCATCAGCAGTTAGTTTAGAGTCCCCGGGACTGGAATATATCCCCGAAGTTCCGGGAAATCGAACGGAAGTTGGTCAAAATCACGATGCGGGTAAGACGGTCTCTGCTACTCTTTCAGTCTTAAAGTAAAGTGGGGCTATATTTCTGCCCAGAAGCTCGAAAGTGAGCGTTCAAAAAAATGTGCTGTGTCCATTTCACTGCAAACCAAGGCCATCAGCAGTTAGTTTAGAGTCCCCGGGACTGGAATATATCCCCGAAGTTCCGGGAAATCGAACGGAAGTTGTTCAAAATCACGATGCGCGTTAGACGGTCTCGGTTACTCTTTCAGTTTTAAAGTAAAGTGGGGCTATATTTCGGCCCAGAAGCTCGAAAGTGACCGTTTAAGAATGGCTGACTGTTAGAATCGAGAAACGCCGGTCAACGACCCATTTGGCAAATCGCTCATATTTTGCCCAAAGATACCCTTAGGTGACCTTATTCTAAAAATCATATTATAAGGTTTCAGCGAGTTTTTATTTTTCAGAAATTCGCGAAAATTTGAAACCGCGGTCAAAGTGCGGTTTTCCGAGTAACAAAATGACCGAAATAAGGTGCGAGGATGAAGCGCTGCTAAAGTCTTAAAATAAATTCAATTGACTTCAAACTTCACACAAATGTGGAACAACCACTCCAATTTATTCCTCGTTTCAAACTAACCTCAGATGTGTTGATATAATGGTTTTCCAAACCATTTTAAAAACACCTATAAGGGTGTGAAAAATAACAGCAAAATATAGGTCATGTTTAACAGCATAAAAATGCATCTGGTACCTCACTTTCCCATTATTTTACTTTACAGCCTTAAAATATCATTATTAAACATACACCATGCCAAGTCTCATGCTCGAACTCGCAGTATTTCCCTTTGAAAAAAACGAAAATCTATGTCAATGTGTTGGGGGCAAATAACACAATAATTATACACGAACAAGAGAGAAATCAATTTCAATGGCGAAAGCAAAAGGCTATCATTAATTAGAATCCCGTCAATTCACTGCTGTCAGTAGAAACATAATTTCCACTACATAAGAGTGAATGCCTACAAAAATGGACCTAAATCGCCTATCAATGGCACAAGTCGCAAAATTGATTTCGCTTGTATTTTGTCCATAGATAGGTCCTAGTAAGAATAGAAACGGACCATAGTTAGTTTCTGCTAATACAGCTTTCTTTGGTAGAAATACGCCAAAAACGATTTCGACCCGATTGGGCTCAAAATCTACTTCAGGTTTTGCTGAATTTTCCGAATATTTGATTGCTTCGCACTCCGCAGAACAGTTACTTGAGAATATTTCAATGGATTTTATATTCAGTTCAGGTCTTCGTGGTATGACTGAGCGAAAAATAAAATAAATCAAAGTTAGTTTTGAGCCCGAAAAGAGATCAAACTGACACGCAAAATTTTACAGTGTGTGGCAAGAGAATTATTGCTTAAAAACATCGCCATATTTTTCTATGGGCTATAACTTTAAATACCGTAAAAACACTTTCTACGGGTTAAATATACACCCACCTGTTGGGCTATCAAAAAACATCTCTGGGCAAATGGTTTCAAGTCGCCCGTCTTGGCCTGTGTTTCTCATAGATTTTGCCCAAAATCCGCCGTTGGAATGTAAACAATTGCGTGACGCGGATAGCTAATCTCGAGTACAATATTCGTTTCCAGCAATCCGATGAAAGCAATTTTTGAAACGTTGTGTGGATAAAATAATGAAAGATGTTTTTTTTTTGTTTAAGTTAGTATAAATATGTATGTTTTTTCATTTGCATTGCAACACCCACGACATCCCTGATAAAGAACGTTGCTACAGTACTCCGGGAAATGATTTTAACACTTGTTTATTTTATTGATTTCACTGATAACTTACAATATAGTGGCAGTTTTAGAGATACACTTAACCAGTCCTCTATGGTTTATGGCAATTGAATCATTGACTGACAAATAAAGTCAAGTGGAAATACCATAATTTCTATAAACTACTAACTGCGTGATGGCATCTCAGCTCTTCTAGCTGTGTAGAAAATTTGTACCTACACAATATGCTCAAACTCAGCTAGAAAACCTGGAATTTCTTGAATTGAATTAGCCCAGGAAGAAATTGCGTTTAAGTTTCGATCATACTGGGAAAAACTCCATCTTTTCTACTTTGGTTGTTTGATCAATTAACTGAGATTTGCAGATCATAACACTGGTAGACAAATAAACATTACAGTGGTCGATCTACGACTAGGTTTACACTAAAGGAGTTTTTTTGGATTCGTAAAAGTTCCCGGATTCATCAATTTTAGAGTATTCGGATTAGTAGGGGTTTACAGTGAAAGGATATTCGGATTCTTAACCGTTTACACACGACGATAACCCCGGGCACATTCATGATGGAATGGTTAACAAGCAGTTTGTTGCCTCGACAACGAGAAACAAAATGCCTCCGAAAATAAGGCTAGGGGTAGGTTGAGACAGTCTGAAGTTTTCTTTCGACTCGCTGACCACGGTATTGTTGTCCATCATGTCAGGTCCCTCCAGGAAGTTATTCTGGTCTTTACTTAATATCTAGAACCGTCGAGGTTTTCGATCGTGCCATCGTCGTCATCTGCGCAGTATTATAAAAGTGATTACCTACACCTGAAACAGCACGAAGTAATCACCCAGCGACCGCCATCAAATGGCCATCAATGTGCCTACGACTCGACTACGTATACGACTGGATCGTGTAATCCGCCATTTTCGTTCCACCGCAAACTCAAAAGATCACAGGCGGAAAAATATGCGGATTCGAGAGAAAATCGTTTACACGACAAAACTCTCCAGATTCAAAAGTTTTCGGATTCAAAGTTCCCACTTTAAATTCCGGGGAGTTTTTTTTTTCAGATTCGTCCACTTTTATGTAAACGGCAAAATCAATCCGGCACTGAAACGTTCCGAATTCATCACGAATCCGGAACAATTTCCTCTCGTGTAAACCTACAATCCTGGCCATAAGTTGTTGAGACACCTCCCCCTTTTGCGCGCTAAAACCCTCGATTTCAACTACGTCCTTAAAGTTTTAGAACAAAAGATGAATAGAAGCAAGGACAATTGACCCCCCTCCCCCCTAGCAATGTTGCATGAAAACGAAGCTATTCTAAAGACTAGATCGGATGTGGGAAAAAAGGAAAAAGGGACAATAGAAAGTGGTTAGACAGTTGTGTTGGAACCAAACGCGATTGCTGAAAAATCGCTATTATTGGAATAAGAAGTGAATATCTATCTTCTCGTCTCTTTAGTTCGAGAATACTGTTCTAGGAGACGAACAATTCTTCAAACGTGGCTATTCTGAAGCTATTGTCAAGGATTTTTTTTCTTCAAGATTTTTATCAACATTGACAGGGGGAGGGGGGTAGGCGGGCTTGCGCGGTTTTGGTCTTAAGAGAGGCTACCTGTGAAGTCATCTGCCGTAACTGTCCCAACACTTTTGACCAGGATTGTAGTCTTAAATGAATAGCGAACAGCCATCTTGTTTTGTTCGCGGAAGTCGGTCACGGAAGAGCGAATTTCAATGAAATATATATAATTTGATTAAGCAATTAGCCAAAAATAGGTTGGCCGCCAAAACAGTTTAGGGTTTAGCTTAACTCTAACCTTAAGTTTTAAGACTGAAGAAAAAAAGAAAAAAAAAGCATTGAGCATTTCAGTTGTTTGAAACAGAAACATTCGCGCACAATGAACTATATGTATAATACGTGCGTAACCTGGAAAGCAATCCGTCCAGCACAGTAATTGTTCAAATTAACAGCTTACCGAGACACTCGCAATGTCGATGCCTCTTATTTATGATTTAAACTTTTAGGATTTGTTTACTTTACTTTTACTTTACTTTTTAGAAGGAGAAAAGGCACTAAATGTGTTGGTACAAATAAAAGGTTTAACCGAAAATCGATCCGTCGAAATCAATCAACAAATACAAATTTAATCACTGTAGCGTTCCTTCAGATCACGTAAGGCTACAATACAAACCAACAATATCAACTTGTCATTGCGCTTAACAAATGAACTTAGAACGATTTTCTTTCTAGAACTCGCTCTTGTAATTAAAATGATCAAAGAAAGAACGACAGCTTAAAACGACATAGCAGTAACACCCGAACTCCAAGTAAATTGTTTTTAATTGACGTTTTTAATTAACGAAATTTCCAAAGCGATGACTTTCAAAATATTAAAGTTAAAAGTGGTCCATTACGTGTTTCTTTTTTCACCCAAATGTTCTAAGATAGCCATCCGCGGTTTGTTGGAAACGAATAATGTATTCACGGTGACCGCCCGCGTCACGCAATTGTTTACATTCTCAGGGCGGTTCAGGGAAAAATCTATGAGAAACACAGGCCAAGGCGGGCGACTTAAAACCATTTGCCCAGAGATATTTTTTGATTTTCAAACAGGTGGGTCTACAGTTAACCCGTAGAAAGTGTTTTTATGGCATTTAAAGTTATAGCCCATAGAAAAATATGGCGATTTTTTAGTGCTATAATTCGTTTGCAACACATCGTAATATTTTGCGTTTCTGTTCGATCTCGTTTCGGGCTCAAAAGAAACCTCGATTTATTTTATTTTTCGCTCAGTCATACCATGAAGACCTGAACTGAATGTAAAGACCATTGAAAGATTCTTAAGTAGCTGCTGTGCGACGCGCAAAGCAATCAAATTTTCAGAAAATTTAGCATAACAGGAAGTAGATTTTGAGCTCAATCGGGGCAAAATCGTTTTTCGCAAATTTCTCCCCCAAAAAGCTGCATTAGCAGAAACTAACTATGGTCCGTTTGTTTACTAGCTAGGGCCAATCTATGGGCAAAAAACTGAGCAAAATCGATTTTTCGACTTGTGCCGTTGTTTGGTCCATAGTTATGGGCACTGGCTCATAAAAACTGTTTTTAGACGCTTTCGATCGAAACATTGCGCGTTAACTTTGCTTAATTTCCTGTCCGCCGTCATGTATAGTTTGTCATCGTGTGTATTTCCTTTATGTAAACAACACTGTGAATGGTTGTCATAACAAACGCAAAGAGATTTTCTGGAACCTCGATGTTTTCGATTCTCCAAAACGCTATAAGTTCGTTAAGACACAATTATAAGTCAACTTGGAATGCTGTTTAGCATTAAGAACGTTAAAGGACTGTAAATTAATCGAGTTTAAATATCTTGAAGCAAGTCAAAATCGCGCCCTTACGCTAATTGCTAAACAGCCGATCTCCGTTCAAGTTCAAGAAGTCGAGAGGTTAATCCGGCGATGTATTACCGGTACAACAACAAAATCAAACTGAGGTCATCAAAAGTGTAAGTTTAAAAGTGTAGTGGCAAGTTCGAAATAAATTTCGCCTATATAAATTGGAAACAAGAAGTGAAACGGTCTGACCCGAAACAAATAAACGAAATATTAATACGACTAATTTAATCCGAAAACGTTACAGAAAACATACCTAAAAGCCGTCGATTCCCCTCAATAGCACTCCATATTGCCTTAAAGAGGCCAAGCTTTCTGCTGTAAGAATCAGGGGCCCCATGGATGTGTTTTTATTATATCGGCAACCATGCTGCGTGGCTGATATTCGAGACTCCGTAAAAGTTGTCACACAACCCAGTCACGCTTTCACTGCTCTCGCGCAAATGTTCAACATTTGGCAATTACAAGTTTAAGGTGGTGACAGTAGATTGAAATGCGCTTTTTAAAGCTCTCCTATCCAGGAGCAATTATTTTTCTTGTTCTTGAATGAATCTTAGTTGTAGCTACAGTCGGGGAGGGGGGGGGGGTGTACTCCCGGAATTAATAAGTAGTTCTTTGTGAAAAACTATTTTAAGGAAAGTAAGCTGTTCGCGAGATCTATGTTTTCAGATGTTCTAGAGTGATTAGTTTGTTAAGGCACTGTTGCGCTGCGCCTGCGCGCAGTGTCGGAAAAAAGTACATTAGATCATCTGTTCAAGTACTGCAGAAGAAACCCTTGACAATTAGCATGTTCATAAAGCTAAATAGTATCATTGTAACAGCATCACTTCATTAGAATAACACAGAGGCCTATTAGGGTAAGGCGTAGGGACAATCTGCAGTCCTTCCACCAGTGGTTCACCATCACTCTTCTCGGTTAAGCTTTGCGAGTTGCCTGACTTGACTCGTGGCTCCCGGCCACGCCCATCTAGTAGTATGTCACCACCCCAGTATGTGAGTATGTGTCGAAAGAAAACTTGAGATTGTATCAAATACGATTAAAATTACAACCAGACCGATTGCGTGTTGGACAACGCTAAATTATAATGTGCAACAGGCTTTTCCGGTTTAAATGCTTTTCCACCTATCCACGGTAAATGCAATATGCGCGCCAACAAGTAATTGACTCAACGGAGCTGAACTCAAAATTATTTAGCTTAGTGATCCCTGTGATACTTCGAGAATCATCTGGTGTTTCAGTGTTACCTTTAAGAGCTGGAGACCACTTAATTTTCCACAGCATACAGATATCCGAAATTTCCGGGAGTACAACCCCTCTCCCCCCTCCCACCCCCAGCCTTGTAGGGGGTGGGGGGGAGAGGGGGCTATAGTAGGGCTATATTTCGGCCAGCAAGCTCGAAAGTGCGCGTTCAAAAAGTGTTCCTGTGTCCATTTCACTGGAAACCAAGGCCATCAGGAGTTAGTTTAGAGTCCCTGGGACTGGAAAATATCCCCCTATTTGCGGGAAATAGAGCCGAAGTATCCCAAAATCACGATGCGCGTAAGGCGGTCTCGGCTACTCTTTCAGTCTTGAAGTTAAGTGGGGCTATATTTCGACCCATAAGCTCGAAAGTGAGCGTTCAAAAAGTTTTGCCGTGTCCATTTAACTGCAAACTAAGGCCATCGGAAGTTAGTTTAGCTTGCCCGGGAATTGAAAATATTCGCCAACTTCCGGGAAATCGAGCCCAAGTTGGTCAAAATTACGATGCGCGTAAGGCGGTCTCGGCTACTCTTTCAGTCTTAAAGTGATATAGGGCTATATTTCGGCCGAGAAGCTCGAAAGTGAGCGTTCAAAAAAATGTGCTGTGTGCATTTCACTGCAAACCAAGGCCATCAGCAGTTAGTTTAGAGTCCCCGGGACTGGAATATATCTCCGAAGTTCCGGGAAATCGAACGGAAGTTGGTCAAAATCACGATGCGGGTAAGACGGTCTCTGCTACTCTTTCAGTCTTAAAGTAAAGTGGGGCTATATTTCTGCCCAGAAGCTCGAAAGTGAGCGTTCAAAAAAATGTGCTGTGTCCATTTCACTGCAAACCAAGGCCATCAGCAGTTAGTTTAGAGTCCCCGGGACTGGAATATATCCCCGAAGTTCCGGGAAATCGAACGGAAGTTGTTCAAAATCACGATGCGCGTTAGACGGTCTCGGTTACTCTTTCAGTTTTAAAGTAAAGTGGGGCTATATTTCGGCCCAGAAGCTCGAAAGTGACCGTTTAAGAATGGCTGACTGTTAGAATCGAGAAACGCCGGTCAACGACCCATTTGGCAAATCGCTCATATTTTGCCCAAAGATACCCTTAGGTGACCTTATTCTAAAAATCATATTATAAGGTTTCAGCGAGTTTTTATTTTTCAGAAATTCGCGAAAATTTGAAACCGCGGTCAAAGTGCGGTTTTCCGAGTAATAAAATGACCGAAATAAGGTGCGAGGATGAAGCGCTGCTAAAGTCTTAAAATAAATTCAATTGACTTCAAACTTCACACAAATGTGGAACAACCACTCCAATTTATTCCTCGTTTCAAACTAATCTCAGATATGTTGATATAGTGGTTTTCCAAACCATTTTAAAAACACCTATAAGGGTGTGAAAAATAACAGCAAAATATAGGTTATGTTTAACAGCATAAAAATGCATCTGGTACCTCACTTTCCCATTATTTTACTTTACAGCCTTAAAATATCATTATTAAACATATGCCATGCCAAGTCTCATGCTCGAACTCGCAGTATTTCCCTTTGAAAAAAACGAAAATCTATGTCAATGTGTTGGGGGCAAATAACACAATAATTATACACGAACAAGAGACAAATCAATTTCAATGGCGAAAGTAAAAGGCTATAATTAATTAAAATCCCGTCAATTTACTGCTATCAATAGAAACATAATGTCCACTACATAAACACTGTTTTTAGACGTTTTCGATCGAAACATTGCGCGTTAACTTGCTTAATTTCCTGTCCGCCGTCATGTATAGTTTGTCATCGTGTGTATTTCCTTTATGTAAACAACACTGCGAATGGTTGTCATAACAAACGCAAAGAGATTTTCTGGAACCTCGATGTTTTCGATTCTCCAAAACGCTATAAGTTCGTTAAGACACAATTATAAGTCAACTTGGAATGCTGTTTAGCATTAAGAACGTTAAAGGACTGTAAATTAATCGAGTTTAAATATCTTGAAGCAAGTCAAAATCGCGCCCTTACGCTAATTGCTAAACAGCCGATCTCCGTTCAAGTTCAAGAAGTCGAGAGGTTAATCCGGCGATGTATTACCGGTACAACAACAAAATCAAACTGAGGTCATCAAAAGTGTAAGTTTAAAAGTGTAGTGGCAAGTTCGAAATAAATTTCGCCTATATGAATTGGAAACAAGAAGTGAAACGGTCTGACCCGAAACAAATAAACGAAATATTAATACGACTAATTTAATCCGAAAACGTTACAGAAAACATACCTAAAAGCCGTCGATTCCCCTCAATAGCACTCCATATTGCCTTAAAGAGGCCAAGCTTTCCGCTCTAAGAATCAGGGGCCTTGTGAATGTGTTTTTATTATATCGGCAACCATGCTGCGTGGCTGATATTCGAGACTCCGTAAAAGTTGTCTCACAACCCAGTCACGCTTTCACTGCTCTCGCGCAAATGTTCAACATTTGGCAATTACAAGTTTAAAGTAGTGACAGCAGATTGAAATGCGCTTTTTAAAGCTCTCCTATCTAGGAACAATTATTTTTCTTGTTCTTGAATGAATCTTAGTTGTAGCTACAGTCGGGAAGGTTGGGGGTGGGGGTGGGGGGAGGGGTTGTACTCCCGGAAATTTCGGATATCTGTATGCTGTGGAAAATTAAGTGGTCTCCAGCTCTTAAAGGTAACACTGAAACACCAGATGATTCTCGAAGTATCACAGGGATCACTAAGCTAAATAATTTTGAGTTCAGCTCCGTTGAGTCAATTACTTGTTGGCGCGCATATTGCATTTACCGTGGACAGGTGGAAAAGCATTTAAACCGGAAAAGCCTGTTGCACATTATAATTTAGCGTTGTCCAACACGCAATCGGTCTGGTTGTAATTTTAATCGTATTTGATACAATCTCAAGTTTTCTTTCGACACATACTCACATACTGGGGTGGTGACATACTACTAGATGGGCGTGGCCGGGAGCCACGAGTCAAGTCAGGCAACTCGCAAAGCTTAACCGAGAAGAGTGATGGTGAACCACTGGTGGAAGGACTGCAGATTGTCCCTACGCCTTACCCTAATAGGCCTCTGTGTTATTCTAATGAAGTGATGCTGTTACAATGATACTATTTAGCTTTATGAACATGCTAATTGTCAAGGGTTTCTTCTGCAGTACTTGAACAGATGATCTAATGTACTTTTGTCCGACACTGCGCGCAGGCGCAGCGCAACAGTGCCTTAACAAACTAATCACTCTAGAACATCTGAAAACATAGATCTCGCGAACAGCTTACTTTCCTTAAAATAGTTTTTCACAAAGAACTACTTATTAATTCCGGGAGTACACCCCCCCCTCCCCCTCCCCGACTGTAGCTACAACTAAGATTCATTCAAGAACAAGAAAAATAATTGCTCCTGGATAGGAGAGCTTTAAAAAGCGCATTTCAATCTACTGTCACCACCTTAAACTTGTAATTGCCAAATGTTGAACATTTGCGCGAGAGCAGTGAAAACGTGACTCGGTTGTGTGACAACATTACTGAGTCTCAAATATCAGCTACGCAGCATGGTTGCCGATATAATAAAAACACATCCATGGGGCCCCTGATTCTTACAGCAGAAAGCTTGGCCTCTTTAAGGCAATATGGAGTGCTATTGAGGGGAATCGACGGCTTTTAGGTATGTTTTCTGTAACGTTTTCGGATTAAATTAGTCGTATTAATATTTCGTTTATTTGTTTCGGGTCAGACCGTTTCACTTCTTGTTTCCAATTTATATACGCGAAATTTATTTCGAACTTGCCACTACACTTTTAAACTTACACTTTTGATGACCTCGGTTAGTTTTGTTGTTGTACCAATAATACATTGCCGGATTAACCTCTCGACTTCTTGAACTTGAACGGAGATCAGCTGTTCAGCAATTAGCGTAAGGGCGCGATTTTGATTTGCTTCAAGATATTTAAACTCGATTAATTCACAGTCCTTTAACGCCTTAATGCTAAACAGCATTTCAAGTTGACTTATAATTGTGTCTTAACGAACTTATAGCGTTTTGGAGAATCGAAAACATCGAGGTTCCAGAAAATCTCTTTGCGTTTGTTATGACAACCATTCACAGTGTTGTTTACATAAAGGAAATACACACGATGACAAACTATACATGACGGCGGACAGGAAATTAAGCAAAGTTAACGCGCAATGTTTCGATCGAAAGCGTCTAAAAACAGTTTTTATGTAGTGGAAATTATGTTTCTACTGACAGCAGTGAATTGACGGGATTCTAATTAATGATAGCCTTTTGCTTTCGCCATTGAACAGGGGCACCCAACGGATCGTTTCGGTAAATTATCTGTTCGGAAGGCCTTTAATCCCCTCTGATTTTCTTGAGAGAATTGGCACCTCGAACTTTCGTGATATGAGAAATTTAATGTCTGTTGTTTTCGGACTGTTGAAAATGTCGTTTTGAGTAGCGAAAAAAGGTCAGCTATCATTTTCGGAAAGGCGATAAGACCTAAGGTTTTCGGGAAATGGACAAAAAAGCCCTAATAAATTCGAGAATACTCAAGTTCCCCTAGAATATCCGAACAGATAAAATTTTTTTAGTGCAACCTAAAATTAACCTACAGAGCTTTAAAAGTACTCCAGATAGCCTAAAACAGCATCTAACAGCATTAGAGAGAAAACGGTCGTTGGGTGCCCCTGATTGAAATTGATTTCTCTCTTGTTCGTGTATAATTATTGTGTTATTTGCGCCCAACACATTGACATAGATTTTCGTTTTTTTCAAAGGGAAATACTGCGAGTTCGAGCATGAGACTTGGCATGGTGTATGTTTAATAATGATATTTTAAGGCTGTAAAGTAAAATAATGGGAAAGTGAGGTACCAGATGCATTTTTATGCTGTTAAACATGACCTATATTTTGCTGTTATTTTTCACACCCTTCATAGGTGTTTTTAAAATGGTTTGGAAAACCATTATATCAACATATCTGATATTAGTTTAAAACGAGGAATAAATTAGAGTGGTTGTTCTACATTTGTGTGAAGTTTGAAGTCAATTGAATTTATTTTAAGACTTTAGCAGCGCTTCATCCTCGCACCTTATTTCTGTCATTTCATTACACGAAAAACCGCACTTTGACCGCGGTTTCAAATTTTCGCGAATTTCTGAAAAATAAAAACTCGCTGAAACCTTATAATATGATTTTTAGAATAAGCTCACCCAAGGGTATCTTTGGGCAAAATATGAGCGATTTGCCAAATGGGTCGTTGACCGGCGTTTCCCGAGCCTAACAGTCAGCCATTCTTAAAAAGTTACGCTTTCTGCATTTAACTGCAAACCACGGCCATCAGGAGTTAGTTTAAAGTCCCCCGGACTGGAAAATATCCCCCAAGTTCCGGGAAATCGAGCTGAACTTGGTCAAAATCACGATGCTCGTAAGGCGGTCTCGCCTACTATTTCAGTCTTAAAGTGAAATACGGTTGTATTTCGGCCCAGAAGCTCGAAACTGAGCGTTCAAAAACTTTTCCTGCATCTATTTCACTGCAAACCAAGGCCATCAGGAGTTAGTTTAGAGTCCCCGGGACTTGAAAATATCCCCAAAATTCTAGAAAATCGAGCGGAAGTCGCTCAAAATCACTATGCGCGTAAGGCGGTCTCGCCTACTCTTTCAGTCTTAAAGTGAAGTGGGGCTATATTTCATCCTAGAAGCTCGAAAATAAGCGTTCAAAAAGTGTTACTGTTCATTTCACTGCAAACCAAGGCCATCAGGAGTTAGTTTAGACTCCTCGGGACTGGAAAATATCGCCCAAGTTCGGGGAAATCGAGCCGAATTTTGCAAAATCACGATGCTTGTAAGGCGGTCTCGGCTACTCTTTCATTCTTAAAGTGAACTGGGGCTATATTTCGGCCCAGAAGCTAGAAAGTGAAAGTTCAAAAAGTTTTGCTGTGTCCATTTCACCGCAAACCAAGCCACATCAGCAGATTTTTTACAGTGTCCGGGACATCAAAATATCCCCCAAGTCCCGGGAAATCGAGCCGAAGTTTGTCAAAATCACGATGCGCGTAAAGCAGTCTCGGCTACTCTTTTAGTCTTAAAGTGACGTGGCTGTATATTTCGGCCCAGAAGCTCGAAAGTGAGCGTTCAAAAAGTTTTGCTCTCTCAATTTAACTGAAAACCAAGGCCATCCTGAGTTAGTTTAGAGTCCACGGGACTGGAAAATATCCCTTAAGTTCTGGCAACTCAAGCAGAAGTTGCTCAAAATCACGATGCGTCTAAGGCGGTCTCGGCTACTATTTCAGTCTTAAAGTGAAGTGGGGCTATATTTCGGCCGAGAGTTTCGAAAGTAGCCGTTCAAAAAGTTATGCTGTCTCCATTTCACTGCAGACCAAGGCCATCAGGGGTTAGTTTAGAGTCCTTGGGACTTGAATATATCCCCGAAGTTTCGGGGAATCGAGCCGAAGTTGGTCAAAATCATGATGCGCGTAAGACGGTGTCGGCTACTCTTTCAGTCTTAAACTGAAGTGGGGCCATATTTCGGCTCAGAAGCCCGAAGGGGAGCGTTGAAAAAGTTTTGCTCTCTCCATTTCAATGCAAACCAAGGATATCAGGAGTTACTTTAGAATCCCCGGTACCGGAAAATATTCCCCATTTCCCGGGAAATCGAGCCAAAGTTGGTCAAAATGACGATGCGCGTAAGGCGGTCTCGGCTATTCTTTCATTCTCAAGGTGAACGCGGGCTCTATTTCGGCCCAGGAGCCCGAAAGTGAGCGTTCAAAAAGTTTTGCTGTGTTCCTTGACTGAAAAACAAGGCCATCACGAGTTAGTTTAGCGTCCCTGGGACTGGAAAATATTCCCCAAGTTACGATAATTCGAGCTGAGGTTGGTCAAAATCACGATGCTCCCAAAGCGGTCTCGGCTACCCTTTCAGTCTTAAAGTGAAGTGGGGGTATATTTCTTTCCAGAAGCTCGAAAGTGAGCGTTCAAAAATTTTTCCTGTGTCCATTTCACTGCAAAACAAGGGCATCAGGACTTAGTTTAGCGTCCAAGGGACTGGAAAATGTTCCCCAAGTTCCGGGAGATCCACCCGAAGTTTGTCAAAATCACAATGCGCGTAAGGTGGTCTCGGTTACTCTTTAAGTCTTAAAGTAAAGTGGGGCTTTATTTCGGCCAGGAAGCTCGAAGGTGAGCGTTCAAAAAGTTTTGCTCTGTCCATTTCACTGCAAACCAAGGCCATCAGGAGTTAGTTTAGAGTTCCTGGGACTGGAAAATATCCCCCAAGTTCCGGAATACCGACCCGAAGTTTGTCAAACTCACGATGCGAACAAGGCGGTCTCGGCTACTCTTTCAGTCTTAAGTGAAGTGGGGCTATATTTCGGCCCAGAAGCTCGAAAGTGTGCTTTCAAAAAATTGTGCTGTGTCCATTTCAATGCAAACCAAGGCCATCAGGAGTTAGTTTAGAGTCCCCGGGACTGGAAAATATCCCCCAATTCCCGGGAAATCGAGCCGAAGTTGAGCAAATTCATGATGCGCGTAACGTGGTCTCGGCTACTGTTTCAGTCTTAAAGTCAAGTGTGCCTATATTTCGGCCCACAAGCTAGAAAGTGAGGGTTCAAAAAGTTTTCCTGTCTCCATTTTACTTCAAAACAAGGCCATCAGGACTTAGTTTAGCGTCCAAGGGACTGGAAAATATCCCCCAAGTTCCGGGAAATCCATTCGAAGTTCGTCAAAATTACGATATACGTAAGGCGGTTTCGGCTACTCTTTCAGTCTTCAAGTAAAGTCGGGCTATATTTTAGTCCAGAAGCTCAAAAGTGAGCGTTCAAAAAATTTTGCTGGGTGGATTTCACTGCAAACCAAAGCTATCAAAGTTAATTTAGGGTCCCCGGGACTGGAAAATATTCCCCAAGTTCCGGGAAAGCGACCCGAAGTTGATGAAAATCACGATGCGCGAAATCCGGTCTCGGCTACTGTTTCAGTCTTAAAGTAAAGTGTGGCTATATTTCGGCCCACAAGCTCGAAAGTGAGCGTTCAAAAAGTTTTCTTGTGTCCATTTCACTGCAAAACAAGGCCATCACGACTTAGTTTAGCGTCCAAGGGACTGCAAAATATCCCCCAAGTTCCGGGAGATCCACCCGAAGTTTGTCAAAATTACGATGCGCGGAAGGCGGTCTCATCTACTCTTTCAGTCTTAAAGTGGAGCTGGATGAACAATCATAGGAAGAACTCCTAAATTCAGAGCTTTCGCCTGAACAAAACCACACAATATCATAAGCAACACGCAAAACGGTCCACAGACTTGCGCGTGAACACCTACTTTTACAGTTCCAGAACGAACAAACTGGAAGGACAAAAAGCTCGATGAAATTGATGCAAGAAGCATAAGAACGTCTTTCTAAGACAGACTCATAGCTTTCAACAAGGAAAGCTACAGCTATCTCTGGCGAAGCCGGACAAAGATAAATATGACACCCGTGATAACAAGCAGCATAACTTGCAGCAGTCAATCAAACAGCCGGGCCCGGCGTAATAATACAAAATGCAAGTAACCAACATGCTCACGGAGTATTTCAAACTTTGTCCCTCCAGAGCTAATATTTAGAGAGCTTAAAACATATCTTGCAATCAAATGAGCTAAAAAAATAGCACGTGGCCAAAAACAGAGGTGTCAAACTCAACAAATTACACGCGGATAGCAGCGGAAACCACGCAGACCTATGACCTCTAACGGCTCTACTCTGGTGAAATGTCCTCCTAAAAACAGGATTATTGCTTAGCGAAATATTCAAAGATCCCCCTATCGTACAACACAAAAGGGGCAGATCCTCAAAGATATACTAGTTTGAGCAAAACTCTCAAAGCGGCTATGGCACGTGGATAGGAGTTGTGTAGGCCTGTCAACCCATTGTTATCACAAGTGACGCTATATTTCTGCCCAGAAGCTCCAAGATTGTGCTCTGTCCATTTCACTGAAAACCAAGGCCATCAGGAGTTACTTTAGAGTCCCTATGACTGGAATATATCTCCCAAGTTTCGAGAAATAAACGCGAAATTGTTCAAAATCACGATTCGCTCGAGACGGTCTCGCCTACTCTTTCAGTCTTAAAGTAAAATGGGGCTCTATTTCGGCCCAGAAGCTCGAGAGTGAGCCTTCAAAAACTTTCGCTGTGTCCATTTCACTGCAAACCAAGACAAGCAGGAGTTAGTTGAGAGTCCCCGGGACTGGAAAATATCCTCCAAGTTCCGGGAAATCAACCCGAAGTTTGTCAAAATCATGATGCGCGTAAGGCGGTCTCGGCTACTCTTTCAGTGTTAAAGTAATGGGGGGCTATATTTTGGCCCAGAAGCTCGAAATTGAGCGTTCAAAAAGTTTTGCTAGGTCCATTTTACTGCAAACCAAGGCCATCAGGAGTTAGTTTAGAGTCCTCAGAACTGGAATATATCCCCTTAGTTCCGGCAAATCGAGCCGAAGTTGCTCAAAATCACGATGCACGTAAGGCGGTCTCGGCTAATCTTTCAGCCTTCAAGTGAAGTGGGCTTCTATTTCGGTCCAGAAGCTCGAAAGTATGCGTTCAAAAACTCTTTCTGTTTCCCTTTCACTGCAAACCAAGACCAGCACGAGTTAGTTTAGAGTCCTCGGGACTGGAAAATATTTCGCAAGTTCCGGGAAATCGAGCCGAAGTTGATCAAAATCACGATGCGCGAAACGTGGTCTCGGCTACTGTTTCAGTCTTAAAGTGAAGTATGGCTATATTTCGGCCCACAAGCTCGAAAGTGAGCGTTCAAAAAGCTTTCCTGTGTCCATTTCACTGCAAAACAAGGCCATCCGCACCTAGTTTAGCGTCCAAGGGACTGGAAAATATCCCCCAAATTCAGGGAAATCCACCCGAGGTTTGTCAAAATCACGATGCGCGTAGTGCGGTCTCGGCTCCTTTTTCAGTATTAAAGTAAAGTGGGCTATATTTCGGCCGAGAAGCTTCAAGGTGGGCGTTCAAAAAGTTTTGCTGTCTCCATTTCACTGCAAACCAAGGCCATCAAGGGTTAGTTTAGAGTCCCTGGGACTGGAAAATATCCCCCAAGTTCCGGAATATCGACCCGAAGTTGGTCAAAATCACGATGCGCGCACGCCGGTCTCGGCTACTCTTTAAGTCGTAAGTGATGTGGGACTATATTTCGGCCTAGAAGCTCGAAAGTGTGCATTCAAAAACTTGTGCTGTGTGAATTTCACTGCAAACCATGGCCACCAGGAGTTAGTTTAGAGTCCTCGGGACTGGAAAATATTCCCCAAGTTCCAGGAAAGCGAGCAGAAGTTGATCAAAATAACGATGCGCGTAACGCGGTCTCGGCTACTGTTTCAGTCTTAAAGTGAAGTGTGGCTATATTTAGGCCCACAAGCTCGAAAGTGAGCGTTCAAAAAGTTTTGCTGTGTCCATTTCACTGCAAACCAAGGCCAGCAGGAGTTAGTTTAGAGTTCCTGGGACTGAAAAATATTCTCCAAGTGCCAGGAAATGGCGCCGAAGTTGATGAAAATTACGACGCGCGTAACGGGCTGTCGGCTATTCTTTCAGTCCTAAATTTAAGTAAGGCTATATTTCGGCCCTGAAGCTCGAAGGTGAGCGTTCAGAATGTTTTGCTGTGTTCCTTAAACTGCAAACCAACGTCATCGGCAGTTAGTTTAGCGTCCCCGGGACTTTAAATTATTCGCCAACCTCCGGGAAATCAAGCAAAAGTAGCCCAAAATCACGATGCGCGTAAGGCGGTCTCGGCTACTCTTTCAGTCTTAAAATTAAGGGGGGCTATATTTCGACCTAGAAGCTCGAGACTGGGCTTGCGCTAATTTTACCTGTGTCCATTTCACTGACATCTTAGTCCATCAGGAGTTAGTTTAGAGTCCTTGGGACTGGAAAATATTTCCCAAATTCTCGCAGATCGAGCCAAAGTTGCTCAAAATCACGATGCGCGTAAGGCGGTCTCGGCTACTCGTTTACTCCGAAAATGAAGTGGGGCTATATTTCGGTTCTACAAGCTCGACACCGAGCGTGCTCTCCTTTTACCTGTGTCCATTTCACTAAGAACTAAGTCCATCAGGAGATAGTTTAGAATCCTCGAGACTGGAAGCTATCCTCCAAGTTTCGGCAAATTGAGCCATACTTTCTTAAAATTACAATAAGCCTACGGCAGTTTCGTTTACTCTTTCAGTCTTAAAATGAACTGGGGCTACATTTCGGCCTAGAAGCTCGACACCGAGCGTGCGCTCCTGTTACCTGTGACCATTTTACTGAAAACTAAGGCCATCAAGAGTTAGGGTAGAGTCCCCGGGACTGGAAAATATCCCCCAAGTTTTGGCAGATCGAGCCATAGTGGCTAAAAATTTCGATGCGGTTAAGGTGGTTTCGTGTACACTTTCAGGCTTAAAATAAAGTGGGGCTATATTTCGGCCTACAACCTCGAAACCTAGCGTGCGCCCGTTTTACCTGTGTCCATTTCACTAAAAAACAAGGCATTCAGTAGTTAATTTAGAGCTTCCGGGACTGGAAAATATCCCCCAAGTCCCAGGAAATCAAGCCGAAGTTCGACAAAAGTACCATGCGTGTGAGGCGGTCCCGGCTACTCTTTCAGTCTTAAAGTGAAGTGGGGGTATATTTTGGCCCAGAAGCTCGAAAGTGAACGTTTAAAGAGTTTTGCTGTGTCCATTTCACTGAAAACCAAGGCCATCACGAATTAGTTCAGAGTGCCCGGGACTTGGAATTATCTCCCAAGTTCCGGGAAATCGAACCGAAATAGCCCAAAATCACGATGCCCGTAGGGCGGTCTCGGCTAGTCTTTCAGTCTTAAAGTGAAGTAGGGCTATGCTTCGGCCCAGAAGCTCAAAAGTGACCGTTCAAAAAGTTGTGCTGTGTCCATTTCACTGCAAACCAAGGCAATCAGCAGTTAGTTTAGAGTCCCCGGTACCGGAAAATATCCCCCATTTCCCGGGAAATCGAGCCAAAGTTGGTCAAAATCACGATGCGCGTAAGGCGGTCCCGGTTACTCTTTCATTCTTAAAATCAACTGGGGCAATATTTCCGCCCAGAAGCTCGAAAGTGAGCGTTCAAAAAGTTGTGCTGTGTCCATTTCACTCCAAAGCAAGGCCATCAGGAGTTACTTTAGAGTCAGCGGGACTGGAAAATATCCCCCAAGTTCCGGGAAATCGAGCCGAGGTTGGTCAAAATTACGATGGGCGTAAGGCGGTCTCGGCTACTCTTTCACTCTTAAAGTGAAGTGGAGCTATATTTCGGCCCAGAAGCTCAAAAGTGAGCGTTCAAAAAGTTTTGCTGTGTCCATTTTACTGCAGACCAAGGACGTCGGGGGTCAGTTTAGAGTCCCCGCGACTGGAAAATATCCCCCAAGTTGCGGGAAATTTAACCGAAGTTGCTCAAAATCACGACGCGCGTACGGCGGTCTCGGGTACTCTTTCAGTCTTAAGGTAAAGTGGGCTTAGATTTAACTCCAGAAGCTCGAAAGTAAGGCTTCAAAAATTTTTGTCTCTATTTCACTCACATCTTAGACAATCAGGAGTGAGTTTAGAGACTTTGGGACTGGAAAATATCTCCCAAGTTTCGCCAGATCGAGCCGAAGATCCTCAAAATCACTATGCGCGTAAGGCGCTCCCGCCTACTCTTTCAGTCTTAAAAAGAAGTAGGGCTATATTTCGGCCAGCAAGCTCGAAAGTGCGCGTTCAAAAAGTGTACCTGTGTCCATTTCACTGGAAACCAAGGCCATCAGGTGTTAGTTTAGAGTCCTGGGGACTGGAAAATATCCCCCTATTTGCGGGAAATCGAGCCGAAGTACCCCAAAATCACGATGCGCGTAAGGCGGTCTCGACTACTCTTTCAGTCTTAAAGTTAAGTGGGGCTATATTTCGACCCATAAGCTCGGAAGTGAGTGTTCAAAAACTTTTGCTGTGTCCATTTAACTGCAAACTAAGGCCATCGGAAGTTATTTTAGCTTCCCCGGGAATTGAAAATATTCGCCAACTTCCGGGAAATCGAGCCCAAGTTGGTCAAAATTACGATGGGCGTAAGGCGGTCTCGGCTACTCTTTCACTCTTAAAGTGAAGTGGAGCTATATTTCGACCCAGAAGCTTAAAAGTGAGCGCTCAAAAAGTTTTGCTGTGTCCATTTTACTGCAGACCAAGGACGTCGGGGGTCAGTTTAGGGTCCCCGCGACTGGAAAATATCCCCCAAGTTGCGGGAAATTTAACCGAAGTTGCTCAAAATCACGACGCGCGTACGGCGGTCTCGGGTACTCTTTCAGTCTTAAGGTAAAGTGGGCTTAGATTTAACTTTAGAAGCTCGAAAGTAAGGCTTCAAAAATTTTTGTCTCTATTTCACTCACATCTTAGACAATCAGGAGTGAGTTTAGAGACTTTGGGACTGGAAAATATCTCCCAAGTTTCGCCAGATCGAGCCGAAGATCCTCAAAATCACTATGCGCGTAAGGCGCTCCCGCCTACTCTTTCAGTCTTAAAAAGAAGTAGGGCTATATTTCGGCCAGCAAGCTCGAAAGTGCGCGTTCAAAAAGTGTACCTGTGTCCATTTCACTGGAAACCAAGGCCATCAGGAGTTAGTTTAGAGTCCTGGGGACTGGAAAATATCCCCCTATTTGCGGGAAATCGAGCCGAAGTACCCCAAAATCACGATGCGCGTAAGGCGGTCTCGACTACTCTTTCAGTCTTAAAGTTAAGTGGGGCTATATTTCGACCCATAAGCTCGGAAGTGAGTGTTCAAAAACTTTTGCTGTGTCCATTTAACTGCAAACTAAGGCCATCGGAAGTTATTTTAGCTTCCCCGGGAATTGAAAATATTCGCCAACTTCCGGGAAATCGAGCCCAAGTTGGTCAAAATTACGATGGGCGTAAGGCGGTCTCGGCTACTCTTTCAGTCTTAAAGTGAAGTAGGGCTATATTTCGGCCGAGAAAATCGACAGTGAGCGTTCAAAAAAATGTGCTGTGTGCATTTCACTGCAAACCAAGGCTATCAGCAGTTAGTTTAGAGTCCCCGAGACCGGAATATATGCCCGAAGTTCCGGGAAATCGAACGGAAGTTGGTCAAAATCACGATGCGCGTAAGACGGTCTCGGCTACTCTTTCAGTCTTAAAGTAAAGTGGGGCTATATTTCGGCCGAGAAGCTCGAAAGTCACCCTTTAAAAAGTTACGCTTTGTGCATCTAACTGCAAACCAAGGCCATGAGGAGTTAGTTTAAAGTCCCCCGGACTGGAAAACATCCCCCAAGTTCCGGGAAATCAAGCTGAACTTGGTCAAAATCACGATGCTCGTTAGGCGGTCTCGGCTACTATTTCAGTCTTAAAGTGAAATACGGTTGTATTTCGGCCGAGAAGCTCGAAACTGAGCGCTCAAAAAGTTTTCCTGCGTCCATTTCACTGCAAACCAAGGCCATCAAGAGTTAGTTTAGACTCCTCGGGACTGGAAAATATCGCCCAAGTTCTGGGAAATCGAGCCGAGTTTTGTCAAAATCACGATGCGCGTAAGGCGGTCTCGGCTAATCTTTCATTCTTAAAGTGAACTGGGGCTATATTTCGGCCCAGAAGCTAGAAAGTGAAAGTTCAAAAAGTTTTGCTGTGTCCATTTGACCGCAAACCAAGCCACATCAGCACATTGTTTCCAGTGTCCGGGACATCAAAATATCGCCCAAGTTCCGGGAAATCGAGCCGAAGTTTGTCAAAATCACGATGCGCGTAAAGCAGTCTCGGCTACTCTTTTAGTCTTAAAGTGACGTGGCTGTATATTTCGGCCCAGAAGCTCGAAAGTGAGCGTTCAAAAAGTTTTGCTCTCTCAATTTAACTGAAAACCAAGGCCATCATGAGTTAGTTTAGTGTCCACGGGACTGGAAAATATCCCTTAAGTTCTGGCAACTCAAGCCGAAGTTGGTCAAAATCACGATGCGTCTAAGGCGGTCTCGGCTACTATTTCAGTCTTTAAGTGAAGTGGGGCTATATTTCGGCACAGAATTTCGAAAGTAAGCGTTCAAAACAATTTGCTGTGTCCATTTCACTGCAGATCAAGGCCGTCAGGGGTTAGTTTAGAGTCCTTGGGACTTGAATATATCCCCGAAGTTTCGGGAAATCGAGCCGAAGTTGGTCAAAATCACCATGCGCGTAAGACGGTGTCGGCTACTCTTTCAGTCTTAAACTGAAGTGGGGCTATATTTCGGCTCAGAAGCCCGAAGAGGAGCGTTGAAAAAGTTTTGCTCTCTCCATTTCAATGCAAACCAAGGCAATCAGGAGTTACTTTGGAGTCCCCGGTACCGGAAAATATTCCCTATTTCCCGGGAGATCGAGCCAAAGCGGGTCAAAATCACGATGCGCGTAAGGCGGTCTGGGCTATTCTTTCAATCTTAAAGTGAACTCGGGCTATATTTCGGCCCAGAAGCTCGAAAGTGAAAGTTCAAAAAGTTTTGCTGTGTCCATTTCACCCCGAACCAACCCACATCAGGAGATAGTTTACAGTCTCCGGGACATCAAAATATCCCCCAAGTTCCGGGAAATCGAGCCGAAGTTTGTCAAAATCACGATGCGCGTAAAGCAGTCTCGGCTACTCTTTTAGTCTTAAAGTGACGTGGCTGTATATTTCGGCCCAGAAGCTCGAAAGTGAGCGTTCAAAAAGTTATGTTGTGCCCATTTCACTGCAAAGCAAGGCCCTCAGGAAGTAGTTTACAGTCCCCGGAACTGGAAAATATCCCCTATGTTTCACGAAATCGAGACGAAGTTGGTCAAAATAACGATTCACGTAAGGCGGTCTCGGCTACTCTTTCAGTCTTAAAGTGAAGTGGGGCTATATTTCGGTCCAGAAGCTCGAAAGTGAGCGTTCAAAAAGTTTTCCTCTCTGAATTTCACTGAAAACCAAGGCCATCATGAGTTAGTTTAGAGTCCCCGGGACTGGAAAATATCTTTTAAGTTCCTGCAACTCAAGCCGAAGTTGGTCAAAATCACGATGCGCCTAAGGCGGCCTCGGCTACTCTTTCAGTCTTAAAGTGAAGTGGGGCTCTATTTAGGCCCAGAAGCTCCAAAGTGAGCGCTGCAAAAAATTTGCTGTCTCCATTTCACTGCAAACCAAGGCCATCAGGAGTTAATTTAGAGTCCCCGGGACTGCAATATATTTCCCAAGTTCCGGAAAATCGAGAAGACGTTGGTCAAAATCACGATGCGCGCAAGACGGTCTTGGCTAGTCTTTCAGTCTTAAAGTGAAGTGGGGCTATATTTCGGCCCAGAAGCTCAAAAGTGAGCT
This sequence comes from Orbicella franksi, assembly GCF_964199315.1. Lineage (NCBI taxonomy): Eukaryota > Metazoa > Cnidaria > Anthozoa > Scleractinia > Merulinidae > Orbicella > Orbicella franksi. Next base: position 1,007,708 of record NC_138153.1, read on the forward strand.
TCAAAAAGTTTTGCTGTATCCATTTCAATGCAAACGAAGGCCATCATGGGTTACTTAAGAGTCTTCGGGACTAGAAAATATCCCCCAAGTTCAGGGAAATTTAGCCGAAGTTGGTCAAAATCACGGTGCGCGTTAGGCGGTCTCGCTTACTGCTTTAGTCTTAAAGTGAAGTGAGGCTTTATTCCTGCCCAGGAGCTTGAACGTGAGCGTTCAAAAAGTTTCCCTGTGTTTATTTGACTGCAAACCAAAGCCATCAGGAGCTAGTTTAGAGTCCCCGGGACTGGAAAATATTCCCCAAGTTCCGCTAAATCGAGCTGAAGTTGGTCAAAATCACGATGCTCCCAAAGCGGTCTCGGCTACCCTTTCAGTCTTAAAGTGAAGTGGGGCTATATTTCTGTCCAGAAGCTCGAAAGTGAAAGTTCCAAAAGTTTTGCTGTGTGCATTCACTGCAAACCAAGGCTATCAAAAGTTAGTTTAGGGTCCCCGGGACTGGAAAATATTCCCCAAGTTCCGGGAAAGCGAGCCGAAGTTGATCAAAATCACGATGCGCGAAATGCGGTCTCGGTTACTGTTTGAATCTTCAAGTAAAGTGTGGCTATATTTCGGCCCACAAGCTCGAAAGTGAGCGTTCAGAAAGGTTTGTTGTTTCCATTTCACTGCAAAACAAGGCCATCAGGACTTAGTTTAGCGTCTAAGGGACTGGAAAATGTTCCCCAAGTTCAGGGAGATCCACCCGAAGTTTGTCAAAATCACAATGCGCCTAAGGTGGTCTCGGTTACTCTTTAAGTCTTAAAGTAAAGTGCGGCTTTATTTCGGCCACGGAGCTCGAAGGTGAGCGTTCAAAAAGTTTTGCTCTGTCCATTTCACTGCAAACCAAGGCCATCAGGAGTTAGTTTAGAGTTCCTGGGACTGGAAAATATCCCCCAAGTTCCGGAATATCGACCCGAAGTTTGTCAAACTTACGACGCGAGCAAGGCGGTCTCGGCTACTCATTCAGTCTTAAGTGAAGTGGGGCTATATTTCGGCCCAGAAGTTCGAAAGTGAGCGTTCAAAAAATTGTGCTGTGTCCGTTTCAATGCAAACCAAGGCCATCAGAAGTTAGTTTAGAGTCCCCGGGACTGCAAAATATCCCCCAAGTCCCGGGAATTGGAGCCGAAGTTGATCAAATTCATGATGCGCGTAACGTGGTCTCGGCTACTGTTTCAGTCTTAAAGTGAAGTGGGGCTATATTTAGGCCCACAAGCTCGAAAGTGAGCGTTCAAAAAGTTTTGCTGTGTCCATTTCACTGCAAACCAAGTCCATCAGGAGTTAGATTAGAGTCCCCGGGACTGGAAAATATTCTTCAAGTTCCAGGAAATGGCGCCGAAGTTGATGAAAATTACGATGCGCGTAACGGGCTCTCGCCTATTCTTTCGGTCTTAAATTTAAGTAGGGCTATATTTCGGCCCTGAAGCTCGAAGGTGAGCGTTCAGAATGTTTTGCTGTGTTCATTAAACTGCAAACCAAGGTCATCGGGTGTTAGTTTAGCGTACCCGGGACTTTAAATTATTCGCCAACCTCCGCGAAATCGAGCAAAAATGGCCCAAAATCACAATGCGCGTAAGGCGGTCTCGGCTACTTTTTCAGGCTATATTTCGACCTAGAAGCTCGAGACCGGGCGTGCGCTAATTTTACCTGTGTCCATTTTACTGACATCTTAGGCCATCAGGAGTTAGTTTAGAGTCCTTGGGACTGGAAAATATTTCCCAAATTCCGGCAAATCGAGCCAAAGATGCTCAAAATCACGATGCGCGTAAGGCGGTCTCGGCTACTCGTTTACTCCGAAAATGAAGTGGGGCTATATTTCGGTTCTACAAGCTCGACACCGAGCGTGCTCTCCTTTTACCTGTGTCCATTTCACTAAGAACTAAGTCCATCAGGAGATAGTTTAGAATCCTCGAGACTGGAAGCTATCCTCCAAGTTTCGGCAAATTGAGCCATACTTTCTTAAAATTACGATAAGCCTACGGCAGTTTCGTTTACTCTTTCAGTCTTAAAATGAACTGGGGCTACATTTCGGCCTAGAAGCTCGACACCGAGCGTGCGCTCCTGTTACCTGTGACCATTTTACTGAAAACTAAGGCCATCAAGATCGAGCCATAGTGGCTAAAAATTTCGATGGGCTTAAAGCGGTTTTGTGTACACTTTCAGTCTTAGAATAAAGTGGGGTTATATTTCGGCCTCCAACCTGGAAACCTAAAGTGCGCCCGTTTTACCTGTGTCCATTTCACTAAAAACCAAGGCATTCAGGAGTTAGTTTAGAACTTACGGGACTGGAAAATATCCCCCAAGTCCCAGGAAATCAAGCCAAAGTTCCACAAAATTACCTTGCGCGTAAGGCTGTCCCGGCTACTCTTTCAGTCTTAAAGTGAAGTGGGGCTATATTTCGGCCCAGAAGCTCGAAAGTGAACGTTCAAAGAGTTTGGCTGTGTCCATTTCACTGAAAACCAAGGCCATCAGGAATTAGTTTCGAGTGCCTGGGACTGGGAATTATCTCCCAAGTTCCGGGACATCGAGCCGAAGTAGCCCAAAATCACCATGCGCGTAAGGCGGTCTCGGCTAGTCTTTCAGTCTTAAAGTGAAGTAGGGCTATGCTTCGGCCCAGAAGCTCAAACGTGAGCGTTCAAAAAGTTGTTCTGTGTCCATTTCACTGCAAACCAAGGCAAGCAGGAGTTAGTTTAGAGTCCCCGGTACCGGAAAATATGCCCCATTTCCCGGGAAATCGAGCCAAAGTTGGTCAACATCACGATGCGCGTAAGGCGGTCCCGGTTACTCTTTCATTCTTAAAGTCAACTGTTGCAATATTTCCGCCCAGAAGCTCGAAAGTGAGCGTTCAAAAAGTTGTGCTGTGTCCATTTCTCTCCAAAGCAAGGCCATCAGGAGCTACTTTAGAGTCGGCGGGACTGGAAAATATCCCCCAAGTTCCGGGAAATAGAGCCCAAGTTGGTCAAAATTACGATGGGCGTAAGGCGGTCTCGGCTACTCTCTCACTCTTAAAGTGAAGTGGAGCTATATTTCGGCCCAGAAGCTCAAAAGTGAGCGTTCACAAAGTTTTGCTGTGTCCATTTTACTGCAGACCAAGGACGTTGGGGGTCAGTTTAGAGTCCCCGGGACTGGAAAATATCCCCCAAGCTCCGGGAAATTTACCCGAAGTTGGTGAAAATCACGACGCGCGTACGGCGGTCTCGGCTACTCTTTCAGTCTTAAAGTAAAGTGGGGCAATATTTCGGCGCAGAAGCTCGAAACTGAGTGTTCAAAAAGTTTGGCTGTGTCCATTTCACTGCAAAACAAGGCCATCACGACTTAGTTTAGCGTCCAAGGGATTGGAAATATCTCCCAAGTTACGGGAAATCCACCCGAAGTTAGTCAAAATCACGATGCGCTTAAAGGGGTCTCGGCTACTCTTTCAGTCTTAAGGTAAAGTGGGCTTAGATTTAACTGCAGATGCTCGAAAGTAAGGCTTCAAAAATGTTTGTCTCTATTTCACTCACATCTTAGACAATCAGGAGTGAGTTTAGAGACTTTGGGACTGGAAAATATCTCCCAAGTCTCGCCAGATCGAGCCGAAGATGCTCAAAATCACAATGCGCGTAGGGCGCTCCCGCCTACTCTTTCAGTCATAAAAAGAAGTAGGGCTATATTTCGGCCAGCAAGCTCGAAAGTGCCCGTTCAAAAAGTGTTCCTGTGTCCATTTCACTGGAAACCAATGCCATCAGGAGTTATTTTAGAGCCCCCGGGAGTTGAAAATATCGCCCAAGTTCGGGGAAATCGAGCCGAATTTTGTCAAAATCACGATGCGCGTAAGGCGGTCTCGGCTTCTCTTTCAGTCTAAAAGTTAAGTGGGGCTATATTTCGGGCTAGAAGCCCGAAACTGAGCGTTCAAAAAGTTTTGCTGTCTTCATTTCACTGCAAACCAAGGCCATCAGGAGTCAGTTTAGCGTCCCTGGGACAAGAAAATATGCCCCAAGGTCGGGGAAATTGAGCCGAGGTTGGTCAAAATCACAATGCCCCTAAAGTGGTCTCGGCTACTCTTTCTGTCTTAAAGTGAAGTGGGGCTATATTTCTGTCCAGAAGCCCGAAAGTAAGTGTTCAAAAAGTTTTGCTGTGTTCTTTGACTGAAAAACAAGGCCATCACGAGTTAGTTTAACGTCCCTGGGACTGGAAAATATTCCGCAAGTTCCGGTAAATCGAGCTGAAGTTGGTCAAAATCACGATGCTCCCAAAGCGTTCTCGGCTACCCTTTCAGTCTTAAAGTGAAGTGGGGCTATATTTCTGTCCAGAAGCTCGAAAGTGAGCGTTCCAAAAGTTTTGCTGTGTGCATTTCACTGCAAACCAAAGCGATCAAACTTAGTTTAGAGTCACCGGGAATGGAAAATATTCCCTAAGTTCCGGGAAAGCGAGCCAAAGTTGATCAAAATCACGATGCGCGAAATGCGGTCTCGGCTACTGTTTCAGTCTTAAAGTAAAGTGTGGCTATATTTCGGCCCACAAGCTCGAAAGTGAGCGTTCAAAAAGTTTTCCTTAGTCCATTTCACTGCAAAACAAGCCCATCAGGACTTAGTTTAGCGTCCAAGGGACTGCAAAATGTTCCCTAAGTTCCAGGAGATCCACCCGAAGTTTGTCAAAATCACAATGCGCGTAAGGTGGTCTCGGTTCCTCTTTAAGTCTTAAAGTAAAGTGGGGCTATATTTCGGCCAGGAAGCTCGAAGGTGAGTGTTCAAAAAGTTTTGCTCTGTCCATTTCACTGCAAACCAAGGCCATCAAGAGTTAGTTTAGAGTTCCTGGGACTGGAAAATATCCCCCAAGTTCCGGAATATCGATCCGAAGTTTGTCAAACTTACGATGCGAGCAAGGCGGTCTCGGCCACTCATTCAGTCTTAAGTGAAGTGGGGCTATATTTCGGCCCAGAATCTCGAAAGTGTGCGTTCAAAAAATTGTGCTGTGTCCATTTCAATGCAAACCAAGGCGTCCAGGAGTTAGTTTAGAGTCCTCGCGACTGGAAAATATCCCCCAAGTCCCGGGAATTGGAGCCGAAGTTGATCAAATTCATGATGCGCGTAACGTGGTCTCGGCTACTGTTTCAGTCTTAAAGTCAAGTGTGCCTATATTTTAGCCCACAAGCTCGAAAGTGAGCGTTCAAAAAGTTTGGCTGTGTCCATTTCACTTCAAAACAAGGCCATCAGGACTCAGTTTAGCATCCTAGGGACTGCAAAATATCCCCCAAGTTCCGAGAAATCCATTCGAAGTTCGTCAAAATTACGATGCGCGTAAGGCGATCTCGCCTACTCTTTCAGTCTTAAAGTGAAGTGGGGCTATATTTCGGCCCAGAAGCTCCAAAGTGGGCGTTCAAAAAGTTATGCTGTGCGTATTTCAGGGCAAACTAAGGCCATCCAGAGTTAGTTTAGAGTCCCCCGGACTGGAAAATATCCCAAAAGTTGCCTGAAATCGAGCTGAACTTGGTCTAACTCACGATGCGCGTGAGGCGGTCTCGGCTACTATTTCAGTCTAAAAGTGAAGTGGGATTCTATTTCGGCCCAGAAGCTACAAAGAGAGTGTTCGAAAAGCTTTCCTTTGTCCATTTCACTGAAAACCAAGGCCATAAGGAGCTAGTTTAGAGCCCGCGGAAATGGAATATATCCGCCCACTTCCAGGAAACCGACCCGAAGTTGGTCAAAATCACGATTTGCGCAAGACGGTCTCGGCTACTCTTTCAGTCTTAAAGTAAAGTGGGGCTATATTTCGGTCCAGAAGCTCGAGAGTGAGCGTTCAAAAAGTTTCGCTGTGTCCATTTCACTGAAAACCAAGACAATCAGGAGTTAGTTTAGAGTCCCTGGGAATGGAAAATATCCCCCAAGCTCCGGCAAATCGAGCCGAAGTTGGTCAAAATCACGGTGCGCTTAAGGCGGTGTCGGCTACTCCTTCAGTCTTAAAGTGAAGTGGGGCTCTATTTCGCCCCACAAGCTCAAAGCTCAAAAAAAATTACTGTGTCTATTTCACTGCAAACCAAGGCTATCAGGAGTTAGTTTAGAGTCCCCGGGAGTGGAATGTATTTCCCAAGTTCCGGAAAATCGACAAGACGTTGGTCAAAATCACGATGCGCGTAAGACGGTCTCGGCTACTCTTTCAGTCTTAAAGTGAAGTGGGGCTATATTTCGGCCCAGAAGCTCAAAAGTGACCGTTCAAAAAGTTTTGCTGTATCCATTTCAATGCGAACCAAGGCCCTCAGGGGTTACTTAAGACTCCTCGGGATATAAAAATATCCCCCAAGTTCCGGTAGATCGAGCCGAAGTTGGTCAAAATCACGATGTGCGTAAGGTGGTCTCGGCTACTCTTTCAGTCTTAAAGTGAAGTGGGGCAATATTTCGGCCCAGAAGCTCCAAAGTGAGTGTTTAAAAAGTTTTGCTCTGTCACTTTCAGTGCAAACCAAGGCCATCAGAAGTTAATTTAGAGTCCCCGGGACTGAAAAATATCCCCCAAGTCCCGGGAAATCGAGCCGAAGTTGATCAAATTCATGATGCGCGTAACGTGGTCTCGGCTACTGTGTCAGTTCTAAAGTGAAGTGTGGCTATATTTCGGCCCACAATCTCGAAAGTGAGCTTTCAAAAAGTTTTGTTGTGTCCATTTTACTTCAAAACAAGGCCATCAGGACTTAGTTTAGCGTCCAAGGGACTGCAAAATATCCCCCAAGTCCCGGGAAATCCATTCGAAGTTCGTCAAAATTACGATGCGCGTAAGGCGGTCTCATCTACTCTTTCAGCCTTAAAGTAAAGTGGGGCTATATTTCTGCCTAGAAGCTCCAAAGTTGTGCTCTGTCCATTTCACTGAAAACCAAGGCCATCAAGAGTTACTTTAGAGTGCCTTTGACTGGAATATATCCCCCAAGTTTCGGGAAATAAAGGCGAAATTGGTCAAAATCACGATTCGCTCAAGACGGTCTCGCCTACTCTTTCAGTCTTAAAGTAAAATGGGGCTCTATTTCGGCCCAGAAGCTCGAGAGTGAGGCTTCAAAAACTTTCGCTGTGTCCATTTCACTGCAAACCAAGACAAGCAGGAGTTGGTTGAGAGTCCCCGGGACTGGAAAATATGCCCCAAGTTCCGGGAAATCCACCCGAAGTTTGTCAAAATCACGATGCGCGTAAGGCGGTCTGGGCTACTCTTTCAGTGTTAAAGTAATGGGGGGCTCTATTTTGGCCCAGAAGCTCGAAATTGACCGTTCAGAAACTTTTGCTGGGTCCATTTTATGGCAAACCAAGGCCATCAGGAGGTAGTTTAGAGTCCTCAGAACTAGAATATATCCCCTTAGTTCCGGCAAACCGAGCCGAAGTTGCTTAAAATCACGATGCGCGTAAGGCGGTCTCGGCTAATCTTTCAGTCTTCAAGTGAAGTGGGCTTCTATTTCGGTCCAGAAGCTCGAAAGTGTGCGTTCAAAAACTTTTTCTGTTTCCGTTTCACTGCAAACCAAGACCAGCACGAGTTAGTTTAGAGTCCCCGGGACTGGAAAATATTTCGCAAGTTCCGGGAAATCGAGCCGAAGTTGATCAAAATCACGATGCGCGAAACGTGGTCTCGGCTACTGTTTTAGTCTTACAGTGAAGTATGGCTATATTTCGGCCCACAAGCTCGAAAGTGAGCGTTCAAAAAGCTTTGCTGTGTCCATTTCACTGCAAAACAAGGCCATCGGCACCTAGTTTAGCGTCCAAGGGAATTGAAAAATATCCCCCAAGTTCCGGGAAATCCACCCGAAGTTTGTCAAAATCACGATGCGCGTAAGGCGGTCTCGGCTACTTTTTCAGTATTAAAGTAAAGTGGGCTATATTTTGGCCCAGAAGCTTGAAGGTGAGCGTTCAAAAAGTTTTGCTGTCTCCATTTCACTGCAAACCAAGGCCATCAAGAGTCAGTTTAGAGTCCCTGGGACTGGAAAATATCCCCCCAGTTCCGGAATATCGACCCGAAGTTGGTCAAGATCACGATGCGCGCACGCCGGTCTCGGCTACTCTTTAAGTCGTAAGTGACGTGGGACTATATTTCGGCATAGAAGCTCGAAAGTGTGTATTCAAAATCTTGTGCTGTGTGAATTTCACTGCAAACCATGGCCATCAGGAGTTAGTTTAGAGTCCCCGGGACTGGAAAATATTCCCCAAGTTGCAGGAAAGCGAGCAGAAGTTGATCAAAATCACGATGCGCGTAACGCGGTCTTGGCTACTCTGTCAGTCTTAAAGTGAAGTGTGGCTATATTTCGGCCTTGAAGCTCGAAGGTGAGCGTTCAGAATGTTTTGCTGTGTTCATTAAACTGCAAACCAAGGTTATCGGGAGTTAGTTTAGCGTCCCCGGGACTTTAAATTATTCGCCAACCCCCGGGAAATCGAGCAAAAGTGGCCCAAAATCACGATGCGCGTAAGGCGGTCTCGGCTACTCTTTCAGTCTTAAAATTCAGGGGGGCTATATTTCGACCTAGTAGCTCGAGAGCGGGCGTGCGCTAATTTTACCTGTGTCCATTTCACTGACATCGTAGGCCATCAGGAGTTAGTTTAGAGTCCTTGGGACTGTAAAATATTTCCCAAATTCTGGCAGATCGAGCCAAAGTTGCTCAAAATCACGATGCGCGTAAGGCGGTCTCGGCTACTCTTTCAGTCTTAAAATGAAGTGGGGCTATATTTCGGCCGACAAGCTCAACACCGAGCGTGCGCTCCTTTTGCCTGTGTACATATCACTGAAAACTAAGTTCATCAGGAGTTAGCATAGAGTCCTCGGGACTGGAAAATATTCCCCGAATTCCGGCAAATCGAGCTAAAGATGCTCAAAATCACGATGCGCGTAAGGCGGTCTCGGCTACTCGTTTACTCCGAAAATGAAGTGGGGCTATATTTCGGTTCTACAAACTCGACACCGAGCGTGCTCTCCTTTTACCTGTGTCCATTTCACTAAGAACTAAGTCCATCAGGAGATAGTTTAGAATCCTCGAGACTGGAAGCTATCCTCCAAGTTTCGGCAAATTGAGCCATACTTTCTTAAAATTACGATAAGCCTACGGCAGTTTCGTTTACTCTTTCAGATTTAAAATGAACTGGGGCTACATTTCGGCCTAGAAGCTCGACACCGAGCGTGCGCTCCTGTTACCTGTGACCATTTTAGCGAAAACTAAGGCCATCAAGATCGAGCCATAGTGGCTAAAAATTTCGATGCGCTTAAGGCGGTTTCGTGTACACTTTCAGTCTTACAATAAGGTGGGGCTATATTTCGGCCTACAACCTGGAAACCTAGCGCGCGCCTATTTTACCTGTGTCCATTTCACTAAAAACCAAGGCATTCAGGAGTTAGTTTAGAGCTTCCGGGACTGGAAAATATCCCCCAAGTCCCAGGAAATCAAGCCGAAGTTCCACAAAGTTACCATGCGCGTAAGGCGGTCCCGGCTACTCTTTCAATCTTAAAGTGAAGTGGGGCTATATTTCGGCACAGAAGCTCCAAAGTGAACGTTCAAAGAGTTTGGCTGTGTCCATTTCACCGAAAACCAAGGACATCAGGAATTAGTTTAGAGTGCCCGGGACTGGGAATTATCTCCCAAGTTCCGGGAAATCGAGCCGAAGTAGCCCAAAATCACGATGCGGGTAAGGCGGTCTCGGCTAGTCTTTCAGTCTTAAAGTGAAGTAGGGGTATGCTTCGGCCCAGAAGCTCAAACGTGAGCGTTCAAAAAGTTGTGCTGTGTCCATTTCACTGGAAACCAAGGCTATCAGGAGTTAGTTTAGAGTCCCCGGTACCGGAAAATATCCCCCAAGTTCCGGGAAATCGAGCCCAAGTTGGTCAAAATTACGATGGGCGTAAAGCGGTCTCGGCTCCTCTTTCATTCTTAAAGTGAAGTGGAGCTATATTTCGGCCCAGAAGCTCAAAAGTGAGCGTTCACAAAGTTTTGCTGTGTCCATTTTACTTCAGACCAAGGACGTCGAGGGTCAGTTTAGAGTCCCCGGGACTGGAAAATATCCCCCAAGCTCCGGGAAATTTAACCGAAGTTGGTCAAAATCACGACGGGCGTACGGCGGTCTCGGCTACTCTTTCAGTCTCTGTCAGTGAAGGGGGGCAATATTTCGGCCCAGAAGCTCGAAACTGAGTCTTTAAAAAGTTTTGCTGTGTCTTTTTCACTGCAAAACAAGGCCATCACGACTTAGTTTAGCGTCCAAGGGACTGGAAATATCCCCCAAGTTACGGGAAATCCAACCGAAGTTAGTCAAAATCACAATGCGCTTAAAGGGGTCTCGGCTACTCTTTCAGTCTTAAGGTAAAGTGGGCTTAGATTTAACTCCAGAAGCTCGAAAGTAAGGCTTCAAAAATTTTTGTCTCTATTTCACTCACATCTTAGACAATCAGAAGTGAGTTTAGAGACTTTGGGACTGGCAAATATCTCCCAAGTCTCGCCAGATCGAGCCGAAGATGCTCAAAATCACAATGCGCGTAGGGCGCTCCCGCCTACTCTTTCAGTCTTAAAAAGAAGTAGGGCTATATTTCGGCCAGCAAGCTCCAAAGTGCGCGTTCAAAAAGTGTTCCTGTGTCCATTTCACTGGAAACCAAGGCCATCAGGAGTTAGTTTAGAGTCCCCGGGACTGGAAAATATCCCCCTATTTGCGGGAAATCGAGCCGAAGTATCCCAAAATCACGATGCGCGTAAGGCGGTCTCGGCTACTCTTTCAGTCTTAAAGTTAAGTGGGGCTATATTTCGACCAATAAGCTCGAAAGTGAGAGTTCAAAAAGTTTTGCTGTGTCCATTTAACTCCAAACTACGGCCATCGGAAGTTAGTTTAGCTTCCCCGGGAATTGAAAATATTCGCCAACTTCCGGGAAATCGAGCCGACGTTGGTCAAACTTACGATCCGCGTAAGGCGGTCTCGGCTACTCTTTCAGTCTTAAAGTGAAGTAGGGCTATATTTCGGCCGAGAAGCTCGAAAGTGAGCGTTCAAAAAAATGTGCTGTGTCCATTTCACTACAAACCAAGGCCATCAGCAGTTAGTTTAGAGTCCCTGGGACTGGAATATATCCCCGAAGTTCCGGGAAATCGAACGGAAGTTGGTCGAAATCACGATGCGCGTAAGACGGTCTCGGCTACTATTTCAGTCTTAAAGTAAAGTCGGGCTATATTTCGGCCCAGAAGCTCGAAAGTGACCCTTTAAAAAGTTACGCTTTGTGCCTTTAACTGCAAACCAAGGCCATGAGGAGTTAGGTTAAAGTCCCCGGACTGGAAAATATCCCCCAAGCTTCGGGAAATCGAGCTGAACTTGGTCAAAATCACGATGCTCGTAAGGCGGTCTCGGCTACTATTTCAGTCTTAAAGTGAAATACGGTTGTATTTCGGCCCAGAAGCTCGAGAGTGAGCCTTCAAAAAGTTTTTATGCGTCCATTTCACTGCAAACCAAGGACCATCAGGAGTTAGTTTAGAGTCCTCGGGACTTTAAAATATCGCCAAAATGCTAGAAAATCGAGCGGAAGTTGCTCAAAATCACGATGCGCGTAAAGCAGTCTCGGCTACTCTTTTAGTCTCAAAGTGACGTGGCTGGATATTTCGGCCCAGAAGCTCGAAAGTGAGCGTTCAAAAAGTCTTGCTGTCTCAATTTAACTACAAACCAAGGCCATCATGAGTTAGTTTAGAGTCCACGGGACTGGAAAATATCCCTTAAGTTCTCGCAACTCAAGCCGAAGTTGGTCAAAATCACGATGCGTCTAAGGCGGTCTCGGCTACTATTTCAGTCTTTAAGTGAAGTGGGGCTATATTTCGGCCCAGAGTTTCGAAAGTAAGCGTTCAAAAAAATTTGCTGTGTCCATTTCACTGCAGACCAAGGCCATCAGGGGTTAGGTTAGAGTCCTTAGGACTTGAATATATCCCCGAAGTTTCGGGAAATCGAGCCGAAGTTGGTCAAAATCACCATGCGCGTAAGACGGTGTCGGCTACTCTTTCAGTCTTAAACTGAAGTGGGGCTATATTTCGGCTCAGAAGCTCGAAGGGGAGCGTTGAAAAAGTTTTGCTCTCTCCATTTCAATGCAAACCAAGGCAATCAGGAGTTACTTTAGAGTCCTCGGTGCTGGAAAATATTCCCCATTTCCCGGGAAATCGAGCCAAAGTGGGTCAAAATCACGATGCGCGTAACGCGGTCTGGGCTATTGTTTCATTCTTAAAGTGAACTCGGGCTATATTTCGGCCCAGCAGCTCGAAAGTGAAAGTTCAAAAAGTTTTGCTGTATCCATTTCACCGCGAACCAAGCCACATCCGGAGATAGTCTACAGTCTCCGGGACATCAAAATATCCCCCAAGTTCCGGGAAATCGAGCCGAAGTTTTTTAAAATCACGATGCGCGTAAAGCAGTCTCGGCTACTCTTTTAGTCTGAAAGTGACGTGGCTGTATATTTCGGCCCAGAAGCTGGAAAGTGAGCGTTCAAAAAGTTTTCCTCTCTGAATTTCACTGAAAACCAAGGCCATCATGAGTTAGTTTAGAGTCCACGGGACTGGAAAATATCTTTTAAGTTCTGGCAACTCAAGCCGAAGTTGGTCAAAATCACGATGCGCGCAAGACCGTCTTGGCTAGTCTTTCAGTCTTAAAGTGAAGTGGGGCTATATTTCGGCCCAGAGGCTCGAAAGTGAGCGTTCAAAAAGTTATCCTATGCCCATTTCACTGCAAGGCAAGACCCTCAGGAAGTAGTTTACAGTCCCCGCAACTGGAAAATATCCCCCAAGTTCCGCGAAATCGAGACGAAGTTGGTGAAAATAACGATTCGCGTAAGGTGGTCTCGGCTACTCTTTCAGTCTTAAAGTGAAGTAAGGCTATATTTCGGTCCAGAAGCTCGAAAGTGAGCTTTCAAAAACTTTTCTTCTCTGAATTTCACTGAAAACCAAGGCCATCATGAGTTATTTTAGAGTCCCCGGGACTGGAAAATATCTTTTAAGTTCTGGCAACTCGAGCCGAAGTTGGTCAAGATCACGATGCGCCTAAGGCGCCCTCGGCTACTCTTTCAGTCTTAAAGTGAAGTGGGGCTCTATTTCGGCCCAGAAGCTCGAAAGTGAGCGCTGCAAAAAATTTGCTGTGTCCATTTCACTGCAAACCAAGGCAATCAGGAGTTAGTTTAGAGTCCCCGGGACTGGAAAATATCCCCCAACTTCCGGGAAATCGAGCCGAAGTTGCTCAAAATCACGATTTGCGTAAGGTAGTCTCGGCTACTCTTTCAGTCTTAAAGTGAAGTGGAGCTATATTTCGGGCCAGAAGCCCGAAAGTGAGCGTTCAAAAAGTTTTGCTGTGTTCTTTGACTGAAAAACAAGGCCATCACGAGTTAGTTTAGCGTCCCTAGGGCTGGAAAATATTGCCCAAGTTCCGCTAAATCGAGCTGAAGTTGGTCAAAATCACGATGCTCCCAAAGCGGTGTCGGCTACCCTTTCAGTCTTAAAGTGAAGTGGGGCTATATTTCTGTCCAGAAGTTCGAAAGTGAGCGTTCAAAAAGTTTTGCTGTGTGCATTTCACTGCAAACCAAAGCTATCAAAAATTAGTTTAGAGTTACCGGGACTGGAAAATATTCCCCAAGTTCCGGGAAAGCGAGCCGAAGTGGATCAAAATCACGATGCGCGAAATGCGGTCTCGGCTACTGTTTCAGTCTTAAAGTAAAGTGTGGCTATATTTCGGCCCACAAGCTCGAAAGTGAGCGTTCAAAAAGTTTTGCTGTGTCCATTTCACTGCAAAACAAGGCCATCAGGACTTAGGTTAGTGTCCAAGGGACTGGAAAATGTTCCCTAAGTTCCGGGAGATCCACCCGAAGTTTGTCAAAATCACAATGCGCGTAAGGTGGTCTCGGTTACTCTTTAAGTCGTAAAGTAAAGTGGGGCTTTATTTCGGCCACGAAGCTCGAAGGTGAGCGTTCAAAAAGTTTTGCTCTGTCCATTTCACTGCAAACCAAGGCCATTAGGAGTTAGTTTAGAGTTACTGGGACTGGAAAATATCCCTCAAGTTCCGGAATATCGACCCGAACTTTGTCAAACTCACGATGCGAGCAAGGCGGTCTCGGCTACTCTTTCAGTCTTAAGTGAAGTGGGGCTATATTTCGGCCCAGATTCTCGAAAGTGTGCGTTCAAAAAATTGTGCTGTGTCCATTTCAATGCAAACCAAGGCATCCAGGAGCTAGTTTAGAGTCCTCGGGACTGGAAAATATCCCCCAAGGTCCGGGAATTGGAGCCGAAGTTGATCAAATTCATGATGCGCGTAACGTGCTCTCCGCTACTGTTTCAGTCTTAAAGTTAAGTGTGCCTATATTTTGGCCCACAAGCTCGAAAGTGAGCGTTCAAAAAGTTTTGCTGTGTCCATTTCACTTCAAAACAAGGCCATCAGGAGTTAGTATAGAGTCCCCGGGACTGGAAAATATTCTCCAAGTTCCAGGAAATGGCGCCGAAGTTGATCAAAATTACGATGCGCGTAACGGGCTCTCGGCTATTCTTTCAGTCTTAAATTTAAGTAGGGCTATATTTTGGCCCTGAAGCTCGAAGGTGAGCGTTCAGAATGTTTTGCTGTGTTCATTAAACTGCAAACATTCGAAGTTCGTGAAAATTAGGATATACGTAAGGCGGTTTCGGCTACTCTGTCAGTCTTAAAATAAAGTCGGGCTATATTTCTGTCCAGAAGCTCGAAAGTGAGCGTTCAAAAAGTTTTGCTGTGTGCATTTCACTGCAAACCAAAGCTATCAAAAGTTAGTTTAGGGTCCCCGGGACTGGAAAATATTCCCGAAGTTCCGGGAAAGCGAGCCGAAGTTGATCAAAATCACGATGCGCGAAATCCGGTCTCGGCTCCTGTTTCAGTCTAAAGTAAAGTGTGGCTGTATTTCGGCCCCCAAGCTCGAAAGTGAGCGTTCAAAAAGTTTTGCTCTGTCCATTTCAATGCAAAGCAAGGCGATCACGAATTAGTTTAGAGTCCCCGGGACTGGAAAACATCCCCCAAGTTCCGAGAAATCGATCCGAAAATGGTCAAAATCACGATGCGCGTAAGGCGATCTCGGCTACTCTTTCAGTCTTAAAGTGAAGTGGGGCTATATTTCGACCCAGAAGCTCCAAAGTGGGCGTTCAAAAAGTTATGCTCTGCGCATATCAGTGCAAACCAAGGCCATTCAGAGTTAGTTTAGAGTCCCCCGGACTTGAAAATATACCAAAAGTTGCGTGAAATCGAGCTGAACTTGGTCTAACTCACGATGCGCGTGAGGCGGTCTCGGCTACTATTTCAGTCTGAAAGTGAAGTAGAATATATTTCGGCCCAGAAGCTACAAAGACAATGTTCAAAAAGCTTTCCTTTGTCCATTTCACTGAAAACCAAGGCCATCAGGAGTTAGTTTAGAGCCCGCGGAAATGGAATATATTCCCCAAGTTTCGGGAAACCGACCAGAAGTTGGTCAAAATCACGATTTGCGCAAAACGGTCTCGGCTACTCTTTCGGTCTTAAAGTAAAGCAGTGCTATATTTCGGTCCAGAAGCTCGGGAGTGAGCGTTCAAAAAGTTTCGCTGTGTCCATTTCACTGAAAACCAAGACAATCAGGAGTTAGTTTCGAGTCCTCGGGACTGGAAAATGTCCCCCAAGTTCCGGCAAATCGAGCCGAAGTTGGTCAAAATCACGATGTGCGTAAGGTGGTCTCGGCTACTCTTTCAGTCTTAAAGTGAGATGGGGCAATATTTCGGCCCTGAAGCTCCAAAGTGAGTGTTTAAAAAGTTTTGCTCTGTCACTTTCAGTGCAAACCAAGGCCATCAGAAGTTAATTTAGAGTCCCCGGGACTGAAGAATATCCCCCAATTCCCGGGAAATCGAGCCGAAGTTGATCAAATTCATGATGCGCGTCACGTGGTCTCGGCTAGTGTGTCAGTCCTAAAGTGAAGTGTGGCTATATTTCGGCCCACAAGCTAGAAAGTGAGCGTTCAAAAAGTTTTGTGTGTCCCTTTTACTTCAAAACAAGGCCATCAGGACTTAGTTTAGCGTCCAAGGGACTGCAAAATATCCCCCAAGTCCCGGGAAATCCATTCGAAGTTCGTCAAAATTACGATGGGCGTAAGGCGGTCTCATCTACTCTTTCAGTCTTAAAGTAAAGTGTGGCTATATTTCTGCCCAGAAGCTCCAAAGTTGTGCTCTGTCCATTTCACTGAAAACCAAGGCCATCAGGAGTTACTTTAGAGGCCCTTTGACTGGAATATATCCCCCAAGTTTCCGGAAGTAAACGCGAAATTGGTCAAAATCAGGATTCCCTCAAGACGGTCTCGCCTACTCTTTCAGTCTTAAAGTAAAATGGGGCTCTATTTCGGCCCAGAAGCTCGAGAGTGAGCCTTCAAAAACTTTCGCTGTGTCCATTTCACTGAAAACCAAGACAAGCAGGAGTTAGTTGAGAGTCCCCGTGACTGGAAAATATCCCCCAAGTTCCGGGAAATCAACCCGAAGTTTGTGAAAATCACGATGCGCGTAAGGCGGTCTCGGCTACTCTTTCAGTGTTAAAGTAATGGGGGCTATATTTTGGCCCAGAAGCTCGAAATTGAGAATTCAAAAAGTTTTGCTGGGTCCATTTTACTGCAAACCAAGGCCATCAGGAATTAGTTTAGAGTCCTCAGAACTGGAATATATCCCCTTAGTTCCGGAAAACCGAGCCGAAGTTGCTCAAAATCACGATGCACGTAAGGCGGTCTCGGCTACTCTTTCAGTCTTCAAGTGAAGTGGGTTTCTATTTCGGTCCAGAAGCTCGAAAGTATGCGTTCAAAAACTTTTTCTGTTTCCGTTTCACTGCAAACCAAGACCAGCACGAGTTAGTTTAGAGTCTCCGGGACTGGAAAATATTTCGCAAGTTCCGGGAAATCGAGCCGAAGTTGATCAAAATCACGATGCGCGAAACGTGGTCTCGGCTACTGTTTCAGTCTTAAAGTGAAGTATGGCTATATCTCGGCCCACAAGCTCGAAACTGAGCGTTCAAAAAGTTTTGCTGTGTCCATTTTACTGCAGACCAAGGACGTCGGGGGTCAGTTTAGAGTCCCTGGGACTGGAAAATATCCCCCAAGTTGCGGGAAATTTAACCGAAATTGGTCAAAGTCACGATGCGCGTACGGCGGTCCCGGTTACTATTTTAGTCTTAAAATTAAGGGGGGCTATATTTCGACCTAGAAGCTCGAGACCGGGCGTGCGCTAATTTTACCTGTGTCCATTTCACTGACATCGTAGGCCATCAGGAGTTAGTTTAGAGTCCTTGGGACTGTAAAATATTCCCCAAATTATGGCAGATCGAGCCAAAGTTGCTTAAAATCACGATGCGCGTAAGGCGGTCTCGGCTACTCTTTCAGTCTTAAAATGAAGTGTGGCTATATTTCGGCCGACAAGGTCAACACCGAGCGTGCGCTCCTTTTGCCTGTGTACATATCACTGAAAACTAAGTTCATCAGGAGTTAGCATAGAGTCCTCGGGACTGGAAAATATTCCCCGAATTCCAGCAAATCGAGCCAAAGATGCTCAAAATCACGATGCGCGTAAGGCGGTCTCGGCTACTCGTTTACTCCGAAAATGAAGTGGGGCTATATTTCGGTTCTACAAACTCGACACCGAGCGTGCTCTCCTTTTACCTGTGTCCATTTCACTAAGAACTAAGTCCATCAGGAGATAGTTTAGAATCCTCGAGACTGGAAGCTATCCTCCAAGTTTCGGCAAATTGAGCCATACTTTCTTAAAATTACGATAAGCCTACGGCAGTTTCGTTTACTCTTTCAGTCTTAAAATGAACTGGGGCTACATTTCGGCCTAGAAGCTCGACACCGAGCGTGCGCTCCTGTTACCTGTGACCATTTTACGGAAAACTAAGGCCATCAAGATCGAGCCATAGTGGCTAAAAATTTCGATGCGCTTAAGACGGTTTCGTGTACACTTTCAGTCTTTAAAAAAAGTGGGGCTATATTTCGGCCTACAACCTGGAAACCTAGCGTGCGCCCCTTTTACCTGTGTCCATTTCACTAAAAACCAAGTCATTCAGGAGTTAGTTTAGAGCTTCCGGGACTGGAAAATATCCCCCAAGTCCCAGGAAATCAAGCCGAAGTTCGACAAAATTACCCTGCGCGTAAGGTGGTCCCGGCTACTCTTTCAGTCTAAAAGTGAAGTGGGGCTATATTTCTGCCCAGAAGCTCCAAAGTGAACGTTCAAAGAGTTTGGCTGTGTACATTTCACTGAAAACCAAGGCAATCAGGAATTAGTTTAGAGTGCCTGGGACTGGGAATTATCTCCTAAGTTCCGGGAAATCGAGCTGAAGTAGCCCAAAATCACGATGCGGGTAAGGCGGTCTCGGCTAGTCTTTCAGTCTTAAAGTGAAGTAGAGCTATGCTTCGGCCCAGAAGCTCAAACGTGAGCGTTCAAAAAGTTGTGCTGTGTTCATTTCACTGGAAACCAAGGCAATCAGGAGTTAGTTTAGAGCCCCCGGTACCGGAAAATATGCCCCATTTCCCGGGAAATCGAGCCAAAGTTGGTCAAAATCACGATGCGCGTAAGGCGGTCTCGGTTACTCTTTCATTCTTAAATTGAACTGGGGCAATATTTCCGCCGAGAACCTCAATAGTGAGCGTTCAAAAAGTTGTGCTGTGTCCCTTTCACTCCAGAGCAAGGCCATCAGGAGTTACTTTAGAGTCCGCGGGACTGGAAAATATCCCCCAAGTTCCGGGAAATCGAGCCGAAGTTGGTCAAAATTACGATGGCCGTAAGGCGGTCTCAGCTACTCTTTCACTCTTAAAGTGAAGTGGAGCTATATTTCGGCCCAGAAGCTCAAAAGTGAGGGTTCAAAAAGTTTTGCTGTGTCCATTTTACTGCAGACCAAGGACGTCGGGGGTCAGTTTAGAGTCCCCGGGACTGGAAAATATCCCCCAAGTTGCGGGAAATTTAACCGAAGTTGGTCAAAGTCACGACGCGCGTACGGCCGTCTTGGTTACTCTTTCAGTCTTAAAGTGAACTGGGGCAATATTTCCGCTCAGAAGCTCGAAAGTGAGCTTTCAAAAAGTTGTGTTGTGTCCATTTCACTCCAGAGGAAGGCCATCAGGAGTTACTTTAGAGTCCGCGGGACTGGAAAATATCCCCCAAGTTCCGGGAAATCGAGCCGAAGTTGGCCAAAATTACGATGGGCGTAAGGTGGTCTCGGCTACTCTTTCACTCTCAAAGTGATGTGGTCCTATATTTCGGCCCAAAATCTCAAAACTGAGCGTTCAAAAAGTTTTGCTGTGTCCATTTTACTACAGACCAAGGACGTCGGGGGTCAGTTTAGAGTCCCCGGGACTGGAAAATATCCCCCAAGTTGCGGGAAATTTAACCGAAGTTGGTCAAAATCACGACGCGCGTAGGGCGGTCTCGGCTACTCTTTTAGTCTTAAAGTGAAGTGCGCCAATATTTCGGTCCAGAAGCTCGAAACTGAGTGTTTAAAAAGTTTTGCTGTGTCTTTTTCACTGCAAAACAAGGCCATCACGACTTAGTTTAGCGTCCAAGGGACTGGAAATATCCCCCAAGTTACGGGAAATCCACCCAAAGTTAGTGAAAATCACGATGCTTTTAACGGGGTCTCGGCTACTCTTTCAGTCTTAAGGTAAAGTGGGCTTAGATTTAACTCCAGAAGCTCGAAAGTAAGGCTTCAAAAATTTTTGTCTCTGTTTCACTCACATTTTAGACAATCAGGAGTGAGTTTAGAGACTTTGGGACTGGAAAATAGCTCCCTATTTTCGCAAGATCGAGCCGAAGATCCTCAAAATCACAATGCGCGTAAGGCGCTGCTGCCTACTCTTTCAGTCTTAAAAAGAAGTAGGGCTATATTTCGGCCAGCAAGCTCGAAAGTGCGCGTTGAAAAAGTGTTCCTCTGTCCATTTCACTGGAAACCAAGACCATCAGGAGTTAGTTTAGACTCCTCGGGACTGGAAAATATCGCCCAAGTTCGGGGAAATCGAGCCGAATTTTGTCAAAATCACGATGCGCGTAAGGCGGTCTCGGCTACTATTTCATTCTTAAAGTGAACTGGGGCTATATTTCGGCCCAGAAGCTAGAAAGTGAAAGTTCAAAAAGTTTTGCTGTGTCCATTTCACCGCAAACCAAGCCACATCAGCAGATTGTTTACAGTGTCCGGGACATTAAAATATCCCCCAAGTCCTGGGAAATCGAGCCGAAGTTTGTCAAAATCACGATGCGCGTAAAGCAGTCTCGACTACTCTTTTAGTCTTAAGGTGACGTGGCTGTATATTTCGGCCCAGAATTTCGAAAGTACCCGTTCAAAAAAATTTCCTGGGTGCTTTTAACTGCAGACGAAGGCCATCAGGGGTTAGTTTAGAGTCCTTGGGACTTGAATGTATCCCCGAAGTTTCGGGAAATCGAGCCGAAGTTGGTCAAAATCACGATGCGCGTAAGACGGTGTCGGCTACTCTTTCAGTCTTAAACTGAAGTGGGGCTATATTTCGACTCAGAATCCCGAAGGGGAGCGTTGAAAAAGTTTTGCTCTCTCCATTTCAATGCAAACCAAGGATATCAGGAGTTACTTTAGAGTCCCCGGTACCGGAAAATATTCCCCATTTCCCGGGAAATCCAGCCAAAGTTGGTGAAAAATCACGATGCGCGTAAGGCGGTCTCGGCTATTCTTTCATTCTTAAAGTGAACTCGGGCTATATTTCGGCCCAGAAGCTCGAAAGTGAAAGTTCAAAAAGTTTTGCTGTGTCCATTTCACCGCGAACCAAGCCACATCAGGATATAGTTTAAAGTCTCCGGGGCATCAAAATATCCCCCAAGTTCCGGGAAATCGAGCCAAAGTTTGTCAAAATCACGATGCGCGTAAAGCAGTCTCGGCTACTCGTTTAGTCTTAAAGTGACGTGGCTGTATATTTCGGCCCAGAAGCTCGAAAGTGAGCGTTCAAAAAGTTATGCTGTGCCCATTTCACTGCAAAGCAAGGCCCTCAGGATGTAGTTTACAGTCACCGGAACTGGAAAATATCCCCTACGTTCCGCGAAATCGAGACGAAGTTGGTCAAAATAACGATTCGCGTAAGGCGGTCTCGGCTACTCTTTCAGTCTTAAAGTGAAGTAGGGCTATATTTCGGTCCAGAAGCTCGAAAATGAGCGTTCAAAAAGTTTTCCTCTCTGAATTTCACTAAAAACCAAGGCCATCATGAGTTAGTTTAGAGTCCCCGGGACTGGAAAATATCTTTTAAGTTCTGGCAACTCAGGCCGAAGTTGGTCAAAATCACGATGCGCCTAAGGGGGCCTCGGCTACTCTTTCAGTCTTAAAGTGAAGTGGGGCTCTATTTGTGCCCAGAGGCTCCAAAGTGAGCGCTGCAAAAAATTTGCTGTCTCCATTTCACGGCAAACCCAGGCCATGAGGAGTTACTTTATAGTCCCCGGGACTGCAATATATTTCCCAAGTTCCGGAAAATCGAGAAGACGTTGGTCAAAATCACGATTCGCGCAAGACGGTCTTGGCTACTCTTTCAGGCTTAAATTGAAGTGGGGCTATATTTCGGCCCAGAAGCTCAAAAGTGTGCGTTCAAAAAGTTTTGCTGTATCCATTTCAATGCAAAAGAAGGCCATCAGGGGTTACTTAAGAGTGTTCGGGACTGGAAAATATCCCCCAAGTTCAGGGAAATTTAGCCGAAGTTGGTCAAAATCACGGTGCGCGTTAGGCGGTCTCGCTTACTGTTTCAGTCTTAAATTGAAGTGCGGCTTTATTCCTGCCCAGGAGCTTGAAAGTGAGCGTTCAAAAAGTTTCCCTGTGTTTATTTCACTGCAAATCAAAGCCATCAGGAGGTAGTTTAGAGTCCCCGGGACTGGAAAATATCCCCCAACTTCCGGGAAATCGAGCCGAAGTTGGTCAAAATCACGATTTGCGTAAGGTAGTCTCGGCTACTCTTTCAGTCTTAAAGTGAAGTGGGGCTACATTTCGGGCCAGAAGCCCGAAAGTGAGCGTTCAAAAAGTTTTGCTGTGTGCATTTCACTGCAAACCAAGGCCATCAGGAGTTAGTTTAGCGTCCCCGAGAAAAGAAAATATGCCCCGAGGTCCGGGAATTTGAGCCGAGGTTGGTCAAAATCACGATGCCCCTAAAGTGGTCTCGGCTACTCTTTCTATCTTCAAGTGAAGTGGGCTTCTATTTCGGTCCAGAAGCTCGAAAGTGTGCGTTCAAAAACTTTTTCTGTTTCCGTTTCACTGCAAACCAAGACCAGCACGAGTTAGTTTAGAGTCCCCGGGACTGAAAATATTTCGCAAGTTCCGGGAAATCGAGCCGAAGTTGATCAAAATCACGATGCGCGAAACGTGGTCTTGGCTACTGTTTCAGTCTTAAAGTGAAGTATGGCTATATTTCGGCCCACAAGCTCGAAACTGAGCGTTCAAAAAGCTTTGCTGTGTCCATTTCACTGCAAAACAAGGCCATCGGCACCTAGTTTAGCGTCCAAGGGACTGGAAAATATCCCCCAAGATCCGGGAAATCCACCCGAAGATTGTCAAAATCACGATGCGCGTAAGGCGGTCTCGGCTACTTATCAGTTATTAAAGTAAAGTGGGCTATATTTCGGCCCAGAAGCTTGAAGGTGAGCGTTCCATAAGTTTTGCTGTCTCCATTTCACCGCAAACCAAGGCCATCAAGAGTTAGTTTAGAGTCCCTGGGAGTGGAAAATATCGCCCAAGTTCCGGAATATCGACCCGAAGTTGGTCAAAATCACGATGCGCGCACGCCGGTCTCGGCTACTCTTTAAGTCGTAAATGATGTGGGACTATATTTCGGCCTAGAAGCTCGAAAGTGTGCATTCAAAAACTTGTGCTGTGTGAATTTCACTGCAAACCATGGTCATCAGGAGTTAGTTTAGAGTCCCCGGGACTGGAATATATTCCCCAAGTTCCAGGAAACCGAGCAGAAGTTGATCAAAATCACGATGCGCGTAACGCGGTCTCGGCTACTGTTTCAGTCTTAAAGTGAAGTGGGGCTACATTTCGGGCAAGAAGCCCGAAAGTGAGCGTTCAAAAAGGTTTGCTGTGTGCATTTCACTGCAAACCAAGGCCATCAGGAGTTAGTTTAGCGTCCCCGAGAAAAGAACATATGCCCCGAGGTCCGAGAATTTGAGCCGAAGTTGGTCAAAATCACGATGCCCCTAAAGTGGTCTCGGCTACTCTTTCTATCTTCAAGTGAAGTGGGCTTCTATTTCGGTCCAGAAGCTCGAAAGTGTGCGTTCAAAAACTTTTTCTGTTTCCGTTTCACTGCAAACCAAGGCCAGCACGAGTTAGTTTAGAGTCCCCGGGACTGAAAATATTTCGCAAGTCCCGGGAAATCGAGCCGAAGTTGATCAAAATCACGATGCGCGAAATGTGGTCTTGGCTACTGTTTCAGTCTTAAAGTGAAGTATGGCTATATTTCGGCCCACAAGCTCGAAAGTGAGCGTTCAAAAAGCTTTGCCGTGTCCATTTCACTGCAAAACAAGGCCATCGGCACCTAGTTTAGCGTCCAAGGGACTGGAAAATATCCCCCAAGATCCGGGAAATCCACCCGAGGTTTGTCAAAATCACGATGCGCGTAAGGCGGTCTCGGCTACTTTTTCAGTATTAAGCTAAAGTGGGCTATATTTCGGCAAAGAAGCTTGCAGGTGAGCGTTCAAAAAGTTTTGCTGTCTCCATTTCACTGCAAACCAAGGCCATCAAGAGTTAGTTTAGAGTCCCTGGGACTGGAAAATATCCCCCATGTTCCGCAATATCGACCCGAAGTTGGTCAAAATCACGATGCGCGCACGCCGGTCTCGGCTACTCTTTAAGTCGTTAGTGATGTGGGACTATATTTCGGTCTAGAAGCTCGAAAGTGTGCATTCAAAAACTTGCGCTGTGTGAATTTCACTGCAAACCATGGCCATCAGGATTTAGTTTAGAGTCCCCGGGACTGGAAAATATTCCCCAAGTTCCAGGAAAGCGAGAAGAAGTAGATCAAAATCACGATGCGCGTAACGCGCTCTCGGCTACTGTTTCAGTCTTAAAGTGAAGTGTGGCTATCTTTAGGCCCACAAGCTCGAAAGTGAGCGTTCGAAAAGTTTTGCTGTGTCCATTTCACTGCAAACCAAGGCCATCAGGAGTTAGTATAGAGTCCCCGGGACTGGAAAATATTCCCCAAGTTCCAGGAAATGGCGCCGAAGTTGATCAAAATTACGATGCGCGTAACGGGCTCTCGGCTATTCTTTCAGTCTTAAATTTAAGTAGGGCTATATGTCGGCCCTGAAGCTCGAAGGTGAGCGTTCAGAATGTTTTGCTGTGTTCATTAAACTGCAAATCAAGGTCATCGGAAGTTAGTTTAGCGTCCCCGGGACTTTAAGTTATTCGCCAACCTCCGCGAAATCGAGCAAAAGTGGCCCAAAATCACGATGCGCGTAAGGCGGTCTTGACTACTCTTTCAGTTTTAAAATTAAGCGGGGCTATATTTCGACCTAGAAGCTCGAGAGCGGGCGTGCGCTAATTTTACCTGTGTCCATTTCACTGACATCTTAGGCCATCAGGAGTTAGTTTAGAGTCCTTGGGACTGGAAAATATTTCTCAAATTCTGGCAGATCGAGCCAAAGTTGCTTAAAATCACGATGCGCGTAAGGCGGTCTCGGCTACTCTTTCAGTCTTAAAATGAAGTGGGGCTATATTTCGCCCGAGAAGCTCAACACCGAGCGTGCGCTCCTTTTGCCTGTGTACATATCACTGAAAACTAAGTTCATCAGGAGTTAGCATAGAGTCCTCGGGACTGGAAAATATTCCCCGAATTCCGGCAAATCGAGCCAAAGATGCTCAAAATCACGATGCGCGTAAGGCGGTCTGGGCTACTCTTTCAGTGTTAAAATTAAGGGGGGCTATATTTCGACCTAGAACCTCGAGACCGGGCGTGCGCTAATTTTACCTGCGTCCATTTCACTGACATCTTAGGCCATCAGGAGTTAGTTTAGAGTCCTTGGGACTGGAAAATATTTCCCAAATTCTGGCAGATCGAGCCAAAGTTTCTCAAAATCACGATGCGCGTAAGGCGGTCTCGGTTACTCGTTTACTCCGAAAATGAAGTGGGGATATATTTCGGTTCTACAAGCTCGACACCGAGCGTGCTCTCCTTTTACCTGTGTCCATTTCACTAAGAACTAAGTCCATCAGGAGATAGTTTAGAATCCTCGAGACTGGAAGCTATCCTCCAAGTTTCGGCAAATTGAGCCATACTTTCTTAAAATTACGATAAGCGTGCGCAGTTTCGTTTACTCTTTCAGTCTTAAAATGAACTGGGCCTACATTTCGGCCTAGAAGCTCGACACCGAGCGTGCGTTCCTGTTACCTGTGACCATTTTACTGAAAACTAACGCCATCAAGAGTTAGGGTAGAGTCCACGGGACTGGAAAATATCCCCAAGTTTTGGCAGATCGAGCCATAGTGGCTAAAAATTTCGATGCGCTTAACGCGGTTTCGTGTACACTTTCAGTCTTAAAATAAAGTGGGGCTATATTTCGGCCTGCAACCTGGAAACCCAGCGTGCGCCCCTTTTACCTGTGTCCATTTCACTAAAAACCAAGGCATTCAGGAGTTAGTTTAGAGCTTCCGGGATTGTAAAATATCCCCCAAGTCCCAGGAAATCAAGCCGAAGTTCAACAAAATTACCATGCGCGTAAGGCGGTCCCCGTTACTCTTTCAGTCCTAAAATAAAGTGGGGCTATATTTCGGCCCAAAAGCTCAAAAGTGATTCTTCAAAAAGTTGTGCTGTGTCCATTTCACTGCAAACCAAGGCAATCAGGAGCTAGTTTAGAGTCCCCGGTACCGGAAAAAATCCCCATTTCCCGGGAAATCGAGCGAAAGTTGGTCAAAATCACGATGCCGGTAAGGCGGTCCCGGTTACTCTTTGATTCTTAAAGTGAACTGGGGCAGTATTTCCGCCCAGAAGCTGGAAAGTGAGCGTTCAAAAAGTTGTGCTGTGTCCATTTCACTCCAAAGCAAAGCTACCAGGAGTTACTTTAGAGTCCGCGGGACTGGAAAATATCCCCCAAGTTCCGGGAAATCGAGCCGAAGTTGGTCAAAATTACGATGGGCGTAAGGCGGTCTCTGCTACTCTTTCACTCTTCAAGTGAAGTGGAGCTATATTTCGGCCAGAAGCTCAAAAGTGAGCGTTCAAAAAGTTTTGCTGTGTCCATTTTGCTGCAGACCAAGGACGTCGGGGGTCAGTTTAGAGTCCCCGGGACTGGAAGATATCCCCCAAGTTCCGGGAAATTTAACCGAAGAGTGTCAAAATCACGACGCGCGTACGGGGGTCTCGGCTACTCTTTTAGTCTTAAAGTGAAGTGGGGCAATATTTCGGCCCAGAAGCTCGAAACTGAGTGTTTAAAAAGTTTTGCTGTGTCCATTTCACTGCAAAACAAGGCCATCACGACTCAGTTTAGCGTCCAAGGGACTGGAAATATCCCCCAAGTTACGAGAAATCCACCCGAAGTTAGTCAAAATCACCATGCGCTTAAGGGGGTCTCGGCTACTCTTTCAGTCTTAAGGTAAAGTGGGCTTAGATTTAACTCCAGAAGCTCGAAAGTAAGGCTTCAAAAATTTTTGTCTCTATTTCACGCACATCTTAGACAATCAGGAGTGAGTTTAGAGACTTTGGGACTGGAAAATATCTCCCAAGTTTCGCCAGATCGAGCCGAAGTATCCCAAAATCACGATGCGCGTAAGGCGGTCTCGGCTACTCTTTCAGTCTTAAAGTGAAGTAGGGCTATATTTCGGCCGAGAAGCTCGAAAGTGAGCGTTCAAAAAAATATGCTGTGTCCATTTCGCTGCAAACCAAGTCCATCAGCAGTGAGTTTAGAGTCCCCGGGACTGGAATATATCCCCGAAGTTCTAGGGAAATCGAACGGAAGTTGGTCAAAATCACGATGCGCCTAAGGCGGTCTCGGCTACTATTTCAGTCTTAAAGTGAAATACGGTTGTATTTCGGCCCAGAAGCTCGAAACTGAGCGTTCAAAAAGTTTTCCTGCGTCCATTTCACTGCAAACCAAGGCCATCAGGAGTTAGTTTAGAGTCCGCGGGACTTGAAAATATCGCCAAAATTCTAGAAAATCGAGCGGAAGTTGCTCAAAATCACGATGCGCGTAAGGCGGTCTCGGCTACTCTTTCAGTCTTAAAGTGAAGGGGGGCTATATTTCATCCCAGAAGCTCCAAAATAAGCCTTCAAAAAGTGTTACTGTGTTCATTTCACTGCAAACCAAGGCCATCAGGAGTTAGTTTAGACTCCTCGGGACATGAAAATATCGCCCAAGTTCGGGGAAATCGAGCCGAATTTTGTCAAAATCACGATGCGCGTAAAGCAGTCTCGGCTAGTCTTTTAGTCTTAAAGAGATGTGGCTGTTTATTTCGGCCAGGAAGCTCGAAAGTGAGCGTTCAAAAACTTATGCTGTGCCCATTTCACTGCAAAGCAAGGCCCTCAGGAAGTAGTTTACAGTGCCCGGAACTGGAAAATATCCCCCAAGTTCCGCGAAATCGAGACGAAATTGGTCAAAATAACGATTCGCGTAAGGCGGTCTCGGCTACTCTTTCAATCTTAAAGTGAAGTAGTGCTATATTTCGGTCCAGAAGCTCGAAAGTGAGCGTTCAAAAAGTTTTCCTCTCTGAATTTCACTAAAAACCAAGGCCATCATGAGTTAGTTTAGAGTCCCCGGGACTGGAAAATATCTTTTAAGTTCTGGCAACTCAAGCCGAAGTTGGTCAAAACCACGATGCGCCTAAGGCGGCCTCGGCTACTCTTTCAGTCTTAAAGGGAAGTGGGGCTCTATTTCGGCCCAAAAGCTCCAAAGCAGGCGCTGCAAAAAATTTGCTGTCTCCATTTCACTGCAAACCAAGGCCATCAGGAGTTAGTTTAGAGTCCCCGGGACTGCAATATATTTCCCAAGTTCCGGAAAATCGAGAAGACGTTGGTCAAAATCACGATGCGCGTAAGACGGTCTTGGCTAGTCTTTCAGTCTTAATGTGAAGTGGGGCTATATTTCGGCGCAGAAGCTCAAAAGTGAGCTTCAAAAAGTTTTGCTGTATCCATTTCAATGGAAACGAAGGCCATCAGGGGTTACTTAAGAGTCTTCGAGACTGGAAAATATCCCCCAAGTTCAGGGAAATTTAGCCGAAGTTGGTCAAAATCAGGGTGCGCGTTAGGCGGTCTCGCTTACTGTTTCAGTCTTAAAATGAAGTGAGGCTTTATTCCTGCCCAGGAGCTTGAAAGTGAGCTTTTAAAAAGTTTCCCTGTGTTTATTTCACTCCAAACCAAAGCCATCAGGAGCTAGTTTAGAGTCCCCGGGACGGGAAAATATCCCCCAACTTCCGGGAAATCGAGCCGAAGTTGGTCAAAATCACGATTTGCGTAAGGTAGTCTCGGCTACTCTTTCAGTCTTAAAGTGAAGTGGGGCTATATTTCGACCATTAAGCTCGAAAGTGAGGGTTCAAAAAGTTTTGCTGTGTCCATTAAACTGCAAACCAAGGCCATCAGCAGTTAGTTTAGAGTGCCCGGGACTGGAATATATCCCCGAAGTTCCGGGAAATCGAACGGAAATTGCTCAAAATCACGCTGCGCGTAAGGCGGTCTCGACTACTCTTTCAGTCTTAAACTGAAGTGGGGCTATATTTCATCCAAGAAGCTCGAAAATAAGCGTTCAAAAGCTGTTATTGTGTTGATTTCACTGCAAACCAAGGCCATCAGGAGTTAGTTTAGACTCCTCGGGACTGGAAAATATCGCCCAAGTTCGGAGAAATCGAGCCGAATTTTGTCAAAATCACGATGCGCGTAAGGCGGTCTCGGCTACTCTTTCATTCTGAAAGTGAACTGGGGCTATATTTCGGCCGAGAAGCTCGAAAGTGAAAGTTCAAAAAAATTTCCTGTGCTCATTTCACTGCAAACCAAGGCAATAAGGGGTTAGTTTGGACCCCTCGGGACTGAAAAATATCGCCCAAGTTCGGAGAAATCGAGCCGAATTTTGTCAAAATCACGATGCGCGTAAGGCGGTCTCGGCTACTCTATCATTCTTAAAGTGAACTGGGGCTATATTTCTGCCCAGAAGCTTAAAAGTGAAAGTTTAAAAAGTTTTGCTGTGTCCATTTCACCGCAAACCAAGCCACATCAGCAGATTGTTTACAGTGTCCGGGACATCAAAATATCCCCCAAGTTCCGGGAAATCGAGCCGAAGTTTGTCAAAATCACGATGCGCGTAAAGCAGTCTCGGCTACT
This sequence comes from Orbicella franksi, assembly GCF_964199315.1. NCBI lineage: Eukaryota > Metazoa > Cnidaria > Anthozoa > Scleractinia > Merulinidae > Orbicella > Orbicella franksi. The sequence goes on from NC_138153.1 coordinate 1,036,961, forward strand.
CTTTTAGTCTTAAAGTGACGTGGCTGTATATTTCTGCGCAGAAGCTCGAAAGTGAAGGTTCAAAAAGTTTTGCTCTCTCAATTTAACTGAAAACCAAGGCCATCATGAGTTAGTTTAGAGTCCACGGGACTGGAAAATATCCCTTAAGTTCTGGGAACTCAAGCCGAAGTTGGTCAAAATCACGATGCGTCTAAGGCGGTCTCGGCTACTATTTCAGTCTTAAAGTGAAGTGGGGCTATATTTCGGCCCAGAATTTCGAAAGTAAGCGTTCAAGAAAATTTGCTGTGTCCATTTCACTGCAGATCAAGGCCATCAGGGGTTAGTTTAGAGTCCTTGGGACTTGAATATATCCCCGAAGTTTTGGGAAATAGAGCCGAAGTTGGTCAAAATCACCATGCGCGTAAGACGGTGTCGGCTACTCTTTCAGTCTTAAACTGAAGTGGGGCTATATTTCGGCTCAAAAGCCCGAAGGGGAGCGTTGAAAAAGTTTTGCTCTCTCCATTTCAATGCAAATCAAGGCAATCAGGAGTTACTTTAGAGTCCCCGGTACCGGAAAATATTCCCCATTTCCCGGGAAATCTAGCCAAAGTTGGTGAAAATCACGATGCGCGTAACGCGGTCTCGGCTATTCTTTCGTTCTTAAAGTGAACTCGGGCTATATTTCGGCCCAGAAGCTCGAAAGTGAGCGTTCAAAAAGTTTTGCTGTGTCCATTTCACCGCGAACCAAGCCACATCAGGAGATAGTTTAGAGTCCCCGGGACTGGAAAACATCCCCCAACTTCCGGGAAATCGAGCCGAAGTTGCCCAAAATCACAATTTGCGTAAGGTAGTCTCGGCTACTCTTTCAGTGTTATAGTGAAGTGGGGCTATATTTCGGGCCAGAAGCCCGAAAGTGAGGGTTCGAAAAGTTTTTCTGTGTTCATTTCACTGCAAACCAAGGCCATCAGCAGTTAGTTTAGCGTCCCCAGGACAAGAAAATATGCCCCAAGGTCCGGGAAATTGAGCCGAGGTTGGTCAAAATCACGATGTTCCTAAAGTGGTCTCGGCTACTCTTTCTGTCTTAAAGTGAAGTGGGGCTATATTTCGGGCCAGAAGCCCGAAAGTGAGCGTTCAAAAAGTTTTGCTGTGTCCATTTCACTGCAAACCAAGGCCATCAGGGGTTAGTTTAGAGTCCCCGGGACTGAAAAATATTGCCCAAGTTTCGGGGAATCGAACCGAAGTTGATCAAAATCACGATGCGCGAAATGCGGTATCGGCTACTGTTTCAGTCTTAAAGTGAAGTGGGGCTATATTTCGACCCAGAAGCCCGAAAGTGAGCGTTCAAAAAGTTTTGCTGTGTTCTTTGACTGAAAAACAAGGCCATCACGAGTTAGTTTAGCGTCCCTGGGACTGGAAAATATTGCCCAAGTTGCGGTAAATCGAGCTGATGTTGGTCAAAATTACGATGCTCCCAAAGCGGTGTCGGCTAACCTTTCAGTCTTAAAGTGAAGTGGGGCTATATTTCTGTCCAGAAGCTCGAAAGTGAGCGTTCAAAAAGTTTTGCTGTGTCCATTTCACTGCAAACCAAAGCTATCAAAAGTTAGTTTAGGGTCCCCGGGACTGGAAAATTCTCCCCAAGTTCCGGTAAAGCGAGCCGAAGTTGATGAAAATCACGATGCGCGAAAAGTGGTCTCGGCTACTGTTTCAGTCTTAAAGTAAAGTGTGGCTATATTTCGGCCCACAAGCTCGAAAGTGAGCGTTCAAAAAGTTTTGCTGTGTCCATTTCACTGCAAAACAAGGCCATCAGGACTTAAGTTAGCATCCAAGGGACTGGAAAATTTTCCCCAAGTTTCGGGAGATCCACCCGAAGTTTGTCAAAATCAATCACAATGCGCGGAAGGTGGCCTAGGTTACTCTTTCAGTCTTAAAGTAAAATGGGGCTTTATTTCGGCCAGGAAGCTCGAAGGTGAGCGTTCAAAACGTTTTGCTCTGTTTATTTCAGTGCAAACCAAGGCCATCAGGAGTTAGTTTAGAGTTACTGGGACTGGAAAATATCCCCCAAGTTCCGGAATATCGACCCGAACTTTGTCAAACTCACGATGCGAGCAAGGCGGTCTTGGCTACTCTTTCAGTCTTAAGTGAAGTAGGGCTATAATTCGGCCCAGAATCTCGAAAGTGTGCGTTCAAAAAATTGTGCTGTGTCCATTTCAATGCAAACCAAGGCCATCAGGAGCTAGTTTAGAGTCCCCGGGACTGGAAAATATCCGCCAAGTCCCGGGAATTGGAGCCGAAGTTGATCAAATTCATGATGCGCGTAACGTGGTCTCGGCTACTGTTTCAGTCTAAAAGTCAAGTGTGCCTATATTTCGGCCCACAAGCTAGAAAGAGAGCGTTCAAAAAGTTTTGCTATGTCCATTTCACTTCAAAACAAGGCCATCAGGAGTTAGGTTAGCGTCCAAGGGACTGCAAAATATACCCCAAGTTCCGGGAAATCCATTCGAAGTTCGTCAAAATTACGATATACGTAAGGCGGTTTCACCTACTCTTTCAGTCTTAAAGTAAAGTCGGGCTATATTCCTGTCCAGAAGCTCGAAAGTGAGCGTTCAAAAAGTTTTGCTGTGTGCATTGCACTGCAAACCAAAGCTATCAAAAGTTAGTTTAGGGTCCCCGGGACTGCAAAATATTCCCCAAGTTCCGGGAAAGCGAGCCGAAGTTGATGAAAATCACGATGCGCGAAATGCGGTCTCGGCTACTGTTTCAGTCTTAAAGTAAGGTGTGGCTATATTTGGGCCCGCAACCTCGAAAGTGAGCGTTCAAAAAGTTTTGCTCTGTCCATTTCAATTCAAAGCAAGGCGATCAGGAGTTAGTTTAGAGTCCCTGGGACTGGAAAATGTCCCCCAAGTTCCGAGAAATCGATCCGAAAATGGTCAAAATCACGATGCGCGTAAGGCGATCTCGGCTAGTCTTTCAGTCTTAAAGTGAAGTGGGGCTCTATCTCGGCCCACAAGCTCAAAGCTCAAAAAAAATTACTGTGTCTATTTCACTGGAAACCAAGGCTATCAGGAGTTAGTTTAAAGTCCCCGGGAGTGGAATGTATTTCCCAAGTTCCGGAAAATCGAGAAGACGTTGCTCAATCACGATGCGCGTAAGACGGTCTCGGCTAATCTTTCAGTCTTAAAGTGAAGTGGGGCTATATTTCGGCCCAGAAGCTCAAAAGTGAGCGTTCAACAAGTTTTGCTGTATCCATTTCAATGCAAACCAAGGCCCTCAGGGGTTACTTAAGACTCCTCGGGATATAAAAATATCCCCCAAGTTCCGGTAGATCGAGCCGAAGTTGGTCAAAATCACGATGTGCGTAAGGTGGTCTCGGTTACTCTTTCAGTCTTAAAGTTGAGTGGGGCAATATTTCGGCCCAGAAGCTCCAAAGTGAGTGTTTAAAAAGTTTTGCTCTCTCACTTTCAGTGCAAACCAAGGCCATCAGAAGTTAGTTTAGAGTCCCCGGGACTGGAGAATATCCCCCAAGTCCGGGGAAATGGAGCCGAAGTTGATCAAATTCATGATGCGCGTAAGGTGGTCTCGGCTACTGTGTCAGTCCTAAAGTGAAGTGTGGCTATATTTCGGCCCACAGGCTAGAAAGCGAGCGTTCAAAAAGTTTTGTTGTGTCCATTTTACTTAAAAACAAGGCCATCAGGACTTAGTTTAGTGTCCAAGGGACTGCAAAATATCCCCCAAGTTCCGGGAAATCCATTCGAAGTTCGTCAAAATTACGATGCGCGTAAGGCGGTCTCATCTACTCTTTCAGTCTTAAAGTAAAGTGTGGCTATATTTCTGCCCAGAAGCTCCATGGTTGTGCTCTGTCCATTTCACTGAAAACCAAGGCCATCAGGAGTTACTCTAGAGTTCCTTTGACTGGAATATACCCGCCAAGTTTCGGGAAATAAACGCGAAATTGGTCAAAATCACGATTCGTTCAAGACGGTCTCGCCTACTCTTTCAGTCTTAAAGTAAAATGGGGCTCTATTTCGGCCCAGAAGCTCGAGAGTGAGCCTTCAAAAACTTTCGCTGTGTGCATTTCACTGCAAACCAAGACAAGCAGGAGTTAGTTGAGAGTTCCCGGGACTGGAAAATATCCCCCAAGTTCCGGGAAATCAACCCGAAGTTTGTCAAAATCACGATGCGCGTAAGGCGGTCTCGGCTCCTCTTTCAGTGTTAAAGTAATTGGGGGCTATATTTTGGCCCAGAAGCTCGAAATTGAGCGTTCAAAAAGTTTTGCTGAGTCCATTTTACTGCAAACCAAGGCCATCAGGAATTAGTTTACAGTCCTCAGAACTGGAATATATTCCCTTAGTTCCGGCAAGTCGAGCCGAAGTTGCTCAAAATCACGATGCACGTAAGGCGATCTCGGCTACTCTTTCAGTCTTCAAGTGAAGTGGGCTTCTATTTCGACCAGGAAGCTCGAAAGTATGGGTTCAAAAACTTTTTCTGTTTCCGTTTCACTGCAAACCAAGACCAGCACGAGTTAGTTTAGAGTCCCCGGGACTGGAAAATATTTAGCAAGTTCCGGGAAATCGAGCCGAAGTTGATCAAGATCACGATGCGCGAAACGTGGTCTCGGCTACTTTTTCAGTATTAAAGTAAAGTGGGGTATATTTCGGCCCAGAAGCTTGAAGGTGAGCGTTCAAAAAGCTTTGCCGTCTCCATTTCACTGCAAACCAAGGCCATCAAGAGTTAGTTTAGAGTCCCTGGGACTGGAAAATATCCCCCAAGTTCCGGAATATCGACCCGAAGTTGGTCAAAATCACGATGCGCGCACGCCGGTCGCGGCTACTTTTTAAGTGGTAAGTGATGTGGGACTATATTTCGGCCTAGAAGCTCGAAAGTGTGCATTCAAAAACTTGCGCTGTGTGAATTTCACTGCAAACCATGGCCATCAGGAGTTAGTTTAGAGTCCCCGGGACTGGAAAATATCCCCCAACTTCCGGGAAATCGAGCTGAAGTTGGTCAAAATCACGATTTGCGTAAGGTAGTCTCGGCTACTCTTTCAGTCTTAAAGTGAAGTGGGGCTATATTTAGGCCCACAAGTTCGAAAGTGAGCGTTCAAAAAGTTTTGCTGCGTCCATTTCACTTCAAACCAAGGCCATCAGGAGTTAGTTTAGAGTCCCCGGGACTGGAAAATATTCTCCAAGTTCCAGGAAATGGCGCCGAAGTTGATGAAAATTACGATGCGCGTAACGGGCTCTCGGCTATTCTTTCAGTCTTAAATTTAAGTAGGGCTATATTTAGGCCCTGAAGCTCGAAGGTGAGAGTTCAAAATGTTTTGCTGTGTTCATTAAACTGCAAATGAAGGTCATTTGGAGTTATTTTAGCGTCCCTGCGACTTTAAATTATTCGCCAACTTCCGAGAAATCGAGCAAAAGTGGCATAAAATCACGATGCGCGTAAGGCGGTCTCGGCTACTCTTTCAGTCTTAAAATTAAGGGGGGCTATATTTCGACCTAGAACCTCGAGACTGGGCGTGCGCTAATTTTACCTGCGTCCATTTCACTGACATCTTAGGCCATCAGGAGTTAGTTTAGAGTCCTTGGGACTGGAAAATATTTCCCAAATTCTGGCAGATCGAGCCAAAGTTGCTTAAAATCACGATGCGCGTAAGGCGGTCTCGGCTACTCTTTCAGTCTTAAAATGAAGTGGGGCTATATTTCGGCCGAGAAGCTCAACACCGAGCGTGCTCTCCTTTTACCTGTGTCCATTTCACTAAGAACTAAGTCCATCAGGAGATAGTTTAGAATCCTCGAGACTGGAAGCTATCCTCCAAGTTTCGGCAAATTGAGCCATACTTTCTTAAAATTACGATAAGCCTACGGCAGTTTCGTTTACTCTTTCAGTCTTAAAATGAACTGGGGCTACATTTCGGCCTAGAAGCTCGACACCGAGCGTACGCTCCTGTTACCTGTGACCATTTTACTGAAAACTAAGGCCATCAAGAGTTAGGGTAGAGTCCCCGGGACTGGAAAATATCCCCCAAGTTTTGGCAGATCGAGCCGTAGTGGCTAAAAATTTCGATGCGCTTAAGGCGGTTTCGTGTACACTTTCAGTCTTAAAATAAAGTGGGGCTATATTTCGGCCTACAACCTGGAAACCTAGCGTGCGCCCCTTCTACCTGTGTCCATTTCAATTAAAACCAAGGCATTCAAAAGTTAGTTTAGAGCTTCCGAAACTGGAAAATATCCCCCAAGTACCAGGAAATCAAGCCGAAGTTCCACAAAATTACCATGCGCGTAAGGCGGTCCCGGCTACTCTTTCAGTCTTAAAGTGAAGTGGGGCTATATTTCGGCCCAGAAGCTCAAAAGTGAACGTTCATAAAGTTTGGCTGTGTCCATTTCACTGAAAACCAAGGCCATCAGGAATTAGTTTAGAGTGCCCGGGACTGGGAATTATCTCCCAAGTTCCGGGAAATCGAGCCGAAGTAGCCCAAAATCACGATGCGCGTAAGGCGGTCTCGGCTAGTCTTTCAGTCTTAAAGTGAAGTAGGGCTATGCTTCGGCCCAGAAGCTCAAACGTGAGCGTTCAAAAAGTTGTACTGTGTCCATTTCACTGCAAACCAAGGCAATCAGGAGTTAGTTTAGAGTTCCCGCTACCGGAAAATATCCCCCATTTCCCGGGATATCGAGCCAAAGTTGGTCAAAATCACGATGCGCGTAAGGCGGTCCCGGTTACTCTTTCATTCTTAAAGTCAACTGGGGCAATATTTCCGCCCAGAAGCTCGAAAGTGAGCGTTCAAAAAGTTTTGCTGTGTCCATTTCACTCGAGAGCAAGGCCATCAGGAGTTACTTTAGAGTCCGCGGGACTGGAAAATATCCCCCAAGCTCCGGGAAATCGAGCCGAAGTTGGTGAAAATTACGATGGGCGTAAGGCGGTCTCGGCTACTCTTTCACTCTTAAAGTGAAGTGGAGCTTTATTTCGGCCCAGAAGCTCAAAAGTGAGGGTTCAAAAAGTTTTGCTGTGTCCATTTTACTGCAGACCAAGGACGTCGGGGGTCAGAGCTTCCGGGACTGGAAAATATCCCCCAAGTCCCAGGAAATGAAGCCGAAGTTCGACAAAATTACTCTTTTAGTCTTAAAGTTAAGTGGGGCTATATTTCGACCCATAAGCTCGAAAGTGAGCGTTCAAAAAGTTTTGCTGTGTCCATTTAACTGCAAACTAAGGCCATCGGAAGTTAGTTTAGCTTCCCCGGGAATTGAAAATATTCGCCAACTTCCGGAAAATCGAGCCGAAGTTGGTCAAAATTAAGATGCGCGTAAGGCGGTCTCGGCTACTCTTTCAGTCTTAAAGTGAAGTAGGGCTATATTTCGGCCGAGAAGCTCGAAAGTGAGCGTTCAAAAAAATGTGCTGTGTCCATTTCACTGCAAACCAAGGCCATCAGCAGTTAGTTTAGAGTCCCCGGGACTGGAATATATGCCCGAAGTTCCGGGAAATCGAACGGAAGTTGGTCACAATCACGATGCGCGTAAGGCGGTCTCGGCTACTCTTTCAGTCTTAAAGTAAAGTAGGGCAACATTTCGGCCCAGAAGCTCGAAAGTGAACCTTTAAAAAGTTACGCTTTGTGCATTTAACTGCAAACCATGGCCATCAGGAGTTAGTTTAAAGTCCCCCGGACTGAAAAATATCCCCCAAGTTCCGGGAAATCGAGCTGAACTTGGTCAAAATCACGATGCTCGTAAGGCGGTCTCGCCTACTATTTCAGTCTTAAAGTGAAATACGGTTGTATTTCGGCCCAGAAGATCGAAACTGAGCGTTCAAAAAGTTTTCCTGCGTCCATTTCACTGCAAACCAAGGCCATCAGGAGTTAGTTTAGAGTCCTCGGGACTTGAAACTATCGCCAAAATTCTAGAAAATGGAGCGGAAGTTGCTGTAAATCACGATGCGCGTAAGGCGGTCTCGGCTACTCTTTCAGTCTTAAAGTGAACTGGGGCTATATTTCGGTCGAGAAGCTAGAAAGTGAAAGTTCAAAAAGTTTTGCTGTGTTCATTTCACTGCAAAACAAGGCCATCAGGAGTTAGTTTAGACTCCTCGGGACTGGAAAATACCGCGCAAGTTCGGAGAAATCGAGCCGAATTTTGTCATAATCACGATGCGCGTAAGGCGGTCTCGGCTACTCTTTCATTCTTAAAGTGAACTGGGGCTATATTTCGGCTCAGAAGCTCGAAAGTGAAAGTTCAAAAAGTTTTGCTGTGTCCATTTCACCGCAAACCAAGCCACATCAGCAGATTGTTTACAGTGTCCGGGACATCAAAATATCCCCCAAGTTCCGGGAAATCGAGCCGAAGTTTGTCAAAAGCACCATGCGCGTAAAGCAGTGTCGGCTACTCTTTTATTCTTAAAGTGACGTGGCTCTATATTTCGGCCCAGAAGCTCGAAACTGAGAGTTCAAAAACTTATGCTGTGCCAATTTCACTGCAAAGCAAGACCCTCAGGAAGTAGTTTAAAGTTCCCGGAACTGGAAAATATCCCCCAAGTTCCGCGAAGTCGAGACGAAGTTGGTCAAAATAACGAATCGCGTAAGGCGGTCTCGGCTACTCTTTCAGTCTTAAAGTGAAGTGGGGCTATATTTCGGTCCAGAAGCTCGAAAGTGAGCGTTCAAAAAGTTTTCCTCTCTGAATTTCACTGAAAACCAAGGCCATCATGAGTTAGTTTAGAGTCCCCGGGACTGGAAAATATCTTTTAAGTTCTGGCAACTCAAGTAGAAGTTGGTCAAAATCACGATGCGCCTAAGGCGGCCTCGGCTACTCTTTCAGGCTTAAAGTGAAGTGGGGCTCTATTTCGGCCCACAAGCTCCAAAGTGAGCGCTGCAAAAAATTTGCTGTGCCATTTCACTGCAAACCAAGGCCATCAGGAGTTAGTTTAGAGTCCCCGGGACTGCAATATATTTCCCAAGTTCCGGAAAATCGAGAAGCCGTTGGTCAAAATCACGATGCCCGCAAGACGGTTTTGGCTAGTCTTTCAGTCTTAAAGTGAAGTGGGGCTATATTTCGGCGCAGAAGCTCAAAAGTGTGCGTTCAAAAAGTTTTGCTGTATCCATTTCAATGCAAACGAAGGCCATCAGGGGTTACTTAAGAGTCTTCGGGACTGGAAAATATCCCCCAAGTTCAGGGAAATTTAGCCGAAGTTGGTCAAAATCACGGTGCGCGTTAGGCGGTCTCGCTTACTGTTTCAGTCTTAAAGTGAAGTTAGGCTTTATTCCTGCCCAGGAGCTTGAAAGTGAGGGTTCAAAAAGTTTCCCTGTGTTTATTTCACTGCAAAGCAAAGCCATCAGGAGGTAGTTTAGAGTCCCCGGGACTGGAAAATATCCCCCAACTTCCGGGAAATCGAGCCGAAGTTGGTCAAAATCACGATTTGCGTAAGGTAGTCTCGGCTACTCTTTCAGTCTTAAAGGGAAGTGGGGCTATATTTCGGGCCAGAAGACCGAAAGTGAGCGTTCAAAAAGTTTTGCTGTGTTCATTTCATTGCAAACCAAGGCCATCAGGAGTTAGTTTAGCGTCCCCGGGAAAAGAAAATATCCCCCAAGGTCCGGGAAATTGAGCCGAGGTTGGTCAAAATCACGATGCCCCTTAAGTGGTTTCGGCTACTCTTTCTGTCTTAAAGTGAAGTGGGGCTATATTTCGGGCCAGAAGCCCGAAAGTGAGCGTTGAAAAAGTTTTGCTGTGTCCATTTCACTGCAAACAAGGCCATCAGGGGTTAGTTTAGAGTCCCCGGGACTGAAAAATGTTGCCCAAGTTCCGGGGAATCGAACCGAAGCTGATCAAAATCACGATGCACGAAATGCGGTATCGGCTACCGTTTCAGTCTTAAAATGAAGTGGGGCCATATTTCGGCCCAGAAGCCCGAAAGGGAGGGTTCAAAAAGTTTTGCTGTGTTCTTTGACTGAAAAACAAGGCCATCACGAGTTAGTTTAGCGTCCCTGGGACTGGAAAATATTGCCCAAGTTGCGATAAATCGAGCTAAAGTTGGTCAAAATCACGATGCTCCCAAAGCGGTGTCGGCTAACCTTTCAGTCTTAAAGTGAAGTGGGGCTATATTTCTGTCCAGAAGCTCGAAAGTGAGCGTTCAAAAAGTTTTGCTGTGTGCATTTCACTGCAAACCAAAGCTATCAAAAGTTAGTTTAGGGTCCCCGGGACTGGAAAATATTCCCCAAGTTCCGGGAAAGCAAGCCGAAGTTGATGAAAATCACGATGCACGAAATGCGGTCTCGGCTACTGTTTCAGTGTTAAAGTGAAGTGTGGCTATATTTGGGCCCACAAGCTTAAAAGTGAGTGTTCAAAAAGTTTTGCTGTGTCCATTTCACTGCAAAACAAGGCAATCAGGACTTATGTTAGCGTTCAAGGGACTGGAAAATGTTCCCCAAGTTCCGGGAGATCCACCCAAAGTTTGTCAAACTCACGATGCGAGCAAGGCGGTCTCGGCTACTCTTTCACTCTTACGTGAAGTGTGGCTATATTTCGGCCCAGAAGCTCGAAGGTGAGCGTTCAAAAAGTTTTGCTCTGTCCATTTCAATGCAAACCAAGGCCATCAGGAGTTAGTTTAGAGTTCCTGGGACTGGGAAATATCCTCCAAGTTCCGGAATATCGACCCGAAGTTTGTCAAACTCACGATGCGAGCAAGGCGGTCTCGGCTACTCTTTCAGTCTTAAGTGAAGTGGGGCTATATTAGGGCCCAGAAGCTCCAAAGTGGGCGTTCAAAAAGTTATGCTGTGCGCATTTCAGTGCACACCAAGGCCAGCCGGAGTTAGTTTAGAGTCCCCCGGACTGGAAAATATCCCAAAAGTTGCGTGAAATCGAGCTGAACTTGGTCTAACTCACGATGCGCGTGAGGCGGTCTCGGCTACTATTTCATTCTGAAAGTGAAGTGGGATTCTATTTCGACCCAGAAGCTACAAAGAGGGTGTTCAAAATGCTTTCCTTTGTCCATTTTACTGAAAACCAAGGCAATCAGGAGTTAGTTTAGAGCTCGCGGAAATGGAATATATTCCCCAAGTTCCGGGAAACCGACCCGAAATTGGTCAAAATCACGATTTGCGCAAGACGGTCTCGGCTACTCTTTCAGTCTTAAAGTAAAGTGGGGCTATATTTCGGTCCAGAAGCTCGAGAGTGAGCGTTCAAAAAGTTTCGCTGTGTCCATTTCACTGAAAACCAAGACAATCAGGAGTTAGTTTAGAGTCCCCGGGACTGGAAAATATCCCCCAAGTTCCGGCAAATCGAGCCGAAGTTGGTCAAAATCACGGTGCGCTTAAGGCGGTGTCGGCTACTCCTTCAGTCTTAAAGTGAGGTGGGACTCTATTTCGGCCCACAAGCTCAAAGCTCAAAAAAAATTACTGTGTCTATTTCACTGCAAACCAAGGCTATCAGGAGTTAGTTTAGAGTCCCCGGCAGTGGAATGTATTTCCCAAGTTCCAGAAAATCGAGAAGACGTTGGTCAAAATCACGATGCGCGTAAGACGGTCTCGACTACTCTTTCAGTCTTAAAGTGAAGTGGGGCTATATTTCGGCCCAGAAGCTCAAAAGTGAGCGTTCAACAAGTTTTGCTGTATCCATTTGAATGCAAACCAAGGCCATCAGGGGTTACTTAAGAGTCCTCGGGACTGGAAAATATCCCCCAAGTTCCGGTAGATCGAGCCGAAGTTGGTCAAAATCACGATGTGCGTAAGGTGGTCTCGGCTACTCTTTCAGTCTTAAAGTGAAGTGGGGCAATATTTCGGCCCAGAAGCTAGAAAGTGAGGGTTTAAAAAGTTTTGCTCTCTCACTTTCAGTGCAAACCAAGGCCATCAGAAGTTAGTTTAGAGTCCCCGGGACTAAAGAATATCCGCCAAGTCCCGGGAAATCGAGCCGAAGTTGATCAAAAAAATGATGCGCGTAACGTGGTCTCGGCTACTGTGTCAGTCCTAAAGTGAAGTGTGGCTATATTTCGGCCCACAAGCTCGAAAGTGAGCGTTCAAAAAGTTTTGTTGTGTCCATTTTACTTCAAAACAAGGCCATCAGGACTTAGTTTAGCGTCCAAGGGACTGCAAAATATCTCCCAAGTTCCGGGAAATCCATTCGAAGTTCGTCAAAATTACGATGCGCGTAAGGCGGTCTCATCTACGCTTTCAGTCTTAAGAGGTGCCCTCTGTAATTTTCAACTATGGCCATTTGGACCAGAAAAAATCAAATTCCTCAAACTTTCTCAGATGAATGGTCTAGATAAGTGATTCACAAAAATATAACTTTCAGTTCAATTCGATTCGTATTTTAGCGCTGGGGCCACCATCTTGGTTTTGCCCCTCTGAGAGGGCTTTCAGCGGCCATTTTAGGGCACATTTTTAACAATTTGCCATACAAAGAAAACGATCTAACTCCAGGGAAAAACCCTTTATTCGAGACAAGCAAATGTTTCTTGCTACATTGAGAGGCTGTTTTGGCAATTTGATCATCACCTGATTTTTCTACAGAATTTTAAATTTCTTCGCTTTCGGACCACTCATGAAGCGCCATAAAAAAGGCGAAGTTTAAAGGAAAATATCGCCAAAAGTACATCACTTGAGATCCCAAAGCTACCCTCCACTTAAAGAGCAATGTCTCACCTGTGAAAACATGCAATAAAATTTTGGGGCAGTTAAAACTGTAAAATTTTAGAAGAAGAAGTTTAAGCTGTGTTTTTGTCAACAAAGACCGCTGTCCTAAGTAGCATAATAACGTGAAAATAACGATGCACAGAGAAAATAATGATATATTCCACTTATCTCGCGACATGTCGACAACTGGATGTTCCACGATGCCTCATGTTATATTTCCAGTATGTTTCAGCCACATTTTCGGTGATTAGTGTACGGAATCACTCTCAGACATTGCCACGGTTAAGCAGATTTCAACTCTCCGAAGGCCGCTTCATAACATCTATCAATATTATTTGTCTTTCGCCTCATAAGCCGCCGTTTCCAAGAAGTTTAACAATTTGCTGAGATCCTAACTGACCCAAAAGTCTGTTAGCAACCTTTAAAATCTTCCTTTTAATCGAGGATTCTCGTCAAGAACTCGTTTAAGCTCAGTTCTGTTTTGATCTGTTATGCACCCGCCATTATTCCACAGATTGCGTTACATTTGACAAATGCGCATTCCAACGGGTAGGGGTAGGGTGGGTAGGAAGTGAAAATGTAACCGACATAAAAGCCATTTTACGCATTTCTGTGAAAAGAAAAGAAAAAAGAAAACGATAGACAGTATCAGGTCAAAAGATTATGATCTGTGTATCTTGATCAGCTTTATCAGTTCATCAGTGAGGCCCTATTAGGGGTTTTCGGGATACTGGATATTTGGGTAAAAAGTTAATACGATGCAAGAAATTTAGGGGAAATATTACTGGGGTAGAGCATGTTTAGATCAGATAAAACAGGATATTAATTGAGTAGGAAATCGTTGAGCTGGATTTAACAGGATACAAGATATTTAGGACAAAAATTAACAGGATAAGGGATACACCGACACCCCCCCTCCCCCTCTCCCACTATGTGGCCTCAACAATGGCAAGCTATTTAGGATAAAATAATTGTATGTCAACTGCTATAAGCATTTATTCTGGACTCTTAGTACTTATATCGCGGTGGAATATGAAAGTTTTGTATCAGATATTAGGGGTTTTAAGGTTAGGTAACGCAGCTCCTTGTTAGTGATTTCGAAGCCCACACTTGTTACACTGAATAGATAGATAAAGACCGGGCTGGAGAAATAAACAGAGAATGAAATGTGTCCCGAATTCTGTACCGTTTAACACGAATTTCTTACATGGCAACCTTTGTGTCTGCAAAGAGATCGAGGCACAACATTTCACACTATATTTGTAAACAACTATCCTAATCTCATTGACAGCCATTAGTTTTTGACGAGAATTTTCATTTATTGCAAATAGAATACGGATAGAACTCCAATAAAAAACCTCTTCATTGTTTTTTTTTTTGTTCAGCATTATACTTGTATCTTTCGCTGCCCGAAATGCCATCACATGGTGAGAAAGGCAACAGACTGACAAGCAGTGCGCAAGAAAAGTTTTTCCCGGGTCAGGAAACGGCCATAAAAGTCGAAGCAATTACTGTAGCACAAAAGATGAGGCCAGAATTAGGCGGTTCACCTGTGATGAGTTCCTGACTCCTTGCCACGTTTAATCCTTCCTCTCGAGAATGGCTTCAAAGCTTAGAAACAGACAGGAGAAGGTCCTCCAAGAAGACACAACAACTGCTGAGAATCAAGCTGCAGATATTTTTGACAAGTGTCAGTTAACTCATCCAATAGTTAACTCAGTTAACTCATCCAATAGGCGCATTTGATCATATTCACATGTTAATTTGCGCCTTAGAAATATTAAATATTATTATTATTGCTTATGACTCATTCAACTTGTGTGCCTTAAACGCATCTACAAAGTCTTTAGAAAGCTAAGCGTCAACATTAGTGCTTCGCTTGATAGATGCGGGTATTTTAAAGCGCCCTGCATAGGGTTGAAAACTAGTCTTGTGCAGACATGCAGCTGTGCACTCCATCACAGAACTGAACGACATTAGCGGCCGTGGGGTGCCTCAGGCTCATAACGAATGGTGCCTACAAAATACAAACGTGTTTCCGCCAGATTAAGAAAACGTGAAAAAGTAGATCTTAGCCAGGATTATCATAATCCACAAAGAAAACTGGGGGTAGTCATTAATTTTTCCGAGATAATTAGCTACTGCTGACGGTAGCATTTTTCTGAAAAAAAAGTAAGATATATCTTCACAGATTCTCCTAAGGTTCGCCTTTACATGCAGAAAACTAAACATATTAAAAAACATCTTTAAACTACGTGGTAATTGGTAACATTAAACCACTTTTGATATGTATTTAATAACAGAATCGTCGCAACTGCACTCCTCTGGCTTAGCCAAAATACAGTCTACATAACTTTTCCTCGCAGCCAAAAACTAACGCATTGTGGAATAGGCTGGCCACTTCCAATCCATACCATAAAATGTAGCTGTAATCACCCCTTTGTTAAAAGTTAAATGAGTTGTTTCATCCTTTCGAAAACTTCGTCGGTGTCCGTTACTTTTTTTCCTGTTACTTTCCAAGTAAGTTAAACATTGACGTCTCTCGCAGTTGTTTTGCGCGCGCATTATGCCATCTACAGTTGAATTTCAGTATGATTTTTTCTACGGATACGACAAAAGGTAGTTTTTCAGCTGGGAGCCGCTCACAGTTAGTGCTTAGCGATATGCTGCTTTTCTGGTAATCCCGGTTTTAGTACAGGCTCGTAATTTTAGTGCGAAATTTGTTTCGGCCACAACAGAATTTTTTTTTAAGTCGCACGCTTGGTAGGGTAGTTAATTACGTCACTAGTTCCAACCCAAGCGCGCGCCTGGCGTTTAAACCATGCCTAAAAAAGAAGGTACCGTCCTTAACTGCCCTTCAGTAATTTTCTGAACATTTTCTTTTCTGATGGAAAAGTGACACGGCTAAGAAAATGTAAGAAGTTTCAATAAAACGTCGCTTATCATTACTTCCTACGCACTATTCGTCAGCCTGTTGTCTTTTGCAAAATTTGATGGCACTTCCGGCACCGAAAGACACAACTGTCCCGCTTTATCTGATCTAAACATGCTCTACCGCATTAATTTTTCCCCTAAATTTCTTGCATCCTGTTAATTTTTTACCCAAATATCCAGTCTCCTGAAAACCCCTAATAGAGCCTCACTAATGAAATGATAAAGCTGATCAATATACACAGATAATAATCTTTTGACTTGATACTGTCTATCGTTTTCTTTTTTTCTTTTTTTTTTTTTTAATACACGACCCCCCACCCTACCCTGCAAAAATAACCTAGAAAATACCTGCAAGCAGAAGCTCATGTTCAAATCATTCTGGGAAAGCCAGTAACTAGTTTAGCCACAAAATGCGTAAAATGGCTTTAATATCGGTTACATTTTCACTTCCTACCCACCCTACCCTACCCATTGGAATGCGCATTTGTCAAATGTAACGCAATCTGTGGAATAATGGCGGGTGCATAACAGATCAAAACAGAACTGAGCTTAAACGAGTTCTTGACGAGAATCCTCGATTAAAAGGAAGATTTTAAAGGTTGCTAACAGACTTTTGGGTCAGTTAGGATCTCAGCAAATTGTTAAACTTCTTGGAAACGGCGGCTTATGAGGCGAAAGACAAATAATATTGATAGATGTTATGAAGCGGCCTTCGGAGAGTTGAAATCTGCTTAACCGTGGCAATGTCTGAGAGTGATTCCGTACACTAATCACCGAAAATGTGGCTGAAACATACTGGAAATATAACATGAGGCATCGTGGAACATCCAGTTGTCGACATGTCGCGAGATAAGTGGAATATATCATTATTTTCTCTGTGCATCGTTATTTTCACGTTATTATGCTACTTAGGACAGCGGTCTTTGTTGACAAAAACACAGCTTAAACTTCTTCTTCTAAAATTTTACAGTTTTAACTGCCCCAAAATTTTATTGCATGTTTTCACAGGTGAGACATTGCTCTTTAAGTGGAGGGTAGCTTTGGGATCTCAAGTGATGTACTTTTGGCGATATTTTCCTTTAAACTTCGCCTTTTTTATGGCGCTTCATGAGTGGTCCGAAAGCGAAGAAATTTAAAATTCTGTAGAAAAATCAGGTGATGATCAAATTGCCAAAACAGCCTCTCAATGTAGCAAGAAACATTTGCTTGTCTCGAATAAAGGGTTTTTCCCTGGAGTTAGATCGTTTTCTTTGTATGGCAAATTGTTAAAAATGTGCCCTAAAATGGCCGCTGAAAGCCCTCTCAGAGGGGCAAAACCAAGATGGTGGCCCCAGCGCTAAAATACGAATCGAATTGAACTGAAAGTTATATTTTTGTGAATCACTTATCTAGACCATTCATCTGAGAAAGTTTGAGGAATTTGATTTTTTCTGGTCCAAATGGCCATAGTTGAAAATTACAGAGGGCACCTCTTGAAGTAAAGTGTGGCTATATTTCTGTCCAGAAGCTCCAAAGTTGTGCTCTGTCCATTTCACTGAAAACCAAGGCCATCAAAAGTTACTTTAGAGTCCCTTTGACTGGAATATATCCCCCAAGTTTCGGGAATTGGACACGAAATTGGCCAAAATCACGATTCGCTCAAGACGGTCTCGCCTACTCTTTCAGTCTTAAAGTAAAATGGGGCTCTATTTCGGCCCAGAAGCTCGAGAGTGAGCCTTCAAAAACTTTCGCTGTGTCCATTTCACTGCAAACCAAGACAAGCAGGAGTTAGTTGAGAGTCCCCGTGACTGGAAAATATCCCCCAAGTTCCGGGAAATCAACCCGAAGTTTGTCAAAATCACGATGCGCGTAAGGCGGTCTCGGCTACTCTTTCAGTGTTAAAGTAATGGGGGGCTATATTTTGGCCCAGAAGCTCGAAATTAAGCGTTCAAAAAGTTTTGCTGGGTCCATTTTACTGCAAACCAAGGCCATCAGGAATTAGTTTACAGTCCTCAGAACTGGAATATATCCCCTTAGTTCCGGCAAATCGAGCCGAAGTTGCTCAAAATCACGACGCACGTAAGGCGGTCTCGGCTACTCTTTCAGTCTTCAAGTGAAGTGGGCTTCTATTTCGGTCCAGAAGCTCGAAAGTATGGGTTCAAAAACTTTTTCTGTTTCCGTTTCACTACAAACCAAGACCAGCACGAGTTAGTTTAGAGACCCCGGGACTGGAAAATATTTCGCAAGTTCCGGAAAATCGAGGCGAAGTTGATCAAAATCACGATGCGCGAAACGTGGTTTTGGCTACTGTTTCAGTCTTAAAGTGAAGTCTGGCTATATTTAAGCCCACAAGCTCGAAACTGAGCGTTCAAAAACCTTTGCTGTGTCCATTTCACTGCAAAACTAGGCCATCGGCACCTAGTTTAGCGTCCAAGGGACTGGAAAATATCCCCCAAGTTCCGGGAAATCCACCCGAAGTTTGTCAAAATCACGATGTGCGTAAGGCGGTCTCGGCTACTTCTTCAGTATTAAAGTAAAGTGGGCTACATTTCGGCCCAGAAGTTTGAAGGTGAGCGTTCAAAAAGTTTTGCTGTCTCCATTTCACTGCAAACCAAGGCCATCAAGGGTTAGTTTAGAGTTCCTGGGACTGGAAAATATCCTCCAAATTGGGAAATATCGGCCCGCAGTTGGTCAAAATCACGATGCGCGCACGCCGGTCTCGGCTACTTTTTAAGTCTTAAGTGATGTGGGACTATATTTCGGCCTAGAAGCTCAAAAGTGTGCGTTCAAAAGCTTCTGCTGTGTGAATTTCACTGCAAACCATGGCCATCAGGAGTTAGTTTAGAGTCCCCGGGACTGGAAAATATTCCCCAAGTTGCAGGAAAGCGAGCAAAAGTTGATCAAAATCACGATGCGCGTAACGCGGTTTCGGCTACTGTTTTAGTCTTAAAGTGAAGTGTGGCTATATTTACGCCCACAAGCTCGAAGGTGAGCGTTCAAAAAGTTTTGCTGTGTCCATTTTACTGCAAACCAAGGCCATCAGGAGTTGGTTTAGAGTCCCCGGGACTGGAAAATATTCTCCAAGTTCCAGGAAATGGCACCGAAGTTAATGAAAATAACGATGCGCGTAACGCGCTCTCGGCTATTCTTTCAGTCTTAAATTTAAGTAGGGCTATACTTCGGCCCTGAAGCTCGAAGGTGAGCGTTCAGAATGTTTTGCTGTGTTCATTAAACTGCAAACCAAAGTCATCGGGAGTTAGTTTAGCGTCCCCGGAACTTTAAATTATTCGCCAACCTCCGGGAAATCGAGCAAAAGTGGCCCAAAATCACAATGCGCGTAAGGCGGTCTCGGCTACTCTTTCAGTCTTAAAATTAAGGGGGGCTATATTTCGACCTAGAAACTCGAGACCGGGCGTGCGCTAATTTCACCTGTGTCCATTTCACTGACATCTTAGGCCATCAGGAGTTAGTTTAGAGTCCTTGGGACTAGAAAATATTTCCCAAACTCTGGCAGATCGAGCCAAAGTTGCTCAAAATCACGATGCGCGTAAGGCGGTCTCGGCTACTCTTTCAGTCTTAAAATGAAGTGGGGCTATATTTCGGCCGACAAGCTCAACACCGAGCGTGCGTTCTTTTTGCCTGTGTACATATCACTGAAAACTAAGTTCATCAGGAGTTAGCATAGAGTCCTCGGGACTGGAAAATATTCCCCGAATTCCGGCAAATCGAGCCAAAGATGCTCAAAATCACGATGCGCGTAAGGCGGTCTCGGCTACTCGTTTACTCCGAAAATGAAGTGGGGCTATATTTCGGTTCTACAAGCTCCACACCGAGCGTGCTCTCCTTTTACCTGTGTCCATTTCACTAAGAACTAAGTCCATCAGGAGATAGTTTAGAATCCTCGAGACTGGAAGCTATCCTCCAAGTTTCGGCAAATTGAGCCATACTTTCTTAAAATTACGATAAGCCTACGGCAGTTTCGTTTACTCTTTCAGTCTTAAAATGAACTGGGGCTACATTTCGGCCTAGAAGCTCGACACCGAGCGTGCGCTCCTGTTACCTGTGACCATTTTACTGAAAACTAAGGCCATCAAGAGTTAGGGTAGAGTCCCCGGGACTGGAAAATATCCCCCAAGTTTTGGCAGATCGAGCCATAGTGGCTAAAAATTTCGATGCGCTAAAGGCGGTTTCGTGTACACTTTCAGTCTTAAAATAAAGTGGGGCTATATTTCGGCCTACAACCTGGAAACCTAGCATGCGCTTCTTTTACCTGTGTCCATTTTACTAAAAACCAAGGCATTCAGGAGTTAGTTTAGAGCTTCCGGGCCTGGAAAATATCCCCCAAGTCCCAGTAAATCAAGCCGAAGTTCGACAAAATTGCCATGCGCGTAAGGCGGTCCCGGCTACTCTTTCAGTCTTAAAGTGAAGTGGGGCTATATTTCGGCCCAGAAGCTCGAAAGTGAACGTACAAAAAGTTTCCCTTTGTCCATTTCACTGAAAACCAAGGCCATCAGCAGTTAGTTTAGAGCCCGCGGAAATGGAATATAACCCCCTAGTTCCGGGAAACCGACCCGAAGTTGGTCAAAATCACGATTTGCGCAAGACGGTCTCGGCATCTCTTTCAGTCTTAAAGTAAAGTGGGGCTATATTTCGCCCCAGAAGCTCGAAAGTGACCCTTTAAAAAGTTACGCTTTGTGCATTTAACTGCAAACCAAGGCCATCAGGAGTTAGTTTAAATTCCCCCGGACTGGAAAATATCCCCCAAGTTCCGGGAAATCGAGCTGAACTTGGTCAAAATCACGATGCTCGTAAGGCGGTCTCGCCTACTATTTCAGTCTTAAAGTGAAATACGGTTATATTTCGGCCGAGAAGCTCGAAACTGAGCGTTCAAAAAAATTTCCTGCGTCCATTTCACTGCAAACCAAGGCCATCAGGAGTTAGTTTAGAGACCCCGGGACTTGAAAATATCGCCAAAATTCTAGAAAATGGAGCGGAAGTTGCTGTAAATCACGATGCGCGTAAGGCGGTCTCGGCTACTCTTTCAGTCTTAAAGTGAAGTGGGGCTATATTTCATCCCAGAAACTCGAAAATAAGCGTTTAAAGTGTTACTGTGTTCATTTCACTGCAAACCAAGGCCATCAGGAGTTAGTTTAGAATCCGCGGAAATGGAATATAACCCCCTAGTTCCGGGAAACCGACCCGAAGTTGGTCAAAATCACGATTTGCGCAAGACGGTCTCGGCTACTCTTTCAGTCTTAAAGTAAAGTGGGGCTATATTTCGGTCCAGAAGCTCGAGAGCGAGCGTTCAAAAAGTTTCGCTGTGTCCATTTCACTGCAAACCAAGGCCATCAGGAGTTAGTTTAGCGTCCCCGGCACTAAAAATTATTGCCCAAGTTCCGGGGAAGCGAACCGAAGTTGATGAAAATCACGATGCACGAAATGCGGTATCGGCTACTGTTTCAGTCTTACAGTGAAGTGGGGCTATATTTCGGCCCAGAAGCCCGAGAGTGAGCGTTCAAAAAGTTTTGCTGTGTTCTTTGACTGAAAAACTAGGCCATCACGAGTTAGTTTAGCGTCCCTGGGACTGGAAAATATTCCCCAAGTTCCGGTAAATCGAGCTGAAGTTGGTCAAAATCACGATGCTCCCAAAGCGGTCTCGGCTACCCTTTCAGTCTTAAAGTGAAGTGGGGCTATACTTCTGTCCAGAAGCTCGAAATTGAGCGTTCAAAATGTTTTGCTGTGTGCATTTCACTGCAAACCAAAGCTATCAAAAGTTAGTTTAGGGTCCCCGGGACTGGAAAATATTCCCCAAGTTCCGGGAGAGCAAGCCGAAGTTGATCACAATCACGATGCGCGAAATGCGGTCTCGGCTACTGTTTGAGTCTTAAAGTAAAGTGTGGCTATATTTCGGCCCACAAGCTCGAAAGTGAGCGTTCAAAAAGTTTTCCTGTGTCCATTTCACTGCAAAACAAGGCCATCAGGACTTAGGTTAGCGTCCAAGGGACTGGAAAATGTTCCCCAAGTTCCGGGAGATCCACCCGAAGTTTGTCAAAATCACAATGCGCGTCAGGGGGTCTCGGTTACTCTTTAAATCTTAAAGTAAAGTGGGGCTTTATTTCGGCCAGGAAGCTCGAAGGTGAGCGTTCAAAGAGTTTTGCTCTGTCCATTTCACTGCAAACCAAGGCCATCAGGAGTTAGTTTAGAGTTTCTGGGACTGGAAATTATCCCTCAAGTTCCGGAATATCGACCCGAAGTTTGTCAAACTCACGATGAGAGCAAGGCGGTCTCGGCTACTCTTTCAGTCTTAAGTGAAGTGGGGCTATATTTTGGCCCAGAATCTCGAAAGTGTGCTTTCAAAAAATTGTGCTGTGTTCCTTTCAATGCAAACCAAGGCCATGAGGAGTTAGTTTAGAGTCCCCGGAACTGAAAATATCCCCCAAGTCCCGGGAAATCGAGCCGAATTTGATCAAATTCATGATGCGCGTAACTTGGTCTCGGCTACTGTTTCAGTCTTAAAGTCAAGTGTGCCTATATTTCGGCCCACAAGCTAGAAAGTGAGCGTTCAAAAAGTTTTGCTGTGTCCATTTCACTGCAAAACAAGGCCATCACGACTTAGTTTAGCGTCCAAGGGACTGGAAATATCCCCCAAGTTACGGGAAATCCAACCGAAGTTAGTCAAAATCACGATGCGCTTAAGGGGGTCTCGGCTACTCTTTTAGTCTTAAGGTAAAGTGGGCTTAGATTTAACTCCAGAAGCTCGAAAGTAAGGCTTCAAAAATTTTTGTCTCTATTTCACTCACATCTTAGACAATCAGGAGTGAGTTTAGAGACTTTGGGACTGGAAAATATCTCCCAAGTTTCGCCAGATCGAGCCGAAGATCCTCAAAATCACAATGCGCGTAAGGCGCTCCGGCTACTCTTTCAGTCTTAAAAAGAAGTAGTGCTATATTTCGGCCAGCAAGCTCGAACGTGCGCGTTCAAAAAGTGTTCCTGTGTCCATTTCACTGGAAACCAAGGCCATCAGGAGTTAGTTTAGAGTCCCCGGGACTGGAAAATATCCCCCTATTTGCGGGAAATCGAGCCGAAGTATCCCAAAATCACGATGCGGGTAAGGTGGTCTCGGCTACTCTTTCAGTCTTAAAGTTAAGTGGGGCTATATTTCGACCCATAAGCTCGAAAGTGAGCGTTCAACACATTTGCCGTGTCCATTTAACTGCAAACTAAGGCCATCGGAAGTTAGTTTAACTTCCCCGGGAATTGAAAATATTCGCCAACTTACGGTAAATCGAGCCGAAGTTGGTCAAAATTACGATGCGCGTAAGGCGGTCTCGGCTACTCTTTCAGTCGTAAAGTGATGTAGGGCTATATTTCGGCCGAGAAGCTCGAAAGTGAGCGTTCAAAAAAATGTGCTGTGTCCATTTCACTGCAAACCAAGGCCATCAGAAGTTAGTTTAGAGTCCCCGGGACTGGAATATATCCCCGAAGTTCCGGGAAATCGAACGGAAGTTGGTCAAAATCACGATGCGCGTTAGACGGTCTCTGCTACTCTTTCAGTCTTAAAGTAAAGTGGGGCTATATTTCGCCCCAGAAGCTCGAAAGTGACCCTTTAAAAAGTTACGCTTTGTGTATTTAACTGCAAACCACGGGCACCAGGAGTTAGTTTAGAGAGCCCCGGACTGGAAAATATCCCCCAAGTTCCGGGAAATCGAGCTGAACTTGGTCAAAATCACGATGCTCGTAAGGCAGTCTCGGCTACTATTTCAGTCTTAAAGTGAAATACGGTTGTATTGCGGCCCAGAAGCTCGAAACTGAGCGTTCAAAAAGTTTTCCTGCGTCCACTTCACTGCAAACCAAGGTCATCAGGAGTTAGTTTTGAGTTCCCGGGACTTGAAAATATCGGGAAAATTCTAGAAAATCGAGCGGAAGTTGCTCAAAATCACGATGCGCGTAAGGCGGTCTCGCCTACTCTTTCAGTCTTAAAGTGAAGTGGGGCTATATTTCATCCCAGAAGCTCGAAAATAAGCCTTCAAAAAGTGTTACTGTGTTCATTTCACTGCAAACCAAGGCCATCAGGAGTTAGTTTAGACTCCTCGGGACTGGAAAATACCGCGCAAGTTCGGGGAAATCGAGCCGAGTTTTGTCAAAATCACGATGCGCGTAAGGCGGTCTCGGCTACTCTTTCATTCTTAAAGATAACTGGGGTTATATTTCGGCCCAGAAGCTAGAAAGTGAAAGTTCAAAAAGTTTTGCTGTGTTCATTTCACCGGAAACCAAGCCACATCAGGAGATTGTTTACAGTGTCCGGGACATCAAAATATCCCCCAAGTCCCGGGAAATCGAGCCGAAGTTTGTCAAAATCACGATGCGCGTAAAGCAGTCTCGGCTACTCTTTTAGTCTTAAAGTGACGTGGCTGTATATTTCGGCCCAGAAGGTCGAAAGTGAGCGTTCAAAAAGTTTTGCTCTCTCAAATTAACTGAACACGAGGGCCATCATGTGTTAGTTTAGAGTCCACGGGACTGGAAAATATCCCTTAAGTTCTGGCAACTCAAGCCAAAGTTGGTCAAAATGACGATGCGTCTAAGGCGGTCTCGGCTACTATTTCAGTCTTAAAGTGAAGTGGGGCTATATTTCGGCCCAGAGTTTCGAAAGTAAGCGTTCAAAAAAATTTCCTGTGTCCATTTCACTGCAGACCAAGGCCATCAGGGGTTAGTTTACAGTCCTTGGGACTTGAATATATCCCCGAAGTTTCGGGAAATCGAGCCAAAGTTGGTCAAAATCATCACGCGCGTAAGACGGTGTCGGCTACTCTTTCAGTCTTAAACTGAAGTGGGGCTATATTTCGGCTCAGAAGCGCGAAGGGGAGCGTTGAAAAAGTTTTGCTCTCTCCATTTCAATGCAAACCAAGGCAATCAGGAGTTACTTTAGAGTCCCCGGTACCGGAAAATATTCCCCATTTCTCGGGAAATCGACCTGAAGTTGGTCAAAATCACGATGCGCGTAAGGCGTTCTCGGCTATTCTTTCATTCTTAAGGTGAACTCGGGCTATATTTCGGCCCAGAAGCCCGAAAGTGAGCGTTCAAAAAGTTTTGCCGTGTTCTTTGACTGAAAAAAGAGGCCATCACGAGTTAGCTTAGCGTCCCTGGGACAGGAAAATATTCCCCAAGTTCCGGTAAATCGAGCTGAAGTTGGTCAAAATCACGATGCTCCCAAAACGGTCTCGGCTACCCTTTCAGTCTTAAAGTGAAGTGAAGCTATATTTCTTTCCAGAAGCTCGAAAGTGATCGTTCAAAAAGTTTCGCTGTGTCCATTTCACTGCAAAACAAGGCCATCAGGACTTAGTATAGCGTCCAATGGACCGGAAAATGTTCCCCAAGTTCCGGGAGATCCACCCGAAGTTTGTCAAAATCACAATGCGCGTAAGGTGGTCTCGGTTACTCTTTAAGTCTTAAAGTAAAGTGGGGCTTTATTTCGGCCAGGAAGTTCGAAGGTGAGCGTTCAAAAAGTTTTGCTCTGTCCATTTCACTGCAAACCAAGGCCATCAGGAGTTAGTTTAGAGTTCCTGGGACTGGAAAATATCCCTCAAGTTCCGAAATATCGACCCGAAGTTTGTCAAACTCACGATGCGAGGAACGCGCTCTCGGTTACTCTTTCAGTCTTAAGTGAAGTGGGGCTATATTTTGGCCCAGAATCTCGAAAGTGTGCGTTCAAAAAATTGTGCTGTGTTCCTTTCAATGCAAACCAAGGCCATCAGAAGTTAATTTAGAGTCCCCGGGACTGAAAATATCCCCCAAGTCCCGGGAAATCGAGCCGAAGTTGATCAAATTCATGATGCGCGTAACGTGGTCTCGGCTACTATTTCGGTCTTAAAGTCAAGTGTGCCCATATTTCGGCCCACAAGCTAGAAAGTGAGCGTTCAAAAAGTTTTGTTGTGTCCATTTTACTTCAAAACAAGGCCATCACGACTTAGTTTAGCGTCCAAGGGACTGGAAATAATCCCCCAAGTTCCGGGAAATCCATTCGAAGTTCGTCAAAATTACGATGCCCGTAAGGCGGTCTCATCTACGATTTCAGTCTTAAAGTAAAATGAGGCTATATTTCTTCCCAGAAGCTCCAAAGTTGTGCTCTGTCCATTTCACTGAAAACCAAGGCCATCAAAAGTTACTTTAGAGTCCCTTTGACTGGAATATATCCCCCAAGTTTCGGGAATTGGACGCGAAATTGGTCAAAATCACGATTCGCTCAAGACGGTCTCGCCTACTCTTTCAGTCTTAAAGTAAAATGGGGCTCTATTTAGGCCCAGAAGCTCGAGAGTGAGCCTTCAAAAACTTTCACTGTGTCCATTTCACTACAAACCAAGACAAGCAGGAGTTAGTTGAGAGTCCCCGTGACTGGAAAATATCCCCCAAGTTCCGGGAAATCAACCCAAAGTTTGTCAAAATCACGATGCGCGTAAGGCGGTCTCGACTACTCTTTCAGTGTTAAAGTAAT
This sequence comes from Orbicella franksi, assembly GCF_964199315.1. Lineage (NCBI taxonomy): Eukaryota > Metazoa > Cnidaria > Anthozoa > Scleractinia > Merulinidae > Orbicella > Orbicella franksi. The sequence continues at coordinate 1,062,946 of NC_138153.1, forward strand.
GGGGGGCTATATTTTGGCCCAGAAGCTCGAAATTGAGCGTTCAAAAAGTTTTGCTGGGTCCATTTTACTTCAAACCAAGGCCATCAGGAATTAGTTTACAGTCCTCAGAACTGGAATATATCCCCTTAGTTCCGACAAATCGAGCCGAAGTTGCTCAAAATCACGATGCGCGTAAGGCGGTCTCGGCTACTTTTTCAGTCTTCAAGTGAAGTGGGCTTCTATTTCGGTCCAGAAGCTCGAAAGTATGCGTTCAAAAACTTTTTCTGTTTCCGTTTCACTGCAAACGAAGACCAGAACGAGTTAGTTTAGAGTCCCAGGGACTGGAAAATATTTCGCAAGTCCCGGGAAATCGAGCCGAAGTTGATCAAAATCACGATGCGCGAAACGTGGTCTCGGCTACTGTTTCAGTCTTAAAGTCAAGTATGGCTATATTTCGGCCCACAAGCCCGAAAGTGAGCGTTCAAAAAGCTTTGCTTTGTCCATTTCACTGCAAAACAAGGCAATCGGCACCTATTTTAGCGTCCAAGGGACTGGAAAATATCCCCCAAGTTCCGGGAAATCAACCCGAAGTTTGTCAAAATCACAATGCGTGTAAGGCGGTCTCGGCTACTTTTTCAGTATTAAAGCAAAGTGGGCTATTTTCGGCCCAGAAGCTTGAAGGTGAGCGTTCAAAAAGTTTTGCTATCTCCATTTTACTGCAAACCAAGGCCATCAAGAGTTAGTTTAGAGTCTCTGGGACTGGAAAATATCCCCCAAGTTCCGGAATATCGACCCCAAGTTGCTCAAAATCACGATGCGCGCACGCCGGTCTCGGCTACTCTTTAAGTCGTAAGTGATGTGGGACTATATTTCGGCCTAGAAGCTAGAAAGTGTGCATTCAAAAACTTGTGCTGTGTGAATTTTACTGCAAACCATGGCCATCAGAAGTTAGTTAAGAGTCCTCGAGACTGGAAAATATTCCCCAAGTTTCAGGAAAGCGAGCCGAAGTTGATCAAAATCACGATGCGCGTAACGCGGTCTCGGCTACTCTTTCAGTCTTAAAGTGAAGTGTGGCTATATTTAGGCCCACAAGCTCGAAGGTGAGCGTTCAAAAAGTTTTGCTGTGTCCATTTCACTGTAAACCAAGGCCATCACGAGTTAGTTTAGAGTCCCCGGGACTGGAAAATATTCTCCAAGTTCCAGGAAATGGCGCCGACGATGATGAAAATTACGATGCGCGTAACGGGCTCTCGGCTATTCTTTCAGTCTTAAATTTAAGTAGGGCTATATTTCGACCCTGAAGCTCGAAGGTGAGCGTTCAGAATGTTTTGCTGTGTTCATTAAACTGCAAACCAAGGTCATCGGGAGTTAGTTTAGCGTCCCCGGGACTTTAAATTATTCGCCAACTTCCGGGAAATCGAGCAAAAGTGGCCCAAAATCACGATGCGCGTAAGGCGGTCTCGGCTACTCTTTCAGTCTTAAAATTAAGGGGGGCTATATTTCGACCTAGAAGCTCGAGCCCGGGCCTGCGCTAATTTTACCTGTATCCATTTCACTGACATCTTAGGCCATCAGGAGTTAGTTTAGAGTCCTTGGGACTGGAAAATATTTCCCAAACTCTGGCAGATCGAGCCAAAGTTGCTCAAAATCACGATGCGCGTAAGGCGGTCTCGGCTACTCTTTCAGTCTTAAAATGAAGTGGGGCTATATTTCGGCCGACAAGCTACACACCGAGCGTGCGCTCCTTTTGCCTGTGTACATATCACTGAAAACTAAGTTCATCAGGAGTTAGCATAGAGTCCTCGGGACGGGAAAATATTCCCCGAATTCCGGCAAATCGAGCCAAAGATGCTCAAAATCACGATGCGCGTAAGGTGGTCTCGGCTACTCGTTTACTCCGAAAATGAAGTGGCGCTATATTTCGGTTCTACAAGCTCCACACCGAGCGTGCTCTCCTTTTACCTGTGTCCATTTCACTAAGAACTAAGTCCATCAGGAGATAGTTTAGAATCCTCGAGACTGGAAGCTATCCTCCAAGTTTCGGCAAATTGAGCCATACTTTCTTAAAATTACGATAAGCGTGCCGCAGTTTCGTTTACTCTTTCAGATTTAAAATGAACTGGGGCTACATTTCGGCCTAGAAGCTCGACACCGAGCGTGCGCTCCTGTTACCTGTGACCATTTTACTGAAAACTAAGGCCATCAAGAGTTAGGGTAGAGTCCCCGGGACTGGAAAATATCCCCCAAGTTTTGGCAGATCGAGCCATAGTGGCTAAAAATTTCGATGCGCTAAAGGCGGTTTCGTGTACACTTTCAGTCTCAAAATAAAGTGGGGCTATATTTCGACCTACAACCTGAAAACCTAGCGTGCGCCCCTTTTACTTGTGTCCATTTCACTAAAAAACAAGGCATTCAGGAGTTAGTTTAGAGCTTCCGAGACTGGAAAATAACCCTCAAGTCCCGGGAAATCAAGCCGAAGTTCGACAAAATTACCATGCGCGTAAGGCGGTCCCGGCTACTCTTTCAGTCTTAAAGTGAAGTGGGGCTATATTTCGGCCCAGAAGCTCGAAAGTGAACGTTCAAAAAGTTTCGCTGTGTCCATTTCACTGAAAACCAAGGTCATCAGGAATTAGTTTAGAGTGCCCGGGACTGGGAATTATCTCCCAAGTTCCGGGAAATCGAGCCGAAGTAGCCCAAAATCACGATGCGCGTAAGGCGGTCTCGGCTAGTCTTTCAGTCTTAATGTGAAGTAGGGCTACGCTTCGGCCCAGAAGCTCAATAGTTAGCGTTCAAAAAGTTGTGCTGTGTCCATTTCACAGCCAACCCAGGCAATCAGGAGTTAGTTTAGAGTCCCCGGTACCGGAAAATATCCCCCATTTCCCGGGAAATCGAGCCAAAGTTGGTCAAAATCACTGCACACCAAGGCCATCAGGAGTTAGTTTAGAGTTCCCGGGATTTGAAAATATCGCCAATATTCTAGAAAATCGAGGGAAAGTTGGTCAAAATCACGATGCGTGTAAGGCGGTCTCGCCTACTCTTTCAGTCTTAAAGTGAAGTGGGGCTATATATCATCCCAGAAGCTCGAAAATAAGCCTTCAAAATGTGTTACTGTGTTCATTTGACTGCAAACCAAGGCAATCAGGAGTTAGTTTAGACTCCTCGGGATTGGAAAATATCGGCCAAGTGCGGGGAAATCGAGCAGAAGTTTCTCAAAATCACGATGCGCGTAAGGCGGTCTCGGCTACTCTTTCATTCTTAAAGTGAACTAGGGCTATATTTCGGCCGAGAAGCTAGAAAGTGAAAGTTCAAAAAGTTTTGCTTTGTCCATTTCACCGCAAACCAAGCCACATCAGCAGATTGTTTACAGTGTCCGGGACATCAAAATATCCCCCAAGTCCCGGGAAATTGAGCCGAAGTTTCTCAAAATCACGATGCGTGCAAAGCAGTCTCGGCTACTCTTTTAGTCTTAAAGTGAAGTCGGGCTATATTTCGGCCCAGAAGGTCGAAAGTGAGCGTTCAAAAAGTTTTGCTCTCTCAATTTAACTGAAAACCAAGGCCATCATGAGTTAGTTTAGAGTCCACGGGACTGGAAAATATCCCTTAAGTTCTGGCAACTCAAGCCGGAGTTCGTCAAAATCACGATGCCTCTAAGGCGGTCTCGGCGACTATTTCAGTCTTAAAGTGAAATACGGTTGTATTTCGGCCGAGAAGCTCGAAACTGAGCGTTCAAAAAAATTTCCTGCGTCCATTTCACTGCAAACCAAGGCCATCAGGAGTTAGTTTAGAGACCCCGGGACTTGAAAATATCGCCAAAATTCTAGAAAATCGAGCCGAAGTTGGTCAAAATCACGATGCGCGTAAGACGGTGTCGGCTACTCTTTCAGTCTTAACCTGAAGTGGGGCTATATTTCGGCTCAGAAGCCCGAAGGGGATTGTTGAAAAAGTTTTGCTCTCTCCATTTCAATGCAAACCAAGGCAATCAGGAGTTACTTTAGAGTCCCCGGTACCGGAAAATATTCTCCCGGGAAATCGAAGCCAAAGTGGGTCAAAATCACGATGCGCGTAAAACGGTCTCGGCTATTCTTTCATTCTTAAAGTGAACTCGGGCTATATTTCGGCCCAGAAGCTAGAAAGTGAAAGTTCAAAAAGTTTTGCTGTGTCCATTTCACCGCGAACCAAGCCACATCAGGAGATAGTTTACAGTCTCCGGGACATCAAAATATCCCCCAAGTTCCGGGAAATCGAGCCGAAGTTCGTCAAAATCACGATGCGCGTAAAGCACTCTCGGCTACTCTTTTAGCCTTAAAGTGACGTGGCTGTATATTTCGGCCCAGAAGCTCGAAAGTGAGAGTTCAAAAAGTTATGCTGTGCCCATTTCACTGCAAAGCAAGGCCCTCAGGAAGTAGTTTACAGTCCCCGGAACAGGAAAATATCCCCCAAGTTCCGCGAAATCGAGACGAAGTTGGTCAAAATAACGATTCGCGTGAGGCGCTCTCGGCTACTCTTTCAGTCTTAAAGTGAAGTAGGGCTATATTTCGGTCCAGACGCTCGAAAGTGAGCGTTCAAAAAGTTTTCCTCTGTGAATTTCACTGAAAACCAAGGCCATCATGAATTAGTTTAGAGTCCCCGGGGCTGGAAAATATCCTTTAAGTTCTGGCAACTCAAGCGGAAGTTGGTCAAAATCACGATGCGCGAGAGACGGTCTTGGCTAGTCTTTCAGTCTTAAAGTGAAGTGGGGCTATATTTCGGCCCAGAAGCTCAAAAGTGAGCTTCAAAAAGGTTTGCTGTATTTATTTCAATGCAAACGAAGGCCATCAGGGATTACTTAAGAGTCTTCGGGACTGGAAAATATCCCCCAAGTTCAGGGAAATTTAGCTGAAGTTGGTCAAAATCACGGTGCGCGTTAGGCGGTCTCGCTTACTGTTTCAGTCTTAAAGTGAAGTGAGGCTTTATTCCTGCCCAGGAGCTTGAAAGTAAGCGTCCAAAAAGTTTCCCTGTGTTTATTTCACTGAAAACCAAGGTCATCAGGACTTAGTTTAGGGCCCGCGGAAATGGAATATATCCCCCAAGTTCCGGGAAACCGACCCGAAGTTGGTCAAAATCACGATTTGCGCAAGACGCTCTCGGCTACTCTTTCAGTCTTAAAGTAAAGTGGGGCTATATTTCGGGCCAGAAGCCCGAAAGTGAGCGTTCAAAAAGTTTTGCTGTGTTCATTTCACTGCAAACCAAGTCAATCAGGAGTTAGTTTAGCGTCCCCGGGACAAGAAAATATGCCCCAAGGTCCGGAAAATTTCGCCGAGGTTTGTCAAAATCACGATGCCCCTAAAGTGGTCTCGGCTACTGTTTCTGTCTTAAAGTGAAGTGGGGCTATATTTCGGGCCACAAGCCCGAAAGAGAGCGTTCAAAAAGCTTTGCTGTGTCCATTTCACTGCAAAACAAGGCCATCGGCACCTATTTTAGCGTCCAAGGGACTGGAAAATATCCCTCAAGTTCCGGGAAATCCACCCGAGGTTTCTCAAAATCACGATGCGCGTAAGGCGGTCTCGGCTACTTTTTCAGTATTAAAGTGAAGTGGGGCTATATTTCGGCCCAGAAGCTCGAAAGTGAACGTTCAAAAAGTTTGGCTGTGTCCATTTCACTGAAAACCAAGGCCATCAGGAATTAGTTTAGAGTGCCCGGGACTGGGAATTATCTCCCAAGTTCCGGGAAATCGAGCCGAAGTAGCCCAAAATCACGATGCGGGTAAGCCGGTCTCGGCTAGTCTTTCAGTCTTAAAGTGAAGTAGGGCTATGCTTTGGCCCAGAAGCTCAAACGTGAGCGTCCAAAAAGTTTTGCTGTGTCCATTTCACTGCAAACCAAGGCCATCAGCAGTTAGTTTAGAGTCCCCGGTACCGGAAAATATCCCCCATTTCCCGGGAAATCGAGCCAAAGTGGGTCAAAATCACGATGCGCGTAAGGCGGTCCCGGTTACTCTTTCATTCTTAAACTGAACTGGGGCAATATTTCCGCCCAGAAGCTCGAGAGTGACCCTTTAAAAAGTTACGCTTTGTGGATTTAACTGCAAACCAAGGCCATCAGGAGTTAGTTTAAAGTCCCCCGGACTGAACAATATCCCCCAAGTTCCGGGAAATCGAGCTGAACTTGGTCAAAATCACGATGCTCGTAAGGCGGTCTCGGCTACTATTTCAGTCTTAAAGTGAAATACGGTTGTATTTCGGCCCAGAAGCTCGAAACTGAGCGTTCAAAAAGTTTTCCTGCGTCCATTTCACTGCAAACCAAGGCCATCAGGAGTTAGTTTAGACTCCTTAGGACTCGAAAATATCGCCCAAGTTCGGGGAAATCGAGCCGAATTTTGTCAAAATCACGATGCGCGTAAGGCGGTCTCGGCTACTCTTTCATTCTTAAAGTGAACTGGGGCTATATTTCGGCCCAGAAGCTAGAAAGTGAAAGTTGCTGTGTCCATTTCACCGGAAACCAAGCCATATCAGCAGATTGTTTACAATGTCCGGGACATCAAAATATCCCCCAAGTCCCGGGAAATCGAGCCGAAGTTTGTCAAAATCATGATGGGCGTAAAGCAGTCTCGGCTACTCTTTTAGTCTTAAAGTGACGTGGCTGTATATTTCGGCCCAGAAGCTCGAAAGTGAGCGTTCAAAAAGTTTTGCTCTCTCAATTTAACTGAAAACCAAGGCCATCATGAGTTAGTTTAGAGTCCACGGGACTGCAAAATATCCCTTAAGTTCTGGCAACTCAAGCCGAAGTTAGTCAAAATCACGATGCGTCTAAGGCGGTCTCGGCTACTATTTCAGTCTTAAAGTGAAGTGGGGCTCTATTTCGGTCCAGAAGCTCCAAAGTGCGCGCTGCAAAAAAACTTTGCTGTGTCCATTTCACTGCAAACCAAGGCCATCAGGAGTTACTTTAGAGTCCCCGAGACTGCAATATATTTCCCAAGTTCCGGAAAATCGAGAAGACGTTGGTCAAAATCACGATGCGCGCAAGACGGTCTTGGCTAGTCTTTCAGTCTTAAAGTGAAGTGGGGCTATATTTCGGCCCAGAAGTTCAAAAGTGAGCTTCAAAAAGTTTTGCTGTATCCATTTCAATGCAAACGAAGGCCATAAAGGGTTACTTAAGAGTCTTCGGGACTGGAAAATATCCCCCAAATTCAGAGAAATTTAGCAGAAGTTGGTTTAAATCACGGTCCAAGTTAGGCGGTCTCGCTTACTGTTTCAGTCTTGAAGTGAAGTGAGGCTTTATTCCTGCCCAGGAGCTTGAAAGTGAGCGTTCAAAAAGTTTCCCTGTCTATTTCACTGCAAACCAAAGCCATCAGGAGCTAGTTTGGAGTCCCCGGGACTGGAAAATATCCCTCAACTTCTGGGAAATCGAGCCGAAGTTGGTCAAAATCACGATTTGCGTAAGGTAGTCTCGGCTACTCTTTCAGTCTTAAAGTGAAGTGGGGCTATATTTCGGGCCAGAAGCCCGAAAGTGAGCGTTCAAAAAGTGTTGCTGTGTTCATTTCACTGCAACCCAAGGCCAACAGGAGTAAGTTTAGCGTCCCCGGGACAAGAAAATATGCCCCAAGTTCCGGGAAATTAAGCCGAGGTTTGTCAAAATCACGATGCCCCTAAAGTGGTCTCGGCTACTGTTTCTGTCTTAAAAGTGAAGTGGGGCTATATTTCTGTCCAGAAGCTCGAAAGTGAGCGTTCAAAAAGTTTTGCTGTGTTCTTTGACTGAAAAACAAGGCCATCACGAGTTAGTTTAGCGTCCCTGGGACTGGAAAATATTCCCCAAGTTCCGGTAAATCGAGCTGAAGTTGGTCAAAATCACGATGCTCCCAAAGCGCTCTCGGCTACCCATTCAGTCTTAAAGTGTAGTGGGGCTATATTTCTGTCCAGAAGCTCGAAAGTTAGCGTTCAAAAAGTTTTGCTGTGTCCATTTCACTGCAAACAAAAGCTATCAAAAGTTAGTTTAGATCCCCGGGACTGGAAAATATTCCCCAAGTTCCGGGAAAGCGAGCCGAAGTTTATCAAAATCACGATGCGCGAAATGCGGTCTCGGCTACTGTTTCAGTCTTAAAGTGAAGTATGGCTATATTTCGGCCCACAAGCTCGAAAGTGAGCGTTGAAAAAGCTTTGCTGTGTCCATTTCACTGTAAACCAAGGCCATCGGCACCTAGTTTAGCGTCCAAGGGACTGGAAAATATCCCCCAAGTTCCGGGAAATCAACCCGAGGTTTGTCAAAATCACGATGCGCGTAAGGCGGTCTCGGCTACTTTTACAGTATTAAAGTAAAGTGGGCTTTATTTCGGCCAAGAAGCTTGAAGGTGGGCTTTCAAAAAGTTTTGCTGTCTCCATTTCACTGCAACCAAGGCTATCAAGAGTTAGTTTAGAGTCCCTGGGACTGGAAAATATCACCCAAGTTCCGGAATATCGACCCGAGGTTGGTCAAAATCACGATGCGCGCACGCCGGTCTCGGCTACTCTTTAAGTCGTAAGTGATGTGGGACTATATTTCGACCCAGAACCTCGAAAGTGTGCTTTCAAAAACTTGTGCTGTGTGAATTTCACTGCAAACCATGGCCATCAGGAGTTAGTTTAGAGTCCCCGGGACTGGAAAATATTCCCCAAGTTCCAGGAAAGCGAGCAGAAGTTGATCAAAATCACGATGCGCGTAAGGCGGTCTCGGCTACTCGTTTACTCCGAAAATGAAGTGGGGCTATATTTCGGTTCAACAAGCTCGACACCGAGCGTGCTCTCCTTTTACCTGTGTCCATTTCACTAAGAACTAAGTCCATCAGGAGATAGTTTAGAATCCTCGAGACTGGAAGCTATCCTCCAAGTTTCGGCAAATTGAGCCATACTTTCTTAAAATTACGATAAGCCTACGGCAGTTTCGTTTACTCTTTCAGTCTTAAAATGAACTGGGGCTACATTTCGGCCTAGAAGCTCGACACCGAGCGTGCGCTCCTGTTACCTGTGACCATTTTACTGAAACCTAAGGCCATCAAGAGTTAGGGTAGAGTCCCCGGGACTGGAAAATATCCCCCAAGTTTTGGCAGATCGAGCCATAGTGGCTAAAAATTTCGATGCGCTTAAGGCGGTTTCGTGTACACTTTCAGTCTTAAAATAAAGTGGGGCTATATTTCGGCCTACAACCTGGAAACCTAGCGTGCGCCCCTTTTACCTGTGTCCATTTCACTAAAAACCAAGGCATTCAGGAGTTAGTTTAGAGCTTCTGGGACTGGAAAATATCTCCCAAGTCCCAGGAAATCGAGCCGAAGTTCGACAAAATTACCATGCGCGTAAGGCGGTCCCGGCTACTCTTTCAGTCTTAAAGTGAAGTGGGGCTATATTTCGGCCCAGAAGCTCGAAAGTGAACGTTCAAAGAGCTTGGCTGTGTCCATTTCACTGAAAACCAAGGACATCAGGAATTAGTTTAGAGTGCCCGGGACTGGGAATTATCTCCCAAGTTCCGGGAAATCGAGCCGAAGTAGCCCAAAATCACGATGCGCGTAAGGCGGTCTCGGCTAGTCTTTCAGTCTTAAAGTGAAGTAGGGCTACGCTTCGGCCCAGAAGCTCAAACGTGAGCGTTCAAAAAGTTGTGCTGTGTCCATTTCATTGCAAACCAAGGCAATCAGGAGTTACTTTAGAGTCCCCGGTACCGGAAAATATCCCCCATTTCCCGGGAAATCGAGCCAAAGTTTGTCAAAATCACGATGCGCGTAAGGCGGTCCCGGTTACTCTTTCATTCTTAAAGTGAACTGAGGCAATACTTCCGCCCAGAAGCTCGAAAGTGAGCGTTCAAAAAGTTGTGCTGTGTCCATTTCACTCGAGAGCAAGGCCATCACGAGTTACTTTAGAGTCCGCGGGACTGGAAAATATCCCCCAAGTTCCGGGAAATCGAGCCGAAGTTGGTCAAAATTAGGATGGGCGTAAGGCAGTCTCGGCTACTCTTTCATTCTTAAAGTCAACAGGGGCAATATTTCCGCCCAGAAGCTCGAAAGTCAGCGTTCTGAAAGTTGTGCTGTGTCCATTTCACTCCAGAGCAAGGCCATCAGGAGTTTCTTGAGAGTCCTGGGGACTGGAAAATATCCCCCAAGCTCCGGGAAATTTAACCGAAGTTGGTCAAAATCACGACGCGCGTACGACGGTCTCGGCTACTCTTTCAGTCTTAAAGTGAAGTGGGGCAATATTTCGGCCCAGAAGCTCGAAACTGAGTGTTTAAAAAGTTTGGCTGTGTCCATTTCACCGCAAAAAAAGGCCATCATGGCTCAGTTTAGCGTCCAAGGGACTGGAAATATCCCCCAAGTTACGGGAAATCCAACCGAAGTTAGTCAAAATCACGATCCGCTTAAAGGGGTCTCGGCTACTCTTTTAGTCTTAAGGTAAGGTGGGCTTAGATTTAACTCCAGTAGCTCGAAAGTAAGGCTTCAAAAATTTTTGTCTGTATTTCAGTCACATCTTAGACAATCAGGAGTGAGTTTAGAGACTTTGGGACTGGAAAATATCTCCCAAGTTTCGCCAGATCGAGCCGAAGATCTTCAAAATCACAATGCGCTAAGGCGCTCCCGCCTACTCTTTCAGTCTTAAAAAGAAGTAGGGCTATATTTCGGCCAGCAAGCTCGAAAGTGCGCGTTCAAAAAGTGTTCCTGTGTCCATTTCACTGGAAACCAATGCCATCAGGAGTTAGTTTAGAGTCCCCGGGACTGGAAAATATCCCCCTATTTGCGGGAAATCGAGCCGAAGTATCCCAAAATCACGATGCGCGTAAAGCGGTCTCGGCTACTCTTTCAGTCTTAAAGTCAAGTGGGGCTATATTTAGGCCCACAAGCACGAAAGTGAGCGTTCAAAAAGTTTTGCTGTGTCCATTTAACTGCAAACTAAGGCCATCGGAAGTTAGTTTAGCTTCCCCGGAACTTGAAAATATTCGCCAACTTTCGGGAAATCGAGCCGAAGTTGGTCAAAATTACGATGCGCGTAAGGCAGTCTCGGCTACTCTTTCAGTCTTAAAGTGATGTAGGGCTATAATTCCGCCGAGAAACTCGAAAGTGAGCGTTCAAAAAAATGTGCTGTGTCCATTTCACTGCAAACCAAGGCCATCAGCAGTTAGTTTAGAGTCCCCGGGACTGGAATATATGCGCGTTAGACGGTCTCGACTACTCTTTCAGTCTTAAAGTAAAGTGGGGCTATATTTCGGCCCAGAAGCTCGAAAGTGACCCTTTAAAAAGTTACGCTTTCTCCATTTAACTGCAAACCAAGGCATCCAGGAGTTAGTTTAAAGTCCCCCGGACTGGAAAATATCCCCCAAGTTCCGGGAAATCGAGCTGAACTTGGTCAAAATCACGATGCTCGTAAGACGGTCTCGCCTACTATTTCAGTCTTAAAGTGAAATACGGTTGTATTTCGGCCCAGAAGCTCGAAACTGAGCGTTCAAAAAGTTTTCCTGCGTCCACTTCACTGCAAACCAAGGCCATCAGGAGTTAGTTTAGAGTCCCCGGGACTTGAAAATATCGCCAAAATTCTAGAAAATCGAGCGGAAGTTGCTCAAAATCACGATGCGCGTAAGGCGGTCTCGCCTACTCTTTCAGTCTTAAAGTGAAGTGGGGCTATATTTCATCCCAGAAGCTCGAAAATAAGCCTTCAAAAAGTGTTACTGTGTTCATTTCACTGCAAACCAAGGCCATCAGGAGTTAGTTTAGACTCCTCGGGACTGCAAAATATCGCCCAAGTTCGGGGAAATCGAGCCGAATTTTGTCAAAATCACGATGCGCGTAAGGCGGTCTCGGCTACTCTTTCATTCTTAAAATGAACTGGGGCTATATTTCGGCCCAGAAGCTAGAAAGTGAAAGTTCAAAAAGTTTTGCTGTGTCCATTTCACCGCAAACCAAGCCACATCAGCAGATTGTTTACAGTGTCCGGGACATCAAAATATCCCCCAAGTCCCGGGAAATCGAGCCGAAGTTTGTCAATATCACGATGCGCGTAAAGCAGTCTCGGCTACTCTTTTAGTCTTAAAGTGACGTGGCTGTATATTTCGGCCCAGAAGCTCGAAAATGAGCGTTCAACAAGTTTTGCTCTCTCAATTTAACTGAAAACCAAGGCCATCATGAGTTAGTTTAGAGTCCAGGGGCCTGGAAAATATCCCTTAAGTTCTGGCAACTCAAGCCCAAGTTGGTCAAAATCACGGTGCGTCTAAGGCGGTCTCGGCTACTATTTCAGTCTTAAAGTGAAGTGGGGCTATATTTCGGCCCAGAGTTTCGAAAGTAAGCGTTCAAAAAAATTTCCTGTGTCCATTTCACTGCAGACCAAGGCCATCAAAGGTTAGTTTAGAGTCCTTGGGACTTGAATATATCCCCGAAGTTTCGGGAAATCGAGCCGAAGTTGGTCAAAATCACGATGCGCGTAAGACGGTGTCGGCTACTCTTTCAGTCTTAAACTGAAGTGGGGCTATATTTCGGCTCAGAAGCCCGAAGGGGAGCGTTGAAAAAGTTTTGCTCTCTCCATTTTAATGCAAACCAAGGATATCAGGAGTTACTTTAGAGTCCCCGGTACCGGAAAATATTCCCCATTTCCCGGGAAATCGAGCCAAAGTTGGTCAAAATAACGATGCGCGTAAGGCGTTCTCGGCTATTCTTTCATTCTTAAGGTGAATTCGGGCTCTATTTCGGCCCACAAGCCTGAAAGTGAGCGTTCAAAAAGTTTTGCTGTGTTCCTTGACTGAAAAACAAGGCCATCACGAGTTAGTTTAGCGTCCCTGGGACTGGAAAATATTCCCCAAGTTACGATAAATCGAGCTGAAGTTGGTCAAAATCACGATGCTCCCAAAGCGGTCTCGGCTACCCTTTCAGTCTTAAAGTGAAGTGGGGGTATATTTCTTTCCAGAAGCTCGAAATTGAGCGTTCAAAAAGTTTTCCTGTGTCCATTTCACTGCAAAACAAGGCCATCAGGACTTAGTTTAGCGTCCATGGGACTGGAAAGTGTTCCCCAAGTTCTGGGAGATCCACCCGAAGTTGGTCAAAATCACAATGCGCGTAAGGTGGTCTCGGTTACTCTTTAAGTCTTAAAGTAAAGTGGGGCTTTATTTCGGTCAGGAAGCTCGAAGGTGAGCGTTCAAAAAGTTTTGCTCTGTCAATTTCACTGCAAACCAAGGCCATCAGGGGTTAGTTTAGAGTTCCTGCGACTGGAAAATATCCCTCAAGTTCCGGAATATCGACCCGAAGTTTGTCAAACTCACGATGCGAGCAAGGCGGTCTCGGCTACTCTTTCAGTCTTAAGTGAAGTGGGGCTATATTTCGGCCCAGAAGCTCGAAAGTGTGCGTTCAAAAAATTGTGCTGTGTCCATATCAATGCAAACCAAGGGTATCAGGAGTTAGTTTAGAGTTCCCGGGACTGGAAAATATCCCCCAAGTCCCGGGAATTGGAGCCGAAGTTGATCAAATTCATGATGCGCGTAACTTGGTCTCGGCTACTGTTTCAGTCTTAAAGTCAAGTGTGCCTATATTTCCGCCCACAAGCTCGAAAGTGAGCGTTCAAAAAGTTTTGCTGTGTTCATTTCACTTCAAAACAAGGCCATCAGGACTTAGTTTAGCGTCCATGGGACTGGAAAATATACTCTAAGTTCGGGGAAATCCATTCTAAGTTCGTCAAAATTACGATATACGTCAGGCGGTTTCGGCTACCCTTTCAGTCTTATAGTAAAGTCGGGCTATATTTCTGTCCAGAAGCTCGAAAGTGAGCGTTCAAAATGTTTTGCTGTGTACATTTCACTGCAAACCAAAGCTATCAAAAGTTAGTTTAGGGTCCCCGGGACTGGAAAATATTCCCCAAGTTCCGGGAAAGCGAGCCGAAGTTGATCAAAATCACGATGCGCGAAATGCGGTCTCGGCTACTGTTTTAGTCTTAAAGTAAAGTGTGGCTATATTTCGGCCCACAAGCTCGAGAGTGAGCCTTCAAAAAGTTTTCCTCTGTCCATTTCAATGCAAAGCAAGGCAATCAAGAGTTAGTTTAGAGTCCCCGAGACTGGAAAATATCCCCCAAGTTTCAAGAAATCGATCCGAAAATGGTCAAAATCACGATGCGCGTAAGGCGGTCTCGGCTACTCTTTCAGTCTTAAAGTGAAGTGTGGCTATATTTAGGCCCACAAGCTCGAAAGTGAGCGTTCAAAAAGTTTTGCTGTGTCCATTTTACTGCAAACCAAGGCCATCAGGAGTTAGTATAGAGTCCCCGGGACTGGAAAATATTCTCCAAGTTCCAGGAAATGGCGCCGAAGTTGATGAAAATTATCATGCGCGTAACGGGCTCTCGGCTATTCTTTCAGTCTTAAATTTCAGTAGGGCTATATTTCGGCACTAAAGCTCAAAGGTGAGCGTTCAGAATGTTTTGCTGTGTTCATTAAACTGTAAACCAAGGTCATCGGGAGTTAGTTTAGCGTCCCCGGGACTTTAAATTATTCGCCAACCGCCGGGAAATCGAGCAAAAGTAGCCCAAAATCACGATGCGCGTAAAGCGGTCTCGGCTACTCTTTCAGTCTTAAAATTAAGGGGGGCTATATTTCGGCCCAGAAGCTCGAAAGTGAACGTTCAAAGAGTTTGGCTGTGTCCATTTCACTGAAAACCAAGGCAATCAGGAATTAGTTCAGAGTGCCCGGGACTGGGAATTATCTCCCAAGTTCCGGGAAATGGAGCCGAAGTAGCCCAAAATCACGATGCGCGTAAGGCGGTCTCGGCTATTTTTTCAGTCTTAAAGTGAAGTAGGGCTATGCTTCGGCCCACAAGCTCAAAAGTGACCGTTCAAAAAGTTGTGCTGTGTCCATTTCACTGCAAACCAAGGCAATCAGCAGTTACTTTAGAGTCCCCGGTACCGGAAAATATCCCCCATTTCCCGGGAAATCGAGCCAAAATTGGTCAAAGTCACGACGCGCGTAAGGCGGTCCCGGTTACTCTTTCATTTTTAAAGTGAACGGGGGCAATATTTCCGCCCAGAAGCTCGAAAGTGGGCGTTCAAAAAGTTGTCCTGTGTCCATTTCACTCCAGAGCAAGGCCATCAGGAGTTACTTTAGAGTCCGCGGGACTGGAAAATATCCCCCTAGTTCCGGGAAATCGAGCCGAAGTTGGTCAAAATTTGGATGGGCGTAAGGCGGTCTCGGCTACTCTTTCACTCTTAAAGTGAAGTGGAGCTATATTTCGGCCCAGAAGCTCAAAAGTGAGCGTTCAAAAAGTTTTTCTGTGTCCATTTTACTGCAGACCAAGGACGTCGGGGGTCAGTTTAGAGTCCCCGGGACTGGAAAATATCCCCCAAGCTCCGGGAAATTTAACCGAAGTTGGTCAAAATCACGACGCGCGTACGGCGGTCTCGGCTACTCTTTCAGTCTTAAGGTAAAGTGGGCTTAGATTTAACTCCAGAAGCTCGAAAGTAAGGCTTCAAAAAATTTTGTCTGTTTTTCACTTACATCTTAGACAATCAGGAGTGAGTTTAGAGACTTTGGGACTGGAAAATATCTCCCAAGTTTCGCCAGATCGAGCCGAAGATCCTCAAAATCACAATGCGCGTAAGGCGCTCCCGCCTACTCTTTCAGTCTTAAAAAGAAGTAGGGCTATATTTCGGCCAGCAAGCTCGAAAGTGAGCGTTCAAAAAGTTGTGCTGTGTCCATTTCACTCCAGAGCAAGGCCATCAGGAGTTACTTTAGAGTCCGCGGGACTGGAAAATATCCCCCAAGTTCCGGGAAATCGAGCCGAAGTTGGTCAAAATTACGATGGGCGTAAGGCGGTCTCAACTACTCTTTCACTCTTAAAGTTAAGTGGAGCTATATTTCGGCCCAGAAGCTCAAAAGTGAGCGTTCAAAAAGTTTTCCTGTGTCCATTTTACTGCAGACCAAGGACGTCGGGGGTCAGTTTAGAGTGCCCGGGACTGTAAGATATCCCCCAAGCTCCGGGAAATTTAACCGAAGCTGGTCAAAATTACGACACGCGTACGGCGGTCTCGGCTACTCTTTCAGTCTTAAGGTAAGGTGGGCTTAGATTTAACTCCAGAAGCTCGAAAGTAAGGCTTCAAAAATTTTTGTCTCTATTTCACTCACATCTTAGACAATCAGGAGTGAGTTTAGAGACTTTGGGACTGGAAAATATCTCCCAAGTTTCGCCAGATCGAGCCGAAGATCCTCAAAATCACAATGCGCGTAAGGCACTCCCGCCTACTCTTTCAGTCTTAAAAAGAAGTAGGGCTATATTTCGGCCAGCAAGCTCGAAAGTGCGCGTTCAAAAAGTGTTCCTGTGTCCATTTCACCGGAAACCAATGCCATCAGGAGTTAGTTTAGAGTCCCCGGGACTGGAAAATATCCCCCTATTTGCGGGAAATCGAGCCGAAGTATCCCAAAATCACGATGCGCGTAAGGCGGTCTCGACTACTCTTTCAGTCTTAAAGTTAAGTGGGGCTATATTTCGACCCATAAGCTCGAAAGTGAGCGTTCAAAAAGTTTTGCTGTGTCCATTCAACTGCAAACTAAGGCCATCGGAAGTTAGTTTAGTTTCCCCGAGAATTGAAAATATTCGCCAACTTCCGGGAAATCGAGCCGAAGTTGGTCAAAATTACGATGCACGTAAGGCAGTCTCGGCTACTCTTTCAGTCTTAAAGTAAAGTGGGGCTATATTTCGGCCCAGAAGCTCGAAAGTGGCCTTTAAAAAGTTACGCTTATTGCATTTAACTGCAAACCAAAGCCATCAGGAGTTAGTTTAAAGTCCCCCGGACTGGAAAATATCTCCCAAGTTCCGGGAAATCGAGCTGGAGTTGGTCAAAATCACGATGCTGGTAAGGCGGTCTCGGCTACCATTTGTCTTAAAGTGAAATACGGTTGTATTTCGGCCCAGAAGCTCGAAACTGAGCGTTCAAAAAGTTTTCCTGCGTCCATTTCACTGCAAACCAAGGCCATCAGGAGTTAGTTTAGACTGCTCGGGACTGGAAAATATCGCCCAAGTTCGGGGAAATCGAGCCGAATTTTGTCAAAATCACGATGCGCGTAAGGCGGTCTCGGCTACTCTTTCATTCTTAAAGTGAACTGGGGCTATATTTCGGCCCAGAAGCTAGAAAGTGAAAGTTCAAAAAGTTTTGCTGTGTCCATTTCACCGCAAACCAAGCCACATCAGCAGATTGTTTACAGTGTCCAGGACATTAAAATATCCCCCAAGTTCCGCGAAATCGAGCCGAAGTTTGTCAAAATCACGATGCGCGTAAAGCAGTCTCGGCTACTCTTTTAGTCTTAAAGTGACGTGCCTGTATATTTCGGCCCAGAAGCTCGAAAGTGAGCGTTCAAAAAGTTTTGCTCTCTCAATTTAACTCAAAACCAAGGCCATCATGAGTTAGTTTAGAGTCCACGGGACTGGAAAATATCCCTTAAGTTCTGGCAACTCAAGCCGAAGTTGGTCAAAATCATGATGCTTCTAAGGCGGTCTCGGCTACTATTTCAGTCTTTAAGTGAAGTGGGGCTATATTTCGGCCCAGAATTTCGAAAGTACGCGTTCAAAACAATTTGCTGTGTCCATTTCACTGCAGATCAAGGCCGTCAGGGGTTAGTTTAGAGTTCATGGGACTTGAATATATCCCCGAAGTTTCGGGAAATCGAGCCGAAGTTGGTCAAAATCACGATGCGCGTAAGACGGTGTCGGCTACTCTTTCAGTCTTAAACTGAAGTGGGGCTATATTTCGACTCAGAAGCCCGAAGAGGAGCGTTGAAAAAGTTTTGCTCTCTCCATTTCAATGCAAACCAAGGATATCAGGAGTTACTTTAGAGTCCCCGGTACCGGATAATATTCCCCATTTCCCGGGAAATCGAGCCAAAGTTGGTCAAAATCACGATGCGCGTAAGGCGGTCTGGGCTATAGTTTCATTCTTAAAGTGAACTCGGGCTATATTTCGGCCCAGAAGCTCGAAAGGGAAAGTTCAAAAAGTTTTGCTGTGTCCATTTCACTGCAAAGCAAGGCCCTCAGGAAGTAGTTTACAGTCCCCGCAACTGGAAAATATCCCCTAAGTTCGGCGAAATCGAGACGAAGTTGGTCAAAATAACTATTCGCGTAAGGCGGTCTCGGCTACTCTTTCAGTCTTTAAGTGAAGTAGGGCTATATTTCGGTCCAGAAGCTCGAAAGTGAGCGTTCAAAAAGTTTTCCTCTCTGAATTTCACTGAAAAGCAAGGCCATCATGAGTTAGTTTAGAGTCCCCAGTACTGGAAAATATCTTTTAAGTTCTGGCAACTCAAGCCGAAGTTGGTCAAAATCATGATCCGCCTAAGGCGGCCTCGGCTACTCTTTCAGTCTTAAAGTGAAGTGGGGCTCTATTTCGGCCCAGAAGGTCCAAAGTGAGCGTTGCAAAAAATTTGCTGTGTCCATTTCACTGCAAACCAAGGCCATCAGGAGTTAGTTTAGAGTCCCCGGGACTGCAATATATTTCCCAAGTTCCGGAAAATCGAGAAGACGTTGGTCAAAATCACGATGCGCGCAAGACGGTCTTGGCTAGTCTTTCAGTCTTAAAGTGAAGTGGTGCTATATTTCGGCCCAAAAGCTCAAAAGTGAGCTTCAAAAAGTTTTGCTGTATCCATTTCAATGCAAACGAAGGCCATCAGAGGTTACTTAAGACTCCTCGGGACTGGAAAATATCCCCCAAGTTCCGGTAAATCGAGCCGAAGTTGGTCAAAATCACGATGTGCGTAAGGTGGTCTCGGCTACTCTTTCAGTCTTAAAGTGAAGTGGCGCAAATTTTCGGCCCACAAGCTAGAAATTGAGCGTTCAAAAAGTTTTGTTGTGTCCATTTTACTTCAAAACAAGGCCATCAGGACTTAGTTTAGCGTCCAAGGGACTCCAAAATAGCCCCCAAGTTCCGGGAAATCCATTCGAAGTTCGTCAAAATTACGATGCGCGTAAGGCGGTCTCATCTACTCTTTCAGTCTTAAAGTAAAGTGGGGCTATATTTCTGCCCAGAAGCTCCAAAGTTGTGCTCTGTCCATTTCACTGAAAACCAAGGCCATCAGGAGTTACTTTAGAGTCCCTTTGACTGGAATATATCCCCCAAGTTTCGGCAAATAAAGGCGAAATTGGTCAAAATCACGATTCGCTCAAGACGGTCTCATCTCCTCTTTCAGTCTTAAAGTAAAATGGGGCTCTATTTCGGCCCAGAAGCTCGAGAGTGAGCCTTCAAAAACTTTCGCTGTGTCCATTTCACTGCAAACCAAGACAAGCAGGAGTTAGTTGAGAGTCCCCGGGACTGGAAATATCCCCCAAGTTCCGGGAAATCAAACCGAAGTTTCTCAAAATCACGATGCGCGTAACGCGGTCTCGGCTACTCTTTCAGTGTTAAAGTAATAGGGGGCTATATTTTGGCGCAGAAGCTCGAGAGTGAGCCTTCAAAAACTTTCGCTGTGTCCATTTCACTGCAAACCAAGACAAGCAGGAGTTAGTTGAGAGTCCCCGGGACTGGAAATATTTCCCAAGTTCCGGGAAATCAAACCGAAGTTTGTCAAAATCACGATGCGCGTAACGCGGTCTCGGCTACTCTTTCAGTGTTAAAGTAATAGGGGGCTACATTTTGGCGCAGAAGCTCGAAATTAAGCGTTCCAAAAGGTTTGATGTGTCCATTTCACTGCAAACCTAGACCATCAGGAGTTAGTTTAAAGTCCCCGGGACTGGAAAATATTCTCCAAGTTCCAGGAAATGGCGCCGAAGTTGATGAAAATTACGATGCGCGTAACGGGCTCTCGGCTATTCTTTAAGTCTTAAATTTAAGTAGGGCTCTATTTCGGCCCTGAAGCTCGAAGGTGAGCGTTCAGAATGTTTTGCTGTGTTCATTAAACTGCAAACCAAGGTCATCGGGAGTTAGTTTAGCGTCCCCGGGACTTTAAATTATTCGCCAACCTCCGGGAAATCGAGCAAAACGGGCCTAAAATCACGATGCGCGTAAGGCGGTCTCGGCTACTCTTTCAGTCTTAAAATTAAGGGGGGCTATATTTCGACCTAGAAGCTCGAGACCGGGCGTGCGCTAATCTTACCTCTGTCAATTTCACTGACATCTTAGGCCATCAGGAGTTAGTTTAGAGTCCTTGGGACTGGAAAATATCTCCCACATTCTGGCAGATCGAGCCAATGTTGCTCAAAATCACGATGCGCGTAAGGCGGTCTCGGCTTCTCTTTCAGTCTTAAAATGAAGTGGGGCTATATTTCGGCCGACAAGCTCAACACCGAGGGTGCGCTCCTTTTGCCTGTGTACATATCACTGAAAACTAAGTTCATCAGGAGTTAGCATAGAGTCCTCGGGACTGGAAATTATTCCCCGAATTCCGGCAAATCGAGCCAAACATGCTCAAACTCACGATGCGCGTAAGGCGGTGTCGGCTACTCGTTTACTCCGAAAATGAAGTGGGGCTATATTTCGGTTCTACAAGCTCCACACCGAGCGTGCTCTCCTT
This sequence comes from Orbicella franksi, assembly GCF_964199315.1. Taxonomy (NCBI): domain Eukaryota; kingdom Metazoa; phylum Cnidaria; class Anthozoa; order Scleractinia; family Merulinidae; genus Orbicella; species Orbicella franksi. The sequence continues at coordinate 1,083,364 of NC_138153.1, forward strand.
TTACCTGTGTCCATTTCACTAAGAACTAAGTCCATCAGGAGATAGTTTAGAATCCTCGAGACTGGAAGCTATCCTCCAAGTTTCGGCAAATTGAGCCATACTTTCTTAAAATTACGATAAGCCTACGGCAGTTTCGTTTACTCTTTCAGTCTTAAAATGAACTGGGGCTACATTTCCGCCTAGGGAATCAGGAGTTAGTTTAGAGTCCCCGGTACCGGAAAATATCCCCCATTTCCTGGGAAATCGAGCCAAAGGTGGTCAAAATCATGATGCGCGTAAGTCGGTCCCGGTTACTCTTTCATTCTTAAAGTCAACTTGGGCAATATTTCCGCCCAGAAGCTCGAAAGTGAGCGTTCAAAAAGTTGTGCTGTGTCCATTTCACTCCAGAGCAAGGCCATCAGGAGTTACTTTAGAGTCCGTGGGACTGGAAAATATCCCCCAAGTTCCGGGAAATCGAGCCGAAGTTTTTCAAAATTAAGATGGGCGTAAGGCGGTCTCGGCCACTCTTTCACTCTTAAAGTGAAGTGGAGCTATATTTCGGCCCAGAAGCTCAAAAGTGAGCGTTCAAAAAGTTTTGCTCTATCCATTTTACTGCAGACCCAGGACGTCGGGGGTCAGTTTAGAGTCCCCGGGACTGGAAAATATCCCCCAAGCTCCGGGAAATTTAACCGAAGTTGGTCAAAATTACGACGGGCGTACGGTGGTCTCGGCTACTATTTCAGTCGTAAAGTGAAGTGGGGCTATATTTCGGCCCAGAAGCTCGAAAGTGAGCGTTCAAAACAATGTGCTGTGTCCATTTCACTGCAAACCAAGGCCATCAGGGGTTAGTTTCGAGTCCTTGGGACTTGAATATATCCCCGAAGTTTCGGGAAATCGAGCCGAAGTTGGTCAAAATCACCATGCGCGTAAGACGGTGTCGGCTACTCTTTCAGTCTTAAACTGAAGTGGGGCTAAATTTCGGCTCAGAAGCCCGAAGGGGAGCGTTGAAAAAGTTTTGCTATGTCCATTTCAATGCAAACCAAGGCAATCAGGAGTTACTTTAGAGTCCCCGGTACCGGAAAATATTCCCCATTTCCCGGGAAATCGAGCCAAAGTTGGTCAAAATCACGATGTGCGTAAGGCGGTCTCGGATATTCTTTCATTCTTAAAGTGAACTCGGGCTATATTTCGGCCCATAAGCTTGAAAGTGAAAGTTCAAAAAGTTTTGCTGTGTGCATTTTACCCCGAACCAAGCCACATCAGGAGATAGTTTACAGTCTCCGGGACATCAAAATATCCCTTAAGTTCCCGGAAATCGAGCCGAAGTTTGTCAAAATCACGATGCGCGTAAAGCAGTCTCGGCTACTCTTTGAGTCTTAAAGTGACGTGACTGTATATTTCGGCCCAGAAGCTCGAAAGTGAGCGTTCAAAACAATGTGCTGTGTCCATTTCACTGCAAACCAAGGCCATCAGGGGTTAGTTTCGAGTCCTTGGGACTTGAATATATCCCCGAAGTTTCGGGAAATCGAGCCGAAGTTGGTCAAAATCACCATGCGCGTAAGACGGTGTCGGCTACTCTTTCAGTCTTAAACTGAAGTGGGGCTAAATTTCGGCTCAGAAGCCCGAAGGGGAGCGTTGAAAAAGTTTTGCTATGTCCATTTCAATGCAAACCAAGGCAATCAGGAGTTACTTTAGAGTCCCCGGTACCGGAAAATATTCCCCATTTCCCGGGAAATCGAGCCAAAGTTGGTCAAAATCACGATGTGCGTAAGGCGGTCTCGGATATTCTTTCATTCTTAAAGTGAACTCGGGCTATATTTCGGCCCATAAGCTTGAAAGTGAAAGTTCAAAAAGTTTTGCTGTGTGCATTTTACCCCGAACCAAGCCACATCAGGAGATAGTTTACAGTCTCCGGGACATCAAAATATCCCTTAAGTTCCCGGAAATCGAGCCGAAGTTTGTCAAAATCACGATGCGCGTAAAGCACTCTCGGCTACTCTTTGAGTCTTAAAGTGACGTGGCTGTATATTTCGGCCCAGAAGCTCGAAAGTGAGCGTTCAAAAAGTTATGCTGTTCCCATTTCACTGCAAAGCAAGGCCCTCAGGAAGTTGTTTACAGTGCCCGGAACTGGAAAATATCCCCCAAGTTCCGCGAAATGGAGACGAAGTTGGTCAAAATAACGATTCGCGTTAGGTGGTCTCGGCTACTCTTTCAGTCTTAAAGTGAAGTAGGGCTATATTTCGGTCCAGAAGCTCCAAAGCGAGGGTTCAAAAAGATTTCCTCTCTAAATTTCACTGAACACTAAGGCCATCATGAGTTAGTTTAGAGTCCCCGGGACTGGAAAATATCCCCCAAGTTCCGAGAAATAGATCCGAAAATGGTCAAAATCACGAGGCGCGTAAGACGGTCTCGGCTACTCTTTCAGTCTTAAAGTGAAGTGGGGCTATATTTCGGCCCAGAAGCTCAAAAGTGAGCGTGCAAAAAGTTTTGCTGTATCCATTTCAATGCAAACCAAGGCCATCAGGGGTTACTAAAGAGTCCTCGGGACTGGAAAATATCCCCCAAGTTCCGGTAAATCGAGCCGAAGTTGGTCAAAATCACGATGTGCGTAAGGTGGTCTCGGCTACTCTTTCAGTCTTAAAGTGAAGTGGGGCAATATTTCGGCCCAGAAGCTAGAAAGTGAGTGTTTAAAAAGTTTTCCTCTCTCAGTTTCAGTGCAAACCAAGGCCATCAGAAGTTAGTTTAGAGTCCCCGGGACTGTAAAATATCCCCCCAGTCCCGGGAAATCGAGCCGAAGTTGATCAAATTCATGATGCGCGTAACGTGGTCTCGGCTACTGTGTCAGTCCTAAAGTGAAGTGTTGCTATATTTCGGCCCACAAGCTAGAAAGTGAGCGTTCAAAAAGTTTTGTTGTGTCCATTTTACTCCAAAACAAGGCCATCAGGACTTAGTTTAGCGTCCAAGGGACTGCAAAATAGCCCCCAAGTTCCGGGAAATCCATTCGAAGTTCGTCAAAATTACGATGCGCGTAAGGCGGTCTCATCTACTCTTTCAGTCTTAAAGTAAAGTGGGGCTATATTTCTGCCCAGAAGCTCCAAAGTTGTGCTCTGTCCATTTCACTGAAAACCAAGGCCATCAGGAGTTTCTTTAGAGTTCCTTTGACTGGAATATATCCCCCAAGTTTCGCGAATTGGACGCGAAATTGGTCAAAATCACGATTCGCTCAAGACGGTCTCGCCTACTCTTTCAGTCTTAAAGTAAAATGGGGCTCTATTTCGGCCCAGAAGCTCGAGAGTGAGCCTTCAAAAACTTTCGCTGTGTCCATTTCACTGCAAACCAAGACAAGCAGGAGTTAGTTGAGAGTCCCCGGGACTGGAAAATATCCCCCAAGTTCCGGGAAATCAACCCGAAGTTTGTCAAAATCACGATGCGCGTAAGGCGGTCTCGGCTACTCTTTCAGTGTTAAAGTAATGGGGGGACTATATTTTGGCCCAGAAGCTCGAAATTGAGCGTTCAGAAAGTTTTGCTGGGTCCATTTTACTGCAAACCAAGGCCATCAGGAATTAGGTTAGAGTCCCCGGGACTGGAAAATATTCCCCAAGTTCCAGGAAAGCGAGCAGAAGTTGATCAAAATCACGATACGCGTAACGCAGTCTCGGCTACTCTTTCAGTCTTAAACTGAAGTGTGGCTATATTTAGGCCCACAAGCTCGAAAGTGAGCGTTCAAAAAGGTTTGCTGTGTCCATTTCACTGCAAACCAAGGCCATCAGGAGTTTGAATAGAGTCCCCAGGACTGGAAAATATTCTCCAAGTTCCAGGAAATGGCGCCGAAGTTGATGAAAATTACGATGGGCGTAACGGACTTTCGGCTGTTCTTTCAGTCTTAAATTTAAGTAGGGCTCTATTTCGGCCCTGAAGCTCGAAGGTGAGCGTTCAGAATGTTTTGCTGTGTTCAGTAAACTCCAAACCAAGGTCATCGGGAGTTAGTTTAGCGTCCCCGGGACTTTAAATTATTCGCCAACCTCCGGGAAATCGAGCAAAACGGGCCTAAAATCACGATGCGCGTAAGGCGGTCTCGGCTACTCTTTCAGTCTTAAAATTAAGGGGGGCTATATTTCGACCTAGAAGCTCGAGACCGGGCGTGCGCTAATCTTACCTCTGTCAATTTCACTGACATCTTAGGCCATCAGGAGTTAGTTTAGAGTCCTTGGGACTGGAAAATATTTCCCAAATTCTGGCAGATCGAGCCAAAGTTGCTCAAAATCACGATGCGCGTAAGGCGGTCTCGGCTTCTCTTTCAGTCTTAAAATGAAGTGGGGCTATATTTCGGCCGAGAAGCTCAACACCGAGCGTGCGCTCCTTTTGCCTGTGTACATATCACTGAAAACTAAGTTCATCAGGAGTTAGCATAGAGTCCTCGGGACTGGAAAATATTTCCCGAATTCCGGCAAATCGAGCCAAAGATGCTCAAAATCACGATGCGCGTAAGGCGGTCTCGGCTACTCGTTTACTCCGAAAATGAAGTGGGGCTATATTTCGGTTCTACAAGCTCCACACCGAGCGTGCTCTCCTTTTACCTGTGTCCATTTCACTAAGAACTACGTCCATCAAGAGATAGTTTAGAATCCTCGAGACTGGAAGCTATCCTCCAAGTTTCGGCAAATTGAGCCATACTTTCTTAAAATTACGATAAGCCTACGGCAGTTTCGTTTACTCTTTCAGTCTTAAAATGAACTGGGGCTACATTTCGGCCTAGAAGCTCGACACCGAGCGTGCACTCCTGTTACCTGTGACCATTTTACTGAAACTAAGGCCATCGAGGGTTAGGGTAGAGTCCCCGGGACTGGAAAATATCCCCCAAATTTTGGCAGATCGAGCCATAGTGGCTAAAAAATTCGATGCGCTTAAGGCGGTTTCGTGTACACTTTGAGTCTTAAAATAAAGTGGGGCTATATTTCAGCCCACAACCTGGAAACCTAGCGTGCGCCCCTTTTACCTGTGTCCATTTCACTAAAAACCAAGGGTTAGAGCTTCTGGGACTGGAAAATATCTCCCAAGTCCCACGAAATCAAGCCGAAGTTCGACAAAATTACCATGCGCGTAAGGCGGTCCCGGCTACTCTTTCAGTGTTAAAGTAAAGTGAGGCTATATTTCGGCCCAGAAGCTCGAAAGTGAACGTTCAAAAAGTTTGGCTGTGCCCATTTCACTGAAAACCAAGGCAATCAGGAATTAGTTTAGAGTGCCCGGGACTGGGAATTATCTCCCAAGTTCCGGGAAATCGAGCCGAAGTAGCCCAAAATCACGATGCGCGTAAGGCGGTCTCGGCTATTTTTTCAGTCTTAAAGTGAAGTAGGGCTATGCTTCGGCCCACAAGCTCAAAAGTGACCGTTCAAAAAGTTGTGCTGTGTCCATTTCACTGCAAACCAAGGCAATCAGGAGTTAGTTTAGAGTCCCCGGTCCCGGAAAATATCCCCCATTTCCCGGGAAATCGAGCCAAAGTTGGTCAAAATCACGATGCGCGTAAGGCGGTCCCGGTTACTCTTTCATTCTTAAAGTCAACTGGGGCAATATTTCCGCCCAGAAGCTCGAAAGTGAGCGTTCAAAAAGGGTTGCTGTGTCCATTTCACTCCAGAGCAAGGCCATCAGGAGTTACTTTAGAGTCCGCGGGACTGGAAAATATCCCCCTAGTTCCGGGAAATCGAGCCGAAGTTGGTCAAAATTAGGATGGGCGTAAGGCGGTCTCGGCTACTCTTTCACTCTTAAAGTGAAGTGGAGCTATATTTCGGCCCAGATGCTCAAAAGTGAGCGTTCAAAAAGTTTTTCTGTGTCCATTTTACTGCACACCAAGGACGTCGGGGGTCAGTTTAGAGTCTCCGGGACTGGAAAATATCCCGCAAGCTCCGGGAAATTTAACTGAAGTTGGTCAAAATCACGACGCGCGTACGGCGGTCTCGGCTACTCTTTCAGTCTTAAAGTGAAGTGGGGCAATATTTCGGCCCAGAAGCTCGAAACTGAGTGTTTAAAAAGTTTTGCTGTGTCCATTTCACTGCAAAACAAGGGCATCACGACTTAGTTTAGCGTCCAAGGGACTCGAAATACCCCCCAAGTTACGGGAAATCCACCCGAAGTTAGTCAAAATTACGATGTGCTTAAGGGGGTCTCGGCTACTCTCTCAGTCTTAAGGTAAAGTGGGCTTAGAGTTAACTCCAGAAGCTCGAAAGTAAGGCTTCAAAAATTTTTGTCTATATTTCACTCACATCTTAGACAATCAGGAGTGAGTTTAGAGACTTTGGTACTGGAAAATATCTCCCAAGTTTCGCCAGATCGAGCCGAAGATCCTCAAAGTCACAATGCGCGTAAGGCGCTCCCGCCTACTCTTTCAGTCTTAAAAAGAAGTAGGGCTATATTTCGGCCAGCAAGCTCGAAAGTGCGCGTTCAAAAAGTGTTCCTGTGTCCATTTCACTAGAAACCAAGGCTATCAGGAGTTAGTTTAGAGTCCCTGGGCCTGGAAAATATCCCCCTATTTGCGGGAAATCGAGCCGAAGTATCCCAAAATCACGATGCGCGTAAGGCGGTCTCGGCTACTCTTTCAGTCTTAAAGTGAATTGGGGCTATATTTCGGCCCAGAAGCTCGAAAGTGAACGTTCAAAAAGTTTGGCTGTGTCCATTTCACTGAAAACCAAGGCCATCAGGAATTAGTTTAGAGTGCCCGGGACTGGGAATTATCTCCCAAGTTCCGGGAAATCGAGCCGAAGTAGCCCAAAATCACGATGCGGGTAAGGCGGTCTCGGCTAGTCTTTCAGTCTTAAAGTGAAGTAGGGCTATGCTTCGGCCCAGAAGCTCAAACGTAAGCTATATTTCGACCCATAAGCTCGAAAGTGAGCGTTCAAAAAGTTTTGCTGTGTCCATTTAACTGCAAACTAAGGCCATCGGAAGTTAGTTTAGCTTCCCCGGGAATTGAAAATATTCGCCAACTTCCGGGAAATCGAGCCGAAGTTGGTCAAAAATTACCATGCGCGTAAGGCGGTCTTGGCTACTCTTTCAGTCTTAAAGTGAAGTAGGGCTATATTTCATCCCAGAAGCTCGAAAAGAAGCGTTCAAAAAGTGTTACTGTTGTCATTTCACTGGAAACCAACGCCATCAAGACTTAGTTTAGACTCCTCGGGACTGGAAAATATCGCCCAAGTTCGGGGAAATCGAGCCGAATTTTGTCAAAATCACGATGCGCGTAAGGCGGTCTTGGCTACTCTTTCATTCTTAAAGTGAACTAGGGCTATATTTTGGCCGAGAAGCTAGAAAGTGAAAGTTCAAAAAGTTTTGCTCTGTTCATTTCACTGCAAACCAAGGCCATGAGGAGTTAGTTTAGACTCCTCGGCACTGGAAAATATCGCCCAAGTTCGGGGAAATCGAGACTAATTTTGTCAAAATCACGATGCGCGTAAGGCGGTCTCGGCTACTCTTTCATTCTTAAAGTGAACTGGCGCTATATTTCGGCCCAGAAGCTAGAAAGTGAAAGTTCAAAAAGTTTTCCTGTGTCCATTTCACCGCAAACCAAGCTACATCAGCAGATTGTTTACAGTGTCCGGGACATCAAAATATCCCCAAAGTCCCGGGAAATCGAGCCGAAGTTTGTCAAAATCACGATGCGCTAAAGCAGTCTCGGCTACTCTTTTAGTCTTAAAGTGACGTGGCTGTATATTTCGGCCCAGAAGCTCGAAAGTGAGCGTTCAACAAGTTTTGCTCTCTCAATTTAACTGAAAACCAAGGCCATCATGAGTTAGTTTAGAGTCCACGGGACTGGAAAATATCCCTTAAGTTCTGGCAACTCAAGCCGGAGTTCGTCAAAATCACGATGCGTCTAAGGCGGTCTCGGCTACTATGTCAGTCTTAAAGTGATATGGGGCTATATTTCGGCCCACACTTTCGAAAGTAAGTGTTCAAAAAAATTTGCTGTGTCCATTTCACTGCAGACCAAGGGCATCAGGGGTTAGTTTCGAGTCCTTGGGACTTGAATATATCCCCGAAGTTTCGGGAAATTGAGCCGAAGTTGGTCAAAATCACCATGCGCGTAAGACGGTGTCGGCTACTCTTTCAGTCTTAAACTGAAGTGGGGGTATATTTCGGCTCAGAAGCCCGAAGGGGAGCGTTGAAAAAGTTTTGCTCTGTCTATTTCAATGGAAACCAAGGCAATCAGGAGTTACTTTAGAGTCCCCGCTACCGGGGAAAAAAGTCAAAAAGTTTTGCTGTCTCAATTTAACTGAAAACCAAGGCCATCATGAGTTAGTTTAGAGTCCACGGGACTGGAAAATATCCCTTAAGTTCTGGCAACTCAAGCCGAAGTTGGTCAAAATCACGATGCGTCTAAGGCGGTCTCGGCTACTATTCCAGTGTTAAAGTGAAGTGGGGCTCTATTTCGGTCCAGAAGCTCCAAAGTGAGCGCTGTAAAAAAACTGCTGTGTCCATTTCACCGCAAACCAATGCCATCAGAAGTTAGTTTAGAGTCCCCGGGACTGCAATATATTTTCCAAGTTCCGGAAAATCGAGAAGACGTTGGTCAAAATCACGATGCGCGCAAGACGGTCTTGGCTAGTCTTTAAGTCTTAAAGTGAAGTGGGGGTATATTTCTGGCCAGAAGCTCAAAAGTGAGCTTCAAAAACTTTTTCTGTATCCATTTCAATGCAAACGAAGGCCATCAGTGGTTACTTAAGAGTCTTCGGGACTGGAAAATATCCCCCAAGTTCAGGGAAATTTAGCCAAAGTTGGTCAAAATCACGGTGCGCGTTAGGCGGTCTCGCTCACTTTTTCAGTCTTAAAGTGAAGTGAAGCTTTATTTCTGCCCAGGAGCTTGAAAGTGAGCGTTCAAAAAGTTTCCCTGTGTTTATTTCACTGCAAACCAAAGCCATCAGGAGCTAGTTTAGAGTTCCCGGGACTAGAAAATATCCCCCAACTTCCTGGAAATCGAGCCGAAGTTGGTCAAAATCACGATTTGCGTAAGGTAGTCTCGGCTACTCTTTCAGTCTTAAAGTGAAGTGGGGCTATATTTCGGGCCAGAAGCTCGAAAGTGAGAGTTGAAAAAAGTTTTGCTGTGTTCATTTCACTGCAAACCAAGGCCATCAGGAGTCAGTTTAGCGTTCCCGGCACAAGAAAATATGCCCCAACGTCCGCGAAATTGAGCTGAGGTTGGTCAAAATCATGATGCCCCTAAAGCGGTCTCGGCTACTCTTTCTGTCTTTAAGTGAAGTGGGGCTATATTTCGGGCCAGAAGCCCGAAAGTGAGCGTTCAAAAAGTTTTGCTGTGTCCATTTCGCATCAAACCAAGGCCATCAGGGGTTAGTTTAGAGTCCCCGGGACTGAAAAATATTGCCCAACTTCTGGGGAATCGAACCGACGTTGATCAAAATCACGATGCGCGAAATGCGGTCTCGGCTACTGTTTCAGTCTTAAAGTGAAGTGGGGCTATATTTCGGCCCAGAAGCTCGAAAGTGAGCGTTCAAAAAGTTTTCTTGTGTGCATATCACTGCAAACCAAAGCGATCAAAAGTTAGTTTAGGGTCCCCGGGACAGGAAAATATTCCCCAAGTTCCGGGATAGCGAGCCGAAGTTGATCAAAATCACAATGCGCGTAAGGTGGTCTCGGTTACTCTTTAAGTCTTAAAGTAAAGTGGGGCTTTATTTCGGCCAGGAAGCTCGAAGGTGAGCGTTCAAAACGTTTTGCTCTGTCAATTTCACTGTAAACCAAGGCCATCAGGAGTTAGTTTAAAGTTCCTGGGACTGGAAATTATCCCCCAAGTTCCGCAATATCGACCCGAGGTTTGTCAAACTCACAATGCGAGCAAGGCGGTCTCGGCTACTCTTTCAGTCTTAAGTGAAGTGGGGCTATATTTCGGCCCAGAATCTCGAAAGTGTGCGTTCAAGAAATTGTGCTGTGTCCATTTCAATGCAAACCAAGGCAATCAGGAGTTAGTTTAGAGTCCCCGGGACTGGAAAATATCCCCCAAGTCCCAGGAATTGGAGCCGAAGTTGATCAAATTCATGATGCGCGTAACGTGGTCTCGGCTACTGTGTGAGTCTTAAAGTTAAGTGTGCCTATATTTCGGCCCACAAGCTCGAACGTGAGCGTTCAAAAAGTTTTGCTGTGTTCATTTCACTTCAAAACAAGGCCATCAGTACTTAGTTTAGCGTCCAAGAGACTGGAAAATATACCCCAAGTTCCGGGAAATCCATTCCAAGTTCGTCAAAATTACGATATACGTAAGGCGGTTTAGGCTACTCTTTCAGTCTTATAGTCAAGTCGGGCTATATTTCTGTCCAGAAGCTCGAAAGTGAGCGTTCAAAAAGTTTTGCTGTGTACATTTCACTGCAAACCAAAGCTATCAAAAGTTACTTTAGGGTCCCCGGGACTGGAAAATATTCCCCAACTTCCGGGAAAGCGAGCCGAAGTTGATCAAAATCACGATGCGCGAAATGCGGTCTCGGCTACTGTTTTAGTCTTAAAGTAAAGTGTGGCTATATTTCGGCCCAGCAGCTCGAAAGTGAGCGTTCGAAAAGTTTTGCTCTTTCCATTTCAATGCAAAGCAAGGCGATCAGGAGTTTAGAGTCCCCGGGACTGGAAAATATCCTCCAAGTTCCGAGAAATCGATCCGAAAATGGTCAAAATCACGATGCGCGTCAGGCGGTCTCGGCTACTATTTCAGTCTGAAAGTGAAGTGGGATTCTATTTCGGCCCAGAAGCTACAAAGAGAGTGTTCAAAATGCTTTCCTTTGTCCATTTGACTGGAAACCAAGGCCATCAGGAGTTAGTTTAGAGCTCGCGGAAATGGAATACATCCCCCAAGTTCAGGGAAACCGACCCGAAGTTGGTCAAAATCACGATTTGCGCAAGACGGTCTCGGCTACTCTTTCAGTCTTAAAGTGGGGCTATATTTCGGCCCAGAAGCTCAAAAGTGAGCGTTCAAAAAGTTTTCCTGTATCCATTTCAATGCAAACCAAGACAATCAGGAGTTAGTTTAGAGTCCCCGGGACTGGAAAATATCCCCCAAGTTCTGGCAAATCGAGCCGAAGTTGGTCAAAATCACGGTGCGCTTTAGGCGGTGTGGGCTACTCCTTCAGTCTTAAAGTGAAGTGGGGCTCTATTTCGGCCCACAAGCTCAAAGCTCAAAAAAAAATTACTGTGTCTATTTCACTGCAAACCAAGGCTATCAGGAGTTAGTTTAGAGTCCCCTGGAGTGGAATGTATTTCCCAAGTTCCGGAAAATCGACAAGACGTTGGTCAAAATCACGATGCGCGTAAGACGGTCTCGGCTACTCTTTCAGTCTTAAAGTGAAGTGGGGCTATATTTCGGCCCAGAAGCTCAAAAGTGAGCATTCAAAAAGTTTTGCTGTATCCATTTCAATGCAAACCAAGGCCATTAGGGGTTACTTAAGAGTCCTGAGGACTGGAAAATATCCCCCAAGTTGCGGTAAATCGAGCCGAAGTTGGTCAAAATCACGATGTGCGTAAGGTGGTCTCGGCTACTCTTTCAGTCTTAAAGTGAAGTGGGGCAATATTTCGGCCCAGAGGCTCGAAAGTGAGTGTTTAAAAAGTTTTGCTCTGTCACTTTCACTGCAAACCAAGGCCATCAGAAGTTAGTTTAGAGTCCCCGGGACTGGAAAGTATCCCCCAAGTCCCGGGAAATCGAGCCGAAGTTGATCAAATTCATGATGCGCGTAACGTGGTCTCGGCTACTGTGTCAGTCCTAAAGTGAAGTGTGGCTATATTTCGGCCCACAAGCTAGAAAGTGAGCGTTCAAAAAGTTTTGTTGTGTCCATTTTACTTCAAAACAAGGCCATCAGGACTTAGTTTAGCGTCCAAGGGACTGCAAAATATCCCCCAAGTTCCGGGAAATCCATTCGAAGTTCGTCAAAATTACGATGCGCGTAAGGCGGTCTCATGTACTCTTTCAGTCTTAAAGTAAAGTGGGGCTATATTTCTGCCCAAAAGCTCCAAAGTTGTGCTCTGTCCATTTCACTGAAAACCAAGGCCATCAGGAGTTACTTTAGAGTCCCTTTGACTGGAATATATCCCCCATGTTTCGGGAAATAAAGGCGAAATTGGTCAAATTCACGATTCGCTCAAGACGGTCTCGCCTACTCTTTCAGTCTTTAAGTGAAATGGGGCTCTATTTCGGCCCAGAAGCTCGAGAGTGAGCCTTCAAAAACCGTGGCTGTGTCCATTTCACTGCAAACCAAGACAAGCAGGAGTTAGTTGAGAGTCCCCGGGACTGGAAAATATTCCCCAAGTTCCGGGAAATCAACCCGAAGTTTGTCAAAATCACGATGCGCGTAAGGCGGTCTCGGCTACTCTTTCAGTGTTAAAGTAATGGGGGGCTATATTTTGGCCCAGAAGCTCGAAATTGAGCGTTTAAAAACTTTTGCTGGGTCCATTTTACTGCAAACCAAGGCCATCCGGAATTAGTTTACAGTCCTCAGAACTGGAATATATCCCCTTAGTTGCGGCAAATCGAGCCGAAGTTTCTCAAAATCACGATGCACGTAAGGCGGTCTCGGTTACTCTCTCAGTCTTCAAGTGAAGTGGGCTTCTATTTCGGTTCAGAAGCTCGAAAGTATGCGTTCAAAAGCTTTTTCTGTTTCCGTTTCACTGCAAACCAAGACCAGCACGAGTTAGTTTAGAGTCCCCGGGACTGGAAACTATTTCGTACGTTCCGGGAAATCGAGCCGAAGTTGATCAAAATCACGATGCGCGAAACGTGGTCTCGGCTACTGTTTCAGTCTTAAAGTGAAGTATGGCTATATTTCGGCCCACAAGCTCGAAAGTGAGCGGTCAAAAAGCTTTGCTGTGTCCATTTCACTGCAAAACAAGGCCATCGGCACCTAGTTTAGCGTCCAAGGGACTGGAAAATCTCCCCCAAGTTCCGCGAAATCCACCCGAGGTTTGTCAAACTCACGATGCGCGTAAGGCGGTCTCGGCTACTTTTTCAGTATTAAAGTAAAGTGGGCTATATTTCGGCCCAGAAGCTTGAAGGTGAGCGTTCAAAAAGTTTTCCTGTCTCCATTTCACCGCAAACCAAGGCCATCAAGCGTTAGTTTAGAGTCCCTGGGACTGGAAAGTATCCTCCAAGTTCCGGAAAATCGATTCGAGGTTGGTCAAAATCACGATGCGCGCACGCCGGTCTCGGCTACTCTTTAAGTCGTAAGTGATGTGGGACTATATTTCGGCCCAGAAGCTCGAAAGTGTGCGTTCAAAATCTTGTGCTGTGTGAATTTCACTGGAAACCATTCTCCAAGTTCCAGGAAGTGGCGCGGAAGTTGATGAAAATTACGATGCGCGTAACGGGCTCTCGGCTATTCTTTCAGTCTTAAATTTAAGTAGGGCTATATTTCGGCCCTGAAGCTCGAAGGAGAGCGTTCAAAATGTTTTGCTCTGTTCATTAAACTGCAAACCAAGGTCATCGGGAGTTAGTTTAGCGTCCCCGAGACTTTAAATTATGTGCCAATTTCCGGAAAATCAAGCAAAAGTGGCCCAAAATCACGATGCGCGTAAGGCGGTCTCGGCTACTCTTTCAGTCTTAAAATTAAGGGGGCCTATATTTCGGCCGAGAAGCTCAACACCGAGCGTGCGCTCCTTTTGCCTGTGTACATATCACTGAAAACTAAGTTCATCAGGAGTTAGCATAGAGTCCTCGGGACTGGAAAATATTCCCCGAATTCCGGCAAATCGAGCCAAAGATGCTCAAAATCACGATGCGCGTAAGGCGGTCTCGGCTACTCGTTTACTCCGAAAATGAAGTGGGGCTATATTTCGGTTCTACAAGCTCCACACCGAGCGTGCTCTCCTTTTACCTGTGTCCATTTCACTAAGAACTAAGTCCATCAGAGATAGTTTAGAATCCTCGAGACTGGAAGCTATCCTCCAAGTTTCGGCAAATTGAGCCATACTTTCTTAAAATTACGATAAGCCTACGGCAGTTTCGTTTACTCTTTCAGTCTTAAAATGAACTGGGGCTACATTTCGGCCTAGAAGCTCGACACCGAGCGTGCGCTCCTGTTACCTGTGACCATTTTACTGAAAACTAAGGCCATCAAGAGTTAGGGTAGAGTCCCCGGGACTGGAAAATATCCCCCAAGTTTTGGCAGATCGAGCCATAGTGGCTAAAAATTTCGATGCGCTTAAAGCGGTTTCGTGTACACTTTCAGTCTTAAAATAAAGTGGGGCTATATTTCGGCCTACAACCTGGAAACCTAGCCTGCGCCCTTTTGCCTGTGTCCATTTCACTAAAAACCAAGGCATTCAGGAGTTAGTTTAGAGCTTCCGGGACTGGAAAATATTCCCCAAGTCCAAGGAAATCAAGCCGAAGTTCGACAAAATTACCATGCGCGTAAGGCGGTCCCGGCTACTCTTTAGTCTTAAAGTGAAATGGGGCTATATTTCGGCCCAGAAGCTCGAAAGTGAACGTTCAAAAAGTTTGGCTCTGTCCATTTCACTGAAAACTAAGGCAATCAGGAATTAGCTTCGAGTGCCCGGGACTGGGAATTATCTCCCAAGTTAAGGGAAATCGAGCCGAAGTAGCCCAAAATTACGATGCGCGTAAGGCGGTCTCGGCTAGTCTTTCAGTCTAAAAGTGAAGTAGGGCTATGCTTCGGCCTAGAACCTCAAAAGTTAGCGTTCAAAAAGTTTTGCTGTGTCCATTTCACTGCAAACCAAGGCAATCAGGAGTTAGTTTAGAGTCCCCGGTCCCGGAAAATATCCCCCATTTCCCAGGAAATCGAGCCAAAGTTGGTCAAACTCACGATGCGCGTAAGGCGGTCCTGGTTACTCTTTCATTCTTAAAGTGAACTTGGGCAATATTTCCGCCCACAAGCTCAAAAGTGAGCGTTCAAAAAGTTTTGCTGTGTCCATTTTACTGCGGTCCAAGGACGTCGGGGGTCAGTTTAGAGTCCCCGGGACTGGAAAATATCCCCCAAGTTCCGGGAAATTTAACCAAAGTTGGTCTAAATCACGACGCGCGTACGGCGGTCTCGGCTACTGTTTCAGTCTTAAAGTAAAGTGTGGCTATATTTCGGCCCAGAAGCTCGAAAGTGAGCGTTCAAAAAGTTTTGCTGTGTCCATTTCACTCCAAAACAAGGCCATCAGGACTTAGGTTAGCGTCCAAAGGACTGGAAAATGTTCCCCAAGTTCCGGGAGATCCACCCGAAATTTTTCAAAATCACAATGCGCGTAAGGTGGTCTCGGTTACTCTTTAAGTCTTAAAGTAAAGTGAGGCTTTATTTGGCTTAGGAAGCTCAAAGGTGAGCGTTCAAAAAGTTTTGCTCTGTCCATTTCACTGCAAACCAAGGCCATCAGGAGTTAGTTTAGAGTTCCTGGGACTGGAAAATATCCCCAAGTTCCGCAATATCGACCCGAAATTTGTCAAACTCACGATGCGAGCAAGGCGGTCTCGGCTACTCTTTCAGTCTAAAGTGAAGTGGGGCTATATTTCGGCCCAGAAGCTCGAAAGTGTGCGTTCAAAAAATTGTGCTGTGTCCATTTCAATGCAAACCAAGGCCATCAGGAGTTACTTGAGAGTCCCCGGGACTGGAAAATATCCCCCAAGTCCCGGGAATTGGAGCCTAAGCTGATCAAATTCATGATGCGCGTAACGTGGTCTCGGCTACTGTTTCAGTCTTAAAGTCAAGTGTGCCTATATTTCGGCCTACAAGCTAGAAAGTGAGCGTTCAAAACGTTTTGCTGTGTCCATTTCACTTCAAAACAAGGCCATCAGGACTTAGTTTAGCGTCCAAGGGACTCCAAAATATCCCCCAAGTTCCGGGAAATCCATTCGAAGTTCGTCAAAATTACGATATACGTTAGGCGGTTTCGGCTACTCTTTCAGTCTTAAAGTAAAGTCGGGCTATATTTCTGTCCAGATGCTGCAAAGTTGTGCTCTGTCCATTTCACTGAAAACCAAGGCCATCAGGAGTTACTTTAGAGTTCCTTTGACTGGAATATATCCCCCAAGTTTCGGGAAATAAAGGCGAAATTGGTCAAAATCACGATTCGCTCAAGACGGTCTCGCCTACTCTTTCAGTCTTAAAGTAAAATGGGGCTCTATTTCGGCACAGAAGCTCGAGAGTGAGCCTTCAAAAACTTTCCCTGTGTCCATTTCACTGCAAACCAAGACAAGCAGGAGTTAGTTGAGAGTCCCCGGGACTGGAAAATATCCCCCAAGTTCCGGGAAATCAACCCGAAGTTTCTCAAAATCACGATGCACGTATGGCGGTCTCGGCTACTCTTTCAGTCTTCAAGTGAAGTGGGCTTCTATTTCGGTCCAGAAGCTCGAAAGTATGCGTTCAAAAACTTTTTCTGTTTCCGTTTCACTGCAAACCAAGACAAGCACGAGTTAGTTTAGAGTCCCCGGGACTGGAAAATATTTCGCAAGTTCCGGGAAATCGAGCCGAAGTTGATCAAAATCACGATGCGCGAAACGTGGTCTCGGCTACTCTTTCAGTCTTAAAGTGAAGTATGGCTATATTTCGGCCCAGAAGCTCAAAAGTGAGCGTTCAAAAAGTTTTGCTGTGTCCATTTTACTGCAGACCAAGGACGTCGGGGGTCAGTTTAGAGTCCCCGGGACTGGAAAGTATCCCCCAAGCTTCGGGAAATTCAACCGAAGTTGGTCAAAATCACGACGCGCGTACGGCGGTCTCGGCTACTCTTTCAGTCTTAAAGTGAAGTGGGGCAATATTTCGGCCCAGAAGCTCGAAACTGAGGGTTAAAAAAGTTTTGCTGTATCAATTTCACTGCAAAACAAGGCCATCACGACTTAGTTTAGCGTCCAAGGGACTGGAAAATATCCCCCTATTTGCGGGAAATCGAGCCGAAGTATGCCAAAATCACGATGCGCGTAAGGCGATCTCGGCTACTCTTTCAGTCTTAAAGCTAAGTGGGGCTACATTTCGACCCATCAGCTCGAAAGTGAGCGTTCAAAAAGTTTTGCTGTGTCCGTTTAACTGCAAACTAAGGCCATCGGAAGTTACTTAAGCTTCCCCGGGAATTGAAAATATTCGCCAACTTCCGGGAAATCGAGCCGAAGTTAGTCAAAATTACGATGCGCGTAGGGCGGTCTCGGCTACTCTTTCAGTCTTAAAGTGAAGCAGGGCTATATTTCGGCCGAGAAGCTCGAAAGTGAGCGTTCAAAAAGTTTTGCTGTGTTCATTTCACTGCAAACCAAGGCAATCAGGAGTTAGTTTAGACTCCTCGGGACTGGAAAATATCGCCCAAGTTCGGGGAAATCGAGCCGAATTTTGTCAAAATCACGATGCGCGTACAGCGGTTTCGGCTACTCTTTCATTCATAAAGTAAAGTGGGGCTATATTTCGGCCCAGAAGCTAGAAAGTGAAAGTTCAAAAAGTTTTGCTGGGTCCATTTCACTGCAAACCAAGCCACATCAGCAGATTGTTTCCAGTGTCCGGGATATCAAAATATCCCCCAAGTCCCGGGAAATCGAGCCGTCAAAATCACGATGCGCGTAAAGCAGTCTCGGCTACTCTTTTAGTCTCAACGTGACGTGGCTGTATATTTCGGCTCAGACGCTCGAAAGTGAGCGCTCAAAAAGTTTTGCTCTCTCAATTTAACTGAAAACCAAGGCCATCATGAGTTATTTAAGAGTCCATTGGACTGGAAAATATCACTTAAGTTCTGGCAAGTCAAGCCGAAGTTGGTCAAAACCACGATGCGTCTAAGGGAGTCTCGGCTACTATTTCAGTCTTAAAGTGAAGTGGGGCTATATTTCGGCCCAGAATTTCGAAAGTAAGCGTTGAAAAAAATTTGCTGTGTCATTTCACTGCAGACCAAGGCCATTAGGGGTTAGTTTAGAGTCCTTGGGACTTGAATATATCCCCCAAGTTTCGGGAAATCGACCTGAAGTTGGTCAAAATCACGACGCGCGTAAGACGGTGTCGGCTACTCTTTCAGTCTTAAACTGAAGTGGGGCTATATTTCGGCTCAGAAGCCCGAAGGGGAGCGTTGAAAAAGTTTTGCTCTCTCCATTTCAATGCAAACCAAGGCAATCAGGAGTTACTTTAGAGTCCCCGGTACCGGAAAATATTCCCCATTTCCCGGGAAATCGAGCCAAAGTTGGTCAAAATCACGATGTGCGTAAGGCGGTCTGGGCTATTCTTTCATTCTTAAAGTGAAGTCGGGCTATATTTCGGCCCAGAAGCTAGAAAGTGAAAGTTCAAAAAGTTTTGCTGTGTCCATTTCACCGCGAGCCAAGCCACATCAGGAGATAGTTTACAGTTTCCGGGACATCAAAATATCCCCCAAGTTCCGCGAAATCGAGCCGAAGTTTGTCAAAATCACGATGCGCGTAAATCAGTCTCGGCTACTCTTTGAGTCTTAAAGTTACGTGGCTGTATATTTCGGCCCAGAAGCTCGAAAGTGAGCGTTCAAAAAGTTATGCTGTGCCCATTTCACTGCAAAGCAAGGCCCTCAGGAAGTAGTTTACAGTCCCTGCAACTGGAAAATATCCCCCAAGTTCCACGCAATCGAGACGAAGTTGGTCAAAATAACGATTCGCGTAAGGTGGTCTCGGCTACTCTTTCAGTCTTAAAGTGAAGTATGGCTATATTTCGGTCCAGAAGCTCGAAAGTGAGCGTTCAAAAAGTTTTCCTCTCTGAATTTCACTGAAAACCAAGGCCATCATGAGTTAGTTTAGACTCCCCGGGACTGGAAAATATCTTTTAAGTTCTGGCAACTCAAGCCGAAGTTGGTCAATATCACGATGCGCCTAAGGCGGCCTCGGCTACTCTTTCAGTCTTAAGGTGAAGTGGGGCTCTATTTCGGCCCACAAGCTCCAAAGTGAGCGCTGCAAAAAATTTGCTGTGTCAATTTCACTGCAAACCAAGGCCATCAGGAGTTAGTTTAGAGTCCGCGGGACTGCAATATGTTTCCCAAGTTCCGGAAAATCGAGAAGACGTTGGTCAAAATCACGATGCGCGCAAGACAGTCTTGGCCAGTCTTTCAGTCTTAAAGTGAAGTGGGGCTTTATTTCGGCCAAAAAGCTCAAAAGTGAGCTTCAAAAAGTTTTGCTGTATCCATTTCAATGCAAACGAAGGCCATCAGGGGTTACGGAAGAGTCTTAGGGACTGGAAAATATCCCCCAAGTTCAGGGAAATTTAGCCGAAGTTGGTCAATATCACGGTGCACGTTAGCCGGTCTCGCTTACTGTTTCAGTCTTAAAGTGAAGTGAGGCTTTATTCCTGCCCAGGAGCTTGAAAGTGAGCGTTCAAAAAGTTTCCCTGTGTTTATTTCACTGCAAACCAAAGCCATCAGGAGCTAGTGTGGAGTCCCCGGGACTGGAAAATATCCCCCAACTTCCGGGAACTCGAGCCGAAGTTGGTCAAAATCACGATTTGCGTAAGGTAGTCTCGGCTACTCTTTCAGTCTTAAAGTGAAGTGGTGCTATATTTCGGGCCACAAGCCCGAAAGTGAGCGTTCAAAAAGTTTTGCTGTGTTCATTTCATTGCAAACCAAGGCCATCAGGAGTCAGTTTAGCGTCCCCGCGACAAGAAAATATGCCCCAAGGTCCGGGAAATTGAGCCGAGGTTGGTCAAAATCACGATGCCCCTAAAGTGGTCTCGGCTACTCTTTCTGCCTTAAAGTGAAGTCGGGCTATATTTCGGCCCAGAAGTCCGAAAGTGAGCGTTCAAAAAGTTTTCCTGTGTTCTTTGACTGAAAAACAAGGCCATCACGAATTAGTTTAGCGTCCCTGGGACTGGAAAATATTCCATAAGTTCCGGTAAATCGAGCTGAAGTTGGTCAAAATCACGATGCTCCCAAAGCGGTCTCGGGTACCGTTTCAGTCTTAAAGTGAAGTGGGACTATATCTCTGTCCAGAAGCTCGAAAGTGAGCGTTCGAAAAGTTTTACTGTGTGCATTTCACTGCAAACCAAAGCGATCAAAACTTAGTTTAGAGTCCCCGGGACTGGAAAATATTCCCCAAGTTCCGGGAAAGCGAGCCGAAGTTGATGAAAATCACGAAGCGAGAAATGCGGTCTCGGCTACTGTTTCAGTCTTAAAGTAAAGTGTGGCTATATTTCGGCCCACAAGCTCGAAAGTGAGCGTTTAAAAAGTTTTGCTGTGTCCATTTCACTGCAAAACAAAGCAATCAGGACTTAGTTTAGCGTCCAACGGACTGGAACAGGTTCCCTAAGTTCCGGGAGATCCACCCGAAGTTCGTCAAAATCACAATGCGCGTAAGGTGGTCTCGGTTACTCTTTAAGTCTTAAAGTAAAGTGGGGCTTTATTTCGGCCAGGAAGCTCGAAGGTGAGCGTTCAAAAAGTTTTGCTCTGTCCATTTCACTGCAAACCAAGGCCATCAGGAGTTAGTTTAGAGTTCCTGGGACTGGAAGATATCCCTCAAGTTCCGGAATATCGACCCGAGGCTTGTCAAACTCACGATGCGACCAAGGCGGTCTCGGCTACTCTTTCAGTCTTTAGTGAAGTGGGGCTATATTTCGGCCCAGAATCTCGAAAGTGTGCGTTCAAAAAATTGTGCTGTGTCCATTTCAATGCAAACCAAGGCGTCCAGGACTTAGTTTAGGGTCCCCGGGACTGGCAAATATCCCCCAAGTCCCGGGAATTGGAGCCGAAGCTGATCAAATTCATGATGCGCGTAACGTGGTCTCGGCTACTGTTTCAGTCTTAAAGTCAAGTGTGCCTATATTTCGGCCCACAAGCTAGAAAGTGAGCGTTCAAAAAGTTTTGCTGTGTCCATTTCACTTCAAAACAAGGCCATCAGGACTTAGTTTAGCGTCCAAGAGACTGGAAAATATCCCCCAACTTCCGGGAAATCCATTCGAAGTTCGTCAAAATTACAATATACGTAAGGCGATCTCGGCTACTCTTTCAGTCTTAAAGTAAAGTGTGGCTATATTTCGGCCCAGAAGCTCCAAAGTGGGCGTTCAAAAAGTTATGCTCTGCGTATTTCAGTGCAAACCAAGGCTATCCAGACTTAGTTTAGAGTCCCCCGGACTGGAAAATATCCCAAAAGTTGCGTGAAATCGAGCTGAACTTGGTCTAACTCACGATGCGCGTCAGGCGGTCTTGGCTACTATTTCAGTCTGAAAGTGAAGTGGGATTCTATTTCGGCCCAGAAGCTACAAAGAGAGTGTCCAAAAAGCTTTCCTTTCTCCATTTCAGTGAAAACCAAGGCCATCAGGAGTTAGTTTAGAGCTCGCGGAAATGGAATATATCCCCCAAGTTCTAGGAAACCGACCCGAGGTTGGTCAAAATCACGATTTGCGCAAGACGGTCTCGGCTACTCTTTCAGTCTTAAAGTAAAGTGGGGCTATATTTCGGTCCAGAAGCTCGAGAGTGAGCGTTCAAAAAGTTTCGCTCTGTCCATTTCACTGAAAACCAAGACAATCAGGAGTTAGTTTAGAGTCCCCGGGACTGAAAAATATCCCCCAAGTTCTGGCAAATGGAGCCGAAGTTGGTCAAAATCACAGTGCGCTTAAGGCGGTGTCGGCTACTCCTTCAGTCTTAAAGTGAAGTGGGGCTCTATTTCGGCCCACAAGCTCAAAGCTCAAAAAAATTACTGTCTATTTCACTGCAAACCAAGGCTATCAGGAGTTAGTTTAGAGTCCCCGGGAGTGGAATGTATTTCCCAAGTTCCGGAAAATCGACAAGACGTTGGTCAAAATCACGATGCGCGTAAGACGGTCTCGGCTACTCTTTCAGTCTTAAAGTGAAGTCGGGCTATATTTAGACCCACAAGCTCGAAAGTGAGCGTTCAAAAAGTTTTGCTGTGTCCATTTCACTGCAAACCAAGGCCATCAGGAGTTAGTTTAGAGTCCCCGGGACTGGAAAATATTCTCCAAGTTCCAGGAAATGGCGCCGAAGTTAATGAAACTTACGATGCGCGTAACGGGCTCTCGGCTATTCTTTCAGTCTTAAATTTAAGTAGGGCTATATTTCGGCCCTGAAGCTCGAAGGTGAGCGTTCAGAATGTTTTGCTGTGTTCAGTAAACTGCAAACCAAGGTCATCGGGAGTTAGTTTAGCGTCCCCGGGACTTTAAATTATTCGCCAACCTCCGGGAAATCGAGCAAAACGGGCCTAAAATCACGATGCGCGTAAGGCGGTCTCGGCTACTCTTTCAGTCTTAAAATGAAGTGGGGCTATATTTCGGCCAAGAAGCTCAACACTGACCGTGCGCTCCTTTTGCCTGTGTACATATCACTGAAAACTAAGTTCATCAGGAGTTAGCATAGAGTCCTCGGGACTGGAAAATATTCCCCGAATTCCGGCAAATCGAGCCAAAGATGCTCAAAATCACGATGCGCGTAAGGCGGTCTCGGTTACTCGTTTACTCCGAAAATGAAGTGGGGCTATATTTCGGTTCTACAAGCTCGACACCGAGCGTGCTCTCCTTTTACCTGTGTCCATTTCACTAAGAACTAAGTCCATCAGGAGATAGTTTAGAATCCTCGAGACTGGAAGCTATCCTCCAAGTTTCGGCAAATTGAGCCATACTTTCTTAAAATTACGATAAGCCTACGGCAGTTCCGTTTACTCTTTCAGTCTTAAAATGAACTGGGGCTACATTTCGGCCTAGAAGCTCGACACCGAGCGCGCGCTCCTGTTACCTGTGATCATTTTACTGAAAACTAAGGCCATCAAGATCGAGCCATAGTGGCTAAAAATTTCGATGCCCTTTAGGCGGTTTCGTGTACACTTTCAGTCTTAAAAAAAAATGGGGTTATATTTCGGCCTACAACGCGGAAACCTAGCTTGCGCCCCTTTTACCTGTGTCCATTTCACTAAAAACTAAGGCATTCAGGAGTTAGTTTATAACCTCCGGGACTGGAAAATATCCCCCAAGTCCCAGGAAATCAAGCCGACGTTCGACAAAATTACCCTGCGCGTAAGGCGGTCCCGGGTACTCTTTCAGTCTTAAAGTGCAGTGGGGCTATATTTCGGCCCAGAAGCTCGAAAGTGAACGTTCAAAGAGTTTGGCTGTGTCCATTTCGCCGAAAACCAAGGCCATCAGGAATTAGTTTTGAGTGCCCGGGACTGGGAATTATCTACCAAGTTCCGGGAAATGGAGCCGAAGTAGCCCAAAATCACGATGCGCGTAAGGCGGTGTCGGGTAGTCTTTCAGTCTTAAAGTGAAGTAGGGCTATGCTTCGGCCCAGAAGCTCAAACGTGAGCGTTCAAAAAGTTCTGCTGTGTCCATTTCACTGCAAACCAAGGCTATCAGGAGTTAGTTTAGAGTCCCCGGGAGTGGAATGTATTTCCCAAGTTCCGGAAAATCGACAAGACGTTGGTCAAAATCACGATGCGCGTAAGACGGTCTCGGCTACTCTTTCAGTCTTAAAGTGAAGTCGGGCTATATTTAGACCCACAAGCTCGAAAGTGAGCGTTCAAAAAGTTTTGCTGTGTCCATTTCACTGCAAACCAAGGCCATCAGGAGTTAGTTTAGAGTCCCCGGGACTGGAAAATATTCTCCAAGTTCCAGGAAATGGCGCCGAAGTTAATGAAACTTACGATGCGCGTAACGGGCTCTCGGCTATTCTTTCAGTCTTAAAGTGAAGTAGGGCTATGCTTCGGCCCAGAAGCTCAAACGTGAGCGTTCAAAAAGTTCTGCTGTGTCCATTTCACTGCAAACCAAGGCTATCAGGAGTTAGTTTAGAGTCCTCGGTACCGGAAAATATCCCCCATTTCCCGGGAAATCGAGCGAAAGTTTGTCAAAATCACGATCCGCGTAAGGCGGTCCCGGTTACTCTTTCATTCTTAAAGTGAACTTGGGCAATATTTCCGCCCAGAAGCTCAAAAGTGAGCGTTCAAAAAGTTGTGCTGTGTCCATTTTACTGCAGACCAAGGACGTCTGGCGTCAGTTTAGAGTTCCCGGGACTGGAAAATATCTCCAAAGCTCCGGGAAATTTAACCGAAGTTGGTCGAAATCACGACGCGCGTACGGCGGTCTCGACTACTCTTTCAGTCTTAAAGTGAAGTGGGGCAATATTTCGGCCCAGAAGCTCGAAACTGAGTGTTTAAAAACTTTTGCTGTGTCCATTTCACCGCAAAACAAGGCCATCACGACTTAGTTTAGCGTCCAAGGGACTGGAAATATCCCCCAAGTTACGGGAAATCCAACCGAAGTTAGTCAAAATCACGATGCGCTTAAGGGGTCTCGGCTACTCTTTCAGTCTTAAGGTAAAGTTGGCTTAGATTTAACTCCAGAAGCTCGAAAGTAAGGCTTCAAATATTTTTGTCTCTATTTCACTCACATCTTAGACAATCAGGAGTGAGTTTAGAGACTTTGGGACTGGCAAATATCTCCCAAGTTTCGCCAGATCGAGCCGAAGATCCTCAAAATCACAATGCGCGTAAGGCGCTCCCGCCTACTCTTTCAGTCTTAAAAAGAAGTAGGGCTATATTTCGGCCAGCAAGCTCGAAAGTGAGCGTTCAAAAAGTGTCCCTGTGTCCATTTCACTGGAAACCAAGGCCAGCAGGAGTTAGTTTAGAGTCCTCGGGACTGGAAAATATCCCCCTATTTGCGGGAAATCGAGCCGAAGTATCCCAAAATAACGATGCGCGTAAGGCGGTCTCGGCTACTCTTTCAGTCTTAAAGTTAAGTGGGGCTATATTTCGACCCATAAGCTCGAAAGTGAGCGTTCAAAAAGTTTTGCCGTGTCCATTAAACTGCAAACTAAGGCCATCGGAAGTTAGTTTAGCTTCCCCGGGAATTGAAAATATTCGCCAACTTCCGGGAAATCGAGCCGAAGTTGGTCAAAATTACGATACGCGTAAGGCGTTCTCGGCTACTCTTTCATTCTTAAAGTGAAGTAGGGCTATATTTCGGCCGAGAAGCTCGAAAGTGAGCGTTCAAAAAAATGTGCTGCGTCCATTTCACTGCAAACGAAGGCCATCAGCAGTTAGTTTAGAGTCCCCCGGACTGGAATATATCCCCGAAGTTCCGGGAAATCGAACGGAAGTTGGTCAAAATCACGATGCGCGTAAGACGGTCTCGGCTACTATTTCAGTCTTAAAGTAAAGTGGGGCTATATTTCGGCCCAGAAGCTCGAAAGTGACCTTTTAAAAATTTACGCTTTGTGCATTTAACTGCAAACCAAGGCCATGAGGAGTTAGTTTAAAGTCCCCCGGACTGGAAAATATCCCCCAAGTTCCGGGAAATCGAGCTGAACTTCGTCAAAATCACGATGCTCGTAAGGCGGTCACGGCTACTATTTCAGTCTTAAAGTGAAACACGGTTGTATTTCGGCCCAGAAGCTCGAAACTGAGCGTTCAAAAAGTTTTCCTGCGTCCATTTCACTGCAAACCAAAGCCATCAGGAGCTAATTTAGAGTCCTCGGGCCTTTAAAATATCGCCAAAATTCTAGAAAATCGAGCGGAAGATCCTCAAAATCACCATGCTTGTAAGGCGGTCTCGGCTACTCTTTCAGTCTTAAAGTGACGTGGGGCTATATTTCGGCCGAGAAGCTAGAAAATGAGTGTTCAAAAAGTTTTGCTGTGTTCATTTCACTGCAAACCACGGCCATCAGGAGTTAGTGTAGACTCCTCGAACTGGAAAATATCGCTCAAGTTCGGGGAAATTGAGCCGAATTTTCTCAAAATCACGATGCGCGTACGGCAGTCTCGGCTACTCTTTCATTCTTAAAGTGAACTGGGGCTATATTTCGGCTCAGAAGCTAGAAAGTGAAAGTTCAAAAAGTTTTGCTGTGTCCATTTCACCGCGAACCAAGCCACATCAGCAGATTGTTTACAGTGTCCGGGACATCAAAATATCCCCCAAGTTCCGCGAAATCGAGCCGAAGTTTGTCAAAATCACGATGCGCGTAAAGCAGTCTCGGCTACTCTTTTAGTCTCAAAGTGACGTGGCTGTATATTTCGGCCCAGAAGCTCGAAAGTGAGCGTTCAACAAGTTTTGCTCTCTCAATTTAACTGAAAACCAAGGCCATCATGAGTTAGTTTAGAGTCCACGGGACTGGAAAATATCCCTTAAGTTCTGGCAACTCAAGCCGAAGTTGGTCAAAATGACGATGCGTCTAAGGTGGTCTCGGCTACTATTTCAGTCTTAAAGTGAAGTGGGGCTATATTTCGGCCCAGGGTTTCGAAAGTAAGCGTTCAAAAAAATTTGCTGTGTCCATTTCACTGCAGATCAAGGCCGTCAGGGGTTAGTTTAGAGTCCTTGGGACTTGAATATATCCCCGAAGTTTCGGGAAATCGAGCCGAAGTTGGTCAAAATCACCATGCGCTAAGACGGTGTCAGCTACTCTTTCAGTCTTAAACTGAAGTGGGGCTATATTTCGGCTCAAAAGCCCCAAGGGGAGCGTTGAAAAAGTTTTGCTCTCTCCATTTCAATGCAAACCAAGGCAATCAGGAGTTACTTTAGAGTCCCCGGTACCGGAAAATATTCCCCATTTCCCGGGAAATCGAGCCAAAGTTGGTCAAAATCACGATGCGCGTAAGGCGGTCTGGGATCTTGTTTCATTCTTAAAGTGAGGTCGGGCTATATTTCGGCCAAGAAGCTCGAAAGTGAAAGTTCAAAAAAGTTTTGCTGTGTCTATTTCACCGCGAACCAAGCCACATCAGGAGATAGTTTACAGTCTCCGGGACATCAAAATATACCCCAAGTTCCGCGAAATCGAGCCGAAGTTTGTCAAAATCACGATCCGCGGAAAGCAGTCTCGGCTACTCTTTTAGTCTCAAAGTGACGTGGCTGTATATTTCGGCCCAGAAGCTCGAAAGTGAGCCTTCAAAAAGTTTTCCTCTCTGAATTTCACTGAAAACCAAGGCCATCATGAGTTAGTTTAGAGTCCCCGGGACTGGAAAATTTCCTATAAGTTGTGGCAACTCAAGCCGAAGTTGGTCAAAATCACGATGCGCGCAAGACGGTCTTGGCTAGTCTTTCAGTCTTAAAGTGAACTGGGGCTATATTTCGGCCCAGAAGCTCGAAAGTGAGCGTTGAAAAAGTTATGCTGTGCCCATTTCACTTTAAAGCAAGACCCTCAGCAAGTAGTTTACAGTCTCCGCAACGGGAAAATATCCGCCAAGTTCCGCGAAATCGAGACGAAGTTGGTCAAAATAACGATTCGCGTAAGGTGGTCTTGGCTACTCTTTCAGTCTTAAAGTGAAGTAGGGCTATATTTCGGTCCAGAAGCTCGAAAGTGAGCGTTCAAAAAGTTTTCCTCTCTGAATTTCACTGAAAACCAAGGCCATCATGAGTTAGTTTAGAGTTCCCGGGACTAGAAAATATCTTTTAAGTTCTAGCAACTCAAGCCCAAGATGGTCAATATCACGATGCGCCTAAGGCGGCCTCGGCTACTCTTTCACTCTTAAAGTGAAGTGGGGCTCTATTTCGGCCAAGAAGCTATAAAGTGAGCGCTGCAAAAAATTTGCTGTGTCCATTTCACTGCAAACGAACGCCATCAGGAGTTAGTTTAGAGTCCCCGGGACTGCAATATATTTCCCAAGTTCCGGAAAATCAATAAGACGTTGGTCAAAATCACGATGCACGGAAGACGGTCTTGGCTAGTCTTTCAGTCTTAAAGTGAAGTGGGGCTATATTGCGGCCCAGAAGCTCAAAAGTGAGCGTTCAAAAAGTTTTGCTGTATCCATTTCAATGCAAACGAAGGCCATCAAGGGTTACTTAAGAGTCTTCGGGACTGGAAAATATCCCCCAAGTTCAGGGAAATTTAGCCGAAGTCGGTCAAAATCACGGTGCGCGTTAGGCGGTCTCGCTTACTGTTTCAGTCTTAAAGTGAACTGAGGCTTTATTGCTGCCCAGGAGCTTGAAAGTGAGCGTTCAAAAAGTTTCCCTGTGTTTATTTCACTGCAAACCAAAGCCCTCAGGAGCTAGTTTAGAGTCCCCGGGACTGGAAAATATCCCCCAACTTCCGGGAAATCGAGCCGAAGGTCGTCAACATCACGATTTGCGTAAGGTAGTCTAGGCTACTCTTTCAGTCTTAAAGTGAAGTGGGGCTATATTTCGGGCCAGAAGCCCGAAAGTGAGCGTTCAAAAAGTTTTGTTGTGTTCATTTCACTGCAAACCAAGGCCATCAGGAGTCAGTTTAGCGTCCCCGGGACAAAAAAATATGCCCAAGGTCCGAGAAATTGAGCCGAGGTTGGTCAAAATCACGATGCCCCTAAAGTGGTCTCGGCTACTCTTTCTGTCTTAAAGTGAAGTGGGGCTATATTTCGGGCAAGAAGCCCGAAAGTGAGCATTCAAAAAGTTTTGCTGTGTTCTTTGACTGAAAAAGAAGGCCATCACGAGTTAGTTTAGCGTCCCTCGGACTGGAAAATATTCCCCAAGTTCCGGTAAATCGAGCTGAAGTTGGTCAAAATCACGATCCTCCCAAAGCGATCTCGGCTAGCCTTTCAGTCTTAAAGTGACGTGGGGCTATATTTCTGTCCAGAAGCTCGAAAGTGAGCGTTCAAAAAGTTTTGCTGTGTGCATTTCACTGCAAACCAAAGCGATCAAAACTTAGTTTAGAGTCCCCGGGACTGGAAAATATCCCCCAAGTCCCGGGAATTGGAGCCGAAGTTGATCAAATTCATGATGCGCGTAACGTGGTCTCGGCTACTGTTTCAGTCTTAAAGTAAAGTGTGGCTATATTTCGGCCCACAAGCTCGAAAGTGAGCGTTCAAAAAGTTTGGCTGTGTCCATTTCACTTCAAAACAAGGCCATCAGGACTTAGTTTAGCGTCCAAGGGACTAATAAATATACGCCAATTCCGGGAAATCCATTCGAAGTTCGTCAAAATTACGATATACGTAAGGCGGTTTCGGCTACTCTTTCAGTCTTAAAGTAAAGTCGGGCTATATTTCTGTCCAGAAGCTCGAAAGTGAGCGTTCAAAAAGTTTGCTGTGTGCATTTCACTGCAAACCAAAGCTATCAAAAGTTAGTTTAGGGTCCCCGGGACTGGAAAATATTCCCCAAGTTCCGGGAAAGCGAGCCGAAGTTGATCAAAATCACGATGCGGGAAATGCTGTCTCGGCTACTGTTTCAGTCTTAAAGTAAAGTGTGGCTGTAATTCGGCCCACAAGCTCGAAGTCGAGCGTTCAAAACGTTTTCCTCTCTCCATTTCAACGCAAAGCAAGGCGATCAGGAGTTAGTTTAGAGTCCCCGGTACCGGAAAATATCCCCCATTTCCCGGGAAATCGAGCCAAAGTTGGTCAAAGTCACGATGCGCGTAAGGCCGTCCCGGTTACTCTTTCATTCTCAAAGTCAACTGGGGCAATATTGCCGCCCAGAAGCTCGAAAGTGAGCGTTCAAAAAGTTGTGCTGTGTCCATTTCACTCCACACCAAGGCCATCAGGAGTTACTTTAGAGTCCGCGGGACTGGAAAATATCCCCCAAGTTCCGGGAAATCGAGCCGAAGTTGGTCAAAATTACGATGTGCGTAAGGCGGTCTCGGCTACTCTTTCACTCTCAAAGTGAAGTGGAGCTATATTTCGGCCCAGAAGCTCAAAAGTGAGCGTTCAAAAAGTTTTGCTGTGTCCATTTTACTGCAGACCAAGGACGTCGGGGGTCAGTTTAGAGTCCCCGGGACTGGAAAATATCCCCCAAGTTCGGGGAAATCGAGCCGAATTTTGTCAAAATCACGATGCGCGGACGGCAGTCTCGGCTACTCTTTCATTCTTAAAGTGAACTAGGGCTATATTTTGGCCCAGAAGCTAGAAAGTGAAAGTTCAAAAAGTTTTGCTGTGTCCATTTCACCGCAAACCAAGCCACATCAGCAGATTGTTTACAGTGTCCGGGACATCAAAATATCTCCCAACTCCCGGGAAATCGAGCCAAAGTTTGTCAAAATCACGATGCGCGTAAAGCAGTCTCGGCTACTCTTTTAGTCTCAAAGTGACGTGGCTGTATATTTCGGCCCAGAAGCTCGAAAGTGAGCGTTCAAAAAGTTTTGCTCTCTCAATTTAACTGAAAACCAAGGCCATCATGAGTTAGTTTAGAGTCCACGGGACTGGAAAATATCCCTTAAGTTCTGGCAACTCAAGCCGAAGTTGGTCAAAATGACGATGCGTCTAAGGTGGTCTCGGCTACTATTTCAGTCTTAAAGTGAAGTGGGGCTATATTTCGGCCCAGAGTTTCGAAAGTAAGCGTTCAAAACAATTTGCTGTGTCCATTTCACTGCAGACCAAGGCCATCAGGGTTTAGTTTCGAGTCCTTGTGACTTGAATATATCCCCGAAGTTTCGGGAAATCGAGCCGAAGTTGGTCAAAATCACCATGCGCGTAAGACGCTGTCGGCTACTCTTTCAGTCTTAAACTGAAGTGGGGCTATATTTCGGCTCAGAAGCCCCAAGGGGAGCGTTGAAAAAGTTTTGCTCTCTCCATTTCAATGCAAACCAAGGATATCAGGAGTTACTTTAGAGTCCCCGGTACCGGAAAATATTCCTCATTTCCCGGGAAATCGAGCCAAAGTTGGTCAAAAACACGATGCGCGTAAGGTGGTCTCGGCCACTGTTTCAGTCTTTGAAGTGGGGCAATATTTCGGCCCAGAAGCTCGAGAGTGAGTGTTTAAAAAGTTTTCCTCTCTCACTTTCAGTGCAAACCAAGGCCATCAGAAGTTAGTTTAGAGTCCCCGGGACTGAAGAATATTCCCCAACTTCCGGGAAAGCGAGCCGAAGTTGATGAAAATCACGATGCGCGAAATCCGGTCTAGGCTACTGTTTCAGTCTTAAAGTAAAGTGTGGCTATATTTCGGCCCACAAGCTCGAAAGTCAGCGTTCAAAAAGTTTTGCTCTGTCCATTTCACTGAAAACCAAGGCGATCAGGAGTTAGTTTAGAGTCCCCGGGACTGGAAAATATCCCCCAAGTTCCGAGAAATCGATCCGAAAATGGTCAAAATCACCATGCGCGTAAGGCGATCTCGGCTACTCTTTCAGTCTTAAAGTGAAGTGGGGCTATATTTCGGCCCAGAAGCTCCAAAGTGGGCGTTAAAAAAGTTATGCTGTGCGGATTTCAGTGCAAACCAAGGCCATCCAGAGTTAGTTTAGAGTCCCCCGGATTGTAAAATATGCCAAAATTTGCGTGAAATCGAGCTGAACTTTTTCTAACTCACGATGCGCGTGAGGCGGTCTCGGCTACTATTTCACTCTGAAAGTGAAGTGGAATGTATTTCGGCCCAGAAGCTACAAAGAGAGTGTTCAAAAAGCTTTCCTTTGTCCATTTCACTGAAAACCAAGGCAATCAGGAGTTAGTTTAGAGCCCGCGGAAATGGAATATATCCCTCAAGTTCCGGGAAACCGACCCGAAGATGGTCAACATCACGATTTGCGCAAGACGGTCTCGGCTACTCTTTCAGGCTTAAAGTAAAGTGGGGCTATATTTCGGTCTAGAAGCTCGAGAGTGAGCGTTCAAAAAGTTTCGCTCTGTCCATTTCACTGAAAACCAAGACAATCAGGAGTTAGTTTAGAGTCGCCGGGAGTGGAAAATGTCCCCCAAGTTCCGGGAAATCGAGCCGAAGTTGGTGAAAATCACGGTGCGCTTAAGGCGGTGTCGGCTACTCCTTCAGTCTTAAAGTGAAGTGGGGCTCTATTTCGGCCCACAAGCTCAAAGCTCAAAAAAAATTACTGTGTCTATTTCACTGCAAACCAAGGCTATCAGGAGTTAGTGTAGAGTCCCCGGGACTGGAATGTATTTCCCAAGTTCCGGAAAATCGAGAAGACGTTGGTCAAAATCACGATGCGCGTAAGACGGTCTCGGCTACTCTTTAAGTCTTAAAGTGAAGTGGGGCTATATTTCGGCCTACAACCTGGAAGCCCAGCGTGCGCCCCTTTTACCTGTGTCCATTTCACTAAAAACCAAGGCATTCAGGAGTTAGTTTAGAGCTTCCGGGACTGGAAAATGTCCCCCAAGTCCCAGGAAATCAAGCCGAAGTTCGACAAAATTACCATGCGCGTAAGGCGGTCCCGGCTACTCTTTCAGTCTTAAAGTGAAATGGGGCTATATTTCGGCCCAGAAGCTCAAACGTGACCGTTCAAAAAGTTGTGCTGTGTCCATTTCACTGCAAACCAAGGCAATCAGGAGTTAGTTTAGAGTATCCGGTACCGGAAAATATCCCCCATTTCCCGGGAAATCAAGCCAAAGTTGGTCAAAATCACGATGCGCGTAAGGCGGTCCCGATTACTCTCTCATTCTTAAAGTGAACTGGGGCAACATTTCCGGCCAGAAGCTGGAAAGTGAGCGTTCAAAAAGTGGTGCTGTGTCCATTTCACTCCAAAACAAGGCCATCAGGAGTTACTTTAGAGTCCGCGGGACTGGAAAATATCCCCCAAGTTCCGGGAAATCGAGCCGAAGTTGGTCAAAATTACGACGGGCGTAAGGCGGTCTCGGCTACTCTTTCACTCTTAAAGTGAAGTGGAGCTATATTTCGGCCAGAAGCTCAAAAGTGAGCGTTCAAAAAGTTTTGCTGTGTCCATTTTACTGCAGACCAAGGACGTCGGGGGTCAGTTTAGAGTCCCCGGGACTGGAAAATATCCCCCAAGCTCCCGGAAATTTAACCGAACAGTGTCAAAATCACGACGCGCGTACGGCGGTCTCGGCTACTCTTTCTATCTTAAAGTGAAGTGAGGCAATATTTCGGCCCAGAAGCTCGAAACTGAGTGTTTAAAAACTTTTGCTGTGTCCATTTCACTGCAAAACAAGGCCATCACGACTTAGTTTAGCGTCCAAGGGACTGGAAATACCCACCAAGCTACGGGAAATCCACCCGAAGCTAGTCAAAATCACTATGCGCTTAAGGGGGTCTCGGTTACTCTTTCAGTCTTAAGGTAAAGTGGGCTTAGATTTAACTCCAGAAGCTCGAAAGTAAGGCTTCAAAAATTTTTGTCTCTATTTCACTCACATCTTAGACAATCAGGAGTGAGTTTAGAGACTTTGGGACTGGAAAATATCTCCCAAGTTTCGCCAGATCGAGCCGAAGATCCTCAAAATCACAATGCGCGTAAGGCGCTCCCGCCTACTCTTTCAGTCCTAAAAAGAAGTAGGGCTATATTTCGGCCAGCAAGCTCGAAAGTGCGCGTTCAAAAAGTGTTCCTGTGTCCATTTCACTGGAAACCAAGGCCAGCAGGAGTTACTTTAGCGTCCCCGGGACTGGAAAATATCCTCCTATTTGCGGGAAATCGAGCCGAAGTATCCCAAAATAACGATGCGCGTAAGGCGGTCTCGGCTACTCTTTCAGTCTTAAAGTAAAGTGGGCTATATTTCGACCCATAAGCTCGAAAGTGAGCGTTCAAAAACTTTTGCTGTGTCCATTTAACTACAAACTAAGGCAAGCGGAAGTTAGTTTAGCTTCCCCGTGAATTGAAAATATTCGCCAACTTTCGGGAAATCGAGCCGAAGTTAGTCAAAATTACGATGCGCGTAAGGCGGTCTCGGCTACTCTTTCAGTCTTAAAGTGAAGTAGGGCTATATCTCGGCCGAGAAGCTCGAAAGTGAGCGTTAAAAAAATGTGCTGTGTCCATTTCACTGCAAACCAAGGCCATCAGCAGTTAGTTTAGAGTCCCCGGGACTGGAATATATCCCCAAAGTTCCGGGAAATCAAACGGAAGTTGGTCAAAATCACGATGCGCGTAAGACGGTCTCGGCTACTATTTCAGTCTTAAAGTAAAGTGGGGCTATATTTCGGCCCAGAAGCTCGAAACTGACCCTTCAAAAAGTTACGCTTTGTGCATTTGACTGCAAACCAAGGCCATCAGGAGTTAGTTTAAAGTCCCCCGGACTGGAAAATATCCCCCAAGTTCGGGGAAATCGAGCTGAACTAGCTCAAAATCACGATGCTCGTAAGGCGGTCTCGGCTACTATTTCAGTCTTAAAGTGAAATACGGTTGTATTTCGGCCCAGAAGCTCGAAACTGAGCGTTCAAAAAGTTTTCCTGCGTCCATTTCACTGCAAACCAAGGCCATCAGGAGTTAGTTTAGAGTCCCCGGGACTTGAAAATATCGCCAAAATTCTAGAAAATCGAGCGGAAGTCGCTCAAAATCACGATGCGCGTAAAGCGGTCTCGGCTACTCTTTCAGTCTTAAAGTGAAGTGGGGCTATATTTCATCCCAGAAGCTCGAAAATAAGCCTTCAAAAAGTGTTACTGTGTTGATGTCACTGCAAACCAAGGCCATCAGGAGTTAGTTTAGACTCCTCGGGACTGGAAAATATCGGCCAAGTTCGAGGAAATCGAGCCGAATTTTGTCAAAATCACGATGCGCGTAGGGCGGTCTCGGCTACTCTTTCATTCTTAAAGCGAACTGGGCTTATATTTTGGCCGAGAAGCTAGAAAGTGAAAGTTCAAAAAGTTTTGCTGTGTTCATTTCACTGCAAACCAAGGCCATCAGGAGTTAGTTTAGACTCCTCGGCACTGGAAAATATCTCCAAAGTTCGGGGAAATCGAGCCGAATTTTATCAAAATCACGATGCGCGTAATGCGGTCTCGGCTACTCTATCATTCTTAAAGTGAACTGGGGCTATATTTCGGCCCACAAGCTAGAAAGTGAAAGTTCAAAAAGTTTTGCTGTGTCCATTTCACCGCAAACCAAGCCACATCAGCAGATTGTTTACAGTGTCCGGGACATCAAAATATCCCCCAAGTTCCGGGAAATCGAGCCGAAGTTTGTCAAAATCACGATGCGCGTAAAGCAGTCTCGGCTACTCTTTTAGTCTTAAAGTGACGTGGCTGTATATTTCGGCCCAGAAGCTAGAAAGTGAGCGTTCAAAAAGATTTGCTCTCTCAATTTAACCGAAAACCAAGGCCATCATGAGTTAGTTTAGAGTCCACGCGACTGGAAAATATCCCTTAAGTTCTGGCAACTCAAGCCGAAGTTGGTCAAAATCACGATGCGTCTAAGGCGGTCTCGGCTACTATTTCAGTCTTAAAATGAAGTGCGGCTATATTTCGGCCCAGAATTTCGAAAGGAAACGTTCAAAAAAATTTGCTGTGTCCATTTCACTGCAGACCAAGGCCATCAGGGGTTAGTTTAGAGTCCTTGGGACTTGAATATATACCCGAAGTGTCGGGAAATCGAGCCGAAGTTGGTCAAAATCACCATGCGCGTAAGACGGTGTCGGCTACTCTTTCAGTCTTAAACTGAAGTGGGGCTATATTTCGGCTCAAAAGCCCGAAGGGGAGCGTTGAAAAAGTTTTGCTCTCTCCATTTCAATGCAAACCAAGGATAGCAGGAGTTACTTTTGAGTCCCCGATACCGGAAAATATTCCCCATTTCCCGGGAAATCGAGCCAAAGTTGGTCAAAATCACGATGCACGTAAGGCGGTCTCGGCTATTCTTTCATTCTTAAAGTGAAGTAGGGCTATATTTCGGCCCAGAAGCTCGAAAGTGAGGGTTCAAAAACTTTTCCCCTCTGAATTTCACTGAAAACCAAGGCCATCATGAGTTAGTTTAGAGTCCCCGGGACTGGAAAATATCTTTTAAGTTCTGGCAACTCAAGCCGAAGTTGGTCAAAATCACAATGCGCCTAAGGCGGCCTCGACTACTCTTTCAGTCTTAAAGTGAAGTGGGGCTCTATTTCCGCCCAGAAGCTCCAAAGTGAGCGCCGGAAAAAAATTGCTGTGTCAATTTCACTGGAAACCAAGGCCATCACGAGTTAGTTTAGAGTCCCCGGGACTGCAAAATATTTCCCAAGTTCCGGAAAATCAATAAGACGTTGGTCAAAATCACGGTGCGCGCAAGAGGGTCTTGGCTAGTCTTTCAGTCTTAAAGTGAAGTGGGGCTATATTTCGGCCCAGAAGCTCAAAAGTGAGCGTCAAAAAGTTTTGCTGTATCCATTTCAATGCAAACGAAGGCCATCAGGGGTTACTTAAGAGTCTTCGGGACTGGAAAATATCTCCCAAGTTCAGGGACATTTAGCCGAAGTTGGTCAAAATCACGGTGCGCGTTAGGCGGTCTCGCTTACTCTTTCAGTCTTAAAGTGAAGTGAGGCTTTATTGCTGCCCAGGAGCTTGAAAGTGAGCGTTCAAAAAGTTTCCCTGTGTTTATTTCACTGCAAAACAAAGCCATCAGGAGCTAGTTTAGAGTCCCCGAGACTGCAAAATATCCCCCAACTTCCGGGAAATCAAGCCGAGGTTGGTCAAAATCACGATTTGCGTAAGGTTGTCTAGGCTACTCTTTTAGTCTTAAAGTGAAGTGGGGCTATATTTCGGGCCAGAAGCCCGAAAGTGAGCGTTCAAAAAGTTTTGCTGTCTTCATTTCACTGCAAACCAAGGCGATCAGGAGTTAGTGTAGCGTCCCCGGGACAAGAAAATATGCCCCAAGGTCCGGGAAATTGAGCCGAGGTTGGTCAAAATCACGATGCCCCTAAAGTGGTCTCGGCTACTCTTTCTGTCTTAAAGTGAAGTGGGGCTATATTTCGCGCCAAAAGCCCGAAACTGAGCGTTCAAAAAGTTTTGCTGTGTCCATTTCACTGCAAACCAAGGCTATCAGGGCTTAGTTTAGAGTCCCCGGGACTGAAAAATACTGCTCAAGTTCCGGGGAATCGAACCGAAGTTGATCAAAATCACGATGCGCGAAATGCGGTATCGGCTACTGTTTCAGTCTTAAAGTGAAGTGGGGCTATATTTCGGCCCAGAAGCCCGAAAGTGAGCGTTCAAAAAGTTTCGCTTTGTTCTTTGACTGAAAACAAGGCCATCACGTGTTAGTTTAGAGTCCCCGGGACTGGAAAATATCCCCCAAGTTCCGGTAACTCGAGCTGAAGTTGGTCAAAATCACGATGCTCCGAAAGCGGTCTCGGCTACTCTTTCAATCTTAAAGTGAAGTGGGGCTATATTTCGGCCCACAAGCTCCAAAGTGGGCGTTCAAAAAGTTATGCTCTGCGCATTTCAGTGCAAACCAAGGCCATCCGGAGTTAGTTTAGAGTCCCCCGGACTGGAAAATATCCCAAAAGTTGCGTGAAATTGAGCTGAACTTGGTCTAACACACGATGCGCGTGAGGCGGTCTCGGCTACTATTTCAGTCTGAAAGTGAAGTGGGATTCTATTTCGGCCCAGAAGCTACAAAGAGAGTGTTCAAAAAGCTTTCCTTTGTCCATTCCACTGAAAACCAAGGCAATCAGGAGTTAGTTTAGAGCTCGCGGAAATGGAATATATCCCCCAAATTCCGGGAAACCGACCCGAAGTTGGTCAAAATCACGATTTGCGCAAAACGGTCTCGGCTACTCTTTCAGCCTTAAAGTAAAGTGGGGGCTATATTTCGGTCTAGAAGCTCGAGAGTGAGCGTTCAAAAAGTTTCGCTGTGTCCATTTCACTGAAAACCAACACAATCAGGAGTTAGTTTCGAGTCCCCGCGAGTGGAAAATATCCCCCAAGTTCCGGCAAATCGAGCCGAAGTTGGTCAAAATCACGGTGCGCTTAAGGCGGTGTCGGCTACTCCTTCAGTCATAAAGTGAAGTGGGGCTCTATTTCGGCCCACAAGCTCAAAGCTCAAAAAAAAATTACTGTGTCTATTGCACTGCAAACCAAGGCTATCAGGAGTTAGTTTACAGTCCCCGGGAGTGGAATGTATTTCCCAAGTTCCGGAAAATCGAGAAGACGTTGGTCAAAATCACGATGCGCGTAAGACGGTCTCGGCTACTCTTTCAGTCTTAAAGTGAAGTGGGGCTATATTTCGGCACAGAAGCTCAAAAGTGAGCGTTCAAAAAGTTTTGCTGTATCCATTTCAATGCAAACCAAGGCCATCAGGGGTTCCTTAACAGTCCACGGGACTGGAAAATATTCCCCAAGTTCCGGGAAAGCGAGCCCAAGTTGATCAAAATCACGATGCGCGAAATGCGGTCTCGGCTACTGTTTCAGTCTTAAAGTAAAGTGTGGCTATATTTCGGCCCAGAAGCTCGAAAGTGAGCGTTCAAAAAGTGTTGCTATGTCCATTTCACTGCAAACCAAGGCAATCAGGACTTAGTTTAGCGTCCAAGGGCTGGAAAATGTTCCCCAAGTTCCGGGAGATCCACCCGAAGTTGGTCAAAATCACAATGCGCGTAAGGTGGTCTCGGTTACTCTTTAAGTCTTAAAGTAAAGTGGGGTTTTATTTCGGCCAGGAAGCTCGAAGGTGAGCGTTCAAAAAGTTTTGCTCTGTCCATTTCACTGCAAACCAAGGCCATCAGGAGTTAGTTTACAGTTCCTGGGACTGGAAAATATCCCCCAAGGTCCGGAATATCGACCCGAAGTTTGTCAAACTCACGATGCGAGCAAGGCGGTCTCCGCTACTCTTTCAGTTTTAAGTGGTGGGGCTATATTTCGGCCCAGAATCTCGAAACTGTGCGTTCAAAAAATTGTGCTGTGTCCATTTCAATGCAAACCAAGGCCATCAGGAGTTAGTTTAGAGTCCCCGGGACTGGAAAATATCCCCCAAGTCCCGGGAAATCGAGCCGAAGTTGATGAAATTCATGATGCGCGTAACGTGGTCTCGGCTACCGTTTCAGTCTTAAAGTCAAGTGTGCCTATATTTCGGCCCACAAGCTAGAAAGTGAGCGTTCAAAAAGTTTTGCTGTGTCCATTTCACTTCAAAACAAGGCCATCAGGAGTTAGTTTAGCGTCCAAGCGACTGGAAAATATCCCCCAAGTTCCAGGAAATCCATTCGAAGTTCGTCAAAATTACGCTATACGTAGGGCGGTTTCGGCTACTCTTTCAGTCTTAAAGTAAAGTCGGGCTATATTTCTGTCCAGAAGCTCGCAAGTGAGCGTTCAAAAAGTTTTGCTGTGTGCATTTCACTGCAAACCAAAGCTTTCAAAGAGTTAGTTTAGGGTCCCCGGGACTGTAAAATATTCCCCAAATTCTGGGAAAACGAACAGAAGTTGATCAAAATCACGATGCGCGTAACGCGGTCTCGGCTACTGTTTCAGTCTTAAAGTGAAGTGTGGCCATATTTAGGTCCACAAGCTCGAAAGTGAGCGTTCAAAAAGTTTTGCTGTGTCCATTTCACTGCAAACCAAGGCCATCACGACTTAGTATAGAGTCCCCGGGACTGGAAAATATTCTCCAAGTTCCAGGAAATGGCGCCGAAGTTGATGAAAATTACGATGCGCGTAACGGGCTCTCGGCTATTCTTTCAGTCTTAAATCTAAGTAAGGCTATATTTCGGCCCTGAAGCTCGAAGGTAAGCGTTCAGAATGTTTTGCTGTGTTCATTAAACTGCAAACCAAGGTCATCGGGAGTTAGTTTAGCGTCCCCGGGACTTTAAATTATTCGCCAACCGCCGGGAAATCGAGCAAAAGTGGCCCAAAATCACGATGCGCGTAAGCCGGTCTCGGCTACTCTTTCAGTCTTAAAATTAAGGGGGGCTATATTTCGACCTAGAAGCTCGAGACCGGGCGTGCGCTAATTTTACCTGTGTCCATTTCACTGACATCTTAGGCCATCAGGAGTTAGTTTAGAGTCCTTGGGCCTGGAAAATATTTCCCAAATTCTGGCAGATCGAGCCAAAGTTGCTCAAAATCACGATGCGCGTAACGCAGTCTCGGCTACTCTTTCAGTTTTAAAATGAAGTGGGGCTATATTTCGGCCGCCAAGCTCAACACCGAGCGTGCCCTGCTTTTGCCTGTGTACATATCACTGAAAACTAAGTTCATCAGGAGTTAGCATAGAGTCCTCGGGACTGGATAATATTCCCCGAATTCCGGCAAATCGAGCCAAAGATGCTCAAAATCACGATGCGCGTAAGGCGGTCTCGGCTACTCGCTTACTCCGAAAATGAAGTGGGGCTATATTTCGGTTCTACAAGCTCGACACCGAGCGTGCTCTCCTTTTACCTGTGTCCATTTCACTAAGAACTAAGTCCATCAGGAGATAGATTAGAATCCTCGAGACTGGAAGCTATCCTCCAAGTTTCGGCAAATTGAGCCATACTTTCTTAAAATTACGATAAGCCTACGGCAGTTTCGTTTACTCTTTTAGTCTTTCAGTCTTTCATTTCGGCCTTGAAGCTCGACACCGAGCGTGCGCTCCTGTTACCTGTGGCCATTTTACTGAAAACTAAGGCCATCAAGAGTTAGGGTAGAGTCCCCGGGACTGGAAAATATCCCCCAAGTTTTGGCAGATCGAGCCATAGTGGCTAAAAATTTCGATGCGCTTAAGGCGGTTCCGTGTACACTTTCACTCTTAAAATAAAGTGGGGCTATATTTCGGCCTGCAACCTGGAAACCTAGCGTGCGCCCCTTTTACCTGTGTCCATTTCACTAAAAACCAAGGCATTCAGGAGTTAGTTTAGAGCTTCCGGGACTGGAAAATATCCCCCAAGTCCCAGGAAATCAAGCCGAACTTCGACAAAATTACCATGCGCGTAAGGCGGTCCCGGCTACTCTTTCGGTTTTAAAGTGAAGTGGGGCTATATTTCGGCCCAGAAGCTCGAAAGTGAACGTTCAAAGAGTTTGGCTGTGTCCATTTCACTGAAAACCAAGGCCATCAGGAATTAGTTTAGAGTGCCCGGGACTGGGAATTATCTCCCAAGTTCCGGGAAATCGAGCCGAAGTAGCCCAAAATCACGATGCGCGTAAGGCGGTCTCGGCTAGTCTTTCAGTCTTAAAGTGAAGTAAGGCTATGCTTCGGCCCAGAAGCTCAAAAGTTAGCGTTCAAAAAGTTGTGCTGTGTCCATTTCGCTGCAAACCAAGGCAATCAGGAGTTAGTTTAGAGTCCCCGGTACCGGAAAATATCCCCCATATCCCGGGAAATCGAGCCAAAGTTTGTCAAAATCACGATGCGCGTAAGGCGGTCCCGGTTACTCTTTCATTCTTAAAGTCAACTGGGGCAATATTTCCGCCCAGAAGCTGGAAAGTGAGCGTTCAAAAAGTTGTGCTGTGTCCATTTCACTCCAGAGCAAGGCCATCAGGAGTTACTTTAGAGTCCGCCGGACTGGGAAATATCCCCCAAGTTCCGGGAAATCGAGCCGAAGTTGGTCAAAATTACGATATACGTAAGGTGGTTTCGCCTACTTTTTCAGTCTTAAAATAAAGTCGGGCTATATTTCTGTCCAGAAGCTCGAAAGTGAGCGTTCAAAAAGTTTTGCTGTGTCCATTTTACTTCAGACCAAGGACGTCGGGGGTCAGTTTAGGGTCCCCGGGACTGGAAAATATACCCCAAGTTCTGGGAAATTTAACCGAAGTTAGTCAAAATCACGACGCGCGTACGGCGGTCTCGGCTACTCTTTCAGTCTTAAAGTGAAGTAGGGCTATATTTCGGCCGAGAAGCTCGAAAGTGAGCGTTCAAAAAAATGTGCTGTGTCCATTTCACTGCAAACCAAGGCCATCAGCAGTTAGTTTAGAGTCCCCGGGACTGGAATATATCCCCGTAGTTCCAGGAAATCGAACGGAAGTTGGTCAAAATCACGATGCGCGTCAGACGGTGTCGGCTACTCTTTCAGTCTTAAACTGAAGTCAGGCTATATTTCGGCCCAGAAGCTCGAAAGTGACCCTTTAAAAAGTTACGCTTTGTGCATTTAACTGCAAACCAAGGCATTTAGGAGTTAGTTTAAAGTTCCCCGGACTGGAAAATATCCCCCAAGCTCCGGGAAATCGAGCTGAACTTCGTCAAAATCACAATGCTCGTAAGGCGGTCTCGGCTACTATTTCAGTCTTAAAGTGAAACACGGTTGTATTTCGGCCCAGAAGCTCCAAACTGAGCATTGAAAAAGTTTTCCTGCGTCCATTTCACTGCAAACCAAGGCCATCAGGAGTTAGTTGAGAGTCCCCGGGACTTGAAAATATCGCCAAAATTCTAGAAAATCGAGCGGAAGTTGCTCAAAACCACGACGCGCGTAAGGCAGTCTCGCCTACTCTTTCAGTCTTAAAGTGATGTGGGGCTATATTTCATCCCAGAAGCTCGAAAATAAGCCTTCAAAAACTGTTACTGTGTTGATTTCACTGCAAACCAGGGCCATCAGGAGTTAGTTTAGACTCCTCGGGACTGGAAAATATCGCCCAAGTTCGGGGAAATCGAGCCGAATTTTGTCAAAATCACGATGCGCGTAAGGCAGCCTCGGCTACTCTTTCATTCTTAAAGTCAACTGGGGCTATATTTTGCCGAGAAGCTAGAAAGTGAAAGTTCAAAAAGTTTTCCTGTGTGCATTTCACTGCAAACCAAGGCCATTAGATGTTAGTTTAGACTCCTCGGGACTGGAAAATATCGCCCAAGTTCGGGGAAATCGAGCCGAATTTTCTCAAAATCACGATGCGCGTAAGGCGGTCTCGGCTACTCTTTCATTCTTAAAGTGAACTGCGGTTATATTTCGGCCCAGAAGCTAGAAAGTGAAAGTTCAAAAAGTTTTGCTGTGTCCATTTCACCGCAAACCAAGCCACATCAGCAGATTGTTTACAGTGTCCGGGACATCAAAATATCCCCCAAGTTCCGGGAAATCGAGCCGAAGTTTGTCAAAATCACGATGCGCGTAAAGCAGTCTCGGCTACTCTTTTAGTCTTAAAGTGACGTGGCTGTATATTTCTGCGCAGAAGCTCGAAAGTGAAGGTTCAAAAAGTTTTGCTCTCTCAATTTAACTGAAAACCAAGGCCATCATGAGTTAGTTTAGAGTCCCCGGGACTGGAAAATATCTTTTAAGTTCTGGCAACTCAAGCCGAAGTTGGTCAAAATCACGATGCGCCTAAGGCGGCCTCGGCTACTCTTTCATTCTTAAAGTGAACTGCGGTTATATTTCGGCCCAGAAGCTAGAAAGTGAAAGTTCAAAAAGTTTTGCTGTGTCCATTTCACCGCAAACCAAGCCACATCAGCAGATTGTTTACAGTGTCCGGGACATCAAAATATCCCCCAAGTTCCGGGAAATCGAGCCGAAGTTTGTCAAAATCACGATGCGCGTAAAGCAGTCTCGGCTACTCTTTTAGTCTTCAAGTGACGTGGCTGTATATTTCTGCGCAGAAGCTCGAAAGTGAAGGTTCAAAAAGTTTTGCTCTCTCAATTTAACTGAAAACCAAGGCCATCATGAGTTAGTTTAGAGTCCCCGGGACTGGAAAATATCTTTTAAGTTCTGGCAACTCAAGCCGAAGTTGGTCAAAATCACGATGCGCCTAAGGCGGCCTCGGCTACTCTTTCAGTCTTAAAGTGAAGTGGGGCTCTATTTCGGCCCAGAAGCTCCAAAGTGAGCGCTGCAAAAAATTTGTTGTGTCAATTTCACTGCAAACCAAGGCCATCAGGAGTTAGTTTAGAGTCCCCGGGACTGCAATATATTTCCCAAGTGCCGGAAAATCGACAAGACGTTTGTCAAAATAACGATGAGCACAAGACGATCATGGCTAGTCTTTAAGTCTTAAAGTGAAGTGGGGCTATATTTCGGCCAAGAAGCTCAAAAGTGAGCTTCAAAAAGTTTTGCTGTATCCATTTCAATGCAAACGAAGGCCATCAGGGGTTGCTTAAGAGTCTTCGGGACTAGAAAATATCCCCCAAGTTCAGGGACATTTAGCCGAAGTTGGTCAAAATCACGGTGCGCGTTAGGCGGTCTCGCTTACTGTTTCAGTCTTAAAGTGAAGTGAGGCTTTATTCCTGCCCAGGAGCTTGAAAGTGAGCGTTCAAACAGTTTCCCTGTGTTTATTTCACTGCAAACCAAAGCCATCAGGAGCTAGTTTAGAGTCCCCGAGACTGGAAAATATCCCCCAACTTCCGGGAAATCGAGCCGAAGTTGGTCAAAATCACGATTTGCGTAAGGTAGTCTCGGCTACTCTTTCAGTCTTAAAGTGAAGTGAGGCTATATTTCGGGCCAGAAGCCCGAAAGTGACCGTTCCAAAAGTTTTGCTGTGTTCATTTCACTGCAAACCAAGGCCATCAGGAGTTAGTTTAGCGTCCCCGGGACTGAAAAATATTGCCCAAGTTCCGGGGAATGGAACCGAAGTTGATCAAAATCACGTTGCGCGAAGTGCGGTATCGGCTACTGTTTCAGTCTTAAAGTGAAGTGGGGCTATATTTCGGCCCAGAAGCCCGAAAGTGAGCGTTCAAAAAGTTTTGCTGTGTGCATTTCACTGCAAACCAAAGCTATCAAAAGCCAGTTTAGAGTCCCCGGGACTGCAATATATTTCCCAAGTTCCGGAAAATCGAGAAGACGTTGGTCAAAATAACGATGAGCGTAAGACGGTCATGGCTAGTCTTTCAGTCTTAAAGTGAAGTGGGGCTATATTTCGGCCCAGAAGCTCAAAAGTGAGCGTCAAAAAGTTTTGCTGTATCCATTTCAATGCAAACGAAGGCCATCAGGGGTTGCTTAAGAGTCTTCGGGACTAGAAAATATCCCCCAAGTTCAGGGACATTTAGCCGAAGTTGGTCAAAATCACGGTGCGCGTTAGGCGGTCTCGCTTACTGTTTCAGTCTTAAAGTGAAGTGAGGCTTTATCCCTGCCCAGGAGCTTGAAAGTGAGCGTTCAAAAAGTTTCCCTGTGTTTATTTCACTGCAAACCAAAGCCATCAGGAGCTAGTTTCGAGTCCCCGAGAC
This sequence comes from Orbicella franksi, assembly GCF_964199315.1. Taxonomy (NCBI): domain Eukaryota; kingdom Metazoa; phylum Cnidaria; class Anthozoa; order Scleractinia; family Merulinidae; genus Orbicella; species Orbicella franksi. Next base: position 1,127,767 of record NC_138153.1, read on the forward strand.
TGGAAAATATCCCCCAACTTCCGGGAAATCGAGCCGAAGTTGGTCAAAATCACGATTTGCGTAAGGTAGTCTCGGCTACTCTTTCAGTCTTAAAGTGAAGTGAGGCTATATTTCGGGCCAGAAGCCCGAAAGTGAGCGTTCCAAAAGTTTTGCTGTGTTCATTTCACTGCAAACCAAGGCCATCAGGAGTTAGTTTAGCGTCCCCGGGACTGAAAAATATTGCCCAAGTTCCGGGAAAGCGAGCCCAAGTTGATCAAAATCACGATGCGCGAAATGCCATCTCGGCTACGGTTTCAGTCTTACAGTAAAGTGTGGCTATATTTCGGCCCAGAAGCTCGAAAGTGAGCCTTCAAAAGGTTTTGCTCTGTGCATTTCACTGCAAAACAAGACCATCAGGACTTAGTTTAGCGTCCAAGGGACTGGAAAAGGTTCCCCAAGTTCCGGGAGATCCACCCGAAGTTTGTCAAAATCACAATGCGCGTAAGGCGGTCTCGGCTACTCTTTCAGTCTTAAGTGAAGTGGGGCTATATTTCGGCCCAGAATCTCGAAACTGTGCGTTCAAAAATTGTGCTGTGTCCATTTCAATGCAAACCAAGGCCATCAGGAGTTACTTTAGAGTCCCCGGGACTTGAAAATATCCCCCAAGTCCCTGGAATTGCAGCGGAAGTTGATCAAATTCATGATGCGCGTAACGTGGTGTCGGCTACTGTTTCAGTCTTAAAGTCAAGTGTGCCTATATTTCGGCCCACAAGCTAGAAAGTGAGCGTTCAAAAAGTTTTGCTGTGTCCATTTCACTCCAAAACAAGGCCATCAGGACTTAGTTTAGCGTCCAAGGGACTGGAAAATATCCCTTCAGTTCTGGCAACTCAAGCCGAAGTTGGTCAAAATCACGATGCGTCTAAGGCGGTCTCGGCTACTATTTCAGTCTTAAAGTGAAGTGGGGCTATATTTCGGCCCAGAATTTCCAAAGTAAGCGTTCAAAAAAATTTGCTGTGTCCATTTCACTGCAGACCAAGGCCTTCAGGGTTAGCTTAGAGTCCTTGGGACTTGAATATATCCCCGAAGTGTCGGGAAATCGAGCCGAAGTTGATCAAAATCACGATGCGCGTAAGACGGTGTCGGTTACTCTTTCAGTCTTAAACTGAGGTGGGGCTATATTTCGGCTCAGAAGCCCGAAGGGGAGCGTTGAAAAAGTTTTGCTCTCTCCATTTCAATGCAAACCAAGGATATCAGGAGTTACGTTAGAGTCCCCGGTACCGGAAAATATTCCCCATTTCCCGGGAAATCGAGCCAAAGTTGGTCAAAATCACGATGCGCGTAAGGCGGTCTCGGCTATTCTTTCATTCTTTAAGTGAACTCGGGCTATATTTCGGCCCAGAAGCTCGAAAGTGAAAGTTCAAAAAGTTTTGCTGTGTCCATTTCACCGCGACCCAAGCCACATCAGGAAATAGTTTACAGTCTCCGGGACATCAAAATATCCCTCAAATTCCGGGAAATCGAGCCGAAGTTTGTCAAAATCACGATGCGCGTAAAGCAGTGTCGGCTACCCTTTTAGTCCTTAAGTGACGTGGCTGTATATTTCGGCGCAGAAGCTCGAAAGTGAGCGTTCAAAAAGTTATGTTGTGCCCATTTCACTTCAAAGCAAGGCCCTCAGTAAGTAGTTTACAGTCCCCGCAACTGGAAAATATCCCCCAAGTTCCGCGAAATCGAGACGAACTTGCTCAAAATAACGATTCGCGTAAGGTGGTCTCGGCTACTCTTTCAGTCTTAAAGTGAAGTAGGGCTATATTTCGGTCCAGAAGCTCGAAAGTGAGCCTTCAAAAAGTTTTCCTCTCTGAATTTCACTGAAAACCAAGGCCATCATCAGTTAGTTTAGAGTCCCCGGGACTGGAAAATATCTTTTAAGTTCTGGCAACTCAAGCCGAGGTTGGTCAAAATCACGATGCACCTAAGGCGGCCTCGGCTACTCTTTCAGTCTTAAAGTGAAGTGGGGCTCTATTTCGGCCCAGAAGCTCGAAAGTGAGCGCTGCAAAAAATTTGCTGTCTCCATTTCACTGCAAACCAAGGCCATCAGCAGTTAGTTTAGAGTCCCCGGGACTGCAATATATTTCCCAAGTTCAGGAAAATGGAGAAGACGTTGGTCAAAATCACGATGCGCGCAAGACGGTGTCGGCTACTCTTTCAGTCTTAAACTGAAGTGGGGCTATATTTCGGCCCAGAAGCTCAAAAGTGACCGTTCAAAAAGTTTTGCTGTATCCATTTCAATGCAAACGAAGGCCATCAGGGCTTACTTAAGAGTCCGCGGGACTGGAAAATATCCCCCAAGTTCCGGTAAATCGAGCCGAAGTTGGTCAAAATCACGATGTGCGTAAGGTGGTCTCGGCTACTCTTTCAGTCTTAAAGTGAAGTGGGGCAATATTTCGGCCCAGAAGCTCGAAAGTGAGTGTTTAAAAAGTTTTGCTCTGTCACTTTCACTGCAAACCAAGGCCCTCAGAAGTTAGTTTAGAGTCCCCGGGACTGGAGAATATCCCCCAAGTCCCGGGAAATCGAGCCGAAGTTGATAAAAATTCATGATGCGCGTAACGTGGTCTCGGCTACTGTGTCAGTCCTAAAGTGAAGTGTTGCTATATTTCGGCCCATAAGCTAGAAAGTGAGCGTTCAAAAAGTTTACTTGTGTCCATTTTACTTCAAAACAAGGCCATCAGGACTTAGTTTAGCGTCCAACGGACTCCAAAATATCCCCCAAGTTCCGGGAAATCCATTCGAAGTTCGTCAAAATTACGATGCGCGTAAGGCAGTCTCATCTACTCTTTCAGTCTTAAAGTAAAGTGGGGCTATATTTCTGCCCAGAAGCTCCAAAGTTGTGCTCTGTCCATTTCACTGAAAACCAAGGCCATCAAAAGTTACTTTAGAATCCCTTTGACTGGAATATATCCCCCAAGTTTCGGGAAATAAAGGCGAAATTGGTCAAAATCACGATTCGCTCAAGACGGTCTCGCCTACTCTTTCAGTCTTAAAGTAAAATGGGGCTCTATTTCGGCCCAGATGCTCGAGGGTGACCGTTCAAAAACTTTCGCTGTGTCCATTTCACTGCAAACCAAGACAAGCAGGAGTTAGTTGAGAGTCCCCGGGACTGGAAAATATCCCCCAATTTCCGGGAAATCAACCCGAAGTTTGTCAAAATCACGATGCGCGTAAGGCGGTCTCGGCTACCCTTTCAGTGTTAAAGTAATGGGGGGCTATATTTTGGCCCAGAAGCTCGAAATTCAGCGTTCAAAAAGTTTTGCTGGGTCCATTTTACTGCAAACCAAGGCCATCAGGAATTAGTTTAGAGTCCTCAGAACTGGAATATATCCCCTAAGTTCCGGCAAATCGAGCCGAACTTGCTCAAAATCACGCTGCACGTAAGGCGGTCTCGGCTACTCTTTCAGTCTTCAAGTGAAGTGGGCTTCTATTTCGGTCCAGAAGCTCGAAAGTATACGTTCAAAAACTTTTTCTGTTTCCGTTTCACTGCAAACCAAGACCAGCACGAGTTAGTTTAGAGTCCCCGGGACTGGAAAATATTTCGCAAGTTCCGGGAAATCGAGCCGAAGTTGATCAAAATCACGATGCGCGAAACGTGGTCTCGGCTACTGTTTCAGTCTTAAAGTGAAGTATGGCTATATTTCGGCCCACAAGCTCGAAAGGGAGCGTTCAAAAAGCTTTGCGGTGTCCATTTCACTGCAAAACAAGGCCATCGGCACCAAGTTTAGCGTCCAAGGGACTGGAAAATAATCCGCCAAGTTCCGGGAAATCCACCCGAAGTTTGTCAAAATCACGATGCGCGTAAGGCGGTCTCGGCTACTTTTTCAGTATTAAAGTAAAGTGGGCTATATTTCGGCCCACAAGCTTGAAGGTGAGCCTTCAAAAAGTTTTCCTGTCTCCATTTTGCTGCAAACCAAGGCCATCAAGAGTTAGTTTAGAGTCACTGGGACTGGAAAATATCCCCCAAGTTCCGGAATATCGACCCGAACTTGGTCAAAATCACGATGCGCGCACGCCGGTCTCGGCTACTCTTTAAGTCGTAAGTGATGTGGGACTATATTTCGGCCTAGAAGCTCGAAAGTGTGCATTCAAAAACTTGTGCTGTGTGAATCTCACTGCAAACCATGGCCATCAGGAGTTAGTTTAGAGTCCCCGGGACTGGAAAATATTCCCCAAGTTCCAGGAAAGCGAGCAGGAGTTGATCAAAATCACGATGCGCGTAACGCGGTCTCGGCTACTGTTTCAGTCTTAAAGTGAAATGTGGCTATATTTAGGCCCACAAGCTCGAAAGTGAGCGTTCAAAAAGTTTTGCTGTGTCCATTTCACTGCAAACCAAGGCCATCAGGAGTTAGTTTAGAGTCCCCGGGACTGGAAAATATTCTCCAAGTTCCAGGAAATGGCGCCGAAGTTGATGAAAATTACGATGCGCGTAACGGGCTCTCGGCTATTCTTTCAGTCTTAATTTTAAGTAGGGATATATTTCGGCCCTGAAGCTCGAAGGTGAGCGTTCAGAATGTTTTGCTGTGTTCATTAAACTGCAAACCAAGGTCATCGGCAGTTACTTTCGCGTCCCCGGGACTTTAAATTATTCGCCAACTTCCGGGAAATCGAGCAAAAGTGGCCCAAAATCACGATGCGCGTAAGGCGGTCTCGACTACTCTTTCAGTCTTAAAATTAAGGGGGGCTATATTTCGACCTAGAAGCTCGAGACCGGGCGTGCGCTAATTTTACCTGTGTCCATTTCACTGACATCTTAGACCATCAGGAGTTAGTTTAGAGTCCTTGGGACTGGAAAATATTTCCCAAATTCTGGCAGATCGAGCCAAAGTTGCTCAAAATCACGATGCGCGTAACGCGGTCTCGGCTACTCTTTCAGTCTTAAAATGAAGTGGGGCTATATTTCGGCCGACAAGCTCAACACCGAGCGTGCGCTCCTTTTGCCTGTGTACATATCACTGAAAACTAAGTTCATCAGGAGTTAGCATAGAGTCCTCGGGACTGGAAAATATTCCCCGAATTCCGGCAAATCGAGCCAAAGATGCTCAAAATCACAATGCGCGTAAGGCGGTCTTTGCTACTCGTTTACTCCGAAAATGAAGTGGGGCTATATTTCGGTTCTACAAGCTCGACACCGAGCGTGCTCTCCTTTTACCTGTGTCCATTTCACTAAGAACTAAGTCCATCAGGAGATAGATTAGAATCCTCGAGACTGGAAGCTATCCTCCAAGTTTCGGCAAATTGAGCCATACTTTCTTAAAATTACGATAAGCCTACGGCAGTTTCGTTTACTCTTTCTGTCTTAAAATGAACTGGGGCTACATTTCGGCCTAGAAGCTCGACACCGAGCGTGCGCTCCTGTTACCTGTGGCCATTTTACTGAAAACTAAGGCCATCAAGAGTTAGTGTAGAGTCCCCGGGACTGGAAAATATCCCCCAAGTTTTGGCAGATCGAGCCATAGTGGCTAAAAATTTCGATGCGCTTAAGGCGGTTTCGTGTACACTTTCACTCTTAAAATAAAGTGGGGCTATATTTCGGCCTGCAACCTGGAAACCTAGCGTGCGCCCCTTTTACCTGTGTCCATTTCACTAAAAACCAAGGCATTCAGGAGTTAGTTTAGAGCTTCCGGGACTGGAAAATATCCCCCAAGTCCCAGGAAATCAAGCCGAACTTCGACAAAATTACCATGCGCGTAAGGCGATCCCGGCTACTCTTTCAGTCTTAAAGTGAAGTGGGGCTATATTTCGGCCCAGAAGCTCGAAAGTGAACGTTCAAAGAGTTTGGCTGTGTCCATTTCACTGAAAACCAAGGCATTCAGGAATTAGTTTAGAGTGCCCGGGACTGGGAATTATCTCCCAAGTTCCGGGAAATCGAGCCGAAGTAGCCCAAAATCACGATGCGCGTAAGGCGGTCTCGGCTAGTCTTTCAGTCTAAAAGTGAAGTAGGGGTATGCTTCGGCCCAGAAGCTCAAAAGTGAGCGTTCAAAAAGTTGTGCTGTGTCCATTTCACTGCAAACCAAGGCAATCAGGAGTTAGTTTAGAGTCCCCGGTACCGGAAAATATCCCCCATTTCCCGGGAAATCGAGCCAAAGTTGGTCAAAATCACGATGCGCGTAAGGCGGTCCCGGTTACTATTTCATTCTTAAAGTCAACTGGGGCAATATTTCCGCCCAGAAGGTGGAAAGTTAGCGTTCAAAAAGTTGTGCTGTGTCCATTTCGCTCCAGAGCAAGGCCATCAGGAGTTACTTTAGAGTCCGCGGGACTGGAAAATATTCCCCAAGTTCCGGGAAATCGAGCCGAAGTTGGTCAAAATTACGATATACGTAAGGTGGTTTCGCCTACTCTTTCAGTCTTAAAATAAAGTCGGGCTATATTTCTGTCCAGAAGCTCGAAAGTGAGCGTTCAAAACGTTTTGCTGTGTCCATTTTACTGCAGACCAAGGACGTCGGGGGTCAGTTTAGGGTCCCCGGGACTGGAAAATATACCCCAAGTTCTGGGAAATTTAACCGAAGTTGGTCAAAATCACGACGCGCGTACGGCGGTCTCGGCTACTCTTTCAGTCTTAAAGTGAAGTAGGGCTATATTTCGGCCGAGAAGCTCGAAAGTGAGCGTTCAAAAAAATGTGCTGTGTCCATTTCACTGCAAACCAAGGCCATCAGCAGTTAGTTTAGAGTCCCCGGGACTGGAATATATCCCCGTAGTTCCAGGAAATCGAACGGAAGTTGGTCAAAATCACGATGCGCGTCAGACAGTGTCGGCTACTCTTTCAGTCTTAAACTGAAGTCAGGCTATATTTCGGCCCAGAAGCTCGAAAGTGACCCTTTAAAAAGTTACGCTTTGTGCATTTAACTGCAAACCAAGGCATTTAGGAGTTAGTTTAAAGTTCCCCGGACTGGAAAATATCCCCCAAGCTCCGGGAAATCGAGCTGAACTTGGTCAAAATCACGATGCTCGTAAGGCGGTCTCGGCTACTATTTCAGTCTTAAAGTGAAATACGGTTGTATTTCGGCCCAGTAGCTCCAAACTGAGCGTTCAAAAAGTTTTCCTGCGTCCATTTCACTGCAAACCAAGGCCATCAGGAGTTAGTTGAGAGTCCCCGGGACTTGAAAATATCGCCAAAATTCTAGAAAATCGAGCGGAAGTTGCTCAAAACCACGATGCGCGTAAGGCAGTCTCGCCTACTCTTTCAGTCTTAAAGTGATGTGGGGCTATATTTCATCCCAGAAGCTCGACAATAAGCCTTCAAAAACTGTTACTGTGTTGATTTCACTGCAAACCAGGGCCATCAGGAGTTAGTTTAGACTCCTCGGGACTGGAAAATATCGCCCAAGTTCGGGGAAATCTAGCCGAATTTTGTCAAAATCACGATGCGCGTAAGGCGGCCTCGGCTACTCTTTCATTCTTAAATTGAACTGGGGCTATATTTCGGCCGAGAAGCTAGAAAGTGAAAGTTCAAAAGGTTTTCCTGTGTGCATTTCACTGCAAACCAAGGCCATTAGGAGTTAGTTTAGACTCCTCGGGACTGGAAAATATCGCCCAAGTTCGGGGAAATCCAGCCGAATTTTTTCAAGATCACGATGCGCGTAAGGCGGTCTCGGCTACTCTTTCATTCTTAAAGTGAACTGGGGTTATATTTCGGCCCAGAAGCTAGAAAGTGAAAGTTCAAAAAGTTTTGCTGTGTCCATTTCAACGCAAACCGAGCCACATCAGCAGATTGTTTACAGTGTCCGGGACATCAAAATATCCCCCAAGTCCCGGGAAATCGAGCCGAAGTTTGTCAAAATCACGATGCGCGTAAAGCAGTCTCGGCTACTCTTTTAGTCTTAAAGTGACGTGGCTGTATATTTCTGCGCAGAAGCTCGAAACTGAGCGTTCAAAAAGTTTTGCTCTCTCAACTTAACTGAAAAGGAAGGCCATCATGAGTTAGTTTAGAGTCCACGGGACTGGAAAATATCCCTTCAGTTCTGGCAACTCAAGCCGAAGTTGGTCAAAATCACGATGCGTCTAAGACGGTCTCGGCTACTATTTCAGTCCTAAAGTGAAGTGGGGCTATATTTCGGCCCAGAATTTCCAAAGTAAGCGTTCAAAAAAATTTGCTGTGTCCATTTCACTGCAGACCAAGGCCATCAGGGGTTAGTTTAGAGTCCTTGAGACTTGAATATATCCCCGAAGTGTCGGGAAATCGAGCCAAAGTTGCCCAAAATCACGATGCGCGCAAGACGGTGTCGGCTACTCTTTCAGTCTTAAACTGAAGTGGGGCTATATTTCGGCTCAGAATCCCGAAGGGGAGCGTTGAAAAAGTTTTGCTCTCTCCATTTCAATGCAAACCAAGGCAATCAGCAGTTACTTTAGAGTCCCCGGTACCGGAAAATATTCCCCATTTCCCGGGAAATCGAGCCAAAGTTGGTCAAAATCACGATGCGCGTAAGGCGGTCTCGGCTATTTTTTCATTCTTAAAGTGAACTCGGGCTCTATTTCGGCCCAGAAGCTCCAAAGTGAGCGCTGCCAAAAATTTGCTGTGTCCATTTCACTGCAAACCAAGGCCATCAGGAGTTAGTTTAGAGTCCCCGGGACTGCAATATATTTCCCAAGTTCCGGAAAATCGACAAGACGTTGGTCAAAATCACGATGAGCGCAAGACGGTCATGGCTAGTCTTTCAGTCTTAAAGTGAAGTGGGGCTATATTTCGGCCAAGAAGCTCAAAAGTGAGCTTCAAAAAGTTTTGCTGTATCCATTTCAATGCAAACGAAGGCCATCAGGGGTTGCTTAAGAGTCTTCGGGACTAGAAAATATCCCCCAAGTTCAGGGACATTTAGCCGAAGTTGGTCAAAATCACGGTGCGCGTTAGGCGGTCTCGCTTACTGTTTCAGTCTTAAAGTGAAGTGAGGCTTTATTCCTGCCCAGGAGCCTGAAAGTGAGCGTTCAAAAAGTTTCCCTGTGTTTATTTCACTGCAAACCAAAGCCATCAGGAGCTAGTTTAGAGTCCCCGGGACTGGAAAATATCCCCCAACTTCCGGGAAATCGAGCCGAAGTTGGTCAAAATCACGATTTGCGTAAGGTAGTCTCGGCTACTCTTTCAGTCTTAAAGTGAAGTGAGGCTATATTTCGGGCCAGAAGCCCGAAAGTGAGCGTTCAAAAGGTTTTGCTGTGTTCATTTCACTGCAAACCAAGGCCATCAGGAGTTAGTTTAGCGTCCCCGGGACTGAAAAATATTGCCCAAGTTCCGGGGAATGGAACCGAAGTTGATCAAAATCACGTTACGCGAAGTGCGGTATCGGCTACTGTTTCAGTCTTAAAGTGAAGTGGGGCTATATTTCGGCCCAGAAGCCCGAAAGTGAGCGTTCAAAAAGTTTTGCTGTGTGCACCTCACTGCAAACCAAAGCTATCAAAAGTTAGTTTAGGGTCCCCGGGTCTGGAAAATATTCCCCAAGTTCCGGGAAAGCGAGCCCAAGTTGATCAAAATCACGATGCGCGAAATGCGGTCTCGGCTACTGTTTCAGTCTTAAAGTAAAGTGTGGCTATATTTCGGCCCACAAGCTCGAAAGTGAGCCTTCAAAAAGTTTTGCTCTGTCCATTTCACTGCAAAACAAGACCATCAGGACTTAGTTTAGCGTCCAAGGGACTGGAAAATGTTCCCCAAGTTCCGGGAGATGCACCCGAAGTTTGTCAAAATCACAATGCGCGTAAGGTGGTCTCGGTTACTCTTTAAGTCTTAAAGTAAAGTGGGGCTTTATTTCGGCCAGGAAGCTCGAAGGTGAGCGTTCAAAAAGTTTTGCTCTGTCCATTTCACAGCAAACCAAGGCCATCAGAAGTTAGTTTAGAGTTCCTGGGACTGGAAAATATCCCCCAAGTTCCGGAATATCGACCCGAAGTTTGTCAAACTCACGATGCGAGCAAGGCGGTCTCGGCTACTCTTTCAGTCTTAAGTGAAGTGGGGCTATATTTCGGCCCAGAATCTCGAAACTGTGCGTTCAAAAAATTGTGCTGTGTCCATTTCAATGCAAACCAAGGCCATCAGGAGTTACTTTAGAGTCCCCGGGACTTGAAAATATCCCCCAAGTCCCTGGAATTGCAGCGGAAGTTGATCAAATTCATGATGCGCGTAACGTGGTGTCGGCTACTGTTTCAGTCTTAAAGTCAAGTGTGCCTATATTTCGGCCCACAAGCTAGAAAGTGAGCGTTCAAAAAGTTTTGCTGTGTCCATTTCACTCCAAAACAAGGCCATCAGGAGTTAGTTTAGCGTCCAAGGGACTGGAAAATATCCCCCAAGTTCCGGGAAATCCATTCGAAGTTCGTCAAAATTACGATATACGTAAGGCGGTTTCGGCTACTCTTTCAGTCTTAAAGTAAAGTCGGGCTATATTTCTGTCTAGAAGCTCGAAAGTGAGCGTTCAAAAAGTTTTGCTGTGTCCATTTCACTGCAAACCAAAGCTATCAAAAGTTAGTTTCGGGTCCCCGGGACTGGAAAATATTTCCCAAGTTCCGGTAAAGCGAGCGAAAGTGAGCGTTCAAAAGGTTTTGCTCTGTCCATTTCAATGCAAAGCAAGGCGACCAGGACTTAGTTTAGAGTCCCCGGAACTGGAAAATATCCCCCAAGTTCCCAGAAATCGATCCGAAAATGGTCAAAATCACCATGCGCGTAAGGCCATCTCGGCTACTCTTTCAGTCTTAAAGTGAAGTGGGGCTATATTTCGGCCCACAAGCTCCAAAGTGGGCGTTCAAAAAGTTATGCTCTGCGCATTTCAGTGCAAACCAAGGCCATCCGGAGTTAGTTTAGAGTTCCCCGGACTGGAAAATATCTCAAAAGTTGCGTGAAATTGAGCTGAATTTGGTCTAACTCACGATGGGCAAGAGGCGGTCTCGGCTACCATTTCAGTCTGAAAGTGAAGTGGGATTCTATTTCGGCCAAGAAGCTACAAAGGGAGTGTTCAAAAAGCTTTCGTTTGTCCATTTCACTGAAAACCAAGGCAATCAGGAGTTAGTTTAGAGCTCGCGGAAATGGAATATATCCCCCAAGTTCCGGGAAACCGACCCGAAGTTGGTCCAAATCACGATTTGCGCAAGACGGTCTCGGCTACTCTTTCAGTCTTAAAGTAAAGTGGGGCTATATTTCGGTCCAGAAGCTCGAGAGTGAGCGTTCAAAAAGTTTCGCTGTGTCCATTTCACTGAAAACCAAGACAATCAGGAGTTAGTTTAGAGTCGCCGGGAGTGGAAAATATCCCCCAAGTTCCGGCAAATCGAGCCGAAGTTCGTCAAAATCACGGTGCGCTTAAGGCGGTGTCGGCTACTCCTTCAGTCATAAAGTGAAGTGGGTCTCTATTTCGGTCCACAAGCTCAAAGCTCAAAAAAAATTACTATATCTATTTCACTGCAAACCAAGGCTATCAGGAGTTAGTTTAGCGTCCCCGGGAGTAAAATGTATTTCCCAAGTTCCGGAAAATCGAGAAGACGTTGGTCAAAATCACGATGCGCGTAAGACGGTCTCGGCTACTCTTTCAGTCTTAAAGTGAAGTGGGGCTATATTTCGCCCCAGAAGCTCAAAAGTGAGCGTTCAAAAAGTTTTGCTGTATCCATTTCAATGCAAACCAAGGCCATCAGGGGTTACTTAAGAGTCCTCAGGACTGGAAAATATCCCCCAAGATCCGGTAAATCGAGCCGAAGTTGGTCAAAATCACGATGTGCGTAAGGTGGTCCCGGCTACTCTTTCAGTCTTAAAGTGAAGTGGGGCAATATTTCGGCCCAGAAGCTCGAAAGTGAGTGTTTAAAAAGTTTTGCTCTGTCACTTTCACTGCAAACCAAGGCCATCAGAAGTTAGTTTAGAGTCCCTGGGACTGGAGAATATGCCCCATGTCCCGGGAAATCGAGCCGAAGTTGATCAAATTCATGATGCGCGTAACGTGGTCTCGGCTACTGTGTCAGTCCTAATGTGAAGTGTGGCTATATTTCGGCCCACAAGCTAGAAAGTGAGCGTTCAAAAAGTTTTCTTGTGTCCATTTTACTTCAAAACAAGGCCATCAGGACTTAGTTTAGCGTCCAAGGGACTGCAAAATATCCCCCAAGTTCCGGGAAATCCATTTGAAGTTCGTCAAAATTACAATACGCGTAAGGCGGTCTCATGTGCTCTTTCAGTCTTAAAGTAAAGTGGGGCTATATTTCTGCCCAGAAGCTCCAAAGTTGTGCTCTGTCCATTTCACTGAAAACCAAGGCCATCAGGAGTTACTTTAGAGTCCCTTGGACTGGAATATATCCCCCATGTTTCGGGAATATGACGCGAAATTGGTCAAAATCACCATTCGCTCAAGACGGTCTCGCCTACTCTTTCAGTCTTCGCTGTGTCCATTTCACTGCAAAGCAAGACAAGCAGGAGTTAGTTAAGAGTCCCCGGGACTGGAAAAAATCCCCCAAGTTCCCGGAAATCAACCCGAAGTTTGTCAAAATCACGATGCGCGTAAGGCGGTCTCGGCTACTCTTTCAGTGTTAAAGTAATGGTGGCTATATTTTGGCCCAGAAGCTCGAAATTGAGCGTTCAAAAAGTTTTGCTGGGTCTATTTTACTGCAAACCAAGGCCATCAGGAATTACTTTAGAGTCTTCAGAACTGGAATATATCCCCTTCGTTCCGGCAAATCGAGCCGAAGTTGCTCAAAATCACGATGCACGTCAGGCGGTCTCGGTTACTCTTTCAGTCTTCAAGTGAAGTGGGCTTCTATTTCGGTCCTGAAGCTCGAAAGTATGCGTTTAAAAACTTTTTCTGTTTCCGTTTCACTGCAAACCAAGACCAGCACGAGTTAGTTTAGAGTCCCCGGGACAGGAAAATATTTCGCAAGTTCCGGGAAATCGAGCCGAAGTTGTTCAAAATCACGATGCGCGAAACGTGGTCTCGGCTACTGTTTCAGTCTTAAAGTGAAGTATGGCTATATTTCGGTCCACAAGCTCGAAAGTGAGCGTTCAAAAAGTTTTGCTGCGTCCATTTCACTGCAAAACAAGGCCATCGGCACCTAGTTTAGCGTCCAAGGGACTGGAAAATATCCCCCAAGATCCGGGAAATCCACCCGAAGATTGTCAAAATCACGATGCGCGTAAGGCGGTCTAGGCTACTTTTTCAGTATTAAAGTAAAGTGGGCTATATTTCGGCCCAGAAGCTTGAAGGTGAGCGTTCAAAAAGTTTCACTGTCTCCATTTCACTGCAAACCAAGAGTTACTTTAGAGTCCCTGGGACTGGAAAATATCCCCCAAGTTCCGTAATATCGGCCCGAACTTGGTCAAAATCACGATGCGCGCACGCCGGTCTCGGCTACTCTTTACGTCTTAAGTGATGTGGGACTATATTTCGGCCTAGAAGCTCGAAAGTGTGCGTTCAAAAACTTGTGCTGTCTGAATTTCACTGCAAACCATGGCCATCAGGAGTTAGTTTAGAGTCCCCGCGACTGGAAAATATTCCCCAAGTTCCAGGAAAGCGAGCAGAAGTTGATCAAAATCACGATGCGCGTAACGCGGTCTTGCCTACTGTTTCAGTCTTAAAGTGAAGTGTGACTATATTTAGGACCACAAGCTCGAAAGTGAGCGTCCAAAAAGTTTTGCTGTGTCCATTTCACTGCAAACCAAGGCCATCAGGAGTTAGTTTAGAGTCCCCGGGACTGGAAAATATTCTCCAAGTTCCAGGAAATGGCGCCGAAGTTGATGAAAATTACGATGCGCGTAACAGGCTCTCGGCTATTCTTTCAGTCTTAAATTTAAGTAAGGCTATATTTCGGCCCTAAAGCTCGAAGGTGAGCGTTTAGAATGTTTTGCTGTGTTCATTAAACTGCAAACCAAGGTCATCGGGAGTTAGTTTAGCGTCCCCGGGACTTTAAATTATTCGCCAACTTCCGGGAAATCGAGCAAAAGTGGCCCAAAATCACGATGCGCGTAAGGCGGTCTCGGCTACTCTTTCAGTCTTAAAATTAAGAGGGGCTACATTTCGACCTAGAAGTTCAAGACCGGGCGTGCGCTAATTTTACCTGTGTCCATTTCACTGACATCTTAGGCCATCAGGAGTTAGTTTAGAGTCCTTGGGACTGGAAAATATTTCCCAAATTCTGGCAGATCGAGCCAAAGTTGCTCAAAATCACGATGCGCGTAAGGCGGTCTCGGCTACTCGTTTACTCCGAAAATGAAGTGGGGCTATATTTCGGTTCTACAAGCTCGACACCGAGCGTGCTCTCCTTTTACCTGTGTCCATTTCACTAAGAACTAAGTCCATCAGGAGATAGATTAGAATCCTCGAGACTGGAAGCTATCCTCCAAGTTTCGGCAAATTGAGCCATACTTTCTTAAAATTACGATAAGACTACGGCAGTTTCGTTTACTCTTTCAGTCTTAAAATGAACTGGGGCTACATTTCGGCCTAGAAGCTCGACACCGAGCGTGCGCTCCTGCTACCTGTGACCATTTTACTGAAAAGTAAGGCCATCAAGAGTTAGGGTAGAGTCCCTGGGACTGGAAAATATCCCCCAAGTTTTGGCAGATCGAGCCATAGTGGCTAAAAATTTCCATGCGCTTAAGGCGGTTTCGTGTACACTTTCACTCTTAAAATAAAGTGGGGCTATATTTCGGCCTACAACCTGGAAACCTAGCGTGCGCCCCTTTTACCTGTGTCCATTTCACTAAAAACCAAGGCATTCAGGAGTTAGTTTAGAGCTTCCGGGACTGGAAAATATCCCCCAAGTCCCAGGAAATCAAGCCGAACTTCGACAAAATTACCATGCGCGTAAGGCGATCCCGGCTACTCTTTCAGTCTTAAAGTGAAGTGGGGCTATATTTCGGCCCAGAAGCTCGAAAGTGAACGTTCAAAGAGTTTGGCTGTGTCCATTTCACTGAAAACCAAGGCATTCAGGAATTAGTTTAGAGTGCCCGGGACTGGGAATTATCTCCCAAGTTCCGGGAAATCGAGCCGAAGTAGCCCAAAATCACGATGCGCGTAAGGCGGTCTCGGCTAGTCTTTCAGTCTAAAAGTGAAGTAGGGGTATGCTTCGGCCCAGAAGCTCAAAAGTGAGCGTTCAAAAAGTTGTGCTGTGTCCATTTCACTGCAAACCAAGGCAATCAGGAGTTAGTTTAGAGTCCCCGGTACCGGAAAATATCCCCCATTTCCCGGGAAATCGAGCCAAAGTTGGTCAAAATCACGATGCGCGAAAGGCGGTCCCGCTTACTCTTTCATTCTTAAAGTGAACTGGGGCAATATTTCCGCCCAGAAGCTCGAAAGTGAGCGTTCAAAATGTTGTGCAGTGTCCATTTCACTCCAGAGCAAGGACGTCGGGGGTCAGTTTAGAGTCCGCGGGACTGGAAAATATTCCCCAACTTCCGGGAAATTTAACCGAAGTTGGTCAAAATCACGACGCGCGTACGGCGGTCTCGGCTACTCTTTCAGTCTTAAAGTGAAGTGGGGCAATATTTCGGCCCAGAAGCTCGAAACTGAGTGTTTAAAAAGTTTTGCTGTCTCCATTTCACTTCAAAACAAGGCCCTCACGACTAAGTTTAGAGTCCAAGGGACTGGAAATATCCCCCAAGTTACGGGAAATCCACCCGAAGTTAGTCAAAATCACGATGCGCTTAAGAGGGTCTCGGCTACTCTTTCAGTCTTAAGGTAAAGTGGGCTTAGATTTAACTCCAGAAGCTCGAAAGTAAGGCTTCAAAAATTTTTGTCTCTATTTCACTCACATCTTAGACAATCAGGAGTGAGTTTAGAGACTTTGGGACTGGAAAATATCTCCCAAGTTTCGCCAGATCGAGCCGAAGATCCTCAAAATCACAATGCGCTAAGGCACTGCCGCCTACTCTTTCAGTCTTAGAAAGAAGTAGGGCTATATTTCGGCCAGCAAGCTCGAAAGTGCGCGTTCAAAAAGTGTTCCTTTGTCCATTTCACTGTAAACCAAGGCAATCGGGAGTTAGTTTAGAGTCCCCGGGACTTGAAAATATCGCCAAAATTCTAGAAAATCGAGCGGAAGTAGCTCAAAATCACGATGCCCGTAAGGCGCTCTCGCCTACTCTTTCAGTCTTAAAGTGTAGTAGGGCTATATTTCATCCCAGACGCTCGAAAATAAGCCTTCAAAAAGTGTTACTGTGTTCATTTCACTGACAACCAAGGCCATCAGGAGTTAGTTTAGACTCCTCGGGACTGAAAAATATCGCCCATGTTCGGGGAAATCGAGCCGAATTTTGTCAAAATCACGATGCGCGTAAGGCGGTCTCGGCTACTCTTTCATTCTTAAAGTGAACTGGGGGTATATTTTGGCCCAGAAGCTCGAAAGTGACCCTTTAAGAAGTTACGCTTTGTGCATTTAACTGCAAACCAAGGCATCCAGGAGTTAGTTTAAAGTCCCCCGGACTGGAAAATATCGCCTAAGTTCGGGGAAATCGAGCGGAAGTTTGCCAAAATTACGATGCGCGTAAGGCGGTCTCGCCTACTCGTTCATTCTTAAAGTGAACTGGGGCTATATTTCGGCCCAGAATTTCGAAAGTAAGCGTTCAAAAAAATTTGCTGTGTCCATTTCACTGCAGACCAAGGCCATCAGGGGTTAGTTTAGACTCCTTGGGACTTGAATATATCCCCAAAGTTTCCGGAAATCGAGTCGAAGTTGGTCAAAATTACGATGCGCGTAAGACGGTGTCGGCTACTCTTTTAGTCTTAAACTGAAGTGGGGCTATATTTCGGCTCAGAGGACCGAAGGGGACCGTTGAAAAAGTGTTGCTCTCTCCATTTCAATGCAAACCAAGGCAATCAGGAGTTACTTTAGAGTTCCCGGTACCGGAAAATATTCCCCATTTCCCGGGAAATCGAGCCAAAGTTGGTCAAAATCACGATGCGCGTAAGGCGGTCTCGGCTATTCTTTCAATCTTTAAAGTTAACTTGGGCTATATTTCGGCCCAGAAGCTCGAAAGTGAGCGTTCAAAAAGTTATGCTGTGCTCATTTCACTGCAAAGCAAGGCCCTCAGGAAGTAGTTTACAGTGCCCGGAACTGGAAAATATCCCCCAAGTTCCGCGAAATCGAGACGAAGTTGGTCAAAATAACGATTCACGTAAGGCGGTCTCGGCTACTCTTTCAGTCTTATAGTGAAGTGGGGCTATATTTCGGTCCAGAAGCTCAAAAGTGAGCTTCAAAAAGTTTTGCTGTATTCATTTCAATGCAAACGAAGGCCATAAGGGGTTACTTAAGAGTCTTCGGGTCTGGAAAATATCCCCCAAGTTCAGGGAAATTTAGCCGAAGTTGGTCAAAATCACGGTGCGCGTTAGGCGGTCTCGCTTACTGTTTCAGTCTTAAAGTGAAGTGAGGCTTTATTCCTGCCCAGGAGCTTGAAAGTGAGCGTTCAAAAAGTTTCCCTGTGTTTATTTCACTGCAAACCAAAGCCATCAGGAGCTAGTTTCGAGTCGCCGGGACTGGAAAATATCCCCCAACTTCCGGGAAATCGAGCCGAAGTTGGTCAAAATAACGATTCCCGTAAGGCGGTCTAGGCTACTCTTTCAGTCTTAAAGTGAAGTGGGGCTATATTTCTGTCGAGAAGCTCGAAAGTGTGTGTTCAAAACATTGTGCTGTGTCCATTTCAATGTAAACCAAGGCCATCAGGAATTAGTTTAGAGTCCCCGGTACTGGAAAATATCCCCCAAGTCCCGGGAATTGGAGCCGAAGTTGATCAAATTCATGATGCGCGTAACGTGGTCTCGGCTACTGTTTCAGTCTTAAAGTCAAGTGTGCCTATATTTCGGCTCACAAGCTAGAAAGTGAGGGTTCAAAAAGTTTTGCTCTGTTCATTTAACTTCAAAACAAGGCCATCAGGACTAAGTTTAGCGTCCAAGGGACTGGAAAATATCCCCCAAGTTTCGGGAAATCCATTCGAAGTTCGTCAAAATTACGATATACGTAAGGCGGTTTCGGCTACTCTTTCAGTCTTAAAGTAAAGCCGGCCTATATTTCTGTCCAGAAGCTCGAAAGTGAGCGTTCAAAAAGTTTTGCTGTGTGTATTTCACTGCAAACCAAAGCTATCAAAGTTAGTTTAGGGTCCGGGGGACTGGAAAATATTTACTAAGTTCCAGGAAAGCGAGCCGAAGTTGATCAAAATCACGATGCGCGAAATGCGGTCTCGGCTACTGTTTCAGTCTTAAAGTAAAGTGTGGCTATATTTCGGCCCACAAGCTCGAAAGTGAGCGTTCAAAAAGTTTTGCTCTGTCCATTTCAATGCAAAGCAAGGCGATCAGGAGTTAGTTTAGAGTCCCCGGAACTGGGAAATATCCCCCAAGTGCCGAGAAATCGATCCGAAAATGGTTAAAATCACGATGCGCGTAAGGCGATCTCGGCTACTCTTGCAGTCTTATAGTGAAGTGGGGCTATATTTCGGCCCACAAGCTCCAAAGTGGGCGTTCAAAAAGTTATGCTCTGCGCATTTCAGTGCAAACCAAGGCCATCCGGAGTTCGTTTAGAGTCCCCCGGACTGGAAAATATCCCAAAAGTTGCGTGAAATCGAGCTGAACTTGGTCTAACTCACGATGCGCGTGAGGCGGTCTCGGCTACTATAAGAGTCTGAAAGTGAAGTGGGATTCTATTTCGGCCAAGAAGCTATAAAGAGAGTGTTCAAAAAGCTTTCCTTTGTCCATTTCACTGAAAACCAAGGCCATAAGGAGTTAGTTTAGAGCCGCGGAAATGGAATATATCCCCCAAGTTCCGGGAAACCGACCCGAAGTTGGTCAAAATCACGATTTGCGCAAGACGGTCTCGGCTACTCTTTCAGTCTCAAAGTAAAGTGGGGCTATATTTCGGTCCAGAAGCTCGAGAGTGAGCGTTCAAAAAGTTTCGCTGTGTCCATTTCACTGAAAACCAAGACAATCAGGAGTTAGTTTAGAGTCCTTGGGACTGGAAAATATTTCCCAAACTCTGGCAGATCGAGCCAAAGTTGCTAAAAATAACGCTGCGCGTAAGGCAATTCCGGCAAATCGAGCCAAAGATGCTCTAAATCACGATGCGCGTAAGGCGGTCTCGGCTACTCGTTTACTCCGATAATGAAGTGGGGCTATATTTCGGTTCTACAAGCTCGACACCGAGCGTGCTCTCCTTTTACCTGTGTCCATTTCACTAAGAACTAAGTCCATCAGGAGATAGTTTAGAATCTTCGAGACTGGAAGCTATCCTCCAAGTTTCGGCAAATTGAGCCATGCTTTCTTAAAATTACGATAAGCGTACGGCAGTTTCGTTTACTCTTTCAGTCTTAAAATGAACTGGGGCTACATTTCGGCCTAGGCAATCAGGAGTTAGTTTAGAGTCACCGGTACCGGAAAATATCCTCCATTTACCGGGAAATCGAGCCAAAGTTGGTCAAAATCACGATGCGCATAAGGCGATCCCGGTTACTCTTTCATTCTTAAAGTGAACTGGGGCAATATTTCTGCCCAGAAGCTCAAAAGTGAGCGATCAAAAAGTTGTGCTGTGTCCATTTCACTCCAGAGCAAGGCCATCGGGAGTTACTTTAGAGTCCGCGGGACTGGAAAATATCCACTAAGCTCCGGGAAATCGAGCCGAAGTTGGTCAAAACTACGATGGGCGTAAGGCGGTCTCGGCTACTCTTTCACTCTTAAAGTGAAGTGGAGCTATATTTCGGCCCACAAGCTCAATATTGAGCGTTCAAAAAGTTTTGCTGTGTCCATTTTACTGCAGACCAAGGACGTCGGGGGTCAGTTTAGAGTTCCCGGGACTGGAAAATATGCCCCAACTTCCGGGAAATTTAACCGAACTTGGTCAAAATCACGACGCGCGTACGGCGGTCTCGGCTACTCTTTCAGTCTTAAAGTGAAGTGGGGCAACATTTCGGCCCAGAAGCTCGAAACTGAGTGTTTTAAAAGTTTTGCTGTCTCCATTTCACTGCAAAACAAGGCCATCACGACTTAGTTTAGCGTCCAAGGGACTGGAAATATCCCCCAAGTTACGGGAAATCCACCCGAAGTTAGTCAAAATCACGATGCGCTTAAGGGGGGTCTTGGCTACTCTTTCAGTCTGAAGGTAAAGAGGGCTTAGATTTAACTCCAGAAGCTCGAAAGTAAGGCTTCAAAAATTTTTGTCTCTATTTCAGTCACATCTTAGACAATCAGGAGTGAGTTTAGAGACTTTGGGACTGGAAAATATCTCCCAAGTTTCGCCAGATCGAGCCGAAGATCCTCAAAATCAAAATGCGCGTAAGGCGCTCCCGCCTACTCTTTCAGTCTTAAAAAGAAGTGGGGCTATATTTCGGCCAGCAAGCTCGAAAGTGCGCGTTCAAAAAAATGTGCTGTGTCCATTTCACTGCAAACCAAGGCCATCAGCAGTTAGTTTAGCTTCCCCGGGACTGGAATATTTCACCGAAGTTACGGGAAATCGAACGGAAGTTGGTCTAAATCACGATGCGCGTAAGGCGGTCTCGGCTACTCTTTCAGTCTTAAAGTAAAGTGGGGCTATATTCCGACCCATAAGCTCGAAAGTGACCCTTTAAAAAGTTACGTTTTGTGCATTTAACTGCAAAACAAGGCCATCAGGAGTTAGTTTAAAGTCCCCCGGACTGGAAAATATCCCTCAAGTTACGGGAAATCGAGCTGAACTTGGTCAAAATCACGATGCTCGTAAGGCGGTCTCGGCTACTAGTTCACTCTTAAAGTGAAATACGGTTGTATTTCGGCCCAGAAGCTCGAAAATAAGCCTTCAAAAAGAGTTAATGTGTTCATTTCACTGCAAACCAAGGCCATCAGAAGTTAGTTTAGAGTCCCCGGGACTGGAAAATATCTTTTAAGTTCTGGCAACTCAAGCCGAAGTTGGTCAAAATCACGATGCGCCTAAGGCGGCCTCGGCTACTCTTTCAGTCTTAAAGTGAAGTGGGGCTCTATTTCGGCCCAGAAGCTCCAAAATGAGCGCTGCAAAAGATTTGCTGTGTCCATTTCACTGCAAACCAAGGCTATCAGGAGTTAGTTTAGAGTCCCCGGGACTCCAATATATTTCCCAAGTTCCGGAAAATCAAGAAGACGTTGGTCAAAATCACGATGCGCGCAAGACGGTCTTGGCTAGTCCTTCAGTCTTAAAGTGAAGTGGGGCTATATTTCGGCCCAGAAGCTCAAAAGTGAGCTTCAAAAAGTTTTGCTGTATCCATTTCAATGCAAACCAAGGCCATCAGGAGTTACTTAAGAGTCTTCGGGATTGGAAAATTTCCCCAAGTTCAGGGAAATTTAGCCGAAGTTGGTCAAAATCACGGTGCGCGTTAGGCGGTCTCGCTTACTGTTTCAGTCTTAAAGTGAAGTGACGCTTTATTCCTACCCAGGAGCTTGAAAGTGAGCGTTCAAAAAGTTTCCCTGTGTTTATTTCACTGCAAACCAAAGCCATCAGGAGCTAGTTTAGAGTCTCCGGGACTGGAAAATATCCCCCAACTTCCGGGAAATCGAGCCGAAGTTGGTCAAAATCACGATTTGCGTAAGGTAGTCTCGGCTACTCTTTCAGTCTTAAAGTGAAGTGGGGCTATATTTCGGGCCAGAAGCCCGAAAGTGAGCGTTCAAAAAGTTTTGCTGTGTTCATTTCACTGCAAATAAAGGCCATCAGGAGTTAGTTTAGCGTCCCCGGGACAAGAAAATATGCCCCAAGGTGCGGGAAATTGAGCCAAGGTTGGTCAAACTCACGATGCCCCTAAAGCGGTCTCGGCTACTCTTTCATTCTTAAAGTGAAGTGGGGCTATATTTCAGGCCAGAAGCCCGAAAGTGAGCGTTCAAAAAGTTTTGCTGTGTCACTTTCACTGCAAACCAAGGCCATCAGGGGTAAGTTTAGGGTCCCCGGGACTGAAAAATATTGCTCAAGTTCCGAGGAATCGAACCGAAGTTGATCAAAATCACGATGCGCGAAATGCGGTATCGGCTACTGTTTCAGTCTTAAAGTGAAGTGGGGCAATATTTCGGCCCACAAGCTAGAAAGTGAGCGTTCAAAAACTTTTCTTGTGTCCATTTTACTTCAAAACAAGGCCATCAGGACTTAGTTTAGCCTCCAAGGGACTGCAAAATATCCCCCAAGTTCCGGGAAATCCATTCGAAGTTCGGCAAAATTACGATGCGCGTAAGGCGGTCTCATCTACTCTTTCAGTCTTAAAGTGAAGTGGGGCTATATTTCTGCCCAGAAGCTCCAAAGTTGTGCTCTGTCCATTTCACTGAAAACCAAGGCCATCAGAAGTTACTTTAGAGTCTCTTTGACTGGAATATATTCCCCAAGTTTCGGGAATTGGACGCGAAATTGGTCAAAATCACGATTCGCTCAAGACGGTCTCGCCTACTCTTTCAGTCTTAAAGTAAAATGGGGCTCTATTTCGGCCCAGAAGCTCCAGAGTAAGCGTTCAAAAACTTTCGCTGTGTCCATTTCACTGCAAACCAAGACAAGCAGGAGTTAGTTGAGAGTCCCCGGGACTGGAAAATATTTCGCAAGTTCCGGGAAATCGAGCCGAAGTTGATCAAAATCACGATGCGCGAAACGTGGTCTCGGCTACTGTTTCAGTCTTAAAGTGAAGTATGGCTATATTTCGGCCCACAAGCTCGAAAGTGAGCGTTCAAAAAGCTTTGCTGTGTCCATTTCACTGCAAAACAAGGCCATCAGCACCTAGTTTAGCATCCAAGGGACTGCAAAATATCCCCCAAGTTCCGGGAAATCCACCCGAAGATTGTCAAAATCACGATGCGCGTAAGGCGGTCTCGGCTTCTTTTTCAGTATTAAAGTAAAGTGGGCTATATTTCGGCCCAGAAGCTTGAAGGTGAGCGTTCAAAAAGTTTTGCTGTCTCCATTTCACTGCAAACCAAGGCCATCAAGAGTTAGTTTAGAGTCAATGGGACTGGAAAATATCCCCCAAGTTCCGGAATATCGACCCGAAGTTGGTCAAAATCACGATGCGCGCACGCCCGTCTCGGCTACTCTTTACGTCTTAAGTGATGTGGGAGTATATTTCGGCCTAGAAGCTCGAAAGTGTGCGTTCAAAAACTTGTGCTGTGTAAATTTCACTGCAAACCATGGCCATCAGGAGATAGTTTAGAGTCCCCGGGACTGGAAAATATTCCCCAAGTTCCGGGAAATCGACCCGAAGTTTGTCAAAATCACGATGGGCGTAAGGCAGTCTCGCTACTCTTTCAGTGTTAAAGTAATGGGGGGCTATATTTCTTCCCAGAAGCTCGAAAGTGAACGTTCAAAGAGTTTGGCTGTGTCCATTTCACTGAAAACCAAGGCCATCAGGAATTAGTTAAGAGTGCCCGGGACTGGGAATTATCTCCCAAGTTCCGGGAAATCGAGCCAAAGTAGCCCAAAATCACGATGCGCGAAAGGCACTCTCCGCTACTCTTTCAGTCTTAAAGTGAAGTGGGACAATATTTCGGCCCAGAAGCTCGAAACTGAGTGTTTTAAAAGTTTTGCTGTCTCCATTTCACTGCAAAACAAGGCCATCACGACTTAGTTTAGCGTCCAAGGGACTGGAAATATCCCCCAAGTTACGGGAAATCCACCCGAAGTTAGTCAAAATCACGATGCGCTTAAGGGGGTCTCCGCTGCTCTTTAAGTCTTAAGGTAAAGTGGGCTTACATTTAACTCCAGAAGCTCGAAAGTAAGGCTTCAAAAATTTTTGTCTCTATTTCACTCACATCTTAGACAATCAGGAGTGAGTTTAGAGACTTTGGGACTGGAAAATATCTCCCAAGTTTCGCCAGATCGAGCCGAAGATCCTCAAAATCCCACTGCGCGTAAGCCGCTCCCGCCTACTCTTTCAATCTTAAAAAGAAGTAGGGCTATATTTCGGCCAGCAAGCTCGAAAGTGCGCGTTCAAAAAGTGTTCCTGTGTCCATTTCACTGGAAACCAAGGCCAGCAGGAGTTAGTTTAGAGTCCCCGGGACTGGAAAATATCCCCCTATTTGCGGGAAATCGAGCCGAAGTATCGCAAAATCACGATGCGCGTAAGGCGGTCTCGGCTACTCTTTCACTCTTAAAGTTAAGTGGGGCTATATTTCGACCCATAAGCTCGAAAGTGAGCGTTCAAAAACTTTTGCTGTGTCCATTTAACTGCAAACTAAGGCCATCGGAAGTTAGTTTAGCTTCCCCGGGAATTGAAAATATTCGCCAACCTCCGGGAAATCGAGCCGAAGTTGGTCAAAATTACGATGCACGTAAGGCGGTCTCGGCTACTCTTTCAGTCTTAAAGTAAAGTGGGGCTATATTTCGGCCCATAAGCTCGAAAGTGACACTTTAAAAAGTTACCCTTTGTGCATTTAACTGCAATCCAAGGCATCCAGGAGTTAGTTTAAAGTCCCCCGGACTGGAAAATATCCCCCAAGTTACGGGAAATCGAGCTGAACTTGGTCAAAATCACGATGCTCGTAAGGCGGTCTCGGCTACTAGTTCACTCTTAAAGTGAAATACGGTTGTATTTCGGCCCAGAAGCTCGAAACTGAGCGTTCAAAAAGTTTTCCTGCCTCCATTTCCCTGCAAACCAAGGCCATCAGGAGTTAGTTTAGAGTCCCCGGGACTTGAAAATATCCCCAAAATTCTGGAAAATCTAGCGGGTTGCTCAAAATCACGATGCGCGTAAGGCGGTCTCGCCTACTCGTTCAGTCTTAAAGTGAAGTGGGGCTATATTTCATCCCAGGAGCTCGAAAATAAGCCTTCAAAAAGTGTTACTGTGTTCATTTCACTGCAAGCCAAGGCAATCAGGAGTTAGCTGAGACTCCTCGGGACTGCAAAATATCGCCCAAGTTCGGGGAAATCTAGCCGAATTTTGTCAAAATCACGTTGCGCGTAAGGCGGTCTCGGCTACTCTTTCATTCTTAAAGTGAACTGGGGCTATATTTCGGCCGAGAAGCTAGAAAGTGAAAGTTCAAAAAGTTTTGCTGTGTTCATTTCACTGCAAACCAAGGCCATCAGGAGTTAGTTTAGACTCCTCGGGACTGCAAAATATCGCCCAAGTTCGGGGAAATCCAGCCGAACTTTCTCAAAATCACGATGCGCGTAAGGTGGTCTCGGCTACTCTTTCATTCTTAAAGTCAACTGGGGCTATATTTCGGCCCAGAAGCTAGAAAGTGAAAGTTCAAAAAAAGTTTTGCTGTGTCCATTTCACCGCAAACCAAGCCACATCAGCAGATTGTTTACAGTGTCCGGGACATCAAAATATCCCCCAAGTCCCGGGAAATCGAGCCGAAGTTTGTCAAAATCACGATGCGCGTAAAGCAGTCTCGGCTACTCTTTTAGTCTTAAAGTGACGTGGCTGTATATTTCGGCCCAGAAGGTCGAAAGTGAGCGTTCAAAAAGATTTGCTCTCTTAATTTAACTGAAAACCAAGGCCATCATGAGTTAGTTTTGAGTCCACGGGACTGGAAAATATCCCTTAAGTTGTGGCAACTCAAGCCGAACTTGGTCAAAATCACGATGCGTCTAAGGCGGTCTCGGCTACTATTTCAGTCTTAAAATGAAGTGGGGCTATATTTCGGCCCAGAATTTCGAAAGTAACCGTTCAAAAAAATTTGCTGTGTCCATTTCACTGCAGACCAAGGCCATCAGGGGTTAGTTTAGAGTCCTTGGGACTTGAATATATCCCCGAAGTGTCGGGAAATCGAGCCGAAGTTGGTCAAAATCACGATGCGCGTAACACGTTGTCGGCTACTCTTTCAGTCTTAAACTGAAGCGGGGCTATATTTCGGCTCAGAAGCCCGAAGGGGAGCGTTGAAAAAGTTTTGCTCTCTCCATTTCAATGCAAACCAAGGCAATCAGGAGTTACTCTAGAGTCCCCGGTACCGGAAAATATTCCCCATTTCCCGGGAAATCGAGCCAAAGTTGGTCAAAATCACGATGCGCGTAAGGCGGTCTCGGCTATTCTTTCATTCTTAAGGTGAACTCGGGCTATATTTCGGCCCAGAAGCTCGAAAGTGAAAGTTCAAAAAGTTTTGCTGTGTCCATTTCACCGCGAACCAAGCCAGATCAGGAGATAGTTTACAGTCTTCGGGACATCAAAATATCCCCTAAGTTCCGGGAAATCTAGCCGATGTTTGTCAAAATCACGATGCGCGTAAAGCAGTCTCGGCTACTCTTTTAGTCTTAAAGTGACGTGGCTGTATATTTCGGCCAAGAAGCTCGAAAGTGAGCGTTCAAAAAGTTATGCTGTGAACATTTCACTGCAAAGCAAGACCCTCAGGAAGTAGTTTACAGTCCCCGGAACTGGAAAATATCCCCCAAGTTCCGCGAAATCGCGACGAAGTTGGTCAAAATAACGATTCGCGTAAGGCGGTCTCGGCTACTCTTTCAGTCTCAAAGAGAACTAGGGCTATATTTCGGTCCAGAAGCTCGAAAGTGAGCGTTCAAAAAGTTTTCCTCTCTCAATTTCACTGAAAACCAAGGCCATCATGGGTTAGTTTAGAGTCCCCGGGACTGGAAAATATCTTTTAAGTTCTGGCAACTCAAGCCGAAGTTGGTCAAAATCACGATGCGCCTAAGGCGGCCTCGGCTACTCTTTCAGTCTTAAAGTGAAGTGGGGCTCTATTTCGGCCCAGAAGCTCCAAAGTGAGCGCCGGAAAAAATTTGCTGTGTCTATTTCACTGCAAACCAAGGCTATCAGGAGTTAATTTAGAGTCCCCGGGACTGCAATATATTTCCCAAGTTCCGGAAAATCGAGAAGACGTTGGTCAAAATCACGATGCGCACAAGATGGTCTTGGCTAGCCTTTCAGTCTTAATGTGAAGTGGGGTTATATTTCGGCCCAGAGGCTCAAAAGTGAGCGTTCAAAAAGTTTTCCTCTCTCCATTTCACAGAAATCCAAGGCCATCAGGAGTTAGTTTAGAGTCCGCGGGACTTCAAAATATCGCCAAAATTCTAGAAAATCGAGCGGAAGTTGCTTAAAACCACGATGCACGTAAGGGAGTCTCGCCTACTCTTTCAGTCTTAAAGTGAAGTGGGGCTATCTTTCATCCCAGAAGCTCGAAAATAAGCCTTCAAAAAGTGTTACTGTGGTCATTTCACTGCAAACCAAGGCAATCAGGAGTTAGTTTAGACTCCTCGGGACTGCAAAATATCGCCCAAGTCCGGGGAAATCGAGCCGAATTTTGTCAAAATCACGATGCGCGTAAGGCGGTCTCGGCTACTCTTTCATTCTTAAAGTGAACTGGGGCTATATTTTGGCCGAGAAGCTAGAAAGTGAAAGTTCAAAAAGTTTTGCTGTGTTCATTTCACTGCAAATCAAGGCCATCAGGAGTTAGTTTAGACTCCTCGGGACTGGAAAATATCGCCCAAGTTCGGTGAAATCGACCCGACTTTTGTCAAAATCACGATGCGCGTAAGGCGGTCTCGGCTACTCTTTCATTCTTAAAGTGAACTGGGACTATATTTCGGCCGAGAAGCTAGAAACTGAAAGTTCTAAAAGTTTTGCTGTGTTCATTTTACGGCAAACGAAGGCCAGCAGGGGTTACTTAAGAGTGTTCGGGACTGGAAAATATCGCCCAAGTTCGGGGAAATTTAGCCGAAGTTGGTCAAAATCACGGTGCGCGTTAGGCGGTCTCGCTTACTGTTTCAGTCTTAAAGTGAAGTGATGCTTTATTCCTGCCCCGGAGCTTGAAAGTGAGCGTTCAAAAAGTTTCCCTGTGTTTATTTCACTGCAAACCAAAGGCATCAGGAGCTACTTTACAGTCCCCGGGACTGGAAAATATCCCCCAACTTCCGGGAAATCGAGCCGAAGTTGGTCAAAATCACGATTTGCGTAAGGTAGTCTCGGCTACTTTTTCAGTCTTAAAGTGAAGTGAGGCTATATTTCGGCCCACAAGCTGGAAAGTGAGCGTTCAAAAAGTTTTGCTCTGTCTATGTCACTGAAAACCAAGGCCATCAGGAGTTAGTTTAGAGTTCCTGGGACTGGAAAATATCCCCCAAGTTCCGGAATATCGACCCGAAGTTTGTCAAACTCACGATGCGAGCAAGGCGGTCTCGGCTACTCTTTCAGTCTTAACTGAAGTGGGGCTATATTTTGGACCAGAATCTCGAAAGTGTGCGTTCAAAAAATTGTGCTGTGTCCATTTTAATGCAAACCAGGGCCATCAGGAGTTAGTTTCGAGTCCCCGGGGCTGGAAAATATCCCCCAAGTCCCGGGAATTGGAGCCGAAGTTGATCAAATTCATGATGCGCGTAACGTGGTCTCGGCTACTGTTTCAGTCTTGAAGTCAAGTGTGGCTATATTTCGGCCCACAAGCTAGAAAGTAATGGTTCAAAAAGTTTTGCTGTGTCCATTTCACTTCAAAACAAGGCCATCAGGACTTAGTTTAGCGTCCAAGGGACTGGAAAATATACCCCAAGTTCCGGGAAATCCATTCGAAGTTCGTCAAAATTACGATATACGTAAGGCGGTTTCCGCTACTCTTTCAGTCTTAAAGTAAAGTCGGGCTATATTTCTGTCCAGAAGCTCGAAAGTGACCGTTCAAAAACTTTTGCTGTGTGCATTTCACTGCAAACCGAAGCTATCAAAAGTTAGTTTAGGGTCCCCGGGACTGGAAAATATTCCCCATGTTCCGGGAAAGCGAGCCGAAGTTGATGAAAATCACGATGCGCGAAATGCGGTCTCGGCTACTGTTTCAGTTTTAAAGTAAAGTGTGGCTATATTTCGGCCCACAAGCTCGAAAGTGAGCGTTCAAAAAGTTTTGCTGTGTCCATTTCACTGCAAAACAAGGCCATCACGATTTAGGTTAGCGTCCAAGGGACTGGAAAATGTTCCCCAAGTTCCGGGAGATCCACCCGAAGTTTGTCAAAATCACAATGCGCGTAAGGTGGTCTCGGTTACTCTTTAAGTCTTAAAGTAAAGTAGGGCTTTATTTCGGCCAGGAAGCTCGAAGGTGAGCGTTCAAAAAGTTTTGCTCTGTCTATTTCACTGAAAACCAAGGCCATCAGGAGTTAGTTTAGAGTTCATGGGACCGGAAAATATCCCCCAAGTTCCGGAATATCGACCCGAAGTTTGTCAAACTCACGATGCGAGCAAGGCGGTCTCGGCAACTCTTTCAGTCTTAAGTGAAGTGGGGCTATATTTCGGCCCACAAGCTCGAAAGTGAGGGTTCAAAAAGTTTTGCTGTGTCCATTTCACTTCAAAACAAGGCCATCAGGACTTAGTTTAGCGTCCAAGGGACTGGAAAATATACCCCAAGTTCCGGGAAATCCATTCGAAGTTCCTCAAAATTACGATATACGTAAGGCGGTTTCCGCTACTCTTTCAGTCTTAAAGTAAAGCCGGCCTATATTTCTGTCCAGAAGCTCGAAAGTGAGCGTTCAAAAGCTTTTGCTGTGTGCATTTCACTGCAAACCGAAGCTATCAAAAGTTAGTTTAGGGTCCCCGGGACTGGAAAATATTCCCCAAGTTCCAGGAAAGCGAGCCGAAGTTGATCAAAATCACAATGCGCGAAATGCGGTCTCGGCTACTGTTTCAGTCTTAAAGTAAAGTGTGGCTATATTTCGGCCCACAAGCTCGAAAGTGAGCGTTCAAAAAGTTTCGCTGTGTCCATTTCAATGCAAAGCAAGGCGATCAGGAGTTAGTTTAGAGTCCCCGGGACTGGAAAATATCCCTCAAGGTCCGAGAAATCGATCCGAAAATGGTCAAAATCACCATGCGCGTAACGCGATCTCGGCTACTCTTTCAGTCTTAAAGTGAAGTGGGATTCTATTTCGGCCCAGAAGCTACAAAGAGAGTGTTCAAAAAGCTTTCCTTTGTCCATTTCACTGAAAACCAAGGCAATCAGGAGTTAGTTTAGAGCCCGCGGAAATGGTATATATCCCCCAAGTTCCAGGATACCCACCCCAAGTTGGTCAAAATCACGATTCGCGCAAGACGGTCTCGGCTACTCTTTCAGTCTTAAAGTAAAGTGGGGCTATATTTCGGCCCACAAGCTCGAGAGTGAGCGTTCAAAAAGTCTCGCTCTGTCCATTTCACTGAAAACCAAGACAATCAGGAGTTAGTTTAGAGTCCCCGGGTCTGGAAAATATCCCCGAAGTTCCGGCAAATCGAGCCGAAGTTGGTCAAAATCACGGTGCGCTTAAGGTGGTGTCGGCTACTCCTTCAGTCTTAAAGTAAAGTGGGGCTCTATTTCGGCGCACAAGCTCAAAGCTCAAAAAAAATTACTGTGTCTATTTCACTGCAAACCAAGGCTATCAGGAGTTAGTTTAGAGTCCCCGGGACTAAAATATATTTCCCAAGTTCCTGAAAATCGAGAAGACGTTGGTCAAAATCACGATGCGCGTAAGACGGTCTCGGCTACTCTTTCAGTCTTAAAGTGAAGTGGGGCTATATTTCGGCCCAGAAGCTCAAAAGTGAGCGTTCAAAAAGTTTTGCTGTATCCATTTCAATGCAAACCAAGGCCATCAGGGGTTACTTAAGAGTCCTCGGGACTGGAAAATATCCCCCAAGTTCCGGTAAATCGAGCCGAAGTTTGTCAAAATCACGATGTGCGTAAGGTGGTCTCGGCTACTCTTTCAGTCTTAAAGTGAAGTGGGGCAATATTTCGGCCCAGAAGCTCCAAAGTGAGTGTTTAAAAAATTTTCCTCTGTCACTTTCACTGCAAACCAAGGCCATCAGAAGTTAGTTTAGAGTCCCATGGACTGGAGAATATCCCCAAAGTCCCGGGAAATCGAGCCGAAGTTGATCAAATTCATGATGCGCGTAACGTGGTCTCGGCTACTGTGTCAGTCCTAAAGTGAAGTGTGGCTATCTTTCGGCCCACAAGCTAGGAAGTGAGCGTTCAAAAAGTTTTGTTGTGTCCATTTTACTTCAAAACAAGGCCATCAGGACTTAGTTTAGCGTCCAAGGGACTGCAAAATATACCCCAAGTTCCGGGAAATCCATTCGAAGTTCGTCAAAATTACGATGCGCGTAAGGCAATCTCATCTACTCTTTCAGTCTTAACGTAAAGTGGGGCTATATTTCTGCCCAGAAGCTCCAAAGTTGTGCTCTGTCCATTTCACTGGAAACCAAGGCCATCAGGAGTTACTTTAGAGTCCCTTTGACTGGAATATATCCCCCAAGTTTCGGGAAATAAAGGCGAAATTGGTCAAAATCACGATTCGCTCAAGACGGTCTCGCCTACTCTTTCAGTCTTAAAGTAAAATGGGGCTCTATTTCGGCCCAGATGCTCGACGGTGAGCGTTCAAAAACTTTCGCTGTGTCCATTTCACTGCAAACCAAGACAAGCAGGAGTTAGTTGAGAGTCCCCGGGACTGGAAAATATCCCCCAAGTTCCGGGAAATCAACCCGAAGTTTGTCAAAATCACGATGCGCGTAAGGCGGTCTCGGCTACTCTTTCAGTGTTAAAGTAATGGGGGGCTATATTTTGGCCCAGAAGCTCGAAATTCAGCGTTCAAAAAGTTTTGCTGGGTCCATTTTACTGCAAACCAAGGCCATCAGGAATTAGTTTAGAGTCCTCAGAACTGGAATATATCCCCTTAGTTCCGGCAAATCGAGCCGAACTTGCTCAAAATCACGATGCACGTAAGGCGGTCTCGACCACTCTTTCAGTTTTCAAGTGAAGTGGGGTTCTATTTCGGTCCAGAAGCTCGAAAGTATGCGTTCAAAAACTTTTTCTGTTTCCGTTTCACTGCAAACCAAGACCAGCACGAGTTAGTTTAGAGTCCCCGGGACTGGAAAATATTTCGCAAGTTCCGGGAAATCGAGCCGAAGTTGATCAAAATCACGATGCGCGAAACGTGGTCTCGGCTACTGTTTCAGTCTTAAAGTGAAGTATGGCTATATTTAGGCCCACAAGCTCGAAAGTGAGCGTTCAAAAAGCTTTGCTGTGTCCATTTCACGGCAAAACAAGGCCATCGGGCACCTAGTTTAGCGTCCAAGGGACTGGAAAATATCCCCCAAGTTCCGGGAAATCCACCCGAAGTTTGTCAAAATCACGATGCCCGTAAGGTGATCTCGGCTACTTTTTCAGTATTAAAGTAAAGTGGGCTATATTTCGGCCCAGAAGCTTAAAGGTGAGCGTTCAAAAAGTTTTCCTGTCTCCGTTTCACTGCAAACCAAGGCCATCAAGAGTTAGTTTAGAGTCCCTGGCACTGGAAAATATCCCCCAAGTTCGGAGAAATTTAACCGAAGTTGGTCAAAATCACGACGCGCGTACGGCGGTCTCGGCTACTCTTTCAGTCTTAAAGTGAAGTGGGGCAATATTTCGGCCCAGAAGCTCGAAACTGAGTGTTTAAAAAGTTTTCCTGTGTCCATTTCACGGCAAAACAAGGCCATCGGGCACCTAGTTTAGCGTCCAAGGGACTGGAAAATATCCCCCAAGTTACGGGAAATCCACCCGAAGTTTGTCAAAATCACGATGCCCGTAAGGTGATCTCGGCTACTTTTTCAGTATTAAAGTAAAGTGGGCTATATTTCGGCCCAGAAGCTTAAAGGTGAGCGTTCAAAAAGTTTTCCTGTCTCCGTTTCACTGCAAACCAAGGCCATCAAGAGTTAGTTTAGAGTCCCTGGCACTGGAAAATATCCCCCAAGTTCGGAGAAATTTAACCGAAGTTGGTCAAAATCACGACGCGCGTACGGCGGTCTCGGCTACTCTTTCAGTCTTAAAGTGAAGTGGGGCAATATTTCGGCCCAGAAGCTCGAAACTGAGTGTTTAAAAAGTTTTCCTGTGTCCATTTCACGGCAAAACAAGGCCATCGGGCACCTAGTTTAGCGTCCAAGGGACTGGAAAATATCCCCCAAGTTACGGGAAATCCACCCGAAGTTTGTCAAAATCACGATGCCCGTAAGGTGATCTCGGCTACTTTTTCAGTATTAAAGTAAAGTGGGCTATATTTCGGCCCAGAAGCTTAAAGGTGAGCGTTCAAAAAGTTTTCCTGTCTCCGTTTCACTGCAAACCAAGGCCATCAAGAGTTAGTTTAGAGTCCCTGGCACTGGAAAATATCCCCCAAGTTCGGGGAAATTTAACCGAAGTTGGTCAAAATCACGACGCGCGTACGGCGGTCTCGGCTACTCTTTCAGTCTTAAAGTGAAGTGGGGCAATATTTCGGCCCAGAAGCTCGAAACTGAGTGTTTAAAAAGTTTTGCTGTCTCCATTTCACTGCAAAACAAGGCCATCACGACTTAGTTTAGCGTCCAAGGGACTGGAAATATCCCCCAAGTTACGGGAAATCCACCCGAAGTTAGTCAAAATCACGATGCGCTTCAGGGGGTCTCGGCTACTCTTTCAGTCTTAAGGTAAAGTGGTCTTAGATTTAACTCCAGAAGCTCGAAAGTAAGGCTTCAAAAATTTTTGTCTCTATTTCACTCACATCTTAGACAATCAGGAGTGAGTTTAGAGACTTTGGGACTGGAAAATATCTCCCAAGTTTCGCCAGATCGAGCCGAAGATCCTCAAAATCACAATGCGCGTAAGGCGCTCCCGCCTACTCTTTCAGTCTTAAAAAGAAGTAGGGCTATATTTCGGCCAGCAAGCTCGAAAGTGCGCGTTCAAAAAGTGTTCCTGTGTCTATTTCACTGGAAACCAAGGCCATCAGGAATTACTTTAGAGTCCCCGGGACTGGAAAATATCTCCCTATTTGCGGTAAATCGAGCCGAAGTATCCCAAATTCACGATGCGCGTAAGGCGGTCTCGGCTACTCTTTCACTCTTAAAGTTAAGTGGGGCTATATTTCGACCCATAAGCTCGAAAGTGAGCTCGAAACTTTTGCTGTGTCCATTTAACTGCAAACTAAGGCCATCGGAAGTTAGTTTAGCTTCCCCGGGAATTGAAAATTATTTGCCAACTTCCGGGAAATCGAGCCGAAGTTGGTCAAAATTACGATGCGCGCAAGGCGGTCTCGGCTACTCTTTCAGTCTTAAAGTGAAGTACGCCCATATTTCGGCCGAGAAGCTCGAAAGTGAGCGTTCAAAAAAATGTGCTGTGTCCATTTCACTGCAAACCAAGGCCATCAGCAGTTAGTTTACAGTCCCCTGGACTGGAATATATCCCCGAAGTTACGGGAAATCGAACGGAAGTTGGTCAAAATCACGATGCGCGTCAGACGGTCTCGGCTACTATTTCAGTCTTAAAGTAAAGTGGGGCTATATTTCGGCCCAGAAGATCGAAAGTGACCCTTTAAAAAGTTACGCTCTGTGCATTTAACTGCAAACCACGGCCATCAGGAGTAATAGTCCCCCGGACTGGAAAATATCCCCCAAGTTACGGGAAATCGAGCTGAACTTAGTGAAAATCACGATGCTCGTAAGTCGGTCTCGGCTACTATTTCAGTCTTAAAGTGAAATACGCTTGTATTTCGGCCCAGAAGCTCGAAACTGAGCGTTCAAAAAGTTTTCCTGCGTCCATTTCACTGCAAACCAAGGCAATCAGGAGTTAGTTTAGAGTCCCCGGGACTTGAAAATATCGCCAAAATTCTAGAAAATCGAGCGGAAGTTGCTCAAAATCACGATGCGCGTAAGGCGGTCTCGCCTACTCGTTCAGTCTTAAAGTGAAGTGGGGCTATATTTCATCCCGGAAGCTCGAAAATAAGCCTTCAACAAGTGTTACTGTTTTCAGTTCACTGCAAGCCAAGGCCATCAGGAGTTAGTTTAGACTCCTCGGGACTGGAAAATATCGCCCAAGATCGGGGAAATCGAGCCGAATTTTGTCCAAATCACGATGCGCGTAAGGCGGTCTGGGCTATTCTTTCATTCTTAAAGTGTACTGGGGCTATATTTCGGCCCAGAAGCTAGAAAGTGAAAGTTCAAAAAGTTTTTCTGTGTTCATTTCACTACAAACCAAGGCCATCAGGAGTTAGTTTAGACTCCTCGGGACTGCAAAATATCGCCCAAGCTCGGGGAAATCGAGCCGGATTTTTTCAAAATCACGATGGGCGTAAGGCGGTCTCGGCTACTCTTTCATTCTTAAAGTCAACTGGGGCTATATTGCGGCCCAGAAGCTAGAAAGTTAAAGTTCAAAAAGTTTTGCTGTGTCCATTTCACCGCAAACCAAGCCACATCAGTAGATTGTTTACAGTGTCCGGGACATCAAAATATCCCTCAAGTCCCGGGAAATCGAGCCGAAGTTTGTCAAAATCACGATGCGCGTAAAGCAGTCTCGGCTACTCTTTTAGTCTTAAAGTGACGTGGCTGTATATTTCCGCACAGAAGCTCGAACGTGAGCGTTCAAAAAGTTATGCTGTGCCCATTTCACTGCAAAGCAAGGCCCTCAGGAAGTAGTTTACAGTGCCCGGAACTGGAAAATATCCCCCAAGTTCCGCGAAATCGAGACGAAGTTGGTCAAAATAGCGATTCGCGTAAGGCGGTCTCGGCTACTCTTTCAGTCTTAAAGTGAAGTAGGGCTATATTTCGGTCCAGACGCTCGAAAGTGAACGTTCAAAAAGTTTTCCTCTCTGAATTTCACTGAAAACCAAGGCCATCATGAGTTAGTTTAGAGTCCCCGGGACTGGAAAATATCTTTTAAGTTCTGGCAACTCAAGCCGAAGTTGGTCAAAATCACGATGCGCCTAAGGCGGCCTCGGCTACTCTTTCAGTCTTAAAGTGAAGTTAAGCTCTATTTCGGCCCAGAAGCTCCAAAGTGAGCGCTGCAAAAAATTTGCTGTCTCGGGACATCAAAATATCCCTCAAGTCCCGGGAAATCGAGCCGAAGTTTGTCAAAATCACGATGCGCGTAAAGCAGTCTCGGCTACTCTTTTACTCTTAAAGTGACGTGGCTATATATTTCGGCCCAGAAGCTCGAAAGTGAGCGTTCAAAAAGTTTTCCTCTCTCAATTTCACTGAAAACCAAGGCCATCATGATTTAGTTTAGAGTCCCCGGGACTGGAAAATATCTTTTAAGTTCTGGCAACTCAAGCCGAAGTTGGTCAAAATCAGGATGCGCCTAAAGCGGCCTCGGCTACTATTTCAGTCTTAAAGTGAAGTGGGGCTCTATTTCGGCCCAGAAGCTCCAAAGTGAGCGCTGCAAAAAATTTGCTGTCTCCATTTCACTGCAAACCAAGGCCATCAGGAGTTAGTTTAGAGTCCCCGGGACTGCAATATATTTCCCAAGTTCCAGAAAATCGAGAAGACGTTGGTCAAAATCACGATGCGCGCAAGACGGTCTAGGGTAGTCTTTCAGTCTTAAAGTGAAGTGGGGCTATATTTCGCCCCAGAAGCTCAAAAGTGAGCGTTCAAAAAGTTTTGCTGTATCCCTTTCAATGCAAACGAAGGCCATCAGGGGTTACTTAAGAGTCTTCGGGACTGGAAACTATCCCCCAAGTTCAGCGAAAGTTAGCGGAAGTTGGTCAAAATCACGGTGCGCGTTAGGCGGTCTCGCTTACTGTTTCAGTCTTAAAGTGAAGTGAGGCTTTATTCCTGCCCAGCAGCTTGAAAGTTAGCGTTCAAAAAGTTTCCCTGTGTTTATTTCACTGCAAACCAAAGCCATCAGGAGCTAGTTTAGAGTCCCCGGGACTGGAAAATATCCCCCAACTTCCGGGAAATCGAGCCGAAGTTGGTCAAAATCACGATTTGCGTAAGGTAGCCTCGGCTACTCTTTCAGTCTTAAAGTGAAGCGGGGCTATATTTCGGGCCAGAAGCCCGAAAGTGAGCGTTCAAAAAGTTTTCCTGTGTTCATTTCACTGCAAACCAAGGCCATCAGGAGTTAGTTTAATGTCCCCGGGAAAAGAAAATATGCCCCAAGGTCCGGGAAATTAAGCCGAGGTTGGTCAAAATCACGATGCCCCTAAAGTGGTCTCGGCTACTCTTTCTGTCTTAAAGTGAAGTGGGGCTATATTTCTGTCCAGAAGCTCGAAAGTGAGCGTTCAAAAAGTTTTGCTGTGTGCATTTCACTGCAAACCAAAGCTATATAAAGTTAGTTTAGGGTCCCCGCGACTGGAAAATATTCCCCAAGTTCCGGGAAAGCGAGCCGAGGTTGATCAAAATCACGATGCGCGAAATGCGGTATCGGCTACTGTTTCAGTCTTAAAGTAAAGTGTGGCTATATTTCGGCCCACAAGCTGGAAAGTAAGCGTTCAAAAAGCTTTGCTGTGTCCATTTCACTGCAAAACAAGGCCATCACGACTTAGTTTAGCGTCCAAGGGACTGGAGAATGTTCCCCAAGTTCCGGGAGATCCACCCGAAGTTTGTCAAAATCACAATGCGCGTAAGGTGGTCTCGGTTACTCTTTAAGTCTTAAAGTAAAGTGGGGCTTTATTTCGGCTAGGAAGCTCGAAGGTGAGCGTTCAAAAAGTTTTGCTCTCTCCATTTCACTGCAAACCAAGGCCATCAGGAGTTAGTTTAGAGTTCATGGGACTGGAAAATATCCCCCAAGTTCCGGAATATCGACCCGAAGTTTGTCAAACTCACGATGCGAGCAAGGCAGTCCCGCCTACTCTTTCAGTCGTAAGTGAAGTGGGGCTATATTTCGGCGCAGAATCTCGAAAGTGTGCTTTCAAAAAATTGTGCTGTGTCCATTTTAATGCAAACCAAGGCCATCAGGAGTTAGTTTAGAGTCCCCGCGACTGGAAAATATCCCCCAAGTCCCGGGAAATCGAGCCGAAGTTGATCAAATTCATGATCCGCGTAACGTGGTCTCGGCTACTGTTTCAGTCTTAAAGTCAAGTGTGCCTATATTTCGGCCCAAAAGCTAGAAAGTGAGCGTTCAAAAAGTTTTGCTGTGTCCATTTCAATGCAAAGCAAGGCGATCAGGAGTTAGTTTAGAGTCCCCGGGACTGGAAAATATCCCCCAAGTTCCGAGAAATCGATCCGAAAATGGTCAAAATCACCATGCGCGTAAGGCGATCTCGGCTACTCTTTCAGTCTTAAAGCGAAGTGGGGCTATATTTCGGCCCACAAGCTCCAAAGTGGGCGTTCAGAAAGTTATGCTGTGTGCATTTCAATGCAAACCAAGGCCATCCGCAGTTAGTTTAGAGTCCCCCGGACTGGAAAATATCCGAAAGTTGCGTGAAATCGAGCTGAACTTGGTCTAACTCACGATGCGCGTTACGCGGTCTCGGCTACTATTTCAGTCTGAAAGTCAAGGGGGATTCTATTTCGGCCCAGAAGCTACAAAGAGAGTGTTCAAAAAGCTTTCCTTTGTCCATTTCACTGAAAACCAAGGCAATCAGGAGTTAGTTTAGAGCACGCGGAAATGGAATATATCCCCCAAGTTCCGGGAAACCGACCCGAAGTTGCTCAAAATCACGATTTGCGCAAGACGGTCCCGGCTACTCTTTCAGTCTTAAAGTAAAGTGGGGCTATATTTCCGTCCAGAAGCTCGAGAGTGAGCGTTCAAAAAGTTTCGCTGTGTCCATTTCACTGAAAACCAAGACAATCAGGAGTTAGTTTAGAGTCCCCGGGACTGGAAAATATCCCCCAAGTTCCGGCAAATCGAGCCGAAGTTGGTCAAAATCACGGTGCGCTTAAGGCGGTGTCAGCTACTCCTTCGGTCTTAAAGTGAAGTGGGGCTCTATTTCAACCCACAAGCTCACAGCTAGAAAACATTACTGTGTCTATTTCACTGCAAACCAAGGCTATCAGGAGTTAGTTTAGAGTCCTCGGGAGTGCAATGTATTTCCCAAGTTCCGGAAAATCGAGAAGACGTTGGTCAAAATCACGATGCGCGTAAGGTGGTCTCGGCTACTCTTTCAGTCTTAAAGTGAAGTGGGGCAATATTTCGGCCCAGAAGCTCGAAAGTGAGTGTTTAAAAAGTTTTGCTCTGTCACTTTCAGTGCAAACCAAGGCCCTCAGAAGTTAGTTTAGAGTCCCCGGGACTGAAGAATATCCCCCAAGTCCCGGGAAATCGAGCCGAAGTTGATCAAATTCATGATGCGCGTAACGTGCTCTCGGCTACTGTGTCAGTCCTAAAGTGAAGTGTTGCTATATTTCGGCCCACAAGCTAGAAAGTGAGCGTTCAAAAAGTTTTGTTGTGTCCATTTTACTTCAAAACAAGGCCATCAGGACTTAGTTTAGCGTCCAAGGGACTGCAAAATATCCCCCAAGTTCCGGGAAATCCATTCGAAGTTCGTCAAAATTACGATGCGCGTAAGGCGGTCTCATCTACTCTTTCAGTCTTAAAGTAAAGTGGGGCTATATTTCTGCCCAGAAGCTCCAAAGTTGTGCTCTGTCCATTTCACTGAAAACCAAGGCCATCAGGAGTTACTTTAGAGTCCCTTTGACTGGAATATATCCCCCAAGTTTCGGGAAATAAAGGCGAAATTGGTCAAAATCACGATTCGCTCAAGACGGTCTCGCCTACTCTTTCAGTCTTAAAGTAAAATGGGGCTCTATTTCGGCCCAGAAGCTCGAGAGTGAGCCTTCAAAAACTTTCGCTGTGTCCATTTCACTGCAAACCAAGACAAGCAGGAGTTAGTTGAGAGTCCCCGGGACTGGAAAATATCCCCCAAGTTCCGGGAAATCAACCCGAAGTTTGTCAGAATCACGATGCGCGTAAGGCGGTCTCGGCTACTCTTTCAGTGTTAAAGTAATGGGGGCTATATTTTGACCCAGAAGCTCGAAATTCAGCGTTCAAAAAGTTTTGCTGGGTCCATTTTACTGCAAACCAAGGCCATCAGGAATTAGTTTAGAGTCCTCAGAACTGGAATATATCCCCTTAGTTCCGGCAAATCGAGCCGAACTTGCTCAAAATCACGATGCACGTAAGGCAGTCTCAGCTACTCTTTCAGTCTTCAAGTGAAGTGGGCTTCTATTTCGGTCCAGAAGCTCGAAAGTATGCGTTCAAAAACTTTTTCTGTTTCCGTGTCACTGCAAACCAAGACCAGCACGAGTTAGTTTAGAGTCCCCGGGACTGGAAAATATTTCGCAAGTTCCGGGAAATCGAGCCGAAGTTGATCAAAATCAAGATGCGCGAAACGTGGTCTCGGCTACTGTTTCAGTCTTAAAGTGAAGTATGGCTATATTTCGGCCCACAAGCTCGAAAGGGAGCATTCAAAAAGCTTTCCTGTGTCCATTTCACTGCAAAACAAGGCCATCGGGCACCTAGTTTAGCGTCCAAGGGACTGGAAAATATCCCCCAAGTTCTGGGGAATCCACCCGAAGTTTGTCAAAATCACGATGCGCGTAAGGTGATCTCGGCTA
Source organism: Orbicella franksi (assembly GCF_964199315.1). Taxonomy (NCBI): domain Eukaryota; kingdom Metazoa; phylum Cnidaria; class Anthozoa; order Scleractinia; family Merulinidae; genus Orbicella; species Orbicella franksi. The sequence continues at coordinate 1,167,821 of NC_138153.1, forward strand.
CTTTTTCACCATTAAAGTAAAGTGGGCTATATTTCGGCCCAGAAGCTTGAAGGTGAGCGTTCAAAAAGTTTTGCTGTCTCCATTTCACTGCAAACCAAGGCCATCAAGAGTTAGTTTAGAGTCCCAGGGACTGGTAAGTATCCCCCAAGTTCCGGAATATCGACCCGAAGTTGGTCAAAATCACGATGCGCGCACGCCGGTCTCGGCTACTCTTTAAGTCGTAAGTGATGTGGGACTATATTTCGGCCTAGAGGCTCGAAAGTGTGGGTTAAAAAACTTGTCCTGTGTGAATTTCACTGCAAACCATGGCCATCAGGAGTTAGTTTAGAGTCCCCGGGACTGGAAAATATTCTCCAAGTTCCAGGAAATGGCGCTGAAGTTGATGAAAATTACGATGCGCGTAACGGGCTCTCGGCTATTCTTTCAGTCTTAAATTTAAGTAGGGCTATATTTCGGCCCTGAACCTCGAAGGTGAGCGTTCAGAATGTTTTGCTGTGTTCATTAAACTGCAAAGCAAGGTCATCGGCAGTTACTTTCGCGTCCCCGGGACTTTAAATTATTCGCCAACTTCCGGGAAATCGAGCAAAAGTGGCCCAAAATCACGATGCGCGTAAGGCGGTCTCGGCTACTCTTTCAGTCTTAAAATTAAGGGTGGCTATATTTCGACCTAGAAGCTCGAGACCGGCGTGCGCTAGTTTTACCTGTGTCCATTTCACTGACATCTTAGGCCATCAGGAGTTAGTTTAGAGTCCTTGGGACTGGAAAATATTTCCCAAATTCTGGCAGATCGAGCCAAAGTTGCTCAAAATCACGATGCGCGTAAGGCGGTCTCGGCTACTCGTTTACTCCGAAAATGAAGTGGGGCTATATTTCGGTTCTACAACCTCGACACCGAGCGTGCTCTACTTTTACCTGTGTCCATTTCACTAAGAACTAAGGCCATCAGGAGATAGTTTAGAATCCTCGAGACTGGAAGCTATCCTCCAAGTTTCGGCAAATCGAGCCATACTTTCTTAAAATTACGATAAGCGTACGGCAGTTTCGTTTCCTCTTTCAGTCTTGAAATGAACTGGGGCTACATTTCGGTCTAGAAGCTCGACACCGAGCGTGCGCTCCTGTTACCTGTGACCATTTTACTGAAAACTAAGGCCATCAAGAGTTAGGGTAGAGTCCCCGGGACTGGAAAATATCCTCCAGGTTTTGGCAGATCAAGCCATAGTGGCTTATAGTGGCGTTGCGCTTAAGGCGGTTTCGTGTACACTTGCAGTGTTAAAATAAAGTGGGGCTATATATCGGCCTGCAACCTGGAAACCTAGCGTGCGCCCCTTTTACCTGTGTCCATTTCACTGAAAACCAAGCCCATCAGGAATTAGATTAGAGTGCCCGGGACTGGGAATTATCTCCCAAGTTCCGGGAAATCGAGCCGAAGTAGCCCAAAATCACGATGCGCGTAAGCCGGTCTCGGCTAGTCTTTCAGTCTTAAAGTGAAGTAGGGCTATGCTTCGGCCCAGAAGCTCAAAAGTGAGCGTTCAAAAAGTTGTGCTGTGTCCATTTCACTGCAAACCAAGGCAATCAGGAGTTAGTTTAGAGTCCCCGGTACCGGAAAATATCCCCCATTTCCCGGGAAATCGAGCCAAAGTTGGTCAAAATCACGATGCGCGTAAGACGGTCCCAGTTACTCTTTGATTCTTAAAGTGAAGTGGGGCAATATTTCCGCCCAGAAGCTCGAAAGTGACCGTTCAAAAAGTTTTCCTGTGTCCATTTCACTCCAGAGCAAGGCCATCAGGAGTTACTTTAGAGTCCGCGGGACTGGAAAATATCCCCCAAGTTCCGGAAAATCGAGCCGAATTTGGTCAAAATTACGATGGGCGTAAGGCGGTCTCGGCTACTCTTTCAGTCTTAAAGTGAAGAAAGGCTATGCTTCGGCCCAGAAGCTACAAAGTGAGCGTTCAAAAAGTTTTGCTGTGTCCATTTTACTGCAGACCAAGGACGTCGGGGGTAAGTTCAGAGTCCCCGGGACTGGAAAATATCCCCAAAGTTCGGGGAAATTTAACCGAAGTTGGTCAAAATCACGACGCGCGTACGGCGGTCTCGGCTACTCTTTCAGTCTTAAAGTGAAGTGGGGCAATATTTCGGCCCAGAAGCTCGAAACTGAGTGTTTAAAAAGTTTTGCTGTCTCCATTTCACTGCAAAACAAGGCCATCACGACTTAGTTTAGCGTCCAAGGGACTGGAAATATCCCCCAAGTTACGGGAAATCCACCCGAAGTTAGTCAAAATCACGATGCGCTTCAGGGGGTCTCGGCTACTCTTTCAGTCTTAAGGTAAAGTGGGCCTAGATTTAACTCCAGAAGCTCGAAAGTAAGGCTTCAAAAATTTTTGTCTCTATTTCACTCACATCTTAGACAATCAGGAGTGAGTTTAGGGACTTTAGGACTGGAAAATATCTCCCAAGTTTCGCCAGATCGAGCCGAAGATCCTCAAAATCACAATGCGCGTAAGGCGCTCCCGCCTACTCTTTCAGTCTTAAAAACAAGTAGGGCTATATTTCGGCCAGTAAGCTCGAAAGTGCGCGTTAAAAAAAGTGTTCCTGTGTCTATTTCACTGGAAACCAAGGCTATCAGGAGTTATTTTAGACTCCTCGAGACTGGAAAATATCGCCCAAGTTCGGGGAAATCGAGCCGAATTTTGTCAAAATCACGATGCGCGTAAGGCGGTCTCGGCTACTCTTTCATTCTTAAAGTAAACTGGGGCTATATTTCAGCCCAGAAGCTTGAAAGTGAAAGTTCAAAAAGTTTTCCTGTGTCCATTTCACCGCAAACCAAGCCACATCAGCAGATTGTTTACAGTGTCCGGGACATCAAAATATCCCCCAAGTCCCGGGAAATCGAGCCGAAGTTTGTCAAAATCACGATGCGCGTAAAGCAGTCTCGGCTACTCTTTTAGTCTTAAAGTGACGTGGCTGTATATTTCGCCCCAGAAGGTCGAAAGTGAGCGTTCAAAAAGTTTTGCTCTCTGAATTTAACTGAAAACCAAGGCCATCATGAGTTAGTTTAGAGTCCACGGGACTGGAAAATATCCCTTAAGTTCTGGCAACTCAAGCCGAACTTGGTCAAAATCACGATGCGTCTAAGGCGGTCTCGGCTACTATTTCAGTCTTAAAATGGAGTGGGGCTATATTTCGGCCCAGAATTTCGAAAGTAAGCGTTCAAAAAAATTTGCTGTGTCCATTTCACTGCAGACCAAGGCCATCAGGGGTTAGTTTAGAGTCCTTGGGACTTGAATATATCCCCGAGGTTTCGGGAATTCGAGCCGAAGTTGGTCAAAATCACCATGCGCGTAAGACGGTGTCGACTACTCATTCAGTCTTAAACTGAGGTGGGGCTATATTTCGGCTCAGAAGCCCGAAGCGGAGCGTTGGAAAAGTTTTGCTCTCTCCATTTCAATGCAAAGCAAGGCAATCAGGAGTTACTTTAAAGTCCCCGGTACGGGAAAATATTCCCCATTTCCCGGGAAATCGAGCCAAAGTTGGTCAAAATCACGATGTGCGTAAGGTGGTCTCGGCTATTCTTTCATTCTTTAAAGTGAACTCGGGCTATATTTCGGCCCAGAAGCCCGAAAGTGAAAGTTCAAAAAGTTTTGCTGTGTCCATTTCACCGCGAGCCAAGCCACATCAGGATATAGTTTACAGTCTCCGGGACATCAAAATATCCCCCAAGTTCCGGGAAATCGAGCCGAAGTTTGTCAAAATCACGATGCGCGTAAAGCAGTCTCGGCTACTCTTTTAGTCTTAAAGTGACGTGGCTGTATATTTCCGCACAGAAGCTCGAACGTGAGCGTTCAAAAAGTTATGCTGTGCCCATTTCACTTCAAAGCAAGGCCCTCAGGAAGTAGTTTACAGTGCTCGGAACTGGAAAATATCCCCCAAGTTCCGCGAAATCGAGACGAAGTTGGTCAAAATAGCGATTCGCGTAAGGCGGTCTCGGCTACTCTTTCAGTCTTAAAGTGAAGTAGGGCTATATTTCGGTCCAGACGCTCGAAAGTGAACGTTCAAAAAGTTTTCCTCTCTGAATTTCACTGAAAACCAAGGCCATCATGAGTTAGTTTAGAGTCCCCGGGACTGGAAAATATCTTTTAAGTTCTGGCAACTCAAGCCGAAGTTGGTCAAAATCACGATGCGCCTAAGGCGGCCTCGGCTACTCTTTCAGTCTTAAAGTGAAGTTGGGCTCTATTTCGGCCCAGAAGCTCCAAAGTGAGCGCTGCAAAAAATTTGCTGTCTCCATTTCACTGCAAACCAAGGCCATCAGGAGTTAGTTTAGAGTCGACGGGACTCCAATATATTTCCCAAGTTCCGGAAAATCGAGAAGACGTTGGTAAAAATCACAATGCGCGCAAGACGGTCTTGGCTAGTCTTTCAGTCTTAAAGTGAAGTGGGGCTATATTTCGGCCCAGAAGCTCAAAAGTGAGCTTCAAAAAGTTTTCCTGTATCCCTTTCAATGCAAACAAAGGCCATCAGGGGTTACTTAAGAGTCTTCGGGACTGGAAAATATCCCCCAAGTTCAGGGAAATTTAGCCGAAGTTGGTCAAAATCACGGTGCGCGTTAGGCGGTCTCGCTTACTGTTTCAGGCAAACTGAAGTGGGGCTTTATTCCTGCCTAGGAGCTTGAAAGTGAGCGTTCAGAAAGTTTCCCTGTGTTTATTTCACTGCAAACCAAAGCCATCAGGAGCTAGTTTAGAGTCCCCCGGACTGGAAAATATCCCCCAACTTCCGGGAAACCGAGCCGAAGTTGGTCAAAATCACGATTTGCGTAAAATAGTCTCGGCTACTCTTTCAGTCTTAAAGTGAAGTGGGACTATACTTCGGGCCAGAAGCCCGAAAGTGAGCGTTTAAAAAGTTTTGCTGTGTTCATTTCACTGCAAATAAAGGCCATCAGGAGTTAGTTTAGCGTCCCCGGGAAAAGAAAATATGCCCCAAGGTCCGGGAAATTGAGCCGAGGTTGGTCAAAATCACGATGCCCCTAAAGTGCTGTCTACTACTCTTTCTGTCTTAAAGTGAGGTGGGGCTATACTTCCGGCCAGAAGCCCGAAAGTGAACGTTCAAAAAGTTTTGCTGTGTCCATTTCACTGCAAACCAAGGCCATCAGGTCTTAGTTTAGAGTCCCCGGGACTGAAAAATATTGCCCAAGTTCCGGGGAATCGAACCGAAACTGATCAAAATCACGATGCGCGAAATGCGGTATCGGCTACTGTTTCAGTCTTAAAGTAAAGTGTGGCTATATTTCGGCCCACAAGCTGGAAAGTGAGCGTTCAAAAAGTTTTGCTGTGTCCATTTCACTACAAAACAAGACCATCAGGACTTAGTTTAGCGTCCAAGGGACTGGAGAATGTTCCCCAAGTTCCGGGAGATCCACCCGAAGTTTGTCAAAATCACAATGTACGTAAGGTGGTCTCGGTTACTCTTTAAGTCTTAAAGTAAAGTGGGGCTTCATTTCGGCTAGGAAGCTCGAAGGTGAGCGTTCAAAAAGTTTTGCTCTCTCCATTTCACTGCAAACCAAGGCCATCAGGAGTTAGTTTAGAGTTCATGGGACTGGAAAATATCCCCCAAGTTCCGGAATATCGACCCGAAGTTAGTCAAACTCACGATGCGAGCAAGCCGGTCTCGGCTACTCTTTCAGTCTTAAGTGAAGTGGGGCTATATTTTGACCCAGAATCTCGAAAGTGTGCGTTCAAAAAATAGTGTTGTGTCCATTTCAATGCAACCCAAGGTCATCAGGAGCTATTTTAGAGTCCCCGCGACTGGAGAATATCCCCCAAGTCCCGGGAATTGGAGCCGAAGTTGATAAAATTCATGATGCGCGTAACCTCGTCTCGGCTACTGTTTCAGTCTTAAAGTCAAGTGTGCCTATATTTCGGCCCACAAGCTCGAGAGTGAGCGTTCAAAAAGTTTCGCTGTGTCTATTTCACTGCAAACCAAGGCTATCAGGAGTTAGTTTAGAGTCCCCGGGAGTGGAATGTATTTCCCAAGTTCCGGAAAATCCAGAAGACGTTGGTCAAAATCACGATGCGCGTAAGACGGTCTCGGCTACTCTTTCAGTCTTAAAGTGAAGTGAGGCTATATTTCGGCCCAGAAGCTCAAAAGTGAGCGTTCAAAAAGTTTTCCTGTATCCATTTCAATACAAACCAATGCCATCAGGGGTTACTTAAGAGTCCTCCGGACTGGAAAATATCCCCCAAGTTCCGGTAAATCGAGCCGAAGTTGGTCAAAATCACGATGTGCGTAAGGTGGTCTCGGCTACTCTTTCAGTCTTAAAGTGAAGTGGGGCAATATTTCGGCCCAGAAGCTCGAAAGTGTCTTCGAAAGTCTTCCTCTGTCACTTTCACTGCAAACCAAGGCCCTCAGAAGTTAGTTTAGAGTCCCCGGGACTGGAAAATATCCCCCAAGTCCCGGGAAATCGAGCCGAAGTTGATCAAACTCATGATGCGCGTAACGTGGTCTCGGCTACTGTGTCAGTCCTAAAGTGAAGTGTGGCTATATTTCGGCCCACAAGCTAGAAAGTGAGCTTTCAAAAAGTTCTGTTGTGTCCATTTTACTTCAAAACAAGGCCATCAGGACTTAGTTTAGCGTCCAAGGGACTGCAAAATATCCCCCAAGTTCCGGGAAATCCATTCGAAGTTCGTCAAAATTACGATGCGCGTAAGGCGGTCTCATCTACTCTTTCAGTCTTAAAGTAAAGTGGGGCTATATTTCTGCCCAGAAGCTCCAAAGTTGTGCTCTGTCCATTTCACTGAAAACCAAGGCCATCAGGAGTTACTTTAGAGTCCCTTTGACTGGAATATATCCCCCAAGTTTCGGGAAATAAAGGCGAAATTGGTCAAAATCACGATTCGCTCAAGACGGTCTCGCCTACTCTTTCAGTCTTAAAGTAAAATGGGGCTCTATTTCGGCCCAGAAGCTCGAGAGTGAGCCTTCAAAAACTTTCGCTGTGTCCATTTCACTGCAAACCAAGACAAGCAGGAGTTAGTTGAGAGTCCCCGGGACTGGAAAATATCCCCCAAGTTCCGGGAAATCAACCCGAAGTTTGTCAAAATCACGATGCGCGTAAGGCGGTCTCGGCAACTCTTTCAGTGTTAAAGTAATGGGGGGCTATATTTTGGCCCAGAAGCTCGAAATTCAGCGTTCAAAAAGTTTTGCTGGGTCCATTTTACTGCAAACCAAGTCCATCAGGAATTAGTTTAGAGTCCTCAGAACTGGAATATATCCCCTTAGTTCGGCAAATCGAGCGAAAGTTCCTCAAAATCACGATGCACGTAAGGCGGTCTCGGCTACTCTTTCAGTCTTCAAGTGAAGTGGGCTTCTATTTCGGTCCAGAAGCTCGAAAGTATGCGTTCAAAAACTTTCTCTGTTTCCGTTTCACTGCAAACCAAGACCAGCACGAGTTAGTTTAGAGTCCCCGGGACTGGAAAATATTTCGCAAGTTCCGGGAAATCGAGCCGAAGTTGATCAAAATCACGATGCGCGACACGTGGTCTCGGCCACTGTTTCAGTCTTCAGGTGAAGTATGCCTATATTTCGGCCTACAACCTCGAAAGTGAGCGTTCAAAAAGCTTTCCTGTGTCCATTTCACTGCAAACCAAGGCCATCGACACCTAGTTTAGCGTCCAAGGGACTGGAAAATATCCCCCAAGCTTCGGGAAATAAACGCGAAATTGGTCAAAACCACGATTCGCTCAAGACGGTCTCGCCTACTCTTTCAGTCTTAAAGTAAAATGGGGCTCTCTTTCGGCCCAGAAGCTCGAGAGTGAGGGTTCAAAAGCTTTCGCTGTGTCCATTTCACTGCAAACCAAGACAAGCAGGAGTTAGTTGAGCGTCCCCGGGACTGGAAAATATTCCCCAAGTTCCGGGAAATCAACCCGAAGATTGTCAAAATCACGATGCGCGTAAGGCGGTCTCGGCTCCTCTTTAAGTCATAAGTGATGTGGGACTATATTTCGGCCTAGAAGCTTAAAAAGCTTTCCTGTGTCCATTTCACTGCAAAACAAGGCCATCGGCACCTAGTTCAGAGTCCCCGAGACTGGAAAATATCCCCCAAGTTCCGGCAAATCCACCCGAAGTTTGTCAAAATCACGATGCGCCTAAGGCGGTCTCGGCTCCTTTTTCAGTATTAAAGTAAAGTGGGCTATATTTCGGCCCAGAAGCTTGAAGGTGAGCGTTCAAAAAGTTTTGCTGTCTCCATTTCACTGCAAACCAAGGCCAGCAAGAGTTAGTTTAGAGTCCCTGGGACTGGAAAATATCCCCCAAGTTCCGGAATATCGACCCGAAGTTGGTCAAAATCACGATGCGCGCACGCCGGTCTCGGCTACTCTTTAGGTCGTAAGTGATGTGGGAGTATATTTCGGCCTAGAAGCTCGAAAGTGTGCGTTCAAAAACTTGTGCTGTGTGAATTTCACTGCAAACCATGGCCATCAGGAGTTAGTTTAGAGTCCCCGGGACTAGAAAATATTCCCCCAGTTCCAGGAAAGCGAGCAGAAGTTGGTGAAAATTATGATGCGCGTAACGCGGTCTCGGCTACTGTTTCAGTCTTAAAGTGAAGTGTGGCTATATTTAGACTTACAAGCTCGAAAGTGAGCGTTCAAAAAGTTTTGCTGTGTCCATTTCACTGCAAACCAAGGCCATCAGGAGTTAGTATAGTGTCCCCGCGACTCGAAAATATTCTCCAAGTTCCAGGAAATGGCGCCGAAGTTGGTGAAAATTATGATGCGCGTAAGGCGGTCTCGGCTACTCTTTCAGTCTTAAAATTAAGGGGGGCTATATTTCGACCTAGAAGCTGGAGACCGGGCGTGCGCTAATTTTACCTGTGTCCATTTCACTGACATCCTAGGCCATCAGGAGTTAGTTAAGAGTCCTTGGGACTGGAAAATATTTCCCAAATTCTGGCAGATCGAGCCAAAGTTGCTCAAAATCACGATGCGCGTAAGGCGGTCTCGGCTCCTCTTTCAGTCTTAAAATGAAGTGGGGCTATATTTCGGCCGACAAACTCGACACCGAGCGTGCGCTCCATTTGCCTGTGTACATATCACTGAAAACTAAGTTCATCAGGAGTTAGCATAGAGTCCTCGGGACTGGAAAATATTCCCCGAATTCCGGCAAATCGAGCCAAAGATGCTCAAAATCACGATGCGCGTAAGGCGGTCTCGGCTACTCGTTTACTCCGAAAATGAAGTGGGGCTATATTTCGGTTCTACAAGCTCGACACCGAGCGTGCTCTACTTTTACCTGTGTCCATTTCACTAAGAACTAAGTCCATCAGGAGATAGTTTAGAATCCTCGAGACTGGAAGCTATCCTCCAAGTTTCGGCAAATTGAGCCATACTTTCTTAAAATTACGATAAGCGTACGGCAGTTTCGTTTACTCTTTCAGTCTTAAAATGAACTGGGACTACATTTCGACCTAGAAACTCGACACCGAGCGTGCGCTCCTGTTACCTGTGACCATTTTACTGAAAACTAAGGCCATCAAGAGTTAGGGTAGAGTCCCCGGGACTGGAAAATATCCCCCAAGTTCCGGGAAATTTTACCGAAGTTGGTCAAAATCACGACGCGCGTACGGCGGTCTCGGCTACTCTTTCAGTCTTGAAGTGAAGTGAGGCAATATTTCGGACCAGAAGCTCGAAACTGAGTGTTTAAAAAGTTTTGCTGTGTCCATTTCACTGCAAACCATGGCCATCAGGAGTTAGTTTAGAGTCCCCGGGACTGGAAAATATTCCGCAAGTTCCAGGAAAGCGAGCAGAAGTTGATCAAAATCACGATGCGCGTAACGCGGTCTCGGCTACTGTTTCAGTCTTAAAGTTAAGTGTGGCTATATTTAGGCCCACAAGCTCGAAAGTGAGCGTTCAAAAAGTTTTGCTGTGTCCATTTCACTGCAAACCAAGGCCATCAGGAGTTAGTTTAGAGTCCCCGCGACTGGAAAATATTCTCCAAGTTCCAAGAAATGGCGCCGAAGTTGATGAAAATTACGATGCGCGTAACGGGCTCTCGGCTATTCTTTCAGTCTTAAATTTAAGTAGGGCTATATTTCGGCCCTGAAGCTCGAAGGTGGGCGCTCAAAATAATTTGCTGTGTTCATTAAACTGCAAACCAAGGTCATCGGGAGTTAGTTTAGCGTCCCCGGGACTTTAAATTATTCGCCAACTTCCGGGAAATCGAGCAAAAGTGGCCCAAAATCACGATGCGCGTAAGGCGGTCTCGGCTACTCTTTCAGTCTTAAAGTTACGTGGGGCTATATTTCGACCCATAAGCTCGAAAGTGAGCGTTCAAAAAGTTATGCTGTGCCCATTTCACTGCAAAACAAGGCCATCGGCACCTAGTTTAGCGTCCTAGGGACTGGAAAATATCCCCCAAGTTCCGGGAAATCCACCCGAAGTTTGTCAAAATCACGATGCGCGTAAGGCGGTCTCGGCTACTTTTTAAGCATTAAAGTAAAGTGGGCTATATTTCGGCCCACAAGCTCCAAAGTGGGCGTTCAAAAAGTTATGCTGTGCGCAATTCAGTGCAAACCAAGGCCATCCAGAGTTAGTTTAGAGTCCCCCGGACTGGAAAATATCCCAAAAGTTGCGTGAAATCGAGTTGAACTTGGTCTAACTCACGATGGGCGTGAGGCGGTCTCGGCTACTATTTCAGTCTGAAAGTGAAGTGGGATTCTATTTCGGCCCAGAAGCTACAGAGAGAGTGTTCAAAAAGCTTTCCTTTGTCCATTTCACTGAAAACCAAGACCATCAGGAGTTAGTTTAGAGTTCCAGGGACTGGAAAATATCTTTTAAGTTCTGGCAACTCAAGCCGAAGTTGGTCAAAATCACGATGCGCCTAAGGCGGCCTCGGCTACTCTTTCAGTCTTAAAGTAAAGTGGGGCAATATTTCGGCCCAGAAGCTCGAAACTGAGTGTTTGAAAAGTTTTGCTGCCTCCATTTCACTGCAAAACAAGGCCATCACGACTTAGTTTAGCGTCCAAGGGACTGGAAATATCCCACCAAGTTACGGGAAATCCACCCGAAGTTAGTCAAAATCACGATGCGCTTAAGGGGGTCTCGGCTACTCTTTCAGTCTTAAGGTAAAGTGGGGTTAGATTTAACACCAGAAGCTCGAAAGTAAAAGTTCAAAAATTTTTGTCTCTATTTCACTCACATATTAGAGAATCAGGAGTGAGTTTAGAGACTTTGGGACTGGAAAATATCTCCCAAGTTTCGCCAGATCGAGCCGAAGATCCTCAAAATCACAATGCGCGTAAGGCGCTCCCGCCTACTCTTTCAGTCTTAAAAAGAGGTAGGGCTATATTTCGGCCAGCAAGCTCGAAAGTGCGCGTTCAAAAGGTGTTCCTGTGTCCATTTCACTGGAAACCAAGGCCATCAGGAGTTAGTTTAGAGTCCCCGGGACTGGAAAATATCCCCCAAGTTGCGGGAATTTCCACCGAGAAGTTGGTCAAAATCACGATGCGCGTACGGCGGTCTCGGTTACTCTTTCAGTCTTAAAGTGAAGTGGGGCAATATTTCGGCCCAGAAGCTCGAAACTGAGTGTTTAAAAAGTTTTGCTGTCTCCATTTCACTGCAAAACAAGGCCATCACGAATTAGTTTAGCGTCCAAGGGACTGGAAATATCCCACCAAGTTACGGGACATCCACCCGAAGTTAGTCAAAATCACGATGCGCTTAAGGGGGTCTCGGCTACTCTTTCAGTCTTAAGGTAAAGTGGGCTTAGATTTAACTCCAAAAGCTCGAAAGTAAGGTTTCAAAAATGTTTGTCTCTATTTCACTCACATCTTTGACAATCAGTAGTGAGTTTAGAGACTTTGGGACTGGAAAATATCTCCCAAGTTTCGCCAGATCGAGCCGAAGATCCTCAAAATCACAATGCGCGTAAGGCGCTCCCGCCTACTCTTTCAGTCTTAAAAAGAAGTAGGGCTATATTTCGGCCGAGAAGCTCGAAAGTGCACGTACAAAAAGTGTTCCTGTGTCCATTTCACTGGAAACCAAGGCCATCAGCAGTTAGTTGAGAGTCCCCGGGACTGGAAAATATCCCCCTATTTGCGGGAAATCGAGCCGAAGTATCCCAAAATCACGATGCGCGTAAGGCGATCTCGGCTACTCTTTCAGTCTTAAAGTTAAGTGGGGCTATATTTCGACCCATAAGCTCGAAAGTGAGCGTTCAAAAAGTTTTGCTGTGTCCATTTAACTGGAAACTAAGGCCATCGGAAGTTAGTTTAGCTTCCCCGGAAATTGAAAATATTCGCCAAATTCCGGGAAATCAAGCCGAAGTTGGGCAAAATCACGATGCACGTAAGAAGGTCTCGCCTACCCTTTCAGTCTTAAAGTAAAGTGGGGCTATATCTCGGCCCAGAAGCTCGAAAGTGATCCTTTAAAAAATTACGCTTTGTGCATTTAACTGCAAACCAAGGCATCCAGGAGTTAGTTTAAAGTCCCCCGGACTGGAAATTATCCCCCAAGTTACGGGAAATCGAGCTGAACTTGGTCAAAATCACGATGCTCGTAAGGCGGTCTCCGCTACTATTTCAGTCTTAAAGTGAAGTACGGTTGTATTTCGGCCCAGAAGCTCGAAACTGAGCGTTAAAAAAGTTTTCCTGCGTCCATTTCACTGCAAACCAAGGCCATCAGGAGTTAGTTTAGAGTCCCCGTGACTGGAAATTATCCCCCAAGTTACGGGAAATCGAGCTGAACTTGGTCAAAATCACGATGCGCGTAAGGCGGTCTCGGCTACTCTTTCAGTCTTAAAGTGAACTGGGGCTATATTTCGGCCGAGAAGCTAGAAAGTGAAAGTTCAAAAAGTTTTGCTGTGTTCATTTCACTGCAGAGCAAGGCCATCAGGAGTTTGTTTAGACTCCTCGGGACTGGAAAATATCGCCCAAGTTCGGGGGAATCGAGCCGAATTTTGTCAAAATAACGACGCGCGTAAGGCGGTCTCGGCTACTCTTTTAGTCTTAAAGTGACGTGGCGGTATATTTCGGCCCAGAAGCTCGAAAGTGAGCGCTGAAAAAGTTTAGCTCTCTCAATTTAACTGAAAACCAAGGCCATCATGAGTTAGTTTAGAGTCCACGGGACTGGAAAATATCCCTTAAGTTCTGGCAACTCAAGCCGAACTTGGTCAAAATCACCATGCGTCTAAGGCGGTCTCGGCTACTATTTCAGTCTTAAAGTGAAGTGGGGCTATATTTCGGCCCAGAATTTCGAAAGTAAGCGTTCAAAAAAATTTGCTGTGTCCATTTCACTGCAGACCAAGGCCATCAGGGGTTAGTTTAGAGTCCTTGGGACTTGAATATATACCCGAAGTTTCGGGAAATCGAGCCGAAGTTGGTCAAATCACGATGCCCGTAAGACGGTGTCGGCTACTCTTTCAGTCTTAAACTGAAGTGGGGCTATATTTCGGCTCAGAAGCCCGAAGGGAAGCGTTGAAAAAGTTTTGCTCTCTCCATTTCAATGCAAACCAAGGCAATCAGGAGTTACTTTAGAGTCCCCGGTACCGGAAAATATTCCCCATTTCCCGAGAAATCGAGCCAAAGTTAGTCAAAATCACAATGCGCGTAAGGCGGTCTCGGCTATTCTTTCGTTCTTTAAAGTGAACTCGGGCTATATTTCGGCCCAGAAGCTCGAAAGTGAAAGTTCAAAAAGTTTTGCTGTGTCCATTTCACCGCGAGCCAAGCCACATCAGGAGATGGTTTACAGTCTCCGGGACATCAAAATATCCCCCAAGTTCCGGGAAATCGAGCCGAAGTTTGTCAAAATCACGATGCGCGTAAAGCAGTCTCGGCTACTCTTTTAGTCTTAAAGTGACGTGGCTGTATATTTCCGCACAGAAGCTCGTAAGTGAGCGTTCAAAACCTTATGCTGTGCCCATTTCACTGCAAAGCAAGGCCCTCAGGAAGTAGTTTACAGTGCCCGGAACTGGAAAATATCCCCCAAGTTCCGCGAAATCGAGACGAAGTTGGTCAAAATAACGATTCGCGTAAGGCGGTCTCGGCTACTCTTTCAGTCTTAAAGTGAAGTAGGGCTATATTTCGGCACAGAAGCTCGAAAGTCAGCGTTCAAAACCTTATGCTGTGCCCATTTCACTGCAAAGCAAGGCCCTCAGGAAGTAGTTTACAGTGCCCGGAACTGGAAAATATCCCCCAAGTTCCGCGAAATCGAGACGAAGTTGGCCAAAATAACGATTCGCGTAAAGCGGTCTCGGCTACTCTTTCAGTCTTAAAGTAAAGTAGGGCTATATTTCGGTCCAGAAGCTCGAAAGTGAGCGTTCAAAAAGTTTTCCTCTCTGAATTTCACTGAAAACCAAGGCCATCATGGGTTAGTTTAGAGTCCACGGGACTGGAAAATATCTTTTAAGTTCTGGCAACTCAAGCCGAAGTTGGTCAAAATCACGATGCGCCTAACGCGGCCTCGGCTACTCTTTCAGTCTTAAAGTGAAGTGGGGCTCTATTTCGGCCCAGAAGCTCCAAAGTGAGCGCTGCAAAAAATTTGCTGTGTCCATTTCACTGCAAACCAAGGCCCTCAGGAGTTAGTTTAGAGTCCCCGGGACTGCAATATATTTCCCAAGTTCCGGAAAATGGAGAAGACGTTGGTCAAAATCACGATGCGCGCAAGACGGTCTTGGCTAGTCTTTAAGTCTTAAAGTGAAGTGGGGCTATATTGCGGCCCAGAAGCTCAAACGTGAGCTTCAAACAGTTTTGCTGTATCCATTTCAATGCAAACGAAGGCCATCAGGGGTTACTTAAGAGTCTTCGGGACTGGAAAATATCCCCCAAGTTCAGGGAAAGTTAGCCCAAGGTGGTCAAAATCACGGTGCGCGTTAGGCGGTCTCGCTTACTGTTTCAGTCTTAAAGTGAAGTGAGGCTTTATTCCTGCCCAGGAGCTTGAAAGTGCGCGTTCAAAAAGTTTCCCTGTGTTTATTTCACTGCAAACCAAAGCAATAAGGAGCTAGGTTAGAGTCCCCGGGACTGGAAAACATCCCCCAACTTCCGGGAAATCGAGCCGAAGTTGGTCAAAATCACGATTTGCGTAAGGTAGTCTCGGCTACTCTTTCAGTCTTAAAGTGAAGTGGGGCTATATTTCGGGCCAGAAGCCCGAAAGTGAGCGTTCAAAAAGTTTTGCTGTGTTCATTTCACTGCAAACCAAGGCCATCAGGAGTTAGTTTAGCGTCCCCGCGACAAGAAAATATGCCCCAAGGTCCGGGAAATTAAGCCGAGGTTGGTCAAAATCACGATGCCCCTAAAGTGGTCTCGGCTACTCCTTCTGTCTTAAAGTGAAGTGGGGCTATATTTCGGGCCAGAAGCCCGAAAGTGAGCGTTCAAAAAGTTTTGCTGTGTCCATTTCACTGCAAACCAAGGCCATCAGGGGTTAATTTAGAGTCCCCGGGACTGAAAAATATCGCCCAAGTTCCGGGCAATCGAACCGAAGTTGATCAAAATCACGATGCGCGAAATGCGGTATCGGCTACTGTTTCAGTCTTAAAGTGAAGTGGGGCTATATTTCGGCCCAGAAGCCCGAAAGTGAGCGTTCAAAAAGTTTTGCTGTGTTCTTTGACTGCAAACCAAAGCTATCAAAAGTTAGTTTAGTGTCCCCGCGACTGGAAAATACTCCCCAAGTTCCGGAAAAGCGAGCCGAAGTTGATCAAAATCACGATGCGCGAAACGTGGTCTCGGCTACTGTTTCAGTCTTAAAGTGAAGTATGGCTATATTTCGGCCCACAAGCTCGAAAGTCAGCGTTCAAAAAGCTTTCCTGTGTCCCTTTCACTGCAAAACAAGGCCATCGGCACCTACTTTAGCGTCCAAGGGACTGCAAAATATCCCCCAAGTTCCGGCAAATCCACCCGAAGTTTGTCAAAATCACGATGCGCGTAAGGCGGTCTCCGCTACTTTTTCAGTATTAAAGTAAAGTGGGCTATATTTCGGCCCAGAAGCTTGAAGGTGAGCGTTCAAAAAGTTTTGCTGTCTCCATTTCACTGCAAACGAAGGCCATCAAGAGTTAGTTTAGAGTCCCTGGGACTGGAAAATATCCCCCAAGTTCCGGAATATCGACCCGAACTTGGTCAAAATCACGATGCGCGCACGCCGGTCTCGGCTACTCTTTCAGTCTTAAGTGATGTGGGACTATATTTCGGCCTAGAAGCTCGAAAGTGTGCGTTCAAAAACTTGTGCTGTGTCCATTTCAATGCAAACCAGGGCCATGAGGAGTTAGTTTAGAGTCCCCGGTACTGGAAAATATCCCCCAAGTCCCGGGAATTGGAGCCGAAGTTGATCAAATTCATGATGCGCGTAACGTGGTCTCGGCTACTGTTTCAGTCTTAAAGTCAAGTGTGCCTATATTTCGGCCCACAAGCTACAAAGTGAGCGTTGAAAAAGTTTTGCTGTGTCCATTTCACTTCAAAACAAGGCCATCACGACTTAGTTTAGCGTCCAAGGGACTGGGAAATATACCCCAAGTTCCGGGAAATCCATTCGAAGTTCGTCAAAATTACGATATACGTAAGGCGGTTTCGACTGCTCTTTCAGTCTTAAAGTAAAGTCGGGCTATATTTCTGTCCAGAAGCTCGAAAGTGAGCGTTCAAAAAGTTTTGCTGTGTGCATTTCACTGCAAACCAAAGCTATGAAAGTTAGTTTAGGGTCCCCGGGACTGGAAAATATTCTCCAAGTTCCGGGAAAGCGAGCCGAAGTTGATCAAAATCACGATGCGCGAAATGCGGTCTCGGCTACTGTTTCAGTCTTAAAGTAAAGTGTGGCTATATTTCCGCCCACAAGCTCGAAAGTGAGCGTTCAAAAAGTTTTGCTCTGTCCATTTCAATGCAAAGCAAGGCGATCACGAGTTCGTTTAGAGTCCCCGGGACTGGAAAATATCCCCCAAGTTCCGAGAAATCGATCCTAAAATGCTCAAAATCACGATGCGCGAAAGGCGATCTTGGCTACTCTTTCAGTCTTAAAGTGAAGTGCGGCTATAGTTCGGCCCACAAGCTCCAAAGTGGGCGTTCAAAAACTTATGCTGTGCGCATTTCAGTGCAAACCAAGGCCATCCGGAGTTAGTTTACAGTCCCCCGGACTGGAAAATATCCTAAAAGTTGCGTGAAATCGAGCTGAACTTGGTCTAACTCACGATGCGCGTGAGGCGGTCTCGGCTACTATTTCAGTCTGAAAGTGAGGTGGGATTCTATTTCGGCCCACAAGCTGCAAAGAGAGTGTTCAAAAAGCTTTCCTTTGTCCATTTCACTGAAAACCAAGGCCATCAGGAGTTAGTTTAGAGCCCACGGAAATGGAATATATCCCCCAAGTTCCGGGAAACCGACCCGAAGTTGCTCAAAATCACGATTCGCGCAAGACGGTCTCTGCTACTCTTTCAGTCTTAAAGTAAAGTGGGGCTATATTTCGGTCCACAAGCTCGAGAGTGAGCGTTCAAAAAGTTTCGCTGTGTCCACTTCACTGAAAACCAAGACAATCAGGAGTTAGTTTAGAGTCCCCAGGACTGGAACATATCCCCCAAGTTCCGGCAAATCGAGCCGAAGTTGGTCAAACTCACGGTGCGCTTAAGGCGGTGTCGGCTACTCCTTTAGTCCTAAAGTGAAGTGGGGCTCTATTTCGGCCCACAAGCTCAAAGCTCAAAAAAAATTACTGTGTCTATTTCACTGCAAACCAAGGCTATCAGGAGTTAGTTTAGAGTCCCCGGGAGTGGAATGTATTTTCCAACTTCCGGAGAATCGAGAAGACGTTGGTCAAAATCACGATGCGCGTAAGACGGTCTCGGCTACTCTTTCAGTCTTAAAGTGAAGTGGGGCTATATTTCGGCCCAGAAGCTCAAAAGTGAGCGTTCAAAAAGTTTTGCTGTATCCATTTCAATGCAAACCAAGGCCATCAGCCGTTACTTAAGAGTCCTCGGGACTGGAAAATATCCCCCAAGTTCCGGTAAATCGAGCCGAAGTTGGTCAAAATCACGATGTCCGTAAGCTGGTCTCGGCTACTCTTTCAGTCTTAAAGTGAAGTGGGGCAATATTTCGGCCCAGAAACTCGAAAGTGAGTGTTTAAAAAGTTTTGCTCTGTCACTTTCACTGCAAACCAAGGCCATCAGAAAATAGTTTAGAGTCCCCGGGACTGGAGAATATCCCCCAAGTCCCGGGAAATCGAGCCGAAGTTGATCAAACTCATGATGCGCGTAACGTGGTCTCGGCTACTGTTTCAGTCTTAAAGTCAAGTGTGCCTATATTTCGGCCCACAAGCTACAAAGTGACCCTTCAAAAAGTTTTGCTGTGTCCATTTCACTTCAAAACAAGGCCATCAGGACTTAGTTTAGCGTCCAAGCGACTGCAAAATATCCCCCAAGTTCCGGGAAATCCATTCGAAGTTCGTCAAAATTATGATATACGTAAGGCGGTTTCGGCTACTCTTTCAGTCTTAAAGTAAAGTCGGGCTATATTTCCGTCCAGAAGCTCGAAAGTGAGCGTTCAAAAAGTTTTGCTGTGTGCATTTCACTGCAAGCCAAAGCTATCAAAAGTTAGTTTAGGGTCCCCGGGACTGGAAAATATCTTTTAAGTTCTGGCAACTCAAGCCGAAGTTGGTCAAAATCACGATGCGCCTAAGGCGGCCTCGGCTACTCTTTCAGTCTTAAAGTGAAGTGGGGCTATATTTCTGCCCAGAAGCTCCAACGTTGTGCTCTGTCCGCATTTCACTGAAAACCAAGGCCATCAGGAGTTCCTTTAGAGTCCCTTTGACTGGAATATATCCCCAAGTTTCGGGAAATAAACGCGAAATTGGTCAAAATCACGATTCGCTCAAGACGGTCTCGCCTACTCTTTCACTCTTAAAGTAAAATGGGGCTCTATTTCGGCCCAGAAGCTCGAGAGTGAGCCTTCAAAAACTTTCGCTGTGTCCATTTCACTGCAAACCAAGACAAGCAGGAGTTAGTTGAGAGTCCCCGGGACTGGAAAATATCCCCCAAGTTCCGGGAAATCAACCCGAAGTTTGTCAAAATCACGATGCGCGTAAGGCGGTCTCGGCTACTCTTTCAGTGTTAAAGTAATGGGGGGCTATACTTTGGCCCAGAAGCTCGAAATTCAGCGTTCAAAAAGTTTTGCTGGGTCCATTTTACTGAAAACCAAGGCCATCACGAATTAGTTTAGAGTCCTCAGAACTGGAATATATCCCCTTAGTTCCGGCAAATCGAGCCGAAGTTGCTCAAAATCACGATGCACGTAAGGCGGTCTCGGCTACTCTTTCAGTCTTCAAGTGAAGTGGGGTTCTATTTCGGTCCAGAAGCTCGAAAGTATTCGTTCAAAAAAATTTTCTGTTTCCGTTTCACTGCAAACCAAGACAAGCACGAGTTAGTTTAGAGTCCCCGGGACTGGAAAATATTTCGCAAGCTCCGGGAAATCGAGCCGAAGTTGATCAAAATCACGATGCGCGAAACGTGGTCTCGGCTACTGTTTCAGTCTTAAAGTGAAGTATGGCTATATTTCGGCCCACAAGCTCGAAAGTCAGCGTTCAAAAAGCTTTCCTGTGTCCCTTTCACTGCAAAACAAGGCCATCGGCACCTACTTTAGCGTCCAAGGGACTGCAAAATATCCCCCAAGTTCCGGCAAATCCACCCGAAGTTTGTCAAAATCACGATGCGCGTAAGGCGGTCTCCGCTACTTTTTCAGTATTAAAGTAAAGTGGGCTATATTTCGGCCCAGAAGCTTGAAGGTGAGCGTTCAAAAAGTTTTGCTGTCTCCATTTCACTGCAAACGAAGGCCATCAAGAGTTAGTTTAGAGTCCCTGGGACTGGAAAATATCCCCCAAGTTCCGGAATATCGACCCGAACTTGGTCAAAATCACGATGCGCGCACGCCGGTCTCGGCTACTCTTTAAGTCGTAAGTGATGTGGGACTATATTTCGGCCTAGAAGCTCGAAAGTGTGCGTTCAAAAACTTGTGCTGTGTGAATTTCACTGCAAACCATGGCCATCAGGAGTTAGTTTAGAGTCCCCGGGACTGGAAAATATTCCCCCAGTTCCAGGAAAGCGAGCAGAAGTTGATCAAAATCACGATGCGCGTAACGCGGTCTCGGCTAGTGTTTCAGTCTTAAAGTTAAGTGTGGCTATATTTAGGCCCACAAGCTCGAAAGTGAGCGTTCAAAAAGTTTTGCTGTGTCCATTTCACTGCAAACCAAGGCCATCAGGAGTTAGTATAGAGCCCCCGGGGCTGGAAAATATTCTCCAAGTTCCAGGAAATGGCGTCGAAGTTGATGAAAATTACGATTCGCGTAACGGGCTCTCGGCTATTCTTCCAGTCTTAAATTTAAGTAGGGCTATATTTCGGCCCTGAAGCTCGAAGGTGAGCGTTTAGAATGTTTTGCTGTGTTCATTAAACTGCAAAGCAAGGTCATCGGCAGATAGTTTAGCGTCCCCGGGACTTTAAATTATTCGCCATCTTCCGGGAAATCGAGCAAAAGTGGCCCAAAATCACGATGCGCGTAAGGCGGTCTCGGCTACTCTTTCAGTCTTAAAATTAAGGGGGGCTATATTTCGACCTAGAAGCTCGAGACCGGGCGTGGGCTAATTTTACCTGTGTCCATTTCACTGACATCTTAGACCATCAGGAGTTAGTTTAGAGTCCTTGGGACTGGAAAATATTTCCCAAATGCTGGCAGATCGAGCCAAAGTTGCTCAAAATCACGATGCGCGTAAGGCGGTCTCGGCTACTCTTTCAGTCTTAAAGTGAAGTGGGGCTATATTTAGGCCCACAAGTTCAACACCGAGCGTGCGCTCTTTTTGCTTGTGTACATATCACTGAAAACTAAGTTCATCAGGAGTTAGCATAGAGTCCTCGAGACTGGAAAATATTCCCCGAATTCCGGCAAATCGAGCCAAAGATGCTCAAAATCACAATGCGCGTAAGGCGGTCTCGGCTACTCGTTTACTCCGAAAATGAGGTGGGGCTATATTTCGGTTCTACAAGCTCGACACCGAGCGTGCTCTCCTTTTACCTGTGTCCATTTCACTAAGAACTAAGTCCATCAGGAGATAGTTTGGAATCCTCGAGACTGGAAGCTATCCTGCAAGTTTCGGCAAATTGAGCCATACTTTCTTAAAATTACGATAAGCGTGCCGCAGTTTCGTTTACTCTTTCAGTCTTAAAATGAACTGGGGCTACATTTCGGCCTAGAAGCTCGACACCGAGCGTGCGCTCCTGTTACCTGTGACCATTTTACTGAAAACTAAGGCCATCAAGAGTTAGGGTAGAGTCCCCGGGACTGGAAAATATCCCCAAGTTTTGGCAGATCGAGCAATAGTGGCTAAAAATTTCGATGCGCTTAAGGCGGTTTCGTGTACACTTTCAGTCTTAAAATAAAGTGGGGCTATATTTCGGCCTACAACCTGGAAACCTAGCGTGCGCCCCTTTTACCTGTGTGCATTTCACTAAAATCCAAGGCATTTAGGAGTTAGTTTAGAGCTTCCGGGACTGGAAAATATCCCCCAAGTCCCAGGAAACCAAGCCGAAGTTCGACGAAATTACCATGCGCGTAAGGCGCTCCCGGCTACTCTTTCAGTCTTAAAGTGAAGTGGGTCTATATTTCGGCCCACAAGCTCGAAAGTGAACGTTGAAAGAGTTTGGCTGTGTCCATTTCACTGAAAACCAAGGCCATCAGGAATCAGTTTAGAGTACCCGGGACTGGGAATTATCTCCCAAGTTTCGGGAAATCGAGCCGAAGTAGCCCAAAATCACGATGCGCGTAAGGCGGTCTCGGCTAGTCTTTCAGTCTTAAAGTGAAGTAGGGCTATGCTTCGGCCCAGAAGCTCAAAAATGAGTGTTTAAAAAGTTTTGCTGTCTCCATTTCACTGCAAAACAAGGCCATCACGACTTAGTTTAGCGTCCAAGGGACTGGAAATATCCACCCGAAGTTAGTCAAAATCACGATGCGCTTAAGGGGGTCTCGGCTACTCTTTCAGTCTTAAGGTAAAGTGGGCTTAGATTTAACTCCAGAAGCTCGAAAGTAAGGCTTCAAAAATTTTTGTCTCTATTTCACTCACATCTTAGACAATCAGGAGTGAGTTTAGAGACTTTGGGACTGGAAAATATCTCCCAAGTTTCGCCAGATCGAGCCGAAGATCCTCAAAATCACAATGCGCGTAAGGCGCTCCCGCCTACTCTTTCAGTCTTAAAAAGAGGTAGGGCTATATTTCGGCCAGCAAGCTCGAAAGTGCGCGTTCAAAAAGTGTTCCTGTGTCCATTTCACTGGAAACCAAGGCTATCAGGAGTTACTTTAGAGTCCCCGGGAGTGGAAAATATCTCCCTATTTGCGGGAAATCGAGCCGAAGTATCCCAAAATCACGATGCGCGTAAGGCGGTCTCGGCTACTCTTTCAGTCTTAAAGTTAAGTGGAGCTATATTTCGACCCATAAGCTCGAAAGTGAGAGTTCAAAAAGTTTTGCTGTGTGCATTTAACTGCAAACTAAGGCCATCGGAAGTTAGTTTAGCTTCTCCGGGAATTGAAAATATTCGCCAACCTCCGGGAAATCGAGCCGACGTTGGTCAAAATTACGATGCGCATAAGGCGGTCTCGGCTACTCTTTCAGTCTTAAAGTGAAGTAGGGCTATATTTCGGCCAGCAAGCTCGAAAGTGAGCGTTCAAAAAATTGTGCTGTGTCCATTTCACTGCAAACCAAGGCCATCAGCAGTTAGTTTAGAGTCCCCAGGTCTGGAATATATCCCCGAAGTTTCGGGAAATCGAACGGAAGTTGGTCAAAAATCACGATGCGCCTAAGACGGTCGCGGCTACTCTTTTAGTCTTAAAGTAAACTGGGGCTATATTTCGGCCCAGAAGCTCGAAACTGACCCTTTAAAAAGTTACGCTTTGTGCATTTAACTGCAAACCAAGGCCATCAGGAGTTAGTTTAAAGTCCCCCGGACTGGAAAATATCCCCCAAGTTCCCGGAAATCGAGCTGAACTTGGTCAAAATCACGATGCTCGTAAGGTGGTCTCGGCTACTATTTCAGTCTTAAAGTGAATTACGGTTGTATTTCGCCCCAGAAGCTCGCAATTGAGCGTTCAAAAAGTTTTCCTGCGTCCATTTCACTGCAAACCAAGGCCATCAGGAGTTAGTTTAGAGTCCCCGGGACTTGAAAATATCGCCAAAATTCAAGAAAATCGAGCGGAAGTTGCTGAAAATCATGATGCGCGTAAGGCGGTCTCGCCTACTCTTTCAGTCTTAAAGTGATGTGGGGCTATATTTCATCCCAGAAGCTCGAAAATAAGCCTTCAAAAAGTGTTACTGTGTTGATTTCACTGCAAACCAAGGCCATCAGGAGTTAGTTTAGACTCCTCGGGACTGGAAAATATGGCCTAAGTTCGGGGAAATCGAGCCGAATTTTGTCAAAATCACGATGCGCGTAAGGCGGTCTCGGCTACTCTGTCATTCTTAAAGTGAACTTGGGCTATATTTCGGCCCAGAAGCTAGAAAGTGAAAGTTCAAAAAGTTTTGCTGTGTCCATTTCACCGCAAACCAAGCCACATCAGCAGATTGTTTACAGTGTCCGGGACATCAAAATATCCCCCAAGTCCCGGGAAATCGAGCCGAAGTTTGTCAAAATCACGATGCGCGTAAAGCAGTCTCGGCTACTCTTTTAGTCTTAAAGTGACGTGCCTGTATATTTCGGCCCAGAAGCTCGAAAGTGAGCGTTCAAAAAGTTTTGCTCTCTCCATTTAACGGAAAACCAAGGCCATCATGAGTTAGTTTAGAGTCCACGGAACTGGAAAATATCCCTTAAGCTCTGGCAACTCAAGCCGAAGTTGGTCAAAATCACGATGCGTCTAATGCGGTCTCGGCTACTTTTTCAGTCTTAAAGTGAAGTGGGACTATATTTCGGCCCAGAATTTCGAAAGTAACCGTTCAAAAATTTTGCTGTGTCCATTTCACTGCAGACCAAGGCCATCAGGGGTTAGTTTAGAGTCCTTGGGACTTGAATATATCCCCGAAGTTTCGGCGAATCGAGCCGAAGGTGGTCAAAATCACGATGCGGGTAGGACGGTTTCAGCTACTCTTTCAGTCTTAAACTGAAGTGGGGCTATATTTCGGCTCAGAAGCCCGAAGGGAAGCGTTGAAAAAGTTTTGCTCTCTCCATTTCAATGCAAACCAAGGCAATCAGGAGTTACTTTAGAGTCCCCGTTACCGGAAAATATTCCCCATCTCCCGGGAAATCGAGCCAAAGTTGGTCAAAATCACGATGCGCGTAAGGCGGTCTCGGCTATTCTTTCATTCTTAAAGTGAACTCGGGCTATATTTCGGCCCAGAAGCTCGAAAGTGAAAGTTCAAAAAGTTTTGCTGTGTCCATTTTACCGCAAACCAAGCCACATCAGGACATAGTTTACAGTCTCCGGGACATCAAAATATCCCCCAAGTTCCGGGAAATCGAGCCGACGTTTGTCAAAATCACGATGCGCGTAAAGCAGTCTCGGCTACTCTTTTAGTCTTAAAGTGAGGTGCCTGTATATTTCGGCCCAGAAGCTCGAAAGTCAGCGTTCAAAATGTTATGCTGTGCCCATTTCACTGCAAAGCAAGGCCCTCAGGAAGTAGTTTACAGTGCCCGGAACTGGAAAATATCCCCCAAGTTCCGCGAAATCGAGACGAAGTTGGTCAAAATAACGATTCGCGTAAGGCGGTCTCGGCTACTCTTTCAGTCTTAAAGTGAAGTAGGGCTACATTTCGGTCCAGAAGCTCGAAAGTGAGCGTTCAAAAAGGTTTCCTCTCTGAATTTCACTGAAAACCAAGGCCATCATGAGTTAGTTTAGAGTCCCCGGGACTGGAAAATATCTTTTAAGTTCTGGCAACTCAAGCCGAAGTTGGTCAAAATCACGATGTGCCTAAGGCGGTTTCGGCTACTCTTTCAGTCTTAAAGTGAAGTGGAGCTCTATTGCGGCCCAGAAGCTCCAAAGTGAGCGCTCCAAAAAATTTGCTGTGTCCATTTCACTGCAAACCAAGGCCATCAGGAGTTAGTTTAGAGTCCCCGGAACTGCAATATATTTCCGAAGTTTCAGAAAATGGAGAAGACGTTGGTCAAAATCACGATGCGCGCAAGACGGTCTTGGCTAGTCTTTCAGTCAAAGTGAAGTGGGGCTATATTTCGGCCCAGAAGCTCAAAACTGAGCTTCAAACAGTTTTGCTGTATCCATTTCAATGCAAACGAAGGCCATCAGGGGTTACTTAAGAGTCTTCGGGACTGGAAAATATCCCCCAAGTTCAGGAAAAGTTAGCCGAAGTTGGTCAAAATAACGGTGCGCGTTAGACGGTCTCGCTTACTGTTTCAGTCTTAAAGTGAAGTGAGGCTTTATTCCTGCCCAGGAGCTTGAAAGTGCGCGTTCAAAAAGCTTCCCTGTGTTTATTTCACTGCAAACCAAAGCCATCAGGAGCTAGTTTAGAGTCCCCGGGACTGGAAAATACCTCCCAACTTCCGGGAAATCGAGCCGAAGTTGGTCAAAATCACGATTTGCGTAAGGTAGTCTCGGCTACTCTTTCAGTCTTAAAGTGAAGTGGGGCTATATTTCGGGCCAGAAGCCCGAACCTGAGCGTTCAAAAAGTTTTGCTGTGTTCATTTCACTGCAAACCAAGGCCATCAGGAGTTAGTTTAGCGTCCCCGGGACAGGAAAATATGCGCCAAGGTCCGGGAAATTGAGCCAAGGTTGGTCAAAATCACGATTCCCCTAAAGTGGTCTCGGCTACTCTTTCTGTCCTAAAGTGAGGTGGGACCATATTTCGGGCCAGAAGCCCGAGAGTGAGCGTTCAAAAAGTTTTGCTGTGTCCATTTAACTCCAAACCAAGGCCATCAGGGCTTAGTTTAGAGTCCCCGGGACTGAAAAATATTGCCCAAGTTCCGGGCAATCGAACCGAAGTTGATCAAAATCACGATGCGCGAAATGCGGTCTCGGCTACTTTTTCACTCTTAAAGTGAAGTGGGGCTATATTTCGGCCTAGAAACCCGAAAGTGAGCGTTCAAAAAGTTTTGCTGTGTTCGTTGACTGAGAAACAAGGCCATCACGAGTTAGTTTAGCGTCTCTGGGACTGGAAAATACTCCCCAAGTTCCGGTAAATCGAGCTGAAGTTGGTCAAAATCACGATGCTCCCAAACCGGTCTCGGCTACCCTTTCAGTCTTAAAGTGAAGTGGGGCTATATTTCTGTCCAGAAGCTCGAAAGTGAGCGTTCAAAAAGTTTTGCTGTGTCCATTTCACTGCAAACCAAGGCCATTAGGAGTTAGTTTAGAGTTCCTGGGACTGGAAAATATCCCCCAATTTCCGGAATATCGACCCGAAGTTTCTCAAACTCACGATGCGAGCAAGGCGGTCTCGGCTACTCTTTCAGTCTTAAGTGAAGTGGGGCTATATTTCGCCCCAGAATCTCGAAACTGTACGTTCAAAACATTGTGCTGTGTCCATTTCAATGCAAACCAGGGCCATCAGGAGTTAGTTTAGAGTCCCCGGGACTGGAAGATATCCCCCAAGTCCCGGGAAATCAAGCCGAAGTTGATCAAACTCATGATGCGCGTAACTTGGTCTCGGGTACTGTTTCAGTCTTAAAGTCAAGTGTGCCTATATTTCGGCCCACAAGCTACAAAGTGACCCTTCAAAAAGTTTTGCTGTGTCCATTTCACTTCAAAACAGGGCCATCACGACTTAGTTTAGCGTCCAAGGGACTGGGAAATATCCCCCAAGTTCCGGGAAATCCATTCGAAGTTCGTCAAAATTACGATATACGTAAGGCGGTTTCGGCTACTCTTTCAGTCTTAAAGTGAAGTGGGGCTATATTTCGGTCCAGAAGCTCGAAAGTGAGCGTTCAAAAAGTTTTGCTGTGTGCATTTCACTGCAAACCAAAGCTATCAAAAGTTAGTCTCGGGTCCCCGGGACTGGAAAATATTCCCCAAGTTCCCTGAAAGCGAGCCGAAGTTGATGAAAATCACGATGCGCGAAATGCGGTCTCGGCTACTGTTTCAGTCTTAAAGTAAAGTGTGGCTATATTTCGGCCCAAAAGCTCGAAAGTGAGCGTTCAAAAAGCTTTGCTCTGTCCATTTCAATGCAAAGCAAGGCGATCACGAGTTCGTTTAGAGTCCCCGGGACTGGAAAATATCCCCCAAGGTCCGAGAAATCGATCCGAAAATGGTCAAAATCACCATGCGCGTAAGGCGATCTCGGCTACTCTTTCAGTCTTAAAGTGAAGTGGGGCTATATTTCGGCCCACAAGCTCCAAAGTGGGCGTTCAAAAACTTATGCTGTGCGCATTTCAGTGCAAACCAAGGCCATCCAGAGTTAGTTTAGAGGCCCCCGGACTGGAAAATATCCCAAAAGTTGCGTGAAATCGAGCTGAACTTGGTCTAACTCACGATGCGCGTGAGGCGGTCTCGGCTACTATTTCAGTCTGAAAGTGAAGTGGGATTCTATTTCGGCCCAGAAGCTACAAAGAGAGTGTTCAAAAAGCTTTCCTTTGTCCATTTCACTGAAAACCAAGGCCATCAGGAGTTAGTTTAGAGCCCGCGGAAATGGAATATATCCCCCAAGTTCCGGGAAACCGAGCCGAAGTTGGTCAAAATCACGATTCGCGCAAGACGGTCTCAGCTACTCTTTCAGTCTTAAAGTAAAGTGGGGCTATATTTCGGTCCAGAAGCTCGAGAGTGAACGTTCAAAAAGTTTTCCTGTGTCCATTTTACTGCAGACCAAGGACGTCGGGGGTCAGTTTAGAGTCCCCGGGACTGGAAAATATCCCCCAAGTTCCGGGAAATTTAACCGAAGTTGGTCAAAATCACGACACGCGTACGGCGCTCTCGGCTACTCTTTCAGTCTTAAAGTGAAGTGGGGCAATATTTCGGCCCAGAAGCTCGAAACTGAGTGTATAAAAAGTTTTGCTGTCTCCATTTCACTGCAAAACAAGGCCATCACGACTTAGTTTAGCGTCCAAGGGACTGGAAATATCCCCCAAGTTACGGGAAATCCACCCGAAGTTAGTCAAAATCACGATGCGCTTAAGGGGGTCTCGGCTACTCTTTCAGTCTTAAGGTAAAGTGGGCCTAGATTTAACTCCAGAAGCTCGAAAGTAAGGCTTCAAAAATTTTTGTCTCTATTTCACTCACATCTTAGACAATCAGGAGTGAGTTTAGAGACTTTGGGACTGGAAAATATCTCCCAAGTTTCGCCAGATCGAGCCGAAGATCCTCAAAATCACAATGCGCGTAAGGCGCTCCCGCCTACTCTTTCAGTCTTAAAAAGAAGTAGGGCTATATTTCGGCCAGCAAGCTCGAAAGTGCGTGTTCAAAGAGTGTTCCTGTGTCCATTTCACTGGAAACCAAGGCTATCAGGAGTTACTTTAGAGTCCCCGGAACTGGAAAATATCCCCCTATTTGCGGGAAATCGAGCCGAAGTATCCCAAAATCACGATGCGCGTAAGGCGGTCTCGGCTACTCTTTCAGTCTTAAAGTTAAGTGGGGCTATATTTCGACCCATAAGCTCGAAAGTGAGCGTTCAAAAAGTTTTGCTGTGTCCATTTAACTGCAAACTAAGGCCATCGGAAGTTAGTTTAGCTTCTCCGGGAATTGAAAATATTCGCCAACCTCCGGGAAATCGAGCCCACGTTGGTCAAAATTACGATGCGCGTAACGCGGTCTCGGCTTCTCTTTCAGTCTTAAAGTGAAGTAGGGCTATATTTTGGCCGAGAAGCTCGAAAGTGAGCGTTCAAAAAAAATGTGCTGTGTCCATTTCACTGCAAACCAAGGCCATCAGCAGTTAGTTTACAGTCCCCGGGACTGGAATATATCCCCGAAGTTCCGGGAAATCGAACGGAAGTTGGTCAAAATCACGATGCGCCTAAGACGGTCGCGGCTACTCTTTCAGTCTTAAAGTAAAGTGGGGCTATATTTCGGCCCAGAAGCTCGAAACTGACCCTTTAAAAAGTTACGCTTTGTGCATTTAACTGCAAACCAAGGCATCCAGGAGTTAGTTTAAAGTCCCCCGGACTGGAAATTATCCCCCAAGTTCCGGGAAATCGAGCTGAACTTGGTCAAAATCACGATGCTCGTAAGGCGGTCTCGGCTACTATTTCAGTCTTAAAGTGAAATACGGTTGTATTTCGGGGCAGAAGCTCGAAACTGAGCGTTCAAAAAGTTTTCCTGCGTCCATTTCACTGCAAACCAAGGCAATCAGGAGTTAGTTTAGAGTCCCCGGGACTTGAAAATATCGCCAAAATTCTAGAAAATCGAGCGGAAGTAGCTCAAAATCACGATGCGCGTAAAGCGGTCTCGCCTACTCTTTCAGTCTTAAAGTGAAGTGGGGCTATATTTCATCCCAGAAGCTCGAAAATAAGCCTTCAAAAAGTGTTACTGTGTTCATTTCACTGCAAGCCAAGGCCATCAGGAGATACTTTAGACTCCTCGGGACTGCAAAATATCGCCCAAGTTCGGAAAATCGAGCCGAATTTTGTCAAAATCACGATGCGCGTAAGGCGGTCTCGGCTACTCTTTCATTCTTAAAGATAACTGCGGCTATATTTCGGCCGAGAAGCGAGAACGTGAAAGTTCAAAAAGTTTTGCTGTGTTCATTTCACTGCAAACCAAGGGCATCAGGACTTAGTTTAGACTCCTCGGGACTGGAAAATATCGCTCAAGTTCGGGGAAATCGAGCCGAACTTTGTCAAAATCACGATGCGCGTAAGGCGGTCTCGGCTACTCTTTCATTCTTAAAGTCAACTGGGGCTATCTTTCGGCCCAGAAGCTAGAAAGTGAAAGTTCAAAAAAAGTTTTGCTGTGTCCATCTCACCGCCAACCAAGCCACATCAGCAGATTTTTTACAGTGTCCGGGACATCAAAATATCCCCCATGTCCCGGGAAATCGCCCCGAAGTTTGTCAAAATCACGATGCGCGTAAAGCAGTCTCGGCTACTCTTTTCGTCTTAAAGTGACGTGCCTGTATATTTCGCCCCAGAAACTCGAAAGTGAGCGTTCAAAAAGTTTTGCTCGCTCCATTTAACGGAAAACCAAGGCCATCATGAGTTAGTTTAGAGTCCACGGGACTGGAAAATATCCCTTAAGCTCTGGCAACTCAAGCCGAAGTTGGTCAAAATCACGATGCGTCTAATGCGGTCTCGGCTACTATTTTAGTCTTAAAATGAAGTAGGGCTATATTTCGGCCCAGAATTTCGAAAGTAACCGTTCAAAAAAATTTGCTGTGTCCATTTCACTGCAAACCAAGGCCATCAGCAGTTAGATAAGAGTCCCCGGGTTTGGAATATATCCCCGAAGTTACGGGAAATCGAACGGAAGTTGGTCAAAATCACGATGCGCCTAAGACGGTCTCGGCTACTCTTTCAGTCTTAAAGTAAAGTGGGGCTATATTTCGGCCCAGAAGCTCGAAAGTGACCCTTTAAAAAGTTACGCTTTGTGCATTTAACTGCAAACCAAGGCCATTAGGAGTTAGTTTAAAGCCCCCCGGACTGGAAAATATCCCCCAATTCCCGGAAATCGAGCTGAACTTGGTCAAAATCACGATGCTCGTAAGGCGGTCTCGGCTACTATTTCAGTCTTAAAGTGAAATACGGTTGTATTTCGGGCCAGAAGCTCGAAACTGAGCGTTCCAAAAGTTTTCCTGCGTCCATTTCACTGCAAACCAAGGCCATATAAATATCGCCAAAATTCTAGAAAATCGAGCGGAAGTTGCTCAAAATCACGATGCGCGTAAGGCGGTGTCGCCTACTCTTTCAGTCTTAAAGTGAAGTGGGGCTATATTTCATCTCGAAGCTCGAAAAAAAGCTTTCAAAAAGTGTTACTGTGTTCATTTCACTCCAAGCCAAGGCCATCAGGAGATACTTTAGACTCCTCGGGACTGGAAAATATCGCCCAACTTCGGGGAAATCGAGCCGAATTTTGTCAAAATCACGATGCGCGTAAGGCGGTCTCGGCTACTCTTTCATTCTTAAAGATAACTGCGGCTATATTTCGACCGAGAAGCTAGAAAGTGAAAGTTCAAAAAGTTTTGCTGTGTTGATTTCACTGCAAACCAAGGCCATCAGGAGTTAGTTTAGACTCCTCGGGACTGGAACATATCGCCCAAGTTCGGGGAAATCGAGCCGACGTTTGTCAAAATCACGATGCGCGTAAGGCGGTCTCGGCTACTCTTTCATTCTTAAAGTCGACTGGGGCTCTATTTCGGCCCAGAAGCTAGAAAGTGAAAGTTCAAAAAGTTTTGCTATGTCCATTTCACCGCACACCAAGCCACATCAGCAGATTGTTTACAGTGTCCGGGCAATCAAAATATCCCCTAAGTCCCGGGAAATCGAGCCGAAGTTTGTCAAAATCACGATGCGCGTAAAGCAGTCTCGGCTACTCTTTTAGTCTTAAAGTGACGTGGCTGTATATTTCGGCCCAGAAGCTCGAAAGTGAGCGTTCAAAGAGTTATGCTGTGCCCATTTCACTGCAAAGCAAGGCCCTCAGGAAGTAGTTTACACTGCCCGGAACTGGAAAATATCCCCCAAGTTCCGCGAAATCGAGACGAAGTTGGTCAAAATAACGATTCGCGTAAGGCGGTCTCGGCTACTCTTTCAGTCTTAAAGTGAAGTAGGGCTATATTTCGCTCCAGAAGCTCGAAAGTGAACGTTCAAAAAGTTTTCCTCTCTGAATTTCACTGAAAACCAAGGCCATCATGAGTTAGTTTACAGTCCCCGGGACTGGAAATATCTTTTAAGTTCTGGCAACTCAAGCCGAAGTTGGTCAAATTCACGATGCGCCTAAGGCGGCCTCGGCTACTCTTTCAGTCTTAAAGTGAAGTGGGGCTCTATTTCGGCCCAGAAGCTCCAAAGTGAGCGCCGGAAAAAATTTGCTGCGTCTATTTCACTGCAAACCAAGGCCATCGGGAGTTAGTTTAGAGTCCCCGGGACTGTAATATATTTCCCAAGTTCCGGAAAATCGAGAAGACGTTGGTCAAAATCACGATGCGCGCAAGACGGTCTTGGCTAGTCTTTCAGTCTTAAAGTGAAGTGGGGCTATATTTCGGTCCAGAAGCTCAAAAGTGAGCTTCAAACAGTTTTGCTGTATCCATTTCAATGCAAACGAAGGCCATCAGGGGTTACTTAAGAGTCTTCGGGACTGGAAAATATCCCCCAAGTTCAGGGAAAGTTAGCCCAAGGTGGTCAAAAT